>NC_052533.1:15351677-16601677 GCF_016699485.2 Gallus gallus | reverse complement strand
ATTTAAAACCAGTAAAATACCACTGTGCTTTTGATTTAGCTTCTTGATGTGTGAATAATGCATGCCACCAAAGAAAAAGACAGGCTAAAAATACTGAGCGATGTGAAATGACCCTTGGTCTGATCCTATAAATGTTTATGCATGTGAATAATTTTACACAAGCTTACTAAGGTGGTAAGAGAATATGCTCATGAAAA
The DNA here is from genome assembly GCF_016699485.2 of Gallus gallus. Classification (NCBI taxonomy): domain Eukaryota; kingdom Metazoa; phylum Chordata; class Aves; order Galliformes; family Phasianidae; genus Gallus; species Gallus gallus. The sequence goes on along the minus strand of NC_052533.1, from coordinate 16,601,480 downwards.
GTTATTGACCTGAATGTTTATCTGGAGGATCAGACTGTTGCTATGGATATTTTTATCCAGATCTCCTAAAGAAAACTTGTGTAATCATGTTTGGTGTGTTTCTCCATCCACCTGCCTTTTGCCTTTCCCAAAACCTTTGAATCTTTTGACATAAACCTGGTACTTACTCTTGAGGTCATAGAAAGAGGCTTCTTAATATAGTGTGTGACTCATAAAATAATTGCAATTTAAGAAAAAAAACCACATTCTTTTATGCAAGACGCAAAGAAGAACATGGAAGAAAGTGTCCAAAATGGGGGCTTTCAGCTTGGTGCTACATGATAGTTTCCCGTGTGCACATCTCCAGATCAAGGGAACTGTGACTGGGAGAAGAAGGGGAAAGTGACCTCACCTGCCCTGTAAGGAAGAGCATTCCGGTGAGCAGTTATCAGACAATAGCTGATGCTCTGGAATTTCCTCTAACAACAATAACTTGTCTGCTTGCATATTCTCACAGTCATTAAAAGAAGAAATAGGGAGGACCATGCATTCCAGCAACTTTGATACCCCTGGTGACTTTATTCAGAAGATGTTGAGACAAAAACTGAATGTCTGTGGTGTGGTAGAGTCGCATTCCTACCGGGAGTGACACGGTTCAGGTGTGCGTTGCCTTCAGATTACAGAAGTAGCTTTTGCTATGCCAGACTGCCCCATCCTGCTCTCTTCAAATACCAACATCCTTTGGAGGGTGAGCATCCTCTGGGACATAAAAGCGAGATCATACCTCCTGAAGGCACCCAGTGTTGATACCATAGTTTTGGCTAAATGAACTTTTAACAAAGGTAGATAGGGATAGGACAAGGAAGAATGGTTTAAAACTAAAATAAGGGAGATTTAGGTTAGATGTCAGGGGAAAATTTTTTGCTGTGAAGATGGTGAGGTGCTGGAACAGGCTGCCTAGAGAGGCTGTGGATGCTCCGTCCCTGGAGGTGTTCAAGGCCAGGTTGGATGGGGTCCTGGACAGCCTGATCTGATGCCTAATTTAGTGGATGTCCCTTCCAACCCAACCCATTCTACGATTCTAGGATTCTGGGATTCTATGACTGTATTCATCCCTCTCCTGACCCTAGACAAGCTATTCGTTTGTTGTGAAAGTAGTGCAGTGTTTGTGCTTCACCCTAGAGCTGCCTGAATTCCTCACTTTTTATAAATGAAACACATTAAGAAGAAACAACTCTCTTTAAAATGACTTCATCCACTGGAATATCCTCAGACTGGTTCAGGTACAGGCACAGAAACAGATAATTAAGTGAGCTCATACTTCAGCCTGTTTCAGAGAGCTAATGACTCCTCTAAAGTTCATAATACAGTAATAATGAATATTACTTACTCTGTGTGGGCTACTTTCATGAGATAATAACAAGGTGAAGAGAAAATTCATCTTGCTGGAAATATGTAACATAGCCAAGAGAAAGAAAGCTCTCACTTCCTCCGGTGAGAATTACAGAAAGGAAAAAGCAGAGAAGTTTGATCTTTTGGACTTTACTGCAACATGCTGGCTGCTCATTTGAAACGAGAGCAATGGTCAGCCAGCTGGCAGCCTCCTGGAAGCCTGCGTGTCTCCTCTGAGCAGATGGTGCACACAGAACCCGAACACAAAAACTTGTCCTTTTGTCATAGGTGCTCAAAAAATTGCTTCAAAGTACAACAGTGAACTTCTCTGCAACCACTGCCACTGCTTTCAGAGAAACAGCAGGGAGCATTTAAACATGGATGTGAGACCATTCAGTACAAAGTATTTAATGTTTCATCTTGAAATAAGCCTAGCATTGATCTCTGTGTCCCAGCACCAAAGCCAATAATGAGAACAGTAACCACTCTGGTAGACTTCTCTGTCTCTTCCGGCCTTTCCTGCTCCCCTCCATCCTCCCAGAGCATCTTCGCCATGCCCCTCCCCTGTTCCAGTTATGAGTACAGACTGGGGGAAGAACTGATTGAGAGCAGCCCTGCAGAGAAGAACTTGGGGGTCCTGGCGGATGAAGAGCTGGACAGGGGTCAACAGTGTGTGCTTATGGCCTCAAAGGCCAACAGTATACTGGACTGCATCAAGAGAAGGGTGGCCAGCAGGCTGGGGGAAGTGATTGCACTAAGAAGGGCTAATTGCTTTCCTTCCGGTACTTGAAGGGACCTTATAAACAGGAGGGATACTGACTTTTTTTTGTACAGTCTGATAGTGAGAGGACAAGGGGGAATGGTTTTAAACTAACAGAGGAGAGATTTAGGTTAGGAGAAATTCTTCACTCAGAGGGCAGTGAGGCCCTGGCAATGCTGCTCAGAGAGCTGTGGGTGCCCCATCCCTGCAGGAGCTCAAGGCCGGGTTGGATGGGGCCATGGGCAGCCTGAGCTGGTGGGGACAGCCCTGCCCATGGTAGGGGGTGGGGATGGATGGGCTTTAAGTTTCCTTCAAACCCAGTCATTCTCTGATTCTATGACTCTGTGACTTACGGTCTGCGACTCAAACTCATTCCATCTCTTTTGAATTAGAAATTTCATTTTACTTTTCCTCCATTTATTCTTTAATGACTATTTATGAACATGTTATGCACATTACAGTACACATGAAAATAATAAGTTTTCTGTGATAATTACTACGGAAAACCTTTTTGGTCATACACCCTCCAAACTGCAGGCAACTTGCTGGAACATTTTATTATATAACCTGGAAGCAGAAAGGTGTCCTGGCTACTAATTACTGATCTCTTTAGCAAATCGGTCTGAGGGATGTATAGTCTGCAGTTAAAAGTCTGTGACATTTATGACTTTTTGTCAGAAATGCTAAAATCCTTGATGATAATTGGCCACTGTCTTTGAGTGGGATTCGCTATCTGCCATTCGTGGTGCTGAGGAAATACCCGTTCCCAAGCAGATCCTACGACATGCAAAACCCGTTATCCCGGCACAGCAGCCTGATATTTAATAGGATTTCTCCCGGAACTGGAGCCAGTGGCACAAACGCTCTCTCTTGAAGAACTGGACGAGGTGGCGGAGCTCCCCCTAACGTTGTTTCCATTCCCTACAGCCCAGCCCGCGGCACGGAGGTGTCAGGGTGGGCCCTGCCTTGAGGCCGCGCGTGCCCGCACCTCTGGGCACGGTGCTCGGGGCGATGTACCCACATCAGGGGCCTCTGTTGACTCACCCGAAGGTTTTAATTTGGCCCACTGCCTATGTTGGGCCACGTTTGAGTTAAATGATCACTCCTGCTGCTAAGACCTCTAGGGAAAGGTCTTCATAGCCCTCCAGGTTGCTAACTCTAAATAAGGAACAAACTAAAAGCTGTATTTCTAGCCTACCTGTAAGGATTAAACGTGATTTCCATTTGCTGACATGCCAGAGGTCTTGGACCACCAAAGGTCCCAGGGTATTGCCTCAGGTAAAAAGAAGCTTGGGTTGTTTTTTTTTTGTTTGTTTGTTTGTTGTTTTTCCCCCCTCTTTTCATTTAAAACCTGCTTCCACAAGCAGATATAAATAGGATGCTGCTTATGAGGTGTAAAATCCCATGCACACACTCAAGCATCTCATCTCATAAAGCGCAATGAACAGTTCTAAAGTGCACAAACTCTTAACAGATAAAGAATATTTTATGAAATACTCCTGTTTCCAGGCCCCAAAGCCTACAGAAGCCAACGTCAGACATGGCACAGAGGCATTTTAGAGGTCACTGTGGCCTGGGTGTAGGGGGGTGATGTTCTGCATGAGTTTTGAGGCTGGGTGGGGTAACAGATGTGAGTTATGTTACCTGCTGGCAGAGCTTGATCTGAAATATTGATACAAGGTGAGAAATATTGCAGAGTCCTTCCGAGAAAAGCCCCAAAGAATCAGAGAATCAGAGAATGGCTTGGGTTGGAAGGGACCTCAAGGATCATTGAGCTTCTACTTTCCTGCCACAGGCAGGGCCACCAGCCTCACATTTAATACTAGACCAGGCTGTTCAGAACCCCATCCAACCTAGCCTTGAACATCTCCAGGGATGGGGCATCCACAGCCTCTCTGGGCAGCCTGTCCCAGCACCTCACCACTCTCTTGGTAATGAAAAAGAGAAACGGCTCAGAATAGCAGCAGGGATGCCGTGGTGCTCAGTTATTGCAGCGCTCCAATCAGGACTAAGTGTCCTCAGCTGAAAAAAGAACACAACAAATTCTGGGTGCTGATCTCAGCATTGATGGTTTGTGTAAATACAACAATATTGGAACTGCCAAAAGAAGGGGACCAGATACATTTTAGAAACATTTATTTGAGTGACTTCAGAGCAGGACCTGGACTGAAGCTGGAGTTGAAGGAGTGAAAGAACAGCCATTGCTTCCTCCCTTGGATTTCTCTCTCACCATACAAATGGTATTTAAGCATTTATACTTCTTTCAGATTAATGTCTAAACTAGTTTTACTAAGGCCCTTTGACGACATTTATGATAAACACAGGGGTAAATGTCCACACTGTGACTTTAACACCCTCTGTGTGTGTCTGCGCATCTGTCTGTGGACGAATACCTACCCTGACAGGCCCTACCCATCCCTCACAGCCAGTTCTCACAAGGGACGATTCAGCAGACTGTGTTGGCCTTTGGGGCATCCTCATCTCCTGCGGTTCTGTCAAGATCCATGAAGTTGTAAGGAAACTGCAGGCTTAACGTGGGCTGTAACCTTTGTCACCGGACTCTCAGCAAAGGCCAGCACAGGCAGCCAGCATCTGATTAGAGACAAAAGCTGCCCAAATGGCATTTTCTTTTTAATGGAGAATTTTGAAGACTTCAGCCTGAGGACAGATTAAAAGGGTGTGAACAAATCAAAGGGTAAAATAACTGCTACAAAATCTTGTCTTGCAAAAATTACACCTGAGTTCCCAGATATTATTTTTTCCTAACATAATTTTCCTATGTCAGTTCTTTCGGCATGATCTAATGCTGCAGACCCTGAAAGGTCACTGCTTGTAGGTGGATTTATACAGTTCTGTTATTTCAAATAGAAATACACCCCTGAACTTTGTGTGTTTGCTCCCTTATATGTCTTTGGGATATTCTAGAAATGAGATACTAATGGATAGCATAAATTCTGTAACTAACCCCTGCTATTTCAGGGAGAAAGAAAACAGACACTGAAAATGAAATGAGCTTCTCAGAAGTAAAATCCAGTTAAATAGAGGAACTGACAGTGAAACCAGTGTACCCTCAGCTCAAAGACACTACAAAGAGAATGAAGGGAAGAATTATTAAGAACTGATATAAAAGCAACAGACCGCGTGGTGCGAGGATGGCAGAGGAATAAAGCAAGATTGTCCTACATGATATCAGAATTACTTCAAATGCTTCTATATGAGTCTATCTGAATTAAGAAGCATTTGCATATGTGTTTAGATGGTATACGAAGCACAGACCTAAGCACTGGGACTTCCTCTCCAATACAGAAGAATTAAGTATCAACCTCAGTGGGAAATGAGGTGACAAATGGAGAACCAAACATTCCTCTGCATGGAATGAGGGTTAGCATTTTAGTATGAGTAATCTGGTGGGGAGGAAGACCCTGAGAGACCTGGGGAGGGAACATATCAGTAGTCAGATATCTAGAAAATCTGACTCAAGAAAAAAGAGTTTAAACCCCTGTGGTAGCCCAAAACAGAGAAGGGAAGGCTGTAAGTGGATATGTGCAAAATCTAAATGGTACCTGAAAATTGAATTGTTCTTCATATCCACAAGAAAAATAGACAGACACTGCAAGGGACAAAGTACAGGGACACGGGTCAGGAATTGGGTTGCTTGGGAAGCTCAGCCACTAAGGAATGGTGAGAAATTATTTAATCCAGGAACATCAGGTATACTTTCAGTGTGCATTTGAGTGGCAAAAGTGAGAACAGCAGGGCGAGGATTTAGAGAAATAATGATTTTCAAAACTGACATACAGGTACAGACATGGAAAAAGAGCTGAACTGAGCACCATAGCCTCAGGGCTAGACAAAATTGATTGGCACTAAACCCAAGGATGAATAAAAATTCTGGGACATAAACCTGTTTCAGTGCTATAGCTCACCAGGATCTAGGGAACTGTGCACTCATTTTAACAGTGTTTGCAGTCTGAAATCCTTTGATGTTGAAAGAATATTTCCTATGAGGCAGCTAGCTAACAGGGCCCTTTTGCCTCTGGGATAAAAAGGAAGGGAGAAGCAATACAGAAAAGATTAAAAACGATTTGAGGAGAGCTCTGAAAGAAACCAGGAAGCACAGCTGAAGAGTAGACTATGCAAATGCAGACCAGATGTTAGAGGAGATGCTGTGGCACAGAAGATGACAGGCGCTGCACAGAGATGAATAGTTCCTGGGAAGATGAAGAGTGACCACTGCTTATGAAAAAGAAAAAAAGCATATAAAGCTGCAGAGAGAAAGGCTGGGTGCTGGTGGATTCTGAAGATGTGTAATATGAAATGACAGGGAAAGCAAGTCTGTGGTGAAGATAGCAAAGAGGAAAAGGAGCGAGAAAGGAAGAATGATGAGATTTAAAATCTTTACTACCAGAAATTATCACTTCACAATGGAAAGTGCTATTACCAGGGTGCTGTCACCAGAACCAAGAGAAGAAAGGAGAAGGGAAATAGCAAAGGTGGAAGAGCACCATGTCCTGGGGAGGCCATCTGCTGCAGCTTTCACACATAGTGCTGAATGCTTTCAGACCAGCCAACAGGGTGGCCGTGCCCACAGGCCTACAGGGAATCACCCCAGGTTGGCATTTGTGCCCCAGCAGGGCCCTGCATTGGCTGGCCAAGAGGTACAGGGGCCACACGAGGAGCTGGGGCTGGGTGCTGCTGCCCAGGACCTGCCCTTGCCCTCCCAAGGACCCAGGGAATGGGGATGCTCTACCATCACTGTTGATAGGACTGTGCCACTTTACTCATACTTGCTAAAAATAAAGCATCTCAATGCAGAATACGGCCTGCTTAGCTCCTGAGTGGGGTCATGAGTTAAAACCTTGTTCAGGTAAATACAGCATCATCATGCCACTGCCAAAGCCAAAGGTAATCATTTCAGCTAACAAGAGGATGCAGAATTGAGTCCAACTGGCATAAATGTAAAATATATGCATAATGCATATTCCTGGGTAGCAGAAATGAAAATAAACTTGGTACGATTCCAGTTTGCCAAACGTGGAGTCTACCTTCTGTTTGCAATAGGAATCTATCACATCTGATAGCTTAGAGCAAAGTGACAGGTGAACATCTGCAGCACAAAGAACATGCAGCACAGAGAATGATGGAGAGCACAGCAGAGCTGGCCAGCAGCTACGCACCTTATGGAGATCGCAGGGGATAGGAAAATAGAAGCACCATGAAGCTGAGTCAGAATATGCACCCTTGTCTCCCAGCACCGAAACCTTTGTTATACCCCACAGGCTCACCAAGAGCTACTGTGAGACTGGCAGAGATGGGCAATGGGGTCTTTCTGGATTAAAATTGTGGATGCAATAGTGGGGTGGAGTACAAGAGGAAAACGAGTGGGGCAGCATCATAGGGTGCAGAGCGTGTGCCTATGTGTGTGTACATCCAGGAAAAGACAGGGGTGGGACGGAAGAGGGGAAAGCGGAGGGATGGGTATTAAGCAGGGGATGGGAAATTTTACCCAAAGGTTCATCAACACAAGAAGTGATTTTTTTCATTCAGACAGAGGCAGGGAAAGGAAACTCTTCCTGCCTTCAGTCACAGAGGTGGTGGGACACCAGCCAGCCGCAGGCAGATGACTTCTTATTTTGGTGAGTCACTGTTGTTTGCATAACCTGTACCACTCAGGCTCTGAAGACATACTCCCTTCCTCTCCCCGTTTTTAGTGTAATGCAGCCCTAAACCCAGCTTGCCCTCGTTCTTCAATCATCGTTCGTTTTGACTGTTTCTATACAGCCTTTGTGGAGATTAAAATGCCAAAGTTACAGAATGTGTTTTTTTGGAGTTAGGGAGAAAGCTGGGAAAGCTGATTTTAGCTTTAGGGAAAGAATGAACTTACCAAGGATCACAGCTGATTTTTACAGAGAAACATTTCTTCACAAACTAATTGAGCATATTTAATTAAAGAAAGAAAAAAAAAAACAAAACAACAACAACCCATCAAACTCCCTTCAGTGCAATATTTCTGCCTTCAATGAAATTACAGAATTTCAGATGGAACGGCTGGAAGGGGAAATAACGATCGGGCCTCGTGTTTGATTTCCCTCACCGCTTCTTGTTGGCTCACTGAGCACATCCACTTTTTCATCAGAGCGGCCACCAGGATTCTGATCTGTCACAGAGCACCGCAGACGCTGCAGATCTCAGGAAGAATCTCTCCTCCCTCCCAATGTGTTAAACTGCCATCTTGTCAAATGAACTAACCTTGCCATTTGGTATTAAAATAAACCGCTCCGAGTCATTTGTGCAGCGGGAGCACAATGTAAGAAGTGAATGCTGATACACCCACACAAATGCACATGCACGCACGCACTCCCACACAGCCATCCGAAGTGCGGGCTGCATCCCAGCTTCTGTATAAATTTGATCTGTGCTGTGCTGTGCTGTGTTAGGATGTTGAAGTCTGTAGATTTTGTGGAAGACATCTCAGAACAGTGCGCGGGGCAGCGATAACACATTCACAGCAGGGCAGTATAAATAGTAAACCCGACGGGGTAAGGTGGCTGGGAAGTTCTGGGTTATCCACCTCCTGCTTTTGCAAGAGAACGGATGCTCTGAATCTTTTAATATAACTCTGGGAGATTTGTCAGGAAAAAAAAAGTCAAATGCTGTGAATCGCCCAGGACCAAGGAGCCTGAGTTTCACATTCCAAAATTATTTATAACAGAAGTGAACCAGTGGTGCGTAGTTTGCTTACACTTGCTGAAAATATTGGCCCCAAATAATGGATACTGAGAGCAAAGCTGAAGGTTATGTATCTTCTAGACACAGAAGGGTAAAATTAGAAGGCGTTGTCTCTCAAGTAATCAAAAAAGACTCTGACCTGAATTGTCCCTGACGTAGTTAGATGTGAAGGTGCCTACTTCCACAAGCCCCGTTCAGTAGCGTGGGGTGGGTGCATCTGAGCTGCTTTTACAGCATTGCCCCACTGCTGCTTCACTCCATGCAGCATGCACCAAGCGAGGACAGGGCATGGGACTTGGGACTTACGGTGTTGAGAGTTAACTTATCCATAATGTCCACACTCTCTCATCACGTATTTGCAAGGGACAACACCAGTCCAGTCCAGTGCAGAGCTTGATAGTGAGCCTCGTCTGCCAATGTGCTAAAATACCAATCCTGCCAAAATCTGTGGGTGGTTTACTATTGGTTGCAGTATAGACAGATTTCACCCCATGTGTCTACTTGAAAAGGAAGATGGAGTTTAGATACGAGTGTTTTGCAATTCCTCTTGCAAACCCTTTTACCTGCTTTGGTGCACTCACCGTGCCCCATTACTTACAGCCTTGGAAGCGAATGCGCTGACTTGGCATTCTGGCATTTAGGCATCCTGTGCAGCTGAGTCAGGAGAGAGGTGATTGTAACCCACACCGGCTTAGGAGGGTTTATAATTCTCTTTTTGGAGCGGAGTGGGGACCAAAAAGCGTACTGATTCCCTTGGAGCTCTGTCTCACCATCCTGGCTACCTGATAGCACTGCTGGGAGCTCCTCCTGCTCGGTGGCTCAGCACGCACGCTCACACCTGTGTCTGTGGGAGAACACTGCCATGCCCAGCACCTGGATGTGTGGGATTTTATTCATACCCAAATTATGATTTGTATTAGGCAGATAACAATATCAGCTGAAAACTGTACATCAGCAAAATGCCTTTGAAGCTACACTTCAACATATAACTCACAAACTTTTGCTTTTTCCTTCAGTATTCGAATTGCCTTAGAAAAGGAGTTGAGCAATGCAAAAATGAACCACTGACTATAACTTTTCTTAGGGAGACAAGCTGCAGAATGAGGTTAGTTAAGCAAAAACCAGTTATCCTTCTTTTCTATTTCCGTGAAGTAGCTCTTTTATTTCTCAAGGGAAATCATTGCTCGTTCTGGAGAAGCTAAATTGAAACGTTTCTCTGAAATAGGTTTCCTCTTGAAAATAATGGTTGAATCCTTCCTCTACCCCATCAGCATTAGATTCCAACCACTTTGGAAGGCAGCAATTTGTGGAATCGGTGGGGAACAAGGAGGAGTGCCCTCCTTGCTCAGCTGAACTGTAGACTCCAATGTCTCAATTTTTACAGAAATTTACAGGAATTTTCTTCTGCTCTTCAGCTGACATTCGTTTTGATGAGGATTCCAGGGGAATACTGGATTGGCTGAAGAAATTTTCACTGTACTGCCTTCCAGCACGTTACCTTTCTCCTCCAGGCTATAGTTCAGCTGACATACAGCCAACCAGAGCCAGGGAGTTTTTACAACCATTTAAAAGAAATCTCAGAATTATGTTAAAATCCACAACAACTGGGTTTCCTCAGCTCCTCCTTTTCCTTGTTTCTTGATAACAGCAATCTTTCTCCCTCATTTATTGATAACAGGAGTCTGAGCTTCAAACACATCTCACCTCTAGTTTTAATTCACTGTTGAAAAATGAGAGAAATCTGTATGTCAGAGAAAAGCAAGAAAAAAAACACCAGTACCTTAGAGTTTATTTTGAATACTTTATTAACATGGAAACGAGGGCTGCCTTAGATCTCAAGGTTTACGAGCAGCAGTTTCTGCTATTTATTGCTTGTTTCAAGAGGGGAGCCACAGAAAGATGCATCCAACAGTAGAGCTGCTAAAAGGCTGATACCCACCTAACAGCACAGCGCAAAGCAACCATTTCCTAACAGAACTTAGCTGAGGTGATGATTTAGCGCCCAATTAATTCAGATGATTCTTCCCTTTGAAGTTTATTTTCATTAGCTGACATTAGCTGACATCTGCAGATTCCTAGCACAAAATGTAACAAGACGTAGGTTTTTGAAACATTTTAATAGGAATTCTAGATTTTGCCTTCTGTATGGCAGGCGAGTGGGCAAATACTTATCTATATAAATCCATATAATTTCACTGGCTTCAGTAGAGATATGCAAATGTACATCAGACGACAATTTGTTCTATCTTATGTAGCTGCAAGCAAATGCGAGATGATTTTAGTTTCAAAATGTATTTGAAAAAAAGTCTTTGGCTGATTAGCTGGGAGGAAAGATATTGAATCCAGACATACGGCTGAATCCCAAGCAGCACTGTGCCAGCATGCTGTGAGTCACACCTGGGAAAGTCCAGAAAAGTTTGCAGTGCTGTGAATCCTAAGCAGAGAGAAAAGAAGGAATAAAATAAGAATTTTATCAGCATTTATCCAGCACCCTGGGTTAGGATAGGAGGGCAAGGCTTTGGCAGGATAGTGTGCTTTCATGATTCATTGCTCCATAAGAGAATTTGTTTTGCTGAGGTATTATTGGAAATACTATGGATGTTATGCTTGTCATAAGAGAAAATAGAAACCCGCTGTGTTTGTGCTATTATCCAGTAGATTATTCTTCCTAGTTAGTTCTGAAGGATGTATACGAAGCTATTAAAAACCACCATATTGATTAGGGTGTTTGCTGTAATCCTCTGATTCATTACTGAAGGTAAGGTGCTCATGGGAAACTTAGTTACTCAATATAACATGTTCTACCAAGATTTTATTTTCCCAATACTTTTAATTATTTTAAGCTTTGCCTTTCAGTTGATTTCCCCTGTATCCCATCTCACTTCAATTAGCCTTTATTAATTTCTTGCCTGCTCCGTCCTGGCTCTGAGCAGCTGCCAGTCTGTTGCTGGGCTGCCTTCCCACGCTACACTTTTGCAGCATTGTTGAGAGCAGCCGCCATCTCTCTTCTGCCCCAAATGCGCGCTGCTCGCTGGCTATTGTTACCAACACCTCCAGCTATACTTTAGGAGTAAGCAGACGTCCATTAATCTGAATGGGAGGCTGTAGTGAAGTGCCCGGTTCTTCCTCTCGCCAAGCCAGATGCACCAGACAGCAAGCACTTCTCCCCCACACTGTTCCTGCTCTCCTGGGGACAGCAGAGGCTCTGAACTCAGCTCTGCATTCTGCTGACAGTCTGTGGATGGGAAGTGGCCTTCGTGCCTGTGACACTGTGACAGAAAGACCAACACCTCCTGGACGCGGTGCTGAGCCTTCTATCATTATTAGGGCTGCTGAACATTCACTGTCCTTACACAGCACATTCAGACTGGAAATGGTCTTTGGAGAAGTGGGATTCCTTCTGTGAAAGCAGTCCAGGTGCTTCAGTAGTCATTTACTCCATGTTCTGCACTGGGCCTTTATTAGCAAAGACATTTCTGATTTTCCTTTCTTTTAATTTAAAACAAAGAACTTCACGCAGACTGGTTCATGGACCTGACTGCTCTGGGTATGTGTTCTGCGTTGTTTTTTTTCCTCTCAGCAGTGTTAAGAGCATTACACTGTGCATCCTTGCCAAACACTGTGGAGGTACCAACAGCCCTGGGCATATGTGAACAGTGTTTCCCAACATTCAAATAATTTCTTTAAAACACAAGCACAATAGTTTGTGTTTGCAATCTGAACTTCAGCACCCCCGCAGCTTTTCCTGAATGTGAACAAGCTTACGAAGTTTTGGAATAGTGTTCATTTAAAATGCAGTCTGTGTCTGCATATTAGATACATCTGCATATCAGATGCAAGCTCTCCACAAACAATTAGGAGTCAAAGCCATCAATTTGTTGTCTGACAGACAATTTTCTTCTAATCTAGAATAACACTTTCTGTTGGAGATAAGATGGGACCCTTCAAACATACACTATCACTTTGCATTTCAAGTGCTCGGGAGGAGGATTCCAAAGTTGGGCAAAACACTGTATTGCATATTTTAAGAGAAAGAAAAGAGAGGAATTACAGAGAGCTCATGGAATAAAGATTGTCAAAAGGGTTCAGAAAAAAAAAAAAGCTACTTTATAGTCATCACCTATAAATAATTAATTGATTCAAATTAGCTAATGAGGGATTATCAAGAAAAATCCATACAGTGCAAACTAAATTTTCTTCTTGGACTCATAACTGGCCACATGGCTAGTATATCTACATCAGCAACGTAGCGTGTGGTTCTCATAAGTAAGCTAAGAAAATACTGTGCAAGTGGGTCATGAAGTGGAGAAGCAGTTGCCCCTGAAGTCATTCTCAAAATATAAGCATCAGTTGTATACTATCAAACTGGGAGGATGTTTCAAGCGGGTTCCTGAATGGAGCTGACCTCAGCTACAGTCTATTAAATAGGTTCTTGAACAAAGTCGATAATAGTAGAACCAAGAATTATTAAGGTTGGAAAAGACCTCTAAGATCATCAAGACCAACTGTCAAATAACAATAACTGTGAAATAAAGGCTCATGAAATGAGCAAAAAACTACAAGAAACAATAGGATAGTTAAAAACATTTTGAAGAACAAGTTTGGAATTGAAGATAATCTTGAAAAATCAGCTAGGCAGCTCAAAATCAGTAAGATAAAATTCAACAAAGATAAGTGCCAAGTACTACCCAGAGGAAGGAGAGATCAAATCCTCAAATGAGAACAGAAAATGGATAGCTAGGAAGCAAAATGCTTTGAAAGGTTATGAGGATTACACTGGATTACAAATTCGTATACTGGTCAGTACTGCAGTGAGGGTGAAAGAGCAGGCAGACCTCAATGTATTAACAGAGAATTTTGTGTAGCCTGCAGGAGATGCATAAGGGGCCTTCGCTGGGACACCTAGAGAAATAGGCTACCCAATGGAGACAAGAAGAGAACAGTAGGACCAATGACAGTTTTAGAAGGCATAGTATTAGCAAAATTGAACAATTTAGCCTATCAGAAAGAAAAAAAGAGTAAGTCAAGGTGGTCTTCTGCAGACAGACACTATCTAATGGTGAGAAGAAGAAAGAGAAGAACCAAAGAATGTGAAGATTTAGACTACATAGTCGGTGCTAAGGCGATGAAGACTGGAGCAGAGTAGTTAGAGTGTCTGTGGAGCCTACCTGGCAGCAAGTTTTTTGAGAGAAAGGTAGGTCAGCTCCTGGCAGAGATGGTCTTGCTGTACACTGCTCAGCCCCGGCACAGGAGGGCTGCACTGGAAACCTCTTTGGACTTCTTGTAATCCAATATTTCTAAGAAAACACCACTGGGTTTGAACTTCTCACTACAGGTGAACGTTAACTGACAGGTAAGCGCTTGCTGCTTATTCCATCAGTTTCTAAATAACAACTCTTATATTCTGCATTTTGACTACTTTTCCTTTTATTTATTATTTTCCCTGAAATGCAGTGTTTTTAATTCATTTGTGGGTGAAAACAAGAGAGTTAATGATGCCAGGTCTCCAAGAGACTTCTGTTCACTCTCACTCTTGCCCTCTGCAGCAATAAACCCAGCATCACTCCTAGCCCCTGCGTACTCTGCACTGTGTATTACAACATGAACAGTACTCCCACCTCTGCCTTGTCATTCTGCATTCTCCATCTCCAGCCCCTCCTGCCATTCCCTGTCTATTATGCAGGAAGAAGGGTATGTGATCCTCCTGCTTTGGAGTGTACTGATATTTACTGGCCAATATAAGTGGCCAGATGAACGGCCAAAGAGAACGTACAGCCGTGGAACTTACTCTGTAGCCCTTTGCTCAGTGAGAAAACATATGGGTTTCTTTCTTTGTTTCAATTTATATTTCACATTTTTGAATTGCATAAGTAATTTTATTAATACTTTGCTTCTGTCTGAGAGAGATACAACAAATTCCTCTCAAAGTTTTAGCATTTAATTAGTGTTCTTACTCTGTATATCACCTGATTAGCTTAAGACACAAATTAATAAATGAGTCTTTAAATAAATTTCACAGCTACAAGAGAATTCCGTTGTTCCAAGTGGTTTTAAAAATGGAATAATTCTGGCATGAGCACTTCTAATAGTTCAGATCAACCAAGATCTTGCATATAGGCTGTATTTGGAGAAAGTAGGTTGCATTTACTCTAATCTGTTAAAAACTGCCAACATTTCGCACTGCTATTTTTTCTGCTCTGTAATTAGACTGAGGTTGAGCTCATGCAATATCTACATGGAGATTCTGGCTCAATAGGTAATGTAGTTGGTCGAGATCCTTCATGTACTGGCACTGTGCTTGGAACAACCATGATGGTTCAAACAATTGAGATGTGCATGACAGCGGTCAGATCCTGTTGTATCCCTGCTGGTGGATGGGCTAAAGCAGTTCCACTGCAGTCCCCTGGATGAGGGTGGTGAGTGGTAGGCTTTGGGTACAGCAACATAGGTTTTACAAAGCTGTAAGTAGATGCATGATTGCAATTACGTGAAATCTGTATCTTGTTGTGGGCTTGGCTGGACATGGTGGCTGTTTGTGACTGCAGGAAGAAGCGCTGGAGGACAAAGACAACTCTTCTGTCCTTCTGTGATGCAGAAACAGCACCAGCTGCCCTGGCATCCTCAGCATGGAAGTTCTCCAGTAGTCCTCCCATCTCTCCTCATATCTTGGTAACAGAGAGTGCAAACACAGCACACAGCAGTGGAACAGGAAAGCCAGAGCCTTCTGACTCCAGGTGCCCCAGAATAGAGAGAAGCTCGCAGCAGCTGGAGTTGTGCTGTGGCCCATTTGGCTGCTGACTCCTGGCAAAGGTATGTACTGGGAACAAGAGCTTCTTGGGGGCTGCTGGCGAAGGGAAAGGGGAAGGGGGTGCGGGAGAGGTGAGTACTTCTGGAGAAGGGTATTTGAGAGGACTCCAAGGAGATGAGGAAATAAAGGAATTTACTCTGCGAGTACTTTAGAAGGATGCTTGATTACTGAGAGAGTGCAGGAAGATGGCCATCCCGCAGGCGTGGTGCCATTCAGGCAGGTGTTAGTGGTCAGGCTCTGGGAGGGAAGTGCCATTTCTCACTTAGCCCCAGCAAACAATGCATCCTCAGGTATTGTTCAGCGCAGACCGTGAGACACAGATTCCCTGTGCTACGCTAAACTATAAATAGCAGCATCTGAGCTGCTCAGTGTATTGGTTTCTAAATAACCTCATAGGCTGTTCACTGAGGGGACATTCATTACATGTAAATTATTCTTTAACAGAGAATATCTACTGCGTGCAAGAAAAAATTGGACTGCAAAGTTATCCAACCCTTAGCTGTTAGGCTATTCCTTTAAGAATAGTTTCAAATAATTCTAAAATAAGAGCATGTTTTAAAGCAGCAAATATATCTTGTCAGGGGGTTTAAAATTAGATCACATTCTGCAGAGCTGAGATCTGTAGGATCTTTGTAGGATGTGCATGCACATGTGTGTGTGGGAGAGGGGGAAGGATCTCCTTACTACTCCTCTGTTCTGCACTCCGCAGTTCCAAAGGGGAGTTTTAGATGAAGCCAGAATGGAATTCATTGCACGCCATCTAAAACCCACCCTTTTCGACGGCCTTCTCAAGGACAGCCGACCCAAAAGTACCAGGCAGGACAGTAACTTCGCACTAAAACAAATGCAAACTTAAGCACGGGTTTAAATGCCTCGCTGCGCCACATCTGTGCCACGGTCATCGCAGCCCCACGACCGAGGGCTTATCTGGAAAATAAACCGCGTCTTCAACACGCTGCCTGCCCCAAGGGCTGGCTCAGCGGACCTCGGTCAGCGCCGCTCGACTCCAGGCCACACACGCAGGTCAGCGCGCACACCAATGCTCGCAGCGCCGCACCGCCACGCCAGGCGGCAGCCCACGCGCTCCGCATAGAGCCGCAGCCGCCTTCCCGCTCAGCGCCAGGCTTCTCCCGTAGCCCCGCAGCGCCGTTGCTTTCACCGCCCCGCGCCCGGCTCAGCCCAACGGCCGCTGCCCGCCGGAACACGACTGCTCCGCGCCCGGCCGGCAGGTGTCGCTGCCACACTCCCCGCGCGGCCCGCGGCGCGGCCCCCACCCGCGACCCCCCGTCCCTCGGGCGGGCGGCTCCCTATGGCACCCCGCCCCGCCCCGCCCCGCCCCGCGCCGAGCCGTGCCGCGCCGCGCCGCGTCGTGCCGGCAGCAGGTGAGGCGAGGTGCCTCGACGCCTCTTGGCGGTGGCGCCGCCTTCCTCAACGCCGTCCTCCTGCCCCGTGAATGGCTGCCGGCTGACTGACAGCCCAGGCGGCCACACAGGGCGGCAACTGCTCGCCGTACACCTATAAGGCTCGGCGGTGCGCCGCCGGCTGTGGCGGTGAGTGGCTTTTTGTAGCCGGTGGCGGAGAGAGCTGAGCGCTCCTTGCGGCAAGGGGGCAGTCCCTCTCCGGCAGCGGCGCCCGAAGGATGCGGAGCGGCGGGGCTCGGGCGGCGGCGGGGCGGCGCGGGGGGACCCGCCGCTGCGCCGGGCGCGGGCGCCGCCGCCCCTGCGCGCTCCACTGGGCAGCACCTCAGTGAGCGCGGGGCCGCAGCGGGAGCGGGCGGGGTTGCTGCTGCCGCCGTCGCTCCCGGCGCCGCCACAGGTGACTCGGGGCCGGGGGCCGCTCGGTCGCCGCCGCGCCGCGGCTGCCTATGCGAAACCCGGCTTGAGTGATTCCGCCGTGCCTGCGCGACCGGGAACGCCGGGGACATGGCATCGCTCCGGCTTCTTCTCCTCCTGCTCCTGGCCCAGCGCGGGCTCGGGGCCGCGGCCGGCCGAGGGCGGGCGCCGGGAGGCAGGCAGCCCATCTACAACCACATCAAGAGCCGCGATCCGCCCCCGGCCCCGCGGAGCCGCTCTCCGGAGAGCACCATCTTGGCGCAGCGGCTCGCCGAGGAGGTGCCCCAGGACGTGGCCTCGTTCCTCTACACCGGCGACTCCCGAGAGCTGCGGAGGGCCAACTGCTCCGGGCGCTACGAGCTGGCCAGCCTGGCCGGCAAGTCTCGCTTCGTCTCGCACCCGTCCCTGCACGGCGCCCTGGACACCCTCACCCACGCCACCAACTTCCTCAACATGATCCTGCAGAGCAATAAGTCGCGGGAGCAGAACTTGCAGGAGGACCTGGAGTGGTACCGAGCGCTGATCAGGAGCCTCCTGGAGGGGGACCCCAACATCTCCAGAGCAGCCATCACCTTCAGCACGGAGCCCTTCTCTGCCCCCCAGGTATTCCTCCAGGCCAGCAGGCACGAGAGCCAGATCCACCTGCAGGACCTGTCCTCCTCCGCTCACCGCCTGGCCAACGGATCCCTGGAGACTGAGTGGTTCCAGGGCCTGAAGCGCAAGTGGAGGCCGCATCAGCACAGGAAGGTCTTGAACACGGGCTCCAAAACTTTGGAGAACAGCTGGAAGAGACGAGAGGGCTTCACGGCTGATAAGAACCACATCAGATGGTCCTCTCCTTACCTGGAGTGTGAGAATGGGAATTACAAACCCGGCTGGCTGGTGACACTCTCAGCAGCTTTCTATGGACTGCAACCAAACCTCATCCCCGAATTCAGGTATGAGGAGGGCTCCTCTGGCAGGAGGGGGCATGGTGGGTGCTCGGTGTTGCCCTCGCTTGGGAAGGGCGTGCTGTGCCTTTGGGGTGAGCTGGTCACCTGTTCCACATACTCAGTCACACCGCAGTGCAACCCCAGGCCTTCCTGTTGAGTGTCACCTTCATGTGCCTTGGGGAGCTGTTGCTCGGTAGCGTTGCTTTTATCTCAGTCTGTAAAACAGAATTTTCTTCAGCGACTCACTGAAACAGGTGTGTATGTGGGTTATGTTCCTGGTGTGCTTCTGGAGTGGAGAGAATGGCAGGTATTGTGGGTTGTAGGTTATTTCTCTGCAAGAGAAAGATGTTTACTGAGCTGCTGTTTCTTACTCTGCTGCATAATGAAATCTAGCTCAACGTCAGCTATGATTTTAACTAGATGAGATGCTGTATTTTCTGGTCTTCAGAGCACATCCACGGTGGGGTGCTCAAGCCTGGTCAGCGGTCAGTATGCTTGTAGGTAAATAAGCATTTGCTACTGCATTTTTCTCAGTGCATATGATTGCAGCCTAAACTGGCAGTTAAGAAGCTTTTGGGGGCATTGTTTTTAGAACTCCCACCTCATTACAAAGCTGTGTAGATGATGCCTGGCATACGTGAAAACTTGCTTATTTTCTACTGCTGTTATCTCCAGCAGCTTGCCACTGGGCTATCTCTAGCATAGAGGAGGACACAGGGAGGCTGGTTTCCGTGCCTTATTTTAAGAGCACAAAGATGTGGCTGAGGAGGGAGAGCAACCTGTGGGGTATGGGATATCAGGTTATAGTACCATCATGTATGTAATGGGGATGATATGTAATTCTGTTGGAACACTCATTGCCTTGAAGCAGCTTTCCTTTCCTAGGGAGTAAGAAGAGTACAGAATTTACTTTGTGCAGTGGTTCAGTAGTAGATGAAGATTTCCACTGTGCTGTGGGCTATGGAGGTTTTTCCACACTTGGATTGTCAAACACTCATTTTTTTTTGGCAATCTGAAATTCAGTGGGATCAAACGTGTGTGAATGCAGTCCTATGTTCTTGGACATAAAAGTAATCTGTTGAATAAAGAATGGGTGGTTACTTCTCTGTGGAATTACCTGTTGCTCTGGAATTTTCACACTTCTAGGGCTTCTTGTCTGCAATCTGTTTGCTGAATTCCTGTCAAGATCAAAGAGGAGCTGTATTGCAGAGCTCTGCTGGACCTCAGCAGGTGCTCCATTTGAGTTCAGGGTACTTTTCATAGTCTGAGACCTTTAAACAATCTTAAGGATGCAGGTGAAAGCTAATGTAGGCAGGTATTATCTTACTGGGGGATAGCTGATGTAACAGCAAAAGTTGAGGCTGGAAGTGGGGTTGCAGCTGCTGGTTGTTATCTGAGGAATTAGATCTTGACATAAAGCTGAATGAATCCTTGCTATCAAGTTTGGAAAGAAGGTTTCTTCATCAGCAGAGCCCAAATCTCAGTTTCAGCTCTGTGCTAAGCTCTTATGCTGGGAAGCATCTTGGTGGTGTAGGTTCCTGCTGCGGTGGTAGTTCTTATGCTTGGAGCGCACAACACACCGGGTCCACCTGAGAGTAGCTCTGGGCAGCCAAGGCCACCAGCAGAGGTCCTCCTGGGTGCAGGGCACTGCCTTGCTTCCTGAGCTTTCTGGTCTCTGTTGGCCATGTGGAATTCACCTCAATTAAAGGAATAATTTTTTGCAGTTCAGATACTTTGAAAGGCATTCATTAAGCATGTTTAAGCTTGGAGAAGCTCTTAGCATTTAGGGGACCTTGAAGTGGGGTATGCTACGAGGTTGGAATTTTGTATTGTTGCTGAACAGTTGAAATTATTAGTTTTTTTTGTATCAAAACCAGAGGTGAATTGATATGCAGTTCTAAGAGCATGGCTCAGTATGTTTTTAGGCGGCTATGTAAGGAAGCAGGTGAAAAAGTACATACATACTTGGCAAAGCTAAATGGTGATTCCAATGCTTCTGGCTTAGAGTATGTTATACCAGGTATCTTTTTAGTAAGCTTATCGTTTGAGATATTGAGAAAGTAACTCTGCAGCTCCACAGAAAATAGTAAATCTGAAATACATTTCTTCCAATGCTTGTGCAACATCTTAATATTTGTGCAAATGTTTTTGGTACTTAACAGACATGCAGCTTCACTGAGTTCCAAAGTAGTTTGAGATCTAAGCATGTGAAATAAAAAGCTGAAACTTAGCTATTAGAATGCTAGTACTAATTGCTATAATGTCCCTCTTGAAATAAGCCTTATTTCCCCTCACCATCTGTCTGAGTGACACAATGGTTTAGCTTTAAATTCCCATTTCAGGCCATATGGTTAGAAGCAGCGTATATTACTCTCCATCTTTTTCAAAAGCTACGTTGGTTCAGCAAAATATCCCTGAACCATCTGGTAGGAACCCTTCATGGCTCAGTTTACATGCTCATTCCATTTAATAGTCTGGTATGAGATCGTTGATGGTAGTTTAGTGTGTGCCCCTTTGAAACTAACAGTTTATGTACTTCCTTTTTGGCTGACATTTGGTTTATGGCATGGTACGTTAGGGTAAGAAATTCATGAACACGATTTTCTCCTTGCGAAGACTTTTCCAGATTACAGAAGGAAAAGCCCCTGCTTCTATTGCTGTAGCAGATGGGAACATTGCATGGTGTAGCAATGGAAAACTTAATAACGGCAAGACTAATAATTACTGCTGGGTTTGTTCCTTAAATGTTACTACAGCAGTGGTGCTGTCAATGACTTCTGGAAAGTGCAGTCACAAGCAAAGCATTGTTATTGAAGTGTCAGGGGGTTGTAGTGCTTTCTGTCAGAGGATGTGGCTATCACAAGCAATGCTCTTGCTAGTCTTTCACACAAGGTGGAAGCCGAGCTATGTGAAATGAAGGCCAGGAAGGAGGGAATGTGATCTCTTAAGTTACCTTGCAAAAGTTTGAGCTGTAGGCCCATACTAAGATGAAGTGGAGAAACCAAAGACTTGTTAGTTGTGCCAGTGTCTGAGGCTGGTGGGACCACATCATCCCAGCACTAAGCTGACAGTGGTGACTCTGCCCTGCTGCTTAGCAGGGCTTGCTGTTGTCTGCTCTCACTGATCTGAGATCTGCTCAGAGGCAGAGAGACAACATTCCCATCAGCTTATACTGTAGATTCATGTAGAAGCAAGAAGATTCTGAAAATAATCTGGTGTTAACTTTTCCCTTTTCCTTTCCTCAAAGCTCTAAGCTGATGTGGTTTGTGGCTAGAATTTGCTATCTAATGTATTTAATTGCCCCACAGCTCTAGTAGTGCAGAGGATGGAACATGCTAGCATTTGTCATCCATCGGTGACCCTCCTCTGCTGCTTCATATTGTACAATGACATGGAGCCACACTGCAGCATGCAGTGATCCAGCTGGTCTCTCTGCAGCCCTGCAGTGGAAGTGGAGGGGTGTGAAAAGCTTCATGTTGTGAGTAAGTTCTGCTTGCTAATAGTCCTTACTTGTCCCCTGTGGGAGAAATGGAAGGTCCTTGTTGCTGCAGCAGTCTGGTAGGCCTGTGGAGAGGATTACTTCTTGATCTGGAAGGGAAGTATACAAGTAGTCCACTACTGAGGAGCATGAGTTTTTTTTTTTAAAACCTTCCTGGGTCACAGAGTCCAATCTTCTGCATCACAAGCCCACTTAATGTAATCAGCTGACTCAGCTTCATCTTAAAGTAGGTAGCTTTCTCTCTTGGCTCTCCACTTTGCTGGCCTAAATGGTTGGATAGCTTCTCCTGATTTCTGATCTAAATTCATTCAGTCAGCCCTCATCCATTTGTTTCTGTTCCAGAACAGCCTTCTGTCTGAAATAGCTCTCGGCTGACGTTTTCTGCCCGACCTATTTATAGACAGCAGGTCCTTCTCTACCTTTGTTTACAAGGCTAAACAAACCTGCCTTCTCTAGTCTCCTGTCACAAAGCTCTGTTGCCATGGTCCCTATTCTCAAGAATTGTTCCAATGTTTTTTGAATACGGTTAGTCACATTTGTGTGCAGTGTTTCAGCCTTGTGCAATGACATCAATTTTCCCAATCTCTGATGAATGAGCTATTGCTTCTGCAGTTCAGATTGTTCTCTTGTGTGCTACTCTCATTTTCTTTAATGTTGTGATGTAGATGTCGTCATTTTGGGAAGTGGTCATTGCTTACTTTCATGTAGGAGTTCAGAATATCTGTAGGATACAGGGATACTTTTCCTTCTCCATGTTCTAGCAAGGCCATGTTGCCATGTTTCACCAAATCCAGGTCAGTATTTGCAGTCAGTCTCTGAAGGACTGCTGGGAGGATGCTGTGGAATGATGGGTGCTTTGGCAGAAAGGAACATAATCAGCAAGCTGAAGTTTTTCATGTTCTTGAAGCGTTTTGTGTTCTGGAATATCTCTGGGTGCCTTCATTCTGAAGTTTGGTTCAATCAACTGTTATAGTTCAGTACTTCTTCCTGACACTTATTCCTTTTTCTCTAGATTA
Organism: Gallus gallus; assembly: GCF_016699485.2. Classification (NCBI taxonomy): domain Eukaryota; kingdom Metazoa; phylum Chordata; class Aves; order Galliformes; family Phasianidae; genus Gallus; species Gallus gallus. Next base: position 16,578,533 of record NC_052533.1, on the reverse strand, counting down.
ATTAGAAGGTAATCCTTGGTGCAAATGTTAGTATTTATTGTGCAGTTATATTCAGCTATTTCTTCCCTAAATGCAGCACAATACAGTGTCTTCCACTGTACTATTAAAAGTAACTCAGACCACTCCTGTGCTGTCCCATAATGGGGTGCTTAGTTATTGAAGGTAAATTCTATCAAGGAGGTAGAAGCACTTATGACAAGCAATTTCTTAGGGAATATACTTCTATGTATTTCACAGGTGTTAAATTGATTGGTAAAATAACCATAAAAGTAGGTTCAAAGTGTGCCGGAGCTTGTAGTTTTCTTTTTAAATATGATTTAAGTTCTGACTTTAAGCACCTTTTTTAAAAAGCATCCCCTTAATCTTTCCAATCTGGTCTTGGTATTGAATTGGGAGAACAATTCATTTTAACTGTTTAAGGAGGCACACTGTATCTTTGTGACAGTGTACATTAGTTATATAATCTTGAAAATATTATAAAATGGTGAAGCTGATGTTTTCTTCTGTAACGTCCCCTGGCCTGTATAACATGATTGAAGATGTGGGTGGATTTAGAACAGGTTTTAAACATGAAAAGGAATGATTTATTTCCTTGAACTGAACATTTTGGGTTTCTATTCCTGAAAAGAGGTGAGAACCAAGAAATGCCTACTCAATGATTTATTTCTTTTAATAGAACCTCTCAGTTTTTAAGTGTTCTCAAAGCAGTCTGTGATGTTTGTGTCTTTCATATCAGGTCATGGGTGAGAACAAAATCTAGACAATGAAAGAAAAGGAACAAGGAATAGGGTATTCTTATTAGAAACATGATTCAGCCTTTTTTACTTCAGCAGTGGGCCTTGTAAAGAAAGAAGCTAAATTTGACCAGGGGAGGATTGGAACACATACTGTGTGCTGTGTAACTGTTGTCACGAATGCAGTAAGTTGGAATAAGAGCAGCTAGCTTTTTAGGTCAAACCGCTATTTCCTGTCTTTTGTTCTTGACCCCATCCTCCTGGAGTAAGGCTTCCAGCACAGCAGGCTCTCAGAGCTCTTCTGAAGGGAATGGGCATGTGGCAGTTTCTGCTATCTGAGATCCAGCTCTGGGGCTGTCACCTCTTACTCTGTCTGTTCATGAACCTGAACTGAGATTGAAAAGTGTTCTCAAAGATAAGAACAAAGATATAGATGTGTTGGCTTAGTCCTTCTGGCAGGCACTTAGGGCGCAGTATGAAAGCAGTGGAAATGCTGTGTTTTTGTATCTTGGTTATATCCCATTTACTAAAGCAATACAATTTTTTTTTTCCGCACTGCGTATCTGATCAAGTATTGATAGTAAGTATGGATTAATCTGATCTCCATGATTTTTAGTTTTTAATTTTGTCTTCTACAGTATAATTTGACTTTGGTTTCCATTAAATAGTTATGAAAACGTGAAGAGAAATGATGCTTTTCTGTTTTTAAATTTGTTACGTGGCATTTACTTGGAGATCCATGATTCTTGTGTGTTCTAAAGACACTTTGGAAACCCTCCGTGTTCAGTTTCTCACTGTCAGTCAGGTATAGTGTGCAGACCTTTATTGCTTGCCAAGCTTGTTTGGATTCACCTACTTTTATTTTGAACCTGTTGAACAAAGCAGGAATAAGATCCCCAGCCTTCTGCCACATCAGTGCTCTCCAGAATGGTAAAGAAGTAGGAGCTTTGGTGGCTCTAAAGCATGCAGGGATTAAAAAAAGTTGCTTTCTGCAGTGCTGTGCTAACTCAGAGCTCTTCCTACATCCTGGTTGCTCACCAGCCTCACAGATTTCACATCAGGCTGCCTTTTTCTGAGATACCTGAAGATTTTGTGCTTCTGAAATACTGATCCTAAAATGCTTCTTGCTTTCCATCTCTTCTGCTCAAGTTTATGTTCAGTGTTCCTTTTTTTGATAGCTGGCTGCTGCTTTTCTGTTTTAAAACTCTGGTACTGACTTTAAATCTGCAGAGTCAGAAGAGTGCTTGTACTTTGGCTGAGGCCATCTTTCCTGTACAAGATCCTTAGAATTCAAAGCTTTTCTTGTTCCTCAACTCTTCTTTCTTATCTCACTTTCCTTGCTTTTCCTTCAGGCCTTTTCTGTCTACCTCTTGTTGACCCCGTGGGCAGTAATGGGAATATTTCAGAAATGTCAATTTCTTACCAAACAGCCTGAACTTAGTTCCAAGACCTGTTTCATATGAAGAATCCAATGTAAGTGATACCCTACCATCCCCGACACTTCCTCATCCCTAAATGAGGTCATGCTTAGTCACACAACTCATCTTCTAGCAAAATTCTCAGCATCCCTCAAAGTATCTAGGAAGTTCTTCAACTGAAACGCAGGTAAGTCCAAGTCCTCAGGCAGCACTGCACGTCATAAATCTGGAGGCTTGGTTTTTTTCTTTAAATCCCATCTAATTCTGCTGACAACAGAGGATTCAGCTTTAAGTATTCAACCCTTGTTAGTACTGTTACAAATGGCCTACAGGGATTTTCTTTGCAGGTGAATCCTAATTCATGTGCCCACACTGCTGTATCTTACTCTTCAGTTAAGTTTATTTTTAGTGAAAGCTGATTCTTTAGTGAAAGTGGAATGAAAAGCAGCAGTTGTGCTATGGCTAAGGAATTGGGTGAGTCTGTCTGTCCTATTAATAAGAAATCAGTGATAACTGCCCAGATCAGAACTCAGTTGTGTGTGTATCCTAGTAGTCTGAATCTGGTTGTCACATTATATTGTGAAAGTAATGAGTTTTAGGGGCATCTTAGCGATGTCGAATCTTAAATCTTAACTTTGAAAAGTAACTTTGAACATGCAGAAGGCTGTTGTTTACCAGTGAAACTTGTGGCCAAATGTCAGCTGTTGTGAATTGAGTTTTAACCCCCCCACTATGTTCAGGGTCACCAACCACCAGACCAGGCTGCCCAGAACCACATCCAACATGGCCTTGAATGCCTCCAGGGATGGGGTATCCACAACTTCCTTGGGCAACCTGTTCCAGTGCATCACCACCCTCTGTGTGAAAAGAATTCACCTTTCTCATCTCCTGGCTTTGTGCTAAGGAAGACTTTAGAATAACAGTGTCTGGAGATGAATGGATGTGACAGCAAAAATTTAGAAAGATGCTGAAATATGAGTGTTGTCTGCTTCAGCATGTGATGATGGCACCAGCTTCCTTGATTGTGCCTGATGAAAGCCCTGTGGCATTTGTTTGTGACATGTGTAAGCCCACGGTGGTGAGAGAGATATATATATATATATATACATACATACACACACACATTTTCCCCCTAGTTTAATGCAACAAATGGTGAAGAGATTTGCATTCTACTGAGGCATGCAGGATTCATGCTTACAGAGGTTTCAGTGTTATCTCATTTGACTGATGACAAATTACATGTGCTTTTCTGGTGCTTTTGAAAGGCTTCATTTTGACTAGGAGAGATTTTTCTCCCCAGTATATTGCATTAAATGAACTGCTTTCTATATTCCCCTTTATTTCAATATTTCAGAAGGTTTCTACAATTAGTAGACTTAGTGCCCTTCATATATAGAGTGTATTAGCAGAACTGGTTACACTGTTACACAGATCTTGGTTGTATAGTTGGTATCAGATTGTCTTGTTTGCTTGCAATCCTTACAGATACAGCAATAAGGGAACAAACCTAGGAGACAAAGTTTAAATGCCTGCTTAGCTGGGCTGTAATGGCCTCTGTGCCAAAACCTTCTGAAGATCTAGAGGACGAAGATGCTGTTTATCACCATTTAAATGTTGGCAGGCTGTTCTGCACAGTCCTGGCTTAAGCTGGATTGGGAGAGCAGGAAGATGTTCTGTCTGGTCTTTTGTGATGTGACAGTATGGGTGAAAATTCCTCTGTACCTACGCATTTTACAATATGTTACAATGAAATATAACTACAGAAGCTATCAAGATAGCTGGTAGGGTGGGGAAATAAGCTTAAATCAATTTCTGGCACGGATTTTGAGGCAAACAGAATGCCAACAAACAGTGGTACTGGAAATTAAGACAGACACAAAAGCCTCTTAAATCAAACCTCTGATCCGGCAGAAAATCCTTGATGACATCATCCTTCAATGATTATCTGTTATGTACAATTCAACTAATTCTTTCCTATCTGTGGTTGTCCAAAACGTTAAATACGAACTTGTAATCTTTGTCTTTTTTGTGTAAGGGCTGTAAAATAGTGGCAGAAAACAAATATTTATAGTTATAAGGAGATTAACCAAATATACTTACTTGCCAGATGGTCCACAATTACCAGTAATATTGTTATTAACTTACCACTGTGGCTTGGGTTCAGCCAGCAGCACTGTCAGTATGGGTGAATGTGTTAGGCTGACAAGCTGAGTCTACTGCCCTACTGTTGATGTTTGTCTGGATCACTTCTATTGAAGTAGCAGAGCTACAATTATTTCCAGTTAGTTCAATAAATGTAGCACTTACAGGTAGTTGGTCTGTATACATATTAGGAGGATGTGTTCTTCCATATGTTCAGTTTTCCAAATGCTGAATCAAAAAATAACTGGAAATGTGGGTGGCTAATCAGGCTGTGCCAGCTCCTGTATTAATCACAGATGAATTTCAGAAATGTATCATCATGTACATACTGGTGTACTCTGTGTAATAACGGTGGGGTATGAGTCTGAGATGTTTTAAAATGGCAAAGCAGCCCCAGTGAAAGCAGAATCTCTGCACCATCATGATGCCTTCTGTAAATGCCACACATACACTTAAACCTTTTGCTTTTGAAAGCATTGTGCATCAAGTTGCTGCGGTATCTTGCTGTTATCTCAGCAGAACTGTGATGTCACTGAAACATTAACATTACAGAAGTACAGTGAGAAAGGACTGAGGTGCTGTGTTGGGAAGAAAATTGAAAGCCTAACAACTTAACTGTCATGAGAGTTTTTTATAGTCCTACTTCTGGACTGCCCTTCTCTCCTGTAGATTTTCATGGCAAATTCTTAAAACTCAAAAATAACTGCAGGACTGTATCAGAAGTTGTGCCACAAGAACGGAAGATGAGAATAGTAGGTGGAACAGACAAATGTTTGCATTGAGGTCATGAACATGGGCTTTGTGGAAAAGCAAGGGTTCTTGTAATGGAAAAATGTATTCATTCAAGTTAGAACACATTGTCCTCCTGGAAGAAGGGCGGTGAAAGTATATTGTTAACTTTCTAGCCTGTGTGGACAAAACAAATGTAAAATGGAAGTGTGCAGGAGGTGAAAGCATAGTCAGGTAACCCTAATGTAAAGACAAGGATGAGATGAGGGAGACCAAAGCCCATCTGGAGTTGAATCTGGGAAGAGAGAAAAAAGATCTTGGCTGCTCTTCGTATAAGTGCATTAGCAACACAACTGGGTTCAGGGAAAAGGTGGGCCTGCTGCTTGAAAAGACACTGTAGCTTGGGTAGAGGACATAGAAAAGGCCAATGTTACCAGGTAGCAAACTCTTGCTGGGGTGGAGAGAGTGCTTTGTAACTGCTTCTCCTGTTAAAGCAGTGATGGGTTTACTCATAACTTTCATTTTCTTTCTCCTCTCCCCTATGTTTGTAGAGGGCGAGTTTCTTCTACCATTTAAAAACAAAATGTACATGAGTACATTTCCTGTAAAGGAAACAGATCTACTTCCCTATGGTATTCAGAGTCTCTCAGATGAGTCTGTTGCAGATCTTCACTTTTTTTTCCTTTCCACACCAACTGTCAACTGGTTTGTTTAGAGCAGTCTGAATGCTTGAGACACTTGTCAAAGTGTCTTTCCATAGTGTGAACTTAAGAAGGCAAGGAGCTGCTTTAACCCCAGTTCTTCTGACTGCAGTGAAACTCTCTATGGAGCCACAAGGAATTCATTAACTTGTGGAGAAGGTTCTGTTCCCAGCCTACACATTAGTATTTATATGCAAGAAGGTCCAGAAAACATAAGAAACCTACCTGATGGGACCTGAATGTGACCTATTGAGAAATTAGTTGCATCTGTTTACTTATGCTCTATGGGCATCTGGGACAGACACCCTGTCACTGTTAAAATAAGCTGATAATCCACTGACAGAAGCATAGCACAGAGCACTAAGGTGTACAGTGCACCTGCTTTTCCCTTGAGCTCGTTGACTACCTGCAACATGGGAGGAGCAGCTGGGGAAGACTAATTCCAGCAGTCCCTGGACAGGCTCATGTCCAAAACAAGTGTAAAAAATGCACAAAGCCATAAACTTCCAGAAATATGGCATGTACAATTTCAAGCTGAGTTTGTCAGAACCAGTGCTTTCATTTGATGATACTGGATACTCTTAGAAATTATTTAAATTCTTGGCAGGAGGCAGAGAGAAGGGGGATAAACAGCATCTGTACTAGCTTCCTTTAGGTATGTGTCTTCCTGAGTCTTAATCAGATCACTTAAGTAATGATCCTCTGTGTCTCCACTGACTGTACAGTGTGTCTGACAATGAACGTCCAGATACATCTGTTATGGGCACTTTGCACTCGGCAATGCTGGCACTAGATGTGAGGGAGCAGAGTTGTCCTGCTTTAATCTTATGCTTGTTCTGATTTTGTTCAGAAGCCACTCCTCAGATACATGGCTCTGTAACATTATTATTACATTTCTTACATATACACTGCTTTGGCAAGAGGAAGCAACATGCTTTGAGGTGAGCAAAGTGACTGAAATAGTTCGGGCTGTTGTAGGAAGCATCTCTGGGCTGCAGGGGCACCTTGCAGCCTTCTCCAGGATTGTGCTGGGCAGTGGCTGAGGCTGCAGAGAGCCATGGGCTCTGCTCTAAGGTGGTGGGACCACTTGGTTGGTGTTTTCCTCTGGGATGTGCAGATATGAGAAGACTGCCTCATGCAATCCCTAAGGCTAGGGGCAATGGATAAAGTCCTAGACCTCGTTTGTCCCATCAGAGATGGAGGCTTATTGGAATGAAAGTAATCTGAGGATTGCTGTAGCTTTCTGGGGTTAGGGAAGGGTGGAAATGTGAGGCTTTTCTGTGGGGGAGAGGGTAATACTAGCATATGCAGCTGTGGTGGTGGTTAAGCAAGGAGAACGTGAGTGGCTGTGATTTAATGCTTTATTGTTTCTTGCATATGAAGTCACTGGAGAGTTGGTTTGCATCTGGGTAGAGTACAGAAGAAGGCTTCTTGCACAATACTTTGGCAAATAGCATTCCTTGGATCAAAATGGAGGATGTCATTGGCATGGCAATAATGCCTGGTGCTGAGTACTGCCTGGCCCCAGTGCTTGCTGTGCTTCTGGGGTCGGCTGGCGGGGCTGCTGGTGTCTGAGACAGAAGTGTTGGTCATCCACTGCATTTATTTTAGTTCTTTGCTGCATTGTAAAATGTGAAGGGCATTAAATTATTGGAGTGGATAACTTATTCATACCTGTCACCTTACATCTATTGAGTGCATGAGATTTAGAGTTCTTGTAATGCATCTCACTAAGGTCTAACATAAGAATCTGTCTGCAGGCTTGGCTTTGGGAACGTGGAGCTCCTCATTTCTCTTTTCAGACATTTCATCAAATTCTGTATTTAGAAGAAAAATGCAGTTCTGCTTTGCAGGTTATAGCATCGTAAAGAAGTTTAACATATTGATGTAGTCACTGTGTTCAAGGCTGTTTTCTCTTTTCCAGAGGTGTTGTTAAAGTCGACATAAATCTGCAGAAGGTGGATATCGACCAGTGCTCGAGTGAGGGGTGGTTCTCAGGAACACACAGGTGTCATCTCAACAACTCTGAGGTACGTTTGTAAGGAACTGAGCTACACTTCAATAAAATCTTTCCACCATGAATTATTTTTGTAGCAAAAATGCTATGTATTTTAAAGACTTTGAGTGTGGTTTATAAGCTGCAAAGATCTTTTCATGCAAGGTGCTATGGCTGAGTTTTAAAAATGCTTGCGTTTCAGGAATATAGATATTAAATAAAACAGAAGGTAAGTTATTATACAGAAATATTAGCTTATAGGGATAGCAAAATGATTTATGAAGTTCATCTGACTTGAACTATTATTTTACATTTCAAATGAAAATAGTCAATAGAAGTTTGACTGGCCGACCTTGTAAAGTACAGTAAAAGTAACTGAGATGCTGGTCGTGTTTATTCAAAGAAGCTTGGTCTTTTTGAAGAATAGAACAAGAATACCAGAATTGGATACCATAATTGTTCTTTAATAGAAATGTCAGTATTTTTACAGAGCTAATTAAATGTTTATGTTCGATTCCTTCCTGCTTCCCCTTTCTCTTGAGAGCCTGTGTCTGGCTCCCTCTGCCAATCTATCATATGATTGGCCAGACTGAATGATCTATGTATTCAATGAAACTTTACAACAAAATACATGCTATGACTTTATTTGGTTATTACATGTAATGTTGTTTTCAAAGGTGTCAATTTGCTATCTATGAAATACATGTACCTCATGTATTTCTGCATTCTCAGGAATCTTAATTAAAAAGCTGGAAGTCTTCTACCAGAAGCTAGGAGTTGTTTACCTAACTGGTCATAAAATGCTCGTTTATCAAAACCAAATCTGAATTTAGGAAAAGAGTTCTTTCTGAGGAATTCATCTGTTTACCTTATCTGAGCATGAAAAACTCAGAATTATTGTAAATATCCTTCTTACCTTTCAGTGGAATTCTTTTTTTTCTTAATCTATATATGAAATAAGAACCAAGTAGTCTTTACAGACTAAATTCAAATGAAGTTTTTTTGCTCTGTCAAATTTTGACTTCTAAATTCAAGAGAACACTTTTTCAATATCTCATATTTCTTCGTAGAAGAAAATGTAATTTCCTGTGATATCTTGGTAAACCTTGCTTTTTAATATATGCTACTTTCTTGGATGTAATTACATATTCTGACAAGTGCTCCTCCTTTTCCTAATGTCTAATGAGTAGAGACCTCAGCAGGGGTTTGGGATGGTAAGCTGTATTTTTTCCTGCAACTAAGAAGAAAATTTGGGATGGGGTGTGTGTGTGTGTGTGCGTGGCAGTTAGGGTTAAAGAAGAACATATAAGGAAAATGGAGATAATGGAGAAGGATCAATAGCCAGTTCTAATGCCCCTTTGAACTGGTTCAAAGCCTGTTTGCTGTAATGGGTTCTGAATCATGTTCTGTGTTCTTAAGCAAAACAGAATCTGAGTAAAAGCATACTGGAGTTAATTTCAAAATTACATTTCTCTTCAGAAGCTAAATCTTTAAGTGCATATCCTAAGAGAAGAATACAAAAAGCTCTTCCCTCTGAAATAATTGGTTGGGGAAGGAGGGGAAATGCATCTTCCTCTCATTGCACATAAGAAGTGGAGTATAATGTAGGAAACTGTGTGCAAAGGGAATTGTTCTAAAGATGACCTTCAGGATTATGAAAGGTTAGTGTCCAGATTGCTTCTATGATTTGAGATTATTGTACATTAGAAACTGATGTGGTTGGAATGGTCCACTGAGAGAGGGAAAGTCCCATCAACTTTAATCCAGGGCTGGGTTCTCTGAATTCTGAGCTTTGTTCTCCTGCTGAGAGCGTGGTGGATGTTTCCTAGCTGCCTTAGGAAACAATTTTTTAAACATAAAATGCAAAGTGTACATTACAGGCCAGTTCTTCATTCTTGGTTTTTGGACTGGTGTTACGAGGGATGTTTTGTTTTTCATACTGGAAAGATGCATTTTTTGCTTTGGTAACCTTACTGCAGTGCTGTAGTCCAAAAATGAGTTCCTGTGATGCAAAAAGGAAATGAAATGTGTTCTCAGGCAAAAGTTCTGTTTCTGCTCCTTCTGTGCAAGAAGTATGCATGTCTTTAGCTGCTCCACCAGACTTCACCAGTTTTACTACCTAGATCTTGTAACACTACTTAAACATCCAGCAGCTCCTAGATGTAGATACTTAAATGCAGATGTCTTAATTTCAGACTTGAATCCCACCTTTGTCTACCAAAGTAGAGATATGCAGTGTTACTCTTGAGAACAGGAACTCTTTAATGAGTGATGCTGTATAGGTGGAATGGGCTAATGCTCACAGCTTAAGGTGTTAATAACATGGATGAAGAAAAGAGTGCTACTGCATAAATGGCTTTTCAACTTATCTGTAGAACAGAAACCTCTTATCTGTTCTTGACTTTTATTAGAGCTAAATCAGCAAGAGTCTCAGGACTAACAGAAGGTAATACTAACATCCACCAAAATGTAGCTTGCAAGCAGGGAGTACTACTTACTATGTGTGAAGAGAAGGCCTAAGTGAGCCTGGAGACAGGGAGTTGCTAAGAACAGCCTGAGAAGAATCTTTCTTTTTTTCATCTGTGGTCACTACTTCAGTAGGGAGCTTCTTTATTCACAAATCTACACTGTGGAATAAGGGTATATCACACAATTGTGTGGTAGTGCTTTCCACCTAGCTTGACTTAAATACTAACAAAATGTTGTTCCTCATCTTTTATTTTGTCTGAGGAAAATACAGAAATGCCTGCTGGTGTCAGAATGATTTGTCCCCAGTTACAAAGTCAGTCTCAAGCAGAGTAAGGAAGGCAACAGAGATTTAAGTTGCTAGACCTTGCTGCTGCTTTTCCGTTTTGTTGAATGACTTGAGCATTCAGAGCTGCACTGTCTTTCCACAGACTTTTTGGTAAGCCTTTGCCTTAGCGTAATCGCCATTTGTTGCTGAAAGTGTTTACTGCACTGTCGGGGTACCTGTTCCATTTAATGTCAGTGTCATTAAATCTAAGGCAGAAAGCTCAGTTCTTCAGAGATACAAATCTGTTCTTCCCCGTTGAAAACCATAAACATACAGAGAAACATACAGGAAAAAATACGCAGGTAATTTGGGCTCTGTGGGGCTGCAGTGAATGAGGTGAGTAATATTTATAGGACTGGAAATAATCAAAATGTGTTGGGGAGAGTACAGAATGTTGCAGGTAAGTCTGAGATTAACGGGGTGAAAAAAGATAGCTTCCTGATAACAAATACAAAGTGATTTCATTGTACAAGCGAGGCTGGCTGTAGGGGTGAGAGAGCATGCATTTTTAGTGTTTGAAACATTTTAAATATTTTTTCTTTTAATATATTAGGTTATTTCCTCATAAATGCTGGCAGCAACTACTGGCGCTTTAAGTAATGACTTTAGAGTCCTTGTTGAGACACTGACAATAAAATCAAGGCAGGGATATGTCTGAAGAAATCAGCCAGCATAGCACATCGAGCTGGGCTGAACTCTCCCAGCCAGCAGCATCAGTCTGAAAACTGCAGTGGCTTCCTCACTGTTCACTGTCCTTAATGAGACTGCCAACAGCTTGCACTGTGAGGCAGGCTCAGCTGACATCCCTTTGGGTTTCAGCAGTATTCCACAAATGACAGCGTGCAAAAATATCTAGAGGAAATGAGAGAGGCAGAGTAAACAAAAAGGCTGTGTTGCTGTCTGTGCGTGTATGTCTGTGTTTGTAGGAAGATGCATGGGCCTACTCTGTGAGTATTTATTCTACACAAATGCACAACCAATTGAGAAAGGAAACACATGAACAGTATGGTTAGTTTTTTTTCCTCTTTAAGTAGTGTAAACACTGAGGCCCAATGCACCTTATTATAGTTAACATGGTATTACAGTCAACCAACTAAAAAGGATGGGGAAAGTAGGGGAGAAGAGCGTCTGATTAAAAGAGTAATGGGGACTGAGTTGGGAGAGGAAAAACAGTGCTTTCCATGTTTTCCAAACAGATGCTTTCTTGTCAAACAGATAAGGCTATTTAATACACCTACTCCATGGGAGGGGAGGCGTGATGGGAAGTTAGCATCCAGTCATAGCCTGGTGGGTTGTGTCCAGTGTCACTGTTTTTTCTTAGTATTTGCATGTACTTTCTGCTCTGTCCATTAGGAAAAAATGCAGTCAGAATGAGAACTTGAAAATAATGCTGTGTGTTGGTAATACAATCTTACAATGAGCAGAGTTTACAAAATACAGTTAATTTTTAGTATGCAAGTGATCATCCTTGGAACTACAGATTGCATTCAAGTTACGGCAAGTGATGTACCTAAATTAGGGCAGAGAACATAAGAACATAAACAAGATCTTTAGTGGTAGAATATAATTACTAAATCAAATCCTAGGCTGAAAGAAATATAAGATAGGAAGGTGAACAGTTCTATTTAATATGCAGATAAAGGAGAGAAAAAACCCACAGAAAACCCCAGCAGTTCTGGATCCAAAAGCAGGAGGGTTGTCTGTACTGTCCTACTGATGGCTGCTCACACAACTCAGAGTATCTGAAGAGCATGCTGTACACACAGGAGCATTTAAGATGCTGTCTTAAAAATAACTTCGCATTAGGTGTGTTCATGGGAAAGATCCATTCACACAGTATAGCAGTCCTAATCTGGTATTCTCCCAGCTAAGATTATGCTAAATAAGGTGGGCGTCTGTCAGAGCTTTCAGTGATAAACAAGGTGCTATGAAAACCAACTTCCAGTATAAAGAGCAGACAGGTTGCTTAGCTACGGCTATCATAGCCTTTTCAGGGAAAAAAAAAAATCTCTTAAATGATTCTGTTTACAGGAGTCAATCTCAATTTTCAGCATTTTCTTCTAAAGAAAGATTTTGTAACATTTGCTTTCATCTTAGTGCTAGCTTGAGCATTTAAATTCATCCACGTTGGTTCTATTTGCTATTGTTTTCCTTTTCCCCAGAGTTAGACAGTAGAAAAAACGTAGGTGACTGGTTGAGTGATGCTGTCTGACAAAGAAAAAATAGCATGGATGTATGTTTCCTGTTGCAGTGATAGGTGATCATAGATGGCATCGACTACTGGTAGTTTTTTCAGATCTATTGCAACATCTTTCAGATCTTTCTCTTCTGGATGTGACGTTATAATATTGGGCAGGGCTGACGAGCTGAACTGGTGATCCAATCCTTGCAAATGTGTTGTTCTTAGAAGTGAAAAGAAGTTGGCCTTGCTTGATTTGTAGAACCTTGACGTGCCTTCACTGAGGTCTGGGCAACACATGTTTGTCCCATTTCATGTGGATGTAGTATTTAAGTGACAAAAACAAAATTATGGAAAAAAAAAAAGATTACAGCTTCATTCTGGGGAAGGAGCAGTAGCTAGCATTTAGGATCCTTTAGCCTTTGTTCCTCTTGTTTTCACTGTGCATTTTTTGTCCTTAAAGTGAAATGACTGAACCTTGGGGGCACTGGAAATCACCACTAACAAAAAAACCAACAATCAAAACGCCAAACCCTATGGGAAGGTGCAGTTCTGTGAGATTGGATGGTTGAAGGTTATTGGGGATAGGAGTGTTCTCTGCTTCCCATAACCCCAAAATTACAGATATTAGCTCTGGTTTTGTAGTTGTGTGCTTCAGAGCACATCTACTCCAGTGGGGAAGAGGCTGTGTAACAGCAGAAGTAAGGTGGGGAAATAAGTTTTCCCTTTTTGTTTGGGAGGGGAAGAGATAATGGCCTAGACATCTAGTTAGCTGAGGTAGTATCCACAAAATATGCCTGGCAGGAGCAAAAAGCAACTTGCAGAGGGAGAGTGAGCGCAGAAAATGTCTCTTTCTTGGAGATAGACTGAGAAACTGACCTTCAGTTTCTTGTCCCAGCAAGTTCAAGTCTATCCAGAGCCACAGTAAACCTTACAGAAAGGAGCCTGGGGACCAGCTGGGCTACTCTCCTTTGGAAAGGTGGCTGTGAATTACCTTTCCCAGATGCAAAGTTGACAGCAGTTTTGTCAAATCTAGGCATAAACAAAGCAGAACTTCATTCAGGGGTTTCATTTGTTACCAGTACACTCAGAAGACTGTGCAATATCTGAAAAATATCTGAGTATTAAGCACAATTAGATAAATATGTGGTACTTAGGTATAAAGCATCTGGTCCCTCCTATGTGAAGTTTGATATGCCTGTCTTGGTAGACATGCAAGTACTCTCACTTCTTGTGAGATTATTACCCATCATTCTACAGCTTGGACATGGGCAAAATGTTCTTTAACTGATGGACATTCTGACTTAAATTGACATGTGATTTCCAGGTGTGCAGATTACTCTCTCCTGTTTGGTTTCTGCAGAAAGATGTTCCGAGTGAGTGAGCTGAGAGCCATGTTGTTCTCCAGCCAGTGTTTAGTGTGGGTCATCTTCAGAGGGGGATTCTGGGGTGCATGGCACTGCATCCGCTCCACACTTCAGATGCCTCCAGGATAAGTAAACATCCTGATATTTTCATAAACCTGTCTGAACAAGTTCACAGTGTACCTAATGAACTGTACTTCTTATACTGCTCTGGCCAAAAAAGAGTAAATGACACAGCTTCTTTATCAAATACACTACTGCTGCACTTCTTGTTGCAAAGGATGCCAACTATGCGTGAACCACGCAAGCCCTGTTCATTACTTGTGTACTCAGCTATTTTCTTAATCCATATACTGTAGAAGGCATTTTGGTTGTGAAAATACAGAAGTTCAGCTTATGCAAGTATTCTACAGTGAGTTATTTTTGTTGGGGAAGAAAAAAATAGACTTGAGGAAAGAATATGTAATGCTCTGACTAAACCAATGGAAAAAGATTGTCTGCCTTATCTTAAAGCTTTTATTAAATGTACCAACTGTTTCTCCTGCTTTTTTTATACTGCAAGTTACCTGCACAAGAGACAAGTTTAATTTAGCCTTGAGGAGAAAGTTCATTCCTTTTTTTCCTATAACAAATTAAAATTAGATTGAAAACATATTAAAGATCCCAAGATGAAAAACTAAAGAGAATAGCTGCTGAATCTTCATATTCAAAGCAATGTACTGAGCCATAGCAATAGCTTTAATGGAAGCTCATTTTGTTTTATTTTTGGAGCACAGTCTTATAGCTTTGGATATTGAAATACCATCACTTTTGTTTGGTGACTTCTGGTGGAAGGTAATTTTTTTTCCCCTCAGTGTGTTCCTGCAAAGAAAGAACTGTTGTTTTCTTTTTTTATTTGCCTATGCTTTTGCCCATGACATTTGTCCTTGACTGCATTTTCCAGTACTGCAAATTGACAGCTATCAGGTCATCCATTCACTGAGCAGGGGTTTTTCTCCTAGAAATTTTGCAGTCTTTACTAACCTACTTAATATTGTTTTTTTTCCTTTTGTTCCTCTTCATTGCTTTGCCATCCTATCTTATTTCAGATCATGAATATGTTAAGCACTGATCATAACAGAGCAATGCAGAGTATTTGATTTTAAATCTGTATTTTTAAAAATATTTCTTTTTTGTTCTGTCTAGTTTATAATCTATTACTATAATATCTTCATCTTATTAATGTTCATTCTTTGGAAGTGTTTTATTCTTCTTTCTACAGTAAGCAGTGAAAGAAAAAGCTTCTCAACATCTTAAGCATATAAATTGTTGAAGATAAAATATTTACTGTCTTTGATTCTTCCTTTACTTAGAAGAGATGGTGAGGGAAAAGTAGATATTACTGTAGAGACAAATGAGCCAATCTCTTATTTCTAATATTGCCTTGTTTTCTGCTTATAGCGGGGTTAGAATTCCTCTGCTGTAGAACTTTGTCTCTAGATTTACCACAGCTGTTATTCATAGGGAAATCAAATTCTATTTACTAACATGAAGTAGTACAGTTTGCTGAAGGGGTGCTACTCTGTCAGTGTATAGTAGCTGCCTTTTTTCTCCATCAATGCCATCTAATCACTCAATTTTTTCATCTCCAGATGTGATTGATGAGGAAAGTAATATTCAAGGAGTGATACAGCTGTGTTCTAATTTGGATGAAGTTCTGTAACTTTCATCTAAAACAGTTACGATCTTACTCTTACACTGGAAAATGAAGCTAACTAGATTGGTCTCAGAGCTTCTGGTCGACACCAAGATGGCCATAAGCTAGCAATGTGCACTTGTGGCAGATAGTCAACAACTACTCATCTGTGACAGGAACAGTGGTGTCAGCAGGTAGAGGGGGGTAGCCCTTCCTCTCAACATTGTTGAGACCTCATCTGGAGTGCTGGGTCCAGCTCTGCCCTCCCCCATGTAAGAGGGTACTGGGGAGAGTCCAGTAAGGGACCTTAGAGATGTGTAAGAGCTTGGAGTGTGTGTTGTGTGAAGATCAGAGGAGGTCTCATCCATGTGCACAAGTATCTGTTGGAAAGGTGGATGGAGCCATGCTCTTTGCAGTAGTATTCACTGACAGAGCAAGAAGGTTGAAACGCAAAGACTTCTGCATTTTGAGAAGATTTTGTTGTGTTCTGATGGAAGCCTCTTGGTGATGACAAGTTGTGCAAGTGTTTCGCACTAAACCATGTCCCTCAGTACAACATCAAAATGTTTCTTGAACACCTCTAGCAATAGTGACTCCACCACTTCCCTGCCAGCCCATTCCAGTGCCTGACCACTCTCTTGGAGAAGTATTTCCTAACATCCAACCTGAATCTCCTCTGGTGCAACTTGAGGCCATTCCCTCTTATCCTGTTGTATAGCTGTGTTTTTCAGCGTAGAAAAAACAGCTCGTCTATGCTAATGAAAGCAAGTCAAATAAGAAATGCTCCAGAACTTGTCTTATAATGCCCTGTGAAAGCTTACATGTTTATTAATGTACAAAATGTAGCACAAATTGGTTTTAAATATGTGATAAATTAATTTACACTGATGTTTATCATGTTCTCCAAAATCTGAACAGCATGTTAAACCCTACAGAATTTTAGAAAAACAAATTTCAGCACAGCTTGCTTGGTAAAGACTGTATTTTGAGAAATCACGTGTGTTTCTGGCTGAAATGAATTGTAGCGACTGTGTTTAAGTTGGTATTACACAAGTAGTGGCAGCTGTGGGCCAGGACCCTATTGTACATGCTATTACATGAACAGTTGCCTGTAGAGCTTAAACTCCTGAATTCATGTTGTTCCAGAGATGTTCAAAGTGAGTACCACATTATAGTACCTGAAGGAGGCATTTCTTGTCAGTTCAACTGCACTGAATTCTTCTGTGGATAGCTGAAAGGACACTCGCTTGAAATGAATGGCTGAATAAAATGCTTCAACTGTCTCAGTATGAATCTCTCAGAGTATTTATGATTAGAAACTCCAAGACCAATGTTATTCCTTGTGCTAGAGTGAACTTCAGTTCTGAGGTTTGGGTTTTCCTATAGGATAGGATTTCATAATGATGATTGCTTTCTAAGGGGCCACTATATTGCTAGAGTCTGTAATTACAGAAAGCAGTGTGAATGAAACATTATTTTTCCACTTAAAGAAGAATTATTTTTTACAGGTTTAATGCATATTTTGGCAGTGCTTCTCTTTCCAAAGGTGATCGAGGTGCCTGGAATACTATATCAGTGGATTATTCTAGCTTCCTATTATTGCTCAATGAAAAGGATACTGTTAAGTCATTTTTGTTATCAGTGTACCTTAAAAATATTTTTTGTTGGCTACATGATTATAAGGAGCCTTGTTTTGCATCTTTCTGTTGTGTTGCACCATGTTTTAGAGCATGCCCCCTATTTTTATGTATTTTTGTTATGCTGTGAGATGGTGGGAGTGTTGGGACTTGGAATAGTTCATTCGCTGACTTTGAAATCAACTCCTCACTGCATTTTCCATAGCTCCTGAGTTAATTCCATAAGTGTGTGAATATAAAACATTGCACAATAAATGAGTTCCACAGATGAATGAAATAAAGAGAAGTGAGGGTGCATGTGAAGCACCATGCATGTCAGTGGGATGCTGTGGCCACAGGCAGTTCCCCTTAATCTAGAGCTACAAGCCTCAGCTTCCCAGTGAAGTAAGTGATGGAAGAAGAGAACTTGAAAAGACTAAGTTTATACCACAGCTGAATAGATACCATAGCAAGAATAACAAGACATAATGCTGTTAATTTTTTACAGTGATACAAACTACCTTGTCTGTTGCAAATACCTGAGATTGTCTTCCCTTATGCTCTTATTTCATTCCTTTTCGTGCCCTTAAAAGTCACAAACTTCCACAAGAGCAGTCTTTGAGATTTTTTCCTATAATTCTGGGGTTGCATGTGCATGTTTATAGAGCCATGGAGCCTCTGAATTAATAACTATGATTTTGTAATAATAGCTTTATGTTAGAAGTGATTATTTCAGTTTGCAACATAGAGACAGTTCTCATTAACAGGATTTTAATCCTTGTTTAATCCTGAAGAACAGGGATGATAATCTGTGATTTCTATGAGGATGGGTAAAGCTGCTGACCTGTTGCACTGAACCTCAGAGCTGTGCAGTGCCTTGTTCTGTGGCAGAGCTCAGGGTAGTTGGTGTTTTTGGGGGGGAGCATCCTCTAGTGAGGCGTACAATCAACAAATATACAGAATGGTGTGGTTAGGTTAGTGTTTTATAGATCATATAGCTAGAAAGATGATCACAGTGGAAAGGGATAATAGAAAATGAAAATGCTCACCTGTATTGTAGGCTTGCAGAAAAACTCTAAGAGGAGCAATCTCCAGACAGAGATCCTTCCTCACTTGCAGTCAGCCCTTAAATGGGGTCTAGGAGAGGTGCAGCCAGGCTCTACCCCTTCTGATCACACAGCTGAATTGCCTTCACCTGTGCTCTGTTGCTGACCCAGTGCTCGCCTCAGGTGATCAATCAGAGGTTCAGGCCGCGATTCAACAGTTCCCATACATGAGGCATTTTAGACCTGGGAGGGAGAATGAAAGCAAATAGGAAATGCTTTTCTCCCTTGCAACAGCAGCTACTCAACTCACCATTCAGTGGGTCAATCTCCCGTTATCACCTTTTCAGATACTATTGATTGTGTTCCTTTTAACCATCAGTGCAAGAAACTTCCCTCAGTAAGTGTAGCTCTGTGGATATGACCCAAGTAGTTGAGGTCAGATCAGTTTCTGGAAGATACTCAGTCTTTTTTCTGGGACCTCTGTGCAGTTCAAAGTAAGTCTTTCCAGCTTCCTATTTTGGAAAGGAGGAATATTTTATTTTCTGAGATAAAATCATCACTTACTAGTGGTGTTTCCTCTAACTTTAGAAACTGTATGTTCTTAAAAGCTTTGCATTGATAGCCACCACTGTAGTGTTGTTTTAAAGTGTTTTTTCATTGGAAATTTGACTGGAGGTGAAATCATGACTGCCCAGTACATGGTACAGTGGGACCCTGGAGCCATATGGTCATCTTGGATGTTACTGATTATTTTTGCCTCTTGACCTAATTATAATATTGCTTCAGTCAGACCCTCTACCTTCATTACCTGTTTGCCCCTGCTTGTAAATCACACACCAACTTCCCCTTTTGAAAAAAAACAATTGTATGAATTTGTACTCAGGTCTGCAGTCTTAATTTAAATGGGAGTCACTGTTTGGCCTGGTGTTCTAGGTTGTGCTCTTGCACTTGGGAAGCACGCAGGTACAGACAGATAAAGCTATCTGTGTGCCGCTCCGTGCCTTACCTCTGGCTTTGCTTTACTCCTCTCTGGGAGGAAATACTTCAGTTTCACTCAGGTTTTCCCTCTAGCTATACCAGATCCCTCTGATCTCTTCTAGGGCCCCTTCCTGTTAGTTTTGTTTTTCTTGCTTTTTAGCACCTCTAGTAAATAAATGGGGCAGTTGTGCAGATGTTTCAGTGTTGGGGCAGAAAGGCCCACGAGGCAGCTACACATTATTTTGCCCTTATGGTCATGAGTGCAGATGCACTGTAGAGTGGTGATAACTGCACTGCCAAGCAGGAAAACTAAATCCAAATGCAGTCCCATCTGCCTGCTCTGTGGCTTACAGAGGCAGAACCTTTCTGGAAGATCTGTGCTAGTCCTTCCAGTACTCCTGGGCTCACGACAGGTGTTTCATTTGAGGCATTGTGGTCTGTGCTGTATAGTTGGCCAGACTGTATTATCTAACATTCCCCTTTGGTTTGAAAATACATCTTATAAAGTCACAGAAGTGCTGAATCATTTAATTGTGTGTACCTTTGATCCTGTTACTATTTCAATTGCTGGAGTTTTTGAAGTACAGTAAATTGTCTCCTCCTCTTTGATGTCTTTTGTAAACTAAATTAGCTGAGTCTTTCAAACCTTGACAATTATACAACAGTGCAGTGTGATTTTCTAGACTAACCCTATTAGTAGCAAACTTTCTGCTTCAGTTTCAGTCAGTTGCATTTGTGAAGTTTTTAGCAATAACATCTTGACTGATGCACATGAAAAAGAAAAACAACTTTTTATGAGTGATGTGAATCTCCTGTGAGAGGTACGTATGCAGAAATAGCAGCACCTGGCTTGCCGCAGCAGCAGATTGTGTCTATTTTGAACCAGTTCTGCTCGCATCTGTAAAGACTGTTCTTAACACAGCAGAACAAAAACAGAGGTATAGTACACTTCTTTTTTTCTTTATGCATATTTATCAGACTTGTTACCTCAGTGGACAGTTAGACAGTTAACAGCCTAATTCCTATTGAGCTGGGCTCTATAGTGAAAATCAGACAAAGATTTCCAGTGGGGTCTCCGGACAATTTAATTTTCTGTATGCCTTTTGAAATATTCCTGCTACAGCTTGATTCCAGAATCAATCTTGTGTGTATTTGCTACATCCCATCTTGTGGAGAGAGATTAGTGAACAATTTGTAGCCCTGCGGAAGTCTGCAAGCATGGCGGGGAGAAGCGCTGTGTGGGTCACATTTCTCTCTCTCTGAAAATAGTCTGTGAGAAGGAAAACAACAATGAGATTTTGGATGCTTGCCTGAGACTGTTTGGCTTTTTCAGAGGAAAAGCTACAGACGTGAACCAAGTGACTCTTTTGGAATAGCTGCCAGAAGCGTGGAGCCTCGATAATAACATCCTTAGACAATCTTTATGCAGGAGAAAACGGGTTTTTAGAAAAACAGGCTGAAACAAGCAACTTACGGTTTGCAGATTCAACCCAAAACATGGCAGGTGGAAAAAGTAAGGGTAAGGGAGAAGTCTGGGTTCAGATCGGCTGTCTTTTATTTCCTTTTCCCTCTAGTTGTATGAAGTAAGTTCAACCCTAAACCAATGCTGACGCAGATCTTAGAAGACTGAACGCAAGAATCTGTGTGACCAAAACTCAAAGATGACATGCTGGAGGGATGGTGCTTTGTCAAAACGTTTGAAGCTATTTCCAACATAGTCCCAAATGAATATTTTTCAATGCTCCCTTAAAATGGGATTGCTTTTATTGCCTTTTCTCACAAAGAATTGTAGTGTTTTTTCTTGTTTCTGTCAAAATGTCATTAACTGATATTTCAGATCTAATAGTCTAAAATTTTGAAGCAGCCCACAATCTGATCTACACAGTAGTGGCCCCTGCAGTAGCTTCTTCAGTAGAGATGGCAATGTGGATATGTTCTGCAGTTTCGTACCATATACCAGAATTGCTCTAGTTCTTTTGAAGGCAACTTCAAAAAGAAAAAAAAAATTGTACTTGGAAAAATGTATGATGAGTTGGTCCTACGTAGTAGATAGAAGGAATGCAGACATGTTTTTACCATGTTTTCAAAGTAAGTCACACTTGAAGACTTTGCAATCAAGTAGGCTGTATTCAAGTCAAGGGAAAGGGAGAGGATGATGGTGAAAACATGCCATGTTGGGAAAAGCACATGGTACCCCAGTGATTTTTTTTTTTAATGTTTTGTAATGAATCAGATTATCAGTAACAAATTGGTAGGGTAGTGATTAGTAATTAACAGTGATGGGATGGGATTAGACCTGGCTGGGCAATTTTGTTTTATCTGTTTCCCCTTGTTTGTTAGGCAGTCATGGGTGCTGGTAGGAAGCTTGAAATGGACTCTTTATGGCTTACAAAGAAAATACTTAAAAATAACAATTGTTGAACTACTTTGTCAACCTCTGTCTTTGAAAGTCACACTGTTAAGTTAGTTGTGTGAGGACAGCAGTTATAAAAATGGGTTGTATTTGTCTCCATACACTTATGACTGACATGAAAGAAGTATTTATGCCCTATTTTTCAGTACACCTAAGTGAATTCTTACAGAAAAGCCATGAGCTATTGACCACACTGTTGCTTCATAAAACACAGTTAGTTCAGTCTTTTAGGTCATAATAATAAGATCCTAGTTTAGTTATTTTTTTCCTCTTAGAATTTTAAAATTACAACAATATCAGATTGATTAAAAAAAAAAATGCTCTCAGGCATGAGAAGTAATGAAGGAAAGAGATCAGCAGGACTCTGAGCGTATAAAAAAAATAAGTGTAATGAAAGATAAATAACAGAAGCTTATTACTTGAGGATGTAATTATCTGTGAGAGCATGGTGAGGATATTAACTAAATAAATCAGATGGTGGAAAAAGACATTTTATTAAATACCAAATAAGTAAATACAGAGAAATTGAGGACTACTAATTGAATTGATTTTATTCAGGGTAAGTGAACCATTTTTAGTCAGTGGAATGCTATCTAGGAAGCAGTTGTAACATCAGTTAGAACTAACTAATATTTTAGACATTAAATTTATATTTATATAAAATCGCTTTTTACAGAAAAATCCCTGGTTTTAATGGTAGTTATAGATTATCCAGAAATAAAGTAATGCCAAAGTTGCTCTTTTATGAGATGTTTTTTACCCGGTAAGAGATAATATAGCAGTAGTTACTGAAGTGTTGTGTTGTTATTATTGCTTTTCTCTTTTTCCTGGAAAAGAGAACTCTGGTATTTTCTAGTTACATAGATACCATCTGAAATGCTCCATCTGAGGCACAACTCAACCTTTGGATTCAGGAAGGTAATGATTGAGGCTTTGAAAATATTTAGAAGCTTCCAGAACTTTCTTAAATGCTTACTTGGGGAGAAATTACTGTATTGAAAAGTTGACAGGAATAAGAATTGCTTATGGATAAGAGGATCCAAAATCCATTAAAGTAACCTATCTGAAGTGCCTTTGTTCTTTACTGTACCATGCAAATTCTCTTTTCTTACCACCAGAGAGGAAATGGAAATCTGCTTGCCACCTTCTGCTCGAGTCCTTGAGCTTCTCCTGTAGCTTCCCAATGCAAGTGGCAAGATCTGCAGTGCTCTCCTCCAGATGTCCCTGCAGCTGCTAGAAGTTTGTTAGTAATATAGGCTGGTTTAGCAATAGAGATCAATACATATGAATTTAAGCACCAATGTATTACTTTATCAGAAGGAATCGATGTGTGCTAGTTCCACGAAATTTTCCAGTTTACCTTTGCTTGCAATGTGAAGGCCTAGCAGTCTTATTTTGGACAATCACATCCTTGCTTCCCTCATGCCCCTACAGCCCACTTCTTATCTATGTGTTATGTACTGGGAGCTTTGTATCCACCAGATGCAAGGACTTTTCCTGGGTCATGGCATAACAAGCAGTGGAAACTTGGGAAGTTGGGTAAGGATGACTGAAAGTCAGCCAGGGGACACTGTGAAGAAGCTGAAGGTGGAATGAAAGGGATGAAGTATAGGGTCTTAAGAGGACCACATCACTCATGCTCAAAGAACACAACATATATTAATGAATCCTTGGAAAAAGAATGAACATATTTACCGTTTCTAGAAATGTGTTGGATGTGTATGTCTTAACTGTATAAATGTAGCACCTGAACTCAGAGGGAGCATGCTTGGCTGCCCGAGTTGCCCTGTATGTGTCATAAATTAAAAGATTGCCTGCTTTCTAACACCACATTGGAGTTAGAGTTTTCTTCCCAGACTTTCCAATGGCCTTCTGTAGAATCCTTTGGCCTCCAGTAGGACATGAGTAGCTGAGGGCTTTCTGGAAGCAGGTGGGAAAACCATTACTTCTTACTTTTGCTCTGCCTGAGAAGGCGAAGTAGATCAAATAACACTATTATGCAAACAAGTGAGGGATACATTATTCATCTGTGTTGCTCCCAGCTCATGCATATTGTATATGATCTGTTTCCTTCCATTTAATGAAGGAAGAAAAAAAAAAAAAGCTTGATCCTGCATCCAGTAGTTTTTGTTGTTGTTTTCTTTGCCTTTTTCAATAACAATGTTCTTGCCAGTGCTGGTTTGTGAGAAAGGCAGGTCAGGGTGCCCAGTTTACCCAAAATGAAAAGGCTGGACCTAGTTCTAAAACTGGAAACTGCAGAAGCGTACGTCATACTTGAGAATTATTTTTCTGTTGGTAAGTGGTTTTGCTTTTACCTAATTGTGTGCCTGGATGGGAAGACAAGTATTCTTACTCGAGAAGTGGGTGTTACAGGAGAGTCCAACTGAAATGTTGCGTGGAAGGGAGTGTATCTTGGTGCTTGTTTCATGCCTTACCCTAGTAGGAGCAATGTAATGCTTAAGATTATTAAAGGTTAACACCGGCAGGTTAATAAAGGGTTACATTATTTTTTTTGCTTATGCTTATTTTACCTCTGTTGTATAGAGCTGAAGGAACTGTTTCTGAGTGCAGACTGTCAGATCATCACTGAGCCTTGCATTTGTGAGCATTTCTGACCTGAGGCATTGCTCTAGTAACTGTCACATGTAAGGTTTACTTTCCACAGAAGTCTCAAAATATGACTCAGGGTTTTCTCCCTTTTCTGTTTCATATTTGCAGCTACTGCCTAACTTCTCTATTTGTTATTTTTAACAGATGTTTTTACTTAACTTCTAGCTGTACAAACTCAGCTTGTGATCTCAAAATTAATGTTCTTGCTTCATTTTACAAGACAAAATTGGGCCCATGTTAGTGTGGGTTAAACCTGACTGTATTTGTATTTCGTATAGATAGAAATAACTGAATTCAGAAAGAAGAATGTAATTCATGTACCCAGTTGAAACTAAGTTACTTGGTCTTTCAAGGTACTCAAGGAGTACCTTTTTCCAAAGTTTTGTGTGTTGCTGCTAAAGTTAGAGGAGAAAAAATCTGTGGCTAAGTAAGTGCCATCCTGAATTTGTCCAGTTAATTGAACACAAGAGAGCTCTCCAATCTGGGAAACAGAAAGCAAGCCACTTTTATCTGAAGACTGATAAAGGCATACAGGAATGCCAAGACCACTTATGTTACCTAGTGAGTTTGATAAGAGTCTCCGGACAAAGAAAACAGTATGCATATGGGGTTCATTACATGATGGGGAAGGATAACAGAGGTTTGGGAAAATCAAACAGATGGGTTGAGCCCTATGGATCTCATTTGTTATCTACTGAGAATGTCTTCATTCTCTCTTCTCTTATGAAAATGGTAATTTCCCTACTGAGTAAAATTCATCTTTTTTTTTTTTCCTTGTCAGTGTTGCCACAGCAGTAGAACTGATTATTAGTTTTAATAGACCAGACAGAAATACTAGAATTCTCTTGTTGATGAAAATCATTGTATAGGTCCGTAAGAGTGCTAAGGAGAAATGAGGAATTTCTTTTTCCCCTATGTGTCTTATAGTAGAAAGAGAAAATGATGTGCAAATTTTTATCAGAACTCTATTGTTAGAGACACGATGAATGCAAGTTTAATGAAACAGGACCATTCCCATTGCATTCTCTAAAAAAGGTGCTCATTACCCCACTCTGCTTCTGGATATAGTAAGGCAATGTTGGGGAAAAAAGTGCTATCTGATGTAAGAGCTAAGTGCTATTTGATGTAGGAATCCTCATTTCTTTGTCACTTACTCTAAGGTGTATTTTAAAACAAGCATATTTATTCAGTGAGAAATTATTAGAAGCTATTTTCAATTTTTTTTCTCCTTCCACCTTTAATCTCTATCTCAGCAGTCTCCAGTTTTTTGTTTTTTTTTAAAAATATACAAGCATTTCAGTGTGGACAGTCCTTTTGGCAAGGTATGGTGTTGGCTGGTTCCAGGAGAATCCCAGCTCAAAAGGGAAGGAGTGTTTACTGGGTAGTTAGCACAGATAAGAGCCATCACCCTCTCTGCATTCACAGCTTGTTCTGATTACAATCAATTGGCTTCCCAATGAATAAGGAAACTTTCTTTCATTAAAGCTTCAGAAGATTAAACAAGGTTGCATAGTTTTAAGCATGTTTTTTTGGCGTTTAAAATCTTTTTTTAATGAATAGTGATGCTAAATAATTTTTATTTCTTAAGAAAGTTATTATAGGTGTTAACTTACTACAAAATAATCCAAGCTACAATAAATATTAAAAGCAAAGTCATGGTTTTAGCTTAAATGAAAAATCATAAGGAATTTTGTCATCCCTTTTGGCACAAAGAACAGCCATACTCTGTCAGTCTACTGTTACTTTTATTTCAGATTGTTTTTTCTCTTGCTTTTAGGAAAGTCTTCATGATGGTGTCCACTGTATTAGCATTGTAATAGACTACAGTTAGTCTTTTTCACAGTGCTCTGCCTTTGCAGAATGCCAAGACTGTATTTCAAGGTGAAAAAAAAAACCAAGAACAACAATTAAAGGCAACAGCTGCATGGCTAACTGTAGAAT
The DNA here is from genome assembly GCF_016699485.2 of Gallus gallus. NCBI lineage: Eukaryota > Metazoa > Chordata > Aves > Galliformes > Phasianidae > Gallus > Gallus gallus. Next base: position 16,552,197 of record NC_052533.1, on the reverse strand, counting down.
GAAAAATCATGCAGCAGAAGCAGGCATTATGGACTCAACAAGAGTCCTTCCAGTTTTACCTTATTGCTTAAAGGGAGTACCCCCTAATTTGTTGTTGCTTTTATGAAACAGTTCTGTAAAGTAGTTTCCTAAGCAGGGAGATCAGAAGATGAGGCCCTTGTGCAGCACAGATATAGAGGTATCTATTAACTCCTACACTGAAATTGGTAGACCACAAGACCATGACTTAGAGAGGGAGATCCCTTCTTGTTTTTATTTTTCAAATGCTAAATAATCTGTTTGGCCCCATGATAATTGGTCTTGTGAAAATATATCTCTTATTCCATCTTTGTACTTTTCTAGCTTTAGTTTGCTTTTTCATCGTAAATATCATACGCTGATTCATAGATATCATGTAAATTTAGTCTTTGTCACGCCATACATCTAATAATCTCCTTTGCTGTTGATTAACTTCTTCTGTGGAAGGTATTTAGGTGGCAATCAAATAAAATTTGCATTCTTTATGAAAATGTTTTTCATTCTGAATGAGTCAATCTTCTTTTCTTTTTCTTTTTTTAATCATGAAGAAATCTTCCTGTAAAGCACACTTGCTGGAATTTAGCTCATTTTTATGGAATTTTTTTCTCTTGAATTTACTCTAGGGTAGCAGTGTTTCTTCATTAAGTGTATATGCCAGAAACAAACACACATCCCAGGATGTGCTTCATCACTGTTGAATTCAAAGGTGATGCAATCTCTCTGCCTCAACATGCAATATTTTTCCTGATCTTGAATTCAAAGGTTATCGTTCCTGTTAGCCTTTCAGATGACCAGTATGTCTAGGCTTGCAGGAAGAACAAAGGTATACTTCTAACTGGAACAAAACTTTTGAAAAAAATGGTTGATGTCTTTATCAAAAATGTAAACTGAATGTGGCCCATGGTGAAGTAGGAAGTATTTTTAGTAAATTTTGTATGCATTGGTATTTTTACTTAGCTTTTCTGTTGCTGTGAAATGTGAAATATATGCAAGTGGTGTATTTCTGTCTGTCACTGGTATGAAAGCAAAATGAATTGGAGATTTGAAGTGAATTCTACTTGCAGATTTCTGATGCTTCAGTATTTTCATAGGATACTTTCCTAATGGAGTTTTTTGAACTAACCATGATCTTTTACATTGGTCTATCATTGATAGGTTTGCTACATCAGAACTTAAAAACATGCCACTGACAATAGCAGTTGGCGTAATAACCTAATGGCTTTAAGGTAGAACACCCTTTAAAGGCAACATTCAACAACTACAGCAAAACCTGGTGTCAGTTTTCATTATAAAGTTCTAAATATATTTACTTCAGTTTGAACTGGATTGTAACTTTTGGTGTGTTAATCAGAATCATTGTGCCAGGGCTTAATGTCAATTGTATTGATGTGAGTCTTGAGGAAATTAATTGAAAACAGTGGAATTGCCCTGATACACTGAAATCAGAAATGTTGTTAAGTAGCTTTGTCAACTGAGGCTTGGAGGAACTTTTGTCTTTTCATAATTCCAGATGAAAAGTTTCATTTCTGTCTGCAGCGTGCTTGTAGTTTCTCATTCAATTTCAGCAGTGTTTGTAAGTATTTGTTCTTAGCTGAATTTCTTAACGTGATCTAGGCTGATTGCAGGCTGTTCCAAAAGTTTGATAGTTTAGCTGGCAAAAATAATAAACTGACTTCCCTTATGAGGTTGTGTAACTCCAGCTTTTAATAATTGGAGCTAGTCAGGCTATTTTGTTGGATTAAAAGGCAACCAGTACTGGAAGTCCGTCTGGCAGGGGAGTATCTTTGCATATTTCCTGACCTTTAATTAACTCTGCTAGCTGTTTTTGACTTTTTGCTTTTATTTGTTCATATCTTTTCTGAAATTTCGACACTAAGGCTAGAAACTGTGTTTCTGTTGTGGCTTCAGGAATGTCCTAATAAGGTGTAAGTATTGTCTCATCTTTCTTGCAAAGCCAGAAAGTGCCTCTGCTTTTCTTTCAAAGTGAATGTTGTTTTACCTTTATTTCTTATACTTTTGGTCTTTGTTGGCAGCAACTGGTTTCATTGAAATCAAGCATCTTCCACATACTGTCTGAGTTGTCTGCCTAAGCCTGTTTTTAGCTTAGGTTTGAGAAGACTCAATCTTACCCAGCCTCTATATTTTTTGTTAAGAGTTGATGCTTTTTGTTATCAAGATCTGAAGCATTTTGTGCCAATATTTTGGGTAAAATTCTGTTTTTATTTCTTAAGAAAGTTATTATAGGTGTTAACTTACAATAAAATAATCCAATCTACAGTAAATACTAAAAGCAAAGTTGTTTGTTGTCATATAAGTTGTTTTTTTCATATAAGTGAGAAATTTTTGCACAAGGTCGCAAGGGGGTAGCCTGTTGGATGTGCACTGTAAGCTCTTTCCTCTGTGGTGTCAGCATTTGGTGACCAGCACATGCAGCTGGGGTGCAGATGAAGCTCAGTGTTGTAGGAGCTACACATCATGTCTAGACTTCTCCAGTTGTGGTAGTGCTAAGAACAGAGCATTCTGACATCCTAATAGGAACAGTCAGTGTGTTTTTTGTCCTGATGTCTTCTCAGGGCCTGAGATGCTCTGATGCTTTCAGCCCTCACTCCAGCTGCAGCTGTAGGAATTTGATTTGAGTCTTGGCTGTGAAGTGTGATCGCTGCATTGAGTTATGGAGCCTGGCAGAGGGCAGGTCCCTGCTGCACACTCTGGGTGGCCATACAGCATGTAAATAAAAACATTTACAAAAAATCCCAAACAGAAAAAAATGATCTATTTTAAGACAGAAGAAATATCTGTATATATTCCTACTGAAAATTCCTGAGGTTATTCATTGAAGGCTTCAGTTGCCTCTAAAAACTAGCCTTTACTACTTGGTATATTTTTTTAATAAAACCGATTATCACATGTTCTGTGTCCTCTTTTTAGTTAGAGAATTTAATTTTTGATTACCTACATATTAGTAAGGCACAGCCAAATGAACGGCCAATTAAGGAGATGAGTATCACAGCCAGGCTGAGCTGTTTCTCCTGTCTGCTCCACAGCCTGCCTCACAGCCCTTTGCTTCTGTGTTTAGGTTTGCCTGCCAGGCACTGCTGGGCAGCGTCTCTGTTTTTCTGTAGTCTTCATTTTCAAGCATGGAGATCAGAGTAACAGGTTACAGCTCCCATCTGCTTGAACCGTTCATGATCAGCAGTGGGAACAATTCACAGGGTTAGGAACACGTATATTCCAGTCAACCTTTCAAGTATCTTAACCCAATACTCTCCAAAATAGAGTAGTTGAATCTCTGTTGTGCTGATGCTGACCAGTTTCTGTTGACCTCCAGCTTCTGCTCTGAGAACTTAAACGCAAAGTAAAATGGTCCTCTCACTTCTCTGAGATTATAATTACGTATTAGCAGAGAGTTGTCTTGGTGGCTCAAAATAAATCCTATAATAAACTTGAAGCAAAGACTGCATACAGTTAGGACTGTTCTTTTTGTTGGTGTGGGGCTATTGGCCTGGGAGAAGTCTATCTTCTTTCATTAGCACCAAAAAAAAAAAAAAAAAAGCAACAGAAAAAAACAACAATTATGTGGTGTTCAAAAGCGTTATCAGCTTTTTCAGACATCTTGAGAATTTACTCTGATCATATGTAGTGTAATGTTTTGTTTCAAGTTAGTGACCATTGCACATGTAGAGCAAGCATCAGCATTTGGTAGGATTCTGATGTTTTTCCTATGAATGGGTTTCAGTTATATCTGGAAACATACTCAGTGATATTTTTAGCTTGCTCTTGTCTTAGCACATTTCTAATTCTTGCTCTTTTTTTTTTTTTTGCTTGTGTCTGAACAGTTTTTGATATTTCTTGCAGGGCAATGGCTTCTAGTAGGAATGTCGGAGTGTCTGCTGCTGTGGTAATGGATTTTGAGAGACAAATTTCAAAGCTTTGGGAAAACTGTATGATCCATTTAGGCTCTCACTGACATAACAGAAGATTGATGATTCTGTAGAACAAATGAAAGTCCTTTTGTCCTGTGAAGTTTTGCTTCTGGTCTTGTAGAGAAATATTTCTGGAATTGATGATCCGTTATCTTGAAAACAAAACCACTAACTTACTGTGGTTAGGAGCTGATTTCACCATGAGAGCCTGTGCACACAAAACTCTAAGGGGTTGATCAGAAGCAAGTGTTAACTTGATATGGGTAAATTGTCCCAGCTCCCTGCTACTGCTTAGCATATGGTGTAGCTTGTGGTGCTATATAAAGAATAATTAAGGTGTCATATTGTATTATCTTTGAAAGATTCTTAATTTCTTTTGTTGTCATATGTAGTAGATATGTTGCAACTTTTGTGAACTGTTTAGGAGTGGCGTTAAGTGTGGTGAACCTACAGGACATAATACAGTAAGATGTATGTTATCTGAAAGATGTCTCTAGCATTTTTTTTTTCCCCGGCAGCGAGAACCAGGAGATTCCTTGAGGAGAGAGAAGTGTTACTGTTCGTGGTGTTCCAAGTTGGGCTCTACATCTGTGTTTCAGTGGCCTTTGGAAGACTTAGACTCCAGTTGTATGTCTGTTTGGTTTCAAGCCCATTTAGACTGGGGTATAACATGCCATTACAATAATTCCAGAGGTCAACTATGTTTTATGACAAAAAAAAAGAGAAGTCTCTTTCAGCCTCTAACTGCAAATTTTTCCTCCCTGCTCTCCTTCTCCCTGGCTTTTATTGTATTGATTTCAATCATACCTCTAGTGAGGCATCTCTTTTCCAGGCTGGAGAGTCCCACTGTGTTCAGCTTCTCACACTCGTATGCTTTCCCCCTTATTTTCACTTGACTTATGTTGCTTCTGATGGGGAAACACAGGACCAAAAGCACCTGCTGCTTTCTCCACCAGCAGCAGAGCTACAAGGGCTAAATGTTTCTATTCCCTTCTCATTTGGACTTGGGTACACACTTGTGTCCCACCTGAGAAGAGGCCTTCCCAGTGTTTCTTTTCCATGCTTTCCAGTCAGCTTCACTGGATTGTTGGTTTATGGAGGCCAGGAACTGTAGAGTCCTGTAGTCCCTTCTAACTTAAGATATTCTATGATACTATGGACAACACTCAGCAAGTATGGTTTGAATTTTTGGTGGTTCTGTGTGGAACCAGAAGTTTTACTCAGTGATGCTTGTGAGTACCCTTCCAACTTGAGATATTCTATGGTTCTCGAGTTTTGGCTGCAATTAGCAGCATTTTCTGTGATGTCGACTATTATTCAGAGCATGGTTCAGTACATTGCATCCTATTATAAGAAGTAAGGCTGAAAGGGCTAGAGCCTGCTGCCCTTGTCCTTGAAGACATTGCCTGCAGTGATACCCATACCCTGAACCAGTGGCTTGGGGATTGCTGTAGGCATTGAAGAAGCCCACTTTAACCCTTGGAAGATCACTTAGTGGGACAATTGTAGTGTAGTGGGGCAACATACAGCAGTGAGTGCATCTTTATTGTTTAAAAGAACTTGCTATATTAATGTGAATGCTTTAGCACTGTTTTTAAAATAGGATTTTCAGCTAATGCTATTTGTAGTTTAAAAAGAAGTCAGTGAAAACAGTACTTGGAACAGACGTGTCTGGTATTGTAAACACCAGCAGAATGCACTGGGTGATGTTTAAAAAGCAGAATGTGTAATTTGTCAGCAAGCAGTGTTCCCAAATTGAATCAGTTACTAAAAGAAGCGAACGGTGATCAGACCAAAGTTAAACAGGGGGAAAATCAGAAAGGAATGTCTGACATTTTTCTAGTTATGAATGTCTAATTATTGTTATTATTTCTTATTTGAGTGTTAAATTGAATTTCATGATTAAGTGCACTATTGTGGGTTAACCTGGCCAGCAGCTCAGCACCATGCAGCCCCTTACTCGCTCTCTCCAGGTGGTATGGGGATGAGAATTGGGAAGGTAAAAGTGCATGAACTCCTGGGATGAGATAAGGACAGCTTACCAGGTAAAGCAAGAGCTGCATGCACATCAAAGCAAACCAAGGAACTATTCACTTTCCCAGACGAGTGGGCAGATGTTCAGCCACTTCCTGGAAAGTGAAGCCCATCACTCCCAATGATTTCTTGGGAAGACAGATGCTCCCAAGGTTGCTCTTCCTCCTCCTTTATCCCACTTTTATTGTTCCATTTGGCATGAGATGTCCTTCTGGTAAGTGTAGCTCAGCTATCCTGGTTCTGTCCCCTCCCAGCTTTTTGTGTACTCCCAACCCCTCACGGTCAGGGCTGCCCTAGAAGAAGAACAGTTCTGGCTCAGTGTGAGTGCTGCTCTGCAACAACTAAAACATGGGTATGACATCAAAAATCCAAATCACAGCATCATATGAGCCTCTACAAAGAAAACTGACTCTCTCCCAGCCAAAACATGACATATATACTGTGATGTGCTCAATAAACTAATAGCCAAGTGGGATGGTGTGTGAGGGGAAAAAGGGGGTGGTCTTGGATACTGCAGTAAGTGTGTTGTTGTTTGTATTAGTGTAAACAATCTGGTGTGATGTTCTGTGTTTTATTTATTTATTAAATGGATACAGCATTGAAAATCAGGTTGAGAATGTGGTTAATTTTGACTGAGAGGTGGCTTTAAAATAGTGCATGTCAAAAGATGGTCTTGATGTGCATATGTATGTCCTTAACGTAGCTGATGAAGTTTTGCATTTTGATTTGGAGAAGCAATTGTTCAAAGAAAGGTTAATGAAAAAAGGCTTTTTATCCCTTCCTCAATTAATACAACAATGCAAAATCACTAAGAAGTAAAATATGTTGTGCGGCAGAATTAAAGCATTTCTGTTTAAAGTGGCTGAATGTCTCTTTAAAATCAAGTGTTGCTTTTTTTTTCTTTTAAATTTTAAATATTTCTGTACATTATGGACTAAGTGTCTGTTAGGGGTTTTTGTGTTAGTGTCCAAGAATTGCAGAGCCAGACCATGCTCCTTGTTGCAGTGGGAGTGGATGCATGCGATTGCTGCCATCCTTCCACTGAGTCTGAAGCACATTCTCTGGATGAAGATGTACCTTCCTCAGGCTCTCTGGTTCTGCTCACTTTGTATTCATTCAGGATTCGGTCGACTGATCCTTTCTCCCAGGATTATGTGCCATTATGACTGTTGATCACCTGTGGTGACAAAACATCTAATGTTTTTCTGTTGTAGACTGGCTGTTTCCCCTATTACTTTCAGCTCAGTATTAATGTAAGTTCTAAGTCTGTGCTTTTTGATCATTGTGTATTTATGTAATAACCTGCCATCTTCACAGGAGTGATGCATACACAAGAAACTTTCTGAGGAAATACACTGTATGTGTTTCATTCAGGAGTATTCTTTCAACATTTACCCAATAGTTTTGTTTAATGACTGGATGTAAATACATGCTGCAGTGTGCACATAACTCTCTTGAACTCTTGCCTGTTCACTTGTTAAACCTATTGGGGGTTCCCTGTCATTCCTCCCAAACAGATCTGGGAGCAATTCAGGCTCTTCACCAGCTATGACACTTGTGCACTTGGGGCAGTGAGTTCCTCACAGCCCTGCAGTCCCTGCTCTGCTGGCAGTCAGAGCAGCCAGCTTTAATGGTCTTCTGTAACTGTTTTTTCAGAGTGCTAGAACACCGTTCCTTATTGATCTTCTCCTCCAGCACTGATTTGCTATTGCGTACAAGGAGGACAGGGCCTGTCTGACTTTATTTTCATTCTTTCCCCCGCAAGCTGTGACTTTGTACGTGAGGTACTTCCTTTATTCATACTTATGACATTCTAGGAAGGAAGATAACAAATGAAATAAGCAGATAACAGGGTAAGAATGGAGTCTTTCATGTGTTGAATAGCTGAGCACTGAAATTCCTTGACAGAGAATGTCATGGAAGCTACACGTTCAAAAAATGCCTCTTACTGTATGTTACTGAGTCCTAAAGCTATAGATTTTTTTTTTTCCAAGAGATTCTTTTAAGAGCATCTTTCAGGGCCGATATACATAGCTGTACCTAGGTGTTCTAGGTGACCTTCTAGAAGCTGAAGAATTATAAAGAACGGTGTTAAAATTAGAAATCTACACAATTTACAGCTCCCAGAAGAATACGTAGAGACACCAAGAAATTGTATCCAGTTGCTGAGTGGTTGTTTTTTTTTCTTTTTTTTTCTGCCAAGTCAACTTTATATTTGATTATCTTTTAGTTGTGGATGGCTGATGGCTCCCTAGGTTCTGCTGCAGACAGTTTATGCCTGTCTCTCAGGCACAGGAATGGTTTCTGATGCTACTTGCTGTGCTGGGCTGGTTAGCCTGGACCTGTGCCACTGGTCCTGGTTTTGCTGGGAGAACAACTGAGATGATGAACAGTTTCTTACTTTCTCTGCATTTTTTAGCTTATTGTTTGGAAGAACTAGTCACTCCAGTCTGTGTGTCCTGAGCAGGTCACTCTGCTAACAAGGGAGGCTCATTGCCTTGTGTGGGGCTGAGCAGTAATGCTGCATGGTATGGCTTTCCACTGCGAGGTGTGAGCTTGCTTTTCTCTTCCATCCTCTGAGATTTCAGGACCATGGACGTGGTTCAGCAACAGAGTTATTGCTTGCTCACGCAGTACCTCGGCCAGCCCCGGTGCAATTCAGCTGTATGGCAGTGTGAGCCACGGCCATACACCAGCTTTTGCCTGGTGCACGTCCCAGTACAGCATATCATGCATTTGCTACTTTTTTTCATCAAAGTTTTCACATGGCACGTGTGTATCTGTGCATGGTGCAAAAAGGTGTGAAGTTTACTCCTTTATCTCTTTCATGTGTTTTGGCCAGCTAACATTCATAGTTCTGTAGCTGTTTCAAATTATTATGATGTGCAAGTGATTTGCAAGCTGATTCCCTATATAGTTATTTTCATTTAAACTCAATTCCCTATATAGTTAAACCCACATTTAAACCCACACATATAGCAAGGTCAGTGTAAGTGAAAGCATCTTACTCTTAGCTTTGTCACTTCTAACTGCTTACTCAACCCTGTCAGTACCATAGTATCATCATTTTTCATTTTTAACTCATGCACAGGTATGTGCAATTAGCAAGTTCCCTTTCCAGTTTTGCTGCTGACAGGTGTGCTTGTAGCAAGCCAGACACTGGGCTGTGGCATTGGCTCAGCTGGTCATGTTAATTTAGACAGAAGGTGTTACTGCAGGACTCAGTTTAGTGAGAGTTGCGCCCAGGAATGAAAGACACAGCTGAAGCTGAGCCTGAGAACAAGCTGGGTGAATCCATCTCAGAATTTTGTCTCTCACCCAAACACAACAGCTGCTGCTGTAGCCTTTCTGTGTAGCGATGTGACTCTTCATCAGTTTCCTCAGTATGGGATCAGGGAGGGAAAAATCCAGCATACCAAGGAAGTGCATTAGCCAGGCTGATTATTACCAGCTCATGAAACCTGCCACTTGTGATAACTTACATAGTAACTAACACATGCTATGTTATTCTAACGTATGTTATCTCAAAGTGTGTGAGATCTTGCCAAGCTCTCAAACAGTGCAGTGTAAAATACCACCAGTTAACATCCATACTCTCAATCTGCAACATCCTGAGTCATTTTCTGTAGTTTCTTTGGAAGAAACTGGTTAAGAGACACTAAGATTTTCTGTGGTCTTTGCAGTAATGTAAAAGTGGTGACAAATCCTTGTATGGAGAAAGTGATCTGGGTTCTCCTGTAGCATTGGATTTGAAAAAAGACTTGAGTGTGGTTTCTTACAAAAGCTTGGACTGGGTTGTAGAACTACAAAATTCAGAATACCGTTTTAGACCGTTAGTGGAACAGAATGAGACTGCTGAAGTCTAGGTGATGAAATGAAAAACTGTTGTCTTTTTGAGAAGTCTTTGTGTAGGTACCAAATCACGAGAGATTTCAGATTTGATGTTTCAGAACCACTGATATCACTGGAAGTTTGCTAAAACTTCTCTATTGTTTCTATGAGAAATTTTAGAAGTTTCTGATCTTATCTCGGTTTGGAGAATCCTCTGGAGTGAGACAGAAAGCAAGAACATTTAACTGAATTAGACAGATTTCAATTTGCTCTAAATCAGGCCAAAATAGAGCCTCATGTTTATCCCCTCTTGCTATCACTGGAGTGTGTTGCTCACAGAAGGATTGAGTTTGGTCTTTGAATAGCTCCTCTGGTCAAATTTAGTTTCAGTGGTATTTTTTCATTATGCTGGTTACTGCGGTGTGAAAAGCAATGAGACAAGGATTACATTTCATTCTGCTGAAGGATGTTTTGTGGTGGTGATACTGAAAGAGATTAATAGTAATGGAGCTTAGGAAAAGTGTACAAATAATGCTTAGAAATTCATAGATAGCCTTGTATTATTTATGCCTTTGCTAAAATATTTATTTACTGTGAATTGGCAGGTAGGAGCTGTTAATGTCCATTTCTAATCTTGCCCCTCTCCTCCCATTTCAGGCACGAGTAAAGGATCCTGTAGATAATACTTCCTGTCTTATTAAGTTAAAGGAGAGGGTTAATGCTTCATAACCTTTGAAATGGCTGCTTAGCTATTCTTGGATGATGCAAGGATCTGGTTTCTATTTCTAGCTGCTCTTGAATTATTGGTTGCTAATATAATATTGAAATTGAAATGAGGGGAAAGGAAAGTAAAAATGTTATAAAAATGAAATTATGTGATTCTATTGTCTGATATTATGCTGCTTGCCAGAAATAAAATAAAATGCTCCCTGCCATTTGGTAACTGAGAATTGCAATGAGGGATATTCTTGTTGATGATGGCCTGTAAGCTGTTAACTTCTGACTTGAATGATTTTCAGTGAGCAGCTGTGGAATTTTGAATTCATGGGGTCTTACTCTAGTGTAATTTTTATTCCTTGAAGTATTCAAATACATAAAAAGAACACAGTAATGATTTTCTTTCTCTCTGTCTCAAGATTATTACAAGTTAGAAGTGATAGGAATTAACGTGTTGGTGTTATTGAAAGAAAATACTGGTGGATTTGGTTGTCTTTTTTTTTTTTTCATAGAATCTAAAACTAATTATTGCTTTACATTAGGACTGTGGCTTGTGCGTGCATGATATTTTGGACTTGGATTAAAACTGTTCCTATCAAGGAATACTAAGAGTTGAAATCAATCAGGACCCAATAACCTGATGAAGTGTGCCCTCTGCCTTGTAATTCTTTCAGTGGCTGGTCTGTAAAGTCAAAAATTCATTTGGAAAGTCTTGACCACATCAAATTAGAGCCTGTAGCCTCAGCCGTGACTCACTGACTTCAAGGCCATGTAGAGAAGATGTGAATAACTGCTCTGATTACCTGCATAATTCAGAGCACAAAATGTCACTCAGTAATTCCTGCTGTGGAGGAAATTCATCTTTCTAGTACATAAGTAAAAGCCGTCAGGTCTGATAAATTATGGCTGAACTCCTGTACATCTTTGAGAGAAACCTGCAATCCAAAATTAAAGACTAATCAATGAGAAATTCCCTAGTTCCTATGGTAATCTGTTCTACCTTGTTACTCATGGCTGGGACTCGCTGTAATCCTCTGCTACATTGAGCAATGGTGTGATTGGAGTGGATTAAATGTATGCTAATGCCAGTCTTCTTCCATTTGGGCCTTCTGCCTTGTGCACTTTTTTCAGACTGTAATTCTCAACTTGATGAAAAATGTGTGAAGTGAAATGACTAAATAACAGTAGGCAGAAGACTAGCAGGAAGTAAAATCACCAGTGAAGAGACAATGCAAGGAGAGAATTTCAGCTGCAGAAAGCACCTTGTGCAGTGAATGTTGTAGCTGCTTTGCCAATGGGTGGAAGGGATGCAGATCAGCCAAGATAATTAGAGTAGTAGTGCTGAAATCATTGACGTTGCTTAAATTTGATTGAGAACAGAATTTGGCTGCTTATGATCCATTTTTAGTGCATTACTCATGTAAGCCCACAAAGACTGGTTCAGTTTTCAGAACAGATGCCCTCAACGTTTATTTAAGCAGCCCTATCCAAATGTTCTGAAACTTCTGCTTGCTGTGCAGGGTGTTTCTTGAAGCTCTATTTGCCAAACTCTTGGATAGGGGAGAAGATGTTAGTTCTTTGCCACAAAAGTGAGAATTTAAGACTACAAAATGAATATATATTTTGAACTGGAAATTGTAGAACTGGTGTATGATGGAAGGGTATGTAAAATAGTTCTATTAGTGCAGGAAGGTATGGCCAACTGCTGTGTCGGAATTAAGCTCTACAAGTGCTTTTATGGAGATAACATCTGAAATTGCAATGCTGCTGGCTTCCCTGGGTCCTTGCAGCCGAGGTGCAGCCCTGTGCCTGGGATGCTGAGAGGTAAATCCAATACGCTGCTCCTTTTTTCCAAATAACTATTAACTGTGTTTCAGCTGGCTGCATGCACATGAACAAGCAGCATATAACCTTCTGCATCTTTACTGTTCTAGTAAACAGCATTTTATGAAAAGTATGCCTTTGAATTTTCTTTAGATCAGAACAGACATTTAAAGTTACAGATACATTATGTATACAGCTGTTGTACTGACAACACTTCTGAGATGTATTTTCAACCATTGAAAACTGAGCAATTAGCTTTTTATTTCCAATGTAACATTCTACTCCATGGTACCTTAAGGTATAGACAGTCATCCCTAACAGTATGCATGGATTTGTTTTATACGAGCATAATGATATGCACAAAGTCAGCACATGTGAAATTAATGCTGAGGGCAAAATTGTTTTGGAAAAGTAAGTAGGGTTATCCTGGTTGCTGAATGCCAGGCGATCTTTAACGTCCATTTGCTCAGCAACCAGGGATAGGCAGAAGGGACTTAGTTTTATCCTCTTATCAAGGCTATAAATAGCTTTATAATTAAAATATATAGCCTTTGTGAGTTAAGTTCTGAAGTAATTAAATGTCAAATAGTATCAAGACCTTAGATCTAGACATAGTCTGCTCATTATGCCTTCTGATTTGGGCTGTGCCTGGAGTCTCCTGTAAGTGATGACAGCAAGCCTTGCCTTGGTCTCACTGTGGCTCTGAACTCATAAAGGAATTAACGCTGCTGTGCATTAATGTCCATTTTTGTCATTGATGTAATTCAGGATCTTAACAGCTGCTGCTGCTGAAGGTGTGGTGCAGGGGACAGTAGGCATTCTCACTGTTCACTCAGCATCTCTGAGTGGTTTTCCCCAAAGGGAATGACAGGAGCTGACGAAAGAGCAGAGGTGCGTGGGCAGAGGGAGACAGGCAGCAAATCCTGAGCTCGAGTACAGATGGCCCGTGCCTGTCCCGTCACCTCATTCTTGGAACCACTGAAGGTCCCTTTGTTACTACTCCCTAAGAACATGTGCACATGTTCCTAAGGTGTAAATAACCTAAGCTACAGTGACTGCTATGTTCTTACATCCACTCTTACTCTGCGGTAGTGCCTGAACTCTCACATAAATCATTTTGGGTAATACAAGGGCTGCTTTGAAAGTAATGCCTCCTATCCTGTTATGTTGGTCCACAACATCAGAGGTGAATGTGTAACTGACATGTAAGAGTAATGAAGCTAAGGTATGGAACTGAATTCCTCCATGCAGAAAAAACTGCACCCACTGACATTCATTGACTCTCGATGGACGTTTATGGAGACCATGCAGTTTATGTGAGCATAGTGGTGCATTTCAGCAGTGGTGGCAGTGGATCTTTTGTGCTGGTGCAGTTTTATGAGCATGGCATGCAGGCTGGCATTCATCACTGGCAAAAATGCATAGCTTATGGTGGTGACTGTGTTGAAAAACAGTGTTTCGTGGCTGAGAATTTTCCCTGTCAAATAGTGTTATTGTGCTTTTTGTATCAGTTGTTATTTCCATGGAAATAAATAGAAGACAATACTTTCAGAGCAAGCTACCTAACAGCAGCAAGATCTGCAGTTGCTCTGGAAACGCCTAAATATGAAGGTAAGTCCAATGTAGGAGACGCATTTTGACTTGGGAAGCTACCTTGCTGTCTTGGAGCATCTCAATGTGACTTCCAGTGCTGGTGGGAAGCAGTTGGATTGCGGTCTGCACCTTTAATGTTTGCTTAGACTCTGAGCATAGGGAATGAGGGTTAGGGTTAAAGGATTTAAAGAGCATGGAGGTGTTAACATGCAAACCTGCACAGCTGTGCTATTGCATACCAGAGCGGAGCTGGTATCCCCAGGCTGCACTGTATTCTGCAGCATGAGCATACCTCTGGCAGCTGCTGCTTGACTCCTCCTGTGCTCAGAAAGTTGGATTTTTATTAATATAAATACAGTTATGTCAGGGGTATTTGTGAGTCTCATCAATTGCTTCTTTCTGAAAGCAGTCCCCAAACCACTGATTATGACAGTGTATGTCAATAAAGTAGCCATCCCTATATCATCACCTACGTAGAGTAGCAGATCTGACTGGCTTGGCTTGAACTCCTGTTTTATGCTTTTTCTTCTAAGCTGCCTCTACTTGCTGCTTCCAGATAAGTACTCTGTAGCGTGACCTCAGTCTGTTTCCGAGGGGTGAGAAAAAAAATATGGAAAGCAAAGAGAAAACTGAAGGGCAATATGTCTGTAACATCTGAAGCAGAAAACCAAGCAGGAGATGGTTCTAACATTTCTGTTAGCCAGCGGGAATTTTGCTGATTCACATCTGCTGCGGCTCTGGCCTGGCAGGGTGGAGAGGGAGAGCCAGGTCAAATGCTAGAATGGGGGGGGGGGGGGGGGGGCAGTGGGCAACCTGAGCCTCCTTAGTGTGACCTGATTTTCGAGGGAGCTGGCACTTAGCTCTCATAATCAGGCCTTCTCAGGTGAACCAAGCTGAGACATCCTGTAGTTGAAATATGTACAAGAACTGGTCACTGTGGGAAATGTTGCCAAGCTCTATAAATACCTTTGCAGTAATAATAGAAGTGCAGGATGAGAGCATTGCGCTGCCTGCATCTATGGGAAGACAAACAGTGTATCTGACTTCTAGTCAAGGGAAATTCCACGATCTGGCAGATGTTTGCTGGCAAAACTTCACGCAGGAGCTTCAAGCACGGCTGTCTCTACTATCGGATACCCCTGCCATGGGACAGAGAAAGGATTAGGGACAGGAATGACACCTGCAGTGTTTCTGCCTTAAGTTTTAGTGCAAAGCTACCATTACCAGCTGGTTGTGGAGAGGCAGGGGTGTGAGTGGAGAGACCCAGACGTGGCAGAGGCAGAATGTCCCTGGAGCAGCGATGGCCTTGGCCACAGGCCAAGTATTAGAATGATCTACAGGTGGGGTTTTGGAGGGACATCTGTGGAGCCTGCTTGTTCTCCCTGCTTTGATGCTTCCTCTCCTTGTGAAGATGTGGGCGCTGAAGTCTTTTAAAGCAGCTCTTTTTGGGTAGTGGCCTGTGCGTTATGGATGTGCTCTTCAAGTCTCAGCCAAACACCCAAGTTATGGTGGGGGTAACAAGAACTTGCTCTTTGTTTAAGCTGCTGTAACTATTGATTTGGTTGAGTCAGAGAGTAATTCAGACTGCAAGAGACCTGAGGAGTTCACATGGACCAAGCTCATTTGCACTCTCCTAGTCTGCCTGAACAAAACATATGATCATAAACCTTTTTGCTGATGTTTTAAGATAAGCTGCATTACTTTGTAATTCTATGACAAAAATGGGGAGTAAAAGCATAACAAGAATTTCAGGGAAATGGAAAGCAGGTTGGAGAGAAGTTATTAAATATAACTGACAAATACTATATTTAATGGAACAGTGATGCTTCAAGGTCATGGCCAGAACAGTCACAAGCGCTATGGTCAATCTGAGGAAGGAAAATCAAACTTCTGAAGCCAAATATGGCAAGAAGGGTTGAAAGCTGAAGAAAGTGATTCTAATGCTAGAAGCACTCAGAAGCACTTTGCTTAACAGTACTGCAGATCCCATTCGCAGCAGTGGAAAAAAAAAATGAACGGGACCATCTTTCTAGTGTTTAGAAAGAAACTAGGAGCTTTGAAGGTGAGATCACAGGAGAGACTACTTATGAGAACACACAGAAGAAAGGAAAAGCATGAGGGAGTGGAGTGCCTTAATCAGGCAATGAAATGAACTCTGAATAGCTGTGAAACGTGGTTCAGTGTGCCCTCAGCTTTGGCACGGTGCCACCCTGTCCTTGTGCTGAGGTCATAGGCATGAGGAACTGTGCTAAGGCACCTCCCTCAGTGCTGGAGGAGTAAGGTAGCTGAAATGTGGTGGATGAGGGCAGTTAACTAGGTGGGTTTTTCCAGCTTATCCATCTCTGTGGTCAATATTTTTTTCTATTAAATGCATTTTCTCACTTCTGTAGCTGCTTTGCCTTATGGCTCACATAGCCTCTACCATGTTCGGTCCATAGAAGGAAATGCAGAACTTCTGCCATCACATTTGAGTGATGGCAGATTATTAATCTAGATTTATGAACAATTCCTAAGCAGTTAAA
This sequence comes from Gallus gallus, assembly GCF_016699485.2. NCBI lineage: Eukaryota > Metazoa > Chordata > Aves > Galliformes > Phasianidae > Gallus > Gallus gallus. Next base: position 16,535,735 of record NC_052533.1, on the reverse strand, counting down.
ATTTGCATATAAAGTTCTAAGGACTTATAAGTTCATACTGTTTGTTTCAGATGATCTGTTGTGGTATTTCCTCTACCACCAAGTGATGCATGACAGATCACGCATCATGTTTACATCCAGAAACATTGCCATATATTATTCAACGTATCATATTTGTCCACTTCTGCTGATGGCTTTAATGAACGGTGGGTCTCAGCAGTTTCATTTTCCTTGTGGTCACTCTTGATTAGGTGGCTGAAATCGTTATTGAATGGTCAGTGAAGTCAGGCAATCAAGCAATTTAGGAAAAAGCCTAGCACAATTTAATTTGCCAGAACAAGAGAAGAATGATGTTATTTATTAAATAGGATGCCTGATAATAAAAATATGGTGACTCACTATGTGAGTGGTCGTTTTCTTTTATGCTATTCATTTACATGTTGTCCCTTCTTTTTTTGATGATGTAATTCCTCCTCTTCCCCCACAAAAATTTACCCTTATGGAAAGCTACTCTCTGAGTTATGTGTTTGAGAAAGTAGGACGATTTCAATTCTTCCTCCCAGAAAGGTGCCTTCTCCTCAGGCTTCTGAGTCATCATGGCTGTGACTCACATGGCTTGCTTTCACGAAGATGAGTCACTCCAAATTTTCTGGCATTAAGTCTATCCTACGATCTATCAGTGTGTTATCTTCTGTACACTGAGAAAATGTTCTGAGCCACACAGTTGTAAGTAGACTTTAGAGAGAGGTAATAAAAGAGGGGGAAAATCTTTAAGCAAGTGAGGGTTAGTTTGAACTCTCCTTTTGGGGGACAGGAGAAGGTGGAAAACGATTGTGATAAAGTATAGATTATTCAGCTGACATTAGCAGATGTCATTCATGTGACTGTCAGATTCCTTGGACAACAATTCAGGAGAGACTCTTTGCCAGTTAGCTGTGTCAGAGAAGTCTTTGAAAGGCTGAAGAGCTGATGTCTGAAAATAAGAAGCCTTTTCCCCCCTCCAGTAGCTGTAGGGAGGATGCTAGCAGCTGTAACAAAAGCCTGAGAAGCTGGATAGTGATTGCATGGTATGTGAACTGCAAGATTAGATGCTCATATTTTAGTGAGCTGTCTTTTCCTTCTAAAAAAGGAGGAAAGTGATAACAGCAAAAATGGTTTTGCTTTTATCAATTGACTGTAGACAGGCACTGTGGGAAGGTGCCCTGGAGGCCCAGGTGGGTGGGCTCAGAATCTTCCCCCATTTTGCTTTTACCTTGTCCTTTTCTTCAAAGGGCACGTAGACATCAAACTGGCAGGGAAGGAATGGTGTGTGTGTACGTTCTTGGATTGTTATCCAAAAAGAAAACTCCAGAAGGGCTTCAGCACAAAGCAAATCAAACTCTTGTAAAGCTGGAGCATTGCAAATGGCTGAGCTCCAGCACTGACTGCTGGAGCTAGGAAGATGCAGCAGAAAGGGTGCTGGCTTAGGAGATTGATTTGATTCAAGTCCCCGCTCTGCTGCTGACCCATTGCAGGACTTGTGATAAGTTTCCTATGGTGGCAGAGAGGTTTCTTTACACACTGCCGAGTCCCCCCTTCATTACAGAAAACCATGTGTGCCTTTTTTTTTTTTTTTCCTGTTGAACTCATCATGCCTAACTCTTTTAAATTAAAACACAGCTGGAGGAAGTGCTGCTGCAGGTAACCTTACTTTTTAATGGCTTAGTAATTAAAGCTCTTGTGCAGGATGAAGGAGACCTGTTTCCAGTATTTCTTTTTCTGAGTGGATATTAATCTGCTCAAATCAGAAGAATAACATGCCACCAGGATAATGCTGTTCTTAACTGAGACTAATTTCTATTCTAGTTAATGCCACTGCATAACAAGTGATTGGAGATGGAGAGGACAGGAGAAAAGGTTTGGAGAAAGCATTACCCTGTACTCACCTGGTCAGGGAGGTCACCAATGAGGGGGGAGGCTTGCTTTTCTCCAACTGCTCTTGGCATTGTTACTGTACTGTGTACAAGGCTGTAGTCACATTAGGTTCTTTGTCTTGTACAATGAATCTTCCATTCTGATGGTGCCTCAGCTCCTTGGCTGAGGAGTGCTCCCCACCTCCCACCCTTTATTTCTGTTCACGTGTGGAGTTGAGTGGCTTATGGATAATTCTCTGTCTTGGGATTTATGTGATGCCTGCATGCCGGGCATGGGGAGAGTAAGGTCCGGGGTACGCGCCTTCTGCAGTTCAAAGCAGTTTGAAGAGTGCAGAAGCCTAGTTAGCTCTTGCTCAGGGAGGCTGTCAATGAGTTTAGAACATTTAGCATCGTATGACTCACATTCTGCATTTTCTGCCAGGGATGTGTAGATAGGTTATCAAGTCTAGTAATGGAAGAAGTGCTAAGGCTGAAGTCAATGTGCTGGTTTTGTATGTGTTTCTGAGTGGGCTGAGGCCCTGGGTCCTGTGAGGCTGAAGGCTAGGGTTGCCTTCTCTAGAAGCTTTGTCACCAAGACTAAAAAGTTTTCATAATTAGCCATGTTATACTGCATTAGAGCTTGTCTTTTCAGAAGACAGCCACGGTGACATGGACAAAGACTTTTGATTGGTGATGTTTGGCAAAAATAGAGGAACTTTTACAATAATTTAACAAAGGTATGTAATTTTGATGTTGCAGAGTTGAGTAGGGCAAAACTTCTCAGCTTCTTTATTCTTTAGCACACTCTTGTCTGGGAAGGAGCTTGATAGCTATGAAGGATAATTTGAAGGAATTCAAATTATTCTGATTTGAAGTTTAAAGTAATTGTTGCTGCATGTATTTCTGTGGTTATTGAAGTTGGTTAATAGCCCTCTCCTCCAGAGTCATGCTGAACTTGAGTCAGTTCTTAAGGCCTCAAACCAGTTCCCTTTAAAATTGCTCTTGCACTACTTCCCTTCATTTAACTGGCACAATAGTCAGTGCCACAAAGAAGCTCAAGACATGCATATTTTATGAGTATTTCAGAGAATCACCATTCAAAAGGAGAAGGAGGCTGTATCTAAGCATTACCACTTCACCTATTGTGACCTTCTCAAGGATGTCTTTGGATAAAAGAGAAGCTGAAGTGTATGATCACTGCAGAGCAGAGGTCACAGATCACATGAGTGGGAAGAAAAATGACAGCTCAGGGTGTTTGAGGACACTTGCTTCTTGTCACCTCCATCTGTGTCATCTGATCATCAAACTTTATTCAGAGCTTTATTCTAAGGTTGTTGGAGTCATTCAGTGCATACAAACCCCCAGCACTCATCTCTGATTTCTTGGGCTAAATTATATGAAATGTTGGTCATCTAGTTCCTATTTTTGTTAACTCTGAATGCTGTGAATTTCATAGGATTCCTATGAAATAGCATCCTTTATTCTGTTTCTATCAACCTCTGTGGAAATAGCTTTTTCCTTGAATGAGAATGAAGGGAAATGTTTGCTAAATTGAAATGCAGTTGTTGCCTGTTTACAAATAAGACAGACAGTAGACATGCTAGTAAAACTTAAGTGCGCAACACACCTTATGTTTGCAAGGCCATGCAGAGATACGGGGGGTATTTTTATTGCAATACAGACACATAGAAAGTACTGCACTGGTTATTATCCATCAGCAAAGGCAGCAGACAGGGATAGAGGTGACCTCCACATGGGATGTAGATGGAGCGTGCAGGATGTTTTGGTTCTGGGTGGGTGTGCAATGAAGCTTGCTCTGGCTGCTGGAGCTGAGCCAGTAGAAATACATGCATTCTTGCTTCTCTTCTTCAGTAAATACTGCGCTGCATCGACTTCAGGCACCTATGTGCAGTGGGAGTGCCAGCTGTGCTATGCAGGATGTATTAATTTGGGCTTTGTGCTAAGACAGTACATGATCTTGGATCGTCTCACAGGCAGGGTGAGCTCATGTTGATTTGGAGATAGGGCAGCGTGAGGTCACATCTACCAGATTGACTGCACATCCCTTTGCAGTCTGGGCAGGGATGGAAACAGATAACACAGTTATCTGAATCACAAAATCCTCTTGTGAGCCCTGTAAAGCTCTACCTCATTTCCAGTGCACTGCTCAGCTGCTGCAGCAAGTGAACGAGGGTTATCCAGGCAGCGGGCTGTTGGGAGGCAGCCTGTGTCCCGCCTGAGACCTAGCCAGGGTCCTGAACGGAGGTGGGGCAACAGCCGTACAGCCTACGGTTATAGGCGATGTCCCGTGCTTCTCCTGTTTGTATCGGTGTTTGCTGAGCCTACCTGAGTGCCTCTCCTTGCTTCTGGTGTCAGATAAAGCAATGCTGTAAAAGTCTCACGTATATGAATTTCAGGGCTGGGGGGTGGAGATAGAAAAACTAGGGACTTTTAAAGAAAAGCGGCAGTTTTTTTCCAACAGACATGTGACATTTTTCTTATTCTGAGAAATGGTTATACTGCTTTGGTGAAAGATCAGATTTGTGCTTGAGACTGTGAAAACCTCACAGTCAAAGATCTAGTGTAGGGAGAGTGAAGCAAAGTTATTAGGCAGGGCTATTCATCTTGTTTATAATTTTTTCTTCTGACAGTAATCTGTAACTAGGTAGTGATAGCAGAAAAAGGAAATGCTGACATTTCTGTGAAAGCAGTGGTGCGACTGCAGATATGACAGCCACTGAAGAGAAGAAAACAGTAAATGAGAAAAAAAAATCCAGATTGCTTTGTTTTTCTATACCACATGTGACAGACACATGGAAATTTCACTGTTTTGATGTACTTGTTTATAAAATATGTTGCAGCTGTGTGAGAACATGAGCTCTCTCGAGCAAGGCATGCTGATGTGGGTGGTGGGTTTGCTGTTGATCTTCAGCTCTGTGTTACCTCATGCTCCGAGCAGGGGTAGTTTGGCACATCTTTTGTTCCAGGGATTCATCCCTGTAAATGTATGTGAAAGCTTAGTGGAGGTAGTCATGATCCTTACAGGTAATATGCATAGAAAACTGCTGGCTTGGACAGTTTGCCCTCATCCCTGCTGAGAGTTACAACAGCTTTGATATCTTTCTCTGAAAGTCTTCAGCACAGCATAGCTAAGCTAACAGTCTCAGTTCCTGCCATCATACCTCCTTGCAGCCCCAGCCTCACAGCTCTTCTCTTTAGGTCTCTAATCTCCATTTCTTCTGCTTGTCAGTTCTGGAGAAAGTCGTGTTACAGGTCTAATGTAGAGGAGCAGTGTATGGAAACTTCTGCACGATATGACAACAAATGGTTAGGATTGAATGTTAGACATGTAAATAACCCCCACTTAGACAAGGCTGGGGAAAACTGGAGGATCTGGAGCATTATGTTGATGAGGTGCTGGGGGAGGGAAAGGTTCAGGCCTATGTTTTTTGAATGCAGTTTCTACAGACGTAGATTCTAATTCTTATTCAGTGCTTGACACATACATGTTGCCATGGGTAGAGGAGCTAAAATGAAGGGAATAAAAAAAATACAACAATCATTTTTTTGAGGGAAGGGGAATTTATGAAGCTTCAGAGGGTCAGTGTGCTCGAGACAAGGTGTGAGGGGAGGAGGCTTACATGGGTGTTGAAGGATCTTGTTGTCTGGTGGCTTCGGGCAGGCTCTGACTCATGGCTGCTGACTTTCAAATGTTGTATCAGTCATCCCAGAAAGTCTTGCTCTGAGTTCAGACATAAATGAAAAGAAGGTCAGCTGGTTTTGCTGGAAATGGTGCCAGCATAAAGCTGGATGTGATTTGTGAAATGGAACAATCAGTTGTACCAATTTACAGGCAAGTATATGCGTAACATTTTGAGTACGTGGTTGGGAGCAGGCAGACAGGCCCCAGCAGCCACTGCATGGTAATGCCTGGGATGAAACCATATTCTGTATTGTTGTTCCTTCCCATTGGTCTGAAACTGCAGTAGAGCTGATCTGAACTTGGAGTAAGTGGTTTGCTTAGTCTTAACACTATGTTGTTGTTGTTGCTGTGGTTTGTTTTTGAAATATAGCCTAATAAGAATATACTGTATTTGGACAGACTCATGTCTTCTCTAATTGAAGTGTGAGCAAAGATTCAAAATGTGACAAGATCTCCCTTACTCAAGAAGTGGGGCTGTAGAGACCACTGATAACCTGTCCTTCTGTAGTCTTCTCCTAAGAGTATTCTAAGTGCAACTCCTAATTCTATTCCATGCTGTTCGAGTCCATAGCAGTGGACAGACATGAATCTCTCCGTAGGCTGTTTCCCAGAATTAATGTTAATCAAGGTCATTTGGCTGTTCTTTGGAGAGAAAGTCACGTTTCCACACAGTGGGATCAGTTAGTCACTCGGAAGCAGTCACCTGGCTTCACTGTGCTGACACTTGTGTATTTGTACTGGGGAAACTTAACAAAAAACCCTTTTATTATTTATTACTGCTACTGGAATTGGAAACACTGACCTCTTTTTATCCAAGGTCCTTGCCAACAAATACAGAATGGTTTGTATACCTAATGCCATTCTTGACCGCCTAATCATGAAGTTGGTAGAATTTGGTCCATTCTGTCTGTGAGTGAGCTTTGGTTGCATGATCTGTTAAACCGGCAGAAGAGCAGCCTCTGAGAGTTTTCAAGGAGTGATATCCTTGTTATTGCTGCCACTAACTGAATTGCAGGAGCTGAACCTTGGTTTCGTTATGGTGCATGGACCAGATAATATGCTTATTTCTGTTATGAATGTCTAGCTCTTATGTATTCTCATTTCTGAATTCAATTTTCATTGTTTTCACCATTATTTCTGTTGGTGAACTGTTTGGCTGATTATATACTGGACAAAAACAGCCTTTAGAAGTAAAAAAAAAAAAAAAAAAAAAAAAAAAAAAAAAAGACTGTACTAAGTAATTTGGATGAGAGAAGATCCATTGAAACTCTTAATCATTCCAGAGTATTAAGTGAAAACTGTGATGAAAAGATACCGAAATGCACAGTCTGTGGTTTAAAACAGTTCTTATGACTAAACATAATGCATATATGGAATGACAGCTTAATAGCTACAGAAAGCATGCTTTCTTGTATATGAAAGCAATACAATGATCCTAGTACAAACACTTCATTATTTTCTAGATAAGTGAGTTTTTGAAGTGAACAGCTGTAAATGAAGAAGGAATGAAGACTGAAAGCCTTCTAAGTAAGGTTACTTGGAAAGAAAATCAGTGCTGCATGCATTCAGTCCACATCTGCTGAGAAATGAAATGAAAAATCATGTAATTCCCAGACAAAAAACTCTTCCTTAATTTAGCTGAAAGTGTAAATACATATCTGTTAATTAAAAATTACATTAGAGTGTTATTAGAATTTCCCAGAGCACCAAAAAGCAAATCTTAAATTCAAACAGAGGTCTAAGCATATATGCTTAGTCAATTGACACTTCAATTCCTGCATTTTCTTGCTATTTCTGTTCTCACGCTGAATCTCCTTTTTAGAGAACACATCTAATAATAAATCTAATAAACTCTTGAGATATACTAAGAGTAAAAAAAATAAATGTTGCTTGCATCCTAGACTTTCTGCCATATCTTGAAGAAATCTCCAGCTATTGTTACAATGCTTATGAGGCAGCCAAGAGAAGCCGGCAGTGACATGTTCCTGATATGTGGGGAAACAGTGTAGGTTCCTTGCTATGTGCTTGCTTTTAAATCTAACACATTTAGAATTTAAACTAGATTAAGAAGTGCATTTTTTTCATAAGTAGTTCTCTGTATTCCATCCTCTTATTAGTATCCATAGTGTGATTAAGACTGGGGACAGTCTGATTAACGATGTCTGTCTCGATATGGTCCAGCAACCCCCAGCTGGGAGGAATTTTCCAGTGATTCACTAACTGGAGTGATGCAGATTCAGGCTGTGCAGCTTGCTGTCAAGCTTACAAATGTGGCAGATGATGGATCAGTTGCTCCTGTGCTGGTGACTTCCTTGCATCAAGCCAGATGGACAATTCTCTCTCTTCTCAAAAGACGCTGGCAGTCAGGAGGAGCCCACCTTCTTCCTTCTGCTGTTGAAGGTTCGCAGTGGCCATTAGCATGCTAATATCACAGCACATATCTGTTCTACTTGACTCAGATATTGGTACTGAAAGTAAAAGCCATTCTTTTGTACAGCTGTAACTAGGTTAGCCTATTGGCAGCTGTGTCAATGCTTGTAGGTAGGTGGAAGCTATGAAAGAGATAAACCATTCTAAGACAAAGAATATTTTTTTTGATGGTTTCTACTTAAAATCACTGAAATATCAAATATTTTTTTGAAAAAAAAATTGTTTCTACAATCACCTCTCCATCCAGGTCATACAGATGAAGTTGGAATTGCGGGAATGTACAAGCTGATCAGTAGCAGAAAATTGTTGAAAGTTGAACTTTCTCCAGTGGTGTTCAGTCTTGCCCTGGTATAAAAGGGCAAATCTGTGGGCACCCTGCAAGACCCCAGTGCTGTGATGCAGTGTGTCTGTTGGAAGTGTTCTGAAGACCAGCAGTGAAGGTTTAGGAGTGACAGTCTTGCAGATTGTTGGTAACAAGCACAAAATCTAGAATGAGGGAAATGCGGTTACTGTTGGATATATTTCTATTGTAATTTTAGTCTGGTTTCCTATGGAGAAGAAGTATTCGTGACTGTATTGCGTGACTGTCAGGTCATCTCTCATGCAGAAACTTTTGAGCTAATTGGACACTATGACAGTGGGATGGAGGTCATAAATATATTTCAGCACATTTTGTGAAAAGAGTGGAGCAGAGACAAGAGAAAGCTCTCCGTGGGGTGAAAGACTGTGGAATGACTTCGTCTGTTTCACATCTGAGAAATCACACGAGTTTAGATGTTCTAAGTGTTCCCAACCATACAAAATCATTTAATGAAATACAAGATATATCTGCAAAAATAACTCCCAAGAACCCTGACTTCCTTCATTGCACTGTTACAGATTTGTTAAATTAATATTTAGATAGTGAAAAAGGCACTCCAGAGTGGCAAGGAGAGATTTAAAAATGTCAAATGCTGTTATCAGCCACCCTTTAAGTAGTCTAAGATCTAAAAACAAGGGCTTTGTTTTGTCCCTGTTATAAAGCACCACACAGTCCAGGCAGACAGTACGGAGAACACTGATTTCCAATGAAATTCAAGGGACAAAACCTTGTGCCAACCCACAAACCTGCTGAATTCTTGTCTGCTGACCACAAAGAGTATACCTGTGCAGGTTGCTTTGATATAGTTCTATTCCTTTGTGGCCTTTTAGCTATTTGCCATTCTGATAGGGCACAAATGGATAGTGGAGTGTTACACAAAGCAGCATTTCACTTGTCAGCTGCACCCCTGCTGTCAATCCTTCTCTCTAGGGAGCCATTGAGTTAAATGGTGCAGTGTCAGCTCACTGGGTTTTTCTCCTCTCCTGTGCAATGACTTCACCTCATTACCTCCCAGGTGAAACTGGAGCTGTCTGCATCAGCAGCCTGGTTCTGATTTCAAAGAATGAGTTAGGATTTATGACTATTGACTGTGGAAAGCCAGAACTGAAGCACTAGCCCGTTTTAGATCTATTTTACTCAGATTTGTTGCAGTCACTGCAGCTAGAATTAATTGTTGAGCTTCTTTTGATGAATTTTGTTCTCAAATACTCCAGTAGAAAGTTGAACAAACATAAAAGAAGAGCTCAATACTACAGAAGAAAATATGTATTGTAATCTTCCCTGTGACCCCCGAGAAATGGCACGGGAGTCCTAGATGTAATGTTACAATAATCCTAGCAGCTCTTCATTTATCAATTTAAAAAGTGCATAACTAAATATACAAATATGCAGAACATAAAAATGTGTTAGTAAAATAAGGGGGAATAATAGCGGTTTGTTTGCTTCTCTGTTCTAACAGTTGAGACAGTGCAGCCTGAACATTTTAAATTGACTTTATAAGATATGTTTTGTAAGATACTTTTGAAAACTCATCAAAATCTTGCCTATTATTCTAAAACAGTTATTTAAAAATGTAAATCCTTTCATTTTTATGGAGATGAGCAATGACAAATAATTACAAGTGTAAGCTAGGATCAAGTATATCTGCGCATAAAGCCTATACTCTCACAGGACGTCTGCTGCTAAAGAGTGCCTGAATTCAGTCTCTGTAGTGAGATGCTCCTTGGCTTTCATTTCCTAATAGGCTAATCCTACACTGACAAAGCTTAGGAAGAGGAAATCTGTTTTCTTCCTTCTCTCTCAGCATTAAGCATGACTTATTTAACACGGAAGCAACAGCTAAAGCATTAATTTCTGACACAGCTTTTCAGTTACTCAAAACTCTGATGAAGAAATCAAGGAAGTTGGACCACATGGAGAAATTTCACATGCAATGAAACTGCAGGCAGAGGATGAGTGAAGTGGTAGAATTTGGGAGCATAATTTCCACTAAATGTAATTTCATACTTCGGCACGCGGTACTGTTTGCAGCGCTGCTTCTCCCAGGTACCAGGTGGGAGAAATGCTTCTCACAGAGCCCTGAGGAGCTGTCAATGTAATGGTGCTCTACCAGTTTGCGTGCCTCATTTCTAATCACCTCAGAGGCTACCAGCTTTCTGTTAGCATGAAAGTACTGGAAGCAGGGTAGCACAAATCTGAGAGGAAGTGTCTGGAGAAACTGGGTGGAGGTTGTACAGGGTTGTAGGGAGTGGGAGCGTCCTGGGGAGGATGCCTAGCTTCTCCAGCTGATGTAAAGCTATTCCTGGGTTGGAATCCTTTTTGATTACACAGGCTTCTCATGCCTATTCTCATAGGCATCTGTGTCAGCCATCTGTCTGCACGGGGAAGCACCTTGCCCTTGCCTCTTTGAGCTGTACATTCCTTGGGCAAGGATCTTGTGTTTGGCATCCAGTGCTCCCATGAGTACTATAAAGCATGTGAACACTCTAATGAAATGTGAAAACATAGAGAACACCCTCAGCAGGAGAGATTTGTGGAAAAAAAGTTGAGAGTTTGAGTGTGAGAAGACAAGAAGTAAATTCTACACCTGACTGTCTATGACAGTTACCCCACTATTATCAAATAATGAATCATTTAAGTGAATTATCATTGTGAGTCATGGGGATGTGGATGGATCAGGAGCCTGGTAGTTAGAGGGTGCAGCTTTTTCCAAGGCATGTTCAGAGAGCTTAGCTAAAAGAGATGCTTAGAGATCAGCATCTCTGCTGGCATGCTGTTACACTGTTGTGTCAGAGACTGAGAGAGCTCTCCTAGCGCAGTATTGAGTGCTGGAGCATCCTCTGGGGATGCAGGGTGCAAGCTCAGGGCTGCCCCTTTTTTGTGGGAAGGTTCATCACATGTTCACAGTCTTCTACACAAGGGAAGGAGAAGAAGCTGTGATGCTCAGGTGCACAGACTCCTGAGTTTTTGTGTCAAGTGGGAGACTTTCTGCAATTGTTATTGTAAAATATGGAATTTAAACTCTCCCTCTCCTCACCAGGGTCTTTCACTAGAGTGGATTCAGGTGTTTAAGTAGTTGAAATTCCAACCTAAGCAGCTCTTATTTTGTAAATAATAGTTACAAAGAATTTGCTCAGCCTCATCCATGAAAGTGCTAGAGCTTTCCTTCAATCTTATATGACCTCTGTAAGCTAGCAAAATCCAAGTGATCGCTGTTTTTACCTCTGAGCCCCTAGACCTGTGCTCTTCAGGTGGCAGAGTTTAGATATTGGCAATATATCCAACTCATGGCATAAGGGGAAAAGGCCATGCAACTGCTAAGGGCATTAGGACAACTTTACTGTGGGGACATGTGAAGGGAGTTGTTTTCAAAAATGACCAAGTAAATGTTTTGTGGTGTGTGCATGCTTAAAGTACAGATTGAACCCTAGTGAGAATCTAGTCAGCAGGGAGAGCAAAGTTTCTCTCAGAGTGGAGAGGCAGGTTTTGAGACCTGTATAGTATGAGGCCTCAGGTGCACGGCCTCGTGGAAGAAAGCTATGGCCTGCCAAGGGAATGCTCAAGGCACCGTGAGGCTGTGGGGGAGGTCCTCAGATTGACCTGCTGATTAAAACCGAATGCTTCTGTCTTGCTTCTCTTTAAATGAATAGGCTGTGTAACTGGGTTTTTGTCTGTTTAAAAGCAGAGAGGACACTGGGCCCTGCCACTGGGACGGGCTGAGGCTTTCAGGCTGCTTACTAACCTGCTTATGATCCATCTTAAATAGGGCAGAAAGAAGCATTGTGCTGTGCTAGGTATTTTTCGGCAGGAAAACTGTGATTTACTAATGGCCTTTCCCCAGTTAGATGCTGTACAACTACATTCCTGCAATTAATATTTAATCAGACGCTAACAGCACTTTGTGCAGAGTTCAGATGTGCTGGTGAGACTTTGCTGCGTCCAGGAGCCTCAGTCTGCTATCTGCTTGCAGAACACCGGTGTGTGCTTTAAGTGATACACTGACAGGTATCTTTGGCTATATTTCTGTGGTCAGTGCAGAGGAAATAAACAATAACTGGTGAATATGACTGCAAATTTTTTCACTGTATGAATTTTTTTCAGTGCTGATGGCAAAATAAGGCCTTTAGAGGCCATGGTTCCTTCAAAAGGCTGGACAGTGTATTTATAAAACCATGATGAATGGAATGGAGCTGTCACTTATTCTTTCTGTTTTAAATTTGACCTACAAAATTGAAGGTTCATAAGAATTACAGTAAGTTTTTCTTTCTTTTCTCTTCTCTATGACCACCAAATCTTGTAGCTGTGCAATTAGATTATGTGGCTTAATCTTAGGTGTTCTTGATGCTAAAACTTTTGCCTGCTCTCCAAATAAGAAACCTTACTGCCAAACCACTATTAAAATACCCAGAAAAATTAAATTGAAAGCTACGTGTGTACAATAAAGAAAAATAATGGGGAAAATCAATCTTGCTGGTGAAGTAAATGTTGACATACTAGATAACTCCTTTCAGGTTTGAATGAAAATGCGTGTAATGTTTTGCTTTAGTTGTCATTCAACCCAACATTAATTACATTGTAGGGTTTCCCCAATGACATGTTTGTTGAGCCATATGTAAGTGACAGGTTGATTATGTCTAAATGATTTGTAAATGTGTTGGCTTTGAGGGCTTAAGTATTTGTATAAAAGATCCTTCAAAAAGCTGAGGAGTGCTTGAGGTCACCACAGATGACAGGATAACAGCTTTTATGTGCTTTATTTGAGGGCTCTGTTTTGATGGGCTTGCTCATTTTGGTAGTTTCTTATTTCAGCACAACTACAAAGAATGTCAGTGGGACACTTTCAGAGGTTGCTGTAAAGACCAGCAGAATCTCACAGGCAAAGAAGTTGTTTCAGTTTTAGATGTAGGACTTAAACAGCTGCGATGCATACTTTTGTGAGAGAAAATGATGAGAAAATAAATCTGATGGTAATGTCTTCATGTGAAAGTGCCTCTTACCTCTGTGAAAGAGGTAATTTGTTTGGAAAATAGATTTAATAGAATTCCTACAAAGTTATTTTGAAGGACAGAATTTCATAATAAACATCCTGATTGAAATCTGCCTACGCTGTAATAGGGATTATGTCCTAATGATTTTACTTGCCAAGGAGATGCTGACAGATCAAGTTACCAACATGTACATAATGAGCACGAGTGCCAGGATGATAGTCTGGAAACATTTAGTGACTTTCCTCCAGTTCTGCGATCAATTTAGAAATGTGTCTTAGACCAGGAAGAAAACTGGAACAAAGGAATATGTGAAGCAGGGCAGAGAAGAGAGAGCTCTACCTGGCACCTTTTCAAGTCGCTCAGACAGAAACCCCCCAGGGAATCCCAGCAGGGATTGCTCTGGGGCTCTCGTCCGTGTGGGTAGGTTGAGAAAGAAGCTTGGAGCTGGAAACACAGTGAGTGATGCTGCAGTCTGCAAGCAGGAGATGGAAAGGGCAAACCCAGGCTGTGCTCTCAGAGAGATGACATCTAAAACCCACCAAGCAGTTAGTGGGAAAGGTAAGGGATTAAAAAGTGTGCTAGGCTTGCACGATAATGGGATAGGATCCAGTGTATAAGGAGATTTGGGTGATTGTTGAGACAGTGGCATTCTCATAGCTTAGATGTGGGTTCCTGCTGTGTAAAAGTTGGCAGACTTACTTACCAGAAGCTTTTTTTTTACAAAAAGAACTATCTCTGGGCTGTCAGAAGTTCTGCCATGACATTGCTGTTTTGAGATAGAGTTGTTCTTTTTTTTTTTTTTTTACAACGTAATAGCTATGTTGGTTAATACTGCTACAAATTGGTTAATAATGCTACAAATACATATTCCAAACAATCTTCAGTTTTCTTGGAAAGATCCTGTCTTTGTGAGTCCTACCAGTGAAGTTCAGGCTGTGTGCATAGTTTCTCTGGCACCAAACATGATCAGTGTTTTTAGCAAAAGTAATTCAAGTCCACACTATCATACAACTCCTATCTTCCCTCAAAGACCCCACAGACTACTTACTGACTTAAAGAATAGCTCAGGGATTTCTTCACCTGCTGACACTGAAATCCATCAGTTTCTATGGTAATGCTTGACAACCGGTTGGCATCTTGAGGCAAGTTTACTCTAAAATGCAAGGAGAGAGGTTTGCTGAAACTGTGAATCAGGAAAAACGGAGAAAATGAGGATTAAACATGTAGGAAGTTGTTCACTGATAAAGCTAGAATTAGATGTGGACCTGGGGAATTGTGGCTAAGTAAGTGTTATTTGCTAATTGACAATAAGAGCAAAGGCTGTATCGGAGTAGTGTGAATACAGCCCTACCTTACCCTTCTGTGTCATAGGCGGCCCTTGAGACTACGTGGATCTATGCTTTTTAGGTTTCATAACTTTTTATTAGTCTCAGAAAATGAATTTATGTTAGAGAAGATGGGTATAAATTAAAGCATAGAAGCAGATTGAAGCAAAGTGGATTTGATTCTAGCTCCATGTACCAGTAATATCAAGGAGATGACTGGAAGCACTGGGTTCACTGGGACTGTGTTTATTTAAAAGAGGCAAATGAGGATAGAATTGGATCCTTCTCATTTTATCTTTCAAGTATCTGTTACAATCAGCTTCATGTGACAGTGACCATGGACATCTTTTGTTCTGTGCAGCTCAGAGTGTGTTATTGTGATTCTGAAAATAACCACTAATCATTTCCTGAAGAATTGTCCTTTTTGATGAACCACTGTGTATTTTCTACTGCTTTTGACATTGTGCCACTAAAAGCTGGTTTGCCTTTCAAATGTGTTTCTTCAGCTGTAGTTAAAGGTTCAGCAGCACAATTGTCTGTGAGGAGAAATGGCTTTGTCTGACAGATTTGGAGATTACAACGTTGGGGAATTATGAGGGAGAAAGGTATTGAATGGGGTCCTTGGAATATACTAAAATCCGCCCCCTCTTGTTAATTTGACGAGAGAAACTGAAATAAGCAGAGCTTATATTCAGTTTTCTGATGGAAAGCGGTTTTCATAAAAATATTAATTCAAGGGACCTGGGTTATTTTGAGGGAACATACCAACTTGGTGAGAAAGACCAGTGGACCAACCTGGGCTGCAGCCCCAGCATGTTCCTGCTGTGGGCTCTCTTCTGGCTATGGTCCCCTTCTCACTTTCTCTCCCATGGATTTCATTGCTGTATTACACTGTATCTACGTTTTGGTGGAATTTTGCTTGGTGTAGTTTTTTACTACACTCTTACACCTGGTATTCTCACATTCCCAAGCCATTTTTTAATCTGAATCCTAATGTGAATAGCAACTGGAAGTAATCCATTAAAGCACCAACTGAGCAAGTCAACAGTTACTTGCTGGAAAAACAGTTTTAAAATTGGCAATTTGTAACCTAGAGATATTAAATCAAAATATATAGATATAAACATTAAGATGTGATTCTGGGATGATGTGATATATTGCAAAGTGACTGCTGTAGCACATTGCAGCATAGAGATGTTACAGAATTTTATAAAACAAACAAACAAAAAAATTTTTGAGAGCATTATTAGTATCCTCAGCAGATCTGAAAACTTCTGTAAAGCATGATAAATTTTGTGTTCAAGCAAAGAGATGTTTCAGCTGTGGCCGATGGTGATCTTAAATACCCACTTTCATTGTTACGTCTGCTGTGTTTAGTGTAGGTACAAACGTTTCTTTGGTGATGAAGCATAAGATTTTTTTAATGTTAACTTAAGGTGATTGATTCATTTATTATTCTGAATTAACGGTAGTATTTACTTTTTTCTTATTAAGAGATTAGTACAAGAAGAGACAACTCTTTTTTCACTCTCTGTGCATTTATTTAGTAATCTTAATAGGAGATATTTATGAGGTTCAGATGTGGCTGAGGAGCCTGCAGCGAACCTCTCGGTTTTCAGGCTACTAATAGTTTCTGTGAATACTTGGGTCAAATTTTGTATGGTGCTAAAGAGAGTGGGTGAAAGCAGTGTTTCTATGTTAAATCATCTGTCTTACAGCTATGAAAACTATAATGGGAAAATGCATTGTCAGTGCAGTATATAAATGAGTGTTATTTTTTCTCACGTGTGAAAGCTGAAGGTGAATGAATGGACACTTGAGCTGACTTAGCTGTTGGTGGAAAGATACATTCTTTAAATGGAGATATTTAATTGCCTGCTTGCTTCTTTGCATTTGGTCCCTACCCAGGGAACTTTTCTGTCACAAAATAGCGAGTTGTTGTAACAAAAGCCTGTAAAGGTTCACTGGGGAAATGAAGTTGTGCATTTACAGTAGATTCTAGTTTGAAAATTAGCCAAATGCTGAGTGCATCCAGATACGTTTCCCAAATTTACTTGAGTTTGAATATAATTAACTTCTGTGTCTTTAATTTGCTCTGCCAGTACCAGCATCACTGCCAACACCAACAGGAAATTTCCACAGGTCAGAGCAATTGCAATCACCATCTCAGTCTCAAATGAGATAATGAGGAGAGTAAGGAGTTATAGCGTAACCTTGGTGGTCACAATGATACCTTAATAGTATATACATTATAGTCAGCAAGATATGTTAGAGAAAGGATCCTTTCTTCTTTCATTTATTCTGTTTTCCCTTTGGGTAAGATACTGACTAAATATCTTGGTATTTACACTTGTTCACCAAGACACTTCTTCTGGTACAAAGCTGTATAAACTATATAATCTTGAGATGCTTTGAGGATATGCTAGTGGAATCAAAACAGAAAGCCTTCCCCCCCCCCCCCCCCCCCCCCCCCCACCTCAAGGTGGCCACAGATAAGAAAAAAAAAAGATGTATCATTTGCAAGACTAGTGAAAAGGAGGTCTGTGGATAAGCAGTAGATAAGCAAAGGAAATATTTTCTTGGTGAGAGAAAGGTAAGGAATTATTAGTAGGTAAGTCACATTGAAGCATTTATCCTGGACTGGCCATTCAGATGCCTATGAACTTCTGAGCATTTCAAACCAGATCAAGTGTCTTCAGACTTTACCTGGAAGCTTACAGACTCTGCAGAGTTCTCCTGCTGGAAGGATGACGTGGGAGGGAGTAGAGTTTCACCTTAGGCTTCTGCCATGGTCCATTTCTGTAGCTTTGTAATTCTCTAATAATGAATGTAATAACCTAATACTGTAACTATGTTAAAAACCACAAAATTTTTGGATATAGAACCCAGAAACTTCCTGAAAACTATAAAGTGATGATGGTATGTGAATGAGTTTGCCTCAGACTCAAGAAAACTTAGAAACAGAAACACTTCAAGATGGTTTACCTTCAGGAGAAACTTTTTGTTTGTTTTAATGAAGTCAGTATTTGAGATAGAACTGTAGGAGTACCAGAACAGAAATTTGGAATACCCAATGTGTCCAGTTTGTGCTGTCAGGATATTAGGAAAAGTATTGGTCGGTGTGTGTGCACTGCGGAGATAAAGTTGGACTGCTGGACTTACTTGATGTTCTTAAGTGCTTCTTGAGTGCTGTCAGTGGGAGAGAGGCGAGTGAAGAGTCCTTGTTCCTGAGGCTGCTGTGAGAAACCTTCCTGTGGAGGTGAGTCACCAGTCCTACTTCCTGGTGATGCGTTTTGTTGTGCAAAAGAACAAGGGTAGAGAGGACAAAGAGGGAACTGTTTTAACATAAAACTTAGCAGTCATGTACGTTATAGTTCATCATTCTTTTAGAACTGTTAGCCCAGGAAGACACATGAACATTATTTATTAGAAAATATGAAGCTACATTTGATTCCATTAACTTCAGGCTACTGAAATTATTAAACAAACATTTTCACTCTTAATCTGATAGTTGTTCCTTTTTCCATTGTCGCCTTTGAAATATGTTACCAACTAAAACCTATGAATTTGGGACTGAACCTGATGCTGCCTTCATTTGTCCTGACTTAACTTCTCTCAGTGATAACTGTGCTGCTGACTCTTGGAGTGATTTCAGAGCAAGAGTTAAAAAGTGAGGTAATGCAGAGTGAGGGTGGGCTTTTGTGTGCGTGTGTGTCACATTAAGGCTGACAGGTCTTTGGAGCTGTTTCTGTAGTAGCTTCCAATAAAATGCATTTACTTTGTCAGACAAAAAGTAAACTTGACATTTTGTTGAGTCTGAGGCAAACTCTTCCAAAACATCTTATTGTCTGCTGAGGTTTACACATCTACAATGAACTGCTACCAGATGCTGTTTCACCATTTCTGAGGGCTCTGGGAAGAAGACATACACTTCCATAATTAATAATAGAAAACAATTTCCTTTTTAATTTTAACTATGTCAGATCCAGTCCATCGCGCTTTGTGAACCAACTTCTGGCAGATGCTGAATAATAGAGAGCAAACTCCAGTTTGCATCCTCTCCAGTGGATACACAATGATACTTGTTATTCAGGAGCCCCTGTTTTAAGGCAAATTCATTAAGTAGAATATGTGAGAGATACATACCACTTGCTGCCTAGAGGCTACTTTGATTCATGTGTTACCTTTCTGCTGCTATATACTAGCAAGTTCTTGAGAAAGAAGTAATTAGACTGCAGATAAACTTGGTGAATTTTCTGACATTTTTAATGATTCTGAGAAAATTAGCTTCCAAATTCGCACTCCTTTCCTTTTCAAATAGTGTTATTTGTAGTAACCCTGCCAAAAGTGATAAGAAATATGAAGTTACAGGTTTCAGACATTTTTTGATGCTTTGCTTGTGCTTCCTGATGCAAGCTGGAACAGCAGAATAGACAAACAGAATAGAATGGTTCAGTTGGAAGGAACCTACAACCTCCAACTGCCTGACCACTTCAGGGCTAACCAAAAGTCAAAGCTTGTTGTTAAGGGCATTATCCAAATGTCTCTTGAACACTGTCAAGATTAGGATAAGAGGACTCATGGAGGATCTTGATAAATTGAAGCACTGGGCAATTGTTGATGCACAATGTCAATGGAGAATGTCTGGTGCTGTACATGGGACAGAGAGATGGGCAGAGAGAGAACTATCATTAAATAGCAAAAGCAATCATTTAGAGAGAGCCTTTCAAAGAATTTACTTCTATAGCCAAACCTTTTAACTCCAAAAGACAATGGAGGAGTGAGATGAGTCATCAAGGCTGCATTAGTTTTGGATAAAAGGTAAGAATCTGAATTTGAGGTAAGGGAATCACAGCAACAGAGGAGGGACTTTCAAAGTGTCTAGAACAGAATGACTCCATATAGGGAGCTAGATCATTGACACACAGGTTTGCCTTCAACTAGAAGTAAATTATTGGAAAATGAGTTATTGGACAGTTACTGCTCAAAATTAGGACATAAATATTGTGAACAGAAAGCAAGGATTTGGAGCAAAAAGCAGGATTTCATAGTGTATCTTTATGAATGATCTGTCTCTCATGTCCTGGATGAGAGGCAGTAAGCAATGAGACTGGTATTCTTTAATTAAGTATATTGCTGTTTCATATTCATTTTTGATATGGACTTTTGCTTCTATTTATTACCCAAAAATATGACTATATGTCTTGCCTAAACATGTTTAAAGCCTTTGTCCTTGCCTTATGCTAAAGAAAAGGCTGCCTGAGCCAGGAAAAGCTGGCAAGTGCTGAGTGCTGTGTTTTCCTTGTGCTAGTGGGACATGCACCACCTCTGTGGGACTTGTGCTCTGTAGTGGGTGAGTATACTGCACTCAGTTTTGAAGGTCAAAGTGCTGTAAGTACTGAGAGTTTGAGGGAAATTTCTTCTGACAGCACTAATAAAATGCTGCTTCTGACTGTCAGATCACCCTTATGATGGTGCTTGAACAGCAGTCTGACAGACTGCTCCTCTGCATTGCTGGGCAAGAGGAGGAATAATGACTTTGTCACAAAATCATTGTTTCCTTCCTATATGAAATGATGAAGGAAGCCTGGTGACGGGATTGAAAGCAGTCAAAAAGAACCTGTAGTTACCAAAGCTCAGGTTGTAGGTTAAACTGCTCTGAACTTCAGTTCTGAGGTACATCCCAACCTTGAGGATTTAAGACTTGACTGTAACATGGGGAGTTAATGCTCAGCAGGTAGAACAATTTGAATTCTGATGCTATCCTGTATGCCAGATTAACTTTTTTTATGAGTTGATACGTGGTCAAATTACAGAGGCTACAATCCAGGATTAATGCAAATTAATAAAAGATCTTGAGTTGTGGACAGTTACTCTGACAGATGCATGGCTTAGCTGTCTTCTTGCATGAAAGAAATTTGCTTTTAAAATGCCTGCTGCTGATGGGCAGAATCTATCTGGGTGTTTTGTTTTACCAGTGACCACCAAGTAAACATACTCATTTAATAGACTCTGTTTTGTGATAAATAATGTTGTATCTTCATTCAAGAATCAATGGGGTAGCTATTTGTGTTCAATTACTGCATAAAGTTGCACTTAAATAGAAGCAAGGAATGCTGTACATTGAGCAAAGATATTACAATTCAAAATCTGGATGAAGCCATCTTCTCAATCCAAAACAGGAGAGTTTCAGTAAGAAGGGGTTTTGTCACTAGGAACATCAGTTACCCAACTTCACATGGCTGGACTCAACACAGGACTCCTGGAAGTCTTGGGTAGTAAAACCCTCTGCAAAAAAGTGGGCCAGCTTCTTCGGTATGTAAAGATGGACTGAATGCCAAAGAACTGCTGCATCAGATTGTTGTTGCCTGTTTTCCTAATTCATTTGTTTACGTTGTTAACTGACACTTAGGAGTGCACCAGTACCAGCAAAGCAAATTCCTGTGGAATTTGTAGGGGTATTGTCTAGAGTTTAATGAAAGGTGTCCTCTTGGTGCAGTTTTCCCCTTGGCAGGGACAATGACAAGTTATCTCTTCTCTGCCAGTATGTTACTCTTCTGAAGCTTGTGCGGATCAAGTACTGCACTGTCTGGAATTGGTAGTAAAATAAGTTCTCAGAAGATGGGAAAACACACACAGAGCATTACATACCTTGCCAGTGTGGCCACATATATCTTGTCAGTGTGTTGAATCAGCTCTAAAAATAATGTTTTTCGTTAAGTAGTCATTACTGTAATAGTTGCTGGTACTGCAGTAGAAATGATAGATGTAGCAGCTGGCTGGAAAGTGTGGGTTAGTAATGTTATCCATGTTAACTTATTCAAATATTGGGTACTGTTTTCACCATTTTATTCTCCTGCCTGAATTAAGCATCTAAATTACCAATTGATTATAGTAGCTTTTGTTAGCTTTGGGATGAACTGTAACAAATGCTTTTTCTTTCCAAATAGCTGGGCCAGCAGGCTGTCCACACTGGCAGTATTTTAACTCTTTGTAAAAAACTGCAGTCTACAAGATGTTCAGCCATGCCCGTCTGTGAGAGGAGCTGTGTGCAATGCCTGTGCACCTCTATTACTCTCTTCTATTCTGAATGCATTTTCTTTGCTTAAGCTGCACAATTCCCTCACTGAGTTACTGACCCGGACTGACTATTCTAGTGTTTCCTATCAGCATTTAGAAGAACATTCAAATGGCTGTTTTTAAAATTGTAAAGAAATAGTTTTTAGTAAGGTTTTAAATGTACCAAATGGATTTCATAATGAAGTCATTCATATTATTGTAGTGGTAGTAGAAGTGAAGATAATGGCATTCATTGGCAGAGGTAGAACAACTGTGAAAATTTGGTTAAAATGGTTGATATGGCTTCAAGCTGCGCCAGGGAAGATTCAAGCTGGACATTAGGAAATATTACTTCTGTGAAAGGGTGGTCAGGCACTGGAATGGGCTGCCCAGAGAGGTGGTGGAGTCACTGACCCTGGTGGTGTTCAAAGAGCATTTGGATGTTGTGTTAAGGGACATGGTTTAGCGGGAACCATTGGTGAAGGACGAATGGTTGGACTGGATGATCCTGTGGGTCTTTTCCAACCTTAGCGATTCTATGATTCTATATCAATAAATAATATAAAACTTATCTGTTTGGCTTTTTTTTTTTTTTTTTTTTTTTTAAGACATTGCAAAATACTGCTGATTTGTTGATAACTTAAGGGAGTGTGAATAGGTGGGACAGAGTACTCTGGTCCTCAGAACTCCACCCTTCATGGGGATCAGAAACGAGTGCAGCTTTTTCTCAACCAAAGGATTTTGGAGATGCCTCTCATTCTTGCACTATTTGGCAAGCTTTCTCATTCCTCTCTATGACTGCGTGGCTCACCTCCAAGGCTAACTTTTGAAACATTTGCTGTCAAGTCACAGTTGAATGCAGAAGTGGTTGATAGAACCAGAAGTCCTAAGGTAAAGGACCTATGTGTATTTTGGTGGATTCCTTGACAGCTCCTGGAAGGTGTGCAGATAACGTTTGGCATTTCCAGTATTGCTTATGTGTAAAATGCAAAATTTTTGTCCTCACAGTGGGCAAAAAGATTCAGTGTTAAGATAATTCTTTCTAATGCAGATAAGACCGTAAGGAAGTGAATAAGACTTTATTCTTAGTACTGTTTAACCTGTGCTAATAGTAAAAATGTCTTTATTTGTTGTCAGTATCAGTGAAAGCTGGCCCTGACAGAATGCCCTCTAACCAATCAGACCACATAATTTAATAGCTTTACAATAATCGGTCCCTATGGTGTCTGTTAACGTGTTCCCCTGTAGTCGCAGTGCAGTTTGGACATTCATCAGAAGCAAAGTCTAGTATGTTAGGAAATAATATTCAGGTTAATGGTATCAATTCCAATCTGTTCTATAAAGAGATGTTTTTTTTTTTTTTTTTCTTCTCTAAAAGTAGCCTGATTGTAGCCTGCCTGTATGCTATTTTTCAGCTATCATGAAAAATCTCTTACACACCGTTATTGCTACAGAACCTTTGAGTGCCCAAGCTATCTGATATAATTATTGTGCTTTCATGATCTGGATGGTAAATGCTTCATTTGTAAGCTGAGGTTGGGGTTTCCATGTATATGACAATAGCTGAAGATGAATTTTCTAATGCTGAGCCCTCACATCAAGAAACCTACACCCAAACACAGCAACACTTGACTTTACTCTCTTCTAAGCAAGTTCCTTGAAGTTCCTCAGGCACACAGCCAGGTGACAGAGCTGCTACACACTGCAGGAAGAGGGAGTTAGAGACTCTGCAAGCTGCAACGTTCAGTGTGAGGCTTCCAGTAAGGGTCGATGTTGCTCTGAGCGGTCAGCAGCATGGGTTGGCGGTTGGACTAGATGACCTTAGTGGTCTTTCCAACCTTAATGATTCTGTGATTCCTGCCAGCACTGTGCCTGATTTGACATCGATATTTCTGCTTATGATTTATGATTAGTAGCCAAAGTATCCTAATAAAATACATATCGCTAATAGCCTTTTCTGTTTCAAGAGTGTTTTGACTTATAGCTAAGATTAATAATAGCTTTCATGATCACATGTAGTTTCTAATTACTGGTGTGAATGAGCTGCAACTCCTTACTATCACTACTTACACTGGAGCTATAGCTGAACAAAATCAGAATTATGAGAAATGGCATTAAGAAGCAGCATGGAGTTTTTAGCAAAGCTTCAAACCATCACTTACTCACCTATGACAAATATTTTCCTGATGCCTTCCTTTGCTGCAAGCTGAATCAGATCAGCTATTGCTTTGTCTGACTCAGGATTTAAGCAATTTGCCATCATTATGTAAGTACGTCATTGCTGGGAAACACATTCTCAAATTTGAATTTTATTAAAAGAAAGATCTGCAATGATGCACTTGGGAGAGAGGATAAAAGTTATGGGAGCCTACCAAGTAACCCTGAAATGCGGGAGATGGATTGACCAGCTCTATCATTTCCTTTTGAAATAAAATGCATTTGAAGAGAAGAAGCTTGTGAGTAGCGTTAGCCCAGAGGCAAGCTGCTGGCTCCCAGGTGCGTACACAAGGCCAAGGGTGCTGCAGACTTCTGAGGAGGCTGCAAACACATTTCAAAATGAAATCTTGCTCAGCGTGAGTAAATGAAGTGAGCAAATATAGCAGTTAAATCCTTTTCAATGATAAAACTGTTACCGACTTCAGTGAACAGAATTTTACTCTATCTTCTCTCGTTCCTTTCCCCACGTGAGTGTCCCTGACAGTGCAGTAAGCAGTGGGAAAGGAGCCCCCACACTCTCACAGGACTCCTATCCGCTCCAGCTGCATTCATGTACCAGGCATAAATCAACCCTTATTTATACAGGATCTTCCAGAAATTGCACCCGTGCCGCCCAATGCCACTGCAAGGAAATGTGGTTTGACTTGTCATGTTTCTGTTAAACTTTCTCTGTCACGTCTTTACTTTAATCTTACTCCAGTCTTTGAACAAGGAGTTGACTTTAGGCGAGGCAGTCATCCTTATCATGTATGCATGCAGAAATACAGATTTTGAAAGCTGCTCTTGTGCTTTGAAAAATTTGAAATATTCACAGTCAAGGCAGTCAAGGCTGGCTGCATTTTTAGTGGTTTCTTTTTTCTTCCCCTAATACCCTGCAGAGCCTTAGGAGAACTAAGATCTCCATAATATTTAGTAACTTGTAAATCATTTTCAAGAAGAGGGTAGTTTTTTAGAAGTATTTTCCCCTTTTTGGCCATATGATATTCCATATTCTTCTCTGCTTTGCTGCTGCAATTTATTTAAGGAAAAACAACCAACACAACAACAAAACAAAACACAACAAATAAACTGTAAATAGCTCTATTTCCATTCAACGTTAGTAGTCTCTGAGTACAGTGTGAAACTGTTACTGCTTTCTGGAGGGATCCAGGCTTGCTTTCTCTCCTCCTCTCCTTTCAACAGATTGATCTTCTGATGTCTTTTATGTCTTTCTTGGGAGTATATGGACTGCAAGAAATAGATTTTGACCAGTGGTTGTACACTACAGCTGCCAAGGACTGGAAACAAGGATGATATCTTACATCAAAGACGATAGCAGCTTTTGAAATACTCTGTTCATTTTCAAGTTCTGTACTGGTTAGGAACAATAAAACAGAGAAGTTATGAACTGCTGTTGGTATGAATATTGGATGTATGTGAAAGGATCATTGGTAAAAAGTGTTCATTTTTATACAGAGCAGATTGATGAGCCTGTGACGCATTGTAATGTGAAGATTTTGTGCAGTGAGAATGTATTGTGGCTGTGGTCCTGGGGGTGCTGTGGTGTTTGCAGGATTCAGCTGAAGCTTGCTCTTTTCTTTGTTGGCTTCAGAAAGAAAATGCGTTATCTACAGCAGCGTGTACCTTCATGTTGTAAAGGAAGAAGCCAGAAAGCGAGAACAGAATTTTCCCCTGAAATACATTTCCTGAAGCACAATGACTGAAAGGTGCTGGAGATGACAGAATTCATGCATTCTTTTTCCTTCTGTAGCTGCTTCTTTTGTGCTTGGCTAAAAGAGGCTTTGTTGTCATTGGATTTACGCGTTTTG
Source organism: Gallus gallus (assembly GCF_016699485.2). NCBI lineage: Eukaryota > Metazoa > Chordata > Aves > Galliformes > Phasianidae > Gallus > Gallus gallus. The sequence continues at coordinate 16,509,973 of NC_052533.1, read as the reverse complement.
ATTTCTCCAGTCCTCCACCTTGTCAACAGTCTCCTTTCTGCAGAAGATGAAGTGAGAAGAAAAATGATTTGGGTCTTCTCTTTGCTTTTTTTCCCACTTCCATGTTTACACAGGCTGAATGAATTTTTGGTGTTTGTGCATGCTGGTTTCCTGCTTACTTGTTTCCCAGTAGCACCTGCTGGTCCGCACTGATGTACTGTGCTTGGCACTGTGCATCTGGAAAGAGACGGCTCGGCCCACTTGAGGGCAAAAAAAGCCAGGTGGCTTTCTCAGTGTTGGGCAGGATTATGCCACAAAGCTGAAATTCAAGATAAATATTTGAGCTTTCCTTAAGTACTCTCTTGGTTTGCCTTTGATTTTTGAAACTCAGATCTTCCTTTACTAAGCCCTGCTTCTGCACCTTCCTCCCAGACATAGGCAGGCAGAGATTTAAACATACCCTGAAGTCACAGTCAGTTGCAAACAAGTGAAACTGGGGGCAGAATTGAGAGGGCAGAAGGTGCTTTACTTAGATCATTCAGTTTTTCCTTGAGGAAGTACGATTATGTACTTCCTATTCACAGCAGCAAATTGGTACCTGTGTGTTGGTGCCTGTATTGGTGGGACGGGCATCTAGCACGGTAGCCTACTTTGATCTGGTAGAATGATACATGCATTACTGGGGAGAAATGATTTTACCAGCATTTCTGCTTTCATTACTGCCAAACCCTTTTCTCTGTGCTGGTCACAACCTATTTCTTGTACAGAAATGGTCTGACAGTAGATGTTCTGTCACTGTCAGAAATTTGCTGTGTTGGTCTTCATGTTAGAATTAGCAAAAATGAATCTGAGTTAAAGTAAAACTTGTTTCATGTGTTACTTCCTTGAAAAGGGGCAAGAGAAGAAGAAGAGAAGTGTGTAGCTCCCACTCAGTACCTGTTTGCTGTCATTGCCCTTGATCAGGTTTAGGCCATAGCCATTTTGTTTAACCAGTTTCTGTCTTTGTTTCAACTTTGTAAATCTCCACCAATTTATGGTTGCCAGTCAGGGGGTCTGCCCTGATCCCAGCCTATCTTGCAGCCTGCAGAAGGTCCTTAGGTGTGCCACAGCCATCCATGCTCTTCCATCCTCTGTGAGCCCCAGCACTACGAACCCCCTCTGCCCTGCTGGTGAGGGTTTGGAGGCCAGGGCAGATGCAGCTTAGTGTGCTCAGAGTTGTGCTCTGCAGACACTGCCTGGGATGGATGTGTCTCCTGTCTTCCAGAGGCTGGCTCAGCACATGTTTGAGGTGGGATTTGGGCCTGGGACTTAATTATAGGCCTGTGCTCAACCATACTGTGGATGTAGCCTGGTAACTGTGTCCCGCTTCACATGGACAGAAGTCTATTTGGCACTCATTTCAACTGTCATGGGAAAGGTTGTTTTATAAGTCTGCTTTTTACTAGTAATTAGCTGCAAGGAAAAAGAAATGGAGTGATATATGGCTATGGGAAAAGTCACAGAGAAAATATTGTAAGACTGGTAGGGGCACCTCTTCGAAGTCTGCTCACTGTATCTTGTAATGTTTTTCTTATGCTTGAACGTACATCTGAGTATGTCATTGTATGATCATTTGCATTACTTTTCTTTTTTCTTTTCTCACAGTGCTTGCCAATTAAAGGTCTTGGATTTGTGCTTGGAGCCTACAAATGTATTTGCAAGGAGGGATTCTATCATCCCAACATCTTCTCAGTGAACAGCTTTCAGAGTAAGTGCCTTTGCTTGAGTTAGGGGGAAAAAAAAAGCAGAGAGAGCATTAATAATGCAGGGCTCCTTTTTATCCTAGTCAGGGTTATACAGTGAAATCCCAGTGGTTTGCAACTCTCAGATTATATAATCACTTAAGGAGTTCTAGCTCTTTGGTTTGTCATTTGTGATACTCTTGAGGATCCTGTAAAACATACCCACTTTAAGAATATTTGATTTGTAAATAAATTTAAAAATATGAAAAGAAGTCTTGCTATAGGGAAGTAAAGATTTCTGGCATCTATGTTCAAGCAAAAGTATTGAGAAATTTAATCTAGCAATTTTCTCCTTTGTTAGGGAAAACTGGAATGCTCTGGTCTCTGGCTTTGTAAGTGCTTTAATTGTTTTAATTTTACCTCATGTTCAAAGGAGAATCTAAAGGAGCACATTCAAGCTCTAATTCCTACAAATAGGGAATTAGAGATGGGTCAGCTCTGAGAGTCTGCCTGGTGGTACAGTACGGAAGGCATGCAGCCTATGCTTTCTGGAAAGCACAGTGTTTGGTACTTAGACTGAGTTAAGGGAAGTAAGGAAACAGAACTCAGTTGATACTGAGGGAAAACATGTAAACAAGCATCTCCAAAGGTGCTGTCTACTACTTTCATCGTATGAAAGTATGACCACCAAGATATAACCACTGTGCTAAAATTGTTGCAGTTATACTAGTGCAGTTCATACTGCAGTCACAAGTGCAAAGATATTCCTTGAAGGTGTAATGGGGCATCCTGCTCTGCCTCCTACTTTGCCAGTGAATCCCTTCCCCAGATTCTTTGCTGCATGTTACAGTGTGCCTGATAATTGGGTTAAGTATATTATGTCGTGTGAACTCAAGAGCTGCAAATAACGTTTCTAAGTTCCTTCCTTAAGTTCTGCTTTCTTATTGAAAAAGTGTTGGTGAGTTTAGGTGAAAGACAGGTAGCTTTTTAACATTATGAAAGCTTTCAAATTTCATGTTTATTTGCAGTCATGAGTCTCAGAAATGTATTCCTTCTGTATCAGAGTATGACCCATTTTTATTGATCTGATCTGGTTTGGGTATAAATTGGCCAAGATATCTCACCCCTAGCAGCCTATATTAGGTCTCCTGTAAATATATATTGCATAAATAGCACAGTGTTTATTTAGAAATTTACCTGGTGAGCAGCTGTTTCTCTTTTCATATTGTGGAATGCTGTAGAAGTCACCCTTGTGGTAGTTTTTTTTTTTTCTCTGGGCTCTGTATGAATCTTTTAGTAGTGTAAGAATGATGCTTGGTTGCTCCTGCGGTGCAGTGAGTTATGATGGAATTAGGATTTAACTCTTTGAACGAGCATATAAAAAAAATCATTCTTAGTTTTTTATCATATCAAATGCCAAAAAATGCACAAAAATAATAAGGCTAGAGATGGTAACACCACTGATCATAAGGGATGGGATTTTTATCTTATGTCAGCTGTCTGAAGTGCAGATGCATGACATGTATTAGTCATCTTGGTTTCCACTGTAGTCAGTAGGGAGAGCATGGCTCCCCTGGAGAGTAGTCCTGCTGCTTTGGAAACTTGTCTTTAGATGGAGGGATTAACTCTTCATGCAAATAACCCCTTTTCTCTGTGTGCGATAGAAGGAGGAGCCTACATGGCTAACTTAGGTCAGAGATTTTGCTTTTAAATATCTTAGACTGAAATTTTCTCAGAACTTAGCCCTGTCATCCAACTGCATTCTGTAAAAAGAAAGATGGTTAAAATGGCTGAACTATATATTTGGAGATTCAAACTGATACTAATGCAGGGATTCTAGACATGAATACTACAAGTAGTTTTGACAGAAACTGTCTGACCTGACAATCTTTGTTTGGAATTAGGTTGGTGAGGTCTGATAAGAGAGATGAAACTGAGTAGAAATGTTAATGGTTCAGGAAATATTCCTGGAAGATTAGAATCAAGAGGCAGGAAAGTTTTGAAGGTCTCAAGATAAGATGTAAATAGGAAAGTAGATAGGAAAACTGATCACTTTTGTACTTCCATGAATTGAAAAATTGAATTCAGTTGTTGTATCTTGAAATGGAAGCATTCCTCATTGATGGTGGGATTCTGCAACAAAACATGTTTAACTGCAGTTGCACATTGTGCCTGAAGTGACAGAGTTTTAAGGTTTAAACAAGGTTTTCTTTAGGTCCGGATGAGCGTTTGGGCTGAGTCTGAAAGACAGCTGTACAAAATGGCTTTGCAGGGATGTTTGACAGGCTATGCAGTTTGCTCAGCGGGCAGGCTTCAAAGATTGCCCGTCTGCCTCCTCAGCAAACTCAGCTGGAGACCTGAACACTGAGATGCAATGTTGCATAAACAGTGTCCTCAGTAGGAAAGATTCTGCTTTTCTAACTTGAAGAGTACAGTTTTGCTACTCCCCAGGAGGTTGCACATTTCATGCTGCAGGCTCCAGAACTGTGTATGGAACAGGGGTTGAAATTTGTACCATTCTTTTACCAATGAGGAAGTCAGGTAGGAGAGCTGTTTTCCTTTCAAAGCTGAGTTTAGGCTTCAGAACTGGCAGTGCCAAAATATGTAAAACTTCTCTCTTTTCTGCTGAATTGTTTAATGAGGACCCTTGGTACTAATAGGGCACAGAGTTATTGCATTATGTCTAGTCTCTCTTTTGATCAGCTTTCAGCGTTGAACTTTTAAGAAATAAAGAACATAAAGTTTGTGACCATAACGGATTTTCAAGCCATATTCACGTAGGGTTTGTGACTCAATCTTAGCAGAAACTGATTTTAGAAAAAGATATGAGAAAAATTATACAAGTTGCATTAACCTGGAATTGCTTGAGTACATGATTATGCACTTTCTCCTAATGGCTCACTTTGAGGAAGCAGTATTAGTATAGGTAGAATAGATTAATTTGTGAATACATTCATTTTAACATTTTCATAGCGGTTATCTCCAAGCACTTAGTTCTCTGCCTCACAGGTTAATCACTTTTGCATTGGAATATCCTTAGTAGAAGTGTGCTGCTTTATTCAACCTAAAATTGCAGAGATTCCCTTCAGCTCTTGCTTTTTGGATGTGGAATCTGCTCAGAAAAAGGTGCTTGTACACCTCTTGTGTCTGAGTATGGGACTTGTGTCTAACAGTGCTGTGTTCCCAGTCCCAGGAGGGCCTTCCAGTTTGGATTCTCCAAAGAGAAATCCTCTGTCTTCATAAAAATAAATACCAGCGTGTTCTCACTGCAGGATTTGTGAGAGAAGCACCTTTCTCTAAAAGCTAAGAGGACAGGGCTGCTGGAACAGCACACCAAACAAACAGACTGGGGTATATGGCTGCTTTGTGCCCTTCTCAAGCTTTGCCTGCCAGAAGATGTGTTCCTGCGCATTCATACATACATTTGAGAAAAGAAGAAGCAATTACTCTTGTAGATAACCTTCAGTTTCAAATGTTTCAAATTGAAAGTCTGAAGAGAGTTTCATACACCAACGTATGTATGTGAAACGTCACTGAAATATTCTGTCTCTTGAATTAAGACTAGATAATGTGGGATTTACTGCCTTCACTGATTTTTCTGCTGGAGAAGGAGAGTTTTGACCAAAAATGTTGGAACAATTCTCTGGCCTTGTGCAAAACAAGAGGAGCTATCATGGTTTTTAAAACACCGTTTATTTGCCTTCAGCCGTATTCTCTGATTCTCTAAGCCACATTCTTTGAAGCTCCAAAACTTGTCTTGTTTATATTAAGAATTTTCTGCAAATTCTGCTTTCTTATTTAACATTAGTTTGTTTTTTCTCCTCTTTCCTTCACCCTTTTCTTCTATCACTTTCCTGCAGTGTAAGCAGTCATGTAGGGTTTTACAGGCAAGTTTTTACAGATCAGGAAGAGCAGAATTGCTCCTGGATGCTCTGTTGGTGGGTGTGCTTTGATGGGTCAGATGTCAGCTCAGGAACAGCTGATTTTCACAGACAAGATATTAAATTGGCTCTTGGATTTTGAAGTTTTCTACTGTGTTTCTGTGAACTGTGGAAAATTACACATTTATGTATCTGTATAGTGTAAATGTGCTGGTTTTGATCTGGGCACAGAATAGTGCAATCATATATCAGTTTGCCGAATAAATGTTAATTAAGAGGGGTTTTGTCTGATTTGAAGCTAATTATTTCACTAGAGAGTGTCTTTATGAAATTCAGAAACAATCTCAAATAGGATTGGAGCTTGTACTGTAAACATTAGGTAGTTGATGGGTCTGTTCTTCATGTGCCTGTGTAAAATTGTGTCCTTGCTCCTAAATCTTTGATGTAGTTTTCTTCCATTCAGAAGTATCCTTCAAGGAATGTTCTCTGCCAATTTTGCCCATCTTAAATACAGTGGGAATGCATTTGATAAACCCACTTTCCCCCATGTCTGAATTGATCTGTGTTTTCTGAATGTGACAGAGGAGGTGAACTGACAAAAGCAGCCCTGGCAAGCTAATTTATTTCTTTAATGAAAGAGGAGATCAGGGAGGCAAGGGGAGTAAGCAGAGAACTGTTTTGCTCCTGTATGAATGAGCTGCCTATCCTGTACAATTAAAGTTGCCTCCCCTTCCCCACTTCATACTTTCAGGAAAGGATGCAGATAATCGCTTTTCTGGAGGGGACTTGTCAGAGGAAGTCTACACCTGCCTGCCCTGCAGGGAAGGATGTTCTAATTGTAAAGATGATACTCCCTGCTATGCACAGGAGGACAAGTATTTACGGCTTGCTATCATCTCATTCCAAACGCTCTGTATGCTGCTGGACTTCATAAGCATGCTGGTAGTCTACCATTTTCGCAAGGCAAAGGTAAGCAGCCTTGTTTAACTTTAATCTTCTTGCTCACTGTGTGGTACAGGCTCATTTATGTTAGGTGTACAGCTTCTCATTTGGAGGACAGTAAAATTTTGGGGTAAGGATTACAACTGTTTTTCAGAAGATGAGATTTCCAAACAGGAATGCTTTGCTGCAAGCAAGAAGGAACCTAAATTGTTTATGTAATTTTTGAAAAAATGCCGAGCAGTTGTCTCCCAGCGACATCTCCTTATATTTATAGATGGTCAGTAAAAATCAAAGAAACCTACTGTGTTTGAAGTCATTTTGGAAAGTCAGACCAATTATGCAAGAACCAAGGAGGTATGTGGGATTTGTAGTCTCTGGATGCTGAAAGTGTCTGGCTGTTTCACCACTGCTGGGAAGCGTGTCTGGTTTCAATATATTTGTGACACTAGCTGCACGGTAATTGCATCAAAGAGAAATTGCTCTAAATAATTCTAGTTCCAAGGGAGTTTAAACTTGATTCTGTAGTTATTTTTTTTTCTGAAGTATGAATGTATTACGGAGAGTCTGTAAACTGTTGATACTACAGTTATGTAGTATCTGCTAGTCTAATGAACTTTCTGCTTTTACCTCACTCAAAATAGATTTATATGTAATATCTCATGCAATCTCACTGTTGCCTCAGTAAATGCAGACTATTCTATGAAACTTCCAATTTACTAAGAAGAAATGAATGGAAGTTGGCGCATATTCACTACCTACATTTGGAAGATGTAGGTGTGCACACAATATGCTGTATTGTTGAAATTAATAGCATCCATTTTCCATAACTAGATAAGCATTTCCATTTTGGTTTTTGGAACACTTGATCCCACAGTCTTCCTAATCCTACACTGTCTGTGTTACAAATGTGTGGTTCATTTTGAAAGACTTTAATATCCTGGCAGGAAATCACAGAATGAACAGTAACATTCTTTTTTTTTTTCTGTTCTTTTCTCTGATTCTGACAGTCTTTGCATTTAATGAAATTGCATCAAATGATTCAAATTACTGACTTAATTGTATTTATAAAGCTTTTCATTACGAAAAGTGTTTTATAGGCATTTATTTAGTTGCCTAATGTTAACTTAGCAGAAGAATTTCTTTCCAATTCTAAGACATTTTAGTCCTCACAGTAATGTTACTTGCTTTTGTTGGCTGTGTAAAATAATCATCATGATGAAAGAAGTGTTCCTCATGAGTAAGACTTTCCTCTCTAGTTCTGCAAAGTGAAAACAGTAGATTACTTCATGTTCAGCTCTTGTAAGTCTGCCTTGATTTCTTTTCTCAATGATGTACTGATTATTTTATAAGAAATTTATGAATGAAATGAAACATGCTCTCGCTCTTTCATATGAATATTTAGATATGTTTTCCTGCACACGTTCACTGCTTTTAAAAAATAAATATTTATTAAGCACATACAGAAATATTCTATTTTACAAAATCTACTAATTGAGAAACGTACATTTTTACTTTTGTGGCAATCAACCATTCCTCCAAAGTAAGAATCAAGTAAAGAAGCAGACAGGATCTCTGACGATTTAGTACCAACATAAACTAAGAGGCATATACACACCTTTCCTTGTTTCGTAAAGAACTTTTCAGTAGTTATAAAAAAACATAAGCCTGCTTTTTTTTTCCAGATTACCTGTTACCTTGAAAGATTTTCCATGACATTTGAACATGTGAATCAGGCCTAAAACAGAATATTCATCCAGAAAGAAAAGTAATGTCATTGAGACATTGCATTTCATTCAGTTGGACAGAGATGGATTCAATTATTATTTTGCTACCTTCGAATAGAATTGACTTTGTTCTAAATGGGTATCTCACAAAGAAAAGACAAAGAAAAATAAGACAAAAAGTAATACGATGATTAAAAGTCCTTTCTTGTGTGATCAATGTTTTCAAGGAATAGAAACTGAAAAATAGATGTTCCAGTGCTTTTCATGTCAGTCATCTGAGTTTTTTTTTTCCTCTTGGATTCCTTTTATGTTCTTTATCTTGTTGGTACAGCACGATTTTTAAAAGAGAAAAATATTCTGTGATTAACATGAAATGGGTAGCTTTATGAAGGGCAAATATACTGAGAACAATAAGTATTTACATAAGAAAACTGCTGGTTGCATTTGACAGAATGACAGAAAATTGGCATGAACACTGGTAACTGTCTATTCCTGGTATACACTGGTAACTGTGTATTCTCCACCAAGGGAGAAAAAGTCATGAAAGAACAGCTATTGAGGTATTGAAAGTATATGCATTTTGAGAACTTCCATCTGTTAGTGGAACAAACCATAATTAGGTTAGTATATCTATATGTGATTGAATTACTATGTTAAACAGCTCATGTGCTGGGTGGCTGACAGAAAAGCATTTATTGGATTCTCTCTCACAACATTCAGATAAGTAGCACTATAATATTCAAATAACTAGAAAAAGTTATTTTTAATATAAGAACTATACAGCGCTATCATATTAGGAAATAATCTTCAAAATCTTTAAAATGCAAAAGAGAGTGATCAGAATTTAAAAGTATTAAATTAACCCCCCAGTGCTGTAATGAATGGAATGTAGATATGTTGTGTTTTTGTATTGCAGTTGATCAATAAAATATGGTCAGTAAAAAGGGAAACCAAGCAGAGTCAGGTTACCACTCCAGTAAAAGTGTGCAAAAGAGAGCACTACTCAATGCTTGTACTTCATGGGAGTTTCTGGTAAATGTTCATTTTAAAAAGCCAAGTTTAAGTTTAGCAGGAAAAAGCGGGTTGGGAAAAACCATCCCCGGCAGCTATAATTCAGAGAGAATAGAAGAAGTCCACAAGGGCTGTTTAGACTGCAATGGAGGAGTCAACATATCTGGAAGAGCAGATGCAGGTTGCAAGTATTTTAGAAAAGAGAAGAAATCCCTCAACTACGCAGATCATAGTGGTTACACACATGAAGACTGAAAGGTACTCATAGTGGAAACTGCTGTGGAAGAGTCTCTCATTGACTTTGTTTCATCAAGAGCATGGAATATATGCTAGGTCTAAAACAGTTACTAAAACATCAGCTGTTGGTAAAAGATCTGTTGTTCCATTCCCAAAGATCACAGTACTGAGAACAGAGATGACTTCAACAATTACTTCCAAAACATTATTGGCAGAAGATGAAGATACAGTTTTCCTTCTGACATGATCTTTATTAGTGACTGAGGGTGTAAAAATAATGATCTACAATCAAAGTGTTTCCATGACTGGAGGATCTTGACAAAGTGAATGGTATAAATCAGCATGATGATGACTGGCTTCTGGAAGTCAGCCAGTGCTGGAAGAACTTCAGAGTCTTCTTAAGGATTCTTTGAACTGTCACAGAATCACAGAATTGCAGGGGTTGGAAGGGACCTTGAGAGACCATCAAGTCCAACCTGCCTGCTAAAGCTAGTACTCTACTGTAGGTCACACAGGTAGTTCTCCTTAGAGTTCCAGAAAAGTCCTCTACAAAACTACTGAAATATTTACTGTGGAATAAGCCACTGCATACACTAATAGCAGTAGAGGAGGAATGGAAGATAGGAAATGTGACATCTGCACTTACAGAGACTGCCAGTAATGATGGCAAGAGCTACAGATCAGTAGGTCCAACTTGCACACTGAGAAATTAATAGAAATGTTAATAAAGAACAGAGCTACTAGATTTGTGAATAAGTGTGGGATGTAAACTTCTGTGAGAATGTGATTTCCTTGTGAATGTATTTATAGCTCTGTGAAGGTGGATTATTATTAAGAATGAGAGTACTTTTTCCCAGGTCCACTGACAAAAACTCTTAAAAATGATGACCTCAAGGGGCTAGGTGAGCTGCACTTCTTGTAGGTATGGGAGAGGACAGAGTTAAAAACAGTGCAGCAAATGTGGTATAGAATCTTATAAGGTGGGGAGATGGTGACATGTAAGCACACAGTCACTGTTCTTTCTGAGATATAACTACAGGGAGTTCGACAGATCTTTCAAGTGGTTAAAAAGAGTAAAGTAGACATTTTACACAATTTATAATTGCTTTATGTCACCCATTGGCACAGAGTATAATGGACTCCAAAGTACAAATCAATCCAAAAAGAGTTTAGCAGGAATCATGTTGGTTATTTAATCACAGTGGGTTTGGTGAAACATCTGGTTCTGGAAATCCATACTGCTTATTGTTGTAAATGGAGGACAGAGCAGGAAGGACCCTCTGCTGTTGTATGTATTGATTAATGCAATACAAACCATGCCCTGGGATGGGACACTGGATTCGGAGTCAGAAAGCCATTCTTCTGTCAAAGAGTCATCAAGTTAGGCTTCCTTTCTGATCTTGAAATCATTGTAGTTACACAAATAAACTTGCACAGTTGCATTTGGTAGATGGCAAAACAAAGTAGACAAGAGACAAATTAAAATCTAAGGCACTTGTCCAAGCCATACTTATGGCAAGCTATCACTGGCAGCACTGACCAAAATCTTTCATTGCCAACCTATAAACGAAGCTGGTGACTTGAAGTGTTAGCCAGCGCTGGCAAACAGTACAAAATGGAACTACAGGAAGACACTGGGAGAAAGCTCAGATTGGTGCTGAGGAATTATTTGAGGCTTTGTCAGACATGGGTGAAAGTGACTCAGCAGCACTGAGATTAGCTCAGCAGCAGTGGTACTAAACTGCAAGACTCATAAATGGAGAAAAGAACAAGTAGAAAATGCGTCCCTTTGCAGAGAGAGAAAAGCCAAGAGGGAGAACTCCAAAGTGGTAAAAAAAGAAAAAGAAAAAATGAATGAAGGCGCAAAGGGAATAGAAGAAACTAAACCACTAATGAAAAGCATATTGTTGTGAAAGACAGAGAAATGTGAAAAATGTAAGAAATAAAGGAGATGCTGCTGCTATAGTGGGAAAAGACAAAGCATTTCAGCAGGGGAGTAAATGGAAGAAATGTGCCAAACAAAGCCAAAAATGAGGATAACATTCACAGCTAATACAGACAGGAAAGCAAATATGCAGATCACTTTAGATAAATCTTTAACTATTGTAGACAACCACAATGGCAAACAGTAGTGAAAGCTGAAATGCCTGATTATGACATTAACACAAGCTGTAAGAGGCTGAAAAACTCCCAGGAGATGAAGACTGATCAAATCCCATCAGAAATGCTGGTGGAACCTGACAACAGCAGCTTAATGACACAGAGGGATTTGTGCAATGGAGCATGGGAGAAAGAGATTTTTCCTCACCAGTGGGAACATTGGTCTGTTATCTGAGTGCCCCAACAGGATGATCTTGCTGAATGCCACAGCTGGGGAGACATCGAGGATTCTGCAGCATGATACTAAGGGACATAAAGCGACAGTGGATGCAGAACAAGGAACAGGCTTAACTGAGGCTCTCAGTGCTTTGGATAGACTAAAAAAGTGTGCTAGCAAATGGAGAGGAGTGTATAAGCTAATAGGCTCCTCTTATTTCTTTGATTTGCAAAAGGCTTTGATAGACTGTCTGAAGGGATCTTGCAGAACATTTCAGTTCTGTGGACTCAGGTCTTCGTGGCTGTGTACAGAGATACAAAACATACAAAATATTCTCTAAGTCTTAAGAATTAATAAACAAATCAGCTCAAGATGAGCAGTAGCAAATGTTGTGTGCTATGCCATTATTATTGACTGGATAATGCAAATATTGCTACAAAAATCAGGTCCAAAATGCGTAAAGCTAACTTAACAAAAGTAGCTGGATATGCAAGGACAGAAATTGCTGATGTTAAAACAAAAATTCTCAAAACTGAGAAGCTGAACAACGATTTTAAAAGAAAAAATAATCAACAAAATAGGAAAATTCATCTATGTGAGCAGTGTTATGTGAACCAACGGAGAGCTCAAAAAGGGAGTGACCATCTGCAGTACTGATTAAATGCAATGTGAGGGCAGCAGAGCTAGACAGCACAAGGAGGAAGCAAAATGCTTAAGAAATTCTTCTGTTTCAAGGTTAGAGTAGGATTTCAAGGGCTAAAGGTCTGCTAAAGCCTTGGAGAGGAAGCCGGCTTCCTCATAATCAAGTTCTTCCAGAAGTACTGGACTATAGAAAGAAGAAAAAGTGCTCATGAGCTGTCAAACTGTCTTCAAAAGAATCTGAAAGAAGAGCCAAAAATAACTGACGTTTGCATAGTGGCATGCCCACTCAAACACAGGGCTATCAGGTAGAATACAGCTGCTGTGAGGAATCGTCATTGCCTTTAAAACTGGTAAGAACTTCTACTGGCAAAGAGAACAGAGAGGCTGACCTCAGTCCTGGAGTGTCAGAGGCTAACTGCTGCTTCAGCCCTGGGCATGAAGGAGAGCTGAGAATGCTGCGCCCACTAGCCTTGGCTCACACTGGGTCTTTGCTGCCAACTCTCATTCAGCTCAGCACAAAAGGCCTCAGAGAAGATGCACTGAAGACAAGCTGCCATAATCTATCCTTCCCATTTGCTGCTGTGCTGCTGGTTTCTGTGTGGATAGGGGAACCATGGGCATTGGGAAACCTTTCCTAGTTCTGTTCTTTCTACATTCCTAGCATATATGTGGATACAAATCCAGCGTATTAAAATTTCTGCAACTAGCACACTTGGAAAGGTTAGTTTTGGATCTTAAAAATAATATGTAATTGTTTAGAAGAGATTATTCGAAACAGCAGTTTGGAATGACATTGTCATTTGGCATTAATGATAAAGGACAGATGTAGATCACATTGAAATGAAGGGCTCTGCCCCATTCAAAACCATGTCCACTCCCAAATAGTAGAAATTTATAATTAAACAACTTTTTATTGTATTATTTTTTGTTTCCCATTTCTGCAAACTCAAAAAATAAATTAAAGAAGTACTTTTAATGGGAGGAGAAAAAAAATGTGTAGCATAGATGGAGCGCTGATCAAATGAAAACTTGCAGTTAACAAGGCCACATAGCTAATAATCAACAAGCTTCAATAATTTTATCTGTCTTGAGGGAGCTGTGGCAAATAACAGCAACTGACTGCCCATTATGTCATTTTTACTCTTTGTTGAATACAGATTTCCAGTGACTGGAGTTCAGGAGGACTAGATTTTATACTACTGCTTTCCTATTGTTCCCTCTGGTGTAAATCCATTTAAAGGTTCTGCTAAATATGATTTCAAAACTGTGAAGATAGGCCTTAAACAACGCCCTTTTAAACACTGCATGAAATGCCACATAGATGGAAAGAGAACAAGTAAATGAATGCTGTAATTCCCCTTCCTCATACTGAGAAATTAAGAATTTCTTTTCCCCCTTACTGCAATTATGATAGGATGCAGTAATTCAGCGTGAGATAATCACAAGCTATTGATGTGTGATACATCTTTAAATATTAAAGCATGCTGGCTTTGCAAACATACCTTTTCTCTAATGTAAATCAACCAGTCCTTCCTCTTTTTTAACTCTACAGTGGCATGTTGATGTGCTTTTGCCTGGATGCCTTTCATCTTTGGTGCACATTCTACTTTTTTCTCTCTAGACACCAATTTCTGACATTTCATCTCAAGTGGAAACTTGATAGAAGGAAAAGATGTTCTGCAGATGGAGTGGCTGCCTTTGCATACCCTTCTGGTTGGCATACCTGACATTTCTCAGCACATACACATTCTGTGCAGTGCTTTATGCATCATTTCTTTATCACATCCTCGAGTGAGAACCTACTTTCTTCTGATTTCTCAGGGAAGTTTATTGTAGTCTTTCAGCTTTAAAGGCATTGATGATATTGTTTTCAAAATAGCTATGGCTTTTAGTGGAATTCTCATATCCTTTATTCATAAAACAGAAATCATAAAATGTCCTTTCCTATTTTTCTGCATAGTTAAGATATGCCTGTAGGGATGCTGTACCTTTTTTAACTCTCACATAAATAATTGCAGAATGCCATATTGAAAAGATAAGTGTGCAGGCTGTTAGCCTGTGTTAGCAGTTGAAAATGAGAAATGATGTACTGCCTGCTGGAGCTCCCAAAAACAGTGCACGTTGGCAAGCATGGCTGCAGCGGTTGTTATTATTGCCCTGTTTGTTGAGCGTTGTGTCATTCACTGCACAAGCACAAAGGTTTCACATCTGTATCTATTTGCATTCTAATGCATGGTTTAGGGGAATTAAGTGCTTTTGAACAGAAAAATGCACTTATTTCCACTTTATGCACAGAAGGCTCCAGGTCAGACTGACATGTGAAGAAAATAAAGATCTCTATATAAAAAAGTATTGATTGTTTTCCATCCAGTCTCCTGAGGAAGGGAGAATGCGAAGAGCAATGCTTATCACAAAATCACAGAATTGCAGGGGTTCAAAGGACCTCTGGGGATTATGAAGTTCAACCTCCCTGCTAAAGCAGGTTCCTTACAGTAGGAACATGTCCGGGAAGTTCAGGAATGCATCCAGTTGCATTTTGAGCATCTCCGGAGAAGGAGACTCCAAAAGCTCTCTGGGCAGCGTATTCCAGTGCTCTGTCATCCTCACAGTAAAGAACTTATTTCATGTTTGTACGGAGCTTCCTGTGTTGCAGTTTTTGCCTGTTGCTCCTTGTCCTGTCACTGCAGGCCAGGTCCACTCTAATGGACAAGGTAGATCTTAAAAAATCCTTCTTTATTAAAAAAAAAAAAAAAAAAAAGAAGCTCCAAGGATCCCAAACCCACAATCTTCTCTTTATATCTTCATATTAAGTCAGCTTTTGTCTCCACAAGGTGAATTGGTATATCTCAGGGGCCATCCAGAAAGCATGGAAAGATTATAGGGCAGTATGTTGCCTTTGAAATGGCAGGAATTGGCAGTGGAGTATGACACATTTGCTCCACTTTGGTTTTCTGACTGATCCCTGACCTATAGCTTCTTAAACTTAATGTCTTGCTGTTCAAAACCTCGCAGTCTGAGAATCCTTGTTGATTTCTGTTCCACCGATGTTCCACAAAGCTCTGCAGCATAGATATCCTCTGTTCAAGTCAATGGAGCTGCTAAGAGCACTTCCAAAGCAGGATGCTGGCTGGGAAGATAGCTGTCATGAGAGGGAGACGAGGCTGTAGTAGCCTTGAACGCTAATCTAAGTTTAATTGTATTACGTAATGATTTCACTTTTAAAGTAAATGTAAAATAACTATAATTGAATCCTTGAATTTCAGAATGTATTTCCCAGCAACAACAAAAATTATACCATAAGATTATGTCACCAAAGCAGTTTTGGAGCTAGAAATTATACTAAACTGAGCAAATTGCTAGGTCTTTTGTTCATCTGTCTTTGGTTCTTGATGACTCTTGCATATGTGCCCTTCTCAGGGAAGTTGTGTAGACTGGATGGACTGTCGCACAAGGATAAGCTTTCGCCACTGATTCTTTGATGGAATAACTTCAGGGTAGTTGCATTTACCTGAAATTTCATTTGGACTTGTGAACAGACATTTACGGATTTGTTGGGAGTGGACTTCCTGTTGTGTCAGCAGAGTAACTGTGACATTATTTATTTATCCTGCTATTTGCCTTGGAGCTATATGCTGCTGTGAATGTTTCTTGTTCAATCAATAGCAGTAGCAAAGTCCCTAGTGACATGTACAAAGACTCTGGCATGCCTCCTTTCCAAGAGCAGACCTCTGTCTGAGCTAGGACTTCTTTTTGTTAGAACCATGGAAGTGTAGGCTCAGAAGAGCTATTCCAAGTATGAGCCCATCTTGTAGCAGAGGGCCTTTTCAACCTGCAAGTCTTAAAAGTTTAGTATTGGCAATTATGGACTTCATGAGGTTTTTGTCTCTGGAAAAAGATTCTGTAAGGGATTCCCTGAGCGTCCATGCCTTTGGTCAGTAGACAGGGCAGAGGTTTGTAGACTGTATTTAACTGTAACCACGATAGGTCATTCAGACTAAAGCATATGCCTGTTCTTTATTCTGTTCATCATTACTTTATGTAAAAGCACAAAGTTCAGAGATCCAGAGATCTCAAACAGTGTTTTTTCTTTAGGACTTTGTGCTGCGCTTTTGCTTTCTGCTTCCCCTATCCCTTCCCTCTATCTGGAATAACATCTTTATGTTTTCCTCTGACAACTTCTCAGCAGTATCAGGATAACTGAAAAGAAACCTTGATTTCCTCCCAGTTCCCTCAAAGATGTCCCAGGTACTGTTTCCTTAGTTACTGTAGCAACCCCTTCTTATCCAGCATCTTGTTGGACTCACTTTGCCTCCAGCTATGTCTAGGTCTTAGTGAGCTCCTGAGTTCCCAAGTATGTATGTGTCTTCTGTCAGCCCACAGAGCTCAAATCCTTGCCTCAGCTTGCTTGCTTGTGCCTTAGCTGCTGCAGTGTCCTTTCAACTGGCCTTGGCAAATGTAGTCGTGGCCTATTTGTATCTATTCATTATGACGCTACAAGCAAGTTTCTGTCCTGCCGCTTTGCCTTGTCCTCATTGTATAACTCTGTGGGCAGTGTACATGAGTTCTTTGTTTTCAAGATGCCCCATGAGCTTTTGCCTCTCTACTCATGCCCTTTATTTGATGCAAAAATATCAAAACCATCCTCCATCATCATCTTGCCACGTTTTTCTAACATTCCTCCTTTACCCCTCATGCTTTCCCCATGCCTGGCAGGGGCTTCATGAGAGCATCTACTGCTCTCCACATCATGTGTTCAGATTCAGGGGTTTACAAAGACTATGGGTGGAGCAGTGATAGGCAAGGAGTACTGGCTGCTTGTTACAATAAGCACTGTTGCCTTGTCTTTCCATTGTTCTTCCCATCTGTCCTTCCCCATCTGTTGTCCATTAGCTAAACTCTCATGTCGTGGATGAAAGACAGTCTTTCTTACCTTCTTGTGCAGAGCCTACAATAACTTAAGGCTGACTTGAGGCTGAGTCTTTCTGCCACACAGTGGTAGGAAGAAAAATGAAATTATATAGAATTATAGGGTCATAGAATGGCTTGGGTTGGAAGGGACCTTTAACCCACCTGTATACACGCAGCAATATTTCCTTCAAGGGTAAGTGTGCTTTTATTTTCAGGAAAACATATAACCCCTAATCTCAGCTTTTTAGTAAGAGGTCTTTTACTATAATAAACTTTGAAGAGATGAAAAAATGTCACCATCTGGGGGGTGCTGTAAGTTTGGAGCAGTTTAGCCACTTGGTTCTCATAAAGGGAAAGAGAATAAAATAAACTGGCATTGGATTTAAAGCCTTCAGAATGGTGAGGTTTTTTGGTTTTTTTATTTGAAATTAGTATAATGATCTTCATCTACAGTTCATTTGCCTTCTCAGTCATGTGAATAATGAGTTGTTTTCTCTTTATTCAATTTATTTTAACTCTTCTCTTATTACATCTTTCTCAGTTTGTTTCCTCTAAGATATGAAGAGTTTTGAGCCTTGAAGTCAAGGTGTTTTTTCTCCCATAATTTACCATAAACTATTTCTTTCTGTGATTGAGCTACAATTTATACAGACTGTTTTAGTGAGCTGTGGCAGTGTCTCCTGTAATAGGCAATGCCATGTTGAGTAAGAAAGCTGAAATACAATTAATGTGTTCCAAAGCTATTTCTAAACTGAATCAGGAGAACATGTAGACTGAGCCTTGCCTCCTGCTATGTAATTCAGTGTTTTAATCCATCAGATTTTTATATATTCCATTGATCTCTTGCTATATCAGTATGCCACGTTAGTATCAGTACTAACGTGAATTGTATTCTTGAAGAGCACAATGTCATTTTGTCTTCCTTTATCTTCATTTTTTAATTAATTTAATGCAGGCTATTTAGTGATCCAGGATTTTAATGATCATCATCTTACATTTTCAACTTTCAAATTACCAACAAGGATGTGAATGGGCTGAAACAGAACTTGAACATTATTTACCTCTTCACTGATTTTCCTTTTTCTGCAGATTCATTATGATTTGATGAGAACAAGGTACGCTGATCTAAGCTGAAGGAATTCCTGGTCTTATAAGAAAGATGTCCCAGGGACATTAATTATTTTCACTGTAAAAGTTATATTCCAACAAATAATATTTTTTCAAGTTATCTGTACTGTAGGTGGTGTACTGCCACTTACATGCAACAGAATTTATGCTTCAAAATGCAGAAGAATTTATCTTCATCATGAAATATCATAGCAGATTTCATTACTCGTATAACAGAAAGGATTAAGGACCACATGAATTGGAAAATAAAGTATTTGGGGATTTCTTGGTTGCCCGACATCTTGTGCACTTTTAATGAAATTGGTTTCTGATTGATGGCTGCTTGACCTTTTGCTTTTCCTGTTTTTTTTGCTTCCAAGTAAAAAGTAAATTTAATAATTATTTTCTATTTGGGTTCAGCTATAACTAGTAATAGAAAATAAATGACCTTTGCATAAGTATTTTTAAAGAGTAGTGAAAAAACATGAGGATTGTATTTATTTAATTTAGAAATACTGCACAAAGCTGCAAATGCCAGAAGATTCTGACAACTTGCCAATATAGCTTAAGTGAAAAAATGTAGCTGTCGGCCTATCTTTGGAAATTTGGCCTTTGCTGTGATATTTACTGTATTTGCAATCCATATTCTATTAGGAGACTACTTTTCAAAGAGAACAATTATCATTAAAAGTGTTTGTCAGTATGTAAAGGGGTTGAACAGGGCACAGAATTTCACACTGAATATTTTGCAAGGAAATTTTCAAAAGATATGCAACCATTTCTACCTTGAAGTGAAAAGCATTTTCTACAGTTACTTGTGAATGAGTTGCTTGAATTTTATAAGACAATCAGCAATAATGAAATGAGACTTGTTAAGGCAATTGCAAATTCCATTTTACTGAGTAGCAGTTCTAATCACTCCTTGAATTTATCACAAAGGAAATAAAAAACGGTTTACTTTCCTGTTTATTTTGTTGACTGACTTTGTACCCCGACAGTTAGATATTCAGTGCTAATTGTGGCTGCTGCATTTTCTGCATTACTTAGGACTGCCAAGAATTGTAATGCAGTATCTTTTACGCCTTTTTATCCATTATTTTAGCTTTTTGCTTTGTTACACTTGATGCAACTCGGCCAGTTATGCTTTTCTGTTTGTTTGTTTGTCTTTTAATTTCCCTTGTGCCAATAATTGTTAAGCATTTGTTTATGACCCTCTAGCAATACCCAAGAGACACAAAGGACTTTACTAATGTGAACTGCTATAGAAATTGTGTTACTTTCTGAGATCTGGATGTAGGGAATTATTATTTATCTCAAAGATTACTGAAGTTCTGTACGTAGACTAAAGACTGAGCAAATTCAAAGGCATAGAGCAGCCCTTGACCAATAATGTTTTTTGCAGCTTTGTTCAAGAAAACGTACTCTGCTAAAGCATATTGGTAGGGAAGAAACAGAAGGGAATGCTGGGAATGCCTGGTCTGTGCTAACTAGGAGCTACCCACCTGCTCATTAGTTTCACCATCTGCAGTAAGTCTCTAAGTTAAGAGGTAGATTTGCAATAGTGTACATGGAATTGAGGAATAGTTACTTCCAACGTTAGAGAAAGGTTTGGGAGCAAACCAAAAAGTGCGGTAACACTGAAACACTGTTTGAAGTGTTGTGATCTAAATGTGATCTGGCTTTGCATGTTACTCTCTAATGATGTCACCAATGAGTTAGAATGCATAATTGCTCCCCAGCTTTTGTAGTTACCACTTCAGTTTTCCTCCCTGTTTTGGTCAGTTTCTTCATGAGGTAGATAAAGATCCTACTTGGAATAGAGAACGAAACTCCATTTTTATTGGTTCAAACAGTACAGTTCCAACTCCTTCAGATCCAAGATTGGAAGCAACAACCAGCTAGAAAAAATTGCTGAAACCCAGTAATGGAATGCGATTGGTGGTGAAGATCTATGCCTTGTCTTGTTATCATTTTCTTAAGAAATGCATGTTCATATGTTTATCTCCAAGTCTTTATGCTGAGAAGTAGGCTGGCTGAAAAATAGTAGGGAGTTCCAGTGGAATATGAGCCAATGGTGAGCTCTCACCACAATTCAGGAAAACCGCACACCAGGCAGCAGAAACATGGCCAGGAGGCAAAATAAGTTTGTTACTCTTCTCTGTTCTGTGGTAGTGGGACTGCTCCTGGAATACTGAGTCCAGTCCTGAACTCTGAGGAAACATGCTACAGCCTATAAAACTGTAGATGTCACACTCATAATGGAATCAGAATGATCTGCATGCTAATCATCTGCATGCCATTGAAGTAGTTGACCGTCAATCATGTTATTTTTTTGTGCACTAATAAGTGGTCATGGTCTGCTGTACACTACCCTGATGTGTTGGGATTTTACCCATTATTTTACTAAAAGTGTATGAAAAGAATCTCATATATTCCACTTGAGCATGCTCTTTTCTCTTTTATGGTTTCTTTTTCAGTGCAAGTCTTCAGTTTTCAAAGCATGTTTTAGCCCTGGTCCCGCTAGTTTCAATTAGTTATGTGAGTTTCTCTATGCTAAAGGTACTGTTGGGATCCTTCTGTCTCAGCTGGATTACACTCCTGATTGCTTCACAGAACACCATGAGACTGTGATGAATGGTTTGCTTTCTGTAACAGCATTCTGGTTTGTTTTTATTAATGAGAAAAAGATATATGAGAAAGTTAAAAAGTAGCTATATTTTTGTAATAAACAGCGAATAAAGCTTTCTGTAAAAGAACTGCTCCAGAAAGATAGCTGTGTTTGCTTCACAGGAAAACAGAAGTAATGTGCCAGCCTTTAATCCTCATCTTCCTAATTCAGAATATCTATCAGGTGAATTGGAAAAATGTCTCTGACTGTCCCTGTGTTTGGACTCCCCCCAACCCAGGAGGGCCCCCTTCTCACTGTCTTAGACCTCAGCAGCCTGACTTTGCTATCCCTGCCCTTGACCCAGGCTCTGTCTCCTCTCCATCGCAGCATCTTGATAGACCAGCTGAAAGTATCTGCCATGGGGTGACCTTGACCCATTGTTATGTCTTGTCTTCCCAGGGGAAGCCTACAAAGACAGTGTAGCTACATCATGTGGTGTGACTGAGCAGCCTGGGTTGCAGAGTTGCAGTATAATCCTGAATCTCACACAGGGGTGATAACTAACCTCTGAGCTGTTTATGACCTGGAACGTATCTTGGTTTTGTGAATATTTTTAACTTTTAAACTACTTTAAATCATCAGTCATGTAATTCTGAGTAGACGCTGAAGAGCAACTGGTCAATAGCATTTCATCTGTTCATAGCTACATCCCTGAGCGCAAGAACTGTCACCACTTCTTGTCTTGCCCTCTTGGAGCTGGAGAGCCAATCCATTCTGCAGGGGTTGTGTAATGTGAGGGTATGTCATCAGTTATGAGCCTGCGCTACTGCCCAAGTCACACTTAAACTCAGATTTTCTGCACATGCCTCTTGGAATATTTAACATGCAGATGAGGAACCTATGACTGTGTGTAGTGTTTTTCTGTGTAGATCTAACATGACATAGTGATTCAGAGCTTATGAAGCTGACCAACCAGGGGCCTCTGTGTCCTCACACTACTTTTTTACTGGCTGGAATTTACTATCATCTACTTAACTCAATCTTGCATTTTTCTAGCTGGTTCTTTCGATAGATTACATGAAACAACTGATGGCAATTTGCTTAGATTTCTCACATGGTTGAGAACTTGCATTAGATTTGCTGGAATTGTCTCATTGTTCATTGCAGAATTTGAGGATGGTAGCTGCTCTCTAAGAAACTCCATCTCATGATGAAAAAGCTGGTAGGAGCTGATACATACCTAGTTTTTACCTTTATCATAATACGTGCTATACTATTTTAATTGCATTCTTCTTGTTTGATTCCACTGTTGCTGGATGAAGGCCGGATTGAAGATAATTCCTAGTTCAGTCAACCTCATTCAACTTAAAATAACATCTTTTTTTTTTTTTTATCATGAATATCTCAATTAAAAAGCAAACGTAAAGAATGTGGAAAATGACTGAAGGTAAGTATACAAGTTAGTACAATGCTAGAAGCAAAATAAATTGCAGTGTCGCTTACATGTCAGCAATATGCAACCATTGAGATGGGAAAAAACAGAGAGGAGAAATTTTCTGATCCAAATAAGTAAACATGGGAAATGAGCAAACAAGCTAAACAGCAAATAAACAAACTGTACAGAAGTTGAACAGCCAGAGAAACGAATTAAAAAACCCAACAACAAACAACACAGCAAAATAAATGCCAACAAGGCAAATGCAAAACAAAACAAAACAAACAAATCAGCAACTGATAAGGATGAGAAAAAGAAATGAAGCTGATGTTACATGCAAGTGGAAGAAAATTCCCCTGGACTTTGTCCTAAAGTGCCCTGATGTCTGGGAGGTTTTTAATTGTGCAGATGGCATAGGTGGAGAGCGAATGGTGGAGGCTGTGGAATGCCATTTGTTTCCGTTCTTTAATTTGCTTTCTTTAAAGAATAAAGGTGTTTTTTTTTTTTCCCATGACTTGTGTGAGCATACTTGCTGCTATGTACATTTTAGAGTCCTACTGAAACAAATATTTGTGGTGCTGCGTACAGCCATGCCTTTGGTGCCAGTGTTTGCAAAGTGACCCAGGGCAAATTTTAATCTTTTTTAAACTTTCTAATCTTTTCTTTCTTGTGTGCAGCAAAGAAGTTTTATGTCTTACTCATGCTGAAGTTGTACGTTAATAAAAAATGCCAGCTAAACCATACTATAATTT
This sequence comes from Gallus gallus, assembly GCF_016699485.2. Classification (NCBI taxonomy): domain Eukaryota; kingdom Metazoa; phylum Chordata; class Aves; order Galliformes; family Phasianidae; genus Gallus; species Gallus gallus. Next base: position 16,486,709 of record NC_052533.1, on the reverse strand, counting down.
ATAAAAACATGCAATTTCTGTTCTACATGCCATAGCAGTTTGCATGATCCATTAGCCACAAACATAAAAGCTGTAAAATAATTGAAATTAATTAAATAACCTGAAAATATTTTATTTAATGGCTTCATACCTAAACATTCACTTCCAGCTTTTTGCTGTTATATCAAAACAGAAGTGTCTGCAGTGTATGGGAACTGTTGAATCATGGCCTGAACCTCTGATTGACCACCTGAGACAAGCACTGAGTCAGCCACAGGGGCACAGGTGAACACAATTTCACCTGAGTGACCTCCTAGACCCCATTTAAGGGCTGACTCCCAAGGTGGAAGGATCTCTAGCTGGAGATCACTCTTCTTGGAGCCCTTCTGTGAGCTCAGGACACAGTTAAGGTCTTTATTTCAGTATTCCTTTATTATGTGATAATCTCTCTGGTCCAATACCTGTTTGCCGTACACTGCAGAAAGCAATCTTGAAAAGTTGTCTAGATATATTGATTTTTATTGTGTCATCTGAATAAGTTGAGTGCATCTGAATACGTAAATAAGAATACATAAGCAGCTTTACTACAGCAGTCATAAAAGATAACTCCTTCAGCTCTTTGTTTATTGTTTTGAGATGCTTATAAGAAATGAATGTCTTATGAATACAGAATCAATGTGTCTTGTTTTAGGTGTTTTTCATCTGATGGTATATGTGCTTTGTGTAGGTCTGTGGAACATCCCAGTAAATGAAATGAGGCAGGACAATGCTTCCCTATGGCGAAATGCAGTATGGGAGTGCTGGACCAGTTTTCCATTAGCAGCCTTGTGGCTGAGGCTCCCTATGTATCCAGATGACAGAAATAAATTACATGGAGTTCTAACTCAGTTGAATTTGATGTCACTGAACAGTTGAAATATGTGAGCCTGAAAAACCTGACATTGGTGTTTTAGTTTCCTGCTGTCTAGCTCTTTGCATTTGGAACTTTGCTTATGCTTTATCCGATATTGTAATATATCCATTAAAAAGGGAAAAGGAAGCACGCTTCAGTTTTGGTTTTTGAAGCAAATGCCTTGAGTTATAGGAGCCCAGTGATGAAAGTGTATGTATGAACTCTGCTTGTGGGTTGGTTTTCACATTTCAGCAATTGCTATTGCAGGCATTGCATCCTATTGGGAAATACAATTATAGTAGTTGAGCTGTTTGGTGGTACTCTACTTTGTTTTGCTTTGCTTTTTAAAGAAACATTTCATGGAAGCATGTAACTTCTAGGAAAATTTTGCTAGGAGTATTTACGTCTCAGGTGCAGGGTGTAATTTTAGAGTGAGGTAGCAGAATAGTTTTGTAACCATTACTGTGAAACTCACAGTGTGAAAGTCCAAGGTAAAGACCCACACGGAAAAATCAAAGAATTGGAAAAATCCAGAAAAGAGAACCCATAATAATGATTCTCAAATACATGAAAAATTCCTGTGAAACATAAGAAATTAAGTTGTATGTCCATGGCTGACAGGACTAGAAATAGGGAATTAAAGATGCACTACAGGAATTTTAGGAGACATTAGGCAGAACTCTCTAATAGTGGGGAATAAAGAACAGGGAAGCATGTGTGCAGATTTCTTTCTGATACAGAGGGGAATAATGTATTTGCATCAGAAATCAGGAAAACAGAACAAGGCACTGTTACTCGGGGGGGATACAAAAATCTCTGTGGTCTCTTTTCTTTTTTATCCCCAGCACTGAATATCTGTGCAAGTCTTACATTACACTGTCATGGAAGGAAAAGATCAAAAGGACTTTAAATCTTTAGTCTGTGTTGTGTTTCTAAGCCTTCTGAAAATAAACATTTCAGTGTGCTTTTCATAGGCTGTTTCCTAATGCAGTGTGCAAATGCAGTTCAGTGCTAACTTCATACAGAGCACAAACATCCATACCCTAGAACACAGGACATGGATGATAATGACAAAGTACCTTCAGAAAAAGAACCTGTCCTGCTCCATGGGAGGAGTACAGCTGAGCTATATTCTGAAAGGAACTGGCTTAAAATGTTCCTTGCTTTCTGGTACTTGACCCAAATATAACTCTCAGCAAGGTGGGAGGTCAGACCGCTGATGTCTGTGCCAACGTGCAGGTGTTAGACAACCTTCCTTGCTAAATGTCACTGCTGCTAGAAATTCGGTAGCTGCATAACTGTCTAATATTAGTGAGGCTCTCTGAGAATTTTCTCTTGATCTTTCATCATACATTCGGTACATCAGACCTGTAAAAGCCAAAAGACACTGACCAGTCAAAAAAGTTAATGCTGAAATACAAAATCGGAGTTAGATTACAGATTCACTGAAAAGATCTATCTATAAAATTCCACCATTTTTGCAAGCAGAAACTGTACCCCGGGGGACCAAAAATGCATCTGTAAATCCATTCAGACAGAGATCGTTTTTTTAACGATTGCCTTACTAATGAAAGATAAACTTCTCCCATCCAAACTCATTAGAGAGATTACCACAGACCATTGATTCCAGTCCATGAGAGGATTTTATAATGTGAAATAAGGGGATTTTTCAAAAGACTTTTGACAAAGCCTTTTTTGCTGTCCTATCTAACTGCATTGCTTGCAGTTAGGAAAGCAGTGCATTAGTCCAGAATAGTGGATGAAACACTGTCTCAGAGGAAGGAAAGAAATGGAAAGCGGTGTTGATGTTTTGTCTTTTAGTTAAGGTACAGATGCACTATACATAAATCATCAATGGAATAAGCTTTATATTAAAGAAGAGAATTGATTTTTTTTTTTAATTTTAAAATGGAATAAAACTATGATGGAGACTGCATTAGAATCAGTGAGGAAATGGCACTATATTTTATAATCCTGACAAGTTAATGACTGAATATATACATCTTTGTATAAAATTTCAGGAAGGATGAAGGTGCTTTCAATCTGAGAGTACAATCCGTATTCAGTAAAATTGTAGATTATTCGTACGTACTGTGGAAGCCAAATCATTAATATTAAATAGGCAGGTCAGAATGTTCAAAGGACTTCTTAACATTTAAATAGTACAGAAAAAAAAATCTGCAGTTAAATTCATATCTGTAATTCCCATGATTTGAGGTTTCTCACAGCTGAGAGCCGTTTTAGCAGTTTCAAAATGTATCCATGTAACACGTTGAACAGTACTTAACATAGGAATTTTCTAATATTCTGTATTTTGTCATTTTTTTTTCTAGAGTATCAGAGCTTCAGGTCTGGTGCTGTTGGAAACCATTCTTTTTGGATCACTTCTTCTGTACTTTCCGGTAAGTCAAACTGCAACTTTTTAGAAAAGTTATGTATTTATATTTGCCAGCAGTTTAAGACAATGCTTGAGTCATGTTGGTGACAAAAGTGATTATCAAACTATTTCTGTAATGACTAGCCTAATATGATTAATAAAATTTGCTGTGTTCTGTAAATATTTGTAAGAATGCTTGAATGTTTTATTGTCTTTGTAGAAATCCTCCATCTTCAGCTTAAGGAATATTTCAGTATGTTTACTTGGAAATTCTGCAGTGTTATGAGTCAAACTGAGTTTTAGCCTTGAAAGAAGATAGCTCTCTATGCTCTGCTAGGGGGAAATTGTGGAGGGTACGTAAAGTGGATACAGAAAATCATACCATAGAGCAAAATGTGAGGAATTTCCTTTCCATGGCAGGCCCAGCTTGCTTTCCTAGAGAACCATGAGCCATATAGTGTCTTCCCAAGGCAGAGGCTCTATCATAACCAGCCAGCGTTTGTAGAATGTTGGCTGCAGTTTGCTAAGAGCCTTGGCATGTATCATACTGTGCTATGTCTACAGTATGCTCACCAGTGACTGATTCCTCAGCATCTTTCCCAGTTCCTGTCTTGATCCTCTAACTTTTGTATTCAAGAAAGAACAAATGTCCTTTGGTGACTGACTGTCTTTCGGAGCTCAGTGTCAGGGATGCTTAGGTACTGCTAGTAAAGAAAGAGTTCTCTGCCAGCAGCTGGCTTGAAGAGAAGGAAACTGTTAGGTGCAAGAGATAGCTGTCCATGACCTTTAAATGCACGGGGAAGGGAGAGAAAAGACAACGCAGTTGGGAGGGAGAATTAGGAGATGGAAGCTTCTGACAGCTTTTCACTAATGTTTAAACATTTCCTCCTTTTTTCATTTATGTGGACAATGTAAGATGTAAAGCAAGTACAAGATGATGATTAGACACTGTATGAGGAAAACCATTCTGCTGAAAAATCCTGCTGAGCCTGCCTCCCAGTTGAGATATAGATACCTGGTGGGACCTTGTCCCTCTCTGCAACTCATATGATATAAAACTGTTCTCTGAGGACACATTCTGTTAGATGCTGAAAAGCAAAGGGTGCAGTCTGACTTCTCTGTGACAGCAGTTTTGTGTTCCCACACTATATGGTGGGGCTCTTTTTCATACATGGGTAATTATTTATCAGGTGATTATTCCTAAATTTTATCATTTTGATTTAAAGGTTAAAGTGGAGGAACTTAGTGTGGTAATGAAGCTCATATAAATGATCAGGTGGAAATTAATCTATTTCACCATCTTCAAGAATATGTTCGCTAAAAACAAAATTGGAGTTAATGTAGAAACACCAGGATTGCGTATCACAGTTCCACAATTCACTGTGGGAGTTTTCATGACTTTATGATTCAGGGCAAGAAAGTGTAACAATAAATGTATACAGTGTGAGGGCATACATGAAACATAGCCATAGAGGTCCATTATATCATCTTTGAGGAAGAAAAGACTGCATTACTACAAGCTGTGAATTATGGGGTGTGGGTTTTTGAAATGGGAACTCCTGACATTTTGATGTACATGTATACTAAATGTTCTCACCTACTTTGGAAAAGGAGCACAGAGCAGAGCAAGATGGAGTGGGAAAGAAAACCTGAGCTCTAAACTGAGTCTTGTTTGTATTTGTTCGGGAGTATTCTGTTTCTCTGTGATGTTGTTTAAAACATAATAACGTGCACACAGAGGTAGAGTTGTTTTAGCTGTGTGAATTGATCTTTATCTTATGATAGAGGAAAACGTGCTTTAAGACTATCTGGTTCAGCCTGCGCCAGCAGACAGCCCTGGCAGCCAAGGAACAAACTGCATTTTGGGGTGCGTTATTCAGAGCATGGCCAGCTGGTCAAAATAGGTGATTCTCCTGCTATTATTTAGCATCAGTGTGGCCTGGAGTATTGTGTGCACTTCTGGACTCTCTGACATTAAAACCACATTAAGATGCTTGAAAGCGTTGAGAGGAGGGCACCAAAGCTAGTACCAGGGCTGGGAGGCATGTCTTGTGAGGAGGGGCTGAGGCCACATCTTTCAGAACGGAGAGGAGGAGGCCAAGAGGCAACCTTCCTGCTCTCTGCAGCAGTCTGAGAAAGGGAAGCAGAAAGAGGTGCAAGCTTCTACTCCTGAGAACCAGTGGCAGGGTGGGAATGGCACAAAGCCGCACCGTGGGAGGGTTAGACTGGGCAATGGGAGAATTCTTTTATCTTGAGGGTGGTCAAACTCTCCAGTAGGCTTTCCAGAGGTGGTTGATGTCCCTTGCCTGTCATCGATCAAGAGACGTTTGGATAATGCCCTCAATAATATGCTTCAGCTTTTGGTTAGCCCTGAAGTGGTCAAGCAGTTGGACTCAGTGATCTTTGGAAGTTCTTTCCAATTCAACTGTTCTCTTCTAATATAACAACCTAATTAGGTAGATTCAGATGCATTTCATCATAGCTGCAGAAAATGTAATTTACAATAGGAAGTGAAGTTCATCAGTTTGGGCCAGACAGCACTGCAGTATGGTGTTCTCCTTTAACATATTTTTTTCCCATTTCTATCATCTCTTCTATTATATTTTGGAAGGCAAAACTGGAAAAACTTAACTTTCACGCTCAACTAAGTGCAGAATTACAAAGCTTGCCTTAGTGCATGTACAGTGTATAGGAATAAAATGACAGAAATTCAACTCTAAAAGATATAAATCTATTTAAGGATTCGATGCAATATTACATTCTTATTTAAAAACTAAATATTCCCCTTAGACTTTCTGAACAATGCTCAAGTCTTTTGCATCTTTACTTTCTACTCCTTGTGCTTTCCCAGCTCTGGGTTTTTTTTTTGTACCCATTCACCGAGTCTGCAATAGATTGTTCTGAGAGCCTTCAGCATACCAATTTTGCTGTGTCGAGAAAAGCTTTATTGCATCTATGACTTTCCCTACCCTCCAATTAAATGGAAACCAAAACCTACTTTGTTGCATCGCTTAATTTCTTCCACTAATTGTCATTGTTTTCATGCCTACATGCTGTAATCTATTCATAGTGTTGTGCCATTAATTGAAAAATAATATCACCAGCCAGCTGCCTTTAGGGAGAAAAACAGCTGTTATAATACCCTTCTAACCAAACAAAGTGCTAATGATGATCTCCACCAAAATTTATTTTTCAAATTCTGCTATATTGATAACAACACACTGATCTTTCCTGAATTATAAAGAGGCAGATGAGCTTTGTCTATTAAAAATGCATAGTTTTTACACAGCAGTTGCTGGGCAGCTGTCATTTGAGGCTTTCATTTCATATGTTTTTTCCTGTTTTCATAGTATTATCTCTGATTTCCATTTACTTAGTCTTCCAATTATTGACAGACCTTCTCCAAAGGAATGCTGTGCTCTCTAATTGATTTTCCTTAATTTCTTTGTTTTTAGATTGTGAAGAGAGGGGCCAAAACCTGATTGGCTTTTCAAAGAGTCTCTTAAATTGTATACATGGCATCTGAAGGGAGAACTATCATTACTTTCCTTTTCCAAAAATACTGATTGTGATGAAGCTTTATGCCAGGAGTGCCCAACCCATGGCCCAGCATAGTTCTCCACGTCACAGTGGCAGCTTTGCCCATCAAACAGCCCAGCCTAGCCTCAGACATGCACCCATTGCTCAAAAACAACCAATCACTGGTTTGCAATCAGTGCTGTCTGGGCTGAAACCCATGGGGAGGGTGCAGTTCAGTGCCCACTCAAGTTATGGCAAATAATTTTATGTATTTTGATACTTTGGCTAAACACAGTCTTGTGAACAGTGAAAAATAAGCATCCTTGCTTTCTGTTTTGATACAAAGATTTGACAACAGTTTTCAAGATTGCTAAAAAAACATCCAATTTTTTGTATAGTTGCAATTGTATCTTCAGATGGAATAAATGTTACCCATGAATTTTCAAATGGAATGTATAGAGTTGTAATGGCAAATTTGATCATGTCTCTTTACTAGACTTTTATAAGGCCTCTCTTACCAGAGAAAAATATCCCTCACTTTACAGTCGCACCTTATTCATGTTGTTGCTTTCTTATGGTATATACACTTGTGAACAACTATTCTGAAGAATGAATCACGGGAATAGTAAAATTTCATCTGACGAACACCTTCAAAACTCACTAAGAATTGCAACTGCTGCCCTCATAGCAGACTGATCCGTTCGTTTCAGAAAAATAAGATTAAATATCCTACCGATTTTATGACTTGGTTACTCTTTTTTAAATGTTTCAATAAAAATATTAATAGTATAAGTTTTGTGATTTATATACATTAACTGTAGTATATATTTTAGGAAGGCTGCTCTGAAAGTAATGTCTCCTCTTTTATTATGTTGGCCTACAATGTCAGAGGCAGATGTTAGTGGTATGGTAGTAGAGGTGGAATGTTCCAACACATAGGCTGTTAAACTTTGTTGCTGTATGACAGATAGCAGCAGAGAGGCGGTCTGACAGAACAATGTCTGACACAGAAGTGCAGATGAAGCAAAGGTATAGAATTTAATTCTTCTGTGCAGAAAAAATGGCTCCCATTGACATTCATTGACTCTTGTGAACACTGATAGAGACCAGCAAGTGGATGTGAGCACAGTGAGGTGGTGTGTTTCAGTAGTGGCAACAGCGACCATGGGTCACCTCTGCTGGTGCAGGTTTTGACGAGCATGACTTGCAGGCTCTTGTTCATCACTGGCAAAAATGCATAGCTAATGGTGGAGAGTATGCTGAAAAACAGTATTTTTTTGTAGCTGAGAACTTGCTCTATCAGAGTTACTGTGCTCTTCATATGTGTTATAGCTTCTATGAAAAAAAAAAAAACAAGATGTTACTTTTGATGCCACCTATGTATATGCAGCCCAAGAAAATTCCTCTTCACTCATTGCAGCCCAGACAAGCCAAAGGGTTGGACATGCTTTAGACTTTTACTGACTTCCTTTCTTGCTTGTACTTGTAACACATCTTGCATTGATGCAGGATTGAAAACTTTTCATGTTGCAGAGACTTTCATCAAACACATTGCTGTAACAGAGTAGCTGATTAATTCCATTAGGGCTGAGATCTCAGCTGATTTTAGAAAACTTTTGGGAAACAGGAAATTCTGTTTAGATACGATGAAAGATTTTATTTTACTATTAGAGTGATCAGAGCAGGTTGCCAACATCAGCTTTGGAGTCTCCTACCTTGGAACGGTCACAGACCTGAGCAACCTTACCTAATTAGACCTGCTTGGACTAGAGGGTTAGACTAGGTGACTTCTGGAAGTCCCTTGCATCCTAAATTATGCTCCGATTCTTTGTTTCTTATGTATGTATCCATCAATGTATGTATCATCAATGTTTACCAAATAGTTAGTGATGAGATACTGGGTATTTTACAATGCATTTTAGATATCAACTTGAACATGAGGTGACTCATGCTCTGGGCTCTGTTGATAGTAAATATATCCTGGGGCACTGGGTGCATTATCTGATATATTAAACATTTCCCGTACTACTAGCATACTTTAACTGAAGCTCCAGAATGCACTCTCAAATTCATGCAATATTCTGATAATTTCTACAGCCAGTGATAAAAATTAGTGATACCATGATGCAAAGGGGAAGAGAATAATTTCTTCTCCATGTTCTTGATATAGCAGAAAAGAAGGTTAAAATCAAGTGAAAATGATGTTAGACAGTGAGGCAGTTTTATAATAGTAGAATTAGTTACACTGTAAGATAGATTAGTTGAGAGGCTGTGGAACATCTTTTTAAAGGCTATTGGGATTTTTCCCTTCAATCTTCTCATCTTTTGGCTCAAAACATCTAAATTCTTTCTCTTTCCAGCTGCCATTGGTTTTCCAAACTTCTAATTATAGCAAAGCAGTATTATTCTGAGTTTATAGAAATAGCGACGCTGAGCTGCAGTGCACTGACTTGCTAACGCTCATTAAGCAGTTCAGCAGTGTACCCTGGAATAATCTCATTATGCTCAGACATCTTGTTGCATTGAGTAGGTGTTAAGATCTGTTTCAGGGACTGTGTTATTCCTTGTTTCCCACTCATGCTAGAGTGACCTACCTTTTAAGGCTATGAGACCTAATAGAAAGTAGTCAATAGCAAAACATAGAGGTGGGCTGGGCTTTCTTCCCTGCAGTCTTCCATGTGTATATTAGCACAGGAGAAGTGAGCCTTGAACATTGTTGTAGCTCCATTAGTCATAGCCCTGAGCAGAGCAACAAGGTCACTAGAGAGCTTGGATTTTGGCATTAATGAATGTGAAAATGGAATAATATGTAATGCTTTTATGCATTTGTCCCTCAAGCACGCCTAGAAGTGACGCACTGCAAGAGCCCAGTGACTGTTTATATGTTGATTTTCACTGAGGCCAACTGAAAGATTTTGCTTTTTTCAACACATTTAGCAGTGCATGTACTGATATGCTGGAGTGAATCTCAGACTTTAAGTCCCCTGTCATGCACCAGATGTTTTAGCTTGGTTATTTTTCACTATATAGCTACATGCTCTTTACTCTTAACAATGAGCATCTTTTTCTTGTTGTTTCACGTTAGCTGAAGAACAGGCCTGCGTAGAATAGCATTCATGCCACTGGAGACCAAGGACAGCTCTCTCCTCTGACATAATCATCACAGATTTCCACAGTATTCTAGAAAAAGTTCTTCCTGTTTTATTTAGATCGTAGCAGGTTATACGTTCAGCCAGAAGAAAAGGTAGATTTTAAATGTTATGTTGCCAGGATTTTATATATAAATTATCTCGTTTGGGCAGAGAAGTAGGGGAACCAAGCAGAGGTTTATGCAACAGTCTGTCTTTTTTGGTCAGTGTCATTGTCAGACAAATAAACTTTTTGAGGTTAACATGTGATAGCTTTTTTTGGGAGCTAGCTGACTTTGAGTGCAAAAGCCCAGACTGAGCTGGTACAATCTCCATGTTACAAGCTTTTGCTTCAGATTGCAGAAAACCCATACGTACCATGAACACGTGTGTTCTTGCCCTGCATCTCACTAAGGAAAATGCTTATGACTCTTTACTAATGGGGAGTAGGCACAGAAAATTTTTGCTTTTTGAATAAATGTATTTTAAGTAGCACAGAAACAATAATAGTTCTTTGTGGTTCTGTTGTTACTAGTCAATATAGCTATCCTAAAAAATCTAGTAGCTACTATCAAGGAAATAACTAGAAATGGTTGAATATATGATTATCCGCATCTAAAACTGAGATTAGCTGCATATGTCTCATGACCCTGATTAGATTGGTCTCTCTTTGTAAATAACAAATGTTTGATGTATTAGAAACTCAGTAGAACTATGACACTGTGAATGCTAGGAAATCATATAGATGAAATTTAATGGGGAGAGTGTTGTGTATTTTTTGGTTTGTCTATGTGCTGTATTCACAGAATACTGCAGATTGGAGGAGACTTCAAGAGGGCTGTAGTCCAATGTCCTTCTCAAAGCAGGATCAGCAGTAAGCCCAGATATTAGACAATGTTTTAAAGGGCTTTATCCAAATAGGTATTCAGAACATCCAAGGATGGAGTTTACCTAACCAGGCAGCATTCAGCCTTATAGTAAATTCATGTGGTTGTAACTTTTGAATTGTGTGGTAAAATATGAGATGTCAGTGGAAGATAGTGAGTGTTATAAGTGACAGTCTGTAGTAGATCGGTGAAGGCAGAGGTACTGATATTGACATTTTTTCATGTCATGAACTCCTGTGCTCATAATTGTACTGGTTGTGATACCAAGAGGAAACATAGGCTTCACTTCCCACATATCCAAAGGTGCAGTACAGGATTGCAGGAGGGCAGTGTTATTTTCACTACCTTGAAGGTTTTTTTGAGAACTGAGTTTGAAGGACACATTTGTCAGAGTCTAGGTTCATTGAATAGCCAAGTGTTTGTGTGTGTGTAAAGGCTTGAGACCCAGAGAAAAGGACCTGAACCAACTGACGCACTGGGTTTTCTTTTACCTTTGTATTTTAAATGACTCTCATGCACTGCTGAATTGTGGGGACCTACGTGATTCAATCTTGTCAGCCCTTCATTCATTGAAATTGCTCTTGTGGTCAGGGGAGTATGGCCATTCCTATTTACTCATAACGCCACTGTCACTCGCATGAATATAGTGACTTGCATATGTAAAAATTTCCTAAGTTAATGTCTTCACTTCAAAGTAGTATTACAAAGACAGACCAGGACTGTGAAAAATTATGTACAATATTTACCCATGGCTTTTTTAGCTGGTATTAGCCAGTATAACCATGTGCACAGGTTGAAAATCTGCTGCATTGCTCTCCAAAGTGAATGCATTAGGGAGTTTGGCTAGCACTTGGGTGGGAGACCACAGTGCCATAGGCAGGCACAAAAAATACTGAACAATACCTGGGAAATAAACGTAATTTGTGAAAGTCATCACTTGGCTCCTTGCTTCTCTTGAATTAGAATAGCCAAACAGGAAGAAACATTATTGCAGTGTTATGCCCTTTATTTTATTGATGGATCTTATGCCCTTTATTTTATTGATGGATCTCAGTAGCATATAGGCTAGAAATGATAGGGACATTTATCTCAGACAAACGTGTTTTGATGACCACACTCACCACTAGGCAAATGCACTGCATCAGTATGTACAGTGTTTACTTTAAGATGCTCAAATTTTACTTTAGTGACTTAAGCATATGAACAAATCAATACACAAATAAAGGTTCTCATGTAATTAGTTCAAAATATAAATGTGGCAGAACACTTATGGAAAAGATAATAAAAATGATATACCACATCTTTGTTGAACTGTAAAACTGAAAGCGAGTTTTTCATATTACAGATGTACTGGGATTGAACTGTGCCAGAAGGGAAAGTACTAAAGGTTGTAGTCAACGTTTGACATATTCTCAACAGGACACAGTCCTGACGTCAGTGATTTACCTTCACTAATTAGTTTAGCACCTGAGAGACTGCACGTTGGTGGGAGATAAATTTCAGTCATTCATTTTCACTTACCAGAGTGTCTTTCAGTGTCTTTTCAATGAAAGCCTGGTATCTTTTCATACTTTTTAAATATTTTTCTTCAAAATGTCTTTTCTTATTGTTTATTCATGCTTTCATGCCTAAGATCTAAGGAACAACAACTGTGGTCAAGTAAAAGGCCTGTGCATTGTCATTCAATTGTGCTGAACCTCCTCAATTACATGGAAGCTAGACTCTGCTCTTGCCTGTTTGCTAAGTTCAGAGGTGTTGTGATCTGCATGAAATAGAACCCAAAGGAAAACGAAAGCAGAAGCATTTCAGGTCTAAGGAAGACTTTACTTAGATAATCTGGTACTGCCAAACTATCTTATGTGAAATTGACTGCAGTTATAAACCCATGCCCAGTGAAGGGGGCAGTGTGATAACCCACCATGCCTTGGATTGCAACATGAGATTGCGATATTAAAAGTAAGATGCAGACTAGTGTGGTATGTACAACTGAGTGATAAAAGACAACATTTTACCTATCCCATTCCATGTCACTTGACAGTGTACTCTGGGGCAGCTTAAGGCAAAAGAAAAGGGAAAAGCAGCACCTCCATCTTGAAAGTTGTTCACTATATTACAGAATATTATGGTAGCAGAAATGTTCATCTTTACTCGTTTTTCTCCTAGCTCCCTCTTCTTCAGTGTATGAAGGTATTATATATCTCCTAGCCATACTCTGAGTTTGTCACGTCATACAGAACAATTAATAGTTAAGGATTAGGAGAATTGAGAAATACAACATATTGCAGTATAGCAAGAGAAAAGTTGATGGTTTTTGAAGAGATTCTTAAGAAGGGAGATTCCATCCATCAAGAATGAAGACTGCCCTTACACAGTCATTCTTCATGCTGAGAATCCTGAATATACGGACAGTGATGTAATGTTTTTTAATATCAACTGCCAGATACTATTAAGCAGCATTCAGTATTCAGGCAAAATAATTGATAACTAGTGGAATCTTTGCACAGAAAAGATATTACAGAATTATAATGGTGTTAGTGGAAAGCTTTCATTACAGTGTAGCACTGTAATTAAACTTCTCACTTATAAACTCTGGGGTAGGAGATCAGTAGGATTAAAATCAAAGCATCCAAAACATTTATCACCTGATGTAAATAAGAAATTAGTTTTTTACTTGTAGAGAACTGGAAATAAATAATATAAATACATACAAGAACAGAGACAAGTTTACAATGTAAAATGTAAGGTACACTATAGAATGATCCAACTCCATCAGAAAGTACTAGTGCAGAAAATAAGCTTTATTTCCTCTAGCTATAATTGAGAGTGATATAGTAATCTGCTGGCATTAAAAAAAAAAATGAAAGTTAGGGGTTAGGGTAAAGTTCATCATTAAACTGAACAGATTGATTTACAAGAATGCAACAGTGAAAAGCATAGCTTCTGGGCCTACCGCACCAAGAAGGGAGAGGTTGGAATTCTGTTCTTAGGACTAACATTAGAACTGAGGATGGAATAGAAAATGTTCACAAAAAAAGAGAATTAATTGTTCTGAGGAACGGTCTGTTGCTACATGATACAAACCTTCTGAACCATTGCGTGCCACTGTATATTAGGACCCCATAGAAAAAAAACAATAGAATTTTCTACAATCAGAACTATTTGATTTCTAGATCCTCTGCATATGTGGGGAAAAGCACAGATCTGCAAATATATGCAAGTTTTGAGGAAGCTATTAAGTAATGTTGTTTTCTTCAGAGCCAGTATACAGCATAATGATCTGTTTGAAATCTGAGTCCAAAGTAGACTTCTTGTAGTGACATGATATAGTTCAGTAAGATTTACATGTTATTGAGGGGAAAAAAAGATACAAAGAGAGAAATATGTCAATTTCAATCAAAGTTATCAGAAACAAACAGAAGGATTTCAAAGGCAAAATGTTTAAAGCAATTCCAAGGTAATATATATGGAAAAAAAGAACGTAAAGAGGATAGAATGAGACTAATTAATCACAAACAAAATTGCAAGTGGAAGAATATAACATTTTTACTCAGTTCTCTCACAGTGTATCTTTTATCATGTTTATATTAAATTATTTCAATCATACACAATTTTTATTATTACTTGATGTTAATCTTAAAATAATCCAGGGTGTTAAAGCTCTTAGCCTTACTGCATATTGTTTGATTAGTTAAAGCAATTTATTACAATAAAGAGAAAAAACAAAGGATGATAGTGAGAAAACAGAATAGACAACTTTGCCTTTAATAGTTAAAACATAATAGTCTAACATAGCAATAGGAAAATTAATCCAAAATTGAGCAACAGAATTGAAAACAAGGTAGAAGTGACATCTTGTATCTTGATACGGTACTGACTTCTCTTTCAGCGTCACAATTACATGTTGTAGAAGGTACTTGTGAAACAAAACCACAGCTTGTACATTTTGTGCTAGTTCTTTGCTTGCATAAAGTTATTTCTCATTAATCCTTGCAAACTTTCTTCTCCTTTCCTGGACCTCCACTTACATAACTGTAAAATATACATTTTTTATTTTTTGCTTCCTTTATATTGACGTGTGGTTTCTTATCTTACATTTAAATTATGAACTCTTTGGTACAGGGATGTTTGGCTTAGCTGTGCCTTGCACAGCAGGGTCCTGATCAATGAATAAGAATCGCATTACAAATGACTGTTACTAATAATAACAGTGAAAGTATTTTACAAAACTTTATTAAAGATGTAAAGAAGGACAAATATTTAAAGGTAAATTTCTCATATTTTCAAGAATATGGTAGTATGTGATTATTTTTATACTGCTACAGAAGATAGGTATACTTTCAGGGAGATCTGAGAATATTTGATTTAGGCTTGAAAAGATTAAGCCATAAAAATACTAACAAAGAAAAGGTAGATTCCAGCTCCACAAGGACTGTGTTTCAGAACTTCTCCACTAAGTTCTATTGAGCTGCACCCAACATGGTCAATGAGAAGTTGGATGGAGTGGAATGGATGAGAAGCAGTGCTGGAGGGAGTTCAGATGCATACTAGATTAGCAAGGTTTTGTGAGCAACAGCAATGTGTAAATCTTGAAATTAATGCTATCCTTCAGATGTTTTAGCTCCCTTGGTAGATAAGGACTATCAGTTTCTTGTCTTTTTTCCTCTTATGTGTTGCAGACAGTAGGAAGTCCTTCCTTTGTACATCCAGTGTGAGATTGGTTAATGAGTAGTAAGGAAGGCAGTAAGCAAAAAGCAGTCAAAAGTATATATAGGTAGTCATTTTGAGTACCTGTGAATAGTATCAGCGTAAGGATCACTGGTCTGAAAAGTAATCTTTTGTATATAGGTTGCTCTGAAAGTAATGCCTGCTATTTGTTTCCATGGAAACTGCAACAGTTACAAAGAGCACAATGACACTGTTTGATAGAGCAAATTCTCAGCTACAAAATACTGTTTTTCAACATAGTCACTACCATTAGATACGCATTTTCGCCAACAGTGAACAAGAGCCTGCATGTCATGCTCATCAAAACCTGCACCAGTGAAGGTGACTCACTGTTTCACAGCTGCTGTGACAGCATCATTTCTATGAAAATGTTGTCCATGCCATTCGTCTTTCATTAGCACAAACAGGTGGAAGTCAGAAGGTGCCAAATCCAGACTATACAGTGAGTGTGTTAGGACAATCCAGCTGAGATTGGCAATGTGTTCCACAGTCTTCAGAGTGATGTGAGGCCTGTCATTATTGTGTTGAAAGAGAAGGTTTTTCTTCTTCTCTGACCTAA
This sequence comes from Gallus gallus, assembly GCF_016699485.2. Taxonomy (NCBI): domain Eukaryota; kingdom Metazoa; phylum Chordata; class Aves; order Galliformes; family Phasianidae; genus Gallus; species Gallus gallus. The sequence continues at coordinate 16,470,643 of NC_052533.1, read as the reverse complement.
TTCTGGAAATTCAAGCCTTCAGCTTAGTCAGCGTCATGATATAGCGGTCCTAACTGATGCATTGTCCAGGTTCCAGGAAATCCAGAAGGATCACCCCCTTCCTATCCCAAAAGGTAGTGCACATCACTTGACCTGAGGACTTTTTCTTCAATGGGGAATTCACATGTTGCCAATTTCATGGACTGCTGTTTTGACTCCAGCTTGTAGTGGTTACACCACATCTCATCACTAGTAATGATGTGATCCAGGGAACTGTCACCGTCAGCCAGGTATTGGTTCAATACGTCCTGACAAACCTGCATGCAATGTACATTCTCTTGCTGTGTGAGCATTTGTGAGACCCACCTCGCACAAATTTGGAATATTCCAACATTGCCACTGTCATCCAATGCACTGAAACTGATGTTCACCTCTATACATAGTTCCCTGGTCGTAATCTGCTGATTAGCATGGACGAGCTGCTTGAGACGCTCTTCATTTTGTGGTGTGTCAGCTGTGCATGACCATCCAGAACGTGTCTTGTCTTTCACGTTGCTGACCCTGCTTCTGAAACACACTGCCCCCCCACCTTATTGTGCTGACATCCACTTGTTGGTCTTCATAAACGTTCAGCAAGCATTGATGAATGTCAATGGATACCATTTTTTTCTGCATGAAGGAATTCACCATTGCTTCCTATGCACTTCCATGTCAGACACCATTCTCTCAGACTGCCCCTCTGCTGCCATCTGTCACACAGCAACAAAATATAACAGAATACTGGTAGGAAGGCTTATCCTTACCTGCCATACTACCACCATCCACCCCTGACGTAATGGGCCAACATAATAAAATAGGAAGCATTACTTTCAGAGCAGCCCTCATTTTATTGCTATCGGAGGACTGAATCCACTCAAGATTCAAAACATGGCTGTAACGTACATGCACATTAATTCTGTATGTACACATTAATTCTTTCCTGTTCTGGATTTGTGGTATGAGTGCAAATGCTCACATCCACCACGATTGCAGCGTGTTCCTTGGATGTGCTGAAATCTCTGTGCACTGTCAAAGAGTAACAAGGTATGAATTTGTTGTAAGAATGCCGTATGATCAGAGTTTTGTCATTTTCACCAAAAGAAATGTTTAGTATTGTTTTCTGTGTATCTAGATACTTTGTATGGCATACTGGTACTTACAGACTATAATGACATTTAAGAAAAAGGCAATTTTGTTTACATATGGAAGGTTTTTCCACTTTTCCTTCAAGTGTTGTATCTTGTTCAGAGTTTTGATCTTCATTCCAAATTTGGGGATTTTCTATACGAATTAGTTAAAATAACTACTATGTTTACACCTTGTAGCTTTGATTTGATCTTCAGATCTTTTCTGCACATCAGCTCTCTTCTTCAAAGTATGCAGGTTGTCAGATTTGTCAGAGCCCAAAATAATTTGATATACTCCAGTAGTATGTTATCACATCTGCCAGTGTTTAATTTGTTAGCTATCCTAATCCTTCTCAAATATAACATGTATTGGGGTACAGAGCAAGTATTCTTATTGTTCAGTTCACTCTCTTAATCTCCTAATCTGAATTCACCAGTATGCTGAATCATTGAAATGCTGTTTTCAAATCCTTTGGCAGAGCTTCCTGGCCCATACGGGCAGCTGATCCTTTTTGCTCTCTTTATTGATGGCATTGACTTGAAACCTACAAAGAACTAATCTGAAAAAAAAATCTGTGTGCTGGGTTATTTAGTTAGCTATTTATATCTATATTAATTAAACTTGTATGTACTTTCCAAGCCCCAAGGCATATTTACATCTTTGAAATCATAACCCAAATAAGCTACTGGCATTGTAACAGCCAATCTTTATTGAAGTAATCACCAGTCATTGCTACAAGAGGAGACGGCAAAATGCTGCCATTACAAGTCTTTTCAAACCCTATGTATATCAACCATTAATTCAACAAAAGCGCTGTTAGACAATCATGTGCTCCATTGTATGAAGACCCAGAAATCGTGGAAGATAGCTGAATCAGAACAGACACTAAATATCCACAGTGTAAATCTTAAATATATAGATTTAGAAATGTGAATGCATCTGCCAATATCAGATGTCAGCGAGAGTATTAAAAAAGTCTAAACTAGGTTTTTAGCTGCTCTTTTTGTAACTTCTCTGGAACCAAAAGGTGTGAAACACTATTAGGTTTACAGGAAAAGAGACTTGATCTGGTTTGAGCCCCATCTGAGCTGACTTTGTATTACTGCTGTTGGTTGTTGGAATAACACAAAAAATACAGAGTACTTCTTTTCTTAGGCATAGCTTCTCCATTTAGGTTAAGTGCCAGCAGCACATGCTACATTTGGAAAAGAAACCTCTACTGTATTAGACTTTTCTCAAGTGCCTAGTAAGTGTGCAACCCGGCAACATAAAAAGCCTTTTCTTACCAAATGCTGTAGTCGTGAGAGGCACTCATTTCTGTTTTGACTTTCTGGTGTATATAGCAGGTATCAGAGGTGACCAAGAACTTAGAGGTGAGAAATTAATTTCATAATAGACAACTAATCATATTTTCATATTGAAATTAGCAAGTATTATTGTTTATGTGTGGTTGCACTCTCCGATGGTCTCTGAGTGCAACCATCCAGCCAATTCTAGACTGCTCTCTGGATAAGGAATTGGCTGGATGGTCACACTCAGAGAGTTGCAGTCAACAGCTCAGTGTCCAAGGGGAGGCTGGTGATGAGTGGTGTTCCTCAGGGATCGGTGCTGGGCAGGTGCTCTGTGACATCTTTGTAGGCAACACGGACAGTGGGATCGAGTGCAGATGAGACTAGCAAGCAAGTTGATGGTGAATGACTTATGAAGAGAGTCAATTTGGGAAAAGTCATTCCATGTTATTTTCAACAAATGAAAAAAAAAAATTTGCAACCTTGAGCTAAATTGAAGTAGGATTTCATTTCATCTGATTGAGATATATGTTAAAAAGCAGGAGAAAAGAAAGCTGAAATCAGTCTGTGTAGTGAGCGCTTTATCAGTCAAGAGTCCACAGCAGATTTTGTGGTCACTTAAGCAGATTCGAAGAAATGTTTGTTTTTTCTCCATGTGTGTCTTGTGTACAGTGTCTGAAATGCTGCACTGTGATGTAGTGTAGTCTGCTAGGTTCATTTCCTTCGTCTGAAGTAATGCTTTTTTTTCTCAGATATGTCACAAACAATCCTGTCAAAATTTGCCTGAATGGGTTTGTTTTAAATCATAAATAGTTGCGAAATATATAGCGAGTGCTCAGGAACCTTGAAGAAAAAAGAGGTCATGGCCTTCTGAGTATTCTCAATGCTTTGTGTAACTGTGGGGCTTAAGAGTTTACTCTGGCCAGTCTCAGGCATGGGGTCACACTACCTGGGTATGTTATTCCCTTTCTATCTATGCCTATTTTACCACCCTGACTTCTGTTTAAAAAATGCCGTCTTTCTCTCTGACCCCCTGAAGTTATTCTATTTTGGTTTCTGTTTACTGTCTCATTCTTAGTTCTGGTGGTAACTGTTTATTTTGCTCTTAAATGTTCTGTCCTTCTGCTTTTATGCTATTTTTGTTGTTCAGTTGTTTTTTTGACATCCCAAGCAGTTTGGTAGGGAGGATGGAGAAAGAAGTTTATATAAATAAATAATCATTAAAGGCAGAGGACTGTCTGGCAACAGAATGCAGCAGAATATGTCTCCCCTGGTAGAAGGTGGGCCTCCTCTGTGATAGATCACTGAAACGTTTGGAGGACTCCCCCTGTGCTTGGAAAGGAGTGGAACATTTGAAGAAATCTTCATTCTGCTGTTTTTGTTGATGTGCTAATGAGCTCATTTTGTGGACTGTGCAAGTGAAATGTGTCAGGACTGCAAATGAGAGAGCTTGCCCTGGACAGCTGCTGTTGGTAGTGCTTTATTTGCACAGCTGCAGCAATGGGTGGGAGCCTTGCAGGTACAGGTTTCAGTTATTTTGACCACTGTCTCAGAAGGGAGGAGATCAAAGATGGCTGAATGGATCACGTTGATGGGCCATCAGCAAACACTTTTTTTCTTAATATAGCTTCATTTCTCATCAGGGGAAATTTTTTCAGGACCTGTTGTTAGGCATTGCAACTCCAAATTGGACTGCCTAATTTTGGTGCCTTGAGGGCAAATGAGGCCTAGGTTCTCTTGACATTCAGGAGATGTGTGCTTAGAGCCAGAGATGCATTCTTGATGTGACACTCAGTTTCAGTTCCCCTCACTGTCTTAGGAAATACCAACTTGTACCACGTTGGAGAAAGCTTTAGCACTTTGGCTTAAAAATGCTGAAGTGTGAGGAATGTTTCAGACTCTTGTGCTGCCATTGCTCCATTTCATATTCCTTCAGTAAGCAGTAGTAGGCACAATATAAATATTAATCTAACTTTACAGTGTATTAGGGAAGTTATTTTACACATTGGTTAGGCTACTTACATAGAGAAAAGGGAGACCTATTTTCTAATACCTGCTCCATTGAACATGTAAGTAATTTCCTTTAGGTATTAGCAGGGTTAAGCACATGTATCCCAACAAAATATAGGAAACTTTAGGTGTATCCAGGTTTACACGGCAACTGAGGGAGTAATAAATACTAAATAAATAAAAAAAACCCTCTACATATTGGACCATTTACTGCTGGTTAGATATCTACATCCTTTCCATATCTCACCTACTTGTGATGGTGACAAATCAGGTATAGGACTGTGAAGCATTTCTGGATTCCTAGGTCTGAGTTTATGATCCAGTGCCATCTTGGCTTCAGGTGGGACCTGGGACATAACCAGACCCTCTGTTTCTCTTTCCTATTTTGAACTTTTCAGCTTCTCTGCCAAGGACAACCAATGGCAACTCCAGCCAGATTAGCCGGATTTCTGGTTTGGGTGATCAGACAGGAGTATGTTGTGTAACACATACCTGAATGTTATTTTAAATACAAGTGCTGTTATTACCTACCTGTAAAATAGCTATAATAACACTTTTCTTCCTTATGGTGATTTTGTCACAGCAGATTAGTTACAGACTCTCAAATGTTCAGGTATTGCAAGTACGTAGCATGAACCAAAAAGCAGAAGGTCAGCAACAAGCAGATGATGATTCAGAGCAATACGTGCTGTGCATGCAAATGCCCGAACATTAGTAATCATCTGTGCACAAGGTCATTCACAAAATAAATGAAGAACTGAGTAGAACTTCAGAATGACTGGTACATAACCATGGAGTACCAAACAAGGAGAGATTTCACTGGAAAAACACAGCTGGAACTTGGTTATGTTACAGATTGTCAGCCCTAGCTATCAAGGACTTTCCTGAGAAACCTGCTTGTTGTTACGCTTAAGACAGATATATTTCTCTTTCTTATCCTGCTAAATTTTTAAAACAATGGAAAATTGGATCCTCTGACTTTCTTTTGCTTACACACAATTTGTTTATCTACAGTTATTTTGCATCTTTGAAATAAAATGCAATTTTAAACACAAAATTGCAAACCTGAAGTTAGACAGAAGCATATTTCAGCAAAACCAACTACAAGTGCTAATTCTGCTCTCAGTTTTTGAGTTCAAATCTGGAGGACCTGAAAAGGCACCATATCATATCAGGAGGAGGACTGAAACTTTTAAAGACAACTATAAAAGATGCTAAAGAACAAAGATATGCCCATAAAATGCGTGCAGCCTTACATCTCAAATATTTTTGTGGTTGATAGTTTTTTTTTCTGAAAAAGAAATTGCACATGTCAGACAATTAAGAATTCATCAATATGTTTACTTGTGCATTTGCCAGTACAGTTTTATGGAAAACCAGAATCCACGCAAAGGTTAGCAGATGCTGTGTTTGGAAGATGAGATGTGCCTATTATCCCTCGGGGATTTTACTGTTATTGATTTTTCAGGTGATGAGCAGCAGTACAAATCTTATATATATATATATATATATAATGAAACTGTTTTGCGGAGGAGGAAGATTTATCACCTTTATTTTTCCCAAGCCAACGATTTCAGAGTTTGCAACTGCCCTTTTATCTGACTCCCATCGTTCCCACACCATTATATACGTACTTCAAAGTTCTCACCAGCTGGTCACTGACCTCCAAAGACTCCTTAAAGTTTTTCATGTCCACACAGTTTCCTGAACATAAGTTCTGAGATCCAGCTCTACCGCTTTCTACTTTTGTGCAGCATTTCCTAGGGGAGATTTCTCTTCTGATTTGTTGCTCTGGGTGGTTGGTTTCTATCTATACATACTGAAGTTTTTGAAGACTGCTCATTCAGAGTTGAGTTTGTTGTCTTGTTCTATTAAAGAGATATTCCTCATGAGATCAATAAAGAAGAATTCTTCTCAGGCTTCTCTGAGTTTGTCCAGGTATATTGCTGGCACAGTGCTCTAGAGGGCTTCTTGACAGGTTGGATTCAGCATGGCTAGTCCAAGACGATTGCTTTTCATTTTTACATTTTTGCATTTTCCTTCAGTAGTGGAACTGAAGCTTGTCCATTCATAACATGGTCCTCAGTAGTCCTGTATCTGTGTTAACCTTCACTGCCATCATATTTTTGTTTCTGCATTCCCTGATGGTTACCTTAAAATACACAAAACATACTGTATGCTCCAGGCCCGTTTATTTCCTAAGCTGGATTCTTCCAAAGGTCTTTGCTTCTTTTGAGACCAGCAGTTTAAAGTAAACAATAATAAATGTTAAACTAGAATAGAGAAAACAACAATAACAAAAGGCTAAAATCTGTTCTTTTTTTTTCCCCTCAGTGCTCCTTTTGTGGATGCTAGCTAGCACCTAGGGATCGCCTGAAGAGTGAATTGCAAGAATGTCAATGAAGCAAAAATAACATTTATTTTCTATTTCTCTTGAGTTTGCAGCTGGCTTCTTCTAAACCTTATTAATTACACTGGATTTTTATGACATAACTTGTTTAATATGTTTAATGTAGATTTAAGATCAGTGAGATCATAGATCACGTCATCTAAGCTGCTGTATGTCACTCATTTTCAGAATTTGCCCAATTACTTCTCTATTGAAGCCAACTGCTTCAGTTCATCTAAAGCAGATTTCCCAGCAGGGCATCTGCCTTCAGTGTGGGAACATGAAGAGGAGTGTTCCCACCACTTCCCCCAGTGGTTTGTCACATCGTGGCCTTTGGCTTGTCCTCGCTGCTGCTGTTGCTGCAGGTGCATAAACTGAAACTGAAAAGTCGATAGTTCTAACAGTGATGGCTGCAGCAAACTAATCAGCACTGGCTGGATTCAGACGTCCAGCTGGTATTCTGTGGAGAGATCTTTTCTAAATTACTCGTTGGCAAAATAAATACTGACAGAAACCTTACTGCAGAGGGTAACAGTCAGACCTACTCTTTGCTGTGGTTTAACAGGGTATTTCAAAGACCTGCTGTCTCCCTGTTATCTTTTCCAAGTCAAGATGTTAAAAGTTTGTGTCACTAAAATTCCTCTGTTGGGTTGTGATCTTGCCATGCAGTCGGTGAAGTGGCATTCCTGGGGAACAAAAACCATCCAGTAATTTTTTCTTTCTCAAAATCTTGATACTTAATGCTCCACCAACTTGTTAGATTAAAGTGAAATTAGAACCAGTCTTGTAGGAGATGAGGTATTCTGGAACTCTAAGTAGCTGCGTGTTGTTTTCCCAGCTAGAAGTCACTGCTTGAAAATGCTCACAGAAAACCCTCTTGCACTGTAGATTTGTAGAGATTTCAGCCCTATTGTAATGAAATGCAGAAGCCTATGCAGGTCTGCTTTATGACCTGTGCCTTGCACTGAGCATACTTGGCAAATTGCTCTGAATAATTTAGTTTGTTACACTGCAGTTCCTGCAAGATTTATTTTAATACAGACTCCCATAGCATTATGGTTTTTAAAAGTTCCCTCTTCTTCAAATCACAGTGTCTTAAAATTATTCAGTAGATTTTCCTTGTTTCTACTAAAATATTGTATTGCACAGTGCATGTCTTTATTCATAAAATGAAGCTGGTGTACTCTTAACACTGCTGTTACAATGTGTCAGGTATTTGGAAATGACTGTGCTGAACTGATGTCTTTTTCATTTGAGATGTTTCAGCTCCTTGAGATGATTCTCTTTCTGCTTCCCGGGTGAGCAGACCTTTGTTAAGAAAAGATTGTAGCAGGGCAGCCAATACCAACATTTGCTATTTTTTTCACCTGTGTAGTAGGTAAACTGGGACATTCATTGACCACTGTCACTTGCCTGTATGAAGAGATGAAAGAAATTGTTGGATTGTAAAAATTAAATGGTGGAGGAAGCAAACGGTTTGGTTAGAAGATCATTTTGACTTTAGAACTTCCTTTGATTTTCAACTTCTGTAATTCTCAACCAGCGTGAACAGTTTTTGAAATGTGCCTATGTCTACAAACCTGTTGCCTAGATAAAGTATTCTGATGAAATTACTCCTATTTACTTTGAATTATATATATATATTTTAATGTAATGCAAAAGCATAAACATAGAGGTATTGAATGCCAAAGGAGTTCAGCTTCTCTTCTACACTTCACTTGTGCTTCTTCTCTTGTCCTTAGGGTGAACGTGGCTGGAGCCATTGCTCCTACCTCCTTACCATTTCTCTTATAACAGTCCCACATGCTTATTTTTGCTTTTCGTGTTGCTGCCAACAAAGTATGTTTAATAATCTGAGCTCAAAACCTGACCCTTTGTTTGATCAAGAAACCCACATTTTCACATATATTTCAATATCTGTCTGGAAAGCAATCCAAGATCTGTGTGTGTGAATCTCAGGAAGAAGAAACATTGAATAAAGGAGTGCAGAACTTGCAAGTTCTCTACACAGCTCTTAACCCATACATCTCTTTCTGAAGGCAGAAAGCCAGATACTTACTTGGATGGTTTCCTTTTAGTGATATCTGAAGCTTTTAACTTCCTGGCAAGTTCCTAAATACCTGCAAAATCAGCTCAGTTACAATGCATTAAGGTACAATACATTAATTCTGTTCTGAGGGGCTGCAGCTGATAACCTACAGAAACAATGAAAACATCTTCCCCAGTGCACTGTTAGCTAGGTATATTCTGGAGCACTTTACATTTTCAGACAAAGTTGTTTCTGTTTTTAAAAATCTCATTTAAATGAATTTTAAACCTTCACTGGTTATGTGTTGATCTCAGTGGAAATTTCTGACCTCAGGCCAAGGCCCCATCTGGGCAGCTCAGCCTCTGAACTGCTGAGATCAGCCAGCTCTCATGCCTTCAGGGTCTGACTTCTGAAGCTGTTCAGGTGGCTGTTGGGATAACTGTACTACTGAACATTAAGGCAAGCCAGTGTAAGTGATTGTGAGGGACAGATACATACCAAATACAGATTAAAAAGTGACACATCTGTATGGATGGATAAGAAGACCTATTGAGTCAGCAAAGCCCATTTCTGTTTGTATTCCTTGAGAAGTATCCACAAGGGCTTCTCTGAACGTAATGCCTTCTATTTTATTACATTGGTCCATGACATTAGTGGCAGATGGTGGTGGTATGGCGGGAGAGGTGGAACCTTCCCACAGTATTCCATTACTTCTTGTGGCTGTATGACAGATGGCAGCAAAGGGGCAGTCTGACAGAATGGCATCTGATGTGGAAGTGCAGAAGAAGCAAAGGTGTGTCGCTGAATTCCTCCAAGCAGTAAAAGTGGCACCCCTTGACATTCATCAGTGCTTGCTGAATGTTGATGGAGACCAAGTAGTGGATGTGAGGACAGTGAGGTTGTGGGTGATGCATTTCAGAAGTGATGACAACGACAGTGGGGCACTTCCACTGGTACAGCTTGTTATAAGTGTGGCATGTGGGCTCTTCATTGCCACTGGCAAAAATGGTGATTTTGAAAAACAGAGTTTTGCAGCTGAGAACTTGTTCATCAAATATTTTTATTGTGCTTTTCATATCTATTGCAGTGTCCATGGAAATTAATAGGAGGCATTACTTCTGGAGCAATCTGTGTATTTCCTTCCTTAGCTTTGTAGTGGTGCTAGAATAGAAATACATTTGAATGAGAACAAGGAAAGAGTGGTATACATTTCAAACTTTATTTCCTTTTCTCTCTCAAGCTGAGATGTGACTAGAGCTATTAGAGCAATTATTTTTTCCAGTCATATTTCTGTATTTGTTATTTTATTCATTGTATTTCATCCCGTCGTGGTCCCAAGGGAACTTCTGAGTTTCAGACTTTCTCTGTCTTGTACTGGATGGCACTTAATCCAGTTGCTCACACTTGCTAGGAAGGCATCTCTTCTGGGCAAATATTTGCCCCAAGAAACGTGATCTGTCACTTCCAGCAGCTTGGTGTATGCAGCCCCGTAGGCTGAGAGACCAGGCTTGCTGAATGAGCAGGTTCTTGGTTCTCACCAGGCCAGTGCCATCTCTATATATTTGAGAAGTTGGTTGTATTTCACTGAAAAGCTAAGTATCATTTTCTATTTGAGAATAGATATAGGGAACTCCTACACGACAGTCTCTCTCCTCAGGATGATTTTTGTTTCCACTCACTTCCCAAAATGGATCACAACCCTGCCCAGTTCAGGAGCCTAGACTTTGTGGTAGTCCTCACTGCTAGGCTTTTCTTTCCCCAGCGAGGACACAAACTGGGTATGTTATCTTTCCTTGTATTGCCTTTCTACTGTTGACCATGTATTCACCCTTGGAGAATCTTGCAGCTCTTAACATTTTTAACTGATTCAGCCACCATATCGCTTTATGTCTCTCATAAGCTAAGGAAGTGTTTGTTAGGAAAATAAACTGTTAGAATGCCCTTCTCTACTCTGTGGGCCTTGTCATGCATAGTACTTCATTTTTGGAAAAGAAATCTGTTTACACAGTACAAAGATGTCTCTTCCAAGACATTAACTTTTTATAACTTGAACATAAAATACTGCTCATTAGGCAAACACAAATAAAAGCAATGAAGTGAGAACACAAATAAAAGCAATGAAGACTAGAATTTATGGCAGATAAATGCATTTGGTGGTGATGTGTTCAGGTTACTTATAAATAGGTATCTTCAGAACTGGTTGCATCTGTGATATATCACTTTTTCTCTTCCAATTGGAGAAAAGATATAACAGCATCTTGGTGTTCACAAGACCAGTAATTTTTCTCAAAATAAGCTATTCAGAGGTGTCCTGTCCACTGTTAGCTGAGATTTGGCTTACCAACAGGGGAGAAAAGAGGGAAAATACTTGAAGGTATCTCTGTAAGAAGGCGTTCTAAGTATGCAATCTTGTGTCAAACCAGAATTAGCTTGAAGGTTTAGTTTATGTAATCACCAGATAAATCTCTCAGGAAGCTAAATGAGCTCCACTGTAAAAAGTATGTTCCATAAAAAGCTTTAGAGATCTTCTGTTCCTGCCTAATGAGGATGAATCCGAAGTATAATAAAACTTAGTGATGGCATAGCATTTTGATGACTCAAGTTCTAGAAGTCTGTTGTTGCATTTTACACTTGTGCTGGTGGCTATGCATTTATACCGCATCACGGATTTCCAAAAGACTTTACAGGCAAGACATGTCTCTGCTGAAATGCAGCCAGAGATTTAGTATATGTTTTGAGACAGAAAATGGGAAAAAATATACCTACATTTGAAAGTATAGCAGCAGGGAAAAGAGGATTTCAGTAGGCAGTTTCAAGCTGGACTTTCTGTAGGCAGCTAGGAAGAACGTTTTTTTATGAAAAGCAAAACATTCTCTGAAGTGTATTATGCCAGAAGCAGAGAGTCTGCAACACTTTGTACTGAGGAATTGATTCTGTTCCAATTCAGAATAAAACCTGAGTGGTTATTTTGTTTTCTTGCAGCAACCGTGTGCTTAATAGAGACACTGAGCTAATGAACCAGAACAATTCTGCTTTAAAATTGTGAGATTTGCAAGGATAACAGGATTTTATCATACCGTGTGTCTATAGGCCTTTCAGAGTAAAATATTATGGCTTGAGAAGTGCATGTGGTTTAAAAAATGGAATAGAGTTGGAAGTGTACTTCCATAAAGGGTCTAAGAATATGTACAGCTGTTATCATACTGCTAAAATGTCTTGTGTAATTGCACCAGAAGTATTTGTTGGTAGTACAGGATTGGATAGCGAGTTGTGCATTCCCCAGTACTTAAGCAGATGCCGAGCGGTGAATCATGGTTTGAACAGTGGTATGTGATGCCCATAGTGTGCACAGGCTCATGAATGCCTTCATTCATGCCCATCTGTTAGCAATGGCAGTGTGCCCACATACAAGTGGTTTGGTCCCTTTTCTAGAAAGCATAGTGCCAGACTGTTCTGAGTTTGGATGGAAAGCTTATCAAACATTGCAAACAGTGTCACTTGCAGTAAAGCCCTTCGCACTATTAGAACTGAAGCATTAACAGGTAACTTGATATAGTAGGTTACGTGGAGGTAATTTTATGTTAGAAAAAACCCATTCAGATACGGCAGAAGAACACAGAGTGCCCATCTCAAAGGCGTGGCAGGATCCTAAGAGGAGAAGCTGTGTGTTCAAGGCTGGGAGAGGGGGTGGAAGGAGGTGAGGGAACTGGAAAGAGCGCCTGGATGGAGCATCTGCTGGCTCATTTGGGGGCAGAACTGCCTAGGGACAACCTGAAATAGGCTACTGCAGTCAGCCTAGGGCAGATGGTGCTGGGCAGTGGAACAGATCAGACAGATCTCTACGCAGTTTCTCCTAGATGCTTGTTAATTGAATTAGCCCAGAGGGCATTATCTTAAATGTCTGTGTCACATCCTGTATTGAACTGTGCAGAGTACTGCAAATTCTGAAGTTAAATTTTAAAAAAAGTACATAGTTTTCCTGTAAAGATTTTTGGCTTAGCTGCTCACAATTGTAAGAGTGATTTGGTTATTTGAAAATGAGAAAAAAAATAATACTTTTCTATCATTTTTCTAAAGTAGGTGACTTTCACCTTGGATCCATAACTGGATGATGCTGTTGCTCATGTTCAAAGCTTTGTATCTCACTTCTGTGTATCTAACATGGATAACTCATTTCCATGTATCTGATATGGTGGAGAAAAGACGAGCTGAAGGATTAACCAGCCTTTCTGGGGTTTTTGAGCTAAGGGCCTACTCAAAATGTTTAATATCTAGATTTAGGCTTTGCAGTGCTGCCACTTTCTCGTATTTTTAAATATACCTGTTCTGTGACTTCCAGTCTTTTGAAATACTGTACTATTGCATATTCTTTCTCAACATGAATGATAGAGATTTGATGACTGCAAAGAAAAATGACTTTCTGATCTATCCATGATACTTTCATGCCTTAAGAACTGGAATAAAAAGCAACTTCTCTTAAATAGCTCCAGTCCTCCTAATGTAGTTTACTAATTGACATATAGTGAAGCAGCTTTTCTAAAATAAATGCTTAAGTACTGTTCTAGTCTGTGGAGATGTGTATTTGAAGCCTTTCAGCCAAGATTATGACCTGAAGTCCTGAACTTCTCAAACGTATCAGCTTTTATCCATGGGTTATCTATGGAACTTGTGCATTAGTCAGGTTGATTTACTTGTCATCTACAATTTAGGCAGAAGTTATATGCCTGATTTAGGCAAACTAAATCCCAGTCAATGCACCCTGGGGAACTGTTAAAATATTTTCTCCTGGATCTGGTGCCTTAGATGAAGGCAAAGTTAATCTTCTCATAATGAGCTAAGCAAAGATACTGTATGTCTTTTAAGAGAATAACATCAAAGCTATAAAACTCAAGCATTTGCTCTTTTTTTTTTTTTTTGTAAGGACCACGTCCTTTACGCTTTTGAACATTAAACTGTTCCATATAGATTCTCTTTGCACTGTTACTGACCTGCCTGTCCTGATAACAGAGACGTACTATAGTGGGTGGGGCACCTGTAAGAATTTTAGCCATTTTTTTTGATGCTGTATTTGTCTGTTCTTCGTGCCAGCTGAAATGCTGGGCTGCCTGAGTGCTGTGTCAGCAAGCTAAGGCTCTCTTCCATGTCCATAACTCTCCAGGTCTGAGTGTACTTGATTATTAGCTGGTGACCTTACAAAATCTTTTCGTCTCTTAACTCCACAAGTGGCATGGCTACTGGGACAATGTTCTGGCAAGGGTAATAATAGCTCAAAACATGTGGAGGTTTAAAGCAAACATATAAATGCATTTGCCCAAATGCCACATGGGCCACATGGCTTTATGAAGCCTCACATACAGCTGCAGTAACGGGTACATGATCAAGCATTGTCTGACTGCTCTTCTGGTTTCCAAATATTTTTCCCTTAACCTTTGTTCCTTAATGAACAGTGACTGGTATCCAGTATTGAAACAGATTTCAGGGGCTGGTGAAACAGAGGATATCACATTTCCTTATGTGTCATAAATAGGTTTTGTGGCATCTATCGGCAAAATCACTGCACATTTTTTTTTCGTGGGATTTATGCTGCTGTCATAGTCTAATACATTATAAAGGCAAAAAGGGAAAATGATTTGCTGTCAGATTTTCAGTGGGCAGAGTAGTCTGTTAGAACTGCAGAGGGATTTTCTCTGCTGTTGATAGCAGCATGCATATGTGGGTGAATCCTATGCTCATCCTACGCTCCTAGCTTGGAGCTCATCAGGCTGTTGTTAAATGTTGTTGTCAGTATAGGGAAGGCTTGTCTCTGGAGAGAACACTACAGAATGGGAGTTTTGGTTATCAGAAGGTAGGAGAGGCTGTTATGAAATAAAACCAAGTATTTTCTGTGTTGCATTTATTTGTTTGCTTTAGCTAGAAGGACCGAAGGATAGAGAACATCAGCTATACATTTCACGAGACACATTTAAAAGAACGTGATTCCACTAAAATAAAAAATGTAAGCATGGTTTTTGGTGCACTGAGCTTCCATTTTAGCCCCTTGACTCAGATTAATTATTCAATTTACAAATTTTGCCCCTACAATTTACTGTGACTGTAAGAGACTTAATGCTAACAGTAGTCAGTTGAACATCCCAGTGACCCCTGTTGGAAATGGGAATGACATATTCTTAGAATAGCCTTATGGAAAGCCTAAGCAAGCAAAAACAGTAAGTGCAGTAATTCTTGCTGTTCAAAGCCTTGGTCCATGACAAACCACATGTAACATACATAAGAGTAGGCAGAAATGGATGTTGACAGCTTGGAAGAGCATTGCAACTATTGTCCTCCATATAAACAGGAAGAAATTTTCAGAAGACTCAGGTCTTTTGTCAGGCTTGGACCAAGTCATTGACAGCTTCCATAATGTACCTGACCACTGGGCAGAGGAGTAGCACAGAGGTGTCTACACTGAAATGAAGAAATGTGAACATTTTTTACCAACAGTTTACCTCTGCGGCCTTCATAGTCAGCTACCACATGCCAGCTGCCACTGGGCCACATTTGAAGCAGTGCTTTCTTGGTTGATAGCTAGCCAAAAGCCTCAGCTGCTCAGACAAATGGTTCACTGCAAATCGATGAGGTTTTCTGGACACAAGCAGTTAATATTTCAACAGGCAACTGCAGATAAAATTGCTGTGTCAGATTTCATGGCAGAGAGAGCTGTTGCCCTTGTTCAGAAAATTGCATGCCTGGAAAGTGTTCAGACCTTCCCATTTCAACCACCTGAAAATTTCTGCTTTCAGATCAACTTTGAAATGAGTATTTTGCCTGTATTTTTGGACATTGTTTTTCTAGTTTTGAAGAATCAAAGATGAACTGGTATGGTCTCTATCCCCTGGGAAAAACTCAGAGGGGAGGTTAATGCTACAGACTTTGCTCTGTTTATATTAAAAGTCATTACTAAAATTCAGGTGTTTCTGAGCAACTTCTTGCTGGATGCTCTGTTTACACATGCCATATTCATGGATGTCCAGATGCATTTTATTTTTCCATCTGATCTACAAAGGAGAAGTGAGCGTTTTGCTGCATAGTGTATTTGTCAGATTCCCAGAAAGTATCTGCCTTGAAACATGTTCAGCAGCAGTGAAAAGTACAGATGAAATCCTGCACACTGGTTTGATTCAACAAGCCATCTTTTTTAAAGAAATAACTTGATTCTGCTGTAAAAAGAAACAAGCAGGCAAACAAACCAACACTGCTGCAAAGTACAGCAGCTTCTTCTAAGCTCTATCTCAACCCATGTCTGCCATTTTTGCCCCCTTCCTACGCCTCTCTATGTCACACAAAGGACATAGTGCTGGGCTTTTGGCCAGTATCCTGGGCTTGAATTCCCACACAGAAAAGCATTTACTTTGGAAAATAATATCATGTGGCTGCCAGTAGGCACAATACTACCTCTAACGCTAGAATGTACCGACTCTAAATGAAGCTGTGGCAGACGGCCTAAGAAGTTTCAGTGCTTTCTTTCCCTAAATCAAGATTACTCAATTAATTTGTACTCTGGTGCATAGAGTTGTTTTACCAGGCTCTAGTTGGATGGGTGGGATACATTGGTTCTAGCTTTGCTGGACCAAACAAGGTCTGCAGGTGGGGAAGGCTCTGCACAACCTGGGCCAGCTGGCTCCTGATGAGGCCAGGAGAATGGAAAGGAACATGGGATCATCCCACAAGGGACAACATCTGCTGGAACCAGCAGAAATGCTGCTGGAACCAGCAGACTGTGCCTCAGCCCACCATTTGAGCAGCCCTCTGTTAGATTTGTGTGGCATTTTACTTGTTAAAATACTCTTACGTGCATGATGCCTGAAGAACTAGTGTTACGTTACTGACATCCTCATGTATGGTACTAGGTAGATAAGGAGGAAGGCCATCTCTCCAGTGTCTTCTTCCAGTTCAGAAACAGCTCTAGAGCTTTTGGGTCACATCCAGACACTACAGTTGTGTTACATGAGATCTTCAGCAGTGAGGCTGAGAACTCAGCCTCAAAGTGTGACAGATCTTTTTAGCCATCTCCTGAATTACTACATTGAAAGCTTTAGTAGCATTCAAATGAGTTGAGGGGAGAATAGAGAACAGACAGTGTCATGTGTGCACAGACATAAGTTCCAGGCACAGCTGAAAGATCTTTTATCTGGAAGATGTCCAGAGCAGCACTGAAAGAAGAATAGGAATGGGTTGTCCAGGAGGAGCCTCGGAAGCAGGTAGACAGCAGCCTGGCAGGCAGTGAGAAGGAAAACAAAAAACAGAAACAAAACAAATGAACAAAAATAAGAAAACAAGCAAAAAAAGCGATCCAGAAATTAGTGAAATACTTAAGAAGAAACAGCAATGAGTTTGGAAGAAGGAATGGGCGAGTGGAGCACTGAGGGAAGAGCAGGAGCATCCAGAAGAATGTGAAATAGAAATAATTGAGTCAGTTGGATCTTTCTGTTGTTGCAATTGGAGAAATCCATAAGTGAGCAAAAATGATATTTTTTTCAGAAAGTGGTGATGTATAGAGAGATTTGATGTAGCATAATGGAAACATATGGAGAAGAATGTGAAAAAGTCAAATATGATATTGAGATATTGGAGTTTGGGACAGAGAGTAGCAATCATTTTTGACAAAGTGGTTGAGAAAGAAAAATGAGCAGCTCACTTTTTACCAGGTTTATTAGAAGGAGAAACTTCAAAGTGCAACCTAGTGAATAGAGTCCATCAAACCAGAATTAGGCCAGCTGCCTATTATTGGAATAGCTCAAGGAAAATGTCCTTGTCTGTTCTCTCACCATCTCTGGTTACTTGTTTTCACTCGGTTAAGAAAAGTCAGTGGAACTGCATTTAAAAGTGTTGTCACTTCACAGTCTGTCACAGGGTTTTTGCCAGCTCTCTTCAAAAGGAGCTGGTGCCTAGAACTGTGCCAGCTGGTTGGTGTGATCATCTCGTCACTTTACTAGAAAATCTAAATATACAGCAGTACAAACTGAAATATGTCTGCTGTCCTGTTTTGCAACTATTCTGCATTTTATTGAAGCTTTTCTTCTTCTTCTTTTTTTTTTTTTTTAATTAAAGCAGTACTGAAGCTCTCTCTGTCTTTCTGTTCTATAGGTTGTCATTTTGTATTTTGAGCCAAGTGTATTTCGCTGTGTTCTCCTAAGATGGGTTCGTCTTCTGGGCTTTGCTACTGTTTATGGAACTGTGACGCTCAAGCTGCACAGGTATTTCACATATTATTAATTTCCATCTCTGTGGGAGTATGTGCAATCTGTATGGGTACTTAGATGGAAGAGCTGCAAATAATATCATAAATAAGCGCCGTTTCTGATTTTTAAAGCCACTGTGTATTTCTCCACGTTATTTCTGCTGAAATTATATGCTGCTGGTCTCAGTAGAGAACTATGAATGCAGACAGTGATGGTTGCACAGTGAGGCTGTTTCTCAGAAGTGTTGAGCTGGAGCTGCAGGATTTGATGAAGAATGTATGCATCAGCTGTAAAATTGTGCAAGAATCACTTTTCAAAGGTGAATAAATTCCACTTGAACGTAGGATGAAGTAAAATGTCTAAGCTTTCCATATATAGTGTTCAAAGAGATATCTGATGTTCCTAAGTGAGTGATGCTGGGTGAAATAGAATACATTATGGTGTATGTATACACTCTGATGTCTTATGGCTTATAAGTCAAGGGCTGCTCTCTTCAGGCAATCACAGCAGACAGGCTGCATGCTCATGAGCATCAAATGCCTGCCAGCAAAAATGTGTGGGAAATTCTGGGATACACTGGGGGAGGTTCCACTGGGTTGGCAATGCATTCAAATGCAATTCAGAAATTAAGATTCAGAGACTTAACTTCAAATTCCATTTTTGCAGTCCCTTTAGAAAGTGAAGCTTTTGCTGGACAAAATCCTAATGCTTTTCTCTCTTTCAACTTCAGTGGAAAAAAACTACTGAAACATTCTGTAAATATTTTTGTAAATATTTTTATAGAAGAGAAATGCAGTATGCCTATGTTGATACTTAAACACCTTGGATGAAGTAAGCTTGCTTCTCTTTTTGTCTTAGTTTCATTACTGAGTTGGCATGTTAGATAAGGAAGGTTCAATATTATACTCGTAAAATGAATGAGAACTGAAAATTTCTAGTTCACGTTGCACAGTTGGTTTGTCACATTTTAGGTGGAAAAACCCAGTTTCCCATTGAAGCAGAGCTTCCTCTTACGTTTGTGTCTGGCTACTAGTATATGCTTTGGCTGTTAAACTCTGGCTATATCTATGTCTGGCCTCATCTTCTCATTGAAATTTATGTGATGAACAACTTCTTATGCAAAAAGATTAACAATTAGAACACTATAGTCAAGATATGACAGAACTGGTGATTTTGTTTGGTTGACTCATCTGTAGTTCAGATACACAGGAAACTGCCTAAGACTATGAAGGACTCCCATCATCATCACAGTTCTGCTACCCTAACCGGCTGTGTGTATGGTGTGAAGAAGCAGTGTCCTGACAGGGGAGTTGGTCTTCAGCTTGTGTGAAGTGAGAATAGAGACCTAGACTTGGAGCACTTGCCATGCAAGGAGAAGCTGAAGGAGAGGAGAAAACTTTGCAGGGACCTAACAGCAGCTATTTAGGACCTACAAGTTGCTTACTGAGAAGATGGAGCCATTCCCTTTGAAATTACGTACATTGGGATAAGAAAAGACAATTATAAATGGAAATGATAGCTTTCATCTTTATACAGTATGAATTGTCATCATGGTCAACTTTATGTCAGGAAAGCTTTTTTCACCATCAAGATAATTAAGCAGTGGAGGTGGTGCCAGTGAGGTTGCAAATCTTGATACTCGGAGGTTTTAGGGCCCAGCTTGATGAAGTGCTGAGTAACCTGGTTTGAATTCAGTGTTAACCCTGCTTTTAGCACTGGATGACCATTTCTCCTGGATTGATTCTATATTTCTACATGAAAAGCATATAAATGAAATAAATATTTCAGGTATGAATCTAGAATTACTTTCTCTATGAATACATCTTTGTTTTCCACTGAGGTTTCACGACCACTCTTTTCCTACATTCATGATATTGTGTGGTGGTTTTTTTTTAGTACTAAATGTTTCAGTCAGGGAGTGTGCCTTGCAAGAATTATGCTAATTAAGAGTAATATGATACTAGTAGAAATTTAGTAGAAATTTTTGGCAGATCTAGTTTCATCCAGTCATTGCTGGGCTGGAAAATGGCTAATTACAGACACCACAGATACTCATGACGAGCCTTGATTCCCTCCTGTGTCTGTAGCCTGTGTCTTGCCTGGGGGAAGAATTGGATGCTAGCAATGAATTGATGATTTTTCTGAGTTTAATGGAAATATCAATGTTGTGTAAAAGCAGTTATTAGTAATAACTAGAAAGTCTAAAGCTGTATTTCTCAACAAATGAGGTGCTTTGAATAGCAATCGAGCATGAAGGTTATTGAAAGCCAGGTGGGAGGCACTTGAAACTCTTGCTCTCTTTATGGCTTTCTTTTCCCTTTGCTCCCTACTTCCTAAGGAGAGCTTTGAGGTTCTATTAGGATCAGACATCAAGGAAAAATCAGAAAAATAACCAAGAGCAGATGCTTAAGGAAGAGTAAAAGAAGAGGGGAGTCATGTACTGATTTATTCTTTAAACAACCATCACAGTCAATTTTTGCAGTGCCTCATCTCACGTTGCCTCTTTCTTATTCACTGTACATTTTAAAAATAATGAGCTGATGTTTACGGAGGTGGGAGGGTGGGGGTAAGGAAATGAGCTTAATTTAAGAAATCTAACTGTAGAGCAATGTACAGAAGTCTCAGTACTTTCCTCAACAATGAATTCCGCAAACTAATTCTCTCAAGAAATAATGATGTTTCAAGTTTAACCTCTTGGGTTTAAAAGAGCTGCTAATTTTGCATCTTTTAGTATATTTCTCTGACTGAAGACTCTCTTTGTCCCTTCTCAAGCCCTGCATTTTATAAACAGATTATCTCTTTATTTTTAATATTTTATGAGCTTTAACTATTTTGGTTTCAGTGTTAATGCAGAACCCTTAATTCTGGATAAAAGCATAAGAATGGAAGAAGACTAGGTAAATACATGCAGACATGCATGCATGTATGTAATGTTTGTATGTACACACATATGACAGCTTATGGACGTTTTAGGGGAATGATTGGTTACAGACTGTCCTTCCTTCAGGCTATCAGTTCCAAGGCTAGGAATGGGATCTCCAGTTCAGGGCAGCCTCCCTTCCGTATGTATAAGAAGATGTTGACTCTGTGAGACAATTCTGTAATTGATTTAAATGCTGTGCTAAGATGACATTGCTGTGTCTTGCCATCTGGCACAGTGAAACTTTCAACCCATCTGAGTGAGTGATGACCCCTCCTACAGACCTTTGAAGGCACTAACGGATGGAGAGAGGAGTGTGAGTGGTGGGCAGCGCTGCATGTCAGGTGTCATGGTTCAGTGTCTTACAGAAGGAGAGTCTCATGCTAGCAGAGAAGCCAAAAAAGCTGTCAGTTTACTTCTTCTGAAGCACTTGGGAGGAGATGTGCATTGACTGTGAGAAGATGACATGTTGTAGCATCCTCTTGCAGTGAGGTGAGGGAAGGAATATATAGATGATCCCATCTAGGAGTGGTTGTTAGGAATATAGTGCAGAAAGGTACAGAAGGTACTGTGGCAGCTAGAATGTATAGGCTTGTTTGCAAGGGAAGAAGAGGAGTGGTTTAACTTATTTGTAGAGCTAGTTGTGCTGTAGGGGCTTTCTATAACCGTTCTGACCTCTTGTATTTCTCTTCACTGGAAAAGTGTATGTGAGCAACTGAGAAGCTTGGTCTTTGGTATATTGATGCACCACTGTGCATTTTGTAAATCCAAATATGTTAAACAGCTATCCTCCTTTATTATATTCCCATGAAATAAATTACAGCATCACCCGAGAAAGCCAAGCCACACTTCACTGTGAACTCCTCTTTGAAGACCAATCATCCTGGGACAGACTTCCTGTGAACACCATGAGAGTTATGTTACAGGATATGTTCCATGGTGCTTTGCTCTGAAACTTGCTATAAAACCCCCTCAGTCCCTGGAAGGAGAATTCATTTGCCTCTCTTTCTGAGTGATTTGTGGAACTGTCAGCAAATGAGTGATCCCCTGTTTCATCCTCCCAGAAATAGTCAGGCTGCAGCCTGGGTTAGATTTTACCCCAAGACTCACAAACTTTGAAGTACTCCTCCCTTGGCTGAGATGGTTTTTTTATAGGAATTGAGTTTGGATTAAAACAGGCAAAAACTCTTGTTAATTTTGTGCAGTTACATAGTAAAGGTGTAATCTCAGTCTGTTTATGAACTTTAACTGCTAATAAGGCAAACAAAGCTCAGTGATACCATGTTTCTATACCTTCTGTGCATCCTCCTGGTAGGCTTGATGCACCATTTGCCTGGTCTCACTCATTGTTGTCAGCAGCAGAAGTGAAGGGTTGTGTGGTCAGACAGGAAGCTGCCATCAGTCACTCTTGCAGAGAGATGCTGAGCACTGAGTCTGGCACACAAGTTGTGCAGATCCCTGGAGGGAGGCAGATGGAGACATTTTCCTGGAGAGAGGAAAGACACTTGGTCTGAAGCCTTGGATGAACAGAGTTGCATGAGCAGTTCTTGTTATCATTCCCGCTTCAGGAAAAAGGGCAGTGGGACTTGAAAATAGCCATTGTGCACTGAGAAGATACTTGTTTTGTACTGCCAGTTTCTCTTCCAAGAGGGAAATTAACTCAAGAAGCTTCCAAAATTTGCCAGTGCTTGGCAGGACTTCTAGCCATAAACCTTTTGCTGTGGGCTGCTGGAGCTCTATGCTGCTTCAGCTCTTTTGCAGACAAAGCTCCCTCTTCTGCCTCTTTAATTTGTGTTTATGCACAAGTTATCACAAGTTATGATGCTGCTTTGAATGCCACAGCTAGCAGCACTGCTGAATCTATCAGGATTAAAAAAAGAGCCTTCCTGCATTAGTGTTACCTCATTGTTAGCTTCATTCCCTTCCTCCTGATTTTAGCTAAAATGGAGACATGGGGAAAAAGAAGAGGCATCAGGTAATTTTTGTATTTATCATGCATTTGGTTGAGTTAAAAAAAGGTAAATCTGTGAGACCAAACATCTTTGTCTTCTTCCAGTGTTCTTCCTACATACAGCAGTTTGTTGTCATACATATTTGCCCACCTGTATTTAAAAAAGAAATAAAGCAGAGCATGGAAAATGTGTGTAAAGGAAGACCAACTGACATCATCTACCTGGACTTGTGCAAAGCACTTGAGACTGGCACACATGACATCCTGGTCAGCAAATTGGAGAAAAATGGGTAAGGAATTGGCTGGATGGTCACACTCAGAGAGTTGTGGTCAATGGCTCAGTGTACAAGTGGAGACTGGTAGCATTCCTCATGGACCAGTGCTGTTTAATGTCTTTGTAGGAGACAGGGACAGAGGAATTGAGTGCACCCTCTGCAAGTGTGCATGTGACACCAGGCTGAGTGGTGCAGTTGACACTCTAGAGAGATGGGATGCCACCCACAGGGACCTGGACAGGCCTGACAGGTGAGCCCATGCCACCCTCATGAAGTTGAACAAGGCCAAGTGCAAGGTCCTGCACCTCAGTTGGGGCAATCCCAAGCATAAATACAGGCTGGGCAGAGAACGGCTTGAAGTTGCACAAAGAGAAGTGTGACCAGCAGACCTTGGGAGGTCATTCTGCCCCCCTACTTTGCTCTCATGAGACCCCACCTGGATTACTGCTTCCAGTTCTGGGGCCCCCACCACAAGGACATCAAACCATTGGAGCGGGTCCAGAGGAGGGCTATGAAGGTGATCAGAGGACTGGAGCACTTCCCTCACAGGGACAGGCTGAGAGAGCTGGGGCTCTTCAGCCTGGGGAAGAGGTGGGTCCTGGGGAACCTTATAGCAGCTTTCTAGTACCTAAAGAGGGCCCATGGGAAAGCTGAAGAGGGACTTTTTTTAAGGGCATGTAGCAACAGGACAAGGGGAAATGGTTTTAAACTGGAAGAAGGTAGATTTAGACTAGACATTAGGAAGAAATTCTTTACTGTGAGGGTGGTGAGACACTGAAACAGGTTGCCCAGAGGGTCTGGGGATGCCCCCTCCTTGCAGGTGCTCAGCACCAGGATGGATGGAGCTTTGAGCAACCTGGTCTAGTGGGAAGTGTCCCTGCATATAGCAGCGGAACTGGAGCTAGATGATCTTAAAAGCCCCTTCCAGCCCAAACCATTCTATGATTCTGATTCTGTGTATGTGGACTCTTATGCCACTTGCGTTATTTGTAGCTCATGTCACTGATATTTCTTTTTTATGAGAAGAGACAGTTCTAGACCTGTGGAAGATGTCTGTGGAAAAAAAAAGAAAAAAAAAGTGGTGTTGCTTGAATGGGTTTGTCGGTGTATATGATGCAGATGACTTCTAAAGCAGCGTCTCACCCACTGCTGCATCAAGTGCCAAGGGAAAAGGGATTTGCTTTATCTGTCTGTTCATTTTGAAACCCATTGGCCAAATTCAGCCAAAGAGATCAGAGAAACAGATATTATATGCACAAAGTCCTACAAAGCTTTGTGAAAAATGTTGGAGCAGAAAACAGAGTTATGAACAATCCCACAGGGCAGAAAGGTGAAAGGCACAGGATCAGCAGATACCTGTGGCTGGTGTGCCTCATGCTGGCTGGCAGCTCACATGTTCTGCCTCTTGCCTGGCTGTTAGCGAAAGTAGGAGAGAAGAGGGGCCTTTAAAGGCAGGAGGCAGAGCGAATGAAAGGGAACTGGACATGCTGCAAAAAATCTATACGCATGCAGTTCATAAAGAGCTAAGTTTCACTAATTAGGCTGGTCAGGGAAAAATCTGTTTTCTTGTTAGTGTGTCTTAATCTAATTCATTCAGTTTCCGAGTATAATTCATTTCTCTTGCCTCCTGCAAACTTTTTCTATTTAAAATTTTAATATTTTATTTCTTTTTTATGGTATAGATAAAAACAGGGCTTAAGAGTTAGGTAATTCCATGTAGTATTCTTGTATGATGCACATTCAAAATGAAATTCTCATTTTGGTAGCGCTTCTAGATTAAATAATGGTCATACTCCATTTTATTGTGGCTTTTTCTTTCCCAATAAAATCTGCATTATTAAAATCCTATTTAGGTCTTTTTATATCTTTGCCATTCTCAAGCGTTAACTAGCCTTAACTAGACAGCATAATGGTTCTGTTTCACATTTCTGAATACAATATCTACTATCATATATATAAACTAATAAAATGTAGCATAACTGTTACGAGGATGCTCGGTGCAGAATTAATCTTGATGAAGCTCAGCACAGGAATGGGACTAACAAACATTATCTTCAAGCAAAAAATTCAACAAGAGGCAGCACTGTCCTGTACCAACCACTGCCATCCATAGCAACCACCGGGTACCAGGAGCTGCTCAGGCCTTTCCCATCCCATTTAGTTATAGGACTAGAGATGGAGATGGCCTCAAGTTGTGCCATGGGAGGTTCAGGTTGGATACAAGGAAAATTTTTTTCACTGAAAGAGTGGTCAGGTGCTTGAATGAGCTGTCTAGGGAGTGATTGAGTCACTATCCCTAGAGGCATTGAAGAAATGTTGTACTTTTAGTGGAGCAATATTGGTGATAGGTGGACACTTGGACTGGATGATCTTGGAGGTCTTTTCCAACCTTGGTGATTCTACAATTCTGTGATCCCTCAGTGCTTCCCTGCAGCATGAGGAGGGGGCACCTCTGTTGCTCTTCATGTCCCCTCAGCCTCTTTGCTTAGCACTGTGCCTGCAGCCTGCCCTGGGCAGTTGTGTGCCTAGCTTCTCCCCAGCCCTGAGGTCTGGGCTGGACTTTCATTCCACAGGGCAAAATCATTCCCATACCTGGGAAACTGAGAGGTGACACAGGAGTCCACTACTTGATGATGCTGGTCACTTCACCAGTAGGAATGCCAAAAAAGCAGAGATGTTTAATGCCTTCTTTGCCTCTGTTTTCAGCAGTGATTACAGGCTCTGGGACCACCAGAGCATTCGGTTTGACAACTGTGACTGTGGTAACAATAAACTCCCAGCCAACCTAAAATTTTGTGCAATTGCAGCTCCAGATGGATGTATATAAGTCCATGACACCCAAAGGGATTCATCCTAGGGTACTCAAAGAGCTGGCTGATGTCATCACTCTCAATTATTTTTCAACAGTCTTGGGAATCCAGAGAGGTCCCATTCAAGTAGAAGCTGGCAAATGTTGTCCCAAGAGAGACGTCAGAGATTGCAGGCCTGTCAGTCTAATTTCAATGCCAAGCAAAAGTACGGAGAAAATTATTCTGGGAGACATTGAAAATTGGTATTGGGATCCTGGGCAGCATGATCTAGTGGTTGGTAGCCCTGCTCATGGCAGAAGGTTGGAAGTGGATGATCTTTAGGGTCCCTTCCAACATAAGCCATTCTATGATGCTGTGAAAAACAACTGAAAGGCAATGCAGTCATTGGTCACAGCCAAAATGAGTTTGCAAGGGGAAAGTTTTGTTTAATTAACTTGATCTCCTTTTATGACAAAGATACCCAAGGGAAATTCAACGAGGGAAGCCAGTTGATGTTGAATCTTTTGGGATTTCAGCAAAGATTTTGTTACTGTTTCTCACAGTCTCCTTCAGGACAAAATGTCCAGCGTACAGCAGGACAAAACCAGAATGTGTTGTGTGACTAACTGGCTGATGACTTGGTCTCAAAGGGTTTTAGTAAATGGGACTACATCCAGCTGACAGCTAGTCACTAGTGAGGTTCTGCAGGGCTCCATTTTAGTACCAGTTCTCTTTAATGTTTTCATCAATGACTTTGATAAGGGATTTGAAGGTAAATTAAGTTAGTTCATGTATAATGCTAAATCGGGAGGAGCTGTAGAATCCCTTAGGAGTAGAGAGGACTTGCACAGAGATCTGTACAAATTAGTGGGCAAGCACCAATTGTATGAAGGTTAAGAACAAGTGCCAGATTCTGTACATGGAACGGGGCTACCCTGTCCATGTTCAGAATGGGGCATAGGAGTCTGGAGAGCAGCCCCACAAAAGGGATCTTGGGGGCTCTGACTTACATTAAGTTGAATGTGAGCCAGCAATGTGCCCTGGCAGCCCAAGGGGCCCACTGTGCCCTGGGGTGCACCAGGCCCAGCACTGCCACCAGGAGAGGGAGGCGTCTGTCTGCTCTGCTCTTTGCAGCATCAGCTCCAGCACTAGGTGCAGTTTGGCCCAGCAATATAAGGACATAAAACTATTAGAGAGCATCCAAATGAGATGAAGGGTCAGGAGGACAGAATGTGTGAGGAGCAGCTGAGGTGCCTGAGTGTGCTGAGCCCAGAGCAGAGGAGCTGAGGGGAGGCCTCATGGCGGCTGCAGCTCCTCACAGGGAGCCGAGGGGCAGCGCTGAGCTCTGCTCTGTGTGACAGCGACAGGGCCCGAGGGAACGGCATGGAGCTGTGTCAGGGGAGGGGCAGCTGGGGGTCAGGGAACGGTTCTGCACCAGGGGTCAGTGGGCACGGAACAGCCTGCCCAGGGCAGCCCTGGGTGCTGGAGTTTAAGGAGTGTCTGCACACCGCTATCAGACTTTGGGTTTGGATTTTGGGCAGTCCTAGCTGGAGCCGGGGTTTGGACTCAGTGATGCTAGTGGGTACTTTCCAACTCAGGGCATTCTATAATTCTAAAATATATAATTTTATTAGAGCACTGTGATATTAAAAATATTTGTACATATTCCTATTAGTATTTAATTTATATACTGTAAATACGGCTGTATGGTTCCCTGGTCTGCTTTTTTTAATCACCTCAGTGTAGCGCACATTCTGCTTTATCTCAGTAGACTAAGTTTGGCTAGGAAAGCTCCAAGAGAAGGTGAAGAAAGTATCCATCTTTGTAATATTAAAACTATATTGCTGTACTGTTTAGAAGAAAAGCAATGGGTGGTAAGGCCCTCTGCAGTGACCCACAAGTATCAGGAGACCTTTCAGATCTCATGATGGTGCATGCAACAGCACCACAGTGGATAATGGGAGAAATGTCAGGTTTTGCACATCCCATGGTATCAGGAGGGCTTCAAAGATGAAGCTGAAATGCAGCTAAGTACAGAATCCCATCAGGTGGCGAAACTTTGGGCTGCTGTGCTGCAGCTTCCTTGTTCCAGGTGAGCTTGCACACTCGTGATACATGTGAATTAGTTCTACAGGCTGCTTTTTAATTTTCTGTAGGAAAGACAGAATTAGTCAGTAAAAGAAGGTAGCTGCTGTGCAGCTGTCTGCTGGGTAGGATTATGGCATAAAAGAGAAGCCAGGCATCACACTGCAATGCCTGAGTTACAGGCTATTTGTGGAGGATTGTGAAGAGGGAGTTAAGTGTATGACTCACACTCCACACATGGGCTGATCACAGCTAAGAAGAAGGAGAGATTTTCAGATAACATACATTGATTGTCAGTGAAAAATCATGACTGCATGGGAGTGCTTCTAGTGGGCTTATATCTTATCAAGAAGTAAGCCTGATACTATTTAGCATTTTCAGTAGCAGTGAAGAACCAAACACAAAATGATTACTCATAAAATTTGTGGATAATACAAGGCTTGATGAAATGGTAGATTTTGTTTGAGAAGGGATAATAATGAAAAGTAATCTTCATTGCCTTGTGCCTTCGGCTTAGTCAAAGAGATGCGTTTGAATACACTCAAAATAAATTATGGTTAGGGACTAGTTAACATCACAAATCAGAGATTACTGGTAAGGAATTCATTTTGCAATAGGGAGGTATGCAGTAGATGGGTATGGTTCAGAAAATATTTGGGGGCTTAGAAAAGTGTTTGATACTCTGAAACTCAACCTGTTGTTTAGATCAGCGAAAAGACTGGAAGATGATTTCTTGTGTGGTATATAAACAAGCTGGAAGAAAAAAAGTAGGCATGAAAGACTCTTTAATCTATCGGGCAGAGGCTTAGTAGGATCTGGTAGTTGGAAGCCAATGCCACTGACATTCAAATGAGCAATCTGGCACAAATTTTTCACAGCAAAGGTGCTCCGCTATTGGAAAACCAAATAAGATATGGAGACTTCTTTGTGCTGCTTTCAGATCAAAATTGAATCCCTTCTTGGAAGATATACTTAAGTATGACTACAAATTACTGGAGTTTGTATGGGAAAAAAGAAGCTGTGGATGCCCCATCCCTGGAGCTGTTCAAGGCCAGATTGGATGGAGCCCTGAGCGGCCTCCTCTGGTGAAAGGTGTCCCTGCCCATGGCAGGGGAGTTGCAACTGCATCATCCTTAAGGTTCCTTTCAACCCAAACCATTTTAGGATTCTATGATTCTGTAAGTTCAGGAATAAACAGTAGGTTATGAAAAGCTTCATTATTACTTCAGTTTCAAGCATCAAGCTATTGCTTTCAAATCTAATCCATAGTATTTAAAGTTTAAAAATTGCTACAAAATATTTGTATTAAAGAATAAAACTCTTACTATTGTAGATTATTATGGTACTGTGCACTGTCTGGTTTTACATGGCTTAGTGCCACATAAAATCACATTCAGCTGTGTTGTTTTTTCTTGGAGTTCTACCCCTTTATGTGCACAGTGTGAGCCTGTGTACGTCTTTGAAATTACTTCTATATGGTTCAAGCTGCAGTCTCTGTTTCTAGCCAAATCTAAAAGTACAAGCTGTTAATAGGCAGTGCAGACTTTTGAGTGCCTAATTCTAAAGTGTGACTGAAGTCAGTTAGCAGTGGTGCATTACTCAATGGCCTCTGGGTCTCTCTCCTGCCATCAATACTGTTGTGTTCTGGCAGAGGATAGTGGTGCAGTAGTTCTGTTGAGCCATGTTCTGGACCTCTGCAGCA
Source organism: Gallus gallus (assembly GCF_016699485.2). Lineage (NCBI taxonomy): Eukaryota > Metazoa > Chordata > Aves > Galliformes > Phasianidae > Gallus > Gallus gallus. The sequence goes on along the minus strand of NC_052533.1, from coordinate 16,440,837 downwards.
ACAGTATCTGTTATTTTTCTCAGATCTTCTTGAGCAAAACATCCTCTCTCCCCCTTCCTGGCATTTCAGGGAGATGCCTCCTGTTCCTCCTAGATTTGCCTCTAGGAGTTTACAGCTTCATGTGAGTGCAGAGCTGCTGGTGGGGAAGCCCTGCTTTCTGCAGCCTTCACCTCCTAGCATCTTTTATTAAGTGCCAGCCAGTCATGCAACCATACGTGTTGCTAGGCTTTTTGATTTTCCTTAACTATCATTTTATATATCCTCTAGGACTCTCTGGCATCAATTTTCAACAGTGCAGGTATGCTTGTTTTCAATGTTTTATTCTGCAAAACATTGGATGTTGGCAGCCGAGGATTCATTGGTGCTACCCTGTTGCTTGGAATGGACCAGGGTCTTTTCTCTGACCTGATTTTCAGCATTACTTTGGCATCATTTTCTACTGTTCAGTTGTGAATAATGCAAATTGGCATCATGTGTCTGGAATCATACTTCAGTTCAAACTGCATAAATATACAGCTTCAAATAAGAGCCAGTGTCTGAAGGCATTGTGGTAATTTACCAGGGCTGTTGAAAAGCAAGTTGGTACAGATAAGTGTGGAATTACTTGGTACTGTTGCCTCACTGAAATAAGGCTGAAAATGTAGCAGCTTTATTGTTTTTCAGTTGCTGCAAACAAACCTACATCCACCTTTTTTTTTTTTTTGCAGGAGATCTGTTTTTCTGCTTGACTTGTCTTTGTAGCTTTGGCCTATAGGATAAGCTGCTTTTTCTTTTTTTCTTTTTGGATTTCTTTTTCATGCCACTGTTGATATTTGTTTTATGAAGCTGCATATTGAACTTTATATTTAATATTATTTTTTATTAAACCATGTGATTGCTAGCTCTCTTACGGTTTCTGCCAGTCTCTTAATAACCATTATATATTCCTTCTGACCTACTTCTCTTGCACCTCAGATATCACTCTCTTATTTGCTTTGAACAAAACTCCATGTAGTGCTGAGAGCCTCAAAACTGACAAAAGGGCCGGAGCTACACTGTCCCAGTATCTCTTAGTAACAACCTTAATTGCTTTACGCAGGATCTTTCCTCGGCAATAAGTCTGCCTTTTATCTTAGAGTGGACAGACCTTTTTCTTTTAAATCGGATTAACGTAATCCAACTCTGGACTTTGCTTCTCTGCACTTTTTCAAATGCTTTGGAGAATATGGCTGCAGTGACCAAATCTCTTCCGAGTTTTTATTCGGTTTGCAAATCACACATTTCTCTTTGAGAAAATTGCTTATATGTTACTCTGAGAATCTTCTAGGTGCTGACTGCCAAGCTCTGTTTAGAAGTAGCAATTCATGGCTTCTGGTGAGGATCAACTCATACCGGCCTCTGATGAATAAAAACCTATTACACCTATAAAAATGAGACATTGACCATGTTACCATTTGAATGTAATAAAATTTAGGAGTTTGTAAAAACATCTATTTTGTAAAATTTTCTTTTATCTGTGACTCTCTCTTTTGTAAAGAAACTGTCAGTGCCATTCCTCAGAAACACTGACCAAGGCTCCATTCAATTTACCATAGAATCATAGAATGGCTTAGGTCAGAAGGGACCTTAAAGATCATCTAGTTCCAAACCCCTGCCATGGGCAAAGTTGCCAACCTCTAGATCAGGCTGCCCAGGGCCCCATCCAACCTGGCCTTGAGCACCTCCACACCTTGGGCATCCACAGCTTTTCTGAGCAGTCTATGCCAGTGCCTCACCACCCTCTGAATAAAGAATTTCTTCCTAACATCTAACCTAAAAAACAGAGTTTACTGGCTTTGGAAGAATGGTCATTAGCTTCTTGGAGGAGCCCTCCCGGATTACTCTGGGGCAAATCTGAGGTTTTCCCCTGCTTCTTCCTAAAGTGACAGTGTTCCCTGGCTTTTCTCTGTTTCTCAGCAGTACATCCCCTTACCCCATCAAATCCAGTTTAAAGCTGTGGTGATAAGCCCAGCCAGCTTGTTGCCCGCTATATTCTTACCCCTCTTGGTTGGTTGCATTCTTTCCAGCATCAACATGCTCTCTCTAGTAGTCCTCTGGCTTTATCATACTTGGTAGTCTCTTCATGTTGCCTTGAATGCAGGTCCCCAGCAGGCAGCAAATCTCTCTAGACTGATTATCTGGGCAGCAAGTGGGTGTCTCGGTGTCCCTGAGCACAGAGTCCCCACTTACTAAGATGTTTCACCTTTTCTTGGTGGCACTGGTTCTGACATTTTTCACTCTGATCCCTCAGGGCCAGAAGCTCCACGAACAAACTCTTACAGTTTATCACATCCTTCATTGGCATTTGCATTCACATCCATATCACTGATGTGGACAAGAGATGAGGTGCAGAATCCTTGTTCACCGTTCTGTGTTTTTTCTTATCCTTCTGTCATTTGCAGTGGGGGAAGTGCAGTGATGGCTGCCATCTGTTTGTACTCTTCTCTGAACTTTGTTCTTGGGCTTGCTACTTCTTTTACCTGGCATTCTGATACTCATTTATACTTTGCCCAGAAGGTCACTATCAGATCTCCCTGGAGCCTTCTCTTCTCCATCGTCCTGTAAACTCAAGCACTACTATTTATTTCAAATATCAAATGCATGCCCTGTGGTGGGTCCCAGAAATCTAGAATGAATATTGGATTGTTGTGAACAGTATAACTGAGTGACCTGAGGGTACTGAAAAACAAAATTAGGGAGACAGATTTTGTACCTGCCTTCTCAGAAAGCAAGGAGCACTTGAGCTTAGCTGTTTCCCAGCTTGTTGCAGCCTGAATGCAGCTCGAGCACAGTTGGATGTAGGAAGAACTGGCAGCATGCCCTGCCCTGGGAAGCTTCAGGTTTGTCATCATGCATCTGCATTACCGTGCAAAGTCACAACCATCAATGTCATTTGCAAGACTTGCCAGATAGAATACAGAAACCAAATGATGTATCCCATGACTATTTTTAGTAAAAATACATTTTCTGTTCCCTTTTGTCTCTCTGTTCAGTTAGACTGTGCTGATTTGTTTTGTTATCTTCTTCATGCTGTATGAAGAACATTTAAGCTGCTTGCTGTATTCAGAGGTCCAGATCCGTTTCTTTTGTGATTAGCCCTTTTTCCACGGCTGTGACTAAGTCTGAATTTGGATCAATGTCTGACTGTTAATAAGAAAGAAGTCTTATCAATTCCTCTTTATTTTTCCCTGTTCATTCCTTGAGTTACTTGGCTGTGAAACAAAGACATTGCCGTGGCATTTATTAGGAGCATTTGATATTTCTATTTAAATAAGTTTTCTTTAAAAAAAGCCAACATGGCTATCAACACTTGTTTCATGTCTTTGTGACCTGAATGCTGCAACTCTTCCTGCTTACTTCATCTTCACAGGTTTTCCTGAGCTTTGAGCTTGTTGTATTTTTTAGTCATTTTGTTGTCAGTAGGGTCCCATTGCTGTATAATGATTACTTGGGACTGCAAGGATGATATTTTACATTTGATTTCATGTGAAATTCTCAGTGTTTTACCTATCTAGTAGGAATGAAACTTCTGTCTTTCTTCCTGATTTTTTTTTAATTTAGATTAGCTGTCCTCTGTCTTTTACAATGCTCCTTCAGAACAGAATAATAATTTTAATTCAGTTTATCTTAAAATAAACACATTATTTTGTTTTTTCTATATTGGCTTAGAACCTTTGACAACTCACCCTTTGACCGTGGTTTAAGTGGTCTGTTGCAATGCAGCCTTCGTGTTAGTGATTCACAGCAGCTACTGTCAAACGGCTTTTCACTGATCCATGCAAATTGGAACGCTTCATGTTTAATTGAAATTCATTTCTGTGCTATCTGAATATCAGAAAATTTGTTGTGATATACCCTGAGAGTTTTAATTCTCTGTTTGTCTTCAGTATTAAAAGAATGCTAGCAAAAATTCACTAAGCTGAGTGTTCTAAACTACAATCTGAAATGTGTATTTTGGCACACGTATAAAAGATCTACTAGTCAGGGATGCCATGTCTCTCATTTGTCAGTGAAAGCAACAGCAGAGAGAAGTTGTAGGAGAGAATATTTTCATCAAAAGCCAATACAAGGAAGAATGTCTCCAAGCAATTTCTGACCCAAACCTTAAGCATCACCTTTGGCTCATTTCTGTAGCGCTCTGGAAGTCAACGGGCAGGTTAAGGTAATGAACAGGAAAAATAGACTGCTGTGCTGAAAGACATAGGAGAATCAGCCTCCAGGTCATCTCCCTGTGCCTGTTGGGGTTTAGCAGTTTATGATAATTTCCGCTGTTGTCACTTTTTTCATTATCTTATGGTAAATACGAGGTAACACTTTACAGAATCCAGCTTGTCATGGTGCTACTTTTTTCTATGCCATCTAAGAGGAAGCATAGAAGATAAGAGTTAGTTTTTCTTGCAGCTGATTTTTTAAATTTGAATGTTGTTTTAGAATGATGAATAAAGAAAATGTTAGTTTTTTATTCATATTTATTGAATTTGTCTGTTGCACTGTTATATTCCCTTTGAAGGGGAATGTGAGTATTGCATTACCCTCTTTATTAGACTGAATGACAGCATTGCCCAGTAACAAATTTTGAAAACAGAAGAGAAAAGGTATACTTTAATGGGCCCAAGAGCAGAATTTGTGATAACTCTGTGGAACATTCAGTCAAAGCTGTGAAGTTCATAGAACAAGTTATACAAAAGTGCTTCTAATCCTAACAAACACGTTAAAGCATATCAAATCTTAATGTCTAAATAAAAAGCTTGCTGCAGAAATGTTACTAAAAATATTACTGGCTGCTGAGTTTCTTCAATCTATCTATACGTCTGTATAATTTCTACACAGAAGTCACAGAATCATAGAACTGGAGATCTTCTACTGTAGCTCCTGGGATTCTTTTTCTTGCTCTTCTAGAAGGACAGACTGACATTTGCTTTTTTCCAGCATGTAGGAATCTCCCCCAGTCATCACTACCTTTAATTGGTAGAGAATTGAGAATGGCCTCGCAGTGACAGTGGTGACATCTTGTCACGTCCCTTGCGTGTACCCATGTCCATATCATGTGCCATGTTCATTTAAATGTTCCCTAACCTGATTCTTCTCAGTTGAGGTTAAATCTTATTTTCTATGAGTTTTCCCACTGGTCTTTGGCACCTAGGATTCCTCAAAGCAAGTCCTGCTGCTGATGCAAAGAAGGTGTTGAATATTTCATCCTTTATTTGTCGTTTGCCACCAGATCCCTGCCCCATTCAGCAGCGGGCCTACATTTTCCCTGGTTACCTTTTTGCTGCTGATAAGTCTTTACAAGTCTTTCTTGTTGCCCTTCATGTCCCCTGCCAGACTCAACTCCAGATGTATTTTGGCTTCCCTAATCCCATTGTTGCATGCTCAGTCAGTATTTTTTTATTTCTCTTGGGTCACATGGGTGACCTTCTGCTTCTTGTATGTTTTCTTTTCCTGAGCTTAGTCAGGAGCTCCTTGTTTATATACGTAGGCTTTTTGCCACCTCTACTTGATTTCCCATACAGTGATACATTCCTGATCTTTGAGGATCCCTTCTCTCATGATCCTGAACTCTGCCATTCATTATCTTTTCAGCAAAGGTTATCTTTGATCTTCATGGTCCCAGCAGTTCTTCTTTGTAAGTATGAGGTCCAGCAGAGTGGCTCCCTTCCGTAGCTCCTTGATCACCTGTGGTAAGAAATTAACATCACGGTGTACCAGAGACATCTTGGATTGGCTGTGCCCTAACGTGTAGCACTTCCAGCAGGTTACTGAAGATCCCATGAGGGCCAGGACACGGAAGCAAAAGGCTTCCATCAGTACTCTGATGAGGCCTCATCTACTTCCTCCTGATCAGGCAGTCTGTAGCAGGTACCCACCACAATGTTACCTACATTGGTGCTCCTGCAGATCCTGGCCCACAAGCTCTCATTAGGGTCATTGGCAGGTATTTTTAAGGACATAGTTAATGCTGGTTACTTTAGGAAACAGTCAACAATCCTGGCTGCTGAGGCAATTCCTACAAGTATGGTATCATACAGTGCTAGGGAGGCAACAAGTGAGTCTGTTGAGTGTGGGAGGTAGCACACAGCATGTATTTGTCAAGATATTAAAAATATTTCATTGTTTTTGTAAATCTTAAATTCAGACAGACATTCAGAAATTAGTTTCCAAGAAACTGTAGCTTCCTTAGAAGTGCTTGTGATTAGCCCAATTAGCATTTTTTTTCTGATTGCTACCCATGCTTACAGACTTGAGAGTAAATATAGTTCAGTGAGCACTTACCTGGGAAAAGAACATAGAAATCAATGAAAAAAATGATTTTATTCAGACACTGCTGACATTATACAGTAATTCCAGAAATTCTTCAAATTTACTTTAATTAATTGTCATATTTTGTATGAAAAATTGGAAAAAGAACAAACAGAGCAATTTCATCTCCTGAAGAGTGTCAGTGTAACTGATCTGTTTAAATCACAACAGTGGCAGACAGCAGCATGCTGGGTTCAAACAAAAATAGCGTACAGAAAATTACTGGGATATTCTTCACTGCTATGTACTGCGATGCTTGCACAAGCCAAGCTGAGGCCAGTCAGAGCACAAGAACCTATCCTTCTTCAACAGTTTATCAGATATGTATTTTATACAGCTGGGGCTTTGTATTTGTTGGGTGTTTTTTTTACTAATTTGTTCCTTTATTTTAGTACTATGAACAGAAGAGATTCATTCTTCTCATTCTTCTGTTTTTGACTTTGGACTATTTTCTTTTCCTTCTGCTGAGAAGCTGCAGTCACATACTGTTGTTCATTTTCTTACATAGACATTGCACTACTTGTTCTTTCACCAGGAGGAGGTTTTCATATACTGGAGTGTGAATGAGGTTAGGTCTAAACAGTTCTATTTTGGTCTGTTTGTCTGTACTGTAGAATTTCCTTTTTTTCTGATGTTCTTAGTGAATGCTAAGAGGGAAACAAAAGTAAGTTGGGCAGTATGACAGGGAGTGTATGTGACAAGCAGCTTGGCTACCAACTAGTGTTTGTTTGCCCCCTACATCATCTACATTTAGAGGAAAATACAAGAGTTTTGAAATGATTAAGGCTTGGAACCATGTTTCATTATTGCCTTTGAGACTGGAGGACTTATGAATGTAAAATAAAAAGACTGCCAAATGAAGGGGAGAGCTGCAGGTACTTCAGCCCTTAGTGCCAAATATCTGCACATTTATAGTGAAGCAGGTTTATATCTGATGTTTTCCCTAGATCTTAAGTGTCTCCTGTGATCCTGAGAACTGCACGTGAAGCTGCTCTGAGAGCATTTGACATTTAACTCACATGCTGTGCTTTTTATTGTACGTAAGGTCCCTGTTCCTCCATGCCAACAACTGGGCACTTCCTCGCCTTGCTGTGGGAGATGCTTAACACAGACAAGTAACTCCAAACCCAGCTGTACAAAGTCCTCAGTAACCTGCTGTAGTTGAGGCATCTTTGCTCAAGAGGGTTGGATTAGGTAATTTCTAAACCTCTCCTTTCGTACCTCAGCTGTTTTGGCATTCTCTGAATTGATCGACTTGAGCAGAGACCTGATGGGCTTTTGTACCATTTCCAGCATTTTAATTCCCTTCAATGTAATCTACTTGCAGGGGACTGGTTTTAGTAATAACAATATAATTTATCACATGGAAATTTTATCCAAAGAAGTTAGCATTGTTTGTGGTCTTGGTTTCCATTGGTGGTGACGTTGCTGTATCTTGTGACAGCTGGAGATGTTCCTGATTTAATCTGTTGTGAGTGTGGTTTGAATCTTATCTTTTGCAGACAAGACGAAGAATAAACTTTCCTTTCAAATACACATGAAGGTCTTGGCCATGATACCTGCATGCACGGACCACAAGATAAAGTTAATATTTTTTCCACAAGTGGAAGGAGAACACAATGCTGATAAAGAGCTTCATTTTCAACACAGTTGATATAAAACAGTGCTGCCTGTCAGTCATATTATAAAGTGGTTAACATTGATTTTATTAAAGTGAGCACAAAACCCTCAACAAATATTTTAGCTAAATATTACTGTTATGTTTATTTTGGCAGTTTTTGGCCAACACCCTCCTCAGCCTTCTCTGGACCACATTGGATTAATCCCTATCATCTATACATTGTATAATAATCCTGTGTTGTGAATTTGAGAGGGAAATTGTGTCCAGTGGATATGAATGCTCATTCTCACATGTAAAGGAGTACAGTAAAATATATTGGGAGTTCTTTATTTTGCAACGGGGCTGTCTGTCTGCTGTGGTTATGAATGCATGTAAATGAATGCAGAGCACAACAAAGACTGGGCCTTTCACTGTGTTGTCATTCCTCCCTCCCAGCGTTCTCAGTGTGGTTGAAAAGAAATGCTTTTTTGGATTGTTCTTGTTCATGATTACTTAACTGAGTGCCAACATATAAGGACTCTGCATGGTTAACTTACTAGTAGAATGGACTAGTAGAAAAAGAGATCTTTCCAGATACTAACTGCACTAATTTGTGGGAAAAGCATGAATCTTGGAAGTTTCACTCATGTCAACCTCATTAATGTTAGCAGGAAATAGGGAACTTTTCATCTTTGGAAAATATGGCTGTATATGATTAGCCATGAAGCTGTAAGATTGGGAGCATGACATGATAAAAAAAATGTGTACATTCTTATGGTTTTACTTGAATGTATAAAGGTGGATGTGCTCCTGGCCATCCAATGTTGAAGTGGCTCACTTGGCCAGTTGACAGAAGCTTCTAGCCCTGAAACATTTAAAGAAAAGAAAAGTGAAAGGAAAAGACAAATTCCAAAAGATAACAGGACATAAAAATGGTGATATGTATAAAGATGGGAGAAGTTCCTGTCCTTTCAGTTGCTGATGTTTGCTTCCTGCATCTTCAGTAATGGATTGTCATCTTTAAGTGGTGCCTATTAACATCATTTCAGAGCAGAAAAAGAAACAAGTGCTTTCAAGTTCAGTGCCAAATTATGCTGTGCATGGTGCTTTAGTGGGCATCCCACAGATGCAGCTCTTTTCCTGGTCTCTTTCTTTTCACTGGATTTTTATTTATTTATTTATTTATTTATTTATGAAGGTAATATACTTAGTGATAAAGCCAGGCAAAGCAAACTTGATCCTGGATTTGCTATTACCAACTTTTCACCTTACAGAATCAGTTTATTTTAAAAAATATTTCTCTTGAATCTCGTCCAGCAACACAGTTAGACCCACTGTCCGCTCTAGTCCTGAGCTGCATGCCCCTTCTCTACAGGAACCTCTCCCAAAAAGGCAAAGGGAAAACTTTAACCAGCTAAAGTGACTGATTTTTTTTTCTTTTTTAATGGAAAAGAAACAAGGCAACTAGTTAAATAAGGCTGGAAAGAGCAGTGTTTATACCTAATTCTTCACTTGCTTACTGTGCCTTTAAAGAGCACGCTGTGATTTGATCCAACTAGTGAATTCTGAAGCTGCATCAAGCCCTCCACAGTCTTCAGTGGTTCTTAGATATTTTGTTTTCAGGCTCTACTCTAACTCTCCTGCTGTCACCCCTTGCTATCTCTCAGCTGTATTCCTGAACTTGCACAGCAGTTCCTTGTCAGACAGGGCAATATCATTTCTGTCAAAGAAGTATACTGAATTCATCATTTCATAAAGAATTGTATCTTTAGCACCTTATAAGCAAAGCTAATACCAGATATCACATACAGCTCAAAGACCCTCAAGAAAATTTCATCAGCATGAGAAGCTGTCTGAGGAGAAAACAATTCAGCTCCTAAGGAGAAATTAATCTTACTCTGCTTTTCTACTCCTCCTGCAAGAGGAGTTTTCAGAGAAGTCATTTGGTCTCTAATGACAAAGCCAAGCTCAGATTCTGTGCTTAGATCTTGGAAGTCAACTGGTTTGTTCCTGTTGAGCAGGTATGGGGAACTTGCGGGCTGGGGATGCTTCAGAAGCCTCTACTGGTCTGCACATTAACAGATTCCCAAGGACGGCTGCAAGTAGCTGCCCCCGTCTGTGAAATGGTGAGCTAAATCTGGCCTTCGGGCTGTGGGGTCTTACAGCAGTGGTGAAACACTGTTATTGACTGCAGAATCTGATGCAAATCTCTTAAGTATTGTTTTTCTTAAAGCTGCAATTCTTCAAATCATGCAAATGGATCAGATATCTATTGTATTTAGCTTAAAAGGAAGGAGATATTTTGGTTTTGTGGCCACCTTCAAAATGCAGGAAAGTTACTGTGTTTTCTAAATTTGGCTTACCATTTCCTGATCATAAATACAATGCTTGCCAGTGAAATAAGAAAGAAGAAAGGGAAGAAAATCTTTATGGATCAAGACTTATAACCATCCTCACATTTACTTTGGTCTGGATTTGGATTTTATCCATAGCAAGACTTTTGCTATCCGTAGTGTGCCTATTTTAAGAAGAAAAGCTTTGGCATAAGGTTTGGACCAGCTATCTTACTGTTGATCACTAGAAAATGGCTCTGACATTCAGAAAGGTTGCCGCAATTGTCTGTGAAAGTTTTCAGCGGGAGAGAATGCCTTTGTGGAGCAGCACTAACAAGGAAAAGGATTTGTGCCGTCCCCACTGCTTTAACTCATCAGCCTTTGTTAAAGGAAACATTGTGAGCCAGACCAGGAGGGGAGTTGGCTTTCTAAGTTTAACACCACAGCATTCTGTGAAGCAAATTTTGTAATGAAAGTCCTGAAAATGTTTTGACCTGTTGTAGGAGAGGATTGCCTACAGGCAGTGCTTAAATCTATTTTCACACTGTAAGCTTCCTGATAAATAGTAACCTTGAGATCTTTTGTGCTGCCTATTCTGAAAGTCTTTGATAGGGGTAAGGTACTGAATGGCTTTAAGATTTACTGAAAGTTAATAATCACCTGATGATTTTTTAAGAAGCAAATAATTAGCTTAGCCAGAGCTGGTATAGCCTGAAGAATTTATAATCTTCAGACTGAAGTCTAGCTGCAGGAGCTTTAACAATCATTGAATTAAGGTTTCTGTCACCAAATCACCTCAAATTTGAATGAAGAAAAGAGCTCAGCAAGATTGGTTTGCTTATGGAGAAAAACGTCTGAGGAGCTGACCTCATTTTTAGAAAGAGAGGGATGTAATTATTTAAACATATTATTGAAATGGTGACGTTAACCATTTCGCTGTAGATTCGGGAAGAGGTAGTGTTCTGCCTATCCTAGTGCCACAGGACTTTCAGAAATTTAGGAATTCACAAATTTAGGACTCTGTGTTTGTGAGCTCTTGACTTCAGTGCTCAAACATAGCAGCTGACATAATATCTGGCAGACAGGAGGCATGCCTGTGTCTGTGGTCAGACTGAAGGGCCCTTTGCAAGGCACCGAGCATGGTCACCGTCACGGTGATCTGCAGGAGCTCTGCACAGTCCAGGCTTGGCCCAGACGTCAGGTGCTTCACTGGCACTCCATAGTTCTGCTAATCTCAGCAGGATTCAAGAAGGCATTAGTGCAGTAAGTTTATTAGAAGAGATAATTAGCACAAAGCAGATGAGGATTTCATAAAGAAGGAGACTTGCTCTGCATCACTGAGGCCTAGTTACGTGACACGGCAAGGCCCCAGCTGAGCCTTCTTGCTTCCCAGCTCCCCTGTACTTGGAGCATCCATTGGCACACACCCCATATGGGTAAACCCAGTTGAGGAATCGCCAAATCTGATGAGATGCATCTGGAGAGTATGGTGATGTGAACAAAAACCCTTCAAAAAGCAACACACACGCACAGGTTCAGTGACTGGCAGCCCAGCAGAACAGATGCATGCAGCCAGGCAGTGAGCTGTGGAGCAAGCAGGCACAGGGGAAAGGTGAGGCCCAGCTGATTCGCCAGAGGACTCCAGCTACTGTCCTTGGGATCAGCTGCACACAGAGAAAGCTCTTTGATCTGTATTCCACCAGGAGATTGAGCTTTTCTCAGGTGGGAGGTAAAAGAAGAAAACAAAGCACATGTAGGGCATGAAAAATTATAGAATCTAGGCTATATTTAAAGAAACAACAGATCATTGAGTTTGCTCATTGCAGGCATGCCCACAGATTGACAGAAAGAATCTACTTCAAGTCAATATATTTTTATTAAAACAAGTCATGTTTTTTAGACTCTTTCCATGCTATTAAAAATGCATGATACTGAGAGGCCCATGCTACTCATGGGAGTGAGTGAGTGGTTCTGATTGCAGTGGGAAACTCTTGGATTATTTTTGCCTTCTAATAACCTGAGCCTTCCCTTGAGCTATTTGTGAATTCCCTCCCAAAATTTCTGAACTTCCTCAGTCTGGTCAAACTGTTGGAAATTAGAGCAGACCAGTTTGTTCCCTGTACATTGGTGCAGAGCTAGGGTTTTCATCAAAGCACTGGAGAATTACCTTTATAACATTTCAGTGTCACATAATGCATTTTGTCCAGTCTTTCTCCATGCAGTATGAATATTCCTATTTTTAAAGGCATGGTGCAATACATGTAATATTTAAACTAATCTAGGAAAGTACTGAGTAGGTTATCATTACGTCCTGACTCACGTGTCTTTCCTTATGAATGATAGCTTTTAACAGATACCAAAATAAAATAGATTTTAACTCATCTTCACAGCTCTTCACAGCCTAGTTTTCTAGCAGTACATCTGAGGTATTTTTATTGTACATTACCTTCCTGTAATAGAAAAAACACCTCAAAACTCTGCAGAAAGTATCAATGAAACTATACTTTCAAAACAGCAATTTTGAAAGTAAATATAATGTTATAATATCACTGTTTCCCAATCACTCAGTACCCAAGGCTACTGCTCAGTCGTTTGTTAGTGAACCATCAGGATATCCTCAAATATTTATTAACCACATAGGATGGGAACTCTCTAAAGTATTCACACATTCAAGAAATTGCCAAACTTGGTTTCCTAATTGTTGTACCTTTTACTGGCCAGGCTGTGATGTGTATGATGCAGGTCTCAGCCTAGGTTTGCTGAGGCTGTAGATGGTCAGGTTCAGTAAAGCAAAAAATTATCCTAATTTCATTAAGTATCTTCTTCTGTGCTGGACTTCAGGCCTATTTATTGTGAAGCCTTGAGGAATCACATGGGAAGTAGTCAATGAGTGATTTGGAGACTTTCAGCCAAGATGTGGTATAGAAAGCTGTTCATTTCTATCTCTCAGTTGGATTTCATTCTTTAGCGCCTAGAGGCAGTAACTGATGGTATGAATGCATCTAATTTGGGTCTTCAGTGTCGATGCTCTTCCTTTAGGCATCTTTCCTGGTGCATAGATAAAGCCTGCACTCAGTATTTATATGTGTGCATATGTGTCAAGTGTGAGATGTGAGCTCTCTTTTGTATTGGTAAGGTGCCATATGTGGGCCATAGGTACCTCTTCACTGCTTTCCGTAGAATCACATTGGTGTACCAATTCTAAGTAACTAATCTCATGTTCACTGTTACTCAAGAAAAAGCAGATAAGACTTAATCCCTCCCCCATAGGAAGTCAATATAATTCATAAGAGCTCTTGACCCCTTATCTTTCTGATGTAGCTTTCATATCACAATAAAAATCATCAGTCTGGAACAGAACAGTTTGACAGGATGACTCAGTAAAGCCACAAAATGACAGATACTAGAAATAAAAAGCAAACAACCCGTGCCAGGTCATTGCTGTCAGAGCTGGATCCTTCACCTGTTGTGCCTACTGCATATACAGCTTATAGTTTGGGAGCCATGATTTCTGTTCCCAGGGTGGATTATTGAAATTATTACCTGAAAATTTAATATGATCTTATTTATTTTCTAAGATTATGGGTTCCATCTAAAGATACGACTTGTACAGCAGTAACCATGGCTTTGCTTGCTGTTCCCAGACTGATAATCCCAGCCAGCCCTGAAACCAGCACACTCCTTACCTCCACATCACTTCTTCTCCTGTCTGCTGGGCTGCCTTGCGCTCTCAGCTCTCCGTGTTTGCAACCAAGTCCTCACCTTGTCCATCTATGTGGAACTGGGGCAAAAAAAACCCAAACAAAATACAACAGACCTCTAGACCAAATACCTTATTTCCCCAGACTTGATGATGAAGACAGCAAAGCTGGGGGTTACCTGCTTTGTGGTCTCTGGACAGCTCACTCATTCTTATCTGAGTCCTTTGTTTACTCTTTTAAAAGGATAGCTATTACAAACCAGCTTTAATGCTGTCTGTAGATTAGAGCTTTGCTTGAAGGCAGCTTGTAGTGTCTTCCAGCAAAGCAGGTAGAGTACATCACAGTGTGCTGTCTGATGTGCCTGTAAAAAGAGCTGGGGACATTTCACCGAAAGTGGTAGTTGGATTATCCAAGAACAGTGTATAAAAGTGCATTGCATATGCTGAATGGTTTTAGCTGGGAGAGGAGCTAGAAGATTCAGAGGAGGGTGGTTGTTTTGTCTCCTGCCTTAGATCAGAGGCTGTACCTCTCAAACAGTGCTCTAAGCTTCTCACTTGTTGGCATTTGGGGGACAGAGAGGACAGGAGGAGGAGTTTTTTTCAGCTGGCATTGCTTTAGTTGATGTTTGTATTTAAACATTAATTTGTTCAGGAGTTTGAATCCAGAAATGCATATATATTCATAAATTAAGTAGCATCAGAGAACATTCCTGAGTGCTGTAACTCCACCATCTGTCCTGCTGAATTGTCCCAGTGGTACCTGGCCTGCCCATGGCCTTACTAAACCAGCATGGTTTTCCAGTATGGTTCGGGAGCTGGTACAGTCTGCTGCAGTGGGCAGACTGCATGCAGTCACCCCGAGCTGAGGAGTAATGGTGTGGATGTGGGCTGTTCTCTGCCTGCATCAGTGCCAGGGACAACTAAGAGCAGTTAATTTTTTAATACAAACGTAGCCTATAAGCTCTGTATCTTCTCCCTGTGAGAAGTCTCTCTCATTTGCTCAGTGACTTTTTCAACCCAGTATATGGATACAGAGCAGTCCAAAAAAAGGGGATTAACTATTGTCTACTGAGAATTCAGAGCAGAGATTTGAACCAAGAGCTGCCCACTTTTCTGGTGGAGAACACATCATCAGACAACACATTTCGTAGGCAGTTTGGTCTCATGTTGCTGCAGTGTAGCTTTTATGGTGAACTCAGATGGTGTCTGAGTCAGAGGTACAGGAAGGAGAATGATGCTCCAGCATGGTGAGTGGGCCTGCCCTCAGTGGGAACTCCTGGGGACATGTCTCTGCCCTGATACACAGTCATTAATGAACAGAGGAGACTGAAGCTGTGTGCCTGCCACTGGTGAGAGGGTGAGCAGCATGTGTTTGGGTTCAAATCACCATGGGAAGAAGAGGGAATTACTGCTCTGGACCTCAGGTTCTGGTGAAGCCCTTTTAGTCAAATGGCAAATTTCAGCTGTGAAAAGCTAGTGCCTCTGATTTCATTTCAAAAAGAATCTGTCTTTCTCCTTCCAGTAAGCTAAGTATTGGTCTGTGTTCACAACGTGGAGGAGGAAAGCCTTTGTTCATATTAAATTTTGGTGCTTTACAAAAGGAGAATTTACTGACACTGCCTGGAACAATGGTGCTGTAGCTGATGAAGGCAGAGAGAAATTGTCTGCCTCGCATCTGTGGAATTTCCTGCATATCCTTCCTGAAGGCTTTGGGAAGCTGCTTCAGACAGAAAGCACTTAGCATCTGTAAAGGGAGAGGAGAACATCTATCAAACACGGGAAGATCAAAAACTGTGACTCCCTGTGGAGTGACTGTTGGGAGGGAAACAGCTGAATAATGTTGAACACATTCAGTTCTCTGACTTCACCTAACGCATACTGTGAAGGCTGTGTTTGTAGTCAAAGGATGAATCATTTTTATGGATAGGGAAAAGATTTTGTGCTTTTGCCTTAAAAGGCACTGTGCTATTATTTGTTTGAGAGGTAATGCCACTTGCTTTTGCCTCCTTTTAGACAAATATAAATATAAATATTAATCTGGAAAGTGATTTTTTTTTCTTTTTTTTTCCTGGCCTGTCCATGAGATGATTTGGGAGGTGGTTTAGGTGCTTGGTATGCTGTAAATGTTGGAGATCTGGCATGGGCTTTTAAAAACTCAACTATCTTAAAAGATTCAAGTTGCCTAAACCTCACTGATAATTAGTCTCAGATGGATAGCAAGAATATTCAGTGCCCATGCTCATGCTTCAGAATCCAGAGCTACAGTGGTTTTGAGTACAAAATCATTGAGACAGTTCAACCCTTCATCTTGAAAGTGCCTTTCACAATTACTTCTACAAGGAGCAGGCTGTTGTCTCAGAATCAGCACGCTCCATGGGAAGCATATCCAACGGGAGAACAGCATGACTGGGGTTGAGCTGACAGACAGCACTGTAATGAATTAAAATATCGCACACATGGTTGCTGTTTTATGGCTGTGACCTTCTCTTTTCCGAAGACACAAGTCTTCCACTGGGAGCTGAAAGGTATAAAACAGCCTGACAACACAGCATGTCAGCACGTGTCTCTACCATAAGTATAGCTAATATTTCCTATTAGTGCTGTGTAGCACTCTCTGGGCAGCAATCAGTTCCATTTAAATAAGATGAATATGAAAGTAATAACGTTTCAGATTTTACTCTTGTACATACTGTCAAGGGAAGGAATGTTGATGATTTTTTTTTTTTAATGGTCTGATAGTGAAATGCAATGAAAATGTAATTCCTCCAACATGGTCAGTGCTCTTTTTAATTCTCCCGTCTGAATTTTTTTAGGGTTTTGAAGGTATTCCTGTCCAGAACTGCTCAGCGTATTCCATATATGACAGGTGGGCGAGTGATGAGGATGCTGGCTGTAATTCTCCTGGTAGTCTTTTGGTTTCTCATTGGCTGGACTTCTGCAATAACCCAAAATTTGGAAAGAAACATTCCTCTAATTGGCCAAGGGCAAACATCTGACCACCTGATCTTCAATATGTGCCTCATGGACCGCTGGGATTACATGATGGCTGTTGGTATGTTCATTTTCTAGTTTATCTTCTAATGTCTAAAATAAGGCTTAGTTCCTTTTTCTTTACATTTCTTTTCCTTCTAGAATATCTTAGGGCTTTATCGGGCTGCATAACATCATTAGAAAAGCATGTAGGAGAATAAAATGTTGGTTTATGTTTTTAAATGGTCTGAGAAGTAAAACAACTAAAATATATTGAGAATTTTATGACTTTCAAAGGTTTGTAACTAAGATGATAGTAACAAGGTGATTGGTGCTCCAGGAATGGTTGGGTTTTTTTTTTGATTGCTGAATATATCTAACTGTTCTACACTAGTACGGTGAGAAATTATGGTAGGAATAACTATAGTGGGCTTTGCACTTCTGCCCCACAGAACTGGACAGAGCTGTTGTATGAGGAGGGAGAGGACTTGCAAGAACACTCCTTCATAGAAAATTGGACATATTTTAATACAAAAGCTGTGGGAATAAAAAATGCATACCAAACTTTTCAACTGAATACATTTTCTAGATATGCTGTTGGTGCTTGGGATAGGTAGGAGCTAAAAAATGCCATGCGTCAGAATTCAGTTCTGCCATAGCGAGATAAAAAATGACACATTTTTGTTTCCTTCATTTTATAACACACAGTGAGTTTTATGTGGTGAAACATTCTTCATCGCAATCACTGGATAGCTTCAGTCCATCTGCACCTAGAGCCCTTAGTTCCAGAACAGCACAGGTGTGCCACCCACACTCTCAAATATGTAAATGTTTTGAAATTTTAACTAATTATTTAGCTTTCTGTCCTTTCCCTCCTTCCCCATGGACATCCTATTGACAGAGACCTGCTGCTGAGAATAAGGGGAAGGTAATGGGCTGCACTTCACATGGGAGTAAAGGCAAGATGGATAGAAACAACCAGTGGTATTTGGAGTATTTTCTCTGAGAGTGGCATACAGAATGCCACTGCATTGTAACACGCATTTTAAAGGACAAAGCACTGCTTCCAGCTTCACCAAGGACTTTCCACAGCTCTAAGCTACTCAGCCCCCTCTCATCCCTGTGCTGTGCTCTGCTCTTCCCTCCTTCATGTAAGATCTCTCAGGCACACTGCTCCTCATTTGTGGATATTCTCACGGGATGTTCACATGAAGAGAAGTATAAACAAGTACTTCTTGAGATGTGTCTCTATTTGGGTCCTTTTGGAGGGGTTTACTAAGAAAACAGGACTCTGTTTTGTCATAATACTACAGTATTATCACCAGAGATTATGTAAAATTAATAACAAATGAGAATTAAATGTGGAACATGATGTCATCTTCACTCATCCATGTTGGATGAAAATTTTACTGCATTTCACAGCCAGCAATACAGGGTAGGATTATCACAACTTTGATGCCAGTAGTTGTTGCATAATGGCAAACAAATGTGTTTATTCCCTTCATCTTACAACTGTGGCAGTGAACTGAAAAACAACTCAGATCTTAATGGCTGATTATGACCCTTTTGATACTAAATGATGTTGGAAATAGCAAAGATTGTTTTTTAAGACAAATTTACATCTAGAGGGGTTTTTAATGTTTTTTTTTTCCTTTTTCTTTTCAAAATGCACTCAAGCATAGTAGAGACAAAGCTGACTTGCAAGCTTGAATACAGTTGGTCGTAATTTCCTTTGTTCTGGCCTTTTGCCTTTGCACCCAAACTACCTTATAAACATTTGTGCAAGTCTTCAGTAAACTGTGGAGTTGTGAGTGATACCAGGATTTGTACGGCTGTAAGCCTGTACAAACCTGTGTGTCTGTACATTTATCTATGAATGTGCACTTGAAGGTGTTTATTGTTAATGAAGTCTCAAAAGCTTACAGCCAGGAGGACCTAGTTCCAAAACCAGATAATTCATTTCAAAGAGCTGTCAGGAGAAATACACATAATGCAGAACCCCTTTCATTCCTGCAGTTGACTGGGAACAGCCATCTAAAAGATTTTATGCTGCAAATGATGTGATAGGTTATGATATTTGATTCAAAGTGGCAAAATAAAAATGCAGGAGGACAATTTGTGGAAGATTTGTTATTTAATTTGATTTAGGACTTTATACAAAGCTAATTAATACTTTGTAATATATTCTGTCACCTGTAGCCAATGCTCCAATGCCTCACTGTTTTTCACTCTGCTGGCAATGTCTCACTGAAACGTAGAGAGGGAATTTTCAAGGTCACAGATTAGCGAAGTGAGAATTAACAAAGCTCTGTTAGAAAGTCATAATGAGATGAAGCCTTTATGCTACCAGAGATTACTGGAGTTAGGATTTATGAAGCATTTTCCATACTAATCATCCTACTTAGGCTCTATCTCCAGAGACTTACTGCAGTGAATGTTTTATAGTTACATTTCCATTAAGTTTGAGAGGGTGCTCTCTGAGAGAAGTAGGGACTTTTAGACATAAAGGTTGTCACCATTTTTAACACTGCCTTTCTACTCTGTGATATGCTGATGAGAGAAATTAGCCCTCAGAAAACGCTTATCAGTGTAATGTAATGTAAGTTAGTATGTACTTTCCTTGACGTTGGATACTTGTGGGTATTTTAATTGGGACTTGCCTGGATTCTTTTATTTCTTTTCTGTTTGTGCACCACTGCTGGAGTTGTGGCATCTGTCTCCTAGACAAGCCATGGCATGGATCACAACCTGAGATTTTAGAGAAAGACCTGAGGGCCTGAAAAGGCTCATCCTCAAAGCCTTTCTGCTATGGTTTGAATAAATCCTATACCTCTACCTGCCACAGCACGATTTCTGATTTCAAGTTAGAAAAAAATAGCTGAAAAACTTGTACCCAAAGGCTCATGGTGTCACAAATCAAACTATTATTCTTTACCTGGAGGGAAGAATCATCTAAGTGAAAGAGATGTGAGAGCAGTACTCAGAAAAACTTACCACTAAAAGGAAAACGAAGTAATAAGTTTAATGTGCAGAGCCCCTGGCAGGAGAGAAAGATAGGCAGAGAGGTAAACATGCATGTGCAAACACCAGTAAAAAGCAGAGGTGAAATCTTGGTGCACAGAGGATCCTGTCTTCGTTAGGGCCAGGGTTTTACCCAGTGTGGATAGCATTTAAGCTCTCGTTTTTAAAAATCCCCGTGTGTACCCTGTGTGTGTTTTTTGACATTTTATTTAAACCAGAAGTTAAAGGCAGGTTTTAAACAAATGCAGCTAGGTGTTTTTCTGAGCACAAGTGTGATTCCCAGCTGGCAGGAGCTGTGCTCCTCTGGCTCAGCTGCTGCACTAATTGGGAGTTCAGGTTTTGGGTTCTGGATATAAAGGGAATTACAAACACACAACTCTGTCATAATTACTGAATGCCCTCAGCCAGGAAAAGAAACAAAGAAGTATTTTAGTCTGTGTTCCCAAAAGGGTTTCCTCCCACTGTTCATTTGTTAATATTTAACATATATAATCCTTGCATCTAAAGAGGATATGAATTGCTAGGACCGGCTCTGACAGATTGGGAATTAAGGGTTCCCTTAAAGTTAGGGCATTGTGGCACAGCCTCACAAAGACCCCTTATTAAGTTTTGTACAGGCCCTCAGCTGCGTTCCGTGAATGAGTAATTATTATTTCTTTTTGTTATCCCCATTTGATGTGGCCCTATGCCATATTTAGGGTACTTTGTTCAGAGTATTCAGTGAATTAAGAATTGTTAATTTCTAAATGGGCATTCTTAAGCCATGTTCTCCTTAGCATGAATGTACAAAGATTAATGCCAAAAATTGTCAGCAACAGCTATCTCTTCTGAGTGCTCTCTTGAGACATCTGGGAACTAATTCTTCTGAGCAGTGTTTATAGCCTCCTCTGTGTGGAAAGCCCAGCCAGAAGGTAATTGTTAGAATTCAACACTGACGAATATCTGGTTTCAGTTTTCATGTTAAGACTCTCAGAAAATGTGAAAATAGTGATTGCTTGTGAAAAGCTTACTCTAAGTGATACAACCAGGACTTTCTAAAGTGTTTACAGCAGAAATGGGAAGTGAATCCTGTTTTACAAAGAAGTCTTATGCAGCTTTCACTACAAGACTGCCCTTTTTCTGATTGTAACCCACTGCTTTTCCTGCCACGTACACCTCTTTCACAGTCCGTATCACCAATTATGTGTGCAATCTAAGTCCCCCATCTCTAAGACACAATAAATCTTAAGAAAGTGTAGGGAAGAACAACAAAGACAACTAGTAATGTCTCCTCCATGAGAATAAATGAAGTGGGGCAATTCATTCATCTCAGATTAACTGCTTCTGTCAATTCAATTTAAAATAAAGCATGCTTAAGGGTGATGGAAAATGAAATATTCCCCCCAAAATAGTGTGTTACGTACAATGAGCAGTAAACATTTTTCAGTTTCCCTTTCTCAAAAGTAGTTGGAACCCTTGGTTTGAACAGTTCAAGTTGCACTGCCCCCTGCAGTGACATTCATTGATTTTTATACCTGCCCCATCACAAGTGAAAGCCAATAACCCTTCTGTAGGCACAGTTGGTACAAAGTGTTTCTCCTAAGGAAACCAGTAACAGGTGTCTCAACCACATGTTTGTATATCAGTAAATTTTGTATTCAGATTCTTCTGCAAGCCACCTGTGGGAGGAGAAGGCTTTGGGAGAGGCTAGGAGATGCTACGACTTCCTCTTGTCTTGGCAGCAGAATCCATTTCTTGTATGGCTTCAATTCTTTCCTGTCATTCGACTATTATGGATACTGTTGGCATCTGATTGCATCCTCTTTAAGATGTGAGAGAAGCAGTCCCACACTCAGCTTGCTTCTCCCTCTTCCACCCACTCAAAAGTGGATGACAGAGCACAGGAGAGTGGTCAACGGGCTTTAATAGCAGCGGGCAAAGGAAGGAATGAGGGAGGGCAGCACATCTCTATAGAAGAAGGAATAAAATGAAGAAATGAAGAAAATAGGGGAAAAGTGCAGAAATGAGGGGAGATCCAGCCATACGTTTAATGCAGGGAGACTCCTCCAGAAGGGACAGGTTGCTCATGCTCAAGTCAGTGGACGTCTGCATGGCCAGCAAAAAGCATCTCTCATTTTCCTCAGCCCATGTTGTACACAGGCTGTTGGGTCAGCATGTGCCTGGCGCTTGCCCAAGTGGTCTTGCAAGGCAGTCACGGCAGCTCAGGGGATGGAGCCTGCTGTGCTACAGCAGCCTATGGACACCTACTCTTCTTTCAGCCGTGCACAGCTACAAACCATGTGAATTCTGGTAGTGAAAATATGTCAGGATTCGGCACCATTAATTGTTCCTCCACATATAAGTCTCTTTATTGCTGTGCCTGGCACATTAAAGTAATTCTGAGATATGATCAGAGAGAGAGATAAACCTCTGCTAATTTATAATTTGCTAGGAATAATTCGGCACTGAAGACCCGTACATGTAACCATGATTAGCTGAAATACAGAACAACCCATTCAGCCTAAGAAAAAACTTGTACTATGACATGGCACACCTCTCCAGCTGGGTGACTGAATGCAGTGAAGGCAGAAAGAGAACACACTGGCTGGCTGTGGAGAAGCAGGACGTTTGGTTTTTTTCTGTTTAGAGTGGTGTACTCAGCTCCTGAAGGCTGAGTGAGAACATGGATGGAAGAGCCATAGAGCAGTCCATTACATTACTAAGAGTTATGGTTTGTATTCAGAATCTGAGAGAAAAAAATGTTGTAGCTGTGGAACAATACTGCTTTGTGAATAGTGCAAAGTTCAGAATGCCAAATGGACTTAGTTAAAGTCATGCTTGTAAAAGGTTCTCCCTTCTTAAACACATGAAGAAAGCATGCAAAGTATTTCACCATCTCTAGAGAGATGGTCCTCTTCTTGTCCCGTGGTACTGCTTCTTGACCAAAATCAATATGGTTGGATATGGAACATCATGCAGAGTCATGAAAATTGGTTTTAAACCATGAAGGCTGTCTTCCTTTTGCAGGTAACATATGAGTGGCAGAGTTAGCATGTGATGTGGCTGCTGGCTCAGGAGAGCTCCCTCCAGCTGCCCACAGCAATGTTCTCCTGAAGAAGCACCTGGAGGAGGTCATTTCTGGCAGGGCAGGAGAGTTGAGCATCAGCCTGAAATAACTCACTTTCCCTTCTAGGCCATGGCAAGAAACAAACTCATAGTTCAGGGTTTAAGCTGTTCACAAATATGGTTAATTTTTTTCCCACTGACATCTTGCAGGAACAAGGTGGCATTATCCCCATTTTGCACAGCCAGCATTGAGGCACAATAAGATTAGGGTTATGTGGTCTGTCTAATCTGGGTGTCCATTTTGCAATGCTTTTGGCTCAGTTACAGAGCTCAGTCATATCTACGTAGAATGTTATATATGGTCTCACTAGCCAGGAATACAGCCCCCTGTGCTCAGTTCTGCTGCAGACTGCAACAAGAAAAAATTCTAGGTTGATCCCCAGCTAGAAGAAGGACATGTTCTCAGATTGTGTCTGTGAAACATGGCTTGAGAGGTGACTTTTGCATTTGTAGAGGAGCTCTGAAGCACAAAGTTAGAATTCAGTTCTCCTGCATGTGCTCAAGACCACTTTTTTTCTCCTGCAATCTTTCATCTTATTCACTAGGCATCTGAAATGTTGTCTGCAACAAATTAGACATCTTTCTTTATTAACCAACCTTGATTTATCTCTGGAATTGCTCTGTCACATGGATTAATTGAGTCTGGTCTCCCAGGAAATGATATGGTTAACTGAAGATTATCACACACAGGAGAGCAATTTAAAACTGCATATGTGGTGTTTTAATTTTAGTGCTGTTCAAGTTTTAGAGATGCCAAAGCTGTAAAAGTAAGGATGAAGGACTTTCCTAAGGCCTCAAAGAAGAGTTAATGTGTAAACCTTGCTCCAAAATTGACTTACACGTTTCTTGATTTTCCTTGTTTTCTTATATGATTTTTGTTTTCCTGAACCTATGTTTTCTTACCTTACCTGATGTCATACCCTTACTGCCTTTACATCCTTGCCATCTGTAGGTGCTTTTCCCTTGCCCTCTCAAGTGTCAGAAGGATCTTATCCAAATCCTGAAAGGGAGGAAAGTGACTTCTATCACTACTTTCAGTTCTCCATATCTCATTCCACCGGTCCATGCAGTCAGCTGAGGTACTGACTTCAGTGAGCAAGGAGCAAGGACACGGATGCTGGAACTCACTCATGCTGGGGCTGGGCAGACACGTGTGAGTCAGGAGCAGGTCATTCTGCATCACTTAGATGAGGCCTGACAGTTCAAGGCTCAGAGATGTTGTGGAGGCACTGGAACAGTCTGCCCAGAGAGTTGTGGATGCCTGGCATTCAAGGCCAGGTTGGATGGGGGCCTGGGCAGGTTTGTCTGGTGGAAGGTGTTCCTGCCCATGCAGGAAGGTTGAAACTGGACGATCCCTAATGTCCTTTCCAGTGTTCTGTAATCCTATGATTTCTTGGCTATTTCTGGACACAGATGTGCCTTGTACTGGTTTTAAATATGAAAGAACAGTACAGACAACTGCACGTTTATCACATCCTAGTAAATATAATATCTCAGATCTTCAGGAAGTGTGAGTCAAGAAGACCAACCTGAGTGTATCTTTCTTTACACAGCAGATACGTATCACGTACTGTGGATATCTCATTGTCACTCATTATCAGAAGGTGCAGAGTATGACCAATGGCCCACGTGGATCCCAAGTGGGCAGGCGTGGACTGCCCCTAGTTGTAATGGGGTATAGGCTGGTCCAATGTGGTGGGTAATGGAGCTAAGTGTTCCAAAATGCTCCCTTTTCTAACACGATGGGCATTACAAACAAAAGGAATTATCATATTTTTAAAATGCTAAAGAATATATTTAACCAGGCAGGTTGATTAGATAATACAAAGATCAAATAAAATGTTACATTAAAAAAAAAGTAACTAGCAAGATATACATTTAAAGATTAATTAACCTATGCACATGGCATATTGAGGCCACATTGTGTTTACATCTCATCTTCCATTCATATCTTCATCCATCTATGTCTCTAAAGCAGTCATTTCTTTTCTTAGTCGTTTGTCTGTCAGAGATTTGCATCCATCTGAATGCCTGGTTTGGACAGTTACAAAATAGCTACTGCACGTTTTTTTTAGTATTATTTTTACTTCACATTCCCTGTCCAGACATCTGTTGGCAGATTGCTCACGTAGGAATTCCCATCATTTTTCAGAAGTGGAAAAGAAGACACTTCTTGTGCTTAATAAGTAAAAAGGGGTAATTTTTCAGCCCTGTGATGAATCATATTTGAAGGACTAAGATTATGGATTTTGGACTTAGAATTTGGTCTTGACAGGTTTGCATTATGGTAATACATTCCTTTAGTTTTCAAGTTACTCTTCCTACAGCAGGCTTGTAGTGAAATATTATTCAGCAAACCACATTTTGTTCCTTATAGATATTTTGTGCAAGACAGCCACTAATGTGCAAAGCACAAAACGAGAAAGACCTCAGAGATAAATCATGCTTAAGAATTTCGCTCTTAAATGTTTCACTATTCATCTATCTATCCAGCTATCAACTTAAAGTTAGTTACATCTGTGTTACATATAACAAATATATACATATATTAGCTTGTTTTGTGTTGAGAGATCAGAAAGACTATATAGGAAAATACTAGAGCAAATTTTTCTATCTTCAGTTTTTTATTACAAAATGCTCTAACAGTATATATCTAATTATGTGAATAGTTTTCCCCCTCAAGTGCAACTTCTACACATTACATTTAAGCATTTTTGATAACAAATTGTTTTTCAGTTAATACATTTTGTTTGTTATCATCAACAAAATTATTGTTGTGTTGGTTTTGGCAACCATAGGAACTCTGTTGTTTTACCTTGTGTTTTTAAAGCTATTTCCCATTTGTGTTACATACCAGATGTCACACTAATTATTATCTACATACAGGAATGCCCTCTCTGCTCTAACTATAAAGCTTTTATAAAAGCTTTTATAAAAGCATTATTCATTAAATAGTACCAACCACTGTTGTACTCCAGTATATTGCTTTATATATATTGCAATATAATGCTTTGAAATACCCTCTTCTGTCTTAGGAACTTTGTATGAGTATAATCATGAAACTGACAACTAAGAAATTTGCAGAATTAAGCAGATTCAAGGATCATTCATTCCTACTTACTTCATTGTAATTGTCTTTACTATCTGTATGCAACGTATTCATTTTCATTGCTGTTCT
Source organism: Gallus gallus (assembly GCF_016699485.2). Taxonomy (NCBI): domain Eukaryota; kingdom Metazoa; phylum Chordata; class Aves; order Galliformes; family Phasianidae; genus Gallus; species Gallus gallus. The sequence goes on along the minus strand of NC_052533.1, from coordinate 16,414,612 downwards.
ATCATGATATTTTTTTTCAGTCTGGATAAAAACACATACATACTCTTGTAAATCTATAAAGTTACACCAGATCTTGTTTTAATGGTAAAAAATAAGCACAGTTTGGCCCACACTTCTTACATCAATAATACTTTCAGCACATGTCATTTCCTACATGTATTTTCATGCCATTAATACCCAACGTTTTCAGACTTTCAACTTCTGTTAGCACTGGTAACTAATCATTTCTATCAGTAAGAGACGTGGGGCTCTTCTCACTGTGGTTGTAGAATAGAGAAAAATTAACCATATACTTTGGGGGTATGTGCCATTTATTTCATGATTGGCTCTTACATTAGCTATGCAGCTCTACTGTGAATTTCTGTATTCCTTTATTTATTTATACTGTGCTACACTTTGGAAGAAAGGCAAAATGAGAAGAAATAGGCCATGTGGCGTGTTCTGGGGAATGCCTTCTGAAATAAGGGTTATCATTGAACACAGGACAGTAAAATACAGTAATTTGCCTTTAGCATTCTGTGAATGCATTTTCTCCTTTTCACTTTCTTCTTAAATCAATACAGAGCAATCAGAGCAATACATTTCATTACTTTGAAGAGCAATACATTTCAGTGCCATGATTCTGCATATGCAAGATAAGTGTACTTAGAGAAAACAAAACTGATAATATTTGTAAAGGAGCCTGATGTCTTATTGAAGCAAAATCCATATTCAGCTTGTTTAGAGAATACTTAAGGAACAAGATTGCTTGATAGGGAATTCCTGTGTAGGTGTTTTTAAGAAACTAGAATAATACATAGAATTCAGTGGTAGCATAGCTTCTATACATAGAAAAGATTAGAAGATTTGAAATGTTATAGCACTATAATGTATGCATCTTATAGCAGTTACAGAGTGTTAATGGTAGAAGGAACTGGAGGACCTGTTCTCGTGAGATGTTCAGTGCAGATATTTTATTTCAATCTGTTGATAATAGGGGTTCACAGATATTTGTACACTTATCCAAACCAAACCAATAGCAATTGGCTGATCATTCCCATAGAGGGCAGTAAGAAGTTTGATAAATAACTGATTTCCCATTACATTACATCTTACTATATTTTTAATTCAATTTATTTCTATATTTATAGTCAGTAGTAATTTAAGACCCAGTGACAAAGTACAGAATTTCAGAAACCAACAAAAAGCTGAACATGGAATTTTCCTTCAGTGCAGGCAGCTGATTGGATTCAGTTCAGAGATGAGGAGCTGAGGCAGGGTTCAACTCACCTACCCAGATGTGTGAGATGGGGTACTCAGGTAGTCATCAGAGTGCTCTCAATTCTAAGGAGAAATATGGCATCTTGCCATGTTAGGATGTGATGCCTTGCACTGCAGAGCTGGCTGGCTGCTCATACGCAGCAAGAAGACTACTGGCTGAGCATAGGTGAGTTCACTCCTAACCCTTCCACAAAATACAATGGTCAGTGGATTAGTTAAAAAAGTTTGACAAGCCAAAAACAGTGTGTGAGTAACAACGGGATTACACTCAATTTCTGAAGCTGGCCCAGAGCAGTGCTGGTATCGCAGGGGTCTCTTACAGAACTGCACCTTGCTGCTCAGGCTTAACCACTTACAGCCACGTCAGTCCAGAGTGCAAGGCAAGGCACAAAGGTGCCAGCTGTATTCCTGCTATGTGGCAGAGCTGTGTTTTTTTCCTTCAAGGGGAGGTTTTTCAAGGTGGCTATGACATGATTTCAGTTGTATCAAAAGCAAAATGATGTCACAGCGGAGCGTCTACTGGGACCTGCAGCCAGAGGACTGGTGGGTGCAGATGACTTAGCTCTAACAGCATTGTCTAAGCTGATGCTGACCCTTTCTTCCTTTATGCATTTTTCTTCTAACAGAGAGAAACACGTCATTTGGTATAATTATGTTAGGCCCTCAGAAGTGACTCATAATATTACGGGCACCAGCAAAATTAACTGTCATGAACAGTGGAAATTTTTAAACCCGAAATAGATTGTTTTATCTGAGTTACAAACCTTTGAAATGAAAATGTTGACTTAAAAACTTGAAGTCTTTAGCATCACCAGTAGCTACCTCTCTAACAAGAGCCAAAGCTACAAGTAATCATACTCGTTATTTTAAGTAATGTCAAGCTTCTGTAGTACCGATTTGGAAAATGAGCAAGCAATTATTAGACATTGTCTCAAGGAAGAAATTATTTGATAATGCCTTAAAAGTTTCTATATTGAAAAGCTGAACCACCACGAGTGCAAAGATTCCTGATACAGAGAAAAAGTGGTGTTTAAAATTAAAAGCAGATGTATGATGTACAGTAACAGTATCTGAAAGAGTTTGAATGCCTGTGTGTAGATATATACATTTATACGTATATACTGTCTTTATATAGATACTCACACGTGCAGAAGATACTGTAGTACTTCAAATTTCCTTCCTTTTCCATCTATAAAACTAATTGCAAATTATTTCTTTTTGTTCTTCTCACAGCTGAATTTTTATTCCTCTTGTGGGGTGTTTATCTCTGCTATGCAGTGCGGACAGTCCCATCAGCATTTCATGAGCCACGTTATATGGCTGTTGCAGTTCACAATGAGCTCATTATCTCTGCTATATTCCATACAATTAGGCAAGTGATCTGTAGATCTAGTAATTAACTATTTATCTTTCAGGTTTCATATGGTGCAACATAAAATGGGTAAATGAAATAGGATGCATAAGGGAAAGTCTCATAAATATTTACTTAATTACTAAACTTAAAACTGTTCCCATAGAATTCAAGAATGTATATGATCAACTCCTCATTAATAATATATATTTAGGGCGTTTCTGTCCATATTGCTGGCTGATGCGTTCTTTGTTCAAAGTTCAGTACACATGACAAACTAGAGGTAGGAGAAATATTGTCGGTCTTGAATCACTTACACACCACTCACTGGTTTGTATCCCTAGAAAAGCAGCAGGTAAGAATGTTGGTTGATATGAACGTGTCCTGGTGTGTAACAGATTGGTAAAGTGCAGCTGTATGTTGAGATAATTGCACTGGATTGTGCATGAGGCATAGTGCTTTATACGCTGACTTGAAAATTGTTATGCTGTAACAGTAATATAAGGCATGTATTTCTTTGAAAGCTTATAATGAGCTCAATGTTTCACATTTGTAAATTATCAGAACAGCAACAAGCAAATAAGAGTCTTTGCCAGAGCTGCATGAAAATTATCTTATCTGCCTTTCCCTCAGAGCACCTCGTAATAAGGATAAGGAATTCGGAATAGCAAGACAGCATGAATTTCAGCTCATGCACCAGGAGATTCTTACGACTTTCCTATTACATTCTTACACCTTCCTTTGCCTCCTGACAGACCTTATCTACTCTGATTTATTTTTTTACACCACTCCACTGACAATCTTCAAATACTGCTCTCAGTTTGTAGGTCTGTATTGGAGCTCACATTTCTCTCTGCCTTCTTGATGTTTTCTTTCGTGTTGCAGCATTTTTCTCTGAGTAAACACCAGCAAAAGAAAGAAAAGAAATCTTTTGTCTCCGTTCCTGCCAGGTGCTCTCTTTCTCTGCCATGGTTATAAAGTTCACTACACTTCTCAGGCTTCCAACTTTTTCTTTCCTTAATCTTCTCCTAACCCCATATCTTGGCATTTATGCACATTCAGAATCTCCTTGTTTACTCCCTAACGCAAACATATGAAAAATTGTTTTTAAAATTTGTATTTGGTTGAAATGTTTTTCTTTTCTGTTCTTGATAGGGTAGATGTAAAACTCAGTTACACTACTTTTGAATTGCCTGCAACTCGTATGGTAGCCTTTCAGTCAAAATTTTCCCCCAGTAATTAATGTTCGTATACCATACTTTGGTCCATGGTAGAAGATACAGCTCAGTGCATTAGGAGAAGTATTTTGTAGGCTGCAAGTTTCTTTTAGCAATCGGATGGAAGTAATCATCCAACCCTGAGGATTTTCCTTGAAAACCACTAGGAATATGAGAAAAAGGAGAGACTTCTCTCTCTTACATAGACCTGGTCCTGTTGGCATTTCTAAGCAGGCCAGTGGTTTGCTTGTTCTCAGGTGCAGATTGACAGAGTTCTTTCATTTTTTCTGAAATGTTCCTACACTTGCTGGTCTTAACCAAGCCAAGAATTCTGAAGAGATTTCTTCTGTCTACGCCTTCATTGAGAACAAGTGTAATGCAGTTAGGCAAAGAAGGCACAGAAGGACTTGATTTTTCCCATTATCTGTTCTTTCAGCCTAGGGTCAGCTGATTTTGTTCTTCCTTCTTTTTTTTTTTTTTAATGTACATTTTGTATTTTGTATTTTTGTATTGCTTTCCTTTCTTCTACATGCTGATTTGCTAAAGAAACACCGTGTATTTTTTGTATATAGGAATGAACAAAATGCATTGGAAATACAGAGTCCTTCCTGAGGTGATGTACACATCCATATACACAAGTCTTAACTGAGTCTCAAGTTCACTTTTCTTTACATGCATTTTTTCTTGCTTCTGTCTTCTCTGCCAAGTTCTGCATGGAGCTGAAGGAGCTGCAGGGTAAGATGTACATTTATATGACATATCTGAATTGTCATGAAGTTGAAAGCACTGGAGTCTTGAAGTATACCTATTATTATGTTGCAGCCATCCAGTCTGAAAACTCCTGAAGCTCATAAAAGATTAATGTGAGCACCAAATAAAACCTTGAATTGTTTATGTTTGTTCTTTAAAAGTATGATTTCCATTCCAGAAACAGAGGGTTCTTGATCTGCATTGCACTTTCTCTTGTATTATCGAGAAACATTTTGATGGGAAAATCTCATTTGAATAGAAGCTCTGTCTCTACAATGATCAGGCACAGAGCTCTGTTAGTAACAACTTGCTTCCATGTCATTAGCCCATCTTACTGCCCCTTCTTATGATTTTCTGTGATTGTTCTTAACCCATCTGCCTTAGCCATTCTCTGCCCTTGTCTTCTCCCTCATAAGCAACCCACTCTTTTGTTACTCTCTCATTACTGTTGGTCCCAATTTTGCTACATTTGTATTCAAATCTGATATTTCTATCATAACCAAGGTAATCACAGCCTTATAAACTATTGCCAATACAGTTACATCAGGACTGCTGGCCTTGCAAGTTCTGCTCACTCAAGGGCCTGCAACACTCCCTTAATTACCTGTGAAGTTTGGCTGTCTTTCAGATGATGCCCTGCCATCCCTCATGGCACTATCTGTATGTATCTTTTTGCTCTGCTGTTTGTTGTATCCAGCAGTCTCTCATGTCATTTCCGATAGTTCTTGTGTTCAGATAGCTGAACCCTTGGCCTGAGCCTTGTCATCTGCCTGCACACCTTAGCAGCAACAGCTGTATTGTCAGAAAGAAGGATTTAAAACATTTTATTGTATTCATGAAACACTATATTTGCAAAGTAATAAACATGAAATGATTAACATATTATTGTGGCGTGTAAGCCAATGTTTCATGCCAGACTATTTATGTTAACAAAAGCTTCTGCAAAATGTGCATCTGTGATCTTGGGTAAGCTGCAAATCTCATTTTGATGTGAATGATTTATATAAACCTTCAGATTACAAGCCAGTGGTACATCCATTCATCCATTGCATTGCTTACCGTTTATATCTTTGGGAGCTCACTAAAGCAGAAAAGCCAAGCAGTGCTTGCTCTACCACCCTTTTAGAAAGCTCAGCAAGGAACTGTTTCGTTTGTGAAGTTCAGCCACCCATTTCCTAGTGTTTGCAAGGCTCTTGGGCCATAAGCGGTCCTGAAATCAACACCATCTCTTTGCTCCCCACTGAAATGCAGGCCGGTTATGTTCTTTCTTTGTTGGCTTATCAGCCACACTCTATAGCTGCAATCTCTGGACATCCTCTATTTACAAAGTTCACTGCAAATTATCATAGTAGGTGTGCTTACTTAACCTAAAATCAGCAGTTGAAATCCTTAATGCAAACTGCTGTAGCTCAGTTCATGCCAAAGACTATTTACACTATCTGAAAAACAAACAAACAAACAGCTAAATAGAGTGAGAACACTGGAATAAGCAATATTCTCTAAGATGTGTTGTTACTTTTATACTTTGTTTCGGCTTGTGTTGTTGTTTTTGTGTTTTTTTTTCCTGAATTGTTTTCAATTTGTGGCACATAGGTAAAGCATGTGAATATAATGGTTAGTCTGTATGAAATCGCTGCAAAACAAAACCAGTTGTGCTTGGCCTTTCAATGAAAAGAAACCTCAGGAACATTCAAAATGTCAAATCGAATGCACTGGAGAAATGACAGTGAATTGCAATGCAATTCTTTTTTCAGATTCATTCTTGCTTCAAGACTTCAGTCTGACTGGATGCTGATGCTGTTCTTTGCACACACGCACTTGACTGTGACAGTCACTGTTGGGCTACTACTGATCCCCAAGGTATTCTGTTCTTTTATCTTTTGTCAAGACCAGATAATTATCAGGAAGATAATTTTGTCATGCAGAAGCAATTCTGTATAAAAGTAGCAAGCAGCTGGTAGAAAAGGAAGATGTGAAATTTGGCTGTGATGCCTAAAAGTGTATCTTTTTTCTTTTATAAACTTGTACACATTTTGAAAGATTCTTTCTTTCAATTTTCAAAATTCCATATATTCAGAGGACTGTTATTTTCAATTTAAACTAAACAAATAGATTTGATTTATACAAGAAAGAAAAGATCTTGCCTAATGATCTTTATTTCAGTTATTTGCTTGACTGGGCCACTGGCAGTATTACCTGAGATCAAAGAGTTTGGGTGAGGGCCTAGAAAGGCTAAGGTGGACCATTAAATAAAAGTGGGATGAGGAGCTTAGACAGTCCATGAGATGGAGTGATTGGGACCTAAACCCAGCAGTTGTCACTGTGCAGTGGTTTCACCCTGATGGGCTGCTGAGCTCCATCATGCAGCTCTGTCATGCTCCCTCCTCAAAGGAAAAAGGGGAGAAAATAGGATGAAAAAGTGCTCAGGGGTTGAGATAAGGACAGGGAGATCATTCACCAATTATCAGACTCAGCATAGAAAGATTAACTTATTACCTATTACTAGACCAGAGCAATGAGAAACTAAAAGTAAACTAAATACACCTCCATCCATCCTCCTCTGTGTCCTCCCCAGGAGCAGCACAGGGGATCAGGGAAAGGGGGCTGTGATCAGTCTGTAACACTTCATCTTGCCACTCCTCCATGGTCACTCTGCTCCTGCTCCACACAGGGTCCCTCCCACAGGACGCCATCCTTCCTGAACTGGTCTCTCATGGGCTTCCCACTGGCTGCAGCTCTCCAGGCGCTGCTCCAACATGGCTCTGTACCATGGAGACCACCCTTCAGGCACTGCTCCACACTGGTCCCCACAGGCAGCAGCTCCCCCAGCCCTCCCACCCCACTGCAGTCTCCTCCCCATGGAGGATGAATGTAGCTTTCTTCTTGTGCACTACTCCAGCGAAACAAGTGACTTTATAATTGCTCTTGAAATGACTTGAAACATTAATCAAAAGGTCAAGAATCAAAGGGAACAGTAAAGGTGAAAGTTGCATAAAAGGAAAAATGCTAGGAAGTTCAAGTTAATGCCCTTTTCAGCTTAATGTAGCTGCTGTTTCTGTCTTTTCCTGATTTGCTGACAAACTCTCAAAAATACGTATATTAAACAGTCATAACCAGAGGATGCACTGATGCACCCTTAACACTGCAAAGCCCTGTTTTTTTAATGACTCTACTGGTCTTTAGTAATAGTTTTATTTTCTATTTTTTTTCCATTAACTTAATTACATGTTTTCAGAGATGCCTTCCCAGACTAGCCTAGAAAATTTGGTAACCTTTCTGAAACTGACTCATAACTAAGGATCAGGGTTTCCATTTTTAGTTCATTATCTCTGTAACACTGTACAGACTTTCCTTCCAGCACCCCAAAGAATTCAGGGAATCAAGGGAAGATTCACAAGGTTTAGTTCCATTCACAAAGTCCTGAAGCCAGATGACTACATGGGCAACAGAATCACAGATGAGTGAATCCGTATGAATAAAGAAATAGCTGACACAACCTCTCTTTCCAGTGCTTAATATCAATTTTTTTTGGCCACTCTGTCTATTCATTTTCAGGGTCAGGATCCAAAATGGGAGAATCACTTTCTGCAGGATTATTCGACTGCATGGAATATGGAATGTAGTCGTATGGTTTTAGCAGCCTAGTTGGAAATACTGGAAGTGTATTCCCATAAATTTGTCATACAAGCTTAATGTGAATGCAATGTAAAACGGCACGAGTAAGCAGCAGAACAAGTACAAAGGATTTTTCTAATGCAGATTTCTGAACCCTTGGTTAGTGGTTAATCCACCATTAATATGAGTTCTTCCATACTGTACTGTTGTTCTACAGGACACTAGTTACACCGGCGATGCCTAGAGGTATTGAGTTTAGAAAATCATACTAAATCCACTGTGATCAACTGTATAATGAAAACTATTGTAAACTTTTACTGTGCCCTAATGGCAACATTTTTGTTCTGAATGCTTATTGCAGTTTTCACATTCAAGCAATAACCCAAGAGATGATATAGCTACAGAAGCTTATGAAGATGAACTTGATATGGGCCGATCTGGATCCTATCTGAACAGCAGTATCAATTCAGCATGGAGCGAGCACAGTTTGGATCCTGAAGATATTCGGGTATACATAACTCACTCAAATATCATTTGTTTTCAGAAGCATTTCTTCCACATTGGTAAATTCTGAATCAGTTTGATTTTTTTTTTTGCAGATACCAAATGAAACAGGTCAGCTTAAATCTCTCAGTGATTGTGGTTTCAGGTCATGTGAAATATCTTGGAAAGAATTGACCAGCATAAGGAGAAGCTGCACTACTAGTTGTAGTAAAAGTCATACTGGAGGCTGAGGAGGAAGAAACTTCCACAGCAAAAATTATTAATCAGTTTACATAGGTTCTTTGAATTGTCTGGAAACACAGACAGCATTTGGTGTCACTGTGATTAGTCATTTGTACGTAGCTATATAATATATCATTTTAATAAACATGAGAAATAGAAAACTGTGCTATTACTGCCTTACATGATAAAAGGACATTTCTGCCTGGAACTTGTCTAACTTACAGTCCCAGAACACAGAATAGCAAGAGTCAGAAGGAAAGCTTATACCACAGTTTTGTATGAATGTGTATTCATTGTGCATGCTGTCTAATGTGCAGCCATGCAAGGTAACTGGTTTGTGTGCTAGGGTTGAACTTAGTTTTAGGGTGGAAAAAAAATGAGATTCAACTTCATATGTGGAGAAATGGCATATTCAAGAATTTGTAAAGAAAGTGGGATAAGGTTGATGTCATTTTTAGGCTTGTTTGGCTTTGCTCTGTTCATACTATTTTTGCTATTTACTTTGCTTTACAGGATGAGTTGAAGAAACTGTATGCCCAGCTTGAAATCTATAAAAGGAAAAAGATGATTGCTAACAACCCACATCTCCAGAAAAAAAGGTGCTCTAAAAAGGGCTTGGGGCGCTCGATAATGAGGCGTATTACAGAAATCCCAGAGACAGTCACTAGGCAATGCTCCAGGGACGAGAAGGACCTGATGGAGCACAGTGCTGTGAAAAACACGGCTACACTGAAAAAAACCCCACAAGATTCCACAAGTTCTGTAAAGCCAAAAGAAGAGACTTTGAAAAACAGAGTCTTCTCATTAAAGAAGTCCCACAGCACTTACGATCATGTCAGGGATCAAACAGGAGAGCCTAATAGCATAACTACAGAAAGCACAGAAGTTACAGCTGCTGAGAATTCACTTCTGGATTCCTTAACTGGTAACAATTTAACCAAAAAAGCTGAAAAAGCTGAAGCAGTGTCCACTGAATCGGTCCCTTTGGTGTGCAAATCACTAAGTGCACATAACCTAAGTGCAGATAAGAAGCCTCTGCATCCAAGAACATCTGTGTTACAGAAATCCCTCAGTGTTATTGCTAGTGCCAAGGAAAAGACTCTGGGACTAACGGGTAAAACGCAAAGTCTAGAAGAAAGTGCTAAATCTCAGAAATCTCAGCAGAAAGGGAAGGAAGGCAGCAAAAAGCACTCAGCAGCCGACAAAGGGGAGCACAAGGATTCGCACCGGAAGAACTCTACGCAATCTGAGGAGACAAAGAAAACCCATAAGTCTGGCATTATGAAGCAGCAAAGGGTTAGTCAGACACCTGCAAATCCAGACACAGGCCCAGGTAAGTCTCTGCACAAGGACACTTTCGACATAGGTGAAGTTTGTCCTTGGGAGATATATGACCAAACTCCTGGTCCTGTGCCTTCTGACTCTAAGATTCAAAAACATGTGTCTATTGCTTCCTCAGAAGCAGAGAAAAATCACCCTTCCCAGCCAAAGGGGAAATCTCATCATAAGCAGAAGACTCCTGAGGGCTACCAACAGTCGAATCAGCAGAGCCCACAGAAGTTGGAGGCGGGCACTCGGGAGGTGCAAGAGCAGCACATTTTTGAAAATGATAAAAAACAGTTGAATTCCAAACCTCAGGGCTCCCCTGGGCTGAAGCGCGAGAACGTTAACAGATATGCACCGAATGTTTGTGGGGGGGAGCGCGAGGAGCTGCCCCAGAAAGCAGCAGAAAATGTCAGTAAGTTGGTGGAACAAAAAAAAGTTGCCTCATCTGAGGGAAATGTGCTTTCTGACTCCCGTAAGCCAAGTGGTTACTCGCAGCAACCTTTAGCATCTCGAGCTGAAGTCTGCCCTTGGGAGTTTGACACACCAGATTTACCAAATGCAGAAAGAAGTGTAGCTTTATCGAACACCTCTGCTATAAGTGCAAATAAAACAGCAACACCTCGAAAATAAGAGGCTTTTGGACTGAGGAAAGTAGCAACACCGAGAAGAAAGACAACAGGAAAGACAAAAGGGACTTAGGCCAAAAGGATCTGAAAATTCCTAAGGAGCATCACTTAAGTCAAAGGAATCAGCACAACAAGTAGGAATTAAGCAAAGCAAATTATTATTATTGTTATTATTTATTTGTTGAGTGCCAACAATGTGATTAGCAGTGCCCAGAATGTGGTCCCTGCTCCAAGGATTTTACTGTGTCATTGAAAGAAACTTGCCTTTGTGAAATCACTTCTCCTTTAAAAGCAAAATAAACAAAACACCAAAAGTTGGTAACAAACGCACACTGTACATCTCAACAGAATTATTTCTGAATGTGACAACTGGCTTTAACTTGCCCTTGGGACTTTAAGGATCCAACAGAAGTAGGGTGTAGGAAATGTCCTGATGGCAGAAAGGAGTATCAGTGAGCAGCTCTTAAAATGACGACTTTTCACTTTGCATATGTAATCTCGATAGCACTGCTAACTCAATGCATCCCAAAAACACATTTTATATAATGGTTGCTCTCATTTTCTTATTACTGTGTGTTTAAGTACATTGTTGTGTCTCATATTAAAGCATTCCAGATTGTATAATTTTTGCAACTACCTTTGATATTATGTGACACAACAACACATTTATGCAATCTGCAGATACTTTCTTCTTATTGCAACTTAAAATACCTGCTATAGACTTTTTGTTTATATGTAGAATTACAGTAATCTTTCACTGGCTGTGGAAGCCGTAACTCTCATTGGGAAATTCCTTTGGGGTTTGGGATTTTTTTTTTCTTTCCTGTGATTTATATAGTGAAATTTTTTGTTTTACTCTCTGTTATTTAAATTTATAGTTTGATACTGTATTATTCAGGGGTTTTATACACAGCAATTGTTATGCACTTCCCTGTTAATGCTCATAGACTTTGTTAATAGTGGAAATCCAGTCGTCTTAGCTGCATATTCTGGTAAGTCTTAGGACAACTTATCTGTTGTTTGTTACAAATTGAAAAATAGAATCTAACAAACCAGAATACCAACTCTAAACATCCGTGAGGGTGATCTTGTTCAGTATTTCATACTGAGCATATCCTACTACGTGAGACAGGCAAGAATGACAACGAATACACCCCAGAAATGATGACCTGATTTACTAAAACTGGACAACTCTGGGAAATTTATCAGCTATCTAACAGCAGTTTACTGTCTATCTCTGTTGGCAGACCTCCAGAAACTGGCCTTTGGAGATACACAAGTGAGGAGAGAAGTCCGAAATATTACTCTTCCCCATGTAGGCAGTGGCAAGAGACAGTAGAAATGGAAATGATGGGCATCTCTCTCCCACTCTCCAAATGCTTTTTTTTTTTTTTTAATTTACACATGCATTTATGGAAACTTTTACTATTTAATATAGCGCTAATTTTCAGTAATGGCTACAGCCATCATCCTGCATTTGAGCTTAATTCGAAGATGGCCCATTTACAACTATGAGCCTTGGTGCAAAAACACTCATGGTATACCATCAGGGCCTAAGAGGTATCATAGAGAATCTGTGTACCACTAATAATAAAAATTAGGTTCCGCCCTCACCCGTCTAAATTTAGTACCAGTGAAGTGCTATTCAATGGAATTGGCTGTACAAAGAGTACTCCAAAATAAAGGCAGCTCAGTCCTAAAGAACTTGTGCAATTTGAGAGAAGTGATGGGATTCAATGGAAGATGAAATGAGGATGATTGAACAGAATGTGTTGTTTAATATATATATATAATATATATATAAAATAGATATTTATATATGTTTAATATATATTTAACATGTCATATCTAATACACACATGCACATACACGTATGTAGTATAAAATGATTTTTGTGGCATCATAGAAAAAGTGGCTTAAGATAAAATGTGATGATTGGAGGGACTTAGATGAGCTGGGCATGAGGAGGACATTTTTTTGTCCTTTGAAAAAGACTGGAGAATATGGGTATGTCTATGCTGACAGATAGGACAGATCTTCCTGCTGCCTCTGCTGAGCCCAAACCTGGAACATGCAGATGCTGAGCCAGCTGGAAACAAGTCAGCTCAGGTCTCAGTGCTGTCTGAACACATTGGCCTCGCTCATAAATTCTGTCAAGACTCAGAGCTTGTGAGCTCCAGGTTATGGTGGCCAAACTGCCACAGCCAGCCTGGCAAGGTGGAATGGTGCTTGGTTCCACCATGCGGACATGCCCCCTGAGCAGTCCTGCCTCCCCCAACCATCTTTTCTAGGGTGCAGTTATGGCCTAGATCTGGTCTCTGCCTTCAACACACATCTTGCCAGGACCCTGATTTGTCCATCTGTGCGCATGTTTTGCCCACACAGTGCCAGTGGTGTTCCATGTGCAGCCCAAATCCAGCTTGCTACTTATTCTGCAAAAGGACTGAGTTCAGAGCCCACATGCCCAAATTCCTCCTTCCCCATCCCAGGCATTCACAGAACAACTTCAGCAGGATTTGATCAGCTGGAACAGTTTCCTGTACACTTCCCTGCATGGGAAGAAATCCATCCTGGGAATGCCTTCAGGGAGTCCTGCAGGTGCACACTGACGCTCCCCAGAGAGACGCACATCTTCAAACTTGCTGAGCATGGTGACCATACTCATGAGTGGAAGAAGGTTGTGCAGCACATCCAGGAGGTGGTTGGTGTGAGCGTGGAAGGAGGACAGCTTATGGCAGGTTGTCCTTACAAACAGAAGGCAGCGCTTTGTTGGAGCCAGGCATTGAGGTTAGAAGTGGGCATCTGTAAGCGGGTCATGAAAGGAAATTTTTGTACATCCTCACTGCCTCTTTGAGACAGGCATTCACAAGTAGCAGGTGCCAGTCCTGATGCCTGCACTTGTCCTGCCCTCCCTCCTTTACCTTGAGGAGGCTGCTGCTTGGAGTATGGTGCAGCATCCGTGGGGCACCGCTGTCCATTGCAGCACTGAGCCCTTCATGTATGGCTGTGTCTGAGCCACCACTCTGTCTACAATTCCTTGTTCATTTTATTTTTCTTTTCTTTTTAAAGACAACCTCATTGGAAATGCAGAAGCAAAGTGCACTCCTTTGTTGGGTTAACTCAGCCCAGCTGCACTGGCCACAGCAGAATGAAGGCTGGTTGACCAGTGAAAGCACTGGCTTGTGTATTCTGGATTGGTTTTGTTTTCTTTCATCCTGACCCCTTCCTTCACTTCTTAAAAAATGGCTGTTACGGTTCTTTAGGCTTGTTGTAGTCATACATCCTGACTGATACAATTGGAGAACTTTCCTTCAGAAAGCAACAAAGCTTTAGCAACTGATATCTGGGCTACAGATTCAATTGGTACTTTAGATTATTTTGCACTTAAGAAAGAGGGGCCAAACTTCACTTGACTACTATATTTCACTATGATGCTGCTAGAAACATTGCTTAATGAAGACATACTAAGTTAGACATAAATAATGTTCTGTATTTCATAGATTTTTCTCCACCAGCATATATTGGCTAGATTGCTTAGTTGTCTTTTTCTGGAGTTTCATTGTCATTACTCAGCCAAGAGAAGTGTGACTCTAGAATTAAGGTGTTTTCTAGCAGATCTGTTAAGAGAAGAGATAATAAACACTAAGGTCACAAACATTTGCTAGGTTGTCCTTTTAAATGCATGTGCAAGCTGCATTTCTCCTTTATTTCTAAGCCATGGTTTATAAATAAATTTATACCAACCTTATTAGACTTGTATAATTTATGCAAGATTATACGCTTCAAAATAAAAATCAGTACACACCTATCATCAGCTTTGGTGGCATCATAGGCCTGAAACCAGACAATACTTTTATATTTGCTCTCCTTAGGCTTTTGCATGCATATGACAACAGGCAGGCCTGAGAAAACACTGCCTTTTGACTTTTAACATTTTAGCTACTCCGAGTTGTAGAGTACATAAAGCTGTAAGTCTCTTCACTTTATAATGTGATTCTTATAACAATGTTATCTGGCTACCAACAGCATCCACCATGAAATACTTGATAGATTTATGTTGTAATGTGTTGCAGCATGTAAATAATGTAACTTCTCTGCAATAAAGCACATTTATATGAAATCTGTCTACAGTCTTTTGGGTTGTGAATTTTATGAAGTCATTACTGATCCAAACTAAACTAATAAAGCATCATAAACTGAAAGTGAGTTTTACAGCATGTATGGTCTGGTCACAGTGTTAGCATTTTCAGGAGTTTCCACACATTTCCTTGCCATCGACCTGTAGACTGTGTACTGTGTTCAGGATTTCAGGTTAAGGAAATCACATAGCCAACAGCTCTCTTATTTCAGTCACTGCAATTCAGAGACCAAAACTGCAGGATCTATGCTACATTCTCTTGAAAGTAATGGCAGCTAGAACACAAAAGATTAGGAAATAGATGGTATCTCATGATGTCATTGTAGAAGTCTGTAGGCCACCTGTATGGAATGTGTCCATGGGTGGATTCCTCATCTAATGTGTATATGTGTATGTAAACCATACAGAAAGGTAAAGATGATCAGAGACAGAGAACGGCTGCTGTGTGAACAGTGACTAGACCAACTGCAGCTTGTTGAACATGGAAGAGAGATGACTGAGACAGTGATGAAACCTACGTACAATTACAAATGGTCTGAAGGTGATTAGGAAGCTGATATTTGCTGGTTTTCATTATCCAGGAATTACAGAACACCCATGGTGACCATCATGCAGCACTTTAAAACAAATAAAGTCTTCTTCCACATGTGCTGTAATTGTGAAGCTCATTTTCACAAGTTGCTGTGGATATCATGAGTTCAAAAAGCATTAGGCAGGCCATGGAAGAGGAATCCATCAAGATGCTTGAAAACAGGATAAAAACTCTTAATATGCAGTTCGCTGAAGATTGTATAGTCACCCTGGTTTCTTTTCATGATCATCTACTACCGGATATGAGGCTATCAGTTATCACACTATTTTTAACTAATGTCCCATTATTCATGTAGGAGTTCTTGTAGTTTCTGTCACTTTCTCACTGCTTCTTGTGTTGAACCACTGCTGTTTCTGTAACTGTCCTAAGTCATGAAATCCAGGAGTGTTGGAGCCATGAGTGGGAGAGGAGAGGAAAGGGATTACATACATTCAGTAAATGAGCTGTGCACAAGTCCTTTAGAAGTAAGGATTCCATCTATCAGGATAATAAAGCCTGGAAATTTTCCTCTGAACCACTTCATGGTGCTCATCCCAAAGCTAGGGCTCTCACAGACACAGCATGCCATAACCAACAGAGGCCTTCTGAGCTCCACTTCTTACACTTCTCAGCTGCTAAAGAGTGAGTACAAGAGAGAAATGGACTTAGTGGAGAGGGTGCAGTGTAGGGCTATCAAGATGATCTGTGAAGAGAAGGTGAGAGTGTTGGGACTCTTCAGCCTGGACAGAAGGAGGCTTGAAGGGGATTTCACCAGTGTGTGTAAATCTCTGATGGGAGGTGCAAAGAGCACAGTGGTGCCCAGTGCCATGACAAGAGGCAATGGGTGCAAACTGGAACATGGGATTCTGTCTAGACTTCAGACCTCAACCATTCTGTAATTCTGTGAAGAATGTCCAAAGTGTTGTGGCTCAGGAACTCTTCAGGAATGGATTAGTGACAGATGGCCTCGTAAGACCAGTGCAAAGGATGCACACACGCATGTGCAAAGCATGAAAGAATGTGAAAGTCCAGGTGCTTGCATGTATTCTGGTTGAAATTTGATGAAAACTCTCATTTATAGCTGTACTTTCTATGAGTTCTGTTCTGTTGTGAAATGGATTTGATTCGAGGCTGCCCCCACCCTTCCTGGAGCAGATGAGATTGTTTGGCTGAGACCTAGCACCCTGCCAGTACCGTGAGGAGGGTATCAAGAAGGCTGAGATGGGCTCTTCACAACAGGGCAAGGTGGGAGTATATTGGAAATGCTCAGCCATTGCTTGGACCAGTGACTGAGCACCTGGTAGGAAGGCAGGGCCAATCCTGGGGAGCTCAAATGCATGCAATTCTCCTGAGTGACCAGAAGGGGTGGATCCTGGCTCCACCCCTTCCCAGACCTCCTTTAAGGGTTGGCAGTGGAGGCAGGGCTATCTCGCTGGAGATCCCTACATCCCTGAGGTCTTCTGAAGGTAAGCAGCTTCTTTCCTTTAGTTCTTTGCCCGTGGCTGTTGCATTTGAGCAAATCTTTGCTTGCTGCAGGCTAGGACCTTGCTGTTCTGCTGTCATTGCTGCGCTTTTCATTGCATTACAGGGAGGAAGAGAGACAGCAGGCGTAAATTTAGACTAATGAGGCTCAGGTTGAATGTATCACAAGTTTTTTTTCACTGTGTGGAAAGTCAAGCTGTGGAGAAGGTTACCTGAGGGCTGTGCAGATCCCATCCTTGGTGTTTTTCTTGACCCAACTGAAGTCCTGGGCAAGGTGGTCTGTCCTGTAGCTGACTGCTTTCAGAGAGTTGGGCTGCAGAGCTCCTGAGGTGTTACCTGAATGACCCTATTGTCCTATGGATGGTAGTAGAACATGTAGAACATGTTCTTCATGTTGTTCTTTTGAAAGCTTCCAGGTGGACACCCCTGACAGCTTTGACTCCCACCTTAGGGTTCAGATCATGCAGTCATTTACACAAACACTTCACTGTATACGTGATCTCCTAACAGCTAGTGTAAATGGAAGACACTTTGGTCTTCTGATCCCTTCAGCACAGAACCAGTATGAAGAGTCACAACAAATAGTGACAGTATTAACAAAAAAGGTGACATTGAGCAGAAGTGGCTGAGGAGAGTAGTTTTAGCTGTGTATGTTAGGAGGAAGTTTTTCACTCAGAGGGTGGTGACGCACTGGAACAGGTTGCCCAAGGAGGTTGTAGATGCCCCATCCCTGGAGGCATTCAAGGCCAGGCTGGATGTGGCTCTGGGCAGCCTGGTCTGGTGGTTGGCGACCCTGCACATAGCAGAGGGTTGAAACTCGATGATCATTGTGGTCCTTTTCAACCCAGGCCATTCTATGATTCTATAATTCTATGACTCTATGATTCTATGATGCTATGATGTTCAGTGAGTGCTTGACCTTTTGCGCAGCTGAAAGAGCATCTTCCAAAAAATTATATATATAACATTTTTTCTGTGATACCTGGGGACTAAAATCAACATTGGAATATGGAGGAGCCACAAAAGAAATTCTAAGTAATTTTTTTTTATTTTTGTGAACCCAGTTCTTCAAAATGGTGCTTGGTTTGTTTCAGGACTGCAGGGCTGCAAACCTGCCTGCAGAGCTGTTATTTCAAGCCGAAAACTTCCTTTTTTTTTTTTTTTTTATTAATAAAATAGTATTTTTTTATAGGTTGGAGCAACTTTTTCCAGTTCTAAAAGACCCAATTTAATCAACTCAAAAATGAGCTTTAGCAGCGCTATGAATGCAATAAAAGATGCTGGGTAATAATTGACCATTTCCCTTGGTGGGGCAGGCCCCACCAATCTTCTGGTTCTTTAAAACTTGGAAAACTGAACTTTATGTTTCCATCTATGCAGGTGATTTTTCTTTTCTCACTTACTTACGTTAGCTCTTTCAGTTGCTGAAAGCACACAAACAAATCAGGCACTGAACATTTTACTTTCAGATTGCTGCTTTTTATGGTTCTGAATATAGGGGCTGGGCCTGACTTTGCATTTTGCTTGAAGTATGGAAAGGAGTACACTGTACCCAAAATAGCCATATATTTTAGAAATATGCATTTATTATATTCCGTATAATACAGATATACATATTGTATATACAAATGTACCAACACGAATATATGGCTCATTTGAATGCTTATACCCACTATTCATAGCGCACATAAATAACCTGTTTATCTACGTGTTGATTTATACAGAAGAAAAACTGTGGTGTGATTCATTTTTCCACTACAAACAAATCAACACAATTCTACTTGAAAAATGAAATGGACTGTAAGGTTTGCATATGAGAAATCACTCCCTCATCACTTTATAAATCTCTGAGGACACAGCGGTGAGCAAGTGGTGCTGCTGCCGCCTCTCCTGGCTGCTGCTCTCTGCAGGATGACGACAGAGTCTGTCCTGCCATGTATTCGTTTGTTTGTTTATTGTTCAAAATGGACCAAAATGTACAGACTTACGACAAAAAGGGACCCATATAGTCAGCACGAGGCCCTGCCCCTGTGCAGCCTTCTGCAGAAGCAGCCTCCACCACTAAGCTGGGTGCACTCGTGGCATGGGAAACTGTTCTGAACATCTCATGGGACCACATGTGAGCTGCATCCAGAATGAACGCATTAAAGACTACCAGAAATGAGAACTGAACAGGAGGGGAGGTTGTATGTTTGACACCATAGGTGTCTTGTCACCAGGACTTGGATGGATATACCACAGACCCATTTAACTAGGCCATTAAATGCATTGAGCTGTGTTATGTCAGGATCTGGCTCACATTTGCATCAGGGAAACTGAAATGCAATGTCAGCAATCCTTAGGATATAAAACTGCTCAGGAACAAAGAAATGTTCATTCCTTGCCCTGAGAGCTGCCACTGCCCATTCATGTTCCTCTGCCCAGCAGGGGACCGGTTGGCTGCCTTCAGCTCTTTGCCACCTTGCAGGTGGTACAAAAGGTTTGACTTTTCATTAGAAATGTCACCACAGCTTATGCTTGCTTTAGCATTCTTTTCATCTGGAGGCCAGAAGCATTGTGCTGTGAACTAAAGCTCTTTTCAGGTTTTGCTCCTGGCTGCTGAGCTCCCTTTGATTCCTCAGAGTTATTTTCCCAAGCTGAAGTCCTGCACTGACAGCAGCACACTTCCAACCCTCTCCAAACACCCCACTTTATTTTCACATCACAGACCACCGTGCAGCTCCGAGCCTTATTGGCAAAATACCTCCTCACCACCCCTCAGCCAGAGACACTCATCCAACTTTCTGCCTAGCTCTGAGCTGCCAGAGTAGTACTTGGCATGCCACCCTTCTTGCATATGCACTGGTGTGGCTTCCAGGCTCCCTGTGCCTTAATTGTCCATTATCAGCGTGGGGATGACATGACTGCTTCTGAGAGATGACAGGGAGGAGGACAAAGCCACAATCTTACCATCTTCAAATACTTGTGATGGCAGTAGCCAACACAGGCACAGTGCTGCTCCTCACTTTTTGTACGGCAGTGGATTTATGTAGTGCCTAATGGCAATCAAGAGGTATTGATCCACAAAAGATGACCATGTAGGTGGTGATCAGTTTGCAGGTTAAGGAAGGAAGCTTGGTGAATGTAAGCAGTTGTGTACTATGTGAAATTTCCTCTTGGCACTGTCACTTTATAATTTGCAGTTCTTAGTGAAACAGAGAAAACCAAACAAATCAGAAGCTGACCTTTTCCTGCATTAACGCTTTTGTAGTCTCTGAGCTGTTCAAATGTGGGAGATGAATACTTACTGGGCTTTATTGCCAGCATTAGAAGCCCTCTGGAAGCTCCCAAGCACACCTCCACAGCTCGCAGGTGCCACAGCAGCATTCCCATGTACACACAAAGAGCGAATTAAAAATCCTCCTCCATGTACTATCCAAATGTCACAGGGACGTCTTGGCTATTTGTGTCTCTGGTACATCTGGTACCGTTTGGTGTATCTGTTTAATTCCAGCATTCCGCAGAGCCAGGTACGTTCAAAGTAATAATATCAAAGTCTGCTCTTCCCATCCTTAACTACAATAGCTGGGCTTTGTAAACAGGGCTGGGTGTGCTCAGAAGAAAGTGAATTTGTAGCAAATGAGGAGATAAAATCTGCTGTGTATACTCTGTTTATATTTAACGTCACCACCACGTTTGTGCAGCCAACCCAGATCCTGAAGAGCTCCTTAAGTACTTCTGATCCTCCTTTTGAGCATTCTCTATTGATCTCCTTCCAGAGTTGCCTTCTTCCCTCTCTCTTACAAAGAGGATCAAAATGAGCTCATTTACCCACTATCACAGCCTCAGTGCACCTCCCAGCACAGGTGTGCCCTGGGCTTTAGAAGCGCTTTTACATGCTCGGTGCCCAACTCTTGCTCTGCCAGTTTGAGCTGTTCACCTTTAGTGGGGTTTTTCAGCTTTATCTGTTGCTCCAGAGTAGGACATGGGAAGCAAAAGAGATTTAGAAGTGCTGGGAATGTTGGTGTTTCCAGATGTGCTATTTACCCTGTCTCTCCCACATACCACCAATGGTTTCCTTCTCTTTGACTGTCGGTTTCTCCATGCTTTGTTGCGGACATGGAAGCTTTGGGTTACAGTTTTCCTCTGCTTTCCACACAGGTCCTGCACTTCTGTCTGTTAAACACTGCTGATTTTCCTGTGGTTGCAATTTCAAAATCATTTCAGTTATCCAAGACCACCTCCTCACCCCAAACGTTCACTGTCCCTGACCCTGATTTCTGCTCTGAGTTCTCACCTCCCCACTGACACAAATGTTTTGCTCCAGACTTCACATGCAGCTTGACCAGAGCTCCCCGTGTGCCTCACCCCCTCTGTGGGATGTCTGAGCAGCACAAGGCAGGAGTGCCAGTACTATTGCATTGATTGAGGTTGTGCACAAAAATGCACGTACATAAAGAAGTGCCGGGTTTTTTTAGTGTTTTCAGCCTGGGATTGTGGGAAGAGGAGGACAAAAGGAAAAGAGAAAGCATTTGGTGATGATCATGTGAGTGTAGGAACGCATCTCTGACACACAAAATCTGTATCTGTCACTTTTCCAGCTGTGTTTGCCAATGAAGATATTGTGTAAGATTTGTTAAGGCTATTTTCAGGCAGGATTTTTTCAGCATTTTTCTATGGATTCGGGAAATAAAAGAGATCAAAATAATTTAAAGAGATCAAAAGAATTCTGTTGACTAAAGGCTGTGTATATTCAGACTATCTCATAACAAATAATAACCTCTATCATCATGTGAGAAGACTCCATGGTTGTTTATATAGCATGCAAATTCTTAAGGGATCTGGTTTTGTAGCTGCCTTGCCAATAGCATCCTACCCCTGTGCGCTGACTGCTGCTTCTTTCTGGTCCATCTCCTGAAACTTTGGCTTTCTTTTCCTAAAACCACGCTGAATCAGGCCTGGCTGTAGAGACAGCTGTTCTGGCAGGCAGCTGGCTGGAGCAGGGGCTGCGGTGCTGATAAATGCATTATGCTAAAGGCTACTGCCTTTGCTGCCATTCTGCTGTACCTTCAGGATACCTTCTATCCTTCAAGCATTTGGGGTTTTGAATTAAATTCTCCATAGTTATTACCAGCAGCAGGAGGAGTCCTTTTGCTGTGCTGCTGTTTCCCCAACCACTGTGTGACAGCCTGAGGTTGTTCACATGCTTGGTTTCCTCCAGCCCGGTCTGATGACCAGGTCTTCTCCTCTAGCCTGGCTGATCCCAAACAGATCAGCTTTCTGGCTGAGCTGCTACCTTCCTACCTCCCCACTGTTTTCCAGTGTATTTAACCACTCTCCTTTGGGGAGTATACCTTGTCTGACCCCACATCTGCAGCCACCTTGTCTGACCCCACAGATGTTTTCCTTTAGGAGGTTCTCTCTTTAATGGGACACCTCCTCCAAACAGCCCCTTGCTTCTAAGTGAGGTTGCAGTGCACAGTCTCATGGTGGAGGACTCCTGAGCAGCGAGAGTCTCTGTGGGAGACTCTGCTCCCTATGAGGGCGCATTGCAGAGCTTCAGAACCAGGAGGGATTTGGGCTGTGCTGGGGGCAGTGTATGCTGCCAGCTTGGTATTCTGCCACTTCCTGGCACCACCTGGCAGGTGCTTTGGGTGCTATGAATCTCACATGTGGAAGCTTATGTATGAGTGAATCTTCTCTTTGGCCAATGGGGATTTATTCCAGCTAGTCATTAGAATGTAAGGCACTGGTCGTTTCACACTACAGATAATGCCTATGGTAGGTCATCTAAAGGGCCCCTGAAGTTGCCATCATTTCATGGATCATAAGGGAAGATGAAGATAACTAGTTCAGCTTTGGAAGTATCAAAGATGTCTCATACTAGGTGAGATGTGGTATCCCACATAGGATGTGATTCATCCATGATTGTATATATTGGCACTGACTGTGCCTTAGTTGTCTTTCCAGCCTCCCATCTTTTCATTTGGCAAGAATTGTTCCAATACCTCATCTTACAGCACGGGTGACTGTCTGAGGGGAGCATAGCAGACATCGGCCAGACAAAAGCCTTCACTTTTATACTTAGTGTTCACTGCTATTCAGTACAGAGTGGTAGTGTATACACAAATAACGTACTCAGCATTTAAAGGAAGAAGATCTGTTTTGATCTCCTGCAAGACCTGAGAGGAGCAGGGATTTCATTAAGTTGTAGTGCCTCCATTTGCTCTCTGGTCATATTTATCTCACAGTTCATATAGTTGCATGCAGACTCTCACTTTGTCCCTTGCACCCAGCAAACAAATGACAGCAAACAAACTGGGAGATCACCAGCCCACCAACAAGTCTGCATGATATCATCCCCTGCTTTCTGCTGCAGGGAAAATTCCATACTTCCTACAGTAGAGATATCTGAAGGACTAAAATGTAATTACAGTTCCACCTGGGGCTTGGTCAAGCTCCATCTGTTTCTCTGCGATGATGATATGAACATTACAGCTATGAACTGTTCCACGAGCTGATACTTCAGTATGGCTAAGCGACCAACTTCTTGTCTGCTCCTTTCGTGAGAGTCATTCTGGTTTTCATAGGCACTTTCATACAAAGTCCAAGGAAGCCACAGGTAGTCTTGGCACTGATTTAAGTAGGTTTAAATTAGGACCCAACATAAAAATTCTCTCTTTAGAAGGCAGGATGTGAGGAGTGAGGAGCTATGAGTGGCTTAATCATTACATTTACTCAGCTTTATGAGTAATGTCTGTGTCAGTTAACAAGTTTTATTAACAATATAGTGACCTTGAAAACTCTACATCTGACTAACTCATTCTATTTTATGAGTAAGTGCTCTACATATTGAGCGAGGATGTAATTGAAAAGATGTTGTATAAGGGGACTTGAAGCTTAAAGTGACTAAAATAATATATGGATTGTAATTTCATTTGAAACTGATATAGTTTTTAAATATTGAAAGAATACCTTAAATTACAGAAATTAAGGGTGGCAATATAGTATTGCTATCAGGTAAAATACACATGTATAGTGAAGTGACTATTAGTCTGTTAATCATAGGCATTATGTGCTGGGTAGCATAGAATTATTCCAGCACTGGAAACTGTTAAATGTAGATGTGATGAATTTGGGGTCCGCAATTTGCTGAGTTCTGAATTCTGTATGACAGTGAAAATGGAATCCACAAAACACATTGATTGTAATGCTAACACTGTTGCAAGTCCTATTTTACATGAAGTGAGGCTTGCAAGATGCTCCATGAAGGCAGGGGTAGAGAGCGGAACAATGGCTGAACAGCCATGAGGCATGCCTATGAGTTGCCACATCAGTGGTAGGGAGCAGTGGTACATCTCACTGCAGCCCACTCGGAAATCTAACCACCCCTTCTTTCTGCCCCCAAAATGTCACTTATCGCTGAGCTAAATCAGCGTGTCTACTTAGCCATTTAAGTTCTTTCTCTTCCTCAAAAACTGTTATATGCCATAGCACAGGTGTGATATATGCAGTGTGATCACACCTCCCAAGATACATAGCTGGCCTGCCTGCTGCTGCTGAAGCCAATCTTTGCACCACTCAGCTAAATACCATACCCTTTCTTTGAGAAATGAATACCCCTACATTTGTCTGTACATGCATGTTGTATTCTGCCCTGCAGTTCGTAGCTGTCATCAGTGTGGCAAACTATATGCGTCTGTAAGTCTACGTGGTTGAGCACCATGACCCCACTTCTCCTCGATGGCATAATTAACCTGACAAACACACACTAAGACACAAGTGCACGTGAGGCTGACCTTTCAAAAGATTTCTTAGTTCCAAAATAAATGTGAAGGATATCCCTGCTTAAAAGCTTAAGAACTGTTCCTTTTCCTGTTCCCTCATGCATGAGTACAGTAATGACACAGCATTTCCCAACCACAACACAACTCCACAGCCTTGGATTGTTCTTTGCTGTCCGGCCTCCTCTCCTCTTTTTCAGAGATCTAGCATAAGGCCTTTGGGGCTCGCTTCCTGATGGAGGGGCTGACCTGAGGCGAAATATTTCTGTTCTGTGGAACTTGCTGTAGGGTAAAGATCACAATGGTTCACCACTCTTTGTACCACAGTCTGACCAAATGTCTATCTGGAAACCAAGAAGAGCCCCAGTTACCTGGTGCTGCTGTTGGGGGGGGTGGAAAAAAAAAGAAGGAAAGAAGAGAGAGAACTCCACTATGAAAGATGTGTGGGAAGGATGAGACAGAATCAAGAAAACCCGGGAAGTAGAAGGAACTTTCTTTACAAGGCTACTCAAAATAGCATGCATGTGACTGAGATCTCTCTATCTGCTAACTCTCCTTGGGCTCCCATTATAAACAGAGGTGAAGTCTGTACATCTGATGGAGCCTGGGATGCATTTTATCTCCTGCTAAACCCCTTGAATTGCACCACAAAGTATTAATTTCTCTTGAATATAAAGGGAGTTAAGGTGAATAGTTCAAACATCGACACTGACCTTGTGGTTGTCTAAAGCTTAACTCAGTTGTATAACTTCTAGGGTTATAATTTAAATTTTTAATATTCCATAATTACTATTTTCCATTTTAATCTTCTTATCTTGAATAAGCTTTAAACACTTAATAGATCTTGAGACAATTAACTAAGAGAGGTTTGGGAGAGTCTCAAACTTGTGCTAATTCAACCAGTCTGCCATCATAATGAGAGTAAAGTCTTTGTTTATAGTTCTGCGTTGTGACTCCAGTTCCTTCACAGCCTGCCTGCTTTCTCCCAGGCCCCTCCTTGAGTCCTGCTCTCCTGCCCCACAGAGACTGCACTGGCTGCAGCCAGGACACCTCTGTGAGCACAGATGGTCATGGCAACACTCGGCTTCATCTCCTGCCACAGGTCTTCAAGCTCTCACTTATACCATACTTGTATGGTATAATGTCCAGCCAAAGTAACTGAGATGGAAAAATAGTTTGTGTGTGTATACATATATCTCTATAATTACAAATATAATACATTTGAATGCACACCTAGGCACACTTACACCACCCCACCTAGCCATCCTTGATTTTTCTCCTAGAAGATACCCAAAGATGTTGACATATAAAGCAGTTGTTTTAAAAATACAAACAAAAGCTCAAAAAGAAGGATAATAGAACTGCATGTTAACTTTATTGTTCCGCTGATGTACTCCATTACACACGTAGCTGCATATCCATTAGGATATACCTTCAGTATTGTTCCTGCAGTTCTCCAGGCTTTGTTTGATCGTGTAAGATGACAGTCAGACCCTGCACATTGAATGGATGCTACATTGGAAAAGTGTGACTCAGAATGAAGTGCTATCAGGGCGGTTTTCTGTGTTATATCTGCTAAAGTGAGTCATTATGGAGTGAACTACTTCTCTTTGCAAGCAGACCTTTAGACAAGAGACTATGAAACACCCAGAAGCTCTGCTCTAGAAATCCTTTCACAAAAAAAGAAGTCAGTCTACTCCATTCTGCTCCGACATGCAATGCTAATCCAAGCTTCTTCTGTACCAGCATTTTTTCCCAAAGTAGAGGAATGATTTGGTGGTGTTAACATTTCTATTCACAGTAGAGGTTTCAAATGTGCAACATTCTTCTGCCTTCTGTACGCACATGTTACAGGTGCCTAAGCTATTGCTGCTGTAGTGTATGTTGTTGCTGGCAATTTACTATGTTTCTAA
Source organism: Gallus gallus (assembly GCF_016699485.2). Classification (NCBI taxonomy): domain Eukaryota; kingdom Metazoa; phylum Chordata; class Aves; order Galliformes; family Phasianidae; genus Gallus; species Gallus gallus. The sequence continues at coordinate 16,387,874 of NC_052533.1, read as the reverse complement.
GACCTTATTAAAAACTGTTAAGGTTCACCATATACAGCAGCAGCCTAAAGATAACTCAAATGTTGGAGTTACAAGACAACTTACACATTCAACCTGAATTTAAACCTAAAAGGAATCTGATCCTTTTTCCAAGTAAGGGAATATGTGGAGAAAATAATGTAGAAACCTCAGCTCTGCCCCGCTAGCAACAGTGATCCAACTTCCTTCCTCCTGGCAGAGCTCCTCCAAGACATCTGTTCTCAGAGCTGACACACAGCGTGTCGCCATTAGGGGAGGACTAAGGAGAGCTGGAAAATAAAGAGCCTGTTCCATGGAGAGCATCCTTGCTTGCTTACGTGTTTCTTCTCAAATTTAATTAAAAAACCTCAGTTCATTGACTGCAGGCTGGAGATCTCAGCAATGTTGGTGAACTGAGGAGAGAGATCATCTCTTTGTTTGCCCAGGTGTATGTCAGGATTGAAAGAAGCTCTTACTGAGGGAAAGGTATGTCAGTACATCAGGGTATCTGAGCCATTGTCCTGGCATGGTAAGTGTCCTCTGCAGCTCAGCTTTTGCGCTTTGATACGTTGCTTTCAGAAAAGCTTTTACAAATCTTCCTGTGGGTATTGCTGCTATGTCCTGCTAGGCCAGAACATTACATGGCATCACTTCTGTTTCTCCAAGAGAACACCTCGGAATTCAACAGCAGAATGGAAAACTGGCCTTAACGTGCACCTAAGGACCATTTTTTGATAGGGAGAGAGATGAAGGATAAGCCTCACTTATGGTTTGCACCTCTGTGGTTGAACCAGAAACACATTTCTTCCCTCTCCTTCTCCCTCAACACCTTTAAATAACAATTTAGGAAAACATCTGAAACAGCTGTTTGATGGAAGTGTACATCTGTAGTTTCCTTAATTAAATGCAAGGACTGTTGTAGGTAGAAAGTCAGCTTTAATTTATACAAGGTTATATGAATTAAATAGCTGCAAAGAGGATTGTGAAAACATGAAACTCAAAGGTTGAAACATCAAAAGGTAGTTAAAGCTTGTGGTTTTGCATGACCCGAGAGAAGGAGCAGCCATATCAAAGTAACTGAGGAGGATACTTCCATGGCAGAGGAGCAGCTAACTCCTACCTGCAGAAGCACATACACACAGCCCACTTTTTGTCAACAAGGTTTCCCGGGGTCCCTAGGTGTTCTGTTTGAATGCTGTCACTGCATTCACAGCTTCAGGCACAACAAAATCCACTGCAGGGTGTGCTTAATCCTTCAGAGGAGCTTGAAACACCCCAAAGCCTGTGCTTTCTTACAGTCTTAGAAACCTTCATACACATCCATTCCTGCCCCACTGCAGGTTTCGAAGAGCCCTCAATAGGCTGGTGAGAGAATCCTTGCTTCCTTCTCCTCTTCCAGTAGCACTGGTGTCTGGGGAATAAGAGTATGGGCAATCTTCACTGTTTCACACAGGAGTCAGCATAACCTGGGTGAGTATCCAGGCCATTTAAAGATATGAAACTCTACTGTCCCTGTCCTTTCTTATACAGCTGGGGCATTGTTGGCGCTGGTTACTGAAATTCTAGAGTCTCTGAACTGCTATTTTTCCAACACTACTTTTAAAATAAAACACCATAAACATTTCAAATTTAATGTCTAGTTTAAGTGTTCCTCAAACTCTATTAAAGTTATGTGAAAAACAACAGCATCTCCAACACCAGTGGCTGTGTCAATTAGTAAAGGAAGATATTTTAAGCAGAATTCTCCATGGGAGGCTCCATTTTTCCATTAGAAGCTTCCGTCTCCTTGATTATCTCCGTCTGCACTTCTGTTTGTAATTCTTCTCATTTGCCAAGAATATCATTAATTTTACGCACCAGATATGTGATGAAGAGACTAATCAGGGGTAAACTGATCTAGGTCTCAATAGGAAGCCACAAGAGTGCTGGGATATAGATTAGTCTGCAGAAAACAGTGCTGAGTGTGAGACCAGAAGCGAGTAGTTAACTATGTGGCTGTGTATGTCATACAGCTGTCTCTTACCGACGTATTTATTCTTGCTCTGAGCCTACAGTAATGCAACTTCACTGGGAGGCTACAAATGCACCATGTGAGCATAGCCAAGAAAATAATGACATTGGGCCCAGCACTTTTCCATCCAAAGATCTGGAAAACTTTGATCATTCATTAGGCAAGGAAGAGTAATATCGGAATACTTTCCATTGTACTAAAAATAATTCAAAAGCCCAGAAACAAATTCTGCAGCCTGCCACCAGAGTGTTCCTCCCAAGAGCCATGGCTGTATTTACAAGCTTGGTTTGGAAGGTGTCTGTCCACCCATCTGTCCCTTGGAGCCAGGGGAAGTAGTCTCCTCCACACTGTGTTGTCTTGTTCTCTTTGCAGAATTGTTGCATTCAGGTTTGAATCTGAAAGCCTTTTCTGATTCTGTGTCAGCACTGCTGTATGAAGTCTTCGTGAAGTTTTCTTGATTCCTCGTATTCTGATGGAAATTTAGGGGCAGGAGGCTAGTGTGCTGCAAATTAACTCATTGTACTTGACTTTTCTCATAGTAAACTACATATCATTCCCGACGTGCCCATGAGGCTCACCTTGTGCTATGCTGAAAACTGTTATTTATTCTGATTATTTGTTTCATAAACTGTGCATCTAATTCTGGTAAAGAGAAAGGGAGGGAGGGAGGGAGGGAGGAAGGAAGGGAGGGAGGGAGGAAGGGAGGAAGGGAGGAAGGGAGGAAGGGAGGGAGGAAGGAAGGAAGGAAGGAAGGAAGGAAGGAAGGAAGGAAGGAAGGAAGGAAGGAAGGAAGGAAGGAAGGAAGGAAGGAAGGAAGGAAGGAAGGAAGGAAGGAAGGAAGGAAGGATCAGAGAGGCAGAATTTTTCTTTGCTGAAGTACTGTCCAAAAAAATGCTGGATATAATGACTACTTTGTAGTTTCACAGTCTCACATTTAAAATGATTGTTATATACTACCAAGAAGAAGGCTGAGTGATATATTTTTCCTGAGTTATGCTTTTTAATAATAAAAGGAGAAACACTTACAGTTTACTGCTTCCTACTTAAAGCCATTGCATTCCAAGAGTTGAAAACCCAGGCTGTAAGAAGTAGGAAATCCCAGCTGCATAGAGGTGCTTAAGGCAATGGCCCATTTCAAATGGACAGTATCCAAAGTGAGTTTGTGATGCACAGCTGGTGCACAAGTTCCAGGTGATCATTCAGTCCTTGGTGATGTAGGGCACAGCAGCGAGCAGGATACCAAGACTATAAAGGAACTAGCAAAATGCCATGGATTTACCTTACACCAACTAGATACTGCATTGGGTAGCCACATTTAATCCTAGTCTATATAAAATGAGTTGGTTGCATTGGATAAAAACAAGACAAGATCTACAAAATGAGACTTTTTCATCTTGTTTGCTCTGCATTTATTGCTAGCTGAATCAAGTGAGCCTAGGGGGATATCCAACATGAAAAAGGTTTGTTTTCTTGAAGGTTAAGTTCATTAAATCAAATGTTGACCTTTCAGAGTTTGCACTGGCAGAGCCTTTCTGCTCCCTGAACCACTAAGCTTAATCTGTCCATAGATCATACTTTTCCACAAACATCCCCCACTTTCCTGAAGATTAAATGCCCATCCATGCCCTCAGACTGTTTGCGTGTTCCATCAACACGCAAACAATGATAGAATGTCTATGAAACAAGTGTCACAACAACACGGCTTCAGTTCTAAATGAAATATTTTGCAAAATAAAACCATCTCTACCATCACAGATCTCCCGTATCGGCACAAGTATATGGTCATGAGAACATCTGCATGCGTTTACACATGTGCACAGATAAAACATATGTACAAAAAAGTATGTACAGACGCACTCAGGCATGTAAGAAGTTTTTTAGCTTGCTGCAATGGTTGGCCCTCACATGATGTTCCGTTAGCTGCAGCCTGAGATGAAGAGATTGCCAGCTGAATGGGGTCTTTTTATAGTGCTAGTCTGTGGGGAAATTCTTCAACAAAAATGTTTTTTTCTGATCACATTTGCAATTCATATATGCTATGAACAGGATTCTATTAATTGAACACTGAAACAAACACCCTATTATTGCATAAATTATTAATGACCTTCCTGCATCTAGAATTAATGAAAAAGTAATGCTCAGTATAGGCATGTCCTAAGAGTTTCTCACTGCTGTTTCTGTACAACTGCTCTTCAAATGGTTGTATTTTCCTAAGGATTTCTACATTTAGATGACAAATCAAGCTTCTCTAATTGCCAAATTGTATCTGCTCCTTCATCAAGAGACACCTCACAGAGCTTCTGAGTCAGAGTAACCAGGCAACCCTACGCCTCTAGACCGGGAGGCAAGGAAAACGCATACTCCCACAGCAAGAAAAAAAAAATCATTTCAATCTCTATTTAAAACTTTGTCATAATACATATGATGTTTGCTACAACTCGAACATTTAAAGGGCAATAAATTCCCAACCTCCCAAGATGTCCCAGCCAGAAGCTGAGGGTTTGCTTGCCAGTTCTTCTGAAATACTGGTGCTGGACAAAGTAGAGCTCCAATGGCCTCTGATCTGCTGCATTCTTACTTAGCAATGTGAAGTCATACCAGGGAGATTCCAACCTATTGCTGTTCTTGGGGAGAAATCCCCAAGAAATGGAGCTGAATTGTCAAAGCCAATCATTTATAGTACAAACTCCTGCAAGACCCAGTGATGACCTTCATCTGAGGGGAGCTGCATAAGCTCAGAAGCTGTGCTTTGAGACTGTGAAGTTTATTCAATGAGCTGCCAAAGACCCCAAAATTATATTTATTAAAACAAAATAAAACAAACAAAAAAACCCAACAAGAAACAGCCACAATCCAATAATAACAACAACCCCAAACAGCCTTACAAATAACTATTTATATGCGTATCTTGGACTACCGAGTGCTCTGCTTGTCATCCAGAAGAGTAAACTTCCTTGCAGGTCTCATGTTTACCGCTTGTTGTCTTGGGAATCTCTCTGTTTGCTCCTTGCTTTGCTTTACTGCTGGCTTCACTCCACTTTGCTTCTTCTCTAAAATGCTCTTGCCCAAGAAGGAGCAGGGAGACTTGGAGCAGGATTTGCTGTGCCCAGTCCCACTACCTACCCTACCTGGGAAGGCAGCCAGCTCCATATAGACTGACACTGAGCCATAGACCTCAGCTTCATTGATTTCTCTGGAATACAAATGGATATTTCCACCATTTGCTGCAGATAAAGGTATTTTGAAGTTTTTTTAAGATAGACTTTTAAGTTAAACTACTCTTGGAGTCAGAATTGTAGAATCATAAAATCATTAAGGTTGGAAAAAACACCGAGAGCATATAGTCCAGTTATCAACCCATGCCTGTAACCTCTCTAGACCATGTTACTCAGTGCCACCTCTACCCTTTTCTTGAACGTCTCCAGGGATGGCGACTCCACCACCTTCCTGGGCAACCTTTGCCAGTGCCTCACCACTCTTTCTGAGCAAAATTTTTCCTAATATCCAACCTGAACCTCCCCTGGAGAAACGTAAGGCCATTACCTCTCATCCTATCACTGTTACCTGAGAGAAGGGGATGAAGTCCACCTTTGAGGCATAAGAAACGTAAATGGGGCATAAATGGGTGATCTTTCATTTCGTAGAGCCTTTGGAAGCACACTGGATTCACGTCTTGGTGTTGTGTGAAGAATCACAGCGTGGAAATACTGTGATACCAATACCTTAAGCTCAGGGTGGGAGACTGCTTGCTGCAGGAGCATGGAAGTGAGAGGAGAGAGCACCTAGAGGGCAATGCTATGACTGGCTCAGGATGAGGGAATGTGCTGGGTGCCTGGCAGCCAGGCCGAGCCCAGGGTTGGCAGAGCTGGGTGGAAGCAAGCTCAGCCTTGGGAACGTGGCCTGGCTGGTGGAGCGATGGAGCTGTCAGTGAAGGACACGGGCCTTGTCCCCACGCTTGGGCTGCCTGGATGCAGCCTTGTGTCTCCCAGCATGGGCACAGCGGCACCGCACGCAGCGTAACATTGTTTAGCATTCGAGATTAAATTCAAAGGACGTTCCCACAAAACTGTGTTTTGTAAAATGTATGGTCTTACATAGGGAGGCTGATATTTATAGGAAGGTTTCCAAGATAAAAAGAGTGGCTGAGCTCCACCTGGTGCTGCTTCTGCGCCTCTGCCTCCACCACTCGGCCCTGCAGCCCTGTGCAGTGAGCCCCCGGTGCTGGCTGCTATTTCCACCCGCCCTGTTGTGAGAGCACAAACGGTATTTTAAATGAAAGAGTTGTAAGGGAAAAATGTCCTACCAGATTTCTACAGGTATCTGTTGATCCATTTCTAGCATGGCATCAATTTAAGTGTTCACAAGAGTTATGGCACTACAAAATCCTACTTAGCAACTAAATAACATTACCCCAGCTTTGGGGGATCAGCAAACAGTTAAAGCTTCTTTTAAATAAAAGTCTTTCAATACTAATATGATGTTCATCCAGGAACTTAAAACCAAACTCTCCCAAACCTTCTGACTAGAGTGGAGAATTTAAAGAGTGATTTATTTTTAAGTGTGCTAAATTCTCAGCATTTCCCAATGAAATGTTCAGCATTCAAAAAAGCAGATTAGTCAGATCAGTAGGTATTTGCGATAGTGCAATTTCTTTATCTATAATTAACTGCTATGTAAAAAGTTCCCCCAAGTGGTTTCCAAGCCCATTACAACATAAAGAAAAGCACATGGATGGCTGTGGAGGAAAAAAATGCCTGTATTTACGTGATGGCTGCAAAATAATATAGGAGAGAGGTGCAGAGTGAGTGAGTGAGTGAATACATAAGGATAAACACCAGCTATGCTTTTCCATGAAAGCTCATCACATTGGACAAAAACAGAGCATTTACAGCTTCTGCCCTTGTCCCTGCAAATAAATACTAGCAAAAAAAGTTTGATGTACAGGATAACGTCTGCAAACAGACAAGAAGTCCCACTGTTTGTGGGCAGTGAGAGGAATGGAAGGTTTAACTGTAGCTTTACAGGTCTCTAGAAGGTGATCATCTTGTTTGATGTGGTGGTTGGATAACAACCACCACATTTCCCACTGCCATAAAATCATCTTCACCAACAAGATAAGATGCAAAGAGAAAACAGGCAGCATCTGAGCAGAATAAAGGAAGGAAAAGAAAAAGTGAGGATGTCACACCTGGAATACGTCAGCTCATAATGACTCATAAAAACATGTCATCAAAGTCATTATGAGCTGACGTATTCCAGGTGTGACATCCTCACTTTTTCTTCTCCTTCCTTTATCCTGTGCTTTTTATAAGTCAGTAAGTCAAGCAAACATGGGGCTCAAATACAGAGAATTCACAGACTGTGTGTGCAGCAGGGATGGAAGACAGTCAGGGTACAAAGTGCAATTTATGGATGTACAATGAACCCTAAGTTAATGAGAAAATGTCATAGAATCACCAAGTTTGGAAAAAACCTCCAAGATTGTCTGTGTCTCCTCTTAGAGTAGCTGGGGCTTACCCCGCAAAGTCTGTGCAAAAATGACAAGGAAAATGAAGACTTTCTTTTTTTCACAATTAAAAAGAAGGCCAAAACAACAGTGGAACCCATTACCACAGTGTGTGCAGGAGCCCAAAGTAAAGAGTTCAAAAACTAATCTGAAAATGCTGTGGAAATAAAAGTCCACCAGCATTTATAGAAAGGACCTGGACAGTTCAGGAAGTTCCTAACCCACACACTGACGTTCTGGGGGCTGTCTTATGTAGTTGTCCTAAAAAGATGCTGTCCCCTCGGGGAGGCAAAGGGAGCCTGAGGGAACAGTGAGGTTCAAGACACCCAGTGTTTTGGTCAAGTTTTGGGGCAAAGCCATGGGCTTGAAATGAACACATCCAGTTACCTCTCCAGCTGAGTCTCCACAGAAAATTAGTGAGGAAGATTCAGTTTTCTCCAATGTGCCCTCAAAGTCAGACTGCTCTTTGCTCTGTTACGAAGCAGAATGGCTCAGCAGATGAATTCTCTCTCTGCAGGCTCACTGAGGGAAGGCTATTATTTAATACTGGCATAGTGAGAACTACCCACTGCTGTGGTTTATTCCTGACCAAATGCTTGCAAGGAGATAGTTCATCTGTGACATCGTCCTAATTTTTCATTTCTTCAGCTACCTCTTTGTGAGCAGTTCCAGTTTCTTTGATTGACTTCAGCATCTGTGGTTTATTCAACAGTGTTTGCAGAACTGTTTGTTTTATTGCTTGTCCCTAAGTATCTAAAGTATTATGCCTTGCTATTAATCATGTGTTTCTGCTCCTTTCTGAGTATGGGATTAAAAATGCGTTCTCATTTAGTGAAGATGCTTTATTAACCAGAGAGATTCACACAGTGCAGAGAATTTTAGAAGTCCATTGATACACCAAGGCTGATACATTTCCATCACAGTGTGACAGCAGGGGGCAGATGTGGGGCCAGCCCCATCATCTCTCCACAGCTCTGAGGAGTGAACTGGGAGGCAAAGGTATGTGAAAAGTGGTTGAGTATTTTGTACTGCAGAGACTCTTCTTCCAAGGGAAACTTGTAGCTCTGATTGGTGCACTATGAGGACAACTACCTGGCAGGGCAGCAGGGGCTCTGTGGTGCACCCACAGTAATGTCACCGCCACCAGCTACCGTGATGGCCTAATACCACCAAATTAGTTGGTTCTGAGTTCTTATTTATCTACAAACATGAACATTATCCTTTTAGGAAACAAGCATTTTATGGACCCTGGTTCTTCCAGTTGGAGCTCCTCCGTGTAGGAAATTCCCCTCCAGAGTTGACATAAAACATATAATGTGAAGGAGACACTAGCTTGTAGGAATAGGGGAAGGAAGATACGAAAGGAAATAAGGAACTCTTTACATTTCTCGTGCACATGAAATTTAGAAATAAGATAATACAGTAATAAATGAAATATAGAATGCTTTCTAGATTTGATTTCAATATACAGAGGAGGACGCATATTAAATCTTGCCCTCCTTTTCCTCTTACAGAGTACATCTGCTCACTACTCTCAGAAAAAGGCAGGAATAAATCTTGTATGTGGTTGGAATAAAGGTTGTGTGGTACTTTATTCAAGGAGACATTTATGAAAATAAATCTAAAAGCATCAACATACATCACAAGGTCGTGCAGTTTAACAAATGCCCTCATTACGTGCAACTCAGTCAAAGCCGCAGAGCTGTGTACGAAAGCTTTTATCTGAGCAGCTCGCTTCATCAGGAAGGGACCTCCAGACATGGAATGGGTGGTGGCAGAAGGCTGGAACAAACAAATAACCCATACCTGCAGCATAGGGATGGAAACCTCAGCACAACTCTTGACCTCATCAGTTTCTCTGTTTTGTTCCCAGTGTTCAAAGATGTGGCCAAGGCAGATCACACATCTTTAAATGAGTTTAAATAAGGATTTCCTTGAGAGGTGTTCAGCTGAGAAGTTTGGTAAGAGGCTAGGGTGAGCATAAACTGAAAAAACTCTTTCCTACATACTTCACCCTTATGAAGTCTGACACCAAACAAGAATACTTGGGAGAAAACAGTTTTCAGTGACCACTAAACCCAGCTCACAACAGTGGCAGCTATCTGCCAGAGCAAGCGCCTGCAACGTCTGTGATTGTCAGGAAAGGTGTGAGTTGTTTCCTTAAAGCCAGTCCCGTTGATCCACAGGGTGAGAAATGACTAAAACACCTTGTGCTCTGAAAGCATATGCCAGATAGCAAGTGCCAGCCGGGCTGCCCGATGCAGGTCTCCTCTCTCTGCTGCGTTGGCAGAGCCTCACGTGGTGTTGTGGGGAAGGAGTGCAGGCCCCAGTGATCTGGAGCACAGTACCGGTGGTAGCATGGGCTGGGGAGATGTTTCTTTATTAGGGGAACCCACATACCTCTGGCAGAGCCCTTTTGCCAGTTCTGAGGTGCCAGAGGGTTTTTATTTCCATCTTCTACAGGTGGCTGGGCATTGTGTGAGACGGCTCTCCTGCTGGCATCTGCCATTGCCTCTGCAGACAGACACATTCTCTCTGCAATGAGTCATCTTCTATATTTAGATTATTTAAAAATAAAAGCGAAAAATTACCTTCAGTTTTCATTTAAAATTTGAGTTGTCTCTGATCTGGATTGGAAGAAAACTACATCCCCCCCCATCACTTATATGCTCATTTTCTGCCCCTTCCCGTTTCAATGGCCAAGCAAAGACAATAGCAGCAAATTCTAATTTAGAAGGTGAAAGCTGGCCACATCTGATACGGCTTCGTCATAACAGCACTTGCCTCATACACACTTGTGTCATTACAGGTGGACTTTACCCTCATGAAGTGATGTCAGTGAGCTGTGCTAGTACATCTGCTGCCTTTCTTCTCCCCTGGGGAGGATTAGCTTTGTCTCCTGCTGCTGGAAATGAAGCCATTTAAATGATGGAGTTCATAATGCGTGAACCTACCACACACCCTTCTGTCCCCAGAGCCTCTCCAAGGAATTAAAATTCAGATGTAATTGCACACTCTGATTTCTTTTCTCAGAGGAGAGCTTTTTTCCTCATGAGTGGGTGAGCAGAGAAAGTCTGAGAGGAGAGGGTGAGTCTCATTGGAACGCTGAGTGGCGCCTTCCTTCATGCTGGTCCTCAAAACACTAAACATCTGCACTGAGGAGTTAGCTATCTTTCTGTCCTCCACAAATACCTGCCTCAGGTGACAGTGACTGCCTGTAACGAGCCCTGTCTTGATCCACTGAGTTTAGATGAGGTGACAACATCTTGTTGTATGTATCTGTCTAGAATATTTGCTGCTTTTCTCTAACAAATGTTTCCAAACACAGGTTGTCACATTACTAATGGCAGCAATACGGGACTATTCTTTCCTGACACTGACACTGGATTTTCTCACAGGAGTGGACAAACTGACAGCAGTGTAAGCTCTTATATACATCCCAGTGTCACAACAAGTCCAGGAATCACCGAACAACACTGTGTTTGCTACTTCTGCTTCAGATCATTGGCAGTTCCCAGTGCCAGGTCCCTCCTGCACCTATGCTGTCATAAGCAGGGTTAAAGATCTCAAGGCTCAGTGCATTTTCTGGCTTGAGGTGTCATTGTGGAAGTGCAAGGTGATCGTCTTGTTTGATGAGCAAACCTGTGAGAGTGTGTCCACCTGAGGTACATATCTCATCTATGTTTGTTTGTTTGTGGGGTTTTTTTTTGATCAGTCCATCAGCTCCTGCACCTGAGGCTTAGATCTCAGAGACAAAATCTCTCATGACACTTTGAAAATCTGGTTTACTGGTAAAACAACCCCAATTCCCCAGTGGAGTAACTGAGACCAGAATTTAGTCCCCTTTCTGCTGAAAGCTGTCCTGAGTGCTAAGCTGAAGCACACACCAAGGAAGACACAACCTCTGTGCCCTCCTGAAGGCTCCTCTCTGCAATGAGAGTTGCTGTTCTGAGCCAAGTGCTTGGGGACATCTGTGTCTAAGTGTTAGCAGAAAACTTCTGGCAGTAACAGGGTTAATGTGGCTCTCTGTGAGGAAAGCAGAGGTAGCAGATCAATGGAGGCTGACTTCACTGTGAGTCAAAAAAGGGAGAGAACAAACTGAAAAGTTGGTCCACTGTTGATTCAGAAATGTTTGTTTACAGCTAAGGAAAGCAGGGAAGTTAAATTAAAAAGATTCCTCTGGAAGTGTCTGTTGGGAAACGAAACCACCTTCAGTACTGCTTCATTTTGAGTTGTTCTGTGAAAAAGAGCAATAATCTCCATTGCGGTTCACGCTGCTCATTCAGTAGAGGCAGTTACACTGTTGACATGGGCAGTACTGGCAGAGCCATGTCCCACCTCCCCTGGCTTTTTTCTCCCCACCCCACACTTTCCCCTCCAGCCTTCCCCACGCCACTCTCTCACCCACCCACATGCTGCACTGCTTCCACTGTCCCTTCTGCCGTGCGCCTACTGCAGAAAACCCAGGAAAAGAGAACTCTCTGCAAAGTCAGCATGCACTGAACTCATAAACTCATTTAGAGTAAAGTTGAGAAAACCCACCAGTTGAAATAAAGACAGTCTAACGTGTAAAACAAAATCTACATATACAAACAAAGCAAAATAAGGCATTCATTCAGCTATTTCCAGGAAAGCAGAGCTCTGTCATGTATAACTGTTCCTTGGGAAAGCAAAGGCCAGCATTCTGAGTACTGACCTCCCCTTTCCCCCAGCTTTTATAGCTGGGCATGGCATACACTAAGGGATATCCTTTCAGTCAGTTGGATCAGCTGCCCTGGCTGTGTCCCCTCCCAGCTCCTCAATGGTGGGGCAGTGTGAGAAGCAAGAAGGCCTTGGTGCTGTGCAAGGCCTGCTCAGCAATAGCTAAAATATCGGTGTGTTATCAACACAGTTTTGGACACAGATCCAAAACACAGCACCATACAAGATGTTATGAAGAAAAATAACTCCATCCCAGCCCAAACTGATCACAGAGAAAGAACATTTCTGATGGCTGTAGTGCCTACTTATGGATGATCATTCATATTTCCATTGCCGTCGTCCAGCATGAATGATCAAAGTGGTCTTTTCCATTCTAAAGTTGTACTCCTGTGGTTTTCTGTAGTACACGATGAGAATTCTCCATCGGCCACTGCCTCTTCCAAAACCAGCCCTCAGCTGATGACAATAACAATAGACTTTCTGCTTGCTCTGAAAATTTAGTGTAACAGCTGAAGTTAGCCAGATCACATTTTCCTACGCTGACTGTTCTGAAGGTTCCAGAGTGGTAAAAAAAAGTATATGGTCATGGATTTGGGATCCTAAAAAAGCCAACATGGCTAACCCAACATTGTTTCTTTGGAAGTGCAGGCAACTTTTCTGATACAATAATAAAGCAAACTAGCTTGGAGACTTTTCCCCTGGTGTGACAGTAAGCATAAATTGTCCTGAAAGCTCCAGGCAGACAGCTCTGTTATAATGTCATACGTACTTGAAGCTGTCTGCCATTAGGAGCAACTCATAAGGGCTTTTTGGAAACAACGCTTGTATTGTACATCCCTTCTCAAAGCCAGATAGGTATTTGGCCATCGTAGCCACATCCATGCTGTTGGCAATGTGTGGCAGGTGGTAGCTGGTGCCCCAGGGGTGAGGAGCACGCAGTGGATTGTAGCTCAGCAAACACACTCCCAGTCCAGCTGTGTTCCTAACAGAGCCCTTTGCTGGCAAGTGAGCAGCCATGCTCTGTCACGAGCACACAGACAGCGTACTGCAAGTTTCCCAGAGTACCAGATGGAGGCTAGAGCTGGTGTCAATCAAGTGTTTTCTGTTGGAATACTTAGAAATTGAGCCCAGGCCATTTTACTGCCAGTTGGTTACTGACAAAAGAGTTAAACAAACATCAGGGAAACAGAAAATTATGGTAATTACTCCGCTTTTGAGATCTCCTCACAAAATATAATATTCTATAAAAAACATGATGCAGGGAGGTGACTCTCTGGGAAAGCTCCACTGTAGATGGCAAAGTTCATTACAAGTCTGAAAATGAATTAATTTCTGCTTAGGAAGCATTTTCTTTGTTGGGTGTTTGAAACATTCCATTGAACTGTTTCTTTTCAGCAGAAGGCTTCCTTAGCTAAGTGTGAAAGCCACTCAGCTTATCACGTACACATACACTGTACAAAGATCACTGCATTTGGGCTCATATGCCATCTCCTCCAAGCAGGAAGCCTATGTTCATCTAATGCAGTGACTGAAGTCCTCACTGACTGCACTTGAAGCGTGACACAGGTGATTAGCAGCGATGGCCCAGAGTGCCATGGTGACAGCCAGACCCTGTGATGCTTCCAAAAGAGGGAGAGAGGTACACGTAGTCCAGGCTGGTAGTCAGATCTGAGATGTCTAAGTGTGGGTGCACTCATCTCTGTGCTCCATTGACTTCAACGGTGCCATGCTGGGTGAGGGCAGAGGTACCTGGCTCTGTCCCACAACCACAGACCCAAACAATACACATAGCTGTGGGCAGTATGGCCTGTGGAGCCTGAGTGCAATGCAGCCCATGCTACCAGAGGAACCACAGGTGGCTGATGGCTTCAGTCCCACTCTACACTTCACTGACAACTTGACTCTATCACCTATCATGCTGCTTGCATAGTGCGCTCACACATATGCACATATGCAGGTATCTGTATTAACGTCACAGAGTCCCAAACCCCCAAAGTCCCATGTGGCCAACCAAACCACTGACTTCCAACTAAACAAGGGCTGCATGTGAACTTAGGAGAGAATACAAGAACAGCCTGTCTGACTGCCCTGCTAAGGGATGGGGAAACTGTTTTTACAGCTGTAGCGCTCCCTTATTTTCCTTCAAACCAAAAATCAATAAATGCAGTTTATTTCTGCACTGAGGACTACATCACCTGCTTTCTCCATTGCAAAGGATACGTGCGGTTGCTTCATCTGTTACTGAGATATCAGAGTATACCACGTTAGTGCTTTGCAGTTCATGCTAACCTACTTCCGGCTGGTGCACAATGGTCAGGAAATAATGGCTTGAGTTCTCCTTTGCTGGCCTTGGCCACGCTCTTGCACTCACGTGGCAAAACTGCAGTTTGTTTCTTCATTGAAGTACTGCACTGAAAAAGGAGACCAAGGCACACTGCCAGTTTGAGGAGATGCCAGCGTGGCCAGAACACAGTTGCCAGCTGAGTGCAAGTGATCCCAGCTGCAAAATACACTGGAAATCTCCTATGGCACCAAGTGCTCAACAAACAAGGCTGGGTTCAGAAGAGCTGCACAGGGCTAGTGGGACTGAGAGGGAGCCCTGAGGGATGATGTACTTGGAACTCAAAGTATACTGTAGTTGTGCTAGCTGCTAAATCTTTTAAAGTCAGTCCCAGAGATAGAAAATTCCATTTCATCTCTGAAATACTTTCTTTGCTACCAGAAAGATGGAGTCAGCCTAGTTAGATTTTTGTGTTGACAGCCTTATATTTTCCTGCAGTGCCTAAAACATAAATACTTCACCTTAAACGTTCGCTTCTAAAAACAGTGCATCTCTGTACAAGTGAAAAGCAGGTGATTAAATGTTCTAGGACATGTGGCATGGTGACAGTGTAAACCAGATGCTGTAAGCACCAATTTGCTTATTCCCATGGGTATTTAATATAAGCAATTCAAGATCCAGAAGTGTGCCAGCTGTGAGCATGAATCCCTTACAGCTCTAAAATACAGATATATGATGTTGTTTTTTTGTTTTTGTTTTCTTCCTGTATTATGCCATCCAGGTGCATAAATGCTGCCCTTGCTGGCTGCCCTTTCAGTATCCTGATATTGTTTATCTGTTTGCTCTTTGGCTGAAGATAAATCACAGCAGACATGACAGATTATAGGTATGTGTTTGGATTCCTGAGCATATGAAATTGCTGATAAATTGTGTCTGGCTAGCACAGAGGCACAGCTACAGCACATCACATCCATTTCACAGCAGGCTTGAGAGTGCCAAAATACTGTGTCCCTCAGGGAGATCAAAACTGCCCTGCAGCTCTGCATCTTTCAAGCCTCCTAAACAAAGTGGGGGTCAAAATCAGCACATTGAGAAAATGTTGTGGTTTGAAAATGAGAAATAAAAGCGTGCCAATGCATCTTGGCTTGCTCTGTTTTTGAGCTACATACAGGTCAACCTGCTTGAACTGCCTGACTTCTGAATCAGTGCTTTACTTGCTATATTGTTATTTTTTACAGTATTGTTTATTGCTTATATTAACTAATCCCATCTGATCATCATGGTTAATTAACTCCAAGTTTATTGTAGGTGTTGGATTTCCTCTCAGCTGCTGGTTGTCCTGACTTACTGGAGATTTCCCTTTGCTCTGGATAAGAACAAAAACTGACAATTACTGGTCTGCTTGTGGGTACTCCCAAATTTACTTGCTACATCTGGGTGCTGAATAGGCTTAAAGAAGGTCTTTGAAATGAGCAGAACTTTCAGCTAATTAACTGCAGGATGATGAAAGTTATTAACAGTATCCCAAATGTTCAGAACAAACTCGCTAGGCAGAGACTAGTGCTTGCACAGGGCTGTGTGTGCCACCCAGTGTATGAAGCTTGTACTTGGCATGAAAGTCAGCATCTGAGCATTTGAGACCTTTCTGCAGCATCAATATGATATTTAGAAAGCCAATAGCAGGAAAGTAAGGAATTAATTTTCCAAAATTATGAAAAAACGGTGCTAAATATTGCAGTTGAGAATTTTTGAAGTTATTTTTGGGTAAGATTTTTTAAAATGAAGCATAAACAAGACTGTTGAGTTTGCTCCTTATCCACAGTAACTGAGATTTTAGAAGAACACAGAAGATTAAAAGAAACCTGAAAAACTTCTGAGAGTTGATGGTGTAAAGGCAGACTACCACATAAGCAACCACGCGCTGTCATACCTTTTCAGGCTGAGAAAAAATGCTGCTCTGAGAGGATAAGAACTTAAACTGTGCAAAGTAGTTTGAAATATTTTCATTTTAGGCTGCCATACCATTTCCAGTGCCCTGAACATCTGTCCTTGTCAGCCTTTGACTGATCTCAGGCACTTCACTCTGAAACATTTATCCTAACTATCTGTTCATTTAATACACATTTGGCGTGGACATCTGTGGTGAAATATCAGCTTCTGCTTGGAGAAGTTGGGGATTTGATTGGCAGTGGCCTGGCAGCCCCCATAGGAGCTTCCCAGAGGCTGGCTGCTGAAGCCAGGTATTTTGCGATGGCAAACTAACTTGGCCTCTCACTCCTGGAAGCTTCCTTCTGGTCAGTGGTATAAAAAGAAACCCCACTAATGTCATTCCGTCTGGCACATCATTGGTGTATCAGCTTGAATGGATTCCTTATGTTCAAAATGCCATTTAAGTGTGTTTTGAGGCACGTGGGCAGGGAAGCGGAGCTCTTGCCTTCACCTTTTGCATCTCTAAGTGGTAACAGTGGAAAATCCCACCCCCCACTGTACATTCTGTAGCCTGGCTGAGTGTGATGTGCTGATATCTTACACTGTAATAAAAGTCAACCTCTGCGAACACTTTAGCTGCAAGATCTGACCCGCTCTTCTTCTAAGAAGCATCAGAGGAATACTTTGGAGAGTTGCTTGCATTCGGCCTGCCATTTACTTACATCTGTGCAGGGAGATCTGCACGCCCCTGAAGTTTTCCTGGTGGGTATTTATGATAAGTGAATACCAGCAGCGGGACGCAAGCAAAGGCAGAGAGTTTTCTTGGCTCTCAAGAGTGTTTTCAATGACTGCCTGAAAATCCTGCTCCATCCTTTGTGGCCTCCAGAACAGTTTGTGCTCCTCACACACACAGGCTGTGCTGTGCAGCAGCCTTGGCATGGAAACTCAAACTGTTAAATGTATGGAGCTCCCAGTCAAGAGGAGACGCCCACCACCCACAGCTTCTGAACTAATTTTGGCTGAGGAGGGTTGTGTGAAATCTACTGCTGATACTGTTTAGCTCCCCCTCACGAGGTTGGAGGGAACTGTAGCTCTCAGCCCTCTCTTTGAAGTGCCTGGAAGAGCTGCACTGCTTCCTTATGACTACTCATAATGGCATGAACATACCCAGAGCTGTGTGACCTATCTTTGCCATGAGGCTTGTGAATGCACTGTGTGTCTTCCAGATCTTGGAGCTGTGGGATATGAGATCATCTCAGCTTTAATAATAATAATAATAGTAATAATAAAGACACTTATGAAAACATGATAAAAGAACAATTTGTAAATATAAAATTGAAAATACCCGTCTTGCATTCATTGTAAAGGGAATAGGTTGGTTCCAACTTATGTTTGTTAATGAGATAGACTGGAAGCAGTTTTGTTTCCAGCTTTGTGCTGGAAAACTACAAAGCGCTTGGGGGGAAAAGCCTCTGCTGCCAGAGGGATGCAGGTGAAGTCAGTGGTTCAAGTGAAGGTGAAGGTTTGCAAAACCAGAATTTATAGGTGTGTACAATCAAAACAAGTGAGGTTTGTAATCCATTTGTGTTCTCTTTAAGTAGTTGCCTTTTCTGTGGCAAATGCCATCTATTCTGAAATCTGTCTCCTCCTTTCTATGAGAAGAAAAAAAATAGTTATGTAACCATTGTCTTTTCCTTGCTGGAACTTGATTGTACATTTATCTATTTATTTATTTATTTTTACAGATCAGCAGCTCTGCTTGCAGGTAATAGCATTTGTTGCACTGCATGTAGTTTCTGAGCCAGACAAAGGCAATTATTAAGGAGAATACAGAGCATATTTCTCTTGGCACTGCTGTCAAAATTTAGTGACTTCATTTTGTTCCACCTTAGCTGCATTGATTGAAATGTGAAATCGTGTTAGTAAGTGGCTCTCTCCTGCCTATTTATTTGGGTTCATCTGTTCATTCAGGCAGGCAATGGCCCATACCTAATGCTAAATCCTCTCTTGTTCATATTAAGCTCCTCCTTTGGTGAAGTGAGATTTTTACTCTTGGAAATCATTGCTCAAATCAAAATGATTTCAAAATTGAAACAAAATGATATTGGACAACGAAAAATCCCATTAGTCTAATTAAATACTATAATTAAATTCATGTATTACCTAAATTCAGGAGGCCATTGTGGCAATA
The DNA here is from genome assembly GCF_016699485.2 of Gallus gallus. Lineage (NCBI taxonomy): Eukaryota > Metazoa > Chordata > Aves > Galliformes > Phasianidae > Gallus > Gallus gallus. The sequence continues at coordinate 16,369,258 of NC_052533.1, read as the reverse complement.
GCATCTTGACTCTTGTACAACTTCTGGGCCCTGTTTTTCAAATTGCTGTGTTCCTTTTGTGATGTGCAAAAGTTGCAGAATTCATGTAACACCAACTGCCCCGTGGGCATGAGATGCTGCCTGTGTGTCTTAGGTTTACTATGGGAGGGGAAAAGAGCTCGTGCCAAGGGACAACAAAGTGCACCAGGGGTAGGACTGGGAAAGAAAGTGACTGGTTTTCTGTCTGGACCCATTCATCTAGAGAGAGTGAAAGCAGCTGAGGACATGATGGTGAAGTACCTGCTAGTTTAACCTCTGCCAGGGCTGATTTCTTGTTCCATAGCTGTGACTTGGAAGTAAAAGTGTTTCTGCATGTTTTCAGCTCCATCTGAGAAAGAGCTGTGCCCACTGCTGGGCTCGGCAGGGCTCTGGTTGCTTCTAGGGCAGAGAAGACCAGGCACTAAAAAGCTATACATCCAAAGAGGCACTACTGATTTATTTTTGCTACAAACTTAAGTGATTTGTGAACACGCTGTGACAGTGCTACCAGGCTAAGCAACTGCCTGTGTTCAAGACTCCAAATCCATGTCTGTGACACGTCAGCTGTGTGAAATAGCAATGTTTGTTTTAGGAACCCAGCCTTCCCTTCCCCTCTCTAGCTTTTACCTCAGTACTGCTCTTCCCTGGACTATGTCCTTGAATGAAGAGATGAAAATTCCAGGCAACCTTTTGTCACCAAACACCATCTTGACTACGTTAAGCTGAAGTCAATGGGTTATTTCTAAAAATATTAGTGTATATGCAGGTGCTTATGATGCTCCGAGCTGATTCAGTTGTAGCTTTACATTGCCCTGCACTTTTAGAAAGCTATTTTGTTTTTTCAGTGACTGACTTTGAGGTGGGTTGTCTACATTTTCAAGATGACTATCATCACCTGTTTGCGTACTGCTCTACCCCATTCCCAGCACAGGAGTTGATTATATTTATGAGAATGAGTGTGTCAGAAAATACCGGCAAATTATACCAAAGAAATCTCAAGGCAGTTTCCCAAGTCATTATTATCATCATAAGAGGTCAGGAGGAAACTGGTTTGTTTAGTGAAACATTGTTTGATTTAGCAGCTGAGTGACTCACATCAAATTGAAAATTTGTTGCTATACTGAATGCTTAATTGCGAAGATAAGCTGTGCTGCTGGCTTGGAGATAGTGTGTAGGCTGGGACAAGCAGATGCCAAAATTGGGAGGATGGTTAGTGAAGTTTAAATTATTAAAGTCTGAATTGAAAGCAGTGGTTTAGATACGGACTGTCCTTCATTGATCACTATTTAGGGTTTTTCCTCTTTGTTTCATTCTTAATTTTGACAGAAACTACCCTATAGCACCATGAAGCACAGCTGTAAGGACCTGAAGCAGAGCTTTGACATGAATCTTGCTTACAGGGATCCTCTGTTTGCATGCATCACTTATTAACATCAGTGAAGTTACCCAGCTGTAGAAGGAACTGGAATGATGGCCTTATCCCTTCAGTCTGTGATGGAATGACAGCATATACGCCTCTTCCATCACCTGCTTGCCCTGTGCTTGTTCAAAAGCCACATCTGTGATACTCACATGCACATGTCATTATGATGCTCACTCCTTCCTTGCTTTCTTGCCTGTCTTGATGCAAACAGGGGTGCACTAGCTGTGTGCCCAGAGAGAGCACAGGTTCACTGACAGCAGAAGATGTAGGGGCTGAGGACATCGGGGCACAGAGGTGAATGCAGATGAATGGAGGAAGAGCTACTTTGTGTCTCCAAGCATTCAGCTGTAGAAGCATTGTCATAGGCATGACGTGCATCTTAAGTGAGGATTGGAAGCCTCGTCCCAGTGCCCAGATATCCTTCAGGACCATAGAATGGGGACACCAGACACAAAGTTCTCTCTGAGAGGAGAATCAGCCGTGTACAGTCAGTTTTTTACCTGATAACCTTCACTTTTCCTCGCTGGAACTCCTTTGTTCATCTCACCAGCAGATGGTGCAGTCTCTGGCATCAGCAGCTGCTCAAAGTATTAAAGAGAAAAAGCTTCATTTCCCATGCCACACACACACACATACACAACATTATTCCTAGAAGAGTGCCGCCTGCTCCCCAGCACCCTGTGGTGTGAGAGGTGCTGCAGGATGCTGCCCTCCAGGCACGCTGCAGCTCACCACATGCACGTGCAGGGGAAATAACTGTGGCTGGTAGACACAAATGTCAAAACTGTGATGTGAGCGGTAACAACCACTGTGCCAGCAGTGCCCTGCCTGCCGGCATTGCTTCTGTGCCCATCAGTGGGGGCAACACAGCACACAGCAGTGGCTTCCTCCCTCCAGCCTGCTTGGCCTGGCTGGTGGCGTGGCCTGTGTGACCATAGGCCCTGCCTGTTGGGTGTCTACACCTTCAAGCTCAGAGATCTGCATAAGGCCCAGTGGTGGCCTTGGCCTTACAGGGTTTGATTCAGAAATCACAGTTTCGGGGGGCAAGTTATGCACAAAAAGCTATTTTTTTTTCGTCTGAGAAGGGGTACAACTGCACCAGCTGCATCATTGCTCACAGGGGAATAGTCATGGATGGAATCATCCCACTGTGCCTGTGAAAGCACTGCCTGTGCCCACTTGTTCCCCTGGAATAGCAATGCGTGCTGCAGGGCCTCTCCTCCCTGCAAATAGATGAGGTGCTGCCTCTCAGCTCACTGCCGACATTGCCCCTCGGACGCAGGATTACCTTATCAGCAGCAACCAGATGGAGCGTATCAGGGCCCTGCCAGTCATCCCACACCTGTTGATCCTACACGGCAGCCAAAAAATTAATTGCTTTAGAAATGTAAAAGCTAGAGCCTGAAATCATGAAAAAAAAGATTAAAGAGAAAAAAGTGGGGAAGGCTGGGAACTTTCTTCCTGATATTCATATCGGTGTCAGCACATTTTGGAGGATGACTTACGCAGCATCTGATGCAGTTTGCGAACGCAAGAGAGGTGGAGACCCCAGAGAGCAGATATTCTTGTCAAAAAACACCTATTTAGCGGCTACCAGTCGAGTTCAATTTGCATATGTTTAACTTGTGGAGATAAGAGCAAATGCAGAAAGCTGTCAGAGGGATGCTGCACGGTGATGCTGTTATCAGGATGCCACTGCCTCCACAGAGAGCTCCCAGCACATGGCACCGGGCAGGCTGTGCTGCTCTCCAAGCCTTGATGTGCCATGCAGTGTGAATAAAAATGTTTTTCACCTCCCTGTCATGGTGATCCCCAGGTGCCCGGGCCACGAGCATAAGCTTGGTGCATTCTCCTCAGCCCCAGTCAGACATGTGCTGTGAAGTAGCCCAAGATGCAAACACACACAGTTTGCCAGGATCATGCCTATCTATATCTATAGATAGATAGATATAGATATATATATCTATACCCTGTCTTCTGTAAATCACCAGTCACAGTTTGGGTGATGGGAATATAGGGAGCAAATTTAGGGGAAAAATGCTTATAAAGTTATATATGAAGAAGTAGATGTTTTTTAGCCTTTCCTGCTGCTCAGAGCAGTCCCATGAGTGAGTGACATTCCTGAAATCCATGTGCAACCACTGCAGCATAAAGGAAGAGGTCTGTAATTCTGTCCTGCCCCACACCTGGCAGCATCTCTCTGACTGTTCTGCACATTGCTTGGCTTTGTACATGCAGTTGTGCCAGCCAGGCATACCAGCAGGCAGCACAGTGGCCTCTAGCCATTTGGAAATGCCCATGAACAGGGCAGGTTGGGAGGAAACTGTAAGCCTTAAGTTTGGAAATGTCTTTGCAGTCTGACTCCCTGAAACTAACTTTGCATGCTTATCTGTGCCATGTTAAATGATGGTTGCCCCATACCAGTCCTTCTACAATACTTCATTTATGGATAGAAAATGAAAATAGCACTGTTGAAAACAGCAGGAGCTGAAGAGTGCTTCTATTCATTCTATTCATTCAGCTAGCATTATTCTACCTAGAGGTTTTGACAAAATTATTCATGGAAATTAGCAAGTCTCTTAGGCCAGCCTGTGTTCGTGACCTTTAGTCCCAAATTTGTTAACTACTTCCTGGAATAATTAGGTTTTAATACTCAAAATCCATCTTTTCTTATAGTTCTTTCCCATAAAGCGACTCAGGAAATGATCAGAATTGTCTCTTCCTATTTATGCTGTTCAGCATTGGTTGACTTCCTAAGAGGTGATGGACTTGACACTGTGCTTCTACAGAAGTTTGCAGCTGCTGCCTCATTGCACAGACCATTGTGTTAGGTTAGGAGGTTAGGTCACTAGTACTGGGTGCTGAAGCAAATTAGTGACTGTGCAAGCAGACTGTGCCAGCCATGAATAAACATACCAGTGGCTAGGTTTTTTGTTGTTGTTGTTGTTTGTTTGTTTGTTTGTTTGTTTTTAAAGAAGACTGTAAAAGCATTTCTAGAAATAGATATGGGTCAGAGATTGGGGACAGCTAACAAAATCAGCCTACCTTGATGCAAATAGAGGACCACTTTTTGAGCATCATATTACATGCTCTGTTGTGAGAACATCTCCTTTGTCCTCAGTACACAAGGTAAGCCTTTGGAAACCGGGGACAATGCTGCAGGTGGATTTTATGTAACTGCCACCAACAGGAAATATTACACATGTGTTGCAGCGCTGGTAATTGAGTAGTGGTGGAAACCTTACTGGACATGGGAATGCCACTGTTCATAGTGCTGAACCACCAAATCAGCTCCTGGTCCATTTTCAATGGAAGCTACTGGGTCTTTCTCACCATCCACTGTCTGGGGCTGTTAGCAGAAGCTAACATGGGCAGCTGGCAGTGGGCATCACCTGCCTTCTCTGACGCATTCAGTGCTGGGGAGGTATGGAGAAATCTGGCTCAAAGATTTCTAAGAATAGAGAGAGGTTTGCATAGGAAAGATATAAATGCTGCTTCCAAGAAAACCCAACTGCAGAGGTACCTGTGTAAGGTTCAACAAGTGGGATTCTTCTCGTCCAACCTTCCACCCTTCAGCTGATCACCAAGCGCTCCTGCAGAGTCAGTGGGGAGAAACTGCCACCTGCAAGACTTAACCTACCTATGCACTACAGGTTTTCTTCAAGACGGGATGAATTTCCTTCCAGGAATTGCCTGTTCCTCTCCAGTGACTTTAAAGAGAATGATGTGTGATCATTTGTGAGAAATGGGGACAGATTTCTCAGCATGTTTTAGTACAGGAGGTGCCTGCCTGAGGAGCAATCACTGCACGCTCCCTCACTGCTGGTGCAGACACCTTCACTTGATTCCACATGGGCTCTACAGTGGCAGCAGATGGACAACAGCTGACCACACTGCTTATGAGCCCCGCTGCCCTCAGTTACTGGCAGTATTTTTCAGGATGTGCTACAAATAGAAGCAAATAATACAATCAAAGGCATTACTGCAGATCTGCCCCACTCTGTATCTGCCATTGTAGAAAGCAGTCCTTTATGGAACAGATGCCTCAATGGGGCCCACAAATGCAATCACTGCAAAATATTCATCAAAATGCCGGTGGGAGGCAGGGGTTTGCCCAGTTTTTCTGTAATTTCTATCGTGCGGAAGGGCATATAAATATGTAGGTGTTTGTTTACTAAGCATCATCTGTCAGAGAACTGCCAGCGAGATTTTGCCTTTCACGAACCAACACTGACATCCAGCGGCACCACGGGGTGGCCGAGGGAGGCAGTGCCCTCCCCAGACACAGCCCACTGCCTCCCGCCTGGAAAAGAGAAAAGGGGAAACAAATTGGTTTTGTTCTTTTCTGAAAAGCAACATCTGTGTGTCAATAGAAGTCTAATTCCATGTAAACAAATGCGTGGCATAAAAATTATTCTCAGACACTTCATTTCACGTGCTTTTAGACATTTAGGATTGTCTCTTCCTTTCATTTTTTCCCCATTCTCTGTTCTGCATGCTGACATACCTGTCTCAAATAAATAATTTCTTTGACTTTCTCTCAAACGTCGTCCAATTTCTCTTTGCTTTTTTCCCCTTTCATTTGGATTTGGATTGCCTCACAGTTTTCCTTTTCTCCTTCCAACCTGTTCTCTTGAAGCAGCCCTCGGAGGGTTCCATCTCATTCTGCTGTCATTCTGACTTCCTTTCTTATCGCTTCCCATTGATTTTCTTTGTAGGACTTAATTTTAACCCAATTTACAGTGCCAGTAACCTAGGTTGCTTAGTTAGTTAAATTTAGATCCCAGTTCATTTCCTTCCCACTGACAACTGCTCGACCTTCCCTGCTGAAATCACTGTACTCACTCTCTGGAGGCTGTTTCCTTCCCACTGCCTCTTGCTTATGGCCGGAAAGCCGAGTGAGGGACGAGGGCTGGGAGATCGGCAGGTCTGTCTCTGTGCACACGTGAAGAGGCACCAGCTAATGGGAGAAGCCAGCATGCAGTGATTATAGCCTTTCATACCGTCATCGTCTCATCCCCAAACAGATGCAGTGCAGGCTCTGATTTTGGGAGTGAAATGGTCAAAATGCATTGCGTTCAAATCGTCTTCTGTCAGGCATGAAGCTACAGTGAGCTATGAATACCCTTCTTTCCAGGGTGTCTCTGAGAGCTATCTGTGCCCATGTGATGCTCTTCTCTTGTTGGTTTCTTGCTTTTTCTTCTCTCATTGTCTTTATTTTCTGAGAAACCCGCTTTTCATTTCCTCTGTATGACTAGTGGTCATGCTCATAAAAACAAATTAAGAAGTAAATGTGCTTAATAGGGAAAGAGCAGAACTGCAGTATTTTCTGCTGCTTACACTGAACAATGACAATGTAAGCTCTGCATCTAACAGGAAATATTACGGTGTTCTTTCCCTAGCATTTGCCCTCCAGTTGCCAACTGGCTTAACCTTTCATCAACAAATAATTATCACTTAATGAGAATTTACTCCTAAATGTATTTTCTCTCAGGAGCACAGGTTTTCTTTGTCCAGCACAAGCCTTCCCATGCAGCTTGCAGCAGTTATTGGAGCATGATGAGCCTTACTACAGGTTCTGATTTGTCTTAGGCTGCTGTCTAGACCACTATTTGCATTGAACCATTACATGCTACGCAAAGATCTACCTCCATTTTTCAGCATCTGCTCATTTCACATGCTGGAGCATAGGCAGGGTTTACTGCCTGGTCTGTTCAGTGCAGGCAGCCTCTGAGGCTGTGTGCTGCTTACGTATGAGGATGCAGCAGGCAGGAGCAAGGAGGGGGCTGTAATGGGCTGTCACATCCCACAGGCTGCAAGGGCTCATTTTCAGATCAGTACATCAGACACACAGTCGAATGATGGGAACTTGCCCTCAGCTGCTCCTTTCTGAAGAGACTTTGTAGTGCTGTGCTCCTCTCCACAATGCCTGCTATGAGCAGGAGAGGGATAGGGATGGCTGCCTGAGCTCTGCCAGAGAGAGGAAGGGAAGGGAGGGAAGAGCAAAGGGAGTCCTGAACACCAGGGGAAATGCCTGGTCATAAACATAGGAAGGGTTGAAAATCCCAAGTACCTCTAGTAGGAAAAGTCGCTTAAATCCACAATGACTGAGAAAACAAAGATGGTAAAGAAAGGGATGGTTGTTCAATGCACAAGTCCATAAGGCAGCAGAGGTCTCCTCTGCCCTGTTCCTTCCCTCTCTCAACAACCATTCAGCCTGTGGTTTTTTTGTCCACTCACGGCAGGAGGAGAGTGCTGGCACAAACTCCCAGGAAGAGGACATGCTCCTCTGCAGTCCTCTCACAAGCACTCAAACACCATGGCACTGTTTTCCTCATGAGATTTCTTAGTTGTGAGTCTATAACATCTCTTACCATCATTCAGTGTCAAGTTGATGTTGTTTATTTTTTGACATGACTTTTTCCCATTCTGCATGGGTCAATTTTCAATTATTCTTCTTAATTAATTCTGAAAGAGATTAATAATTTTATAGGTTTGGAAATAGTTTTTTGAAGACCATGTCCCCTTACTGAAGTGCTTGATCAGTTTTGAACCTTACAGTACCCTCTTAGCTTGGCTTTAATTTTTGGAGATCTTCCTTTATGAAAGGTATTCATCCATGTTGTAAAGGCACAAGATTTTCATGGGGAATTTCTGAGGAATTAATTCATTTAAATAATTCAGATACTCCCTGTACAGCTGAAGTTAGCCATCTGCGCTGGGGGATCCATATATACAGAATACCACCATGCAATTCTGCTTTACCTTACTGACTACTGATATTTTTAAGTGGCAGACATTTTCTTGCATAACCAGAAATAAGCTCTGTGGTGGATTGGTGGATGGCACCGGGGATCACAGAGGTGAGATGAGCTGTTCTGGTTTGTGCAGAGAGATCTTCAGGCTAATGATGTTTTTAGGAACATTACAGTCACACTGGAATTAATGTTTCTGTCTTGAGGAAAACATTCCTGGGAAAACAGTTGCCTATCCTCCTGTCATGCTGAGCATTCCTACAGATTAAAATCCTTTCAGCAGAGCACTGCTTGTTCTTTAATTCATGCTGGTTATTCTTAAGAAAATCCGTCAGTCACTTGAGGGTTTTGAGTGCTGAAAAGGTATTACAAAAAATCTTTAAGATGCCCAAGGATATGCTTATCTTTACACAGGCATACTTCTTGCTATACTTGTATTTGCTCAGTTTTAACAAATGAAAAGTCCCACCAGAGTCTTTGAGCTGAAATTTTAATCTGTAACAAAACCAAAAGGATTTGAAGGAAGTTGCATGAGAAGCTTCCCATTTTTATCTTGTATTTCTGTGCTGTTACTTGCTGTGTTGTTGATTTGTTGTGTAAACCCTTGCACTTGAACCATGTTTCATGTCTGAGGAAAATGCTGCCTTGACAACCTGAACGCTGACGTTGCACACAGGCCTACCCAGAACCTTGCAAGTATCAGTCTGCAAACAGAAAGGGGATTACTTTTCTTTACAGAACTTCTCTGAAAGAAAAAGTTAATTCAGTTTCTTAACTGTCTATAATATTACGATAAGGATGTTTTTACATGCTTGGAGATTTTCACTGAAGTACATCTATTCAATATTTACGACTTCAGTTTCAAAAAGGCAATAGTTTTATTTGCAGTCTTTATTTGACATCGTAATTTAGCAGGTAAAAATGAACACCACAATAATTATGTCATCTGGCAAAAGATGAAAGAAGGCCTGCTCTTCAGTTATTTTAAAATCATTAAGCTGTACATTTGTCTTTTTTTAACAAGGTGTTAAAACAATGATTAAAGTTGTACTTTATCTCCTGCTCACCACTGTTGTGGCTCTGCCTGCAGCTTCCTAGACTGCAATGGGACTGTGAATGAAAGCGAAGCAAAAACAGCGCACAGATCGGGCCCCGGGTGACTGCCCCAAGCAGCGAGATGGAGTCAGACATCCTCCCCCATGGGCCACACTAAGCCAGATGGCTACAGGTCCCCATGCAGGGACCACAAGCAAAAGAAAAGCCACCTCATCAGCTTGTTCTGGTGGACTTAATGCTTTTATAAAGTGAGGGAGAGAGTTCACAGAATCACAGAACATCCCAGGTTGAAAGGGACCCACAAGGATTATCACTTCCAACCCCTGACTCCACACAGTACCACCCAAACCCAAATGCAATGTCTGAGAACAGTGTCTAAACACTCCTTGAACTCCAGCACTCGGGGCCGTGCCCACTGCCCTGGGCAGGCTGTTCCGTGCCCACCGCCCTCTGGTGCAGAACCACTCCCTGACCCCCAGCTGCCCCTCCCCTGACACAGCTCCATGCCGTTCCCTCGGGCCCTGTCGCTGTCACACAGAGCAGAGCTCAGCGCTGCCGCTCTGCTGCCTGTGAGGAGCTGCAGCCGCCGTGAGGCCTCCCCTCAGCTCTTCTGCTCTGGGCTGAGCACAGTCAGGGACCTCAGCTGCTCCTCCCACATCTTGGCCTTCAGACCCTTCACCATCTTCACAGCCCTCCTTTCGTTGCTTTTCAGTAGCTTTACATCTTTTGTATAGCGCCATGCCCACACAGTGCTTGCTGTGAGGCCATGTCAGCACAGAGAAGAGCTTCACCTCCCCTACAGGAGGTCAGCTGGAAGGGGTGATCCCCTCTGCACTGGGCAGGACACAGCCCTGTGGTTCCTCAGACATCCCCAAGCAGCCAGTGCAGTGGAATGAGGATGTGTAAGTCACCACAAGTTGATAAAATCTCCCCTAAAATTCTGTGGACTTGGTGCCCAAATTACATTCTTAAGCAGAGGCTAAGCCTACCTCAGACTTAGGCTGTGTGAGATCCTTCCTATCTCTGCTATGATCCATTTAGCGAGTTATGACATTAAGCATTATTAGTTGTGCTGCTGAATTTGCAATCAATTTGAAATTAGCAACTTTGGTGGATTTTTTTGTTTTCAGTAAAACTATCCCACGGTCTGAAAACCCCTGCAGCTTGAGAAATAAATGAAGAGATTTATAGTTCAAGTCAGGCAATCTCCTTAAGGATTTGAAGTCTGTTCTGGAGATATCTGTTCTCAGTCACCACCGGCCCCTGATCCCACCAGCACTTCCACACAAGAAGTCAGCTGCTTTCATTTGCAGACATAAGTAGTGATGACTGAAGCTTAACTTCCAGAAATTGCTGCCTGCCTTTACACAGCCACTATGGCACTTAAAATCAGTCAGAAATCCACATTTGGTAAACACAGGCCAGCATGTATGTGTGTTTTTCAGATTCAATCTTTGGCATATATGTTTAATGTCTTACCATTGATAGATTATTTGCAAAACAATATAATAGGAATTTAAGTAAAGCTAAGATGCAGCTGAAGCAGAAGTAGCAATCTGGGCACCTAACCTTGAACAAATGATGATGTCCTTTCAAAGAAGTCAATCCAACATACAGAGTTTGTACACCATTTTCTGTTAATATTTTACCCTTAAGAGAAATTATTGATATAAGATAAAAGGGAGTAATTGATATAAGAGAAAAGGGAGCAATTTCATGGCCCTTGAAATTATGGAGGTTCTTCCCATGGCACTTGATGGGAGAAGAGGCAGTGTTTCACTCTCTTCATATCAATGCAGCTCGTGCGGGTGTACCGTTCAGTTACCATAGCATTAGGTTTCTCATGCAGCACATTTGCATCATGTGCTGGTGAAGATGTTTTTTCTCAAATGCAAGAAGCCATAGAAAGTAATGTGTTAGTGAAATGTCTTGAAAATAATAATTATATTGTAATAAAGATGCTGAAGCTTCAAGTTTCCCTTTGGTTTTTCTGCCTCCTCCACTACAAGGTGTTGAATTATCATCTTTCATAAGCATACCACCAGCTAGATGGAAATTTGTAATGAACTATGGAATGTGGGTGGGAGAATAAATGTATAACATATGTCTTAGCACAATACTCTGGTTTTCATTTCTTATCATTAGGTGCATTAGGGATACCATACAGATGGATTGTAAGGGAAAAACCCTGTCCAGTCTTGGATCAAGACCCAATTAAACAGGTAAAATAATGAAAAAAATATCAGGACAACAGTAATACCTCTTCGAATTTCCAGACTCTGGCCTGGATTTAGGAACTTCAGCTACTTTTCTGGGTCATGTAAACTAGAAGCTTCATCTCCCCATGATCCCTTAGTCCCGACTTAAGAAATTGTCACCTTCAGAGCACCTATGGTGGTCCAAGAGAAAGTTGAGGCTCACTTTGTGTCTCCAGGTCCAGGATGTGGTCAATTATTTAAAAATATCTAAAATCATATGTTTCAGCTGTATCCAAGTACTTTTGACTCAAAATATATTTTTCCATTTGCTTCCCCACTCTAATAAAACAGCGTGCTCTCATTAGCTGACAGGAAGGCTACCACTGCTGTCTTCTTATAAATCTAGTACCTTTTAATCAAAGAAGGAGGCTTTGTATTCTAGCAGGCAGCTTATAAAGTGGCTTTTACTGAGCTGAGCCACTTATTTGTAAGCCTCTCTATTAGGGAGCTGCAGATAAGCCATAACTGAGTGAGGTCTGAGCTCTGCAGACCAGACTCTGCTTACAGCAACACTGATGAGGATCTGGAGCAGCCTTCCTGAAGTCGACAGATGGATGTATAAAAGCTGGAAACCACACTCTTGCCCAACCCAATGTGCAAGCATTTCTTCTCTAGAACTTCCTGCTTTTACTGAATGAAACATTTCATTCAGAGGCAGACAGGAGCACTGTTTTGCTTCCCAGCACCCTTTTAATCTTGCAGCAGGATTAAAATGCTTTTCGATTTAATGCTAATCATATGCCCCCTGATTTTAGAGTGGCCTGGAGTTCCTCTGAATTGTCAGTGCAGCGTGACAAGGTTGCTTCTGAGAGGATTAGAGAATTGTTCATGTTATTTAAGGTCAAAAAAAGGCCTCTCACTTGCTTCCAAATATATAAAAATTTATTTTCCATGCAAATACACCCCTATGTGTGACACTGAAAATGAAGATATCCTTTGTCCACTCCAGGGGCCAGCCTGGCACAAGATGTAACCAGTACGTGATTGGTGGTGACCACCTCGAGCTCCCACTTGTAGAGGGGACATTCTGGGGTGGCCCAACCTTTGGCTCCTGAGCTCAAGTCCCTTGGGCAGCCTGCTCCCATACCACAGGCATGCCCAGGATGGAGGAAGCTGCAGGGGGGATGGAGATGCTTTGTAACATTACTCTGCTACTACCCCAGGAAATGGCACATGAAGCAGAGCTAATGGGAGAATCCAAATGCTTTAATCCTTCCTTCCCCTCCTCCCTGTAATTCTATATGGTCTGGATGGTTCTTCCCTTAGTTTACAATAACATCTTTGACATTTTCAGTCACAAGCATTAACTGTGATATCAACTTGGCCCTGGTGAACCGCAGTGCAAAAAATCCTATAATACCTGGGTGAATTCCCAGTCCATTATCAATAGATTTATGTATTCAGTGGTCTTCTGACCACAAATCCACTCACTGGATGGCTCCCATCACCCTCCATGCCCCTTCTTACTTGCACTGTGCTGAAGATCCACACTTCTGCTCACTCCTATCTTGCCATTTGTGGCCTCAATTTCCTGTTCTTGCTTACCCACTTTGATTTGGCCCATTAGTTTTTTACTAACTTTCTCTCCCTCTGCTGTACTGGGACAGAGCTGTTCCTTTGCAATATTACTGTTTCTTTTACCGTGGGACAGCTCTAGTAAGACTTGATCTTATGGGTCTTTTCCTGCCTGATTCTATGATGTTATGATTCTATGAAGATTGGGTCTGAGATTGCTCCAGCACCGATTAAACTCTCCTTCAGTGTCAAACATCTGTCTGCAGATCCATTGCACACTGTGAAGAGCTATCGCAATTATAAGTTCTGCTATGTTCTGAGATTATAAAGGGCAAAGAGACTCATTCAGTTTGGAGAATTACATGATTTTCCTTATCAATTAGCCATTGACAGTTTTCTATTCAATAGATTTAGCAAAGTTTTCTTATATCTCATCCTAACGCTGTTACATTTAAGTGCAGATTTTCAGTTTGTGCAAGAACAAGATTCAGGCCATTTGAAGGACTGGGGTCTTTGTCAAGAGAATTGACTGGCAACCTGGAACAAAGATAACTAATTGTAGTTGGAAATACATAGAGTAGCTTAGCTTCCTATTGCATTCAAATTATTCTGGAGAGAGAATTTTCTATGCTACTTAAACTCCTCCTCCCTTTCTTCCTGCCTTCTCTCACCTCTCTCACATGTTTAGGTGGTTCTTGCTGATATTTGCACTGCTTGTTTATACCAATTTATATATTTTCAAATCTTTGAGCGTTTGAATTTGTTTCAAGAGCAAGACTAAATGGTGAAAATAATTTGACTCATCTCTGTGTTATCTAAACTGATCTCCACCTTCAAATAATTATTCTTCTTAGGCACATTAGCTTTACTTTAAAACATTTCATTAAGTTGCTTGATTTGCAAATCAGTCATTTAATATTCAAATCTTGTCTAAGGGAATACATTCCATATAATATCAGATTAAAAATCTTGACTTGGGAGAGAGAAAATACACTCTATTATAGAAAAGTAAAGAGAAGGTGAAAAATTAGAGAGTTTTTCACTACGCAGCAACTAAAGGGCACTAAATGACATTTCAAGCAAGTCTGAAAGAATGAAGAGATTTGACACAAGATGCATAATTTAACTGTGGAATTCAATTGCTGACACCAGATGCCAAATGTAGTTGCCCATCCAACGCTGGGCACTGGGCATGCGATAATGAAGTGCTTCTAGCCTTCATCTGGCTTGGCCTGTTGGGTCTTGCACTCTCATATTCTTGGTATGTTTCTTACTCTGCTTCTAGAACATTTAGAAATTAATGTATTTTCAAAATAGTAGATAACAATTAAGTCCATGCTAAAGCATGGATGTAGTGGGGATTCTTACTATAAATACTGAAGGCTTAACTCCCTCACCCCGTCAGCCAGGACCCACATGGTCTGGGAGGATTTACCGGCCCTCACCTCCTGCACCACTCAGTGTGTGGAACAGATGCACTGTTTTGTTTCTTAACCCTCAAGGAGACTGGTCACACTCAGATGGTAGGTGGCTTTTTTGAAAATAAGAGAACAGAATTTGAATAGACATGACAAGCCATGATGAACCAACATCTTGGCAGGAAAAAATGTTTCATTTCTGTGCCAATCCTTCATTGTCTTTTCAGGTAAACACGTTTCCTGCCAAGGAGGTTTCTACTGTTTCCATATACATAAATATGCAAATCTTTAACACTGTGTTTCAGGGAAGGCAATAAGTATAATGCAATTTGGACTCAAAAAGTCTAATCTTGGTCAAAATTTCACTCCATGTCTTTTTCTCTCCTTATTAAAAAAAAAAAAAAAAAAAAAAAAAAAAAAAAAAAAAAAAAGGAAGAATACAGCTGTATTACTTGGAAAGTTCTGCCTGGAAGCTGCTGTCAACAAACTTTCTGCATCCATTCAATGCCACAAGCAAGCCAAAACCTTGGCCAGGTGAAAATATATGTTTTGGTGGCCTGCTTTAAGAAAAGCATAAATTTGACCTAATTCTTCCAGTCCTTATGTTCTGATGACTTAGAAATATCAGCCTTTCAAGGCAGGCCCCTCTTTCCTTGGAGTTATGCTGTGCTCCTCTCCTAGAATCACAGAATTGTTTGAGTTGGGACAGACCCTTAAAAGTTCAACTCCCCTGCGATGAACAGGGACACGTACAGCTACATCTGGGTGCTCAGAGCCCAGTCTAGACTGACCATGAAGGTTTCCAGGGATGGGCATCTACCACCTCTCTGTGCAACCTGTGCCAGTGCCTTATTGTAAAAAACAAACAAAGAAAACAAAAAAAAAAAAAAAAAAAAAAAAACCCACGACTTTTTTATATATGTCCAATCTAAATCTCCCCTCGTTAAGTTTGAAATCATTTCCCCTCGTCCTATCACACTAACCCTGCTACAGAGTCTGTCCCCTTTTTCTTACTGCCCCCATTTAGATACTGAAAGGCTGCTCTCACGTCTCCCTGGAGCTTTCTCTTCTCCAAGCTGCTTGGCCCCAGTTCTCTGAGCCTGTCCTCATAGGTGAGAAGTTTGCATCAGTCTGATGTGACCCTGGTGAAGATACTGTCCTCCATCTATGGGCACCAGATTAATTAAACCATATTTCTTAGGCTGATGTTTCTTAGGCAGTTTGTCACCATCAACACATTGTTCCCTTTGCTACTTTTGTTGGAGTTTTTCATTTCCTCCCTCTCTGCATGGATTTCAGCCTCTGTTAATTAGAAATAAGGACAGTTGAAGTCAATGCTGAAAATCTCCGCTTTTTAAGAGGACCAAAAGGAGTCAATAATCAGCTGCCATGTGTGAGCCCTCTGTGAGGGCTTTTCTCAGGCACAGCAGGGAAAATGAGATTCAGGCTGACTGTGTAATCAGTGACTCTCTCCAGCTCCTGAAAAAGGGCAAATAGCTTTAAACATCCAAATTAAAACATGCAGCTGAATGGGCCATGAAATGCACTGTCTACAAAAGTAGTCTTCTTTGAACTCTTTGCCTTGCAGTGAGCACAGCTCCTGTATAGTAGTAGTGGGGAGAAAAGGAAGAATACAGTAGACATCTGTGCAGAATAAATATTGCTCTGCTTCATTTCTAAGCATAAAGTGTATCAAAGTTCATCATGGCTTGTAATAGGGGGGTATTATTTTTCATAAATGAAAATGTCAGAAGTCCAATGTACAGGTTTGTGAGTTTAATAGAAATTGTCTCCGTTGTAACAGCATGCTTTATATTCCAGTCACGATGCATCAGCAGTTTATTCTGGAGTTCATTCTGAGGAGGTAATGACTAGGAAAATGACAAAGAAAACTGTTACTGACCATTAGTGAGCAATCACTCTGTCATATTACCAAGATAATTTAGATAAATGTGGGGTTTAGCTGTCTCCAAGGGAGACGGGATGCTGATATCTTAGATAGTGCAGCTTTTAAAGATTTTCCATTTGATGAATATATATTTTTGCCTCAAAGACATAGACTAGTTCCCCATATCTTCCTGATGGAAATAGTAATAGCTCATTTCAGAGCTGTCATCTTTGCTCAGTTGTATAGAAGCTATGTAGTTTTGCAGCAAATATAGAAAGCTCTGTTTGGAAACATAAGGTATTTAATAAACAAATGTAGAACATATCATGTTTTTCTCCAATTGGCTTCCATTATTTTACCAGCTGCTAATTATGCAGTGTTGATATTTAGAGAAAGAGTAACAGATTTATCTGTTCCGTCTGGATAATCAGGCTTTTAGAGCATGTCCTACCAACATTGGACTTGACTCCCCTGTTTCTTTTTTTTTTTTTTTTCTCCTGTGGCCATAGCAGGTTAAATTAAAAGGCATAGAACTGCAGTTGAGGTAACCTGACAATTTTGTTCCTTTTTAAAAGTAGTTTCACTGCAGTTTCATTGTTGACATGAGACGGCTTACAAGCTGGATCAGCTTGGTGTTAAACCGTGGATTCATAGTATACAGGCCAAAGACTCTCAAGATCCACCTGCCAACACTAGACTTAAGCATCCTGTATAATATGGGATTTTCCAGGTTGCGCATCAAGTGTCACGTGCTCCTCCAAAATTAGAGAGACATGGCTTTGCAGGAAGTCTTTGCAGCACCCAGAGGATTATGCAGATCTAAAACCAGACATCGAGGTACAGGGTAATCAAAAAACCAAGATTTGCATATTGTACCTTCAGTTGACCCATAGATGAACAGAACAAGCCGTGTCAAACAAGCATGTCAAAGTGCTATAAAGCTGTATCTGTAAAGAATTTAGCTACTGGCATAATCACAATCTCCATATATTTGTGAACACCCCCAGAAAGAATGAACATCTGCTCATCTGTGCTTGCAGCCCAGAAGACCAGCTGTGTCAAGAGAAGTGTGACCAGCAGGTTGAGGGACGTCATTCTGCCCCTCTACTCTGCTCTTGTGAGATCCCACTGGGAGTACTGCATCCAGCTCTGGGCGCCCCTGTCAATAGTTTATGGGCTGACTTGGCCTCGTTCCATGACTAGTGGGCAGAGGGACCCACAGGTCTGCGCTTCTGGAAAAGGGGATAAGGGAAAAAGGGTAGAGAGATGGGCCCCAAAAAAATAACAGCAGCAATGATCTGAGGAGAAAAAAACTAATTTACTAAATCAGATATTGCAATGCAAGATGGCACACTATAATGCAATATAATACAATATAATGAGAATTGGAGCTAATAAATTAAAATGAGAGAGAGTGTCCAAAAACTGAAGGCCTTACCCTAATGCTGAAGTGAAATGCACGGTTGGGTCAAGCAGCAGGGAGGAGAACCTGGTCCCGTGACTTTGCCACGGATTTTATCTCCTCTTTGAATGCAAAGTCCTCTGGGGTATGTAGTTCTTCTCTTCTGGGACAGGTACCCAGAACTGCAGCATTAACTCTAACTCCCAGTGTGCTACATGACGTTGTGATGTGGAATACCAATACCCAAAAATCATAAAACCATGACACCTCCAACACAAGAAGGACATTGAGCTTTTGGAGTAGGTCCAGAGGAGGGCCACAGATATGATCAGAGGACTGGAGCACCTTTCCTGAAAGGACAGGCTGACAGAGTTGGGAGAGAAAGGTCTCTGAGAAAACCTTGTAGTGGTCTTCCAGTACCTAAAGGGAGATTGCAGAAAAGCTGGAGAGGAGCTTTTTATAAGGGCATGTAGTGACAGAACAAGGGGAAATGGCTTTAAACTGGAAGAGGGTAGATTTAGACTGATATTAGGAATAAGTTCTTTACTGTGAGGGTGGTGAGACACTGGAACAGGTTGCCCAGAGAGGTTGTGGATGCCACCTCCCTGGAGGCATTCAAGGCCAGGCTGGATGGGGCTGTGAGCAATCTGGTGTAGAGGGAGGTGTCCCTGCCTATAGCAGGGGGGTTGGAACTAGATGATATTGACAATTTTTGCAGTAGTGTGAGTATTTTGCCTTAGTTTAAGTGAATTAGATATTCAGTGAATATTAGATGGCCAAAATGACGCAAACAGTTGGGATGTGGCTAAGTCGAAAGGACAAAACTGGTTATGGGGAGCTTGTTGGACAGACTGGCTGATGATCTAGGCTACAGCACCTTTACCTTCAAAGGGAAAGAATATACTTGGGCAGTGCATCTGGATTAATTTGTGATGTAGAATGAACTGCCGTAGGATTTCTGTGGGCTTGAGAGTTTGTGGGGACACACCAGAACTGACAGTACTAACTGCAGAACCTGCATGTGCACACCCTCCAGAAGGCAGGGTGTCTTCTGTCTCTGAAAATTCATAATTTTTGCAGAGCTGAGTCATGCTTTCTGGACTCATGGTGTCAGCACTGCTAAGTGAGAACAGATACAACCACTCCAATCAAGCACACACAGCAAAATGTGAAGCTCATTCTGGGCACGGAGGTGCAAGCAATTCCTTTCCCTACTGCAGTTCTCTGTCTGGGGGAAAGTGATCACTCTGCCTGCAGGTACAAGAGCCAGGAAAAGCATTATTAATAAAGACTAAAATTTCATGATTAATGTATCATTGATGCAATTTACTCCATTGATTTGCTCTGTTGATATATTTTACTCAGAGTAGAGGGGTTTTTCTTCCGCCTGGGCTTTAAGTCCCCACAAGTCATTGAACATGCAATGACACAGTTATTTCCATAGCAACAAGCTCTTCTAAATCTCGATTAGGTTTTCATAGAAGTGCAGTTTTCTCACTGCCTGGTTTCCAAAGGAGAAAGCCTTATTCAAACACAAATCTTTAAAGCAAAAGAGAAAATGATTGGGAGAGGAAGATATTTATTTAAAGAAAAAGCTCTCTGGAGTTTAGTATGATTTCTGTAGGGTTTTCGAACCACAACAATTGTGATATGAGATATGCACCAAGTATATCACACAGTGTGTAGTGCCAAATCAATGGTATAAATAGCAGCCCAAGGAAAACTCCTGCTTCTTACTCATATCTAAAACACATATATTTACCCCAGGCGGCTTAGTGTAGCGCTTTCTTTCTGTACAATAGATGTCCCAATGTGGAAATCCCCCTTTCTAGTCAGATGTATTTTCACCAGGGTTTCCCACTCTAACTGTTGAACAGAGGGAGGTTATTGCTCCTGAAGTTGTCACTTAGTAGATCTTGAGTTTTATTTGTTTTCTTTCTTCCCTTAACACATCTCTACTTTGCCGAACTTTTCAGCCTCCATGTGTTGAGCTCAGTGAAAGTGCAGTTCCCGTAGGAGAAAATGGAAGGATATATACTTGTTATGCAGTTAGAAAACTTGGACTAAAGATGCTGATGAACTCGCATAATCTCTCTAATGCTATGTAAAGGTTTCAGGAGCTTTCTGATTAATCTGAATCAATCCTAAGAAATAACAGGCGGACAATCAAGTCCCAGCATACATTCTGCAAATAGCAGCATAAAGGCCAGCAATGATTTAATTTGGTAATCTTATATGAGCAAAAAATTTTATTTATCCTATCTGCTAAATTAATGTGAGCACAGTCAGGAAAAATTCCTTCTCAGAAAGAGTGGTGATGCATTGGCATAGGCTGCCCAGGAAAGTGATGGAGTCACTGTCCCTGGAGATGTTCAAGAAGTGTGTAGATGTGGCACCGAGAGATGTGGTTAGTGGGCCTGGTGGGGATGGGCTGGGGTTAGACTAAGTGATCTTGTCTTTTCCAACCTCAGTGATTCTGTGACCTCACTTTACACACCTTTGCCATTTTTCTCCACAGAAATCTCCTGGGTTTTTTTGTTTGTTTGTTTGTTTGTTTGTTTGTTTGTTTTTCACTCTAAGTCAAAGTATTCAAGCCTACCACAGTTGGGTTAAACATATAGAAATGTATAGAAATATATATATTGCCCAGACAGACACTAGCAGGATACCAAATGCCATGAGATCCATTGCCACACTTAAGAGATTTGTGAGTTTATCACTTTTTCAATTCTTTCCTTTTATCTGTATTGAAATCATTATTCCAAAATGCAGACAAGCATATTTGTTGCTCAGTATGTTTTCCCATGAGGGTGTTGGCAGTCGCCAGGCCACAAAGACAGTCAGCTCAGTACTTTGCCCTGGGCTGTGCTCAGCGGTTAGAGAGCCGCAAAACCGCAGGGTGAGTGGTTGTAGTGATACATCACAGCTATACTATTCCAGCCTCCAAGAATTGTGCCTCAGACACTTCTTGAGCCAGAAATAATAACTTTATAACCAATATCTCTCAACAGGCTCTTCTTCCAAGAATTTGTCTCCTTGATCCTATGTGAGCACTTAGATGCCACAGCAACTCTGCAGCAGAGAGTTACACAGCTTTTCTGTACACCAGGGAAAACAGTCTCATTTGACTTCCTTGAAGCCTGCGATATATTTCATCTGAAGTCCACTAGCTCTTTGTTCTCATTTCACATCTTCTGACTTCTGAAAGTAATTCAAATGTTTTTTCTTTTCATGCACAGTACAGATACACTCCTTCACGCTCATTTGTTAGCAATTTGACGATAGTTAATGAGTAAACTGTCATACTGAAAAAAAAAAAAGTAGTGTGCAGAAAGTAGTACAAACATCCTGTCCTCCTTAGAATAGAGGAGAAAAAGGTCCAACGATGCAGTCTGGCTGCTGATGCCCCACATTAATAAATCATTTTGACAGAACATTGGTGGGATGGAAAACCATTCAGAAGATATGAGGTGCCAGAACTAAAGTTGCCTATGTTGCCTATGGACAGCTGACATCTTTAATAAGTGAGGAGTGTAAATGCAGGCAGTGATGCCCAAGCTGCCAATCAAATATCTTTCTAGGATGTTATGTTTGCCTGAAATGCTGATACTCTTCCACTGTCTAGGAAGATGTTAATATTACTGTTTCTCGCAATGCTGTTGTTCAGACTGCAGATGCCTGGAGTTGTGTGCAAGGATGCAAACTGCTTTACTGATGGATGGAGGTGGGCTCTTGCCTGTGGCATGGGCAGAGGCGAGAGCCAGTCTTGCAAGACAAAACCTACATTATTTTGCTAATATTTTCATGTTGAAAATGAGTCTCTATCATTTGTAATAAGTGACAGTTCAATACTGCTTTATTTTTTTTCACTCTCAATGCACCTCTGCCACAAAATCTCAGTTTTCCAAAATCAGGGAAAAAAAAAATCAGTGTTCTGTCACATTCTTTGTAGTCAACTGATGGAGGACACCATTACATACCCACTTTTGTCTGAGCAAGGGTGTCAGTTTGTCCTAGCAAGGGCAATATGCTTGGGCTAATCTGGGGATAGAAAATCCACCCAAGTTATATGATATAGAAGGATCTTTGGGAAGTAATTGAGTTCCCATTCTTGCTGGATCACATGAAAGATAAGGACACCGAAAGACAAAATAGGGTCACTTTCAGATAAAGTCTATTTAATAGTATCAGCAAAGAGCTTCTTTTGTTAGAGATAACTTCTAGAGGAATTAAAGGATGTTATGAAAACGATTTCCAAATATAGTTGTAAGATAACCTTTACTGCACTGTCTTTATGGTTATCAATTAAAATGCATATCCCTATGAAATTTAAGCTGTCAGTTATAATAACTCTGTAAATCTTAATGTTCTTCCACACATAGTTCAAGAGGTAAATTCACAGCATGGAAAGAGGACATATTTTTCCATTCAAATATCTCATGTTCTACAGCCATGCCAGGTATAAATAAACTCTTAGACATTCTCCACATACATATGCATATATAAGCATGAAAATAAGTTGTCCTTTTATTTCTTTTAAACATGCTGCTTCTCCAGTGTTCTTTGTTGAAGTAGAATATTAACTCCTCTATTTTTGGGAATGTGGCTTCAATATTGCCCACATTCCTTCAGCCACTACAAATAAAAAGCAAATAATTCAGCATAAACTAGACAGACATGGATTCCTGAAGTTTCGTCAGCTGAAAACAAGAGAGACAAATGAAAAAAGAAATAGATGTCACTATTTGCTTATGTTTATTTTCAGGCAGCAGAGTAATGAGTAACCAAATGATTAACTTTTCAGTACTGTTCAGAATACAGCAGTTTTTGATGGTTTTGGTCTCTTATTTCCTTTGGCCTACCTATAGCATTGCAGCTGCTGTAGGCTAAGTGTGTTTACCTAGCCTCACACATTTCAGAACAGATAGGTCTCTCAGATCTACATTGTAGGAGCTGCTTTTGTCAACTGCAGGCCCTGACACGAGTGTTGGTTGGCAAGGCGGTACCTCTGTGCCATCTATGTGGTTCTGCCTGTCTCATACCACTCCAGGGAATCACCATCCGTTTTCCCAATCTTACAAAAGATAATCCCAAAAAGGACCTCACTGACAAAACTTGAGGAAAATTCAACATATTACACGAGGTGTACTATTGGTGAGACAAACAGTGTAGCACGTCTAGCTGTATTGCTTTGGTCTCCAGTAGGCTCCTTCCTTTATAACTGTATTACAGGAACCTGAATAGTGCTACACTATTGATAGGACAAGGGGGAACGGTTTTAAACTGAGACAGAGGAGGTTTAGGTTGAATATTAGGAGAAAGTTTTTCACACAGAGGGTGGTGACGCACTGGAACAGGTTCCCAAGGAGGTTGTGGATGCCCCATCGCTGGAGGCATTCAAGGCCAGGCTGGATGTGGCTCTGGGCAGCCTGGTCTGGTGGTTGGTGACCCTGCACATAGCAGGGGGTTTGAAACTCGATGATCATTGTGGTCCTTTTCAACCCAGGCCATTCTATGATTCTATGATTCTACACATCCTGCTACACAACCCTCCCTGCCTGTGGTAGGGGGGTTGGAGCTTGGTGATCCTTGATGTTTCTTCCAACCCAAGCCATTCTATGATTCTATGATCCTCTTGCTACTTGCCACATTAGTTATATGCAAATAACTAATGTTTCTTTCATAATACTGATGGGACATTCCTTCTCCATGAGCTTTGCCTTGAACATGGCATAGCATTGATTAAAGCAAGAGATATTATTCAATCATACATGTTTTAGGTTTGCTGAGTTGCTGAACATCATAACCATAAATTCCATGTGAACATTTCTCCAGAATAATTCAGATTCCTCAGGTAAATGCTGTCACTGTCATTACAGAACCTTTAACATTCATTAAGGCTTAGAATCATAGAATCAATCATAGAACTACTCAGGTTGGAAAGGACCTCAAAGATCATCAAGTCCAACCGCAGCCTAACCATAGCACCCTAACTCTAACAACCCTCTGCTAAATCATGTCGCTGAGCACCACATCCAAACGACTCTTAAACACATCTAGGGACGGTGACTCAACCACCTCCCTGGGGAGCCTATTCCAATGTTTAACCACCCTTTCTGTAAAGAAGTGTTTCCTAACGTCCAACCTAAACTTACCTTGGCTCAACTTGAGGCCATTTCCCCTCGTCTTGTCACCTGTCACCAGTGAGAAGAGACCTACCCTGCTCTCACTGTAAGCACCTTTCAGGTACTGGAAGAGAGTAATAAGGTCTCCCCTCAGCCTCCTTTTCCCCAGACCAAACAGCCCCAGCTGTCTCAGTCTCTCCTCATAGGGCTGATTTTCCAAGCCCTTCACTAGCCTTGTTGACCTTCTCTGGACCTGCTCCAGTACCTCCATGTCCTTTCTGTACTGAGGTGCCCAAAAGTGAACACAGTACTCGAGGTGAGGCCTCACCAGTGCCGAGTACAGGGGCAGGATGACTTCCCTAGTCCTGCTCACCACACCGTTCCTGATACAAGCCAGAATGCCAATGGCCTTCTTGGCCACCTGGGCACACTGCTGGCTCATATTCAGGCGGATGTCCATCAGTACACCAAGGTCCCTTTCCATCAGGCAGTTTTCCAGCCACACCTCCCCAAGCCTGTAGGGTTGTCTGGGGTTGTTGTGACCAAAATGCAGGACCTAACACTTGGCCCTATTGAAACTCATGCCGTTAACCTTGGCCCATTGATCCAGTCTATCCAGGTCCCTCTGTAGTGCCCTTCTCCCCTCTGGCAGATCAACACTCCCTCCCAGATTGGTATCATCTGCAAACTTACTGAGGGTGCACTCAATCCCCTCATCAAGATAATCAATGAAGATGTTAAACAGAAGAGCCCCCAGCACTGATCCTTGGGGGACACTGCTCGTGACCGGCTGCCAACTGGATTCAACTCCATTGACCATGACTCTTTGCGCCCAGCCATCCAGCCAGTAAGATTTAGTAGATTTATTAAGTTTTCTTCCCTGAACTGTCCTCAGTTTGCTGTAGGTGACAGGTATAAACCCAGAAGAATGACCCTCCACAAATGCCAAGCAAATATAAACCAATTGCTGCAACTGTGCAAATGCTCACTCATCGCTCAGCACATCAATCATACATCTTCCAAGGTTGCAGGTTTTTTTATCTGAGTCACTGCATCGTATCTTAGCTTCAGTTTTCCAGGTTTGAGGCAAAGTGCAAAAAATTTATCAAGAGATGACCTGGTGCTGCACACTAGACCTTTCACCAGGCAACAGTGAACTAATGGTTAGATTTTGGTTTGTTTAGAGTTTTCTTGCTAACATCAAGCTCCAAGTGCTTTCACTTGCATGTCTGATTAAGCAAAATATTCATCATAATCCTAAAGCTTGTCCCCTTCATTGTGGTAGAAATATAAAGAGATGATGGCCCTGTTTAGAATAAAACAGGGCACATATCTGTCTGTTCAGTGTCGTATTAGATTCTTGGATCCTGATCTCTCAGATGACATTGATGACTTTGCATGTAGCAATTTAGTAGCAAGCTTTCATGCATTTTGGGGTTCTTCGTAGATACAGACCTTGATGTTTTAATTTATTAGACTGACATTTTGTTCTGCTATTAAACAAGAAGAAAAGGAAGAGCTGAATGCCAGGGTTCGTCAGAATAGTCATTTTTGATTCAGTCATTGGCTATCTGGAGCATAAATATGGTTGTTTAATGTAGGAGCAAGATGTATTGCTTTTAGTTTCACATTTAGGGAGCAGATCATTCACTTCTCATTGCATCTAATTTTACCATAGGGAAAAATTTAATGTGACTTATGAATAAAATCATTATAATTGCGATTATTGAGCAAGATGAGAAAAAAGTTTGCCAGGAACTGAACCATTTTTATTCCTTGGCTTCATATTCTATTTACTGAATAATAATGTCATTTGGAAAATAAATGAAGTCTAATATTAGTCTTGCTAAAGAGAAAACAAGAACTACTAATAGGCACTGTCTTCTCTTAGGTTGCCAGAAATAACGTTCCATATGTTTCAGCATTCCTAGTTTTTCTGATGTAAATATTTTTCTTTGTACATGTGACTTAAATCATATGTCCTTGAGATCGAAAATTACATGTGTCTCACACCTTAATAGTCAGATCCTGCTACTTTGTCAAGACTGATTAGGCCCAATTCCGTATTAAGGTGTTATATTATTGGCCCATGAACTTCAAGGTGTGAGATTTTGTGCTCTTTTAAGGACTCAGAGCAGATCACTGTAATAAGGAAAGTTTCTCCTTGACACGACCATTCTAGTGCCATGTTAGCAGGCATATATCCACATCACCACTGTACCATCACCACTTATCACATAACGTGAGTGCATGCAAACTGACTCCCCCTTGGGTGAAGCTAAGCAGCCCCTGTCGGCACAGCTCAGGTGCTTCAGCCCCTGCTGTGAGCAGTGTGGATGTCTGGGCCCAGTACTGTTGCTTCTCCCCGACCTGTGCCACTGCTGTGCTGCTCTTCCTGATGCCACAGATGTGGTTATTTGCTCAAGTCAGGAAAAATGATGTTGGATGAGCAAGTGGCAGCCCTGTACACCCACACTGGTGCTATAGTGTTGACAGATAAGTACATTGTAAGGGCCACAAGAGGCTGCTGTGCTTCCCCATGTGTGACTTTGGCTATTGCAAAGGACAAAGTTCCCCCCATCATTAATAACTGCACTACCCAGTCATAACACTCACAATAGTTGGAGGAAGCAGGGCAGAGACTTCAAAATAAAACCCACATTTGTTTACGCTTTCAGGTGGTGGCAGCAAGGACACTTCATCTGTAATGATTTGATCCCATAGCTTGTTGCTTTCCCTATTAGAAAAAAAAAGCCTGGTTTCAAATCTGTTCAGTGTGCCGAGCTTCAGCTGCTCACCTCTGCATCCCTGCAGCAGCCAGCTAGTGCTGCACTGCTGGGAGCTGCCTCAGTGAGGTGCCCCATCCACTCCTCTGCATGGCCTGTGCCACGTGCAACATGTGAGGCTTTTGGGGAGGAAGAAGAAAGCTTAGAGTCATAGAATGGCTCGGGCTAGAGGGCACCTCAGAAATCACTTAGTCCTAACTGCTTTGAGGAGTTAGTTCCTTCCCAGGAGCACTGCACAAAGACGTGATGCACAGCTCTGCAGGTGATGAGCTGGAGTATGGGAACTGTTGAGTCATGGCCTGAACCAGTGATCAAGCACCTGGTGAAGGGGTGTAGCCAGCCCTGGGAGCACAGCTGGAAGGAATTCACTGGTGTGACTGGAAGGGCTGGAGCCAGGCTCCCTGACCTCATTTAAGGGCTGGTTGCCACAAGGGGAGGTTCTTTTTTTGGAGAGCATCTCCTTTGGAGTGTTTGGTGAGCCCTCGTACTTGGAAAGGAGGGTAAGCAATTCTTTCTTTATTACCAGATTGTGACCTCTGTTTATTTATTTTTTTTCTGAGTGATCCTAAACTGATTTAAAATAGCTATATCTGCTATTGCCTTTCTCTGTGTATGGTTCCCTGGCTTATTTGCCAGCAGGTATCCACCTGGCTGGATGCACGCAACAAAGCAAGGTGCAAAGACAGGAGAGTGGTTTTCTGGGTTCTGCTGCCATGCTTTGAGACACAGGTGTGGACAGGGTGTCAAAATGTATCTCTAGTGTAAAGCAGATGCTAATTGTATACCCAGGAAAAGAATGAAAGCATAACAAGTGAGCCAACTGTACATCATCTTCTGGTTTAATAAAAATCTCAGTCTTATTTAGCATGTTTGCCAATCATATAGCTCTTTTTCAGGGGAAAGGGAAGGTGTCTGTCTTCTGCTCTCTCAAAAAACTTGTACTGTGCTAAGGTGAAATTTAATAATCCTATCCAGGATAATTATTTGTACTCTAATAATACATGTAAATAAAGATTGAAATTCTCTTGTCAATGAAGAATTTGTATCTTTAGAAGTTCACGCTACACCTAAGGGAACATCTCCTGACAAAGGCCCTCCAAATGAGCAGGATGCTACACCTGAGGCTTTGCACCATAAGACCGCGTCAGGCAGCAAACAGCTGCTCTCTTGCTTCCCCTCTGTCCTCCTGGACATATAGTGCAGTCAGTGAGTGGATGCACAGCTATTGCTGCTGTTGTGTCCTCACTGCAGTTCTGTGGGCACATCTGGCAATGTCATGCTCCGCCAGCACTAAGTGGTAGCACATAAATGGGTGAAAGGCAAATGGAAAATATTATTAACTAATATGGAACTGCATCTTCTGTTAAGATAGTTTTAAAGTAATAGCTATTACCATTTACATTGGAAGAATATGCATACTATTAATAGTATCTAGTAGAGAATTGCAAATAGTTCATCACTGGGAACATGCTATGCCTATTGATTTCTATATAATATCATTGCATGAAGTTGTGACTCTGAACTGTTTTAACAAGACATAACCCCATTTTTTTTCAAGGTATTTACTTTCAAGAGGCATCTCTAATCCTTTTCATATGTTTAGAGAATATGGGATAGTTTACTTCCTTTAGTTCACTTGTATGTTACAAAACACCAAATATATTTTTACGTATATCTTTTTATGAGCAGGATGATGCTAACTGCTGCATGACGGCTCTGTGGACCTATCCAGTATGTGGCATCCATCTTAGCTCTTTTGTTGTGCTAGCATATTCTGAGCAGAAACTTTGCAAAACAGAAAGCTCAGAGCCTCCCTGTCCAGTCTCTTTAGCCTGATGCTGCTGTCAGAATTGAACAGTGAAGGTTTTCCATGCAAATAAGTTGCTTCCCAAATTCAACGTATTAACGTTGCCTTTTAGCTTCTGCTTTGTTATCAGCTGTGCAGTTTCACAGGGTTCAACAAATTGAAACGATGAATGGTTGTACTTGATTAAATGGTAAATAAATTACTGAAGGAGGATTTTGTCAGGAAAATGCACTAGAATTTTATGTCTGACTTCTGGGGAGTCACACAGTTAAATAAATCACTGAACAGAAGAGAAGTGAATCTCGGCTGACTGCATGTCTAAGTGGAATAGCACTCCATACTCAGGTGCTTTCTTCTCTTCCAATTGTCAGCTATATCTATTCTAAAGAAGCTGCTTCTCTGCTAAGGAGAACAACATTGGAGTATAATGACAATTTCTTGTAATATATGTAATTCACACTTCTTGTCTTTAAAGTATTGGCAAAGATGAACTAAACCATTTTCAGAACTTCCCATCACTCATACACAAATCCATTCAAACATTTCCCAGACCTTTGATGCACAATTTTTGTGTTTTGAAGAGACTTCAGGATCTCTGCCAGCAGCTCAGACAGGTTTTTATAAAACACTGTGTTAAGGCATGGGAGTCTTCAGCTTCTCCTAAACCTGCAGATATTTTTAAAGCAGACTAAGATGAAATGCAGCTGTGTTGTGTAATGTCTGGGACACCCTGGCAGCAAATGAGTATTCCTCTTATAGTACCCATGAAACCAAGGTAGACACCTCTCCTGTCAAGAGTGTATCTATGTAACAGCATCATTTAGGAGACTAAAGTTCTGCTGTGTGAATGCAGCTAGGCCTGTTTAAGTGTGCTGAGAAGGGGACAGCCCCATACCCCTGTACCTGCAGCAGGTGTTTTACCCATACCTTTGGTAAGCATTTGGTCTTGTTCCATTGTCCTGAAAATGTTGCACCTGCTTGGCTGTGAACCAGAGATAGTATTCTGCAATGAAAACATCTTGTTTGGATATCTATAAGAGAGAATGAGCCCTGTGATAGGACAGTAGGCCAGGATAGCTGAAGGAAGGTGACCTCATGTTGATGCCAGAGGTAGGGTCTGCTGCTCACCTTTGTGGATTAAGACCGGAATGTCTCAGCAGACCATTGCTGAAGGTATTTAATGCTAGGATAATGAGAAGAGCACTTCTTTCAGTTTTTAACATTTACATCTCCCCCAGCCCGCATAAATGGAATGAGAATGATGCTCTCACCTACTGAGCCATAAACCACTTTCACTCATTTGTTTTTTATCTCAGTGAATCTTCAAGTATTTTAAACAGCAAGGTGGACAAAAGCACCTTTCTCAAGGATATCTACATAGCACACCTGCATCAGATGAGGGGCTTCTATTTAGTTGGTTTATAGAAGAGAAACAGCCATGTGGTGAGCAATAGAATTATAAATCTATTATTTGGAATTGTTCTGTGACAATAAATCAATGACTGCATTCTTTAGTTCCATTTTCAGCCTCTCTAAACTCCCTGGTATCCCTTAATTGGTTTGATTATCCCATTGATTTCTGCAGCTTGCAGGGGTCAGCAGGGTCACAGAGAAACTGTTTCCTCTGCCATTTGCCCAGTTGCCACCCACTGTATAATGAGCCTCCTGTTACCTTTTTAAATGCTAACATACCCCTTTTTCAACATCAACATTGCAAAATATTGCAGGACTCTATCATAGCCATTTTAGCATGGCAGTCTTACTCCACATCTCAATATTTGTGTCCAGAAAAGAGGGGAAAAAAGGGGCGGGGAAAAAGGAGTAATTATTCACAACTCAGTTCCCTGAATCTCCAGTCACAGTGGATAAATGATAGTATCCCTCCCCTCCATCACTGCCATCACTGACAAGGGTTATTAATAGACATTAGGAGGGTCTCTCATCTGTAGCAGTGTTAATGGATGCTATTCTAATGCTGTCCATCACAACAAATGATAATAATTTCTAGCAAGTCCATAGAGAGGCAGGGACAAAGCAGAGATTAGTAATCAAAATAGCACTGTGGCACTTAAAACTCTTGTGGTTAGCAGCTGCTTGCAAATTGTTAGAATTGGGTATTTACATAAACAAGGGCTTTCCTGTAGGGAGACCTGTATGCAGTGCAGGGTTAGTCCTGTCAGTTTCTAGGCATCCCACAGACAGGGATATTCAGATGCATATCAATATTTACTACTACTTCCCACAAAGAACTTCTTTACAGCATTTTTATGACTGGAATATGAGGAATGATGTGGTGAGCAGAACTAGGGAAGTAATCTTCCCTCTGTACTTGGCACTGGTGAGGCCCCACCTCAAGTATTGCGTTCAGTTTTGGGCACCTCAGTACAGAAAGAACATTGAGGTGCTGGAGCAGGTTCAAAGAAGGGCAACAAGGCTGATAAAGGACTTGGAGACTATGCCCTGTGAGGAGAGGCTGAAGGAACTGGGGCTGTTTAGTCTGGGGAAAAGGAGGCGGAGGGGAGACCTTATTGCTCTATTCAAATACCTGAAAGGTGCTTACAGTGAGAGCGGGGCTGGTCTCTTCTCAGTGGTGACAGGACAAAGGGAAATGGCCTCAAGTTGCACCAGGGTAAGTTTAGGTTGGACGTTAGGAAACACTTCTTTACAGAAAGGATTGTTAAGCACTGGAATAGGCTCCCCAGGGAGGTGGTTGAGTCACCATCCCTGGATGTGTTTAAAAACCGTTTGGATGTGGTGCTCAGGGACATGATTTAGCAGAGGGTTGTTAGTTAGGGTAGTATGGTTAGGTTGTGGTTGGACTCAATGGTCTTTAAGGCCTTTTACAACCTGAGCTACTCTGTGATTGATTCTATGACTGGGTCTTCCTTACAACAAAGGAATTAAACTATCCTGGGTAATAAACTATGCTCTTAGCTTGTAGTTCAAGTGCAGACCTTCAGTTTCTCATGCACCTTTTTGAAAGGTTCCCCTTTCAAAAAGGTATTCTGAGATTCAAATCCCTCTCTCTCTCAATTGTCTTCCTTCCCAGAAGACATGCTGAGGGCTAGCCTTGCCAGATAAGGGCTTATCACTGGCAGATTTTATTTTGATTGCTTTAGGTATTTTCCAGACAAATAAAACAAATACAGAATAAATATTTTAACCCACTTGTATTAATCATGTTCTCATAGCGTATATCCTAAGTAGGAAGGCTTTGCTTGCAGACTGGGAGAGAAATATCCCCCATAAGGTTCTCGACAAAAGGCAATTTTCAGTGCCACCTGACATTGAAAGACAAGGTACAATGATGCACTAATAAAGTATCTTCACCATTTTTCCTTAGTAAAACTCTGTATAGGAGGCAAAAAAATAAAAGAACTTTTCTATAAGAGAAAAATGAAATAAAAAATTTATCTCTAGGAATTAAACACTGCCAATTAAGTTATCAGATATAACAATGCGCAGTGTTAACATACTAGAAATGCTATATTGTATAGTCAAATGACTGTGACTTGGCTGCTGTCTTTAAGTGTATGGAGAGGACAAAGACTTCTCACAGCACAAGACTCATTTTTTTCAGTAAATAAAAGCATTTAATCTAAATGCCTTATTACCAACAGGTGATACTGTCTAATAGGGAGACATTTGAAATGAACAATGTCAACTTGACAAAGTACATATCCTTCATTTAATAAGGCAGTAAATTGTTCAAATTAATGCATTAGAAGTGTACTGGTTTCTCCACCACTTCATTTTAGGACTGTATAATTTTCTTAATAAATAAATAAAAATCTCCTGCCTTTAATAATACCAAGTATAGATGTTTGTTAATGTGGAATTACTTTTACATGTGGACTTTCACAAGCTTTGCAGTAAAAGCCTAGAGATTGAAAAGTAGGGGAAAGGAAATAACAATAAGCACTGAACTGGCTGATCAGTTTATTTAGCTATTCAGTACAGAATTAAAAATATCTATATCTTTTTTTCCTTCTTTTTCTATATTGCCAAAGTTTTCTTTCTAAATTTCCATGGAAATAATGCACAGAATAAGGACATTAGTTAAGCATGCTAAAAACAGAGCATTTGGACCATTCCTTACATTATACCTTCTTCCAACTCTGGAAAACACTGGATAGTGTTCATGTGTGCATATTTTTTCCATCTTCCTATTCTGCAAGTATGTCTGTAGACAGAAGTTTGAAAGTTTAAAGTTGTAAGGTGCATAGCTTTCAGGATCTTTCTCAGCACAGAGGTGAGACTGACAGATGGTAGTTTCCTGGGTCATCCTTTCTATCCTTCCTGACACTGCCTTTTTTCCGGTCATCAGGGACTTCACCTGACTGCCATGATTTTACAAATAACATTGAGTGCATCTTGGTGACTACATCAGCCAATTTCTTCAGGACTCTGGGATGCATCTCATTGAGACCAATAGACTTATGGATGTTCAGCTTCCTCAGGTAGTCATGAACGTGATCGTCACTTACAGCAGGAGGGACATTGCTCCCTCCGTTCCCACCTTCCAAACCATTTGTTCAAGGGCTGTGCGTAGAGCTGTTTCCAGTGAAGATGAGGCAAAAAAATTTGTTGAATACTTGTCTTCTCCTTGAACATTGTTACTGGCCTGCCTGTGTTGCACACTAGGGAGGAGGGTATGCCTTCCTGATCTTTCCTCTTCCAGTTGATATATCTATAGAAGCTGTTCTTATCTTTGCTCCCCTTGCCAAGTTCAGTTAATGTTAGGCTTTGGCCTTCCTGACCACATCCCTACACAAACTAAAAGCATCTGTATACTCCTTCCAGGTTACCTGTCCCTTCTTCCACTGCCTGTGCATTTTCTTCATGCTCTCCAGTTTGACCAGTGGATCCTGGTTCAACCATGCTGGTCACTTGCCTTCCTTTCCCAACTTCCTACACCTGCGATTCTTTGATTCTAAAGTTTGCAGTTATGTTATGCAGGAAGTCATAAACAAGAGGAACACAATGCTTCCTCTCTGCCTCTGAAATGCATAATTCTATTAACAATCTGCCATCTAACCAGCAATATCAGTTTGTTGGAGACTTCTTCACAGTTGTCTAAGGGATTCTGACACACACTTTTCATCCATTTCAATTCCCTTGCACAACTTTGCTTTGCAAAGCTTTGATTGAAATTCTTTTCTTGAAACACCCATCTTCTGGACTAGATATCATTTCAGTTTAATCTCTCAACTGACAATGATTACACTGTGGAAAATACAGAACAATAACTATTACTGTGGAATTTTGTCTTGGGTACCACACCACTACTGAAACCTGCGCATGCTGAGATACTTCTGCTGCCCACACAACAGCCTGGCAGCTGGGTGTAACAGCTCTGTTTTCCTGACCCAGAAACAGCCCTTATTTACTGCTCACAGCTTATGACAGAGGGAATCAAGTGTGCTGATACAATCCTTTCCTTTGATTTTTCTTTTCCTGTTCAATGATATTCCAGTCTTAAGTGATAAAGTGCAAGTCATTACTCTGTTCTTTTTGATTCATCTTATATCTTTCTGTTCCTTATCATTGATTAATGATTCTAATAGACTTTTTCCTTTTACTTTTTTTCCTCATTTTTTATATTTTCTGATGCACAGAGATGTGCATGATAAAGACTCATCAATGTCAGCACCCCACTACATCTACTTCTTTCCCAAAGATCTCTTATTATGTTGGCTGTAGTTTATGTAGCCAAAAAGCTTAAAACCTACGATTTCAGGGTTGGGGACTTGGAAGGTTAGTTTTCTTGGTGAAGCCGTATCTAATAGCTGACAGGCATGGATGCTGGGGGCATTGCGGGATGCAGCCATGTTCACATTGGTCCCCAAAGAGCAGCTCTGGCTGCTGCTAGCACAGACAGCTGATGGCTTAGCTGTGATCCTGCAGGATGCTTCTTGTGTCCCAGTGTGTGCGTGTCTCTGAGGCAGCAGGGCAGCCCTAGCCACAGAAGCGTAGTCAAGCCCTTCCCTTCCCACCAGGCAGTAAGATGGATCCTTGTCACCCTGGGCAGGCCTGCCTACCTGCAGAGCACGAGAAAACATCGTTAATCTTCCATGTGATTTGAATGCACTGATACACCCTGGTGAAGATAGATGTTCTGATGTGCGTGTCCTAAATTTCTGTTACCTGGAGAGTCATGGTAGCATTTTCTTTGCTTTGTGCAGCCAAAGCATGCTCATATCTAACAGATCTCCTGGATTCAGCCTAATTCTTGTCAGGCAACTCCAGTATCTCTGCACTGCACTCCCCAGAGCTCCACACTATTTATTTGTATCTCCTATAATGAAGAGTTAACAACACAAGAGTTTCCCATGAGACTGATTTTCCTGTGAGACTGTAATCTGGCTGATTCTGTTTAAAAGAAAGAAACAAAAAGAACAGTGAAAGATTTTGTACTGTCTTTACTACTTTAATGTAGCAGGAATGTTAATGAATAGGAAAATAAATCTCAAATTCAAAAGCACTTATTGCTATTATATGGTGAATGCTATTATCATTTGCAATGTTTCTAGCAAGAATGTGCGTGACGTGATAGTACAGGAGGGATGTAAATGTTTTCAAAACCCATGAAACTCCATCCCTGCAGTGTTCTGAAGAGGACAAGACACCCTACCATCAGGTTACAGGGTACTACCCTTCACTGGATGGAGTTAGGAACCTCATCAGAGTCAGAATATGTCTCATGAAGCAGAGATTTCATCCAGGGCTAGCACACCAAAGCCTGTCAGAAGTCATGCTGGAAGAATGATAGGGTTTTTTTTCATCTTTCTTAATAGTATTCTGAGCCCACGTGGCTAAGGGAAAAATAAATGAACTTTCCTAATAGAGTCCAAGATTTTGGTGTTAAGACACCCGTGGCTTCAGGTAGTTCCTAATGCTGATTTCACTCTTGGAGGTTCCAGGAGGTTTCTCTTTTATTTCAAAAGGTACATTTTTAAACCTGCTGTAAAGAACATAGACAGTAGCATGGAGCAAGAGCCTGAAGGACAAAAAGCCCACATGTGAGTTGAATCCATGATCCTGAGATTAAGTTCTGATCTGGAAGTAAATTATCACAGCCAGGAGGACTGGTGTCTGCCATATTTATGAAGGAGAAAGGAGAGAGAAACATCTGATCAGAAGACAGGTATCTTGACTCTTTTATATGAAGTCCCCAGAGATCATCTGTGGTACTTGGAAATACCTATTTGTTTATATGCCACAGTAGAACAGCTGTGATATGTAACTGTCACTTTTAAGTTCCTCAAATGTCAATTAGGGGAATCTTGGGATTCATAGGACTCTGAGGAATAACCACTTCTCATACTGTGAGACAAAGTGGATTGATTGTAACTTGTTTTCTTCACTCCTTCTGTCGTTACAGCTGAAGATTAGATAGGGAGATCTGAAATTCATGATTGAGCAGTTTGGCTTTAAAGCTCTAAAATTCAAAGTCATTGGCACTGCTTCTCTTTAAACCCAAGCAGCCTGACAGTTCCTACAGAGAAGGAGAATTACCAAGCTCAAAGGTAGAACACAATCACGAAGAACTGAGACCAACGCACGGTGCATGGGTAGGTCCTGTGTGGAAAACAGGGAGTTAGCCAGCTTGTAGGAGAGACTTTAGGTATCTGACTCTATAAAATTAACACAGGTTTCTGCTGAAATTTTCATATGCTTTGTCCAGTGTACTTCAGTAACTGTTCCCAGGCTTAGCAGCAGTATAACGCACTCTCTATTTCCTTCAAATGAAAAGAGACGTTTAACTCTTTGAGGGAGGTAGTGCCATGGCAAAAGGGTTGTCATCATCTGATTCAAAGCACTGGACCTACTCTGCCCAAATCTCCCCTCCCCCCCCAAAAAATATTTCCAACTTAGCACATTTTTGCTCTATATGGGAAAGTTAATGTTTCCATACGTGCCTTTTTCCCCTTCCTTTCTCCCTGCAATCGTTCAAGTTGACCATTCCTGGTTGTCTCTATTCTCCTTCCTTGAGCAAGCATTGTACAGCCCACCTCCACAATGTTTGGCTCCTTCCTCCTTGATGTCAGTTACCTCTGCTCCAGTACAGATCACTCAAACCATGTCATTGCTCAACCAGGAAAGGAAGGGTGAGCATGCAGATGAGCTGTTCACACTCTCCATTGGATGTGTTCCCAGCTGAACTGAACTGGAAGGCCTGATTTTACTGGATTTTGAGGAAACACACCTCTCAGAGGAAGCCATATTTTGAAACTGAAGTGTAACGATCACCCTCTCAGCTCTATTAAGCATCCCAATAGATAACCCAGTAAATGAGTCAAAGTCTTAAGATGGACCACAGATGATGGAAGTGCTGGGACTGATGTCTTTTACTCTGTATGTGAGGATCTATATCTTCTCAAGTGACTTTCAAAAGAGGTGTCAAAAATGTTGATTTGTTAGAAACTTGCCACATCAGTGGAAGAGGAAAAAACACGTTGTAATGAAAAAGGTTTGTGGGAGGAGAGAATACTTCATGGTATGGCAAGAAAGGCTCTCAGAAGCCATGATGTCTTTGAATTGCAAGTGCCATGAGAAGATATCATCAGAGAATCAAGCAGATTGCTACCACAGTCCATAAATAAACTTTGTTTCTGGTGGCCTTCCGAAGCTGAAACACAGCATGGGCTATTGTTTCAGGCCGCATTTGCTGTGGGACCTATCTTTCCAACCAGGATGCATGAGCCATAAGACCATCCTGGATGGCCTGGTGAAATGAAGTACAGACTGGCAGGCTAAGAAAGTAAACACAGGCATAAATGTGGATTCAAACGTGTATTTAATGGCCAGATATAACCCAAGACAGCTGAGATGTGATCCCAGTTGAACTGGGATGGAGAGTCAGGTTTTTTGAAAATAAACCAAACCCCCTCCGCTGCCCCCCCCCCCTCTTCCCCTCCCCCCCCCCCCCCCCCAAAAAAAAAATCCCAACAAACAAAACTTATTTTCAGGTCTTCACTTTTGGGGTAATATTAGAAAAATTACATTTACAAAATGCTCTTATTAACATCTGA
This sequence comes from Gallus gallus, assembly GCF_016699485.2. NCBI lineage: Eukaryota > Metazoa > Chordata > Aves > Galliformes > Phasianidae > Gallus > Gallus gallus. The sequence goes on along the minus strand of NC_052533.1, from coordinate 16,331,772 downwards.
TTTGTGTCTGAAACTCCAAGAGCAGAAAGAATCCATTTCTGAGTCTGCAGTTTTCTGTGAATCTTCACAGCATTTCCAATAATCTGCTTTTGATCTGAACTGTTCTTTCCATCCATTTCCTTTCAATGACAAAATTACAGTATTTTTCCTCCTTGTGCTTTCACTAGAGCATGAAAGAAAGTAACAAAATATTAGTATATATCTCCATGATTGTACATGTGGTCATTTTCTTGCTCTTCTACCAAAAGTCGTTGTACAAAGTCATTGTACAAAGCAAAGTAACTTACACAGTGTATAACTACAAAAAAATGGTTTGAAATTGCGTGCTTCTATTACATTCGTATTTCAAAAATATTCATTCATTTCATTGTATGATTAACAACATCGGTCTTTTTGTTGTGACCCTTCTCCTAACTAAGAGAAAGCCAAGTAATGACACAGTCATGTGAAGCAAAAAATGTTTCAGGAGGTTAACAAAATGTTGTGAAGAAGTATTCAAATATTTAATAATTACATTTTGGAATAAAAATCGCTGTGCAAGAATTTTCAAAACCAAGCTTCCTGTCCGTGGCAGGGTGGCTGGAGCTCAGTGATTTTTAATGTCTCTTCCAACCCTAAGCCATTTTATCAGTCTATGACTCCTGTGACCAATCACTATATTAGCAGCATTAGTGATTTCTGTTGTTTCTAGTAGAAAGTTGATGTTCTTGGTTTTCTGATTAATTCGGTAGTCAACTGATATCAACTATGTCCTCCAGTGACTAATTCCTTATTTGTAGGGTTAATGAGATAGGCTTGATGACCTTATATAATTCTCTACCTTATATTAGGCTGACTGCAAAGTGAAGGAGTCTTGCTGAATGAATCAGCAAAATATCTATCACTTTTAAGTAATTGTTTAGTCTCTTAGATGTTTGAAGCGATTATACATTGATGAACACATGTAGAACACGATCTCCTGGAATGCTTTGGGAAATGGTATCAAATACATTTTAATATATTATTCTATTTTCAAATACTATTATTTATTACAGGGTGGGTGGGGTGAATCATTGCTTGAAGAATTCAATTTTAGTAGATTTGATTCTAAGATGGGGTAAAGAATTTAGCAATTGCCCTTCTTCTCTGGTGGTACTTGTGATTCGTAACTTGCCGTTGTAGGTCAGACACAAAACATCAGAAGATACACTTTAAAGAACACCCTCCTGAATCCATTGGTGCTGTGGGATAAATGATGGCTTGTGTAACAATAGCAAGGCATCACAGGCAATTGCTTCCTTCTCACGATGGCATTAGTGGAAAGCCTTGTCCAAATGCTGGATGTCTCCACTTAGCGGCTTCCTAGAATCATCTCTGTCCTGCCCAGCCTGCCTTTCTGTAACAGCTTTTAAGGAACAGTACACAAGTCTGTGTTGCTGTTAATCACCTTTGGCTGGCCAAGAAACTGCAGACTTTACAGCATTCATCCATGACTCTGTCTCCACCAGGTTTGTCTACTGTAGTATAAGTCATTCGCTGAGCAGCGCTGCTGATGGAGGGAACAACAGATGCCTTCTTGCAAGGTTACCTCAAATAGGTAGGCTTTTTTTTTTCCCACTTATCTCTTGTGTATATTTATACTGCAAAGTACAATTAATTTACTCTTCTACAAAGAAAAGTGATATAGTGAGATTTGGTACTGCATTATTTCTGTGCTATCTCTGCCTTTCCATGCTAGTCAACTGCCTAGAGTAACAAGCAAACAAATACCTACATAGATGAGCAGGAGTTTTCATACATTTCACGTGAATTATAGACAAAAAGAGCTTATGACTAGATATTATGCTTTATGGTATAAACTTTTGCTGATTCTAGCACACATTGGAAATGTATACTCAGTGCACTCAGAACCTTAGAAATGAGTCACTTCTTCTGGGAGAGGAAGTAAGCATGCAGCAATTGTCAGTACAACAAGCTGTTCTGATTTCCTTTTATTTGTGAAGACTCTTCCAGGCAGGCTTGGAAAAGATTTGAAGTCATACAAGTAGGTGTGCAGGAAGGAAGGCATTAGCAAGGTTTAACTTACCGTCCTCCGAGGATGAGTCTTTCAGTATCTCTGTCTGCAGAATCTAGCTGCTTTTCAAGGCTCTTCTTTCCAGTAGGTCATGATCCCAGCAAGCATTCTAAGCCTCATAAACCTTTGAAAGAGACCCCTGAAAATGGGGCAGAGCTCCCGAGGTCACAAACTGACCCAAAAGAAATAGAAAGGGGCCATTCCCCCTTATTCCTTGCTCCCTGCTCTCTCCCAGCACTCGTGCATTAGGATGGTGCCCACAGCAGAACAACAGGGAGGTGCAAGCAGCCAGCGGCTGGGGCTCTGTTAGAGTTTATCCTTTCCTTTTCCCAGGGAACTGAGCTCCAGCACCAGCAGTGATTTCTTGAGCTGTTTGCTGGGATTGCCCTCTGCTGGGCCAGGGCAAGCTGGGCTCCTATTGCCAGGCAGTAAGCACCAACAAAATGGCAAAATCACTGTTACTGACACTGCTGACCCATACCTCCCTCCCTGTCTTGATGGTCCCACTCTGGAAAGTGATTTCTAAAGCAGAACTGCCTTGCTCTGTAGGATGATGGCTTCCTCTAGTAGTAACATGTCACCACGGCCCTCTCAGTGCACCTTCACCAGCAAGGACGGACCCATACTCAGAAACTGCAGATTAAGTGAGCAAATGGATGATAGGGCTCTTCTAAGATGCTTCATTGATTATTATGTGTTTGTATGAAAAATGCAGGTGCCTTAGGAGACTTTATACAAGTAATAATGCTATTATTTATGAACTCTGGCATCAGCAGTGCTGCGCCTGCTGGATCTCCAGACCTGTCTGCACAGGCTGTGATTTTATCAGGTGGTGTAAATCTGGGCAGGCTCACTTAAGGATCAAGAGAAGGACATCTGGGTCCTCCAGAGAGGCAGCAGGCAATGTTCGTCCTTCCAAGTCTGTTTGATGTGTCATCTCAGAATGGTTTAGGGACATTAGGTCACTGTTCCTTTAATTTTATAAAACAGAATTGTGTGGGTGCTTTCCATACACCTGGTAAAGCAAAGGGAAGCCCAGGTAAACTCTGGTTTTGCTGGTCTGCGATGTCCTACTGCATATACATTTGGTACAAGAAAGGATCAAGAGGCTCAGCTTCCTATTTGCTCTTTGCATGGTTATGTACTACTGTAGTGAAGTGCCCTCTGCAACTGCAGCTGGCTGTGACAGTCCTCTGTGCACTTTGGTGTGAACTGTGAGCTGTGGGGTGCATTGCTGATCAGCTGCCAGGAATTAGAGTAGAGAACTCAAGTTCAGATGTGGCAAAAGTGATTTCTCTTGTGCACACGTGTGCTGTAACTTGCTGTTACCTCATCTGGAACTTTTAGACTGTTAAAGTACTTCACATGGGTTTATTACAAATATAGACACATTTAGTACTTCACTTCAAAAATACAGAAGTACTTCCTTGAAAATGAAGACGCATGCCAGCATATGATCAGTGCAGTTTCTCAGCCTGTTTTGCATCATTTGCCAGGTGTTAGCCATAACCTTCCCTAATGCAGAGCGTTTTACCAGAGCAGTTGACTGCATACAGCTTCACAGCGAAGTGCCTTGGGACACTGCTCAAATGTTTGTGCAGTGGGTAATCTGACAGAGCTGATGGCAGTGTTTGCAGTTCGGCTTTGTTTTGTTGTTGACTAGAATTTCAAGCTCAGCCTTAATAGGGGAAAATTAATGACTGAACAAGTGTGTATGCTCTCCCATGTATGAACCGCAAAGCTCCAGGCAGCCGTGCAATGTCCAAACATACTCAGTGACTGTTCTGGTTTTGAAGGACAACCTGCGTACAAATCAGAAAACATCTGTATTTATATACACAGGTATAACTTGGGAAACGGTGTTGGAGAATTACTGCTAAAAAGTTTTGATGGGCTTACAAAGCTGCTGAAAGCTGCAGACTTTTGGTTCCAGGGAGAGATTAGGGCAGACTGAAGTAATGGCTTAGAAAAAGTTACTCAGAGAAAGGGCGGTGCTTACAGACCCCTCTGGACTTCTTCCTTTCATATCATAGCGCTTCAGCATGTAATTGCAAGTGAAGTATGACAGGAATCAAGGGACAGATTGATCCCTTAAATGTGATCTTTTATCCTTATGCCAAACAATGATACCCTTTTGTACAGCCTCTTTTCTTGACTTACTTTCTGCAAGACTTGAAGGACAAGGCCCATTGGGAGTGTGATTCCGCTGCAGAGGAATTAGAATCTGGTGAGAAAGATGCTGTGTGTTGTATGCAGACCTCTTACTGATGCACTTTAGCTTGATTCTCCAAGCCTGGAAACCTGAACAAGTGTTTCAGGAGCATGTTAATAACTTGTTTTTATCTTGATTCATTAAAATGAAGCCAGAGCTAATACAGAAAAGCCCTTTATTTTAAGGAAGAGAGGCATTTACAGGTTTAGATTTGTTCAGGGGGTTTTAATGCAGCCAGAAAAGATGATTCAGCAAGACAGGAGTGAGATAAAAGCTGTGGTGTTTCCTTTTGGACACAAAGACATATCAGAGGTGGTCAGACCTCTGACAATATACAAATTTATTGTTGTATAGCTGATTTTTGTCTCTTTCTATCCTTTGGTATCTCAGAGAATCCTGGCTTGCTCAAAGCACTCCCTGGTACTTTGGTGCTATGGAATATATCTTCTTATGCTACTACCATGTCTGATTTTTCCTAAACAGGAGGCACTGCTTTGGTTCATGCCGTCCAAGGCTAGAAACCACCTCCTAGCATCTGCATCATATGTACACACGTATAAATTTAAATGCAAAGTTTGGTTTAAAAAAAAAATGCTGTCGTGTGGGATGTTAAATATTATTGTGTTAAGTAATATTTAGAATCCTGCCTGTAGAGGAAGCACAGTGCACACAAATGTTGCTAAACACCTGTATTTTTTGCTGGCTAGCTAATTAGAGAGGTAAGGTATGAGAATGAAAACCAAGTGTAGGTGGCTTCATGATTATGTAAGTAAGAGACTGTTCTGTATTTTTATTGAGTCTGTTAGTAGCCTGGCCACTTACTGACCCGTGATACACAAACACAGCTCCTTCATACTATTTTTTTAAATGATAAAAGTCAGTTGTCTGAAAAGCAGTTAACCAGTCCTCCCAGAACACAAGCATGGGGTAAAAGGGAGCATACTGCATACTAACACTGCCTCTCAAGTTCAATTTTAAGTGCTATTTTCACTCACAAAATAGAAAGACCAAAGGGCTTCATTTGCCATTCCTCAGTTGCCTGTTCGCAGCCACAGACCAGCTGTGAGTCTGCAATACTCTTGTTGGGATGGGAGCATTGCCAGGCAGGTTCAGACAGATGAGCAGCTCCCTCTCTTCCTCCCATAGTCTGTACAGTCTGTAGCTTACGTGCAGCTCTCCTCTATGCAGCCCAGCTCCCTTTCCCATTTGCAGCGGGATGTCTGCTTGCCAGTCCTGTAGCAGTCCTTAACCTCCTGACATCTCATGGCTCTTTCAAGCACTCCTACTGTTTCTCACAAACTGCAGGGGCAGTTTGGCCCTTTGCCTGTGGCTTTGTGGGCCAACAATTCTAATCAAAAATTGCAATATGCATTTCTGACGGTGCTCAAAGCATGGATCTCTCAAATCTGTTCATCTGCCTTGGTTGTCAGAGCTGTGGCTTTCACATTCTGCAGTCCCATGCAGGGAAGGGTTAGGTACGTGTTTTCAGCTGATGTAGCAAAGGAAACCATTGTGATGAGGAGCCCTGACCATTATTTGGTGTTCAGTGATCTGAGAAGCAGTGCTGAGTGCACACACTGAGGTTCAGGCTTCATGGCAGTACTGTCAGTGGTGCAACTGCCCAAAGCCGTGTGATTAACTGGTCTGTACTGAGGACAACCTCTGGTAATTCATACCAAACTGTAGGTGTATTTGGGTGATTCTTATATATGCTGCCTTCTGTATTTACTCTGGGACATCTTCATCTCCAGCAGCTACATCTCCCACCAGGTCACGTACACACCATGAGTGTTCTAGATGCACGCACTGGGCCAGCTTGCAATGCTGCACTGCCTTTGGGTTTCCCAAACGAGATATTTCTCACCCAGATTTCATCATTTCCATTAATTTTGCTTTGGCATTCTTAAATGGCTAAATTCCTGCTTCCTTTTAGTGTTAACCAGAGCTCTCCACAGGACCTTGTTGAAGATGGTTGTGGCCATGGTGCCTCCCATGCTCTGCTGCTTCTCAGCTTATCTGGCTCACTTTATACTCAAGACAGAGTGGAGCAGGATGGAGTGGTAACATGTAAGTTTAGGCCCAAGGCTAACAAATCAGAGTCGACCTATCTGAGAAGATTACAAAGTCCTCTTCCCATTTCTGGAGTTTGAAAGAAATGATCTTAGCAGCTCATCTCAACAGAGAGCTGCTGAGGTTGAAGTGAGAAAGTGAAGTTTCATACTTAAATTGTTCTTAAAGTCTTGACTTTCTACAGGGCATAGATTAAAGAACAAGAAAATAAATTGCTGAAGTTAATGCCTGAGTGACAGGTGAAGCACCTAGCCTCTAGCTAGCTGCAAATGCCTGTATTTTCTCTACACGTTAAATGATCTTTACAAGGCAGAGGTAGTAAACCAAACTTATGTAGCTAAACTGCAGATGGGGTATTGAATCCGTGTGCATAAGGAGTAATTTTTTATAGCTGAAAAAATGTCTGTGGGCATCAAATCAACTCCAGCCAGACAGGAGGCAGTTCCTGGGTAGCTTTAAGTAGTCACAATCTTAGGGGTGCTATTTTAGATCTTTCAAACCAAGAAAGCAGTCAGTGAATTTAGTCCCAGAAGTTGCAATGCTCTTGGCTCTACAATGGGAGAGCACAGCAGAATTATGGTAAGACACAAAACTCCCACAGCCCTGAGATTTTACCTTGCCAGAAGGAGAAAGATTGAGGTCAAGCAGAAAGAACTGCGTGATGACACTGCTGGAATTGCTGAACTGCTGGCCAAATGACAAACTGGGGGGAAATCTCACCTTCAAACTCAAACAAAAAGGTTAGTATGAATCACAAGGAAAACATATTTTACAGATTTCAAAACTATAGTGAATGAATTGGATGTAGGTAAACTGACAGACAAGCTGTCATTTTGAAATTATGTTTGGGAAAGTGTTCAGAAGTGCTTCTAGTTCACTCAGGAGGGACAAATTAGAGGTCAATGTTAAAATATTCAGTCAGAAAAAAAATCATACAGCCGTAAACTGATAGGAAATGGGTGATGGCTATTTTATTCTGGAGAGCTTCTTCAAGTTGTTGACCAGATCTTCTATTTCTATGTGCTTCTATGTGCTGTCTCTGCTTTCGTTTCCTCAAGAATGACTTGATTTCACTTCCTGGGATTCTCAGCATTTTGAAAGATCTTCAGTTCTTTGAAAGATCTTACAGGCTCTGTGAGGAAGGTCCCAGAACATTCAGGAGCCGTCTTGAGCTTATCTCCAATTGGCATCATTCTTAGTTCAGGCACTAGGAGAGAACTCCTCAGACACACTTCGTGACTCAACACCATACCATCATCAAAACAGACCAGCAAGGCACTCACTGATATCTGCCAAAGTGACTTTTATTTCAGTGCTTAGAAGCAGGCTTTTTCCTAGTCTTTTGTGGTGTCTTTTTGATTGGCTTTGTATTAAGCTAAAGCAGAAAGCTGGTATTTATACATTTAACGAATGCTAATGCATCTGTTCTATTTTTGGCATTCAGCAAAATTAGCTGAGTTGGTTAACTGTTTCTGAGAAGTTCTGCTGGTAGTCAATCAGGCATGGCTGTATGTTCACTGTGAGGCTACCTACAGCTTTGGGCAAGCTGTTCTAACAGTCACCCAGACAGGGCCTTTCAAGGGCATTCCCAATCTCTGCCACCTAGACCATAGTGCTGCCTCTGGGGTGTCCTCCAAATGCTTTCATGCACTGCTAGGGAGAAACCAGAGGAGCAGCTGGTCCTTGCAGTGCCCTCAGCCAGTCTGGTCACTCTGGGTGTCTCTTCTACTTGTAGACCTTTTCCAACCTTGGTGGTCCTACGATTCTATGTTCCCTGGGTGAACAGCAGGATATTGCCAGGGACACTGCTGGCAGGATGCCCTGCTCCCTTCATGGGGTAGGTGTATCTAGAGGAAGGTGGCCATCCCGAAACCACCAGCACCACTGTACATACCACACCTCTGAGAGGTTTGTGTTGGCTTAAGTCCTGCATCAGACATATTCCTATCAGACTCTGATTTTCTAATGCTTATGCAAATGGCGTAACAGAACAATAATGGGAGGAATCTATGAAATCACACTTTTAAAAGAGCTGAAGAGTAGCTTGTGTACCACAAATAAGCTTGCATATGTTTATGATAATAAATAAACAAGTTAACGTAAAATTTGCTTGCTTTACCAAAGCAAATGCAATCAATGCTTTTTCTTTTTATTTGTTTGTTTTTATACTGACTTCTTTTCAGTTCTTCACTTATAATGTGGATTTCAGGCTGAATATTTTTCAGTCATTCCCAGGTTTTCTTAGGAACTGGAATAATGCTGTTGCAATTTACCAGTATGATGCAACAAATAAAAATCCCAACAGAGGGGGAAGAGCGAGGGGATGCTGCATTATCCTTGTACCTGTACTGATTTCAGACTGCGTGGTACTAGCAAGCCAAAGGTATTATTCTCCTGGCTGCTGTTGTTGCTGTTACATTGTCTGGGTTTCTGTAATGCCTCAAACATTGACAGTATTTTTGTTCTGCAGCTGAATGGATTTATTCTCTCTCATCTATACATGAGAGATTAACTTGTCAGATTCTCATTAGCATTAATAGGAGCTACTTGCAAAAATCTCTTGATGATTATGATCCAGGTCATTCATTAACAATGCAGGCCTAATTCTGCTCGGGAGGCAGCTGTATGCTGTCTACAGACCTGTGTGAAAGGAATAAGAATTGTGTTATTCACTCTCCGTTGTGTTGGACTGTTTGCAGGTTACTCTCTTGAAGAACTGAAAGGGAATCTTGACATTTAGGAGTTCGGTCTAAAATAATGGGCCTTAAATTTTGACTTTCACATTTTTGTCCTAGTTCTATTGATTCTAAAGCTAGGGGAAAAAAAAAAAACACAGGGAAAAATATCAAATATGGAGAATGTTAAGAAATAAATATTGAGGAAATGGTAAGTATTTTTTTTTTCTATTGTCACTTTATATAACTGGAGAAAGACTTCTGCCATTTATGTAAGGTAACTGTGTATTTATGTAATGTAACTAGTGTCTGTGATTGAGTTAAATCTGCTGAAGTTAAGTTATAGAGGTAAAGTTACAAACTGTAATCAAGGTCACTGACCATCCCAATTTACCTAGTTTGATTTAGAAAGTGCAAAACATATGATACAACAGAAGAAAAGGTATCTGTATTGCAATACCCAGAGTTCCTAACCACAGGCCCCGATTATGTTAGCAGTCTGTGAGGTGCTGGTGAGGAAACCTGAAACAACCACCATGGCCTAAAACAAGCTTGAGCTTCTGGCCCAGAGTGACAGATGTAAAGGAGACTAAGAGAAGACTGACAGAATCTGGAAGGAATTTATCAAGCAGTTCCAGTCTAACTTTTAAGAAAGATACTTCAGATGAGGTTTGCCTGGGAGCCATATGAATCACGTTGATTTCTCAGAAGCTGTTTAAAGGTTAGAGATCAGACATAATTCTAATTTGTTGCTGCCTCTTTGACCTCACGCACTTTTGGTCTGTGTTAGGAGGCTTTACCACTTTAGTTCTCAGTTTTCTGCAGCAAAGGCAGAGTAGCCTGTTTTGAAAAGAGTGGAAGATAGATAATACATCTCTTGGAAGAGGCAGGTGTGTGGGAAATGCTAGGTCACAGCTTGAACCAGTGATTGAGCATGTGGTAGGAAAGCAGGTAGATACAGACCTTCCATTGACAGGCTCAGTCGATACGGCATAAACTAGAACCAGTTAAAAGTTCCTTGAAGTGTATTGTTTCAACGTTGTTTCACTCTGAAATGTTCTTTTGAAGAAAAATATTATCATTTTTAGAGCAACCAGTACCTTGGTAAATAAAGCCCTCTGCGTCTAAGTGAAATAATAGCAAACTGTTTGTCTTAGTTAAACTGCACCTGGCATGAGAGTAAGCATTGTAAGATGGTACTGCCATCTTCATGAATAAGGAACATTTGAAACATTTGATTTATTTATTAGTTTGAAAGTGAGAAGATTCTGGGAATTTGCTGTTATAGCCAGAAGACTCTATTCTGTCACCCATTCTTCCAATTTGTGTAAATGGAGCTGCAGAGAGAAAGAAACTGAGTTAAGTCTCTAATGAGTTAGTTATTTTCTCAGTTATCTCCTAAGCTGCTTAAGTGAATAGATTGAGTAGTGGTATCGTCTATGCTCACATTCTTTCAATAGTGGTTTACAGCCTAAGTCACTTCAAGTTGTTACCTATGTCCTAGAAAATAGTCCCATGTAAGATATGGTTAGGAGATGTCACCCATGTGACAAACTTCATCAATGCCAGTTAGAAAGTGATGGAATGGTTATTTTCTACCTCATTTTCTCATGACCATTGTAAAGAAATGAGCAAATACTCACCCCATGTACTTTGTTATTTATCACCTAGCTGTTGAGGGAGTATAGTGTAATGGTAAGGTAGAGCACTTACTTGAATAGTCCATCAAAGATGCTCGATGGGCAAGGCCTGCATCCAGTAATGATAATGTGACATTCTGAAAGACGGATTTCTTTTTCATATCAGAATCTATAGGCCTCCTCCATGCTGATGGAATACCTTTTACAGTCCCATGGGCCTAGCTGTTCAATAAATTAAGAGCAGGAAATCCAAGACATGTTATCTCTTCTCTCTAACACTACCTGAATTAATTGGCAAATTGTTCTCAGTTGCATAACAGGTGCAAAACACATCATACCCTGCACTTTGCTCCCTCTGAGACAGGCAGAGGAGGTGCCCTATTGCTTTCTGTGCAGAGGGTCTTCTCTCTCAGTTTTCAAAAGCAAAAACTTGCCTGCTGTGTGTGAGCATGGAGATCTCTACTGCTTCGTGCATGTCTGGCAATGGGTTAATGCTGTGTGTGTACTGTGGCATGTTCAGAAATACAAATAAAATGTGCCAGAAAATGTTAAGTATTGTTCCTTATTGTCATCACATACCTAAACAGGCAGTATATAACATAACTAAGTTTGATTATGTTTTTGTTAGCATCTTCTCTCAAGGGTCAGTCACTAGCCCATTCCTCAGCTGTCCAAACCAACACTGTTATTCTCAATGAGATCTGGTTAGGAATGTAAATCCTGATGGTTGCATCTGGTCATTAGAACCTCAACTAGAAAAAGATACCATACTGGGCTTTCTCATCCAAATCATAGTAACTAGCTGTTTGTTTCTTGCATGCAGTAGTGTTCTGAAGACAAACCAAATGAGGTAGCATTCACATAATGCATTTTGGAGTTTCTTCTTGAGTCAGACAGGCACTAGTAGCAGACAATCAGGCTTGCTGTACTTTAAACACTAGAAACAGAGCAGTCAGGTTTGTACTGCATGGCAACGTGTAGGAAAAAAGATTTTGAATCTGTCCAAAGATGCAGTCCTTCTTTGAAAATTATTTTGTTTGTATTTACAGAAAGTCTGTAGGCAATTTTCTGCTTGCTACACGCAGATCTTTTCTTCTGATTCCAGCAGAGCTGCAGGTATAAATCCGAGCTCAATTGTCAGTTGTAAGCAGGGGAGGACGTGGGTGGCCCTGCTCTTTGATGTGTGTTGGCGGAGAGTGCCAGCCTCCCCTGCTGCTCTATTTCTCTTTCTCTCTGTGCCCCGTGGTGCCTGCTAAGTAAGGCAGTTGCCACAATCAAAGCTAGAACCTCAGGACACAAAGCCATCTCTGGGAAAAACAGCTTTTTCTGTCCATGGAAGGCAACCGAGGATGACAGCGCACAGTATAGTAGAAGCAGCCCTGACCTCCACGTGGCTTACCAAAGCAATCAAAAATGGTATTGTTGCCTCAATTGTATGTGAAAGCAATGATTAACTTGTGTGCTTTAGCAAAAAGGGAACAGAGTAGACATTCTTAGGTTGTGATGGGGTTTTTCTCCAATGGTGAACATGGTGGGCAACAACAGGACGGGGAAGGACCCTGATCCTGAGGGCAAGTGGCTGCAGTGTGAACATGGAATTTCCCAACCTATGAACTGAACCTGTGGGCTATGTCCAGCACCTAACCTCCAGGTACAGAAAGCACTGTAATAGGCAAAAGTGAGATAATTTGACACAATATAAAATACCTCATCCTAATTCTTAATTTGGGAGTGAATCAACATCTGAAATGAGAGTTCATCTGATCTTTTCACGTAGCGTGTATGTGGATTCAGTATTGTGTGAGGATGGGTGAGAGAGGTGGAAATAGTTATTGTAAGTAATTGTTTACTGCACATACAGCTTACAGTAAGGGAACATTTTTATGGTTGCTAAGTCAGGAACAGTCATCAGCTGCTTATAGCTGCCAGAGAGTGAGGTCAGGTCATACCTTGGGAAAAGATCTTTTCAGTGCCCAGTTTTGCAGCAGTAAGTGGAAAGCCTTACCTGTGCTTTCAGCACTTCTACCTCCATTTTTATCATCACTGGAGTGCTGTGATCTGGTTTGGTGAACTAATTCAAAGTCCAGTTCAGTCAGGGATCTATAAGGGCAAACATGTCACCTGCATGATGCTCATAATTTAAAGTGGATTGAAATTAAATGTCACTCTGCATGATCCATTCCACAGCAACACATCAATATTAGCAGCTGAAAAAGCTTCAGAGTTCGAGCAGCAAAGTTTATTCCAGTCAATCTGTAATTTAGACCACCAACATAAAGACCCTTCTCAACTCCAGGACTGGAAAATTCCATGTTTAGGCACATATATATCCATTATGGCTCATCTGCAGTTTCTGTCTAGCAATCCTTAATAAAAAAAAAAAAAAAAAAAGAAGAAAATAATTAAAAGGCAAACTAAAGATCTCATTCTGACCCATAACAGCAGCTAGGCACAGTGACTGTCGAACCATTATACTAATTGCAACTTTAATGTTTTAAAGAACAGCCAGATAAGTTTACCTCAGCTTTGCAAAGGTATATTATTTAACGAACACACAGAGCATAGTCTCCTCTGCTGGCTAGATAATGAAATGGAGGAAAGAAGCTTTTTTTGACTGTTACCTTTTTGATTGCTGGCTTTCTGATTTAGTTTAAATTTTGTTTATTTAAACTTTCAGAGCTATTCAACAATTTTCTTTCCTCAGAACAATTTACATTTCCTGTTGTTGTGACTTACAGAGCATATCAAACCATATAACCATATCATCTGAGGCATAAGTTTATACAAGAAACAGAAGTAGTAGTACCTGATATAGAATTCACATAAACAAAGATTTTTTTTCTGTGAAGTTCATTCTAACCTCTTACAGTGCCAACCAAAACATAGCAGAGTTAAGATGCATCTGAGAACTGTAACTCTGAGTTGGAAAAAAATGGGATGTTATTAAGTTTATCTTATAAGGATGTTGTTTCTTACAAAACACATTCTCAGGCATCTTCTTAAATGTGGAACCTTTCTAAATGCAGGAGCTTATATGTAATACTAAGGCCAGTCAGTCTAGATAGTTCATATTAGCCGTAAGACACTATAAAATCAGTCTGTCACCATTGGGCAGATTAGAAACTGCCTACTTGTAGGTTTCAAAACCTAACATGAAATGAAAAAACAGACTAAACCCTCTAATTTCTAAAAGAAGCCTGTATCTATCAGTCTTCGTGCTAAATAATTTGTTTTCCAACAATGCTTCAGGAGAAGAAATATTTTCTGATAACATTTGCATCTAATGGGAGAAGTGGAAAGAGTTATAAATAATGAAGGGAGATGATCATGGATGGGACCGTTTAGTAAACCAGCTCAGATTTGAACGTATTCTGAGACTGCAAAGTTACAAGTGCCTTTCATTACTCCATTTCAGTGCATGAGCTCTCATCAGTGTTTAAAAATCAGTGCTTTTATTTCAAAGAGTGCTGGTTGCTTGGAATGTGTCCTTATGAAAATTTGGCTCAAAAGAAACTGTAACTGCACAAATGCTGGAAGCATTCTCCAGAAACAGAGAAAAATCACCCCAGTTCCTGCTACCAGCTGAGGTCACAGAGTCTTGTGCTCGTTCAGGGAGTAGTAGTGTTGGAAATATGGTTGCATATGGTTAGCTGGTAGGACACCACAACACAAGTGTGGTTTAAAAAAAGTAAAAGGCCAAGAATTGAGATGGCCCACAGCTTCCCACTGTTTCTTTTATTCCCCCATATCTGCATTTTCTCCAAAATATGTTTTTTGGTTGTTTTTTTTTTTTAATGTGTTTACAAGCATCCAGAAAATAGAAGTCAGGAAGAGAGCAAATTACAGAGCGGTAAACAGGAGCTGTGAATGTTTGTGTTCCATTCTCATAGCTAGGCATGGGCTCCCTTCAAAATGTAATTATGTTTGTGTCACTGTTTGCTACACTCCCTAACAGGATTAAAAAGAAAAAGAAGACAAATCCAAATCCTCTGAGGGCTATCTTTGGAACATCCTCGGAGATTAATGACAGACTCACAAATAGAGAAGTGTTTATATGCATCATTTGTGGTGTGCCTCTGGATTAAAAAGCTGAGGAATTAATAAGTATCACCTGAACAATGTAGAAAAAAATTAAAATTAACTTTCAGGTTATTCTCAGATTATGCAGTCATTCTTCATTAGGGGCTGGTGTGATGCAAACATGTCTCTCTTGCATTGTACCTGGAAAAAAAAAAGAGAGAATTTTCAAAGGTTTATTCATTTCTTTGTTACTTTGCAAATGTTTGAGACTAATGTGGTATGGATTTGTGACGTGTTAAGCCTAGCAAAGTGCTTGCTACCTTCAGCACCACAGGGAGGAAGATGGAGACTGACAGCAAGTTCCTGGTATGTCTGAAATCGCGTGAAATAGAAAAAAAATGTGTAGAACAAACAATGCCTGAGACATGCTGTGTATCCATCTGAAGCATTGTTATGTTTGAGAATTTCCATCCTCAAATTTTCAGGCCTTATGTCAGATTCCTTTAAAAACACGGTGCTGGCTTTAAAAAATTTGGTATCAAAAATGAAGGCATAGCAAAATAAAACTCATGGAAATTCTTCTGCTATCTCTTTTTCTATCTCATTTCCGAACATTTGATTACATTTTAAACTTATTCTACATATTATGAAGATTAGAAGCTTAATTTTTCCATATTGAAACCTCAGCACGCAGTTAAGCCACAGATTAAGGAGCTGGTGTCTTGTGACTCTTGGCAAAGCTTCTGGTACTGATTCAGTCTTGAGAAAAGTTGATCTTCTGTAGGATATCTCTATCAGTGCCTGAAATCTAACTTTGAAGAATAGTGATGGGTCTTGCCAGGAATTTTGAATGTGCAGAATCTTCTGTCACTAGCAAATGCTAACTGAAATAAAGTCACGTCAGAAGACCAATGGGCAAGTGATTCAGAGACCTACTGCTTAGGTGGATCCCATGTGCAACGTTTTATATAGAAATGTACATGCTCTGCTTACAGATCAAAACTGAATTTCTCTCTTTTACACCTCTAAAAAAAAGCTGTCTATCATACTTGACTGACACTTCTATCACACTATGATCCCCGAAGAGTCAGAAGAGGAGTCACAGTTTCTCAGTACTGAGACTTCTTTTGTAAGCTGCTATGAAAATATATCTGAATGAAAATTCACTCCATTAATAAGGATAGTTAAATGAGACCACATGCAACAAACTCAGATTGAATGTTAGATACTGTATAAGTATATAGTAATTAAGACCCTCTACTCCAAAGAACTCTTCTGTTTTAAGTCCTACATGGAGAAAACTATAAGTAATCTTACAAAAAGACTCTGCTTGGCCTTTTTTTTTTTTTTTTTTTGCTAAAAATATTTTCAACTCTCTTTTAAGTATGTACCAGAACTGCACAGAAAGTAACGAGCTGTATAGACCAAACATTGATTTAACTGCTTGAATGATCAATATGCTGACTTTTACTTCTTTCTTTCACAGCCCTATTTATGTAGCGAAGTACATTCTTGTTTAATAATGTAAATGGTGATGTTGGTTTCATGGGTATTTTTCTTAATCTCAGGTTGCTGATTACCTCAGCCTTCAGACACTATAGAGGATGACAATTTGCTGTTTATGTATCATATATTTTTGTACTTGGGCTGTGCATAACACAGGTGCTGCTATTCCAGGATACAATCAATGTGATGTGGATGTTTGAGCACTGAGACTTGCTGTACAACTGGTTCAAAAATATTATGTAAAAAAATACAAAGCACCAAAACTGAAATCTCTAAACAGTTAACATGAGGACTGTTGTATTAACATGACTCCCATGACCAACAGTATCACATGACTGGTGCTTATTCCTTAATATAGTTTTTTAATCCTACGATTTACAAGCCAGCTTCATGACTCTGAGGAATCTGTTGTTCACACGCTTGGAAGTGGCAGTAATTATAACCCCAAACCCTGACTTTTTGCTGATCTGCAAGATCAGCATTTCACATTATATGCAGATATCCAGAAAGCAGCAATCCTTAGATGCCCTGCTTTCTTCCTACTAGTTCACAACACTGCTGGTAATCAAAATCCTTTAAGGTTCTTTCGGTGACCAGTGAGTTGCAAGGAAGGGATAAGTGTACTCAGTAAGTAACTACTGACATTAGAAGCCATTTTGCAGCATAAATCTCTGCAGTTACTGCTTGTTCTCTGACCTTTTCTCCTGTGATTTCAGAACAACTGTGGCAGGTTTTATATTTCAAATTTTCTAATACTTATTTCCTTGATACTTGATTTTAAAAGGAAAAAAAAAAAGAACATTTTTGAAATTGAACTTGAGGCACGAGTTCAAACTGGGTCTGATTTAGGACTTTCTTAGATTAAAGGCAATGTCTGCAAGAGGCAAAAGTTTGCTGTCTCAAACCCTAGGCAGTAGAAAGAGCTGTGAAATTTCAACAAAACACCTCACATGTGTTTGCTTGTATACTTTTTGCCCCCTGGTAGGTGTGGATTGGTACATGTGAATCAGGCTATCCCATTCAAAGGCAATACTCGTGTGCTCAACGTGCAGCCCCTGGATCTAATGACCCAGAGCCTGATACAGGGACATTTTACTGAGGAACCATCAGTTTTCTAAATCGCTTCCACTTCTCAGCAATGGCTGCCTTTTGATTACTGTAACACTTACCTGAGCTTACGGGCTTCTTTAGATTGTGGAGATAGTTTTGGAGTGGCAATTTTGAAAATTCTTTTGATTACAGTTTTAATTGGATTCATTAATGACAACTGAGCTTTTAAATTATTTTCCCCTTTGCCAAATCTTTCGTACTACATGTGCTGTTAAAGAAGCCTGAGAACTACATTCTATAAAATTAAAGCATTACAGGCATTTTCCCAGTAGAAACTAGGTTAATGCACAGAGCAGAGAAGAGCTGTTAAATAGTCACCACTTTTCATCTGTGCTGATCTGGGTTGGATGCGAAAGGTTGGTATCCTATTAACAATCTCCTGAGCTAACCAGACCCTTAAATGTGATTACAAGGATCACACATCTAAGACTTTCAAAATGGGTTACGGAGCTCTTTTGATCAACTAAAGAAAATATCTGGCAAAGCTGAGGGCTGATGCTGAGAAATCTATGCATTCAATAAATAACTTTTGGGCATGCTTGGTAATTCACTTCGGTGGATGCTATTTATGATCAAAGGAATAATAAGACAAACTCTGTGGCAGTTTTCCTAGAGGATATTTACTCAGGTGTCACAGGAAGTATTGTTTATCTGTAATAAACACCAAAAGGGGAGGAGTTCCTCGTATTTACTCCAGGCAGTGCTCAGTGAAGCAGCCACAGAGGTCAAAAAGCAGTTCCCCAGAGAGGTAAGTTAGTTCTTTAATTCTTGTAATGGTAGTCTCTCTTACGCTAACTGAACGTTCTTGTCTATTTTATTAAGTTATTATTTATTATCTACTGATCATTCTGTGTGTCACATGTAATTTACATATGTACGTAATTAGTCATCAAAAGACCTCTCCATGTTCAGGACAATATGAGAGGCTCAATTATATTAAAAAAAAGAAAATAGATCATTCTTTGGGTCACACAAGCCCTCTATGGCTGAGCTCTGCCCAGAATTCAGGGCCCGGCAGGAGGAGGACCTCCTTTAGTAAAGGATGCAGAGTGCCCAGCATCCTGACTTTACTTGTGTGCAGAAAAGACGTTCATAATACAGGATATGTTTTATTAAATAAATTATACTCCAAATTTGATGCCTTAATCACAAGAATATCTTTGTGTTGCCGTTATTAGAAGCTTTGAAGAGCCTAAAATTCTGACCTATTGGTTCTGGAATAAAAAAGGTCAACTTGACTGATGCATGTTATCGGTCCATTATATTTTATGAACAGTAAGATGTATTCTCTAAGCAATGGCGTAGTGTGATCTAATGTTGAAGATGCCTGATCCTTTCATATTGCTGTTCGTATTGCTTCTGTATTTTCCCACATATTATGTTGAAAATGGTTTCAAAAGTTACACCCACGGTAATTCTAACTGAAAATTATGTTTTCAAGGAAAGAATCTGAAACCAATCTGACTTCGATCTGTTAAAGTGTCTATTAAAATGAGAGCGTATCATGGGTGCTTTTTCATAGCATTAAACACAACCTCATACTAGGTGCAGCTCAAGATGATCCGAGTTAATCTAACTTCCAATACATAACTAGATATTGCCAATACATAATACTTGCCTTTAATTATTTAACGTTCATTTTGGAGAACATGAAATGCAAGCCCATATTTACTTGGAAACTCTGAATTCTCATCTGAAAGGCTTCTTGGAGAAAAGCAAAGCCACCAGTTTTGTGGAGAAAAAAAAAAAAAAGAGGCAGAAGCCAAGGCACAGTGAGATGAAGAAGGAGAGCATGAAGGAGTGAAGAAAACTTGTAGAGGGAAAGGATAAATGTTGATAAGCTGCATGACACTGAACATCATTAATCACTTCATGCCCAAGTTTTCTAGTGCAAGCAGTGTCTGTTTTACATGCACATTGCCAGTCACTAAAGGCTAACACTCCCTGTTAGTGTGGACAGTGCCCAACTTTATAGGCCTGAGATTGGATGTGACTTTTATTGGTGTAAACTAGCAATGGGCTGTCATTACTACGTATTGTTTAGGACAATCAGATAAAATATGCACTAGTTTTTGGAAGTTTCTCAGCAATTAATTAATGCAGAAGACCAACTGTGTGTGACACTTCAATACAAGTAGATTTTTTGTCTTTGAGGCCCCTTTGACAAAGAAAGTGTTCTCAGGGAGCTGAGGGACAGTAACCTCAGCATATGGATATTGAGCAGCAATGTTCACTATGGGCAGGTTTTGTTTTCAGCCAGCACTGCCTGAAGTAAAAGAGGACATATGGACTTTTCACTGACATTATTCTCTTTTCTGGCTCCTAAAACTGTATCTGAGCATGTATCTTCTAGCTCTTAACCTCTGGATGCATGGAGAGATGTGCACTGCCCTTTTTTTCTGTCTGTATTTCCACACAGATGCTTTCACAATAAAGGCCCTATTTTGATAGTGTTCCCACCCCAATCAGTAAAATGACATTATAATAACTGGGAAGTTATTATTTTATTTTTATACGCTCTCAGTCAGAGGAAGACAAAAGGTTGTGGAGAGACTGAGCAGTCAGCAAATAAAGGCATTAATAAAGGCAACAACACCTTAAACTTTCCCTCATAAATTTCTGCCTGTGTAACACTGAGCACACACTAAGAACAGTAGCAATTTTCACACAGAATAGCAAAGAAGCAGTGCTTTGAGGACTCTTGTTGTTACAGATATCTCGCTTTGGATGTTTAGCTCTGAGGTTTGAGAATAAAGATGTTTCCATTGATTACTTTCCCAAAGGAAGGAGTATAGCTTCTCGTTCATGTGATTTCTCTGATGCCTGGGACGGGACTAGCAGCCTTTTCCTACACTGATACATTCACAGGGCAAGGCCAGCCACGGTCTACTACGTTGTCTCTGCTCTTATAAAAGATGGAGCAGCTTGAAAGCTCTGAAACAAGTTCCCACCGTCTGAAAACATCCAACAGATGTTACCAGAAAAATTGAAGGAGGGAAACTAATTGTAACAGCACAAGTCGACTGTGGAGTTGCACATTCCCTGGGGTTGACAAGGGGAAGGAGGAGCTGTTGAGCTTCTAAGTTTGGTGTCATCTCCACAGTGGATGTAGCAGGATTCATCCAAAGCAAACAGCAACAGCAGTCGAAAACTGGCTTGTGGATCACACAGAAGCTGTAAAATGTCCACCACTTCCTAACTTCTGAGAACTTTGTCACTGCCCTCCTCTACCAGTGCACTGCTATCACGTACTCACCTCGCTGTAACAATTAACAAGGTTAGCTCAGTGCACGCAACTGACCTCCGTTATTCTTAGTGGACTACCTGAGCCTATTAGGTCCTACAGCATAGCGAGGCCGTCAGCAGATCCAGTGCTACTGTAAGCAATTCGCCCCTACCCAGCTTGCAGAGTTAATGCCAGGTGCAGCCTGCTGGGTGGCTCAGAGCCTGGAGACTGTGGCTCTAACCGGGACGCGGTCAGGCGGGGGTCCCAGCTGTTAGCGGGCTCGATGCACCGCAGCACTCCCGGGTCGCAGAGACCTCCGTGAGGGGGCCGGGCCGCTCCCTGCCCGGGGCGGGCCGAGTGCCGTCGGCTTTGCCGGCATTGTGGTGGATTATCGGGGCAAACCGCTCATCCGCCGCTGACCCTGAGGCGGCACTGCAGCGGGGCCGGGGCAGAGAGGAGGAGGAGGGCGAAGCCGAGGCAGGGCTGCCGGAGGTGGTGCTACCCCAGCTCCCTCAGCGGGGACCGGACGCTGCGCTGCGGGTAACCCCCGGTCCTCGGCACAGGAGCGGCGGGCGGGGCAGGAGGGGGCCGGGGCCGCTGTGTAACGCCGCTCCCGGGGGAGCTGCCCCGCGCCCCGCCCCGCTGCGGGCCTTAGGGGCGGCCCAGCGCCCAGACATGGCGCCCGGTACTCGCTGCTGGGACGGGGCGGGCTGTGCGGCGGCGAGGCCGGCGCGGAGCCGGCTCGGGGGTGTGCGGCGGGTGTGCTGCTTCGCTGTTAGTTGTGAGGAGCAGGCAGTGAGTGTCATCACACCATATGGATTTCTTACGGTCTTTATTGTGTTAGAAGGGGAAAATTAAGTGATGCTCTAGCTTTGAAAACAAAGTTCCCTGCTAATATGTATTGATCTCGTGTGTAGTCACTGAAAAATTACTCTCATCCCTTGCGATGCCTTTGTTGTAGGAGCCGCACGATGAACTGGGTATGGTTCGGTTTGTGATCGCTCCTGTCAGCACATTACTGCTGGTGGCATGCGGTCTGAATGCAATTTGATAACAACACCATTCCCCTGCCTGTTATTAATCTTGTTTTCCTAACAGTGAGGCCCTTGCATAAATACCTTCTGTTGGATGACAATTGCCATGAAAATCTTCAGCTCTCATTTATTTTCAGAATAACAAAGCTTTTAAAATTGGCTATGTAATGCAATGATTGAATTCAGCATTTTGTTTCCACGTTCTTTCTGTACCCTCTTCTTATAACTGATGGGTAGCTTTAAAAAGTTGGAATCGTGTACTGACTGCGTCTTTGAGCTCTGAAGGATGGTCACTCAGTGGTGAGCATGCAGTCAGAATTGAATGCTTGCAGATCTGGTCAGTTTTGTACCCTATTTCTGTAAAAAACCTCCTCTGACAGACCTTCGTGAGAACTGTAAACCTTAGCACACAGTAGGACCGATGGTGTTAGTGGAATGGGAATGGGAGTCAGAACATCCTGAGTTGGAAGGGGCCCACAAGGATCATTGAGTCCAACCTCTGGCTTCACACGTACCACCCAAAATCAAACCCTGTTTCTGAGAGCATTGTCCAAATGCTCCTTTAATTCCAGCAGGCTGTTCCATGTCCACCGCCCTCTGGTGCAGAACCATTCCCTGACCCCCAGCTGCCCCTCCCCTGACACAGCTGCGTGCCGTTCCTTCAGGCCCTGTCGCTGTCACAGAGAGCTGAGCTCAGTGCTGCCCTCTGCTCCCTGTGAGGAGCTTGGCTTCCAACCTTTCACCATGTTTGTAGTCCTCTTCTGAATACTCTTTAATGTTCTTCTTAAATTGTAGTGCCCAAACTGCACCCAGTGCTGGAGCTGAGGCCACACAGAGCAGAGCAGACAACCCCTCCCTCTCCCACTGGCAATGCTGGGCCTGGTGCATCCCAGGGCACAGTTGGTCCAT
Source organism: Gallus gallus (assembly GCF_016699485.2). Lineage (NCBI taxonomy): Eukaryota > Metazoa > Chordata > Aves > Galliformes > Phasianidae > Gallus > Gallus gallus. Next base: position 16,309,317 of record NC_052533.1, on the reverse strand, counting down.
TGGCTGTGAGGGTGCACTGCTGGCTCACATTCACTTTGCCATCATCCAGAGCCCCCAGATTCCTTTCCCTGGGGCTGCTTTCCAGACTCTCATCCTCCAGTCTCTATATGTAATACAGGGTTGCCCTTTCTCACGTGCAGAATCGACTGCTTTTGTAAAGCTTCCTGGGGTTAAGTGGAAGGGAGGAAAACCAGGGTGGAACCCAACACTAATGTAAACATCCTCCAGCAGTGTCCTCTGAGAGCTTTCAGAGAGTGAGCAGGGCTGGCCAATTCAGTCTACTGCAAGTCAAATATCAAGATAGCTGAATGATAATCAGCAGATGAAATGTCAGTGTGGACACCCAATATGCATTTATCAATAGAAGGAGATCAGGTACCAACACATGCACAGTGCTGTTTCTCTACTGTGTAGAAGTTTTACTAAGGTCAAGGAGACCAGAGGCATCAAGTTTCTCTGAAGGCTGTCTTGCTTTGATGGGAAGTGGTTGCTGGACAACAGTCTGCAGAGAGAACAGTGTTTATTAGAAAGAGCAGAAGGATCTACCTAGCTCTTCCGAGAGTGAGCACTAGAAGTTGTGCTCAGAAGTGGATCAAATTCTTCCTTGAGCAGCCCTAAAGTTAATATATACTTCGAATTGTGCTCAGGAAATACATTGCTTGAAATTAAACTAAATTATCACCCCTCCAGATGCTGTAAAGAGACCATTTATTTCAACAATAACTTGGTGTTCAATTGTTGAGTTCAAAGATTACTTGGCAATGTCATTGTACAGTCTTGCATCTTCTGTACATCATCAGAAATCATCCAAAACTGGCAGCTTTCAGGGGCTGAGAGGTGGCTAGCTTGCTCTTTTCTTGACTGTAGCATGCAGCTGATCATCTTTTTGTCAGTTCTCAAACTACAACTCTTTGTTTCCAGCAGTTAGGTAGAATATGATTCATTTCACGTATCATCTACATCTGAAATTGGATCACGGGGTTCCTATTATAGTTAATGAAGATTTAGCCAGTATGATCAATGGAGTCTGGGAAGCGAGTCTTCTTATGCTAAGATTGTTGGCAACCAGATCAGGTGAATCAATTTTTGATAGTTTTGACCAGGTCTAAAATGGGATTTTAGTGCCTACATTAGGTTCCATCAGGTATATTGAATACATACCAACTTAGGTGAAACCCAGCTATTTTGTGTTTCTTACTTATGTAAGCACACAGCTGGTTTGTATTCCTCATCTGCCACAGTAGGGGGTAATGATTACTGCAAGGCATCTAGCTTTCTTATCTCTTAGAGCAGAGATAAAAAGCCTCATCACAAAACTGTCACATCTCAGTATGAAATATGTTTAGATATCAGTCTGTTGAAAAGATGGACTTACATTTATTTTTTCCAAATAATGAATAAATAAAAATAATATTTATCTCTGAATAGTAAAAACTATTGTCCAAAACCACAAAATTGATGGCATTGCTTAACTGAAGCAGCAGTCAAAGATCTTTTGCTACAGTTCAGCTTGTTCTTAGGATGTTATTTTTTTCCCCTCTGGAAAGTTTTATTTCAGACAACAATTTATCAGTTCTGGGAAAACACTGTGGAGTGTATAAAACAGAAAGTAGTGAGCAAACTGAGAATAGTAAGTAGTGAGTCAAAGAGAATAATTGGGTAGACAGATAGATAATCCAAAACATATAAAATCATGCAAAAATGTGTGAGGTTCTTTAGTTCCAAAATCAATTTGTAGTTGGAGAAAAAATGAGGAGAGGTGCACCTCTTGTTTTATCAGCTCCTTATGGAGCAAACTGATAAGCTCCATCTAAGTGAGATGGAAGTGCATTCAGAAACTATTTGGGGGATGGTGGGAAGAAGTTGCAAGCTTGCACAGAATGAAACAGTGACAAACTTAGAGGGCTGAAATATGAAAATGTTTAAAGTAGTAAAAATATTTGGCTGAGTTGTAGCATTCTTTAAATTCGGGCTCAGTTGTGCTTGCAGCCCAGGTTGCAGAAGCAAAAACTATTGCTTATTCCCACTTGGCACCATCATCTGTAATGCTCTGTGGCCTTTGCTATAAACCCCTCAGCAGTGTAATAAATACGTTTTGCTGACGGTCCACAAGAGATAACGCTGGGTTCTTCATGAGGCTGCCACTTTCTGTCCCTCTCCAAACTAGCTAGACATTGAAAAGGAGGAGAATTTAGTGATCTGCCAACTTTGGTATGGAATGGAGCATTCCTGGATGTCTCTAGCATCTGGCCTGAGGTGTGCTGCATTGTGTGTACTTTTGATACCACCTATGAAGCTAAAAATCATATAAAGCTGGCTTATTTGACAAAATATCTCCCAGTTCATTGTTATAACTGTGATAAACACAGCACTGACACAACATCACCCTTATATTGGAAAACAAAACAAATCATCACCACCAAAATAAATAAAAACAAATAAAAATAAAGCAAACAAAACAAACAACCCCAACACTGGCTCATTGTGGTGCAATTCCCTGAACTGTTTGTTCGCTTGTTTGCTACTAAAAGCCCTGAATTTAGTCACTTTCTGAGCACACCACAGGCATTTTCAAGGACGTCTATGGAGGTTTGGATTACATCATAAGCTGTTTTCAAAGTAAACTTTTAATAGTGAGGAGTGTGATAAATTACCCAGTTGTTGGAGAATCCGGATGTATTCCGGAGACAGTCCTATTTATTGCTGAAATATGAAATTATGCCATTATCAACTGCCTCAACTTCACCGATATGTAATGAAATGTTCATTCTGTTCAAGAACAGGACACTTGAAATCATTCCATTTAATATATTTTTAATAACAAAAGTGAAAGCTAAACAACTTATCTGTGGGTCCTCATTCACTGTAACTTACTGAAGTTGTGATTTTGAAGCTGCAAATCAAAAGACAAGGCATTATGCTGAATAATTCTTTTTGGAATAGTAGTCTTAAATTATTGCATGGTGGCAGTTATTGAATGCACTCTTGGTAAGTATGTCGTGGCTTTTCTTAAGGCAAGAAAATGTGTAACTGCTCTGATTTGTGGAGGAAAATGCCAGCACATGACAGTGTCTCCGGCAGTGTTTGCTGGTAGCTGATAACACCTGCAGGGCCATATTTCCACAGCCCTCTAACAGTTCTCCTTGTAGCGGTCTCTGCTGCCAAACAGGCACTCCATACAGAGAGCCAATTAGTTTCAGCTGCATCCTGTTAATGTATAGGGAATTAATGAAGGCTGGGAAGTTGGCTGAAACTGCCTGTTTTGAATGTGCCCTTTCTTGTGAAACCCATGTGTGTGGAAGAGTGCACCTTTGATTAAGGGTGTATTTTGAGGTTCAGGATGTCAGAATTCCATGTGTCGGCTCTGGCGTCAGCTATAAATGTGAATCTGATCTTTGAATTCCTCTATCTTCGGTACTAATCCCTGGAAGGCAATAAATGATTTTTCCTTTTGTAACTTCTGTGTTTGTCCTGTAAGCTGCCTGGATTGGGGGTGCATGCTGTGTATTCTTGCAAACATAGCAGGACCTGAATTCTGATGTAAAACTATTTGTTCTGTTGAAAATATATTGGAGTATGTCTACACAGATTGATTTACACGTGTTGGTTCTTGTGAAGGTGCCCATTTATTGCTCTCCACCTTTTTCTCCCAAAAAATTCAAATATGGCTTGAGTATTCAGTAAAACCTAAGGCAAGCGGTTGACTTTCTTCTAAAAAGTAAAGCTCAGACAGAAATTTAGATAAAGCTTGTTTGTTTTCTGTGAAAGAGATGGCTTTGCCTGGAAATGGTAGAGCTCTCAAGGCATGGGTAAATAGTAGATATGAGGTGGAAAGGTAATGCTTTAGGGAGAGACTGGAATCAACCTTCTCCATGGGTTTTGTTTATAGGAGTCGCAGGGAGAAGAATAGACAGAAGGAAAGAGGAAATTTTTAATCTGGAATAGGAATTTGGGGATTTGTATGTTAGCTCTCCACCTCTTTATCCTCTGCCATTGCTGTGACATTAACCTGGGCTTGTGTTAAGGGACGTTTTATTATGAGAGATAAAAGTGCTCCTTTTATCCATTTTGCTCCTACCACCCTTGAAATCAAGGTGCTGAGCAAGGGTCACAGTGCTCAGTATGCTGCAGACTTCTATAGGTTTCTTGATGTTAAGAGGATATTACTCCACTTTGCTTCGTGAGCTGGTATAGAGGTTGGTTATGTGTTGAAAGGAAGTGGGAAAAAAAAGGAGAGGGGGAGGAGGAAACCCTGTCTTCTGTGTGATTAGTTAATCAGCCAAGAGTAGAACAATGGGAAGAATCCTGAACCTCAGGTTCTCCAGAAGACCTAGAAAACTTGTCTGAATGTGCAATATGCCAGTATTCATATGGAGTAATTGAAAGAGCTGGTACAAGATATGTTTGTGCAGCAGTCCATTTCAGCTGCCTCTGGGAGGATGTATGTTCTGCTTTTATAGTGCAGTGATATGGTTATATGAAAAAGCAGATGAATAAAGAAGGATGTCTAATATGCTGGAAGCCACATAGATCATTAGATGAAGTTGAAATTGAAAGCTTTCTCTTCACTGTCAATAAAGTAGAGTATAGGAGAATTTCTGTAACTGGGGTAATATGATGTACATTGCTTTGCATATAGATTTATGCTGTTGACTTGAAAAATCTCCAAATAATTACAGTGATACAATACTCTTAAAACAGAATTCTAAAAGTAATTATATGAAGATAATTCTTCCTTACTCAGTAAGGCTTGAGTCTGTCCTGTTCTCTGCCTCTTCTGTTTTTTTGGTCTTGGCTCTAATGCTGGGAATATGAGAACATCATTTTTAACATGTCTGCAATGGGTTAACTGGTAAAGATGGGGAGTTGTTTTTGTTGGGTTGCTTTGGTTTGATTTTTAGCTCTGTAGGTGCTGTATGGTAGGTATTAAAGCACATGCTAGAGAATTGTATCCACTGCTGACTAGGGCATAGGTGTAATGTTTCCTGTACAGTATGTAATATAGGTGTCAGGAGTGTACATCAGTAAGTGCATTTTCCATTACTCTGAATGCTTGCTTGTCAGAAGGCCATAACATTGTGGAAAGATCTACTGCTGTTTGGCCTTATGAGTTCTGTACAAAAATTCAGATGTCCAGAGGATTTTATGTAACCGTAGCAGTGAACTCGACTCCCACTTCCCTGTCTGTAGAAAAATTCCAGAATGACGTTTTAGTTTTGTTATGAGAAAGCTTGTAGTGGCTTCGCTCGAGCCTCAAATTAGTACAAACGACCATTTGAATTTCTCTTTATTTGGTATTGAAAACCTGTATTAGGTGCAGCTTTTCTCGTTTCTTACTCAGTACATGTGTGCTTTGTGTAAAATCATTTCTGTGTTTGAGTGTTTGAGACTGGAATGTGTATTTCATTTCTTATTTGTAGGAAAGTAATTGTGAATGATCATTTATTCACTGAACATGGAAACTTTCCCTTTTTCCTAGGAGTCATCAATTGAGATGCTTCCATTGACTGGGAAAACAATAGTATTTGATAGCTTTCCTGACCCTTCAGATACCTGGGAAATAATTGAGACTATTGGCAAAGGAACTTATGGAAAAGTTTTCAAGGTATTAAATAAGAAAAATGGCAGCAAAGCAGCAGTCAAAATCTTGGATCCTGTTCATGTAAGTTACTTAAATTGCTTGGAGTTTTTTTGTTTATTTGATTGTAACTGAATTTGTTATGTGGCCTTTTTTTTTTTTCCTCCAATCTTAATAGGTCGTTTGAAGGCATTAGAATTGGAAGCTTCAGCCTGCTAACTGAAATGTTATTTCTGTTATTTTTACTTTCAATTTCCCCTTCTTCTAGTTATCTACAAGGAAGTTAGGAGTCCTAACTTCTTACATTTTTGATTGTGCTCCTTTTCCTCTTTTCTGCACACTACTGAGAAAGTTACTCATTTTTAAGTACCTTAGATGTACCTTCAGACATCTATTTTGAGTCTGTGCTTTCAGCTCGGTCACGTGCTAGGAGTGATGCTTTAAAAATAAAACTGCATACTTCGTTACTATTGTTATTGTTGGTTCTGCATTTTCAGTGTGTCAGATTATGTAGATATCACGGAAGGATCCATCTTTTCATAGAGGAAATGTGAAGGCAGTAGCTCCTGCACAGAAAGCACCAGGTGATCATGGTTTTGTATGCCGTAGCTGACATTTGGGCAGCAGATTAATCTTCTGTAGGAAGAATGTTAGTCAGGTCCATAAAAGTGGGCTCGTTGAGTTCAGTGGTACAGCACGTGGTGTGGGATCTTTCTTGAGAACGCTAACCTGCAAAAGAAGGACAAGGAGTTGTTCCTTTTCCAGGTGGCTCCTTTGCACTTATCTGTTGCACTCTCAAGATATTGTTACAGTTTCTATCAGGCTGGTAGGTCTCAGGTAGCAGATGCTGCCCTGTGGTTTGTTCAGAATCTGCAATGTGACTATGAACTACAGACTGCGTAGCAGCAGGGACTGTAGCAGCAAGAGGCCATGTTTCTCGTTCTAACTGCATTCTGGCTCTGTGACCTACATCTTACACTTTCACATGAGACAAGTGCTTCCACTGCACAATTCTCTGGGCAACTGGAGAAGTGCATGTCATGCTGTGTGAAACACTGCAGTTCTGGTGCTATACAGCCACACAGGGTTCTGGCTACCCCTACAATGTCATAATAATGTTCCTGTGGCCTTTACGTCCATAAAAAGTTTGTGAAAATTTACTGTCATGCTTCGTCCTGATGATCCGTTTCAGATCAGCATGCTTTCAAGGAAACAAAAGGAGGCTCGTCTCAATGCAGTACCACCTACCTCTCCTAAAGTAAACAAAAGAATCTTGCAAAGGCCAAGCAAAATGGACCGTGGTGAATTCAAATGCATTGGAAACTCTATTTTGGACTCTACTGTTCTTTGTAAACAAGGTTCTTACGCTTACAGTGAATAGGCAGGACGTTCTTGCAGTTGGTATTCATGTAAACGCTGGTATGGCAGGAAATGTACCTGCTTTAATCTATTTCACATGTGTTTAGAAATAGTTCTTAATGGATAACTGGTTCAGTATCTGTCAAGGATTACTGAAAGGAGTTGGGGAAACTTTGTGTATGTTTTCGAGGTTGTAAGAAAAAGGTACAAGATGAAAACCATGAGAAAGAAGTGGAAGTAGAGATGATCCTAAAGGAAAGAGCTGCAGATTAAATTGGAGATTAGTAGAATGTGAAGAAGTCAGAAGAAAAATAGTGGGTACAGATGCAATATAAGAAATTGAAGGAAGTGACAGGTATCTGTCGAAAACAAATTCCTTCCTTTAATGAAAAAATGGATTTAAATGTTCAATTTTCTCTCTGTTTCTTTCATTAAAGTATGTAGCTAAGTTTTCTTCTTCATCTTCATCAGTTGAAATTCTTAAACTTTTGCTCATTTCAGCTACTGAAAACCCAAAAGTTGTCACCCATACTTCCCATAAACTGAGAATATCCAACTGGAAATGATGAGAAATTTGTTTTTCAGCACACCTCTGATATTATTCCAAATAAACATTTACTTTTTAAAAAATTCTAGTTTTGCTTTAAAACTAGATTTTTGTTCTATCAAATTTTCTCATGGAATTTTTTTTGTTACCTATAATTAAAGGTGTGTTTTTCAATGTGCAAACAGGTGAGCTGAGGGTAGTGATACACAGTGGAAAGTTGGTAATGCATCAAAGTGCAGGACTTGAACTCTTGACTTAATGTATTCTTTTTATGTTAAGAATAGTATTCTCTTTTTTCCCCTCCTCTTTACAGGAGGTCTGACGTAGCTGCTGTACCTCCATGTTAGTACTAAAATGGCAATCCAACACTAGAAACAGTGAAAGGTATAAACTAGACCTTTTTATTTAAACTGAAAGTATTATTAATGGCTGCAGAGGGAGCCATTGCAAAGAAGAAAAAGGTACTTTATTCATTTTCTTTAAATTTTACTTTTTTTCTTTAAAGACAGTTTCAGAGTAGAGCAGTGTAAGAATAGAGCAGAAACAATGTGCTTTTATATTACTCAGTTTAACTTATTTCCAAACTTAACTAAGAAACATCATTATCATAGGTGACGTGGAACTGAACTAAACATACCATGTTTTGTCCTTTTGGAGCTTTCTGATTCTTTGTGTTGAATAACAGCTCAGATTTTTGAAACTGAAGCAAGAGAGTGAAGGTGTTGAAATGATGATATATGAAGATGAAACTGAGAACAATCTCAGTCTTGTCCCTAGGGCTATAAGAAAGTGCCATTGTACATTAAGACTCTTAGCTGTTATTTTATGTCTTAGTTTACATGAAATTATTCCCTTTGCCACTTCCAGAAGAGTCACTCCCTTTGGCTGTATTTCATGCAGGTAAATATGTTAAATTCAACAAAATGTATGAAGTTCTCTTCTTTCATAAAATGCAGAGGAAGATTTTTCTTTCTAGTATGCACAGAATTAATATTCTATTCATTTAATTCTCTCAATTTTCATTTCTCCTCATAATGATAAAAATCTCATGAAATCTGAGTACATCTCAGGAAACAGAAATCTCTATTAAATCACAGCAGGACAGTGGGTTAATTTGCCTCCAGTTTTCCCAACGCAGCTGGAGCTATTGTATGTTTTGTGTGTCTTTTGGGATTGACTTCTTTTTTTTTTTTGGCTTGTCCTTTTGCTTTTGCCAAATGCAATCTCTCTCATGCCTTCTTATCTTCCACTCTTTCCCTTTTCTCCCTATTTCAATACTTTAATTGTTTTTTTCCTTCCTTCTCTTTTTTTTTTTTAATTGACCATGTTCTATGTTGTGCATGTGGAAAATTCACTTAGTCACTTAATCTCTCAGTTTTTGAAAGGGAGGAGAAAAGTTCCGCTGCTTTTCAGCTGCTCCAGTTTAAAAAAAAAAAAAAAAGAAGAGGGGGAAAAAAAAAAGCTCCTCTTTATGAGAAGACTTAATCTTGTACTCCCAATATGGAAGTTTGTAGCCTACTTCCTGAAGATCCTGGTGACAGGAAAAGTTGTCTGAGTCTAGTTTAAAAAAAAAAAAAAAAAAAAGCCAAAGGCTAATATGAGGAACTTAGATTTAGCATTGGAAAGTCCTGTATAAGAAACAAGTGTGCTAATTCCTCCCAGGAACAGGTGTGTTTGATTGTGAAGTAAATGAGTAGGACTGTCATTCATTTGGACTACAAAGCATCCATTTAGTCGTGGTGAGGAATTTGAGAAAAGTTTTTGGCTTTTTGATGATAGGAAATCTGTTTATTTGGATAGTGGAGTTCATAGGTAGCCTTCCTGTACAATTTGTCATCTGTTTCTTTGTGTGTGTGTAAATAGCAAATTATATTAAAAATACGTTAAGTCTGGAAACAGGTATGCTAACAACATTTGTTCAAGTTTTAAACTATGCAGGAGGAAAATGACTTGAGCTGTTTTGCCACTAACTGTGGCACAGATAGACTGCATATATGCTCAGTATGAGTAAAGCAATATGATAGTATCCCTCAGTGAGCTCTTTCAGTGCATAGATTGCTTGTGTTGTTCAGTCCCCAGTGACTGGGTATAGCCTAGATGTTGGAGTACTAACTGGTGATTGCCTGAGGCATCTGCATGCTCTCACCCAAACTTGCCAGCATGCATCTGTACGCATGTGGGTTGTATTGACTTCACCTTGAAGTGCTCTTTGCCTTTTCTTCTGAGGGTTGCTCTGTCATGACCTGTGTGTGTTAGTTGAAATAGGTGAAAACCAAGAAAAAAGCGCAACTTGTATCAAGGAAACAGAACCAAGCTTTGTAGATCTGCAGATGGTACGTCGGTACTTATACGTTTTTCTTTTTCTTTACGCTATGTCAAACTCAATTTGAATAGCCTGAATATCTTTTTTTTTAACTGATATGATTATTTATTTACTGCTTTGTATTTCTCATTTGTGACACTAGGATATTGATGAAGAAATTGAAGCTGAGTACAACATTTTGAAAGCTCTCTCTGATCATCCCAATGTAGTCAAATTCTATGGCATGTACTACAAGAAAGATGTGAAAAATGGAGACCAGCTTTGGCTTGTTCTTGAGGTAAATAACTTTTTAAAAAATAAGAGTTTTCTTCAAGTGAGCATTCCCATGTTGAATATGAGCTCGGTGAATGAGATGAAAGTTGTTGTCTTTCCTTAGAGTGGACTTGTCAGTGTTGATGAATTAATGATCTCCCTTGATTTCAGCATTTTTATAATGCATGGTATATTTATACTAGTAGTGTTATGTCTTCAAAATAAGTCTATAAATGCTAATAGGACTTGATTAGATTTGCTACAACATTTTTTTTGGTGAAAAGCGTGTTGTGGACATCTTCTAAGGTATGATGTAACAACTAAAGTAACCACTATCATGAATTTTGTCCTAAATAAATGGAAGAAATGAATTACAGGTTGTTTTTTGTTCACACAAATGCTCAAGTAGACAAATAAGGCAAGTGAACTAAGGCAGTAGTCAGTTCTACTTGCCAAATATCGTTGAAAATGGAACGGGACTAAGACAAGGCCTGTATTTGTTTCCACTTTTAAGTCTTTAATTTTGACTAACCTAGGAGCAAAGAGGTTGATCATTATTGTTTCCATAGGTTCACTAGAGCCTATTCTGCAGAAACTTTCTCATTACTGATGTTTGATCAGCATTTGGCAAAGTTGAAATGAAAAAATTTGTTGTATTTTATAATGTCAGTTAAGTGTATACAAACCTCCTGCCAAATATTTCATGTCATCTAATTCTGAAAATGCTTAATTTCTAAAGCTTTTCTAAATTCTTCTAACTTGGATTGGGAAAATGTTTTTAAGATAATTTATTATCATTTCCAATGCAAACTATTAGGTTTGACTTCAAAAGAAGTCCTCTCCTTGTTTATCTCAGCTCTTCGAAAAAATCTGGCATCTTTTGAGTCTGCTAGGCATTAGAAAATCCATCTGTGAAACTTCTGTCCCGTAAAGGATGGATACCAAACAGCCAGTATGGAACAAACTGTGAGGAAGGAGTCAAGCGTTTATATTTCAACTTTTCTATTTTGTATGGATTTGTAGTATTAATGTGAAAGACACAAGCTACATCTGGCGTATGAGTTTTATTTTTAGTCTCTGCATGCCATGCTGCACATGTCTAAGTGCCAGTGTGGGGTGTGTGGAGTAATCTTGGATGCCTTCTGTCACTGCACACACAGATCCATGAGTGTAATGGATTTCAGTTGATGTGTCTATGGGTAAATACACAAGTAGAAAAATAAATTTCCAGTGATGACTTTGGTCAAGCGGTTCTTTTAATACAAATGTCTGTGAAAGAAAACTGTTCTGGTGCATATCATTCACCTTCCTTTCAGCTTGTATGTGGCTTTACAGGGCCTTTGCAATTTGTTTTTTCACAGTTGCTATTTATGAAAATGAAATTACGTTTTTTTCCTAAGAATAAGTGTATAAATTCAAGACAACAATTAATCTTTAGCTTGCAGATACTTCTGTTTCCACTGGAGTGCGTGGGGGAGATTGTATTTGGTTTTGGAGTATATGAAATATAGAGGGGGTAAAATATCTCAGCTCTCAAAAGCATGTTCCATGCTACATATCTACAGCAAGATAGAAATTTTCCTAATATCCTACCTGAACCTCCTCTGGCACAACTGAGGCCATTCCTTCTAGTCCTATTGCTAGTTATGTGGAAGAAGATCACTTGATTGTGATTGATCTTTTTTGTGGAGGAAAGAAGGTGCTAAATAGATTTGCACTAGGCTAAGGTAAGTGTCTGAAGTTCAGTTTTGAGGCCAGAACTGGCCAAGTAGCTACAATGACTAATTTACAACGTTGTAAAGGGTTCTTGTGAGATTATTAGTTCCAAATATTTGAATTCTTGTAAAACTGTGATGTTAATCATAATGGAAAAGACCTTGGATGTGTTTATGATGAAATTATTGCTGTCTTGGTGTGAAGTATCCCACATTATCTTCCATCTCTGCTTTCCAAGATGAATTTATCCTTACTTGAGTTGTTACCTATTGAATCTGTACTCTTAAATTCCAGGACAAGATAGCTGAATATTTAAGTTAAAAAAAAAAAAAAAAAGTTACTTCTTTTTGCTACTCGCTGTAGGGCCTTCACTGAGGCAAAGACCTCAATGAAGAGGCAGTGGATATTCACAATCCAGGTTGGAGGTGTTGCCTTCTGAGTAGGAATAACTAAACTAGCTAACTGTCAAGAAGTATTTAGGTAGCATTAAATGTAGTTAGGACCTGATCTGTTGGTTTAGTTGTCTGACATTTTCTTCCTGTAGAAAATAAAACCAGTTGCTTCAAAATGATGGGAAAGATCTGTTACAGAGTAATTCTGGGTAAGCATAATATTTTGTCCTAACCTCCTTGCTTAATAACTGCCTAATAGCAAGTGTCTTAATGGAAAATATTTTTTTTATAATTTGAAGTAAAATTCCTCATTTTCTACTGAACATTTAGATTTCGTTGTTGTTGTTGTTGTATTTCTCTGTCTCTGTTCTGATGTGCAGATTACTTAAATTATCTCAAACCATTTTGAAGTTGCAGTGTTGTGAGTGGGAAATAAGCTCCTGGGAGAGTAGGAACTATTGCTCATTGAAAAATAATAATTAAAAAAAAAACTATTAAAAGAAACAATATATAGATAAATAGATATAACAAAGTACCAAAAGAGATATAATCAATCTCCTACTTTGATTTAACCTCTCAGTGCATACCTAATTAGTTAAAAAAAAAAAAAAAAAAAAAAAAACTTGCATAATGATTACTTGGGAAAATAACGTCGAGAAACCTTTTATTATAGCACTTTTTGTTGCAGGCACTCTAGTACAGTATTAATAGAAGAAAGCTATTGTGTAGTGTTCATCTTAACGCATGAGGACCTACATTTGAGACTGGAGTAGAATTTTAAAAAATAATTAAATTAAATGAAAACTAATAATGTAAGAGCTTTTAATATAATTAGTGGGAGTTTTGGTTACAAAGGAACCTAACTTGTTCAATTCAGCAAATTTAAGGAAACCACCTACAAGGATGTCTGCAGGGTGAAAACACATCTGTATGAATATCAGTAGTTTTGACCTGCAGTTCAGTAATGCCCTTCTCTCTATGAGCCTTTACTTGGGATGAACATCTGCTACTGCGAGGGTGCTCTTCTAATCACATTTATAATAAAGAATATTTTCTTTATTGTTACAGATGATTATTGCCAGTTTTTTTATTTAAGCCTTGTCATGTGTTTCTGAAGAGGCAGGCAGAAGAATTTGGTTTATTGAGTCTGTGTTGAAAAGAAACCACTTAAGCATTATACTTAGGATGAATCAGCCTAGAAGTTTCGTGTCAGTTGTCATCAACACGATGACACAGCTAAGGCAGAGCATACAATAATGCATTTCTTCCAGCTCTGGATGTTAGTTAGAAGGGGAGCAGATCCCAGATAGTTGGAAATCAGCTGATGGAAGGTAGAGGTAGAGAGGTTAAATTTTATTGCATCTTACAGGTGAGCATGCAGGTCTTGATCAGTTGGGGAGAACAATTAGCACAGCCTTTGTTTGAAATGTACTGCAAAGAATAATTCAGTAGACACTGGATGAAGGCTGAAAGTACAACAGCAGGATAAATAGTAGGTGTTGTATGGTTTTTATTTGCTTTTGTCAGCAAGAAGCCAAGAACCACAATGTAGCTATTTTTTGTAGTTTATTTCCTACACAGATGAGGTAGAACTTCAAGAGGCATCTCAGTTTGTTTTCAAAAGTTAAATAACTATGCTTGTCATATTTGGGTTTGTGAATGACATAAACAAGCTAGTGTATTTTACCATTCTCAGTACGTTTTTATGATTAGGAAACTAGGAGAAACTTCCATTATTTTTGTAATTTTTAAAAAAGGAAAATTGGTTTAAAACAACCTCATGGGGGAGAATGTTTAGATGAAGTGGCTTCTCACCCAAAAATACAGTTTTTAGGAACCTCTCCTTTTCTCGTTCCAATGTAATCTTAAGCAGAGAAATCATGTGAAGTTGTAGAATAGCTTGTACAGAGCCTGTTTCTCTAAAGAACTGCATCTGCTTTTTCCATTCCTTCATCACTTGAAGTAGGGAAATAAAAGAATAAAAGAACCTTGATTTCTGGTGAGGTGGAGGAAAAATGCCAAGAAATTACAAAAATAAACTCATCTGTTAGCGATGAACTTCAAGAAAGACTGCCCAGGCGTTCTTTTTAGGTGTTTTGCTTCTCCAAGTATATGCATGAACATTTTAAGAATATTTGCAGAGCTCTGCTGAGTTAGACTCACAGTCCATGGAGCACAGCAGGAGTCTGTACAATTTCAGCAGTCTGTTTCCTTCATGCTGTCCAACAACCATGTTGTTTTAAGGGTGTCCCTGTCTGTCCTGTTTAGTATCCATGCATGAACATGCTAAACCTGACAGTGATACTCTCAATGCTATACAGTCTCCTCTTAGAGCATGTAATGTTTCATAATTATCTACTTATTACTATATAGTAATATTCCATGTACTAGAATATGTTGTTTGCAACTTTATGAAAATATTTAAAAGTCAAAATATTTTTGAATATACAGTAAGAAGTTTAGAATCTTGTTCCTCTGAGAAGGACTGCTTTGTGATCTCAATCAGCTGCATGTGTTTGTCAGCATTGCAGCGGAGACTTATTAAATAGGACTTGAAGGATAGCAGTGTGGCTTTCTGGTTGTTATGGCTGCTCCTTCAGAGCAGAAGAGAAAACATGGCATGCTTACAATTAACCAGTAATGGATACCAGCCTTGTGAGGATAGGAGCAGATCTGTTACTGCCTAAAGAAGGTATTGGGACTGCTATGGTTCTTGACAGTAAAAGCAACTAGTTCATATCTGATCTGATTGAGAAGGGGCAGCTAGCATGAGGGTTCAAGAGAAGAATGACATGGTCAAAGAGATCTCATTAGGGGTAAGAACTCTCCAGAGCCTTCAGGAAGGTGGTGCAGTAACTCCTGAATAAAATGAAGGAAGCTGAGCAGTAAAGCTGTTGTCATGCCTGTGGCCTTGAGTGAATCTTTTGTGCTGTCACACTTCTGTATTTGGTGTTTGGAGAGAGATTTAGCAATTCTGATGCTTCCAAATGCTTACTGTCGTTACAGAGAGCCCTAGCAATCATGAAATATGTATAAAATTTCCTCGCAAATCCATAAAATGAACAGTGACAGCATGATTTACATATGTGCCTGATGGAGAAAAATGAGCATAATTAATACTCAGATTTTGTGTGACTAGTAGTATTGGATTCTTCACTGACCTACTTTGTGTGGTAATTTCTCATGTTGCCTTTTAGATGCTGCATGTATAACTTGAAGTGTATACTTATTAAAAAAAAAAATTAGAAGATCCTCTTTTCTGACCTGTCCTGCACTCTGCTGAGTGGAGAGGAATTGCCTTTAGGATGAATGTTTCAGCTTAGCTCCTTTTGTGAAAAGCATGGAGACAAGGCCCATTGTTTTGATCTGTGCTTCCCCAGCCTTATTCTCAAACTCAATAGGAGTGATTTCTATTGCAGTCATTTAAATTACAGTGGATTACACTAAATTATTGTCTTCATCTAGGAACGCAGTCATGAAATTAATTGTGTAGTGTGGACATGCTAGTACTTGGAACTACTGTTCAAATCCTGAATCATGCAGAAATGAAGCTACAAAAGGAAGATGCTTTGAAACATTCTCTAATGAGTAAAGACTGAACAAAAGCAATGTACTTCTGAGCAGGCAATAGAAACTGTGAGGTTCACACTGTTAAAACAGCCCACCCCGTTTGTTTTCCAGAGACTTCATTAAGTTTGTAGCAGTCAGATGTGTCGATGTTACTGATCTCCAGCTTAAGATCTGCTTTTTCTTCCTACCCAAATGAGTGTTTTTGCATCCTGAATATTATTTTTACCACTGCTCCTTATGCAATAAAATAAATAGCAATAAAATGATGGCTTATGCTAAGGTTTTTGTAGCACAATATTCCATCTTGGTAAATTATCTCTTGCATTTGTTCAGAAAGTCCTGGACCCTCTGCTCACCATTGCCTAGATGATCTCTAATGTCCCTTCCAACCCAAGCCATTCTATAATTCTGTGTTCTGACTAAGAAAAAGGAGAGACTGTGAAGGCCATCACTGCATAAGATGGAATCGGCAAACTTCTCCTTGAGGCTAAAAGCCAAGCTGAGAGTAGAGGAAGTCAGAAACAACAAACACCCATGAGGCAGTGACTAACAGCCCCAAAGGTGCTAGATGATGTAAAAGAGCAACATCACATATAGCGCATGGTCTGTGATCACTGAAGCTAAATAACAGCTCAGGAAAGATGTCTACTTCAGTGATACATTTCATTCACGCTAAATTGAAAGCAATCAATGTTACATAAAAGCCTAGGGTGTTGTTATGGTTTGTTTTGATTATGGGTTATCTTGTAATATTATTAGAAAGAACAATAGAGGTCACAGCACATATCTTTCCTTCATTTGATGTGAAGTTAAGAATATGTTTTACAGAAAGGAGCTGCCTGCTAAACCACTTGGCCCACTGAAGAAACTGATTTAGAGAAGGGTTCTTGTTAAGACATTTGTGTATTCGTGATTGGCTTCACATGCTGCCAGTGGAATGAGGATTTTGGCTGCTGACATTTGTATAGATATGTCAGAGAATGGGAATTCTGGTCACAACTGTGTGACAGTCAGTGTTAAGACATCCAGTCCATCAAGTTTTTGGAGACAGAAGGCGAAGAAAGTGACATAGGAAAGAGCTGTATCAGGTTGATTCTGCTCTGATAAGTAAGTTCTGTATAGAAACGTGGAAGAAAGAAATTTGAGTGAAAAAGACTCTAAAATAATTGTGTTCACTTTTATGAGGAAAGAAAGGTTGGTGGAACAGTGGGGTAAGGATAACAGGCTTTTGAAAAGACTGCTTCACTAAGCCTGGGGAACTGGTAGGTAGCTGTGCTTAGGAAAATAGCATAAAAAGTGAAGACAAGTGGGATAGTTGGCAGTTACTAAAAGAGATCATTAAATGCACAATAGCAAATTAGCTGATGTGGACAGAAAATAAAAACACAGTGGGGGACCACTAAGAATTCCTCAGCATTTGTTTATTTTAACCTTTCAGAAAGCCTTCATGAAGGAGAAACAGAAAAGCACAGCTGAGGTACAAGCATTTAACTGTAAGCTTAGAAAGACTGATGTCGCAGGGCAAAGACAAGGTTGTGCTAAGAGGAGAGAGAAATGGGATAGAAGAATATTTCATGTGTTTACAAAGTGAGGAAAATACTGACCTAGGGAAATACGGAACAGTTGTCTTAATGTTGACATCCAGAATGATTCCAGAACTGAGCAGTAGAAACCAGTGTTGAAATACCTAGAACCCAGTAACATAAGGTGGCCAACTTGGATTGGATCACAACAGTTTATATTAATAAAATCTCTAACAAAATAACTGGTGTTGGAAGGGAAAAGCAGTCAATGTCGTTGTGTTTTTTGTAAGTGTTGATGTGGTTCCACGTGACATCCTTGTGAGGAAAATGTGGAAATTACTGAAACTTAACATAAACAGTAAAGCAGATAACCATATTTTCATAAAACTGAACTCAAAGAACAGTGGTAAGTAGTTCACTTTTGAGCTGGCAGAACCACAGATGGGCACCTGCTGTTGGTCTGTTTCTGCTCATTAATGTGTTAGGTGATGAAACAGTTCGCATTAAAAGTTTGAACTGGACACCTAGATGAGTTACAAGGCACACTGGAGAATAGCGTCACATAGCGTGACATCCTGAGGAGCTTTTTGGAATTGCAGGATAAAATGCAGTAGACACACGTGGACAGCAGTAGCGAATTGCAGGCAGTCCAGGTTTACAAAACAGATTATTTCAAAAGGTTACAGCAGTTAACATTTTCAGCCCACAAAAGAGAAAAATGGCATGTCATGACAGTAGTCACAGGTGTTGTTTAATACAAAGTAATGATCTTTTATTTTCAGTGAAGACTGGGGGAAGTGTGAAAATAAAGCAGTTTTGCTAGCAGCAAAGAATACTGAGCTTGGATAGTAGAAAAAATGTTCTCACTATAGGGCTAGTGATACACAGGCTACTTAAGCTGGAGTTACCTTCACTGGGAGATCTCTGGGAGTAGGTTAAACAAGTATCTGTCAAAGACCACCCAAAGGGGCTGTATCCGCACTCAGTGCACATACAGTGGATTAGCTCTCACAGTCCCCCTTCCTCCCACAATGCTACTTTTTCACAGCTATTATTTGTGCATGCCTTAAGCTGTGTGTATGTGATGTGTTGCGTGATGTCTGTGCAGCCTGTGAAGATGAGGAAATGAGTAGTAGTCGTTCAAATCCAAACTACTGAAGTAAGATGAAAGTGCCTTCACAACTGCAGGATGCAAGCAGATGTCACCTGACAACTTAACACAGATGCATAGATCAGGAGCAGTTGGGTGATTAAAGGCTGTAACAGACCTAACAAAAGTGCGACTAACAGTTGTCTTAAATGTGACGCTGCTGCTGAATCATTATTCAATGGGCTTCAGAGTCAAGAAGAGCTGAACACAGAAATGTATCAGCTGGGTCAGATGAAGAGTGAGTAAGATCTTTAAAGAGCACCTGCATGACTCTGATGTGATGGCAATTTCAACTGACGTGTGTTAGAATCGTGGTATTTTATAAATCTATTGCAGAAGATAGTTTTGCATACTAATAGCTCAATTATAGCAGCACAGGGTTGTGTCAGATGGGTGGGCGGAGGATTGTGTGTCATCCCAAGATGAGTCTTTGCCTTTTGACTGCCGGGAGATTGTAAGGGAGGAGCCCTTCAGAACCCCTATAAAAGTAATAAGGGCATTTTCAGATGGATCAAGCCTCCTTGTTCTTCCTTTTGGTCTGAATATGCAAGAATTCCTTAGTCCTTTTCCCTGGTGTCTGAATGTCTAAAGTGAGGACTGAGTATTTTAAAATTCAAATATTATTAGCCAGAGAAAAATACAGCTTCAAATGGACCTCTTGAGGTTGTTGGGCACATCTCCCTCCCCAAAGATGATTAATGTTACAAGTTTGCACAAGGTCTTTTCCATTCGTGTTTTGAGTATCTCCAAGGACCTAGGTGGTATAGGCTTGCTTAGCAATGCCTTCCAAAGCTTAACCAGTCTCAATGGGAAAAACACTTTCTTTGTGTCCAGCAGGAATCCACCATCTTGCACCTGGTGATTGTTGCCTCTCATCCTTTTGCTGCGTACCTCTGGGAATTGTCTGTCTTCTCCACCCCGTTCTGTAGCCCAAAGATTTCCTTTTACCTCTCTTTAGTTGCTTTTGTAAGCAGATAATATTAGCATTCTATCAGAGCAGGCCCTGAAAATAGTGCCACTTACTGAAAATAACTGTATGTCAAAAGGAAACAATAGAAGAAGTGACTAACTTTAAATGGATGGAAATTGCTCATGTACAAATTTATCACGATGACATTTCTAAATAGTTTACCTGTTGGAGGATCGCTAATATTTTCTCTTACCGTGTCTCACTTTGGAAGAGTCTGTCTCTTTAAACTAATTTTATTCAAATATTAAAAAGGAAAGTATTTTTTTCTATTGGGAAAATGTAACCTTTGGAGACTTCCTGAAAACAGATCAAACTGAAGGACCCACTTGACTTTTTTCTTGCAAGCGTTTCAAGTACCAGAGTATTTCAGGTATCTGAGCACTGAACTGAGAAAGTCAGTTCAAATTGTTTTCAACTATTTGAGAGCTAACAAATGCCACCACCACTTCTCCCGTATCCAGTTCTCCTCCAGGGATTACTGGATGCTTAAAGTAGGCTTTATAAAACTGATACAAACCACAGTAAGTATCTGTACTTTCAAGGGAGAATGTGTGGGAGAGATAAATAGAATTATTATTCTCTTCTCCCAGGAGAGTCCATGTCTCAAGACAGATTGAAGGACACTTGTATCAGTTTGATCATTACCTTTAAAAGCAGCCCTGTTGCACACCTCAGGTAGGCACTTAGCTTCTCTGTATATCTGCATCCTGAGTTCTCTGTGCATTTCTTGTTCATACTTATAGCACCCTTCATCAGGGTATTTGGAAGAGATTTTAACAAATAATGTGGAGTCATGACATGAACTAACCATTTGGCTGTGTATTTGCACAGTAGCTACCAACACGTCTATCCTCTAGATGCTTCACAGGAAAGAAGAAAGAACATTTGAAAAACATATCTTTGTTGCCTTCATGATTCCTTGTTGTACAAGCATCGCAGTTGGCTAAATTCAAACACAGCAGCTTTGGTAGGAGGTTGAACAGGTTTTGCTGTGCACAGCATGCTACTAAGAAATGGCGGAGTTCATAATTTAAAGCTGCAGTATTCACTGGCACCCCAGAAAACTAAAAAAACAGCCTGGCAGCACTAATAAATAATACTTATCCTGTAATCTTATTGAAGGATTACATGATCTAAATCACTTTTTTTTTTTTTTTTTAAGTAATTATTATTTTTTTAAATTCTAAGTTTTTATACTGTGGTCCAGATCTTGCTCAACATCTCCAAGGGTCCAGAACAGCATTAAGCAGTACTTTTCTGTAACCTCTGCTTTGAAATAGAAGAGTGGAACCTGGCTTATTCTGAGAGGGACTTTCTGCTGTGTTTGTGATAAGCTTGTGTTGAAAGCACATGCAATTTGATAGCCTTGGTCAGGAAAAAGAATCATTGTTTGATCTTTACATGTATGTATGTATAGTTACATGTATGGTTGCAGTGACATGTGGCACTTTTGCCTGCAAAAATAGGCAGTAGAAACAAGAAATGAGACTGGCAGCAATGTTTTACCTGGATTTGTTTGGCCTGTAGAAAAATAGAACAGGGTTAATGCCAACCTGTGTCATCTTTGTCGTCATCATCCCTCCCTTCCCCACCCCACGCAACTTGGAGCATACAGATACGGTGTCGGCCATAATCTCCTTTTCTAATTGTGGTTTCTATTTTCATAATCCCTTTTCTTCCTTTTAGCTGTTTCCATTCTATTTTCTAGGGTTTTTTTTGCTTGTTTGTTTGTTTGTTTATTTTTCCCTCATTCTCCTATTGTGGTGGTCAGAAATATACAAATTGTCTGATGTAAGTAAAATACAGCTTTCTGAGAAAGAGGTAGTAAAAGCAAATTTGCCCTGTGCATGCAAGAACCTGTGTCTGTGAGATCCTGAGCTGACCTCTGCCTAATGCTGCTCTGCCTCCAAATCACTGCAGATGGGACACCCATTGGGATGTGGGCAACTGTAGTTTTTCTGTTCAAGACCTTCTCAGGTGATCTTTTACATACCCAGGTTAAATTTTGCTATGACCCAAATTACAACAGTTTTAGAATCTTACTTCACCTGGAATTTTATATCATTTTTATCTGATAAAATGGATAGTTATCTTATAACAGGTACTTATAGCTTACAGGAGAAATAGAAAAATTAGTTAAAGCAACATGATTAAGAAAGTAAAAATAAATGTTGCTTTCCCAGGCAATTTAATTCAGCATTATTTGCTGCCTAAGTATTGAAGAAGGTGATTTCTGAGGTATTTTCTCCTTCTCCTACATATGGAGAGGATATATACCTTTCTGGGTTAGTTTTCTTTACCTTGAGCAGAAAGTCTCTCAGATAAAAAATTCTGTAACGAAAACAGAAGATCCATCCATGTGAAGCAAAATTTGCATGCTAGACAGTGAAAAGTACCAGAATGGCTAAAGACAGCAAATTCAATCCTGTTTGGGAATCTGACCCTGATCCCACAAAGCACTTAATCTCATCATTTAAGCGTATGAGTTTTTCTCTTCTCTAAGCATGTGTATTGTCGCTGTAAAGTTAGTAGTGAGATTAAGTGAGTAGCAAGATTACTGCCATATAGCTCAGCAACTACCAGACCAGAGTGCTCACCAACCTGGCAGGGGAAACATCTTTGCAGCCAGACCTATGTACTGGATGATGTTTGTGTAGGTGTTCATGCTGTGCTAATTCAGTGCAACCGAGGGGTTCCTACAGCAGTCAGAAAATTATTCTTATGTTTATGTGCAAAGGGCTGTACAGTGTTTGTTGTGTAGAATGCAAGGGTTGGTTTTTTATGTTGTTTTGGTTTTGTTTGTTTCTTTTTGATTGGTTGGTTTTTGTACTTGCTACAAAGGAAATATGTAGAGGTATAGATGACCAGATTAAAAACCTATTGAAAGTACCTGATGTTTGGAATCTGCAGTTGAAAGGTTTCACTGATACACTGCACCGTCAACTTGAATAGACAACTGTATTTGTACTCAAAAGGAGTCTCTGTGTTGTACTGCCTTGGTAAAATGTCTTGTGTAGGTGCTTATTTTTGTGTAAAAGCTACCAGATAATACATTGCAAATACAGATAATGCAGTGTAAAACATATAGTTTGTTTTACTATTTTACTGGAAGCAGCTACTCACGTGAAGGGTAATGGCTCTTCAGTGAGTGAGTATGGTTGGGGGATGCAGAATACGTATC
Organism: Gallus gallus; assembly: GCF_016699485.2. Classification (NCBI taxonomy): domain Eukaryota; kingdom Metazoa; phylum Chordata; class Aves; order Galliformes; family Phasianidae; genus Gallus; species Gallus gallus. Next base: position 16,286,756 of record NC_052533.1, on the reverse strand, counting down.
TTTATAGATAAGGGTTTAAGTACTGATTTTGTCTGTGCTGGTACTTAACTGCTACAGACTAAGGAAAGTTACATCATTGCTTGTGCCTGTTGAAAACTGTTGAGAGGTAAAAATGAACGTATGAAATGTTGCAATGCAAGTTGATTTGCTGATAATTTGTGCTTGATAATCCTTTTAGAGAGCATGGTCTGGAGTCTAACAGGACTTAGGCAAAAGAAAGAACTGCCAACAGTAGGCTGCGACTCTTTTCATCTGGAGCTGACAGGGTTGATGCTGCAGGGACTATGATTTGTCTTACATCCATGGTCAATGGAAAATGAGCTTTCCATCACACTTACATTGTATTCCATGAAGCCCAGCCCTTGCCTATAACATTTTTCTACACTATAAGTTAAGCACTACTTGGCAAAGGCAAGTTTTGCTCTGGGAGACTTTTCTATCAGGGGAGCATCTGTGCCACCTGCCTTCTGATGGCTGAAGTCCATTGCACATTGTACTTAGCTTTCATACCTGAGAATTGATGCTGTAATAATCCATGTCGCTGATGAGTTCCATATGATGAATATAAGAAGCAATTAGTGTGCCCCACAGAACATGCTTTCACAGCAAATTTATTGCTCTATAAGCTAATTCCACTTCAGTGACAGGCAATCATTTATATAGGAAAACAAATAGACTGCTGTACTTGCATTTGGGCAAGAAAAAATAAATGCAGAAAGTAGTGGGGAAAAATAGCATAAGTTGCTGATTTTGTTGTTGCTATAAATAGTAGACATGAACAAAATTGTGGTTTGCCAATAAGGAGCTCATGCAGGTACAAATACTACTGTAAACTAAAACCAGGTGGCTGCTCCAACACTTCTTAATTTCTTTTTATGTTCCCATGATCTTTTGCAGCTGTGCAATGGTGGATCTGTGACTGATCTTGTGAAAGGATTTCTGAAGAGAGGTGAAAGAATGAATGAACTTATAATTGCTTACATCTTACACGAAGCTCTGATGGTAAGATAAGCTCTCAGTGAAAGGACAGTCAATATTCAGTAAATGTTTTTTCTTTGAATGAATGCAGATCATTTCTCCAGTAACACAGCATGTCATGGCAGTGTTTAATGAAATCAAGGTGATGTGTAATTCAGACAGTTCTTTTTGAACAAGCAAGGTAAAGAACAAATCATCTGTTTGTTTCCTTATTAAGAGAATGGAAATTGATTTCTGACCTTTGATTTATTTTTCCAGTAAATATAGTTCTGCATCAATTTTTTTGTTGTTGTTGTTCTGAGAAATTGCAGAAGTACACCCAAAATACTGTTTAACTTCTTATGTCTGGTTTCAAGTTCTTTTTACAGCAAAATGGTCATCAGATCTAGTGAATTAAAATGCTCAAAACATTTGGCTAATCAAAATCAAGTATTTTCCTTTCTCGTTGTCTTTAATTAGAGTTTGACTTTCCTCTGTGGAATCATTGGCAGGATTTAGCGGGTGTTTTCAAGTTCATACTCTAAAGATGTAATATATAGCATACATTTATAGTGATTTTTTTCTTCTATTATCTTAAAGTTTCTATTCGTCATAACATTGAGCAAATAAAAGGTGTAAATTCCTCATAGTGTACAAAGAATCTTCCCAGAAAGAATGGCATCTCTGTGGTTTCTGATCAAAAAAATACATTTTTTAGTTTTTTTATGCTCATCTGATTTTTCTGTTTCTGCAAATACAATACAGAGCACAGAGCTGTTAGTAAAAATTCATGTTTACATCTCATCTTCCAGGGACTTCAGCATTTGCATGAAAACAAAACTATCCACCGTGATATTAAGGGAAATAACATCCTTTTGACCACTGAAGGAGGAGTCAAGCTTGTGGATTTTGGTATGTAGCCTTATTTACATATACACCCAATGCTGTACATCCGAAGAATAGAAAATAAAGTAACGGAAACAAATCAGAAAAGATGAAATATATTAACTTCTTATTAAGATTTAAAATATTTCATTTAAAATCACTTGGATAATCAAAGTCACTTTTTAACTTGACAGAGATAAAATATTCACTGGCTCTGTTTTTTTTTCCAACTTCAGGATTTAAAACCATTTTACTAATGCTGTTTAGATAGCATGGCTAAATTGTAGAAGTTTTAACGTGATGTGAGTGTCAAATGCTTTGGGGCAGACACAGTAAGTGAAGTGGCAAAACAAGCTAATAGGGTTCAAAGAAAGGTTGGTGTTTAGATCTTCCAGACTGTGTCCTGGTACAATGAAGTTAGAAGCTGATAGTCAGCCTTCTTTTGTACCAGAAAGGGCTTAGGACTTAGCAGAAATTGTGAAGAATAAGAGAGCTTCATCTCAGTCCGATGTACTTCATTAGTTTCATTTGAAATGAAACAAGAGGTAGTTCTTGAAGACAGCAAAGGGGAGTAAGTTGTATTGGTAATTTCCACTTTCCAGATTCTGTGAAGAGTAACACATTGTTGGTTGGCAAGTCTAAACTTAAGACTTATCATTTAAAAGGCTCTGATCAAGTCTGTTAGATCTTAAGTGATTAATGAATGCTGTCATCTAGTTTTACCACCTGAAGGCAAGATGCAGTGAAAGAGGTAAATGATGCAACCATATGACAGTGATTTTCCTTAGACGTTTATTGACTGTTGTTTTATGTGAGGGGGGGTATGAAAATTTGCAGTGCTTGTAATTGTGAACTGTTATTTTCTGGTAGCACGCTGTTTAAATTTAATTTATAGGTCACTACTTGACAGAACAGCAGCTGATTTGTAAATATTGTGATTCCATTTGGAAGATGGAAAATCTTCATTTTTCTTTTACCCTCCAATCATGTTGATGAGATATATTCAGTTGATACATAACGGCTTAAAATAATCATGGGATTTTAACTTCCATTACTGTAGTGTCTTCCTGCCAATAGATTGTATTTGTACAACCTTCTTTCTTCACACACAAAAAGCACACAATTATTAGGGTCACTAATTCTGAAAATTTATGTGTTTATGTTCATTGTTTTCATTCTTCAGATAACATTTTCATTTACAAAGCCTCCAGATCTATGATTTTATCTGCCATACACTTACTAGTACTTTATGAATGTTTGAAAGTTTAATGTGAGGCAAAATCAATATTTTTACCCACAGGTTTTTAATGTGTCATGATTGCTATTTTCTAAGGTGCTGAAGGCAATTAGATCTGTGGAGGATCAATGCCTCTGAAAATTAATTCACATACGCAGATGCCAAAATGTACAAGCATTAGGGGTGAGGGCTTTAATTCTTTCTTCCCCAATTACTACAATCTGTTAGTAGGGCTGTAATTGAAAAATAATCTTAAAATCTTGTGGGAAAAATTGTGATGCCAAAACAGATGAGAAAGTGTGCAAAAAACAAGTTGACATACAGGTGTGTTTATGTGGGTTGAAGAGGGGCCTGTAGTCCTTCCAAGGGAATGTAGGAACTGGACCCTAAATTTGGAATTCTAGCCTTCCTTTTTTTTTTTTTTTTTTTCTTTTCTTTTCCTTCCCCCCCCCCCCCCCCCCCCCCCCCAAATCCAATCTGCAGCTACTACTGTGTAGTTTCAGATGGGAAAAAAATATTCAATCTTCACAAAATCATCCAGGAAGACATACTAGTCACCCTTCAGGCTGATGTTTAAAGTATTCAGATGGGATTTAGGAGATTTGTGTATTCTACTTAAGAGGATTTAAGCCCACAATAATCAGATTCCAAGTGTACTTTTTAGCCAGGAATGTGATTTGATAAAATCTCTCATGTTGACACAAGTACAGACTATTACACATACACATTTATTGGATCAGGAACTGAAATTCTTTGACACTTTTTTCTTTTTACTAAATACACCTGTGAACCTACAGGCTACGCTATGATACAGTCACATCGACACAATCTCTTTCTTACTCTGCTAGTAGACATTCAGTGGAAACTAAATTTTTCTTTTAGATTGAACCAATTATTACATGGGGCCAAACATGCAAGCAAACAAACCAAACAAACAAACAAAACCAACCACACAATCACACAGCCCTTTCTAGCATGTACATAGCTTTTCCACTGTGTAGAAGGGAGCGGAGATGGTTGGGTTATGGACTTCTTTAACCAGCAAACACACTTGAGAGAGGAAATGAGCCTATCTTAAGATAATTTTGGCTGTGCTGTTCTCCTATATGCTGGTAAATAATGAGATGATCCTGAAGAACCCTTTGCTCTCCGCTCCTCATACTTTTTATACTGGTTTGTTTATAAACAGATGTATAAAACCTATATCAAAAAAACTGACCTGTGAAGTGCCTTGTGGAACACAGTACCAAAAAGGACATATTCTCCAACTCTGTGTGTTGAATGGTCATATTGTATTTGTGTCATTGTGTCACTTTTTCTTTCTGAAGCCTTTAGGAGCCTTTAAGAGTCACAAGTGATAGAACAGATAGCTTTCAATGAATTAAGTCACCTTTGAGAATGACTTGTTTTCTTTGTTCTTTTTGTACTTGGAATTTTGCTTATGTAGTTTATCACAACTCTGAGTCCTTTCTTGCACAGCAGTTTTGATTTTCTAGAAGCTTCATTTGGTAACCCGGTTTTCAAGTAACACAATTTGTAGACATTGCTTTCTGGCCATTTTGTCATAGGCAGTTATGTGTGCTGTGACCATGGTTTCTGAACATTGCACAACATGTAATGATGTAATGCAGAAAGAGTGTGGAAAAGATCTCCCAAAATCTTAAGTCATAACAACAAACTTAAAACAGTCATAGCTGTTTGTTTGCCTTTCGTAAAGGTATTGATAGTTAATAAGATGAGAACGTCTATGAAATAATACCATGGCATTGCCTCAAGCAGATTGTTATCGGCATACCTTTTTCTTTTGCTCAAAATTCTGCTGCAGTAATGTTTAATCTGTATAAAATTTACTCTGTTAATATTCCCATGTCTTGGAAACAGTCCCAATTAAGGAATTAATGATCAAATCAAGGAAGAGTTTATAGTATCTCTATACTGATGCTTCTGGAGCTAAATTGCTTGTCAAAGAGTTATCAAACAGCTGTTTTAGTTTAAATTGCTCAAGCCAGAAGTTTGAAATGCTGTTACCAGGGAAGCATCCTCTCCTTGCACAACAATCCAGTACGATAACTTAGATCAGCAGACATAAACAAAATCATTCTTTTTGACTACAGATAATGAGAAGTACCTGAGGGGATCATCACTAAGACAATCCCATGGTTGTGGTTTCAGTCCCTGAATTCATTTAACTCCTAGATATCTTATAAAGTCTGTATTTTCCTCTGTGGGAGAAGGAGGTTGACTGAAGGCAATCTTGCCACCTAAACATCTGTGGGAATTAGCCATTTGGCTGTTCTGTTTGGCTGTTCTGGAGGAAAACCCTTGGGGAAAGCTGTTACACCTGAGAATGGCAACAACTGCTCCAAGTTTGCCTTTGCAGCATTGATGTAAATAATAAATAACTGAACTTTTTTCAAATGTGGCTGCTATGCATTGATTATATGATAGAGACTTGATAGAAAAGCACACTTTTTTTACATTAAAATAAATGTCCTCTAACACTTTAAAGGTCGATGAAAGCCATTTAATATATTAAATTAAAAGAAGTGGAGACAGGCAAGGTGTGAATCAAATTCCCTTTCTATAAATATTCTTAATTATACTTACAGCTACTTGTTAGGTTTCTATGCGGGAAATGTTTTCGTTCTCACTTTTTAGAAGTCCCTTATATGTGTATCTCAGTTTTCCAGTTGTTTGCAGTGGGTTCAATAAATTTTAACCACTGTATATGCAGATAAGCACTTAGTAATTTTTTTCAAAAAGTTCCAGCAAATAAATCCAAATGAACTAAATGCTAGATAACTTTGAAAGTCTTGTGACTTTTACTGCCTAAATATCTTTCAGTGTCTGACCTTGTTTCACAAGTCAAAAAAATGGCCTGAAGTCACTTGCATGCATAACACACCTCATCTGTAATAAAAATTCATATATTCATCCACATTTATAATGTGTGACCAATGTAATGGAAAGCTGTATGTATGGTGTCTACTTACACTGACGATTACTTGCTTATTTTAATAGACTCTCTTAATTCGGGTTCTTTTTTTGAAATCTGGATGCTGAACGGCGCCTTCCACGTATGAAATAATATTAGAATAAGATAGAATTCAGATTTCTTTGGAAATTCTGATATGTCAAATAATGTGCTATTCCAAAATGGGAGAAAAACTTAGCTGTATTATTATTATCATTGTTATTTTAATTTTGCTCTGACAAAGCCCAGGTAAAATTCCACTTTGAAAGATTTAATATGATTCTGAAGTCTTCTCTTAATGAGCTTGGGAGGCTTGTAAGTCAGAGCTTTTAATGCTTAAATGTTTTTGAAAGAAGAGCATCCTCGATGTCACAGCTTTCTTTCATCAAGCTAGGCAGAGGGGAATTACAAGTGAGCAAAGAACCATTCTTCCCCCCAAAGTTCTGAAACATCTAAGCAACATGAAAGTGATTCTTCTAGCTAGAAAGAGGAGAGTACAATGCTGATGGAAAATTCCTTATCAGCTGTATTTTTGAGATTTCACGTTGCAGGCTGGTAGTCTTGAACAAGAGCACAAGTAGCTTACATTACTCTGGCGCTGCTGAAGCCTGCTATCACAGACTAGAATTATCTCAGGATGAGCCACTATTGCCTTGGAAATGGTCAGAAAATAATGTGTGAACTGTGCTCTACCACTAAGTTTTTCAACACTGCTCCTCCTTGCTGAAGACCATGTGCTTCCATGCACCTGGTGAAAATATGCTTTTGTACCACATAATTAGACTGTTGAAGTTATTACCATTAAATTTCACTGAAAAGGAGTCAGAGGAAGTGGAGAAAAAAGTCAGATGTTTAGATCGATACCAGAGATGACCACATTCCCATAACAAAAATTAAATGTTGCCCGATCTGTTAAATCTCATGCTTTGGATTTTATGCTTATTTCTGACTATAAGAGACCCAGCGACTCCCCAGCTCGCCTAGTATTGACATTGTGGGAAAGGGGTTATCCAGTGATTCGGCACTCTCCATTTTCAGTTTCCTAGGCATTTCATTAGTGGTATCTAAAAATGTCCCTCACTGAAGTCTCTGGATAAGCAATACATAGGAAAGTTCCAATGTTTCTACAGGTAAAGCAGGTTCCAGTAGAAGACATGGAAAGAAGGTAATAGAATCTCACTGCTGCTGGCAGATGGTGGAAAATTGCAAACTGTTTTGCATGTAGCTAACAGAATAGTGACTTCAAGGGCTCCTTTAGTACTATGGATAAAGAGATTGCAATTTCTATAATTAAAACATCTATTGTAACATAAATGGAGTGTATCTTCAGTGAAGATAATTTTTGTATTTCAGACATGTTTCATTTGCATTTTTCTGCTTTTTCTAAGAACTATTTCAAATCTTAGAAGTTTTGCATTTAAAAGCTGTGTGTGAATATTGTCTTGGCATTCCAAATGCAGTTTCAGATATCATATTGTGCATGTAGCTGACACGGCTTTATCATGCTGTATAGTAGCCTGACAGATTAGCCTAGCAGTAGGTTTAACTTGAGTATGACTCACTGGGGAAAAAGTGGAATGGGGAAAAGAACACTATTATTTATTTAGACACATCAAGAACTGCCGTTACTTTGATTAATACTTGAACTATTTCCTACATGTAGTTTGGAAACTCCGGATAGACAGAGGTTAGTTTTTGTATTCGGAGTGTAATAGGATCATTATTATGCAAGGGAAAGAATGATTGTTCTTCTTTTAAAGCCATTTGAAGTCATCTGAAGTTAAAAGTCAAGCAATTCTGAAGCTGACATCTCTGGACAGCCGCCTTTTTATTCAAAATTTCAGTTCTGTGAAACAAGCCAAATGTGGTGCATTGTCTTTTTTGTAGTGTATTTTTTATTAACTGCTTTTACTTTAATATACGTACATAGTTTCATCTAAGTAATACAAAATGAAGGTATTAAGTTTGTTTTGTAATTCAGTTTAGTTCATGAATTAAATGTCTTGGTTATTTTTTTCCCATCAGGAGGAGTGTGTACTAATTGTGCCAACATTCTCTGTTCTGACTCAGTAGTAGTGTGTTACTTCTTCCTTGTGGGTCATGGAATATTGGTAATGCTTTAGTACTTTTAGTGTTCAGCAACAATTGATCAATGTTAGAATGCATAGGTGTTTTTGTTATTTTGTTGTATGATACTCATGCCTATTCTGATACAGAAATACAGATAACATCTTTAAAATTCAATAACTATATTAAGCAGGCTAAGTTTTGAAGTGTACATGAGCCAGCAGCTGTTATAATGACAAAGCAAGAATAGTAAAATCAGTTACATTGTAAAGTATGTCCAAAATAGCCAGCCAGTCTCAAAGTAGTTAATGAGCCCATGATAAGACTCCATCTTAAGAGTTTCATCTATTTTATTTACTGATTTCCTAATGCACAAGGGAGATTTCTGCTAGTTCTATGGGGAAAGCTTCAGAAGTCCTGGGTCAGAATTTGGGGAGGGAAACACAGCAGATGTAGTATGTTGACTGATCACAGATCAGTCTGACAAGCCTTGTGAGATACAAGGCATTACAGAGGAAGAGAAGGCTCACAGCACTCTGCTGCAAATGCACGACATGCAGGGCAGGCTACAAGTCAAGAGCCACTTTGTGCTCAGTGAATAGGTTGAAAAGTCAGATATGAGTAATCCAAGGTGGAGCACTGGGTCATTTGGGGGAAGGACAGTTTAATCCCTGTCCTTGTTAATATATGATCATAATTTCCAACTTTTCATGTCCTGCTGATGTTGAAGAGAAGCTCAGAATGACCTTGAGTAGTTTTCCAAACTTCTGTAGATTGCTTATTCTGAAGTAGTCAGAATACCTTATTGCATCTCCTTCTTCTTACAGTGCTTGAGCTATAAATGCTGTATGAATCATTCTGCAAAAATGAAACAATTAATTAAAATAATTTTTATTTGAAACTATTCAAAAGTACTTGTTTCTGCCTTTTGTTTACTTGAAGCAATGAGTCATAGTAAGACTTATATTTGCCTTAGTCATTCTAGCATGCGTCCATAATAGAGCTGACTGCTTCACTGATTCAGATCAAAAATAGGCTATTATTGTGTTGTCATTTCTGCATACCATATAGCAGGAGATTCACATGTTACTTCTAAAAAGCACTTACTAGGGAATATGACAGAAGCCAATAACAGTAAAAAAAACTTTGAAGAAAGCTTTCTTCATGAGCAGCTTGTCAAACTGCTTTGAACCCAATCAAAGTAGTAATTCCAAATTTTTCAAACAAGGGTTAGCAGGGATAAGATGGATTGCATTGATTTGAGCTGTGGAACGTTTTCCTTGTTAAATGTTTAATTCTTTGTTGAAGGCTTAGTCTTTAAAAACTTTTTATGTGAGCCACATGTGAATGAGAACCTTTGTGCTGTCCAGTAACAACAAAAAGAAATCATGTGGCCAACTGCTGTATCCAGGATAAGCTCTTCACTTGGTCTTTTATATGTTTTTTTTCTCCTCCTAATTCACATAAAGATGTCACTGATGGCTTAAACATTAGAGAAGTTTGACGCAGAAAGCTATTGTCAAATGCTAGAGATACATGAAGAAAGAAAATAGCACTTTCTGGCCAGCAAAGACTTCCTCTTAATTTTCTCAAGGGTCACAAAATTCATGTCTTGATTCCTTCACCCAGCCAGCCCAGACCATTTTATATGTGAGAATGGCAAGAGGGGCTGGCTAGGAAGCATGCTGCAATGCTCCTTTGTTTTAGGTAAGGCTCTAGAATTCATTGAACCTCTCTCTGAGTTTTGGCCCAGAGGATATTTGCTCTGAGCTTTGAATGCTTTGTTATTCAGTTCACTTAAGAAATACTTTCACAAAAGTAAATGCAGTGATTGAAATGGAACAGAAATTATTGTTTGCAGTAGCCCTGAAACCAGTAGTCCTTGGTGTAGTTCAAGAGTTGGTTGCTAGAAGTACGTCTGATCTTTCTTTGTAAGTACTTCTAAATTCTTGTCTTTTCTATGTCATTTTGTTTTTGCTCCATAATTGCTACTCAAGACTCTGAGCAGTCATTACATTTACTCACCTCTTCATTATGGTCCATATATTTTACATAGTATTCATTCAACACCTTTTTCTTTCCATAGTTCTGTGGCTTTTCCAGGAACCTCACTTTGTCCACACCCTGTTTCATAGAGTATTAGGATAAGAGGTTTCCAGAGAAGCTGTGGATGCCCCATTGCTGGAGGCGTTCAAGGCCCGATTGGATGGGTCCCTGGGCACCATGATCTGTTGGGAGCAGCCCTATCCTGGGGCTGGAATTGGGTGGTCAGTAAGGTCCCTTATGACCTAAGCCATTCTATGATTCTTTGATTCTAAGAGCAGGTTATTAAAAACCTTCTTGTCTCACCTGCTGTATACTAAATTCATTTTTACCTGAAAGTTGTATCTAATGACCTAGTTTGCACTGAAGTACACGAGTTTTGTCCTCATGTGTTTCAGATATCCTGTCCCATCAGCATAGGTGTTGCTAGTAACCCAGATAATCTTAACAGGTAAATCATGTCACATAACAAGGAGAGTATCTCCTGGGTTTTTCTTGTCATACAGAGGAAAAATCCTTTCTGAGTCTCGAAAGTGGCGGTCAGACTGAATCAAAACATTTAAGGAAGGTACCACCTAAGGATGAGGCCTTTCTTCACCAGCATACTGCATCAGATGTGTAGTGCACAAATCCCTAAGTCTCTACCTATATTTTTTGTTTTATACTATAAGTTCATCCTTTTCATCCTTCATTTACTTAATGCCTGTTAGTTTTGTTTTAGACACCAAGTTTTTTCCACCTCCTAGGCTGTTCATGTATATAGTCTTCTTAGATACTAAGCTTTTGATCATTTTGGAGTTGCAAACAGCTGTTTGGTTAGCTTTTGGATATACCATATTTCAGTTGAAGACTTGCATCTTTGAATGTTTGTTTTCCCAAGTGTTTGGGAAAGTCTAGTTTTCCAGTTGCCCTTTTCTTGGTAACATTAATCTGTTTTATCATTAAAACACTGTGGGCATCAAGGCAATCCATAAAAATAGTGGATAAGATGGTGATGGACATGGAAAAAGTTGAGGTATTAGTGGTCTTTACTTGTGAGACTGGCCTTTGGGAATTCCAGGTCCTTTAGACCAGTTGGGAAATCTGGAACAAGGAAAATTTACCCTTAGTGTGGGAGGATTATGTTAGCAAGCATCTAAACAAATTAGATTTAGAGATAACTATAGGACTGCACCCATGAATGCTGAGGAAGCTGGCTGATGTCACTGCAAGACCACTCTTGATAATCTTTGTAGGGTTTGGAGATCAGGGGAGGTTCCCAAAGACCAGCAGAAAGCTATTGTCACTCCCATCTTCAAGAAGGGCAAGAAAGAGGATTTGGTTCACAATCGTTTCCAGGAGGAAAGGGTCTCAAAGGGAATGCTTTGCTAGTAGGATGGACTCTGAAGGTGCAAATGACAAATGGTTATGGAAGCAGTAGCCAAATGATGATACATACTGTCTAAGCCCTTTGGAGTGACATATGTGTCTTTATATACAGATACGTGTATATAGAACATATAAGAATTGCAGTCTCTCTGCTGTGTGCAAAATATCAATTTAGTAGAACTTGGTAGGGCTCACAATTTCCTCGTTAACATCAGCCAGTACAGCGTGTATACTTCTGTCACAGAACATAATCATAAAACAGTATTGTACAGCCTCTCAATTTAGATCAGAACAGTGTCTGCTCAGATTGGCTGTAACTGTGAGACAAATCTTTCCTATAATAATAGGAAGCTCATTTCTGCCCTATTTTTCCTTTATTGAATAGTAAGGTCATAAGTAGGTGGCTTTACTTTCAGTGTTACTCTGATATGCCAGATTTTGCAATGAAAGGTGTATATAATACATTGTGTAAATTTGCTGATTTCCTTTTTTATTATTCATAACCTAATACTTGATTTAAGCAAATAAAATAAAAAAGTCTATATTTTCCAACTATATGCAGTTCTTTTGCACATTAGGAAAGATTTTCTGGATATGTTGGTACTATTAATGCACTTGTTTATTAAGCTGTTAATTTTCATGAGATTTATAATTTCTGTGGACTGAAACACTGCTTTTTGTTGTATTTTTAAATTTTCTTGGGAGAAAATTTGATTCCCTTTGCAACAAAGCAGTAGTAAAGCAGATGGGGGAGGAGCAAGATGTTACTGTTAGAAATTGTACAAGTTCAAAAAAGCTGGCTAGCTGTATGCCTGACTGGTTACTGAAATGCTGGAAGAAATGTTACTAAGTGTGGAATTACATCATCTTTCCCCTGTGCACAGAAAGTGCCCAAGGAAATATCATTTGTCATAAGACCTACACTCCATAATCTGAAATGCCACGTTACTGCTAAGAGCAAAAGAATACAAACGAACAAACAAAAAGCGTACAGAAAGTAGTAGTGAACAATTTAAATTTAATCAGCTTTTTCCTGAAGTAAAAAAAAAAAAAAAAAAAAAAAAAAAACATGTGTGGGGGGGAATCCTTCTATTTAATAATTATAGTTCAAAGAGAAAAATTGTGTAGGCAGAAGATTATGCACATTGATGTGTCTTTTATATTTTGCTCCTTATCTCCACAGAAAGTTATGATTATTTACAAAAGCTGACACTGGAATAATAAAAATTCAGCTCGGGCCTTTCCTTGCCTGCAGATCTAAATCCCAGCTCCTGTTCCAAGACTACAAAAAAGAGCTCAGCATAGAAGACTCCCATAGCATGTAGAACGGGAGGGTAGCCTCTACTCCTTTCAAAAGCAAGGATCACGTACTGGTATCCTTTTGTACCACTACAACAGCCCTATGGTAATGTGTGTGCTTGCTCCTTGCTTTCTGAATGTTGTGTTTTGCTGAGGGCCAGGAATAGCCAGATTCTGTGAGGATGAAGCTGTATGTGGACAACTCCTTGGTGAAACAAGGACAAAGCCCCTGCTTGGCTGAGCTTGGAACAGGGCTGATGGACTTTGTGCATAACCTCCTATTTTCCTGCTTTCCATGATGCAAACGCTGTGCTGGACTTTCTACAGGTATTGAAGGAAGGAAGAGATTCAGCTATTTCAAGCCCTGAGTAAAGTAGTGGGAGCAGCCCCAAAGGCAGTGGTTGAGTTTGCCTCAAAGGAACGGGCTGATTTAGGAGTTAGGATCTTGCTGCCTTATTTTCAGCAGTTACGTATGTTTCTGTCATGGGCAAATGCAGATAATTTGTGAATCTAAGCTGAACACTTAGCTTGAGAGTAAGAAGCAGATCAAGCCTGCAGTGGATTCTTGACCTCCACTGAAAAACAACAACAACGACAAAAAAAAAACTTAAGCAATCCTGTTCTATCCAGACAAAAATTTTTGTGAGCATATTTCCACTGGGCAGTTGGCACAAATTGCTCCTATTATGAGCCATCTGCAGAGCTTTCAGGAAGGTAAGGTCAAGCATATTCAAACCAGAGAATACAGAGAGTTTAAACTTGCCACTGGTGCTCACTGAAACTTCACATTTCAGATAATAAAATGGCACTCGCAGAGTGAAACTGAAGCCTCTTATTTTCTCAAAAAGAAAACAGGTTTATGTATGAAGGCAAAATAAATGAGCTTCCTGGTCAATCAGGATAAAGTTGGCACAAGCATAGAACAGTACCTTTCGTACCATCTTTTGTATCATGACTTCAGAATATGTCTTTGGTGGACCTCACAGTTAGCTGTGATTCATAAATCTGTAGTAGTTCAGGACCTACTGGCGAAAAGGGTTTTTCTCCATGTACTCTCCTCTTTGCACACAGTAGAGGTATTTCCAAACAATACCACCTTTATTTTTAAAGGCAGGAAATTGTTAGCAGGAAGATCAGAAGTTCACTAGAAGTTCACCAGTAGCTCACTAGAATTCCTGATGTTTCAGTGTGTGTTTTAATTTAAAACCATTAGCAATTTTCAGATTTCAGAATCCAGTTTCCAAGTATTGGCCCGCAATAGTTAATTCCTTAAACTACAGCTCATGTTGCAAAGCTGATTTGCAGGCATTTGATGTTGCTTCAAGAATGGGGAGACTTCTGTTTTTGTAAGCATTTTTGATGTTTCACCATTTTATTTCTTCGTCTTTATGGCAGAGCAGCTAAGAGATGGGGATAAGTATCTTTTATAGCTCTTAACCTGAAATATGTAAATAAGGAAACAGAGGTCTAGTGTCAGTACTGAGCATTAGAAGTAAAAAAGAAACAAGGGAAGGTACTTTTCTTTTTTTAACCTCCTGAAGTGCTTTACCACTCTCTTAAAACAGGATATAGAAAAACTGTAATTAGCCAGTCAAAATATATGGAGTCAGATTGCTAATGAAATACTCATTGGGGACTAAATCTCAGTCCTACTGAAGTTGCTGGAAACAAATGCACAGACTCTGAGCTGAAGTGCTCAATTACTTTGAGGATTGGGCCTATAGCAGAGAACTGGAAGAACATAATAAAGACATCTGCGGAGGAGGTCGTGGCATGACAAGACATGACAAGGATGGTACCATTCAGAGAGACTGTCTCAGATGGAAATAGCAGTTGCTCTGATTATAGCTTCCCTTGGTTCTTCCAGGTGTGTCTGCTCAGCTGACCAGCACTCGGCTCCGCCGGAACACCTCCGTGGGCACCCCATTCTGGATGGCTCCAGAGGTAAGATTCATGTGCCAACATATTTCACCAGTGGTATGAAATCCACTGCATTCTGTGTTTCTGCTCTTTCTCTGTTCTTCTTTCTTTTCTCTGTCCATCTTCTTCCTGAACGCTGAAGGGCATTTCTATTTTGATTGGTGAAAATGCGCTGTAAACCTATTTACTTAAATGGTTGCAAGGATTAATTTAAAATGGCTTTTATCTTTGAAATCATGAGGTTAGAGCGAGGGAGCAGGAAGCTGAATTGCTTAGTTCAATATTTTCATACTGGAGTGAGTACTACCACCGATCCTTTCCAACCTTCCAAATTCTCAAACTGTGTCAAGTATCTCATCTTCCTATGGATGGATGGAGCCCAGGGTGGTACTGTGATATGCTGGGTTTTTACTTTAGAATTTCTGCATCTGGAAAGTTTTAACACAATGTGTTTATAGGCAACAGCAAGAAATGAGTTTATTATGAATAAATAAGATGTATTATGTGTATTTGGGGATTTTTCCAGCTGAAGAATATAAATACATGTTTTAGCCTGAAGCAGAAAACAAAAAATGAGTTACACAATTTAGTGTTGTATTTAGTACTTATATTATTTGTGTGCACACAAACACATGTGTGCATATATACATGTACACCTGTTTGTAGCACAGAAATTATGGGCGTATATGTTTATAAATATATACTGCTTATCCTCATTGGTCTAGATCTTTAGATCTAGGTGAAGGGATGAAAAATCCTTAGTTCAGCTGGCATTGTGAATGAGCTGAAATGTATATAAAACTGAATACATTTCCTGCAATCCATTGGCAACCACATTCTCGATAACTTAGCTTCATCCTTAAATTGGCTGAATAAAGACCGAGTGGAAGATACTGAATTTAGCTCCTGCTTTCTTGCTTGTATTCTTCATGGAGAGAGCAGAGTAACTCCTTTAGTTCTTTTTAGGGAGTAAATCTACAGAAAAGTAGTTTAGGGTTGCTGAGTTCCTTGCTTCTTCCCTCAGCACTGGGATTCAGTTTTCCACCTTCAAGTGAATAAGCTGAAGATTTGCCACCTTCAGTCAGATCGGGGGATATCTGATCAGATAACAGTCTGTGTTCACAAAAGACTTGCTTTCTCTAGGTCACACTTTGCTTTTTCAGCAGCAGTAAGTTTTAACTTGCAAAATATGAGCAGGTCTGTTTATTTTATCCAGTATCTCTATCCAATAAGAGATTTTGCCATCTATGGGTATGCTCTTAAATACAGATATTTGTCCGTCCTGTTACTGACCAAGTCTTTTCCTCAAATAGGTCATTGCCTGTGAGCAACAGCTGGATAGCTCCTATGATGCCAGATGTGATGCATGGTCACTGGGTATTACTGCAATAGAGCTGGGAGATGGAGATCCACCCCTTGCTGATTTGCACCCTATGAGGGCACTCTTCAAAATACCAAGGTAGTATCTTAATGTTTTTAATTCTTGCTAGGCTGACCTTATTCCATTAATTTCCATTAATGTTTCTTCAAACTTAGACTATGCAAGTACATACAGTACATACAGTACATACAGTACATACATACAGCTTTGAGAAAAAGCCATGAAAATTTCCTCTTTGGACTGCTGCATCCCAATATACACAAGCATAGGGCATAAGCACAGGACTTATGTGAGTACCATATATGCTGTTCTCATATATTGCCATATCTGAAAATGAACTGTGATAGCAATACAGAGTCTTAGTGGGTCAGTCTGTCAAACAGGCACCACGGCTGTCCTCAATCACATGTCATTTGAAGCAAAGTGCTCACATACATTTAGTGCCTTACCTTTCATTAGCTTGTGCTGTTCCTGCCAGCTGCAGTGTTGCTGTCCTTGGGCAGTATCTCTGACAACTTCTGTGCTTTCTTTGAAGCTGGAAGTAGAAGTACCCAAATTACCACTTACAGTGTTTCAAAGAACTTTGGTCTCAAAGAATATAGGGAATGACCTTACTGCAGTCAGTGGATTTCATTTTAGCAGTTGTAGTACCACAGCACGTGAGACCATATAGTATATATGAGTTCTCCATGTCCTTTTCAGCCAAGTAACCCAAATTAGTTTAAACTGCTTTCTTTTTTAAGAAATTTTGGCTGACTTGGCACTGAAGCAGAGCATGAATGCTCTTCTCACCTCTATTTGCTATGGAAAAAGCAGTAACAAACCATTGTAATTTCAGCTAGGCCTTCAAAAAGCCATCTGGCTTGTACGTTTATATATATTGGGTGCCTACCCTTCTGCCCAAGAACAAATGTAAGATCCAATGCCTTTTAATTTCATTAAGAAAAACCTGAAAGTGCATGAGTTAACATTAGGTATCACTCAAAGAAAGCAGTTTTGATAACTGATTAAATAGTAAAGGAGTCACCTCATTTATAGGCAATTGCTTTAGTCTGAGTGACTATGCTTAGTGGAAATAACGCCTCTCATTGAAAGGAAGGAGACTCAAAACAATTTGGACAACATTAATACCTAGAATAAGAAACTTTAAATTAACAACAAGGAATTATTTATTTACAGTATATCTGTATCTAGTTCTCACTTGACTTCTGATTATCTTCTGATAAATCAAATATGGTTAATAATGACCTAATTCCTTCCTATACTTTGTTCAGTAAGGTGATTAATTCAGTCCTTCTGGAAAACCTTTAAATTGAATTTCTTTTTAAAAAATGTCTAAAGAAAGTATATTTTTTTCAGGCTTGAAAAGAGAGACTTGCTATTACAAGTGAATAGTGATTAATGGGTAGTTAGTTTCATTTCTGTTTATTGATTTGATTGAAAAAGTACAGTAATTCTTAGTTACGGTTGGTAGATCCCCTCCATGCTATTTCTCCTTGTTAGTTATGTAAAGCAGAAGAGCCATTGAGGCATTGTATCCTCTACCCATACTCCTTTTACCAGTGGAAATCGATACCTTTTTTCAGTGGCCTTCTATAACTCATTACTCAGCCTGCCTTCACACATTGTTTTTGGTAGCTGAGTAGCTTATTAACTTATTGTCACTGACCTTTGCAGGAATCCTCCTCCAACACTACAGCAGCCTGAACTGTGGTCATCTGAATTCAATGACTTCATTAACAAGTGAGTAACTACAGAGACCACTGTAACTGAACATGGAACATGTATAAATGTCATGTGTAAAATATCATTGTATTCTCCATGGAAATATGTTGTTAGTAAAAAATTTTCTGCTCTGCTTCCTTCAATTGTAAAAATGAGAAGTGTTTTGGGTGGAGTCCTTTGACTGTAGATGAGTAAGGAACTCGTTTTTTACGTTAAGCATTTGCAAACAGATGAGCTCAGGTTTCAAAAATCAATGATTTAACTTCTAGACCTCATTAGTTCTGTGAAATCTTAGAGTTTTCAGTATTGAAGTGTTGTGATTAAGATGGATGTATTTATTATGACAATATGAGTGAACTACAGACAGGCATGTCAAAACTTAACAATGACCCCTGAATGATCATATGCTTTTTCTGCCAGCACAGGTGCTTAACTAAAGACTATGAGAAGCGCCCAACAGTGTCTAGTCTTTTGCAGCATGATTTTATTAAGCAGATTGAAGGAAAGGAAAACGTGCTACAAAGACAACTTATGGAATTTATTGATGTTCATCAACAAATGGGAGTCACTGAAAAGGCAAGGTAAAAATAGCTAAAAGTAGACCAGTTGTGGCAGTCTTTATACTTGCACTGTTTCTGAATGGCTGGTGCTCAGAAAAGGATTCACCTCTCATAACTTTAGCTGACTGAAAAATACAGTGTTTAATCTTTGACTTCCTCCTATAAAACCAATAGAAAGTGAAGGGCATCGTGATTCACATGAGATGGGGCAATCTTTAAAAGTCTCTCCCCTTTTTCCTCTGATTCTACGTGCAGATTAAGGTCCCAGCTTTCAGAATACTAAAGGTTGGGTGAGATGAGGGTTTATAATTCACTTACATTTCCATGGTTATTATTGACTGGAGATGCTAGAAGTAACTGATCAGGTTCCTGCAAGAACTGGATGCTACTGACTGAAAACAGTAATAGTGGCAGACTTTGCAAAATTGAAAATTTTTTATAAAAAAAAGCCTATGTCTTATCAAAAGATCCTTTTTTTCTTCCATTAGTATTTAAAAGTATTGTTTCTGCATAACTCATGTAGCACTTGATGGCTTTTATTTAAAACAACTGAAAATGGTTTGGTTCAATACAGCAATTTATTTTAAAAAAAATCCACTACACTGAAGTAATGTGTCAGTTGTGAAACGTAGTAGAAGATTAGTATTGATGTACTGCTTGTGCAGTGTCTCCTGTGCATCAAGGTAAAGGACGATAGGCATTTTTTAAATGGAACATAAAATGTAAAAGGCATTTTGTACTACATGGAAAACACTTATTAAAGTGTGCCACATTTACTTTTGCACATATTTATAGTACCAACATGTATAGCAGTCCTCAGTTCTGATCCGGGAGAATTTTTGGATATAAACCGTCGTTTATGGACGATAAGAATAATTTTTTATTTTCAAGTTTTCTTGGACTGTCTGAAATTGGACGTAGAATGAGTAGCAGTTTCTCTTTTTTGGCATTTCTATGAACGGCTATGCCCTTGGTTAAATTTAAGACTCACTCTGAATTTATATGCTCTCTATGGCACTTACTTAGAATTGACTTAATCCAGAAAGACTCTGGAATTGAACTAAGCTCCTTAGATGTCAGTGCTGAGCATTTGGACAATACTCCAGACTTAAAAATAATAACAAAAATATAAAACTCAGGATAATTGTGTTAAAATAAATCAAAATTTCTAACCAGTGTGAATTTATATTTTTATAAAACTTGTGACAGTGGTCCTTTCAATGGCTAAATCATTTCTGAAAATAAAGCTTCAAAGTCAGTTATGTATTGTAAGTATTTTCTCAATTTTATATAACTTATATGTTTTCTAGCAAGTCCTTCTGTTTTTCAAAATTCTTCATTTTTTTAAAAGTAATTACTTTATAATGCAGATGACATGAGCTTTCTTCTCCCATGCAATGCAAACATAAAGAAAATGGCTCAAATTTGCTTGCACATAGAGCTACCAAATGGCACAGGAAGAGGAAAGTATTAACACTTTCTCCGTCCAATTATATTGTGGTTTTTGAACTGACTGCTCTTCATATGAACCAGATTTTAAAGGAACGTATTACATGATGAAGTTACCTAGCCTTTGCAGTTGATCAGGTGCAATTTCTGAAGCAGTGTTCCCCAAGTGTGTGTCACAGTGGTGTGACAGCTGTGCATGACCATCTGGAAAGTGGCTTGTCTTTCATGCCACTGTTACCACTGCTGAAACGCACCACCCACTGCCTCGCTGTGCTCACATCCACTGCTTGGTCTCCATAAATATTCAGAAAGCATCAATGAGTGCCAATGGGTGCAGTTTTTTCCTCATGGAGGAATTCAGTTCCACAGCTTTGCTGCATATGCACTTCCATGTCAGACACCATTTTGTCAGACTGCCCCTCTGCTGCTGTCACACAATAAAAAAATGTCATGGAACGTTGGCAGGAAGGTTCAGCTTCTACTACCATACCACCAATATCCAACTCTGATGCCATGGGCCAATATAATAAAACGAGAGTCATTACTTTTGGAACAGTCTTCATATAGAAAAGATAAGCCACTTCCCAAAGACAATAAGAATACCTGTTATATTATGTATTGTTATCTCTGTGTAAGCAAGAAAAGCTACAACTGTAGTATGTGCATCATTTCAATTTATAAAAAAATAGAATTTCAGGCATATAAAGGATGTTGATATAGAATGACATTTTTTTCTTCCATTGAACAGTGAAAAAGATGATACAAAAATATTTTAATTGGGTTGTTTTACTTTTTTTGAAAGTCTTTAAAAACAAATCAGATATATCTTCTGACCTTTGGTTTGCCAGAGCAAATAGTATCAGCAGAATCTACACAGAAGTGTCATGTAGGGCAATGAAGCTGGTGAAGGATCTGGGACACAAGTCTTAAGAAGAGTGGCTAAGGGAACTGGGAATGTTTACTGTGGAGAAGAGGAGGCTCTAGCAAGACCTTATTGCTCTCTACAGCTCTCTATGTAAAAGGAGGTTGTGTTGAGGTGGGTGCTCAGTCCTCAGGTAACTAGCAAGAGGACGAGAGGTAATGGCTTCAACAGAGGAGGTTCAGGTTGGATATCAGGAAAAAATTCTTCTCTGAAAGAGTGGCTAAGCATTAGAAAAGGCTGTCCAGAGAGGTGGTGGAGTCACCGTCCCTGGAGGTATTCAAGAAATGTATAGATGTGGCACTGAGGAACATGGTTTAGTAGGTGCTGATGGGTTGACGGTTGGACTTAATGAACTTAGTGGTCTTTTGCAACCTTAATGATTTTATGATGCTATGTAAATCTGATTCAGTCATGATATAGGCTGTGGCATGACTGGTCAATTGAAGAGTTTCATCTTAAAATCACCTGGCTTTCTTTATTATTCTATCCTGGGACAGTTTTTACACTGATGTGTTAAGACCCTGTTGTGGAATTCCTGAACTTTCACCTGTTTCAACAGCTTCTCTTGTAAAGCTCCCTCCTGATCTCCAGCTGTTCAGTTCATAACTCCAAGGCCCCCTTCAAATCTCCAGCTGGCTGTCACTGGGAGGCAGTATTTTAAGGGATTAAAGAACCTTTCCTAATGCTGAGTGATGAAATCCTCCTGTGTGCTGTATGAGTTCACTGTGTATACTGAAGAAATTTGGTAGTGCAGACTTGAAAGTAAGGAATCCAGTTGTTTTCTTGATATGTTTATTTTCCTGTTCAAATTATACTTTATGAATAAAGAAAAATATATTTCAGAAGAGTAAGTACCTGAAAGTTGATAGCTGAGGTCCAGCCCCTGGGTCTTCATGTGTCCACTATTTTTGTTTTCACCCAACATCAAATCACTGTTTTTGTCCATTATGCTGAGGTGTAATTTGGATCTGACTGCCCTCTGCAGTGGTAATCTGTTGTGGTTATGATATCGCTTTGTTGCTTGCTAAATGTGTAGTTTTTATAGTTCAGAAAGAAGGCATCATGTTAGGTCGTATTCTCAGTGGGTTTATTTTTGCAGAAGGACAGATCATAAGGCGTAGTATTTCTGTACCCTGTCTGCTCAGAAAGGGTTTGTGATCTCTAGACTGAAGGTGGAGCCACCCTATAGCAACTCCCTCTACCACTGTTGTATCTGAGGTATTTTCTAATGTTGACCAGCCACCGAGGCATTAGGGCATTGCACCAGGCTGTTTGAACTTTCCCATTATTATTGCTGCTAGTCCAGCAAAGAGAGACCTGGTTTTAGATAACTGTGTTGCATCCTTACCAAGCACCTGACAAAGGAAACACACCACAGAAAGTAAGACAGATTCTGTCATGGAGAAACAGTAAGCTCATCTGAGCCTGATGACCTTTGGGCGCTCCTTAAGTTTCCCCTTGATTTTAGCCAATCTCTCAGTCACACTTTCTTGTCTGTCAGATTATAGATATTAAAATTTATAATTACTGATCAAAATAATGATTAGAAGTGAGTGCTACAGCATATACCAAAGAACTGTTCTAAAAATACACTTCTCACCAGGCTGAATGAGGGGAAAAAGCCCTGCATTGTAAAGAGTTTTACTTTGCAACAGAAATAGCTGTCTTTGAAATGGCCTTCAGAACTGTCGCATTTACACCTGACTGTCAGGCTTGCAATACTTTCATCTTGAGTTGTTTGGCTGTCTTATTCTTGACTGCTTTTACAATAATCTCTGCAGAAATGTGCAGTGATTAGTACAACGTGTATTTCCTGGGAATTATGACTCATTCCAGAATGAGCAGTGTATGCGAGGGATATTCAGTGCACCGAAATTTCAGCAACCAACTCTGCTCCCCAAGTTAAAAGACTTACATGCCCTCTAAATAAATGTGGGAAAGAGACCCATTCTATTGCAGAGTGATTCAGAGCAAGGGCTTTTGCATGAGCTGAATTGCTCTGCTAAGTGTTTGTCCTGCTGAGTTAACCACGTAGGAATAGCACTGCAATTCAAGGTGCTACGTAGATGGTCTGTTTTGGAACTCTTTTGGAACTTCAGGGAGGTGAGTTCATGGAAGTTCACATACAATATGCTCAAAGGGGGTTCTCAATTTATTCACTAGTATTCAGAGCAGTGAGTACCATATAGTTTCCTTTCATGACTTTCTGAGTGACTTCCCAGACTTGTGTCACTTACTTCCTGGGGCTTCTCTCTCTCTTTCCCTGACTCATCCTGCCAGTTGGAGCAGCTGTTAACAACCCTGCAAGCTAAACTCCAAGGGCAGCTTGCAGTGGAGAACAGATCACCACTCCAGCTTGAGGAAAGCAGTAAGAGGAGCTGAGTAACACAGCCCACTCAGTCCAGTACTGATTGGGTCAAGGTGTCCAAATGAAATGTGTGGCAGAGTAGGGATTAATCCTGAGGTTGTTGCCTTGTAGACTAATTCTGGACAACCTCAAGCCACGTCTTCCACTCCTGTAGTTTGTTATAGGCTTTGTTGTACCAGTAGGGTCTGTGTATTCCTGCACTGTTCCTGAGGGTGAGATACGTAACACAGTTATGCTACAAACTCCTCTCAGGCAGTAGGAGTTTCTGGCTACACATGCCTGTTCCATATGCTACTGAGTAGTACCCCTCTCCACAGCAGAATAGAAGTGCAGTTCAAGTCTCCTTCCATACAGTACAGTGGACAGCAATAATTCTTAAATGAAGAATAGTTTAACTCCTCATGAAAAGCAGGAGAAATTTGTTCCTCCTGCGTTCAAGACTCCCTGGGAGTAATGCTCTTCAACAGTCGCATCAGTCTGCTTCTCATTCCTCCTGAAGGTGGGATACCTCACCCACCAGGCATCACTCACTTTTGGAGCTTCCACTTTGTCTTCTCACTGTGGTTCTGCATGTAGAGCATGGGTGAGACTTGAGGGCAATAAGGAACCAATCCAAAACAGGACTTTTAGAGATATCCTATTTGCTCAGCTAATAACACATATTTTCCCTGAATAAGGGATACAGCCTTTTCTTGAGCCTATTATGAAGGGCCGATAATCTACATATTTGCAGAGTAAAGTAAACCAACGTAAACTTTGGCAAACGTTGTACAAAGCAACACATGACCCAGCTTCTGGAGGTGGGCCTCCTCTGAATGAAAAGCCCTGGCAGCACCATGCTCTCAGCAAGGTTGCGTAAGCTTGAGGGCAGCTCCCTGAGTGGAGCTGGTGCTGTGCAATCACTTTGACATGGAGGGAGCACAGGTTTGTCTGCAAAACACTGTGCACATACAGCCAGAATCTCTCAGTACATTCTTCTAAATTCAGGTACAAATTTTGCTTAGACGTAAGGCTATAGTTTTATTTAAGTGCATGACTGTTGCAGACAAATTGAATTTTTTTTTTTTGCTCAGTGCAACCTTCAGAGAAACAGAATCACCATCAATGACAGATCCTGTACAGATTTCTCTGTGTTGCTTCTTTTCTGTTTGTCACTTTTAATGATATTTGTAACAGCTGGGACGTGTACAGCTGTTCCTACCTTTGTGTTACAGAAAACTGTAGAGGATTTGGCAGAGAGTTCAGCAGGGCATCGTGAGTCACACTTCCCTTTTCAGGGTATTTTTGGAACTATCAGAAATCTTTTGAATACATTCTGACAGTGTGAAGAAGTAAAAGCTGCAGTTCCCTCACTTTGATTTAACTGAATCTTGAAAGACAGGGATGGATGAAGGTGAAGGAGAAGACACAGAAACAATACTGCCTTGACTCATTTTCTTGTCCATAGTAGGTTGACGTTTCTGGCCTTTAGCTGCTTCAATTGCTTGCTGAGTGTGGCTGTGAGATCTAATGTCTCCAGCAAATGATTTCTGATAAGAAGAGAGAAAATTGGTTATTTTGGTTCACAATGTCTATGTGCATGATAGTAATGAAACTTCAGCATAGATGTCAACAGAGCTAAAGTGGTTGCTGTTTAGCAAGTGAAGCAGTATAACTGCCCTTGAGGGGTCTGTGCCCTTTGACAGCAAAGCAGAAAAATATTGTGTTCTGCAAATCTGCTCTGCTGCACTCCGAGAGTGGAGAATATAATCTGTTTTAACAAGCACTACTGTTCTCATAATGTCAGCTGAAGAGGATTACAAGAGAATCAATTTATGTAATTAAACTTCCTTGGCATAAATAAAGGGTTTTTTCCTTAAAAGAGAAAAAAAAGAAAGAAAGAAAGAAAGAAAAAAGTCTCCTTGGCTAGAGCATTCCACTCCCTTCTTGCAGGGCTGTTGTTAACTTCCTGCATTTCCTTAAAAATGGTTGTTGAAACAAATCTTGGGAAATATCGCTCTTACTGACACTCAGTAACATCTCCCCATAGTCCGTGTGTAGCAATATCACCAGAAAGCCTAACTTAGCAGATGTCTTGGTTTGGATCATTATCTTTCACTTTGGCAGTGAAAGATAACAAACTAGTAAAGCTTGATGCAGTACTGCAGCTCCCACATCTTTCCTTCATGTGAATGTTGATAGGTCTTTCTCAAAGTCATACTGATATTAGATGCATCCTTTGGACATAAAATGACCTTCATGAAGGAGCAAAGGACAAATTCCGTCAACTGCCCAAACTTAAATTTTCTACTGCAGCTGTTAAAAGGATGGAGGTATAAATAGAAGCATGGGTTATGGAGGGGAGAGGTTTTTCTTGAGGGGGTAGGATTCTGCCTACACCTCTGGAGTCAAATGCAATGATGTCTTTAGCTGGTAAATGGAAAAATCAAGCAGTGGCAGACCATGCAAAGCTAAAGATTTAATTAAATTTTAATATTACCACAGACTTTTAAATGTAACCTGAGATGCATCAACCCAAGAATTGTCTCACCGTGTTCTTGCAAGGATGCAATACTAGCAGGATAGTTCTTGCAGCACAAATGTGTTCCAAAGGAAAGAGAAGAAAAAATCCTTCTGGAGGATTTTTAATTGCTTTATATCAGGTCTGTCCCTTTTGGTGCTGCTTGTTTGTGTTCTACGTGTTTTTTGCTTCAAGATACTTAAATACATGCAGAATTACAGCCCACCTATGGGTTCACTGTTACAAAAAAAGACCACAGAGCTGTACTGGCTCCTGCAGTGAATTCTTACATGCTTGTGCCTTGATATTAAGGTTGCAAAATTAGTCATCTACAGTGAGTAGGAAACTCCTGCCTTTGTGCTTACAGGCAGTGGAAAAGCTTTAGTGGTGACTGGCTCCTGCTCGAGGGAAGGAGAAGCTGCTCTGCTGCTGGCAGGGTGAGGACAGGCCCTGTGTCACTCTCAGAGAATGATCATTACAAATGAATGACATAGAGGAAAGTGCTGGATGAAGTGCACTCATGCCTGTATGATTGCATTCAGTATGGGAGGACATCACCTGCCTGTTTCTTTGTGATCCTTCTCAGGCTGGCATGTGACAAATAAAGCCAAGTGGGTGCCTGCCTGGCTCTGTGCCTCTGCATCCCCCTCATCACCCAGCCTGCCAGGAGGCAGGGGATGTTTGTGGAGTGGGTACAGGCCGTGACCTCTGCAGTAAATCTTACTGAGTGAGCTCAGAAGATTCTTAGCTTGCCCCATCAGGGTTACGTTTGTTCATTCTAGCTTTCCCATTGGTGTAGCTGCCTTTTTCTCCTCTCCACCCTTCATTGTATGTTGGAAGGCCTTCTTTGAGTAGAAAAATCCTGTCTGCTTTTACTCACGCTGTATGTCCAAATGTCAAAATTACAGAATTTCCTTGATCTTGTATGGAATCAAGATGAAAAACAATTGCGTTTCACACCAGGGTTTTTCTGCTGTCCCATTTTACCAAAGCGTCTGTTCAATAGTACCAAAGGGCATGCAGTCTTATCAGGAGATTCAGTTTACTTTGTAGTCTTTTGTGTTTGTGCCATACTGTGCATATGAGCTTGATTTGATTTGGTTTGTGAACTCTGCTGTTCCTTATCCAGTTTCTCTTTCCCCAGTTTTCCCCCATATCCTAAAGTAAATACAATTAATGTAAATTGTAAACTGCATTTTCTGCTATTTTCACTCTGTTTAACAATGTATTTCTTTCTTGGATAGAGATTAATACAATTTGGGATAGGAATTTTTTTGCTAATTTCTGTAAGACTGCATAACATTTTTTTGCTCGATTAGAAGAGAGAGATTATTTCATTTTGTCTTAGTTTCAGCTGGGATGGGATTCTTTTCTTCAGAGTATGATGCTATGTTTTGGTTTTAGGAGAAAAACAATGTTAACACGCTGGTGTTTATAGTTGCTGCTAAACAGAGTTGTACAACACCAAGGCCATTCTCAGCAAAGGGCTAAGGAGCTGAGAGGGAACAGAATTAGGACAGCTGACAAACTGTCCGAAGGGGTATTCCATACCATATGGCATCTTGTGGAAGGAGTTCTGAAGGGTTGGGTATTCATCACTCTTCTGTTGCTCAGGGGCAAGCTGGGCATCAGTAGGGGGGTGATGAGCAATTCCTTGTGCATCACTTGTTATATATAAATATATATATACACATTATAATTGTTATCAATTTCCTTTTCTCTATCTTAGTAAATAGATTTGTCTCAATACACAAGTTCTACTTTGTTTTTTTTCGATTCTCTTCCCCATCCCACTGGGAAGTGAGGGAGTGAGCATATGACAATGTGGTGCTGAGCCACCTGCAGGGTTAAACCACAATACATTTTGAGATAAACTTTACTGAAATTTAATCCTAATAAAAAATATTTGAACTTTTAAAATCTGTTTCTAATTTGTACTTTTTTTTTTCCTCTAGAATACAAGAAAATTCTTCTGGATTAGGATATATTTCACATACTCCAGTGGTTCTGTAGCACTTTGCTACAGTCTGACCAGCACAGCCAGGCTTAGAGCACCATCATTACTAAGCTAGAAGTATTACCATCCTGAATGCTCTGTCAGTACTAAAAAAAAAAAAAAAAAATTTCCTGTTCTGTTGTTCAAACATTCATGTATTTGAATTCAGAACAATGGAAATATGTGATATTTTGGCTGAATTGCTGTCAAGATGGTTACAGATGCAAGATATAGTCTGTTTCCTTACATCAAGAACTTTTATTCTGTCTTTTCTAGATTTGAACGTATTCATACAAAGAAAGGGAACTACAGTAAGTCACTAGTTTCAAACCAAGAAGACGTAGATGATTTAGCAACCTTGGAGGTACTGGATGAGGTAAGAACTTTCATGTTTTCTTGAGGAGATGTAGTCAGATATTAAAACGTAGTGTCATGCTGTTGATTTTCAAGTTTGTATATGTTAGAACACTTCCACTGTGTACCTTATTTCTTTCTATTACAATATTTCTTTTATTTAGATTTGCATTGTGTACAATAGCATTTCACTTCATGCCAAACAACTTTAGATGAGATCTTTTGTTTCTGGAATGGTTCCAACTGTATGCTAAAACACCTTCTGCAGTTAAAACCTCCACAATTGAGCAGTATAGTAGCACCATTTGTTTAACTGGATGTATATCACTGGATTTTATTCCAGATAAATAACTGATTTTTAATGATATGTTAATTTGAAATTGATCCAAGTCCAAGAACAAGCAGATTCTCACCTGTTGCTTTTACATCTAGAGTTGTTCTAAACTAGCTTACCATACTGTTCCTAGGCTGGGTTCTCGCTGACTTGCTTTGGTGCAGAGATGCATTGAGCTCTGCCCTCAGCTGTTGAAATGAGCATTCTGTTGAACTTTTGGCAGAGGTATTGATAGGAACCCCACTGGTTTGTCAAAGATCAAAAATGAGTCTACTATGAGCTTGGGAAGCATGCATAAAGATGGAGAAAAATCTGCTGTGTTTATAGCTTAAGGTTCAAAAACAGGAAGAAGAGTCAGACCACCGCACATTATCTGCAGGTGATAGAGGCCATCAGTCGTTGTAAACTAACTGTCATTCTTCCTCTACCAGGCTGTACATAAATAAACTGTTACAGACTAAAACACAACTTATTAACTAATTTTTCTGTAGCCACTTGGAGATTGGTAAGTGTATGTTGTTCAAAGGGAGTTTGGACACAAGCAATTATGAATGCCAGGGTGCTTGAAAGTATTACTTATCTTTGATCAAGATAATATGTGTTCCTGGCCATTAAAGCCTTATTTTTCTCTCTTCCTCACTCATTGTAACTATATTCATGTTCTGTCTGTTTACCTTATTTTTTTCTCCCCGTGAGACAGTGTTCTTTTTTTTTTTTCTCTCCATCAGAATACAGTGACAGAGCAGTTGCAGAAGAGTTATGCCAAGGATCAGATCTACACATATGTTGGGGACATTCTCATAGCTGTCAATCCATTTCGGAATGTAGACATTTATTCTTCACAGGTGTGAAAATTTAGTTTGATTCTTTTCTGCTAGCACTTATTTCCAATAAAATATGACTGTTTATGATAAGTATAAAATAAAACTGTACTTGAGATTTATTTCAATTCACTCCGGAAAAAAAAAAAGAATTACGAATAGAGTAGTACTTTTAATTTCACATTGATACACATCCCTATTGTGTTGAATTTCAACATAGCAGTAAGAAACTAAAACAAATAAAATAAAAACCTCTCAGGTATCCTTACATCTACAGATGGCTTATATCATGTCTTAAGTGCAGATGGCTGTATCTGAGCAAGTCACCTATTTTGATCAATAGATAGAAAAAGGATTTTTGACGTCACTGTCCTTTTAGTGACTTTCAGTATTCATTCCGGGTTGAGATAAATTTCACTAAAATTCGTGAGATTTGTTGGCTAGACCACCACTACTATAAGCAGTTACATCAGAAGTAGTATTTGTACAGATACATACATTGATTTGTCTGAATCTTATTCCTTTTGGTAGGAGGGAGCATTCCTCCTCCTCCATTTCCTGTGGAGAACTTCTGTACCAGGGCAAATGGTTGGAGGTAGGAACTGGAGACATTTCATCCTAAGAGAGCTGTGGAAACCATAACTATTTAATTGATCTGACAGTTCACTAAACTATTAAGTAAAATTTTAACTTTCATGAATTTATCCCTCCACTATACAAAGGGAACAGATACTAAGTTTTGGGTCATACATAATTTACCATTATTAATTATAATTTACTGCAGGTACAGAAAATATCTTTTCTTAAGTTTAGACATCAATATCATGCAGAAAAAGCAAGAGGATGTAAAGTGTAATTTCATTCTATATTAAATAAATAAGGTGCTTATATTTTGCAACGTTATATTTATTCTAATAATTCAGGTTTCATGGCATAAGGCTGAAAGCATGCAAAATTGTTCTTTATCTTTTTTAGCAGTTCTTATAGTACTAAATGCAGATTCACAGTATAGTGAGTGCAGAAACTGCTCACTCAGAAGCAGCAATACTGCTCAAAAGGATGATGTACGCTAATTTGAAAATGAAAGATAAGTGAAAAAAAGTCATTAAGGGGACATGGATAATGTTTTCATTTTTCTTACGCTTAGCATTCCAAACTGTATATTGGAGCCAAACGGACTGCCAACCCTCCTCATATTTTTGCTGTTGCTGACATTGGTTATCAGTCCATGGTGACATACAACTCTGATCAGGTAAAGATGAGGTGACCTATTTATATCTTTTGGTAGGCTGAGAGATATGCGATGAGCTCAGACTTATGATCTTGTTCTCTGCAGTGCATCGTTATTTCTGGGGAAAGTGGAGCTGGCAAGACACAAAGTGCCCATCTTCTAGTTCAGCAGCTCACTGTCCTGGGCAAGGTATGATTCAATGGGGAAATGCTTCTGTAAAGCTTTGGTATCTGAGATCTAATTGAATAACTGAACGAGGGGCAGGACATTGCTAGAGGACCAAGACAGTAGTACGTTTTCCAGAGAACTCCTATGAGGTCCAATTGGAACTTTGTGCTTAGCTATTTAGCCCCTCCTTCCTCCTGAACTAGATCACTGGGAAATGTTTTGGGGGTTCTACAAGGAAGTGCCCCCTTCAGTGAAGGCTCATCCAAGTTTAGTTGAAAGTCTTCATGTCACCCAAACTGTTAGATAAAATTATCCTAGAGCTTTTTACCTCTCACCATAACCAGTTTGCTGTCACTTGGATGTGTTCGTTCTGGGAAGTAACCATCATAATTAGCAGAATGGGATTTTGCATTTCCCAAGTGATATGCTAGCAAACTGATCTACTGGTGTGGTGCAGTGCCACTATTAGCAGATGGTAATATGGATTGTAAAAGCAGACAAGCCATGTCAAGTGATGGACCACAGAAACTGATTAGCCCTGGTGTTGTTACGATCATATATATGATTGTGTATTTCCACTTCCAGCCAGCCATTCATTCTGCAGAATGCTATATTGTGACATGCTTCGTGGTATATGCATGCCTTTCTTTCCATATGCTTTATGTAGAGATGACCACTCTGATTATGAGTCTAGTTATTCAAAAGTATAGTAGACAGCCAAGTATGTGTCAGTTTTTGAAAGTCCATTGTATTGAAGGCTACGTGCATATGAGCAATAACACACTCTGTTTGAGATGTAAGGCCTTTATTCATTCCATTGCATTTTGATGCCTTCTTGAGTCTGTAGGGCCATGTTTCTTTGAGATCCCTGGGAGGGCAGGGACCTGAGTATCTGATGAGGATCAGTGTGATTGATTAAAAACTCAAAGACAGCTTTTGTCCAGACAAGGTGAAATCTTTTTCCCTCTGAAATTTTACATTCCTTACTCCAATGAAGAGCTCCTTCAGTGAAGGTATGCCTACATGTTTAAATGAAGGAGTGTACTCAGGTGGTTTTGTGTGAGCTGGCTTTCATCTCATTCATGCAGTTGCAATTGGAGTGAAAATGAGGAGGACAGTGTCCAACACCCATATGGATACAATCTGTAACTGCTAGCCAGTGCCACAACACCTTTGCTCTTGTTGTCATGCACACTAATGAGTCAAGGTGTGAAATGTGCCTTACCTTGTTACAGATACAGTGTGAGCTGTTCATTGACTGTAACAAAGCAGCAAGATTAGATGAGTGGCTGAATAAATAATACATAGCACACCCATTTGTTCATTTCTGTTCAGAAGGTTATGCCCAACTCAAAGTATTGAAGCAGCTCCACCGAGATAATATGCATGAAGCAAAGCCTATGTGAAAGGGTTGTATTGCACTGGGTTCACTCACTAATAAAAGAAAAAAAAGGAAAAACTTCCTTCAGTCTTTCTTTTATTAGGCCTGAATGCAACATTTTGAAGTACATAAAAGTCAGACTACATGGTGCAAACTGGAATAGGAAAGAAGCACTTTAGAAGGAATGTATTTGAATGATTACTGCTAATTTTAAGCACTGTCTCATATCTAGGCTAATAACAGGACTCTACAGGAGAAAATCCTCCAGGTGAATAACCTTGTAGAAGCATTTGGAAATGCAGGCACTATCATCAATGATAACTCCAGCAGATTTGGAAAATATTTGGAAATGAAATTTACTTGTGGAGGCACTGTAGTAGGAGCTCAGATTTCAGAGTACCTCCTTGAAAAATCCAGAGTTGTCCACCAGGCAGTGTAAGTATAATTTTTTACCTCATTTGAGGTTTATAGAGGAGGCTCACAATAACGGAAATCATCTCAGGACAAAACAGAAGGAAGAGCAAAGAGTACTGTGAGGGCTTTGTGTGGTTGTGTTGTGATGTGGGTTTTTACATATCACACATGATATGTGAACAGTTAATAGTTCTGTCAGCTAATTAAAAATTACTCCCTTTTTTTTTTTTCATTGCCTCTATGGTTGCTTAAACAAATCCCATGAAGAGATATTATATTATGTGGTATATAATAAGTATATTGGAATGTCTAAAGAATTAAAAGATATCTAACAGTTCTTTGTGGAAATTATGGAGAAATTGAAATTTTACCTTGAAGCAAACTTTAAGTATTATGTTAATTATATGGCTTTGATTTAATTGCTCTATGTTTCCTCTAGTATTTTAGATTTGTTTGCAAAATGTTCATTTTCTACTTTGGAGAATTTAGTTGGATCTGGTTTGTGCAGGATTATGGACCAAATGCAATACAGAGCCATCTCTGTTGTGTGTATATCTCATAATATAAGAGGAAAATTAAATGGCATTTCTAATGTATTAAAATTATTGAAGTGTATTTTCTGCTGTCATATATTGGAAAAATATTATACCAACTCTGTTTCCATCTTAGTAATGATAGAAAAGACAGAGCTTGAGACAAGGAATCCAGTCGTTTTAAATTTTTCTGCTTTCTGGTCTTTTCTCATTTTTATTCTTTCTGTAGTTCTGTATGGCCTTGTTGCCTGTTGTATATTTGTGATATGAATGATTTCTGAATCTCACTGGCAATTTTTTTATTAACAATTTAAAGTTAGACGCAGTTTTATGCAAAGCTTTTTTCATTCCCGAGTTGAACATAAGCACAGAAAGTGCTTTTTGAGGATAAAATTAGCTTTTTCCCCAAAATGCCACCTTTTCATAACTAAATGTGTTTTTTTTCCTGTCACCTTCAGTTGGTATTTACATTTTGCCACATGCTGAGACAGGAAGTCAGCAAACCATTTAGGTGCTTCAAATGTTCTTTGGGTAGGCGTTTATAGATCTTAATTTGCAGGAAAATGCTGCTGAACTGGTTAGCCTGAGAGGCTCTGTAGGAGATTAATGCTCAAAGCATGAATTTCCAAGGGCTTCTGAAGCTGTTGGTATAGAGCAGTGTTCGCTTTGCTGTCTGTCAATTCGCGTGAGCCTTGTCTGTTACCTTAATAGCATTTAATTATAGCGTGTATGTCATCAGTAAATGTAACATAGATGCACTTCTAAACAAGCTTCTTTCTTCCTGTTGTTTCAGAGGAGAGAAAAATTTCCATATTTTTTATTATATTTATGCTGGTCTTGCAGAAAAGAAAAAACTGGCCCATTACAAATTGCCAGAATACAGACCTCCCAGGTAATACTGTTTATTTTTACAAAAATTGATTCCTTAGATATGTGATTGTGTTGAATTCCTAGCCTCATTTAAATTCTAACTCCGTCAACTCTTCCAGATATCTGCAAAACGATCATTTCAGAATAGTGCAAGACTTTATGAACAATAGCTTTTATAAGTCGCAGTTTGAATTAATTGAACAGTGCTTCAAAGTCATAGGCTTTACTCTGGAGGTGAGTGCTGATAACCCTTTTAATGAATTTTAATGGCTACCTTGATAAGGGAAAACATGAAAAAAGAATTGAAATAATCACCCTTGTTATTTTCTTCCTTTAGCAGTGGTGTTTTTATAATACTACGTGGTCAACTTACTGTTATATTGCTACATTTAAATTTTTAAGGTTTTAAGGCATAGATAAACTAATAAAATGATGTTAGTCAACAAGACTTTGATGTCCGTGAACACAGCACAGCTGAGTGATTGGGGAAAAAAGGCTTTTGCAAATTAAATGCATAGAAAATCTTGTAACTGTTTATTAGTCTATAATTTTGGGGCTGTGAATATGGGCTTCATCTCTGTTTTAAGATGATGTCCATGGTGAGAGTTCTAAAAATTCATTGAGTTTATCTGGGTTTTGATGAACTCAATAAATTTTCACAACTCCAGGGACAAAGTTGAGTGAAGTTTTTACATTCCTTTAGAGTGGATCTGATCACTGAACATTAACTGAACCCATTCTTCCTTTATCATCTCATACCATTGCTCTACTGGCCATTAAATCCTTCTTACCAGGCTGTTTTTCATGTAATTGCAATGAAAACCAGGCCTCTGTACTTATAAAATATGACTCAAGGGAAGTAAACCCCATCCTGCACCCTTGTTCTCTCATTTTAGAAGCTGTGCATCATGGCTATAGTTTACCACTGACTTTAGCAATCACAAACGATAGCAGGAATATGACCCATACAGTATCTGTGAAATATAGAACTAATGCTGAAGAATGGATGCATGTTTTAGTCTGTCTATCAAAATCACATGTCGTAAGAAGTTTTTCTCAGAAAACTACTCTGTTAATTTCAAAATGTCTTGTTTCCCTCAGTGTATTTGAATAGGTAGCAGAACATCAATTCTGTTTGTTCATACCCCTTTTACATTAAGCTGCAGTAACAGCAGAGTTCACAGTCTCTTTCTCCTCTGTGTGCTTATTCACAACTGCAGGTAATAATATCACACATCCTTTCACACCTGCACTTTCAGCACTCTAGAAGCAGCCTGGGAGGATATGCACAGTTCAGCACTGATAGCAGTTTTATCTCACCAAAAACCTTGTTATGCCCTAATTAATACCGTGTAAAGCAGGAAGTATGTTCTTGTTCCACTCTCTTTTGTTCACTTTGATAGATGGAAAGAATAGCCCTGATCATCCAGAAGAGGAGACTGTTCTTACATATTAAAGATTCATTTATAATACCATCACTGGCTGTGTTAAGCAGATCTAGCATGCATCTTCATTCAGTTTCCTAAATAAGCCACTATGAGCTTAATCTGTGAATAATTATCAACATGTAGACTTGCCACAATTTCGGAAGTAGATGGAGCAACATAAATAATCTGTGGCTACGTGTGAGCCCCATCCATGATAATCTGTCTTAGATTCTCCATTGGTTGAATTAGCCTGTCTGATGTTGTGTTTGCAAGAGTGAAGGAACAGACAAGCCTTTCTCGGTTGAGGCTCTGATACAGGATACAAGGAAACTGCAAGGAAC
Source organism: Gallus gallus (assembly GCF_016699485.2). Classification (NCBI taxonomy): domain Eukaryota; kingdom Metazoa; phylum Chordata; class Aves; order Galliformes; family Phasianidae; genus Gallus; species Gallus gallus. Next base: position 16,251,231 of record NC_052533.1, on the reverse strand, counting down.
TAGCCCTTGTAGGTCTCTCCAGAGCTGCCAAGAGGACATTGCTTTCTCTATTTCTGCATCAGGTGGCAGTGCAGGATGCCAGTGGGGAAGGGAAAGGACTTGTTTCCAAATGGTGGCAGAGGTGTGAATAAGTACGTGTTTTGTGTTTACTTACTGCTTGCTAACCCTTCTGAGTGAACTCAGGATGTCTACACCACACCACTCTCTTTGAGGAGCAATGGCTATTGCCAGAAATCAGAGTGTGTATGTACAGAGATGATTTCTTTTCAGTTTGGAAAAAATGCTGTAAGACAGTGAGTTCCTTTTGTAAGTTGATTTATTTGTTACTAGCCTTAAACTTTGACATTCACCCTGCAGTGCCAAGGAAGATCTATATATACATATTCTGCATTTTATTATCAGAAAGCCTTGGATAAAATATCTTGTTCAGTTAAAACTGAGACCTAAATAAAGCTTTAATTCTTTAAAATTTGTTTTTAACTGCCTCACAGCCTTTAATAGTAACTGTCAGTATCCCAGCCTTAAAATCACACAGTTTCATCTCAAGTTGCAAGGCAAACTTAATAGAAAGAGCTGGCTGAGATGAGCAGTAATCATGCTGTATGAAACAGATCAAGCCAGATTTAGAACACGCTGGGAAAGGGAACAGGACTGTCAGCAGCAATACATACTGTACAGCATAATGGCAGAAGTTAAGCTCTCCACTTCTTGTGTTTTATGTGTCCCTAAGCTTAAAATGAAAATGATTGCTTAAAGCCTACATCAACTGTGAACCAATTATCCTGAGCATAATTTTCGAGTGAGCTCATATAGTTTGTCTTGCTGTCACTAGAATAATTAATTTATTAACTGCTAGATTAACTTCTCTGAAAGTGCTGAAAACAACCAAGTCTTCTAGAGCAATTAAGGATTGTATCAGAGTAAATGATGCCTGACATGGTACCAGCAAACTATTGAATAGCAGGAATAAAACGCTGGAATTATGAAAATCATCATTATGAAATACTAATCAAAGTTATAAAACTGCTTCTTGTAAAACAACCATAAAACTTACAAAACTGCTCTTTGTAAAATACACTATTACTGTGTGCCTCAGAATATGTAGTACTGCAGATTGCTAGCTTAAAACCGAGTCTGTTTTACAGGAACACTTCAGCATTTCTGAGTAGAAAATACAGATCATCGAGTATACTGAAAAATGTTCACAGCTCAGGTGAAAATTCATGGCTGAAAATTGGCAGTTCAAAATCTATGTGCAAAGAACATGTTATTTCATTAATTACAAATATGATTTTGTCCTATGTAATTACTTAAAATCATCTACTGTAAGTATCACTTTGCTGTCCAGACTAATATTAGCCCTATTTGAAGGCAGAATCTCTATTTGGAACCTACTAAAACATTTGAAATCTATACATGTTTAAATATATTTAAATACAGTCCATGCCAAAGTTCTGTGGTGAGTATTTGGTTCCTTAGTGACATTTTGAAAAGTTCTCTGCTAAATTAGAGATGTGAGTTCTCACTCTTCTCCCTGTGAAGCTCTTTTCCTGATGACATCGATGGAGTGGTTGCAGACCTGTTGTTATTTGAAGTACTTTGTTTCTGTGGTCCAAGAAACTTAAATACAGATTTTTAATATATTTTTGCTGATGTAGGTATTACATTTTTAGACAAGGTTGGGTCTGCAGACACGGTAAAGGGTGGGAATAATAATTCTCTGTATTCCCTCTATTTGTACAGAACAGGTTAAAATTGCTGGGGAAAGTAGTCCGAAAGGAAGTAGTCCTGTAGCAGACAAGGAGAGAAAGTGTTCCAGGCTTAGGAAAGAACACTTGAGAATGCCCATCACACGCACCAAAGTGACAAGCCTGTCAGGCTACTAAGTGTTACATCTTTTTTTTTTTTTTTTTAATATGCTTTCCAGGAACTTGGAAGTGTATACAGTGTTCTGGCTGCCATTCTGAATGTGGGTAACATTGAATTTTCTGCAGTGGTATCTGAACACATGATTGACAAGAGCAACATTTCCAATCCAGTAGCCCTTGAAAACTGTGAGTTTTTTCTTGCTTCAAAATTGTTTTCCTTTAGCATTTTAGTAGCAAATGTCTTTTATTGCGAAAAGCTATTATTGAAGGCTGTATTCACATGGAAATTTTGCAAGAAGAATTAAATGTTGGAGTTAGATTAATTCCAGGCTCACCTGAATTCAAATGTTAAAAACAAACAAACAAACAAACAAACAAAAAAACCCACCACATTTTATGTACCTTCTTTGACTAACTATATTCCTGCTGGCATTCAGGAAACATGACTAACACTGCAGGTGCTTGAAAAGAAAATCATTGGAATTTTTCCAAGGTTACTTGAACATGTGATGGAGAACCTCATTAACATTTTGAACATTTTTTTCAGTTTATTTCATAGATCCTCGTTATTTGTTCCATGCATGTACATGTTGAATTGCAGCTAACTAATTGTTTGGAAGGGTTACCTTATGCTTCTGGTTGCAAGTAGCTGGAGGAGGGGAGGAGCAAAGATTCTCAAGGAAGTTGCTACTCTTTCTCAGTAATTACAGCAAAGGAGTCAATGAACTCTTCATGCTATCTTCTTACACGTTTTCCTGTCATAGAAAAATATGCAACTGGGAAAGAAGCAAGAGGGGACAGCTGCAGATTACGGGGATGGAATATAACAGAGGGATATTCGCGCCTCACAACTTTCATACTCCCAACAGTCACCTAGATTCCCTGGCATTTCTCCATGGGCAGTTTGGAGAAGCAGCCTCCTTGATGGAACAGTTTAGAGTACCTAAATGCCTCTATTTTGAATCACTCACTGATTGCTGTTAAAGTGGAGAGGTTTGGATTTTATATTGAGGGACATTTTTCACTGACAAGGTGGTGAAGTGCTGGAACAGGCAGCCCAGAGAAGTTGTAGATGCCCCATCCCTGGAGGTGTTCAAGGCCAGGCTGGATGGGGTCTTGGACAGCCCAATCTAGTGCCTGATTCAGTGGCTGAAAACCCTGCTCAGGGCAAGGGGGCTTGAACTAGATGGTCTTTGAGGTCCCTTCCGACCCAAGCCATTCAATGATTCTGTAATACAGTGGAAAGTAGAAAGGCTGATGACTGAAATAGGTACTGACCATTGGTTTGTATGAACACCTCCACTTGCAAGGTTTAGTTTAAGACTTTGACTGGTCCACTGTTTTGTAGTACATTGTGCTTGCAGCCTTGATCATAAAAGTGTGTGTTTTTTCTTCAGAAGTCTGCCTCTGAGCTGTGAGCTTACCTTCCAGGTGCATCCTTGCTGTGTATTCAGGCAGACGAACTGCAAGAGGCCCTCACCTCTCACTGTGTAGTGACTCGAGGAGAAACAATTATTCGTCCCAACACTGTGGAAAAAGCCACTGATGTCAGAGATGCGATGGCCAAAGCTCTCTATGGGCGCCTGTTCAGCTGGATAGTCAATCGCATCAACACTCTTCTCAAACCTGACAAACATTTAAGGTAAAATGCACTTTTCCAGAATAAAGAGAGATCTTCTATGGAAGGAGTGGGGTCTACATTGAAGTATTTAGTGTTCTCATGTTAAAAGGTGTTTTTTATACTATTTATGTTATGCAGTGGCAATGCAGTAGGTACAGATAGCACAGCATCTGGTTTTTTTCTGTTTAACCTTTACTCATGTAACAATTTGTAGATTATGTGTAACTATTGAAATGTTTATTTTTTCCTTTATACTGTTGACTACATTGGTCAAATTCTGCTTTTGTGTGCACCCACATTGTTCCTTATATTGCAGTTATTGCTTTTATATGCACACAACTATATATATCAGGGTAGTTTCCAAAGCCATTTACTGAGGTTAATGCCCACCCTGTCCTTACAGGGTGACATTTTAAACATATCAATGAGAAAGATTCTGGAATGAGGTTTTAATACATTTCACTAATTAATTAAAGAAGAAATAATGCAGCTTGCATTGTAGATCTTGTAGGTCAGGGCTCTCTCTGGCTTGAAATATCAGTGACGAAGCATGCACTTGAAATAGAATATCAATAACAAGTAGCATTGCAAATCTGGATTTTTATGTATTTTGTATTTTTGAAACATCAAAAGAAAGTTAAGGCTGCAATCCTCAAATCTGTCTAAACGTTCAAATATTTGGTTACCACAGAGCAGCAATAAAGAGAACTTTAATCAGTAGATAATTGAATAAAATGCATGATAGATGAGGCAGCATTGCTAATGTGTGCCTCTCTTTTCCAAATTGAATGCTTACAGTGCTGGTGAGCATGGAGAATGTTTGACCTGAAATTCTCGTTATAAACAAACAAATAACAACAGTAATTTCCAGACAGACAAAGTAGTCACCAACAGGTCAAAATCAGCAAATGTCTTTGGTCACAGAGTCATAGAATCACAGTAAATCCTATGTTGGAAGGGAACCACAAGGGTTGTTGAGTCCAACTGCTGGCTCCACGCAGAATCACCCAGTAAAACAGTATTTGTAAATTTGTATTATTTATCAGAGCAGGATGTGTGCCTTTAAATTTTGCTTATTGCTTCCTCTTTTAAGACTTCTCAATGCACTCATAGGGGCAGGAAGCAATAGCAAAGATGCTAGCCTGTAGAAGTTGTGTGATTCTCTTTGCAGTGGTGCTCAGGGCCAGGCTTAGAGACACTGTGCACAACCTAAAGCCCAGAAGCTGCCCCTGCCCATCAAGCAGCACTGCTGTGCTGTGCAGTGATGGAACACTGGCACAGGGACCCAAGAGGCTGTGAGGTTTCCTCCTTGAGAATCTCCAAAAGTTGCATGGATGTGGGCCTGGGCACCCTGCTTGGGCTGACCTTGCTGGGGCGGGGCTGTGCCAGAGGAACCAGTTACTGAAAACAGAAAGTGAATCTGTTCTGTTTTACCCAAACTTGGCCTTGCAGTCTGTACCACAGAGGCTTGGCACTTGGTGCTGCAGAGCTAGCAAAGATGGGAGCCAGAGCCAGCACAGCCCAACTGCCCCAGTGCCAGCTGCACATACGTGCGTTCACTACAAAGACACAGCTACCAAAGCACTCTGAGAGCAAAACACAGCAAGAACTTTCATGTGGCACTTCTGACTTATTTTGGAAATAGCCACAAAAAGAGATATGGATTAGCCAGAAGAAAAGTTCCTTGTGTGGTCCTTCCATGAGGAAACACTTCAATTTATGAGATGGACTTCACAAAGATGTTCATGTGCTCAATACTAGAAGTAGTTATTTAGATACATAGAAGGTCTAGCTATTCTTTCTTTAGACTTTCCTGTTAAAATAACAGTGTCTTTAATTCCAAAGTACAATTGAGTACGGCTTGTTTGCTTACAAGAAGAACAGAAAGAACCTCATGTTGTTTCTCTACCATCAACTTTTTACAGTAGATTATTAACTAGGACATATTAATCAAATTTGAAGTCTTCTATACACATCAATTGAATTCGACATTATGTGATTCAGTGTATCTGGTTAGCAGACAGAGACATCTTTGAATCTATATGCATTAATTGTATTTCAAATAAAAATTGATTTTTTTTCAAAGAAAAATCTGACTTAGTAAACGCTATTCCGTTCATATTTGCTGTAGAGATATGGCTTATGATTTGCTTTCACAAAACAATTATGTAGATAGTCAATGTCAAATAATTAATCTTTACAGTGGAAGCGATGAGGGTTTGAACATTGGAATTCTTGATATCTTTGGCTTTGAGAATTTCAAGAAGAATTCTTTTGAACAACTCTGTATCAACATTGCCAATGAACAGATTCAGTTCTACTTCAATCAACACGTCTTTGCCTGGGAACAGGTATGTGTGTTGAATTTTGTGATTAAGCTTTAGAATTGCTGAACATATAAAAGCTTGTCTCAAGAAATGACATTGTTTCTTCTCCATAGGAGGTTGTAAATTGCAGATCCTAACGAATGTTTTCTGAGTATGTATTGTGTGAAGCACTGTTGGATTGCTATTTGCAAGTAAAATGCCTACATAAAATACATTAAACTTGAAATGTACAGTATCTAAGCAACATAACACAGTGATAATCATTCTGGTGCAAATGCAGTGTTGTTTTCCTGAGGAATAATGTAACGTATGGTTCTACAGTAAAAAAAAAAATAATAAATGAGTGGTAAAATAATTATCGAAATGCAGTGTTCATAATAACTTACTAATAAGCTTAATGAGCACTGAAATTCCATAAATAAATAAATGGAAATCTTGATCTTAATTTGTTCCTGTTCAGGAACTACCTCATCTAAGCTAAATAATGTTGGATTTAATCAAAATAATTTTATGTGAAACAGAGACTAGAAATGGAATTATAAAAGTTTATGAAATTGAAGAGGACTAAAAAAACCTCAGAGAAAGATCATCTCAACTTTATAAAGTTTCATGTGACTCATCTTTAAATCATTATTCAGTATTGTTATTTGAAGAAATTACATTGTCTGGGGAAAAAACAATAATTTCACTGGAAATAGATATATTCGGTATTGTCACTGTTTTCTTTTCTGTACCTGAATCTGAAAACTGATAACAGCATTGCTTTCCCTGGCGGTGCAACCTGCTAAAAATATAGCATCAGAAGTGATGGGTATAGTATGTTAGGATGTGGTCAAAAATCCTAAGCTTTGTTATTCAGGATGTTCCCCAGGCACACTAAGTTGCCCTTGTATAAATTACAAAGAGCAATCGCCCCAAGCCTTTTAGGAACTAGCAATCTCATTGAAATTGCCCAAGAAGAATGAATGAATAATGTCATAATGTCTTACATAACATTTATGGAGTGACATAAATGGCCCCAAAACTGGCGTGGACACAGAATAGACAAACAAAAACACAATGGATTGTAGCACTCCCATCTAAGAAAAATTGACCTTACTGCTCATTTATTATTTTTTTTTAGTCTTGTTGCATTGGTACAGTAAATAAGAGAAGCCTGGGTAGGGTGTAAGGAGGAATTGCCTCAAGTTTTCCTAAGGAAGATTTTTTTTGTCCCATGAGTGACCACAGACTTATAATAACTCCCAGCTGTTTCTCCTTTAGTTTTTTGCACCAAGCAATGCTGAAAATTTTCTACAGGAATGAAATTTGTGAAGACAATTGTGCAGTACTGAGAAATCCTTTTTATTGAATGTTTTCTGTAGCATTTAGTGTCACTGTAGTACCCCTAATGTGATTTTAGTGGTTTTTGAGTATTCTTTTCCATCTTACTGGTATATATGAGAGTTGCTCCAAAAATAATACCTCCTTTTTCATTATGCTGCCCATCCTGTCCCTCAAGGTGTTTCTCTCACATGTAAGGTAGCAGCACTGATGTGAGATAATTCTTTGCTAGCTCCAAGTTCTGCAGGTAACTTTGTCCAGAAAGACAACTTTCCCATTTCTTTCTCACTTGTGATTCTTCTATAAAAAGTAAACAGTGTAATGTTTCCTATATAATACCTTCGATATTTTGGAAAGTGGTAAATTTATTGCCACTTAGAAGGATACTACTTTTTGCATTTTATAAGTATGCAGTGTTTATTTTACATTTATGTAGCAAATTGATCTTCTACTCTAAGGTGGAAATGTTCATCTCGAATAACTCCCTGATGTTGCTGTTTAAACCAAAGCATCATCATGCCACATTCTCAGAAAAAAATGTCGTTGCATTTTTATTAAGCATGAAGATAATTTTCTAATGCATTTAATAATTCTTTTGTTGGTAAATGAAACCAGACTACACAAGGTAATAATACCTAGTTTTGATCACAGAAGAAACGCCATAAAATACTGAGATGAGATTGGAAGCCAAGTATAAGTGCAACTCAGTCATTCCTTTTGACATCCCATCTATAGGAGTACTGTCTAGTGGATTATGCTTTAGAATTTCAATGAGCAGCTGATATTTGAAGGGGCCTTCTAGCTATAAAATACTATGGGAGATTACAACATCCTGTAGCTGATTCAGCTTATTAATTCAAATAAGATCTATTTAATTACAATTTCATGATGTACATCGTAAAAGCTTTTCTCCTTGCTGTTTGTATCATAATAATATGGTTGAGGACCAGCAATTGCATAAGAAAATGTAATACAGTATCTCTTAATTCCAAGCCATCTGTCACACCAGTGCCTAGAAGGCTTGGTTATCAGCCATCCTCCAGGAGCTCATGGGAAGTGATGAAGTGAACTTGCTTCACATCCTACTCAGCAGACAGTAGCATTACAGAAGCTGTCAGCACTAACATCCCATTCAGTTTTTAGTATACAAGTGCTAAATACTGAGGGGTCAGATACACTGAATGCTTTGAAGGTCAGGCATTTTTTGTTGGCAGTGCAGGGAGGGGGAGCAGATGTTGCCATTATGGTGGAGCGAAACTACTATTACAGAGTTCCTTTTCTATCAGCTTTCTTAACCACCCTCTCTCACAAACATTTCAAGTAGGGAAAAGTTAATCATTAGATGTGTTGTCTCTGAGATCTTCTTTGAGGATGTCTGAGCATCACCAAAACACTTTTCTGATATTTTCATCCAAGGTAATGTCTTCCACAGTATCTTCCCTTTTCCCCCTTGGTAAAAGTAGTCTTGGTAACCCTGAGCAGTAACAGCTGGTTTCATGAGCATGACAGCTGTGTGTCAGTACAGCCATAGCCCTTGGTTAAGTTGCCCCTACCCTGGTGTAATCTTTGGGAGATAACTCAGAGTCATTCCCTTCCTGCCACTAGCTCCTACATGTATATAATTAACTTCATGCCTGTATCAGTGACACATTTATTACTGTCCTGTCTTCTTGTGCTACTCAGGTCATTGATTAAAATGAAAAGCAAAGCTCCACCTGTCCACTGCTCCAGGGCAGGTGAGGTTGAAGTTAGTATTATGTACCTGATGGACAGAGCCCATGTGGGACTTTAGAAGAGATTACTCCTTACACCTTCACATGGGTGTATAGACCCCACCATAACCTATCCTTGGAGTTAAGAGTGTCCTGAGAAATGAGATCAGACTGGATAGTAGAGAAGTGTAGTTGTGTATTGTCTTCTTTCAAATGGATCAGCAGATATATTTATTTTGGTCAGTATTTCCAAGACAGTGTTAGTGATTTTTTTTATTTTTATTTTTTTATTTTTTTGTCATTTTGCAGTTTCTCTCTTGCTTAGAGGGATGAAGTCTAATAATGTGTGCTTTCCTGTTGCATATGGCAGTTAATTGTTATTTGAAATCCTCACCGTGTTGCTTTCTTCACTCACCCTGACTGTCATTCAAACTCAAGTGAATGACACAAAAGGAAAGGTTTTGGGGTTAGAGGTCTTTGAACTCATTAATATTAGCCATCATTCATGTTTATGACACTCAATTTACAGTGAATTCAGGGTAGCCCAACTGTGACATTACATCATAAATTAATATAACATTTCCATAAAGTCCTATTATTTGGAAGAGAAATTATGTTTAGAGTTGCTCAGAAGGCTTAATTATGTGTTTCATAGTGTATGGAGTAGTTTGCATGGCTCTGAAGGCAGCCCTGGTATATATGGGAGCTCTGTGCTCCCTTATATACTGCATTATGTAATGCAGACAAAAATAATGGAGGGGTGGCAGTCCCTAGAGCATCTTTCTCTTGGTAAATCTATGCCTGTCCTCTGCCATGCTGAAGAATTAAAGAAGGTCATTCTTGTATTGGCCAGCTATAATTTACATAATCTGGGGGAAAAATCATTGCAGCACCCTGTGGATACAGCTTTTGTTCCTGGGTTATACTCACTCTTGTGGAAAGTTAAGGATATCCGTTGTCTTCAGCAAAGAAGAAAGAATCAGCTCCTTTAGTGTTTTTTAATAATTCTTAATACTTTTCTGTCATTTCTTAAAAGGAACCAAAAAAAAGTAGAGGCCAACCTGAGACAATTTATTTATGTAATGTTTAGATTGTGTGTGCGCCATTCTTCCCAATGTGAGAGCTTTTCCTGATGTTTAAAGATGGGAATCAAACAGTTGGGGCATCTCAGATCTCCAGTCACTTTTGCAGAAATGCCATAGGAATCACTTAAATATCCAACGGCAAATTAAAATCTGTAGCTCGGCAGTGTGATACATCCATTCATGTCTTTAGCATCTCAGCATACTTTTTCCATGTAGTTTTAGTTTCCTACAATTGGCAGTTCATCAATTATTTTCTGAAGTGGTTCTGTATAGATATATATAATGTGCCTTCTGTTGTTTGTTACAGAATGAGTACCTATACGAAGGTGTTGATGCGAGAGTTATAGAATATGAGGACAACAGGCCTCTCTTAGATATGTTCTTGCAGAAACCAATGGGCTTATTATCCCTGCTTGATGAAGAAAGTCGATTCCCACAAGCAACAGATCAGACACTTGTAGGTAAGCGTATGGTTTGTTTTGTAATTTTTCAGGATATCTGTTACATTTTTGTTTGCTTTGTCTAGTTCAGGGTATATGTGCTAGCTGTTGTTTTCAGTGAGTCCACATTCCAGTGTCAAAGTATATTTCAGTGAGGCATGCGTGCAGGGTTGGATACATCTTTGAAGTTGATAGAAGAAATGTCAGGAGTACAAATGAACCTAAATTGCTAATCCAGGTTTTGAATTCTTCCACCTTCAGGATTTTTTTAGTTACAGTGCTTAAAAGATAAAGATCAAACTGATTTAAACCTCCAGGTTCATACGCCAAGAACACTGTTTTCAAAGCTGAGTTATGTTCAGAATTCCAAATGTTCTGTGCAGAGTGTCAAATGAAGTTTTTAACCAACACCTGAACACAGAACCTAGTAACAATATCCATAATAAGCATTTATATAAGTTAATGGTTTTTCTCCTCTTATATTATACAGTCTCCAGTACAGAGCCCCCCAGCCAACTGGTAAATGTTTCCTCGCAGTTTCCCAGGTAGTAGTAGGCAGTAGTAGGCAGTAGTAGGATGACCACACTGTTTCATATATGAAGATCAAAAGCTTAGAAATACAAATGACTTTCTGAGAAGACACATTTAAAAAAAATGATACGAAGAAAATAACTGATTCAAGAGCTCCCATATTCTCTTCAGAATGTCTTTTATTACAAGACCATTATACTTTCTCTCTCCTTAAAAACATCAGTAGTTTTGTGCCACTGTATTTTCTGAGAAGTCAAGAAATATCTTTAGATGGATGCAGATTGAGAAGACAATTAAGTGACTCCAATAATAGATAAACTATGTGTTTCCTTCTAGAAAAATTTGAGGATAATTTGAAGTCGAAGTATTTTTGGAGACCCAAAAGAGTAGATTTAACGTTTGGGATTTATCATTATGCAGGAAAGGTAAGAGACCTATTGGTATTTGTTGGGGATTGTGGAACTGGATTGGGCTGGAAGGAAATGGCAGAGGTCAGCTGGTTTGGTTCTTAATCTTTTTTTTATTCAGGCCTGACATGGAAAGATTATACCTCAAAAGTTAAAAAAAAAAAAAAAAAAAAAAAAAAGTATTTTTCTTCACAAAAAAAGTAAAATAAAATCAATAATGAAAGTGTGTTTTTCAATGTCACCCAGTAAATGAAGTGACAATATTACAGCAGAACCAAAAAGTCACACTTCTGTAATGCAACTCGGTGCTCCTCTAAGTCTTCAGCTACACTTGTTCCTGCTGCTTTAAAATGGGCTGCATAGCATCATAGAATCACTCAGGTTGTAAAAAACCTTAAAAATCATTGAGTCCAACCACAACCCAACCATACAACCCTAACAACTCTCTGCTAAATCATCCCCCTGAGCACCACATCCAAACCGTTTTTAAACACATCCAGAGATGGTCACTCAACCACCTCCCTGGGGAGCCTATTCCAGTGCTTAACAACCCTTTCTGTAAAGAAGTGTTTCCTGATATCCAACCTAAACTTACCCTGGTGCAACTTAAGGCCATTTCCCCTCGTCCTGTCACCAGTGAGAAGAGACCTACCCTGCTCTCACTGTAATCACCTTTCAGGTATTTGAATAGAGCAATAAGGTCTCCCCTCAGCCTCCTTTTCCCCAGACTAAACAGCCCCAGTTCCTTCAGCCTCTCCTCACAGGGCATTTTCTCCAAGCCCTTTATCAGCCTTGATGCCTTTCTTTGGACCTGCTCCAGCACCTCAATGTCCTTTCTGTACTGAGGTGCCCAAAACTGAACATAGTACTCAAGGTGAGGCCTCACCAATGCTGAGTACAGGGGCAGGATGACTTCCCTAGTCCTGCACACCACACCATTCCTGATACAAGCCAGATGCCATTGGCTTCTTGGCCACCTGGGCACACTGCTGGCTCATATTCAGCCAACTGTCCATCAGTACACCAAGGTCCCTTTCTATCAGGCAGCTTTCCAGGCACACCTCCCCAAGCCCGTAGGGTTGCTTGGGGTTGTTGTGACCAAAATGCAGGACCCGACATTTGGCTCTATTGAAACTCCAGCTCCATTCCTTCTCCCTTTTGGTATCTCCTTCATCCCATCAGCCTTACTACTTAGTTCTGTTCTTTCATTAGACAGATAGCAAAGGCCATGCTTTCTGCTTTATTTGATGAGCATCATCTTGCCCTGCTCTTCAAGGTGACTTCCTGAACATGTCTTTGCAAACTCAGGAGGAGTCGCTGATGGGCTAAGGCAAAATGCTGCTGGTCAGCTGAACCTTGTGGAAGCAGGAGCTCTCACCTCCTTTCGAGCTCTTTTCAAGGGTACAGAATAAGCATTTGTTATGCCTGTGCAGTAAAGGAGCAGCTGATCTGGAAGGAGCATCACACTTCCCATCAGCTGATGGAAGACAGCTTGCCTCTTGTATAACACAGGCAGCTACAAAAGGCCTGTGGTGACACCTCTGAAATTAATCTGCTGAATTATGTACATTTAATGAGCATTGCTTATCTCACTGCTGAGGAGCAGGGAGTCAGCTCTGCCTGTACCATTCCTGATTCCTCCACTGCAGCTGGGGGTTTCACCAGCCCTTTCCAGCGCTGAACAGCGTTTTTTATTAGGAGGTTTCTCCTACTATTCTTAAATTTCAATTGCTGTGATTTAATTTCATTGTTTTTAGTCCTGTTCACTGTAAACCTGAAATACAATTTATTTCCTTTTTCTTTCAAAGCTCTGTTTGTAATTTAGGATTGTTAATGGGTTGTTCTGTTGTATTTTGTTTTGAAATTAAACATGCCAGCTTTTGACACTCGTTGGCCTGGTTTTCTTGTGGGTCAAAATTCTGGAGGTACATATTCAGTTAGATATACCATGCCTGGATTTGTTTGTAGAGATCTCATGTGCAGCTTGTTACTTTGAAAACTTCCTTTGTAGTTAAGGCAGGGTTCTCGAGGAAGAGGATAAGCCCTAGGGCCAATGCAGTGCAGTATGAATGGGACAGAAAGACTACACAATATGGGTAACCCTGTGCAATAGGGCTGAAAGCAAGTTTACTGCTTGTTGTGTATTTACACTTGTACTGATTGTAAAGGATGGCTACAATACAGCTGTCCTACTGCTAAATCCACACTGACTAAAACTAGTGTTCCCTGCGTGAGGGCATAAGAGTGTCTCAAGTTACTCTGGAGTAATAGATTTGTTTTTAGTAATCTGCATCATAATGGTTCTCAATACCAAAAAGTTAAAACTGTCGTCAAAAGAAAGACTGCGAGCAAGAGCAAACCTCATGGCTGAAAAACTGTTCATATCTCTTGATATATTACAAGCCACATGCCAGGGTGATTAAATTTACAATTACTTTTCAAAAGCCCAGAAGATACGTAAATGCATTTTTAAACAGGTTCTGTATAATGCAAGTGGATTCCTGGCCAAAAATAGAGATACTCTGCCAGCTGATATTGTGCTGCTTCTGCGATCATCTGAGAACAATCTGATACGACAGTTGGTAACACATCCTCTTACAAAAACAGGTATTGCTATTGTGGTAATTTTCCTACTCTCCTTCTCTAGCCTTCATGCTGACCACAGCTGGATTTCATATGACCATTTATTGATGACATTATACACTTTGTGGCTTAACTTTCCAACCCTAGAATCTATACAGAATGGAGCCCCTGCCATCTCAAGCTTCAGGGGAGGGACTGGTCTGGTCAAGTGCGAAGGAAGTGGTAGAGGCTTCTTTCAGGGTCCCCTCTTCAGGTTAGGGGCTCGGGACAGGGAGTGGAGTACATCTCTTGAGTTGAGGACTGAACAAAATGGATCAGGTAAGTCACTGGCCTTTTTTGGGCAGGGCATATGTAAGTTGTCTGTTTTGTCTCAGTGCAACTTTTTCTCTAAAGTAGTAGAGAACCCAGGTGGGTTCCTAACCTCTGCTGCAAAGAAAGAGGAGACGCTGTTTCCCAAGTCTTAGTCCATTATAGTAGTTAACTGTCGAGGTCCTAAGAGTGAACTCTTCATCGGAGAGTTTACAAGAGGTTGAAGGAATGTAACTGGCTCTACAGAAATTACTTCTAAGTAAAGTTGCACCTTAGTTGAAGCATGTCCTTTGTACAGTGTCTTACTTGTCTTTTTTTGTGATAGGTAAGTCTTCTTATCCTTACAATCAGAAAATCTAGGTGGCAAGCCTCATTTGTGTCTTGTCTTTAGGTTTTACCATGAAGTTAGTGGGTAGCTGCTGTTATGTGTACTATAGACAGGCAGGGGTTACTTGTTATTGTGTTGTATTTTTCTCTGTGTGAGGGCACTGATGCTGTACAATAAGTATTTTACAAAAGTACTTTCTTGTACCACTACATAGGAGAACAGGAAAGCTAAATTGAAAAAGCCTAATGGAAATTTCTCCAAAATGTTATCATAACTTACAGAAGCTAAGGTTTTGGCAAAGTTCCTGTTACTCACGAAGGAAGCTTTGCTGGTGGAATGCAAAATTTAGTCTTGTAAGTCTATTTTAGGTCAGTATTGCTGGGAAAGCACAGAGCACATTGTCCTCTGAACATTTTAGCTATAATTTCTGTAGAGCCAAGGTCAGGGCCCAAATGGTACCAAGAACTTTTGTAATGTTTTGCAATAATTACTCTGAAGATTATTTTAGTTTTTTTGTTAATCAACATCAAATGTACCTTTTGAAACTGACCTAAACAAGCCAGCTCTAAAGAACTAAAAGTTAGTTTTCCAGTCTAAGTCATTCACACAGAGTCAGTGGAAACACTGAGGTATATCCAGAGTCCAACCGATCCTGTCCATCTCGAGTGTTTCTCTTAGGATGAGACAAATTTCTTCTGAAGGTCTCTCTCTTCACTGAATGCAGTGGAGATCCAGTAGACACCTCAATTCCAGATAGCTAACGTTAGATGTGAGTAATCTTCTCTCTTTCCTTTCTACCCAGTGATATTTAGCTAAGCACAGGGGATTTTTGCACTCGATACCATCACATAATCCATGATGCATTAGCTGGGCATACCATTTAGTTGCAGTTTTTTATCCAACTTTTATGTAACTCTTATCCTTCTCTTACTCATAGTAGCTGAGCACAGAGAGATTACAAGTTCTCACAGTGTGTAGCAAGATTTCAGAGGTGTTATATTAATAGCAGAAGCAATGGCAACATGCAGCACTGGGTGGGATTTATCAACATAAATCAACATGGCGTAAAGTCCAGTAGTATTTTCATTATTTCTTTAGAAGGTCAGTGTCTATATAAACCACTCCTATGCGCTTTATCCTTCAAGTCATTATAATAAGGGTAGTTTTTGGCTAAGAATTCCAAGGTTGCAGTCTTAAGACTATGTCTATGATAGTAAATAAAGCAGGGCCAGAGAACAGTAGACAAAACACTGCCACAGGATTGTCCATTATGATTAATTTCTAGCATGTCACCCTGGGACAGTTTTGGTCAGTGTCAGCTAGTGTTCTCCCAGAAACACACAGGCACACTTCACAAGAAAGTACAAATTAGCAATGGTTTCCAGCAAGCTCTGAAGGGGGGTGCAACTGTATTTTTACCAGTGGAGTGGCAGAGTGGAGAAGTATAGAGTTTAGCTGTATAGACTTGAGTCATGCCATGTCATCTGGCCTCAGAGCTAGAGAAGGGTGCTGGCATATAATTTTAACTTATATATATGTAGCCTTAGAACTAGGATAGCAAAATAGCCCCCTTAGGGTAAAAGTTCATGGATACCATATCTTTTTCACCCTCTGCAATGTTCTGTTTGTTTGTTTGTTTGTTTTTGTTTTTGTTTTTTGCTCCAGTAGGTGATATAATTGTTGAAGGCAGAAAATTCAGTCCTGTTCCATCTTCATGCAGTTTCTTCAGGGCTTGTTCTACCTCAAGGGTGCAAAGAGAAATGACAGCATACACAGAAAAAGTCGACATCTTTTTTAATCATATTGTTACACTGAATAAGGTGGTTCAACATAGTTTTTAGTTTAGATGAGATTTAAGCATTTTGGTAGGTTGCATTCTTTGATCTTCCCATAGGTAACCTGGCACACAGTAAAAGCAAAACTACAATCAGTTACCAGATGTGGACCCCCCAGAAATCAATCAGTCGTACAAAGGTAAGAAAGCTGATATCATGATTCCTTATTGAATCTTAAGTTGAACTACAAAGGCAATACTGTTATTGGTACTAAAAGTAAGCAAGTAACCCCTTCGATGGTTTTTCTCCCTCTCCTATTTTCTTTTCTGTTTAGCTGGATATCTTTGTGTTGTGCAATTCATATTCCTTCCGTGAGGTAAAAAAACTAACATTTCCCTTCTTTCTTGCTATAGTTTTATAAAAGCTTCAGAAAAAAAAAAAAAAGAAAGAAAGAAAAGAAAAGAAAGAAAAAGAAAAAAAATAATAATAATTTGGTGCGAAGTACAGCCATGTTCCATAGAGAATGACCACAATAGCAGTGGTCCACAATAACAGGATCTCAGACGTTGTCAGGGTATTTGTGGCAGTTATTTAGATGCTCTGTTCTCAGACTGTGTCCTCTGTGTGTGAATGTTTGTGTATTGTGCAGCAAAGTAATGTATTGTATTGGTGTAACTACTTTGTGCTAGTGATCATACAGTAACTTTTCCAGTTTTTAGTGCTTTTTTTTTTTAAATTGATGTTCTCAAAGATGTGATTTGAGGCTTTGGAAAGGTCACTATAGGCTCAACATAGATAAGAAGTGTCATTTTCTTTCTTCATCTATACAGAATGAATCAGGAGATACTGGACATCATCCAAGAGAGACAACCAGTATGAAAACACAAACAGTCGCTTCTTATTTCAGAGTAAGATATCAGATTTTTTCACCTGTTTTTTCAGAGTAGAATAAGTATTTATTCTTTCATCTTTTGAAATATACCTGTTGACATAGAGTCAGCAGCGGTCAATTTAGAGTTTGTGAAATGCATATAGGGCACAGCAGTTTGTGCAGTACAAATATCTAAAGGTGACTGTGATGTTCCATCTAATTTTACTCAAATACACAGCCATATTTCGGTCATGATGCTTCTCTGTATGAATCATCTTTCACTTGCCTGCTTTTCCCTAAGGGGCGTAAGGGAAGACTGGATATCAGTTGTATAGCATTTCCTTAGGATCTTAAGAAGTAAGAAGGCAAGGCTAATTTGGAACAGGAGCTACAGAGGAAGACTTTGATGGTCACAGAGGCTGTTTTGGGTCCATTCTTTTGGCTTCTTCAGTGGTGCTCTTTACTTTCCCTAGCAGTGACTGTGCTGCTGATTCTGTCATAGAAAATATCTGTGAAGAACATTCTTTCCTCCAAAGTCATGTGCGGAGTTGGCTGATTGGAGCATAGCTCTGGGGCTCCAACTCCTCATAACTCCTATATCCCCGCAAAAATATAAAGTTGGCTCAGGTAATGTTTATGACCTTTAAGAGTTTGTTTACATCTGAGACAGAGAAAAGTAAGAAGCAGGATCTCTTTGTTAGTAGATGCAATTACACAGCTTTTTGGTCTACCAAGGATTATTCAAGCTGAGGTATCATAGTGGTTCAAAGCTGTTGTGTTAATATTCTGGATGGAAAAATGTATTGAATCTACTTCAAAGCTCATGTCTGTGATTCAGTGCATTACCAACAACAAATCTAGCAACAGAAGCCATGGATGAGTTCATTATATTTGCACTTTCCTGTTACTGTTTTCAGTAGTGGAAATCCCTGCTCAGAACATGCTAGCTAATGCTCCCAAATGAAAACTCAGCTCATCCCCAGTGCTTTGCTCTTATGCAGAAATCCATGGATGACTGAGAAAACCATCTGCCTCCCAGGCTGAGTAGAAAAAAGCATATCCATTAGCTTGTCCTATTTGTTTGTGTTCCACTGCCACACCAGTAATAAAACTAATTAAGCACTTTGCTGCATTGAACAGCATTTGTCCAGAATGGAGTTGCACATTTTAATAGGAAGCATATGGCTCTTGACATCCTACACCAGTTTCATGTGCCCAACCTACTGCTGAACTGCATGACATCCTGGATGCCTCCTTCTGTGGAATCAGGTTAAATCTTGAGGAATGAGCCCGTTCATTTGTGTCTTAATAAGATCTTCCTACAAAGCAATGTTATGAAATACAAACCAAGGGTTTTTTTACAGCCATATTTACCTCAGTTGGCATGAGAAGCTACAAATAGCACCTTCTCTGCTAGTCTGGCACCCTGGTGAGATGGGAAAAGCGCAACTTTGGATTGATTTTGTGCATTTTTAGTTATACCCTCCTCAAAGTTTTACTCCTGGCAGGGCAGCTGTAGTTCACCATCAGCCTATACAACGAAGAGGATGTCCTCTACTGGAGTGACTTTAGTTCTTTAGTTTCTTGCAATGTAATACAGGGATGGTGATATTTACTGGCTTGTTGCTCGTCCACTTCCCATCCATAAGACTTTCTCTTTGGATGAATAAAGATCTTCAAATAGTTGACAATAGGTCAAATAAATAAATAAATAAATAAATAAGCATGTTGCAGTTACCTAACAAGATTCCAAGAACAAATAAAGTACAAGGAGAGTTTCTATCATGTATTAGACCAGCTGATAACGCTGGGAAAAGGCTTTCAGGGACACTGCCCTTCCATCAGGTCTGACAGCATTTAACACCTTTAACAGCCACACTGTCACTAACAGCTCAGTCACTGATGCACACTCCAAGCCTGATGCACTTGCCCCAAACACTTATTTGTTCCCTGTCTTCAGCATTAGGCATAAAATGTGCAGTCAAGTACTTGTGCCTTTTAGGAGAATGAGTGTGATGTCTTCAGAAATATTCCTCATTTAACTCTCCCCTCTTCTGCAGTTTTACACAGAATTCATTTATGCTGTAGCAAACAGTGCTTTGTTTCTGCTAAATGTATGTACAACTTGATACAAATTTGATGTGGCCAACCCAGCCCACCAGCTGCTGTTACATGCACTGGTCATCAGGGAGCTTGTAAGAAACAGATCAATTTTTGGAACTGCAATTAAAGATAATGCTGCTTCCCAAAACAGAGCAGGAGTTCAGCTATTGGCAGTACCATAAATTACTGCAGTTTTAGTGAGAATGCTGTGGGTGGGCTACGATAGACCCATTTGAGGTCAGTGTTGCCCTCATTCAGTATATACTGGTCTTTTCGAAGCTAGAATTATTGGTGGGCCATTCACTTCATCTACTGTTGAAGTTCCCTTTTGCTGAAGTGTGAATGGTTTCTCACATGTTCTCGATCATATGAAGTAAAATTTCAGCTACACCTGGAGCTACATGAAAGTGTTATAAGCACCCTCCTGTCGGATATTTGTTACTTTCTTGCAGTACTCTCTCATGGATTTGTTATCCAAAATGGTGGTTGGCCAGCCTCATTTTGTCCGGTGCATCAAGCCAAACAACGACCGGCAGGCAAACAAGTTTGATAAAGAAAAGGTGCTGGTTCAGCTGCGTTACACAGGAATTCTGGAGACAGCAAGGATTCGAAGACAGGGTTATTCGCACCGCATACTCTTTGCGAACTTCATAAAACGGTAATACTGATGTGAAGAAGTGTTTTTTTCTCTTCTATCATTGTTGCTCAGATAAGCATGGCTTTGGCAGGGTGTTTAAAAAAAATACAGAGACGTTTTCTGTTACAAAGATGGTTGCAGACCGGATGACAAAATAAATCAATCACAAGATCTGTGAGCCCTTCTGGATTGGTAGGGAAAGATTACGCATCTCAGGACGATTGTTTCAGATTCCCTGTACATTGGGGTAGAAATTGACTTGCTTATAATCTGAAAGTTTTCTTCAGAGATTTGAGGGTTAGGAGTTTAGTGCTTCGAATTAGAGTGGAGAATTTGGAGAAAGAGAATCGTCGCCGTTTCTCTAGCGCCTGACATCCAGCACTGTGCAACATCTCCTTTTGGCAGGGATTGATGATAATTTGGAACTGCTCATCTAGGGCTGAGAAGTTCATTAAGTGCACAGTTCTGTTTAAAATACAATTTCTAAGTATTAGCCATTTGTTAAGAAGGATAATGAATAATGATTATTTTATAATCCCTTTAACTCCCTCTTCTTCCACTGCCTCAAAAAATGATTTCTGAGTACTTACCCTGTAGTCCTCTTTTGCAAATAAAGACCCTGAATATTTGCCTCAATCAGATTTCTGAAATGGAGAGCAAGACTGGGAAAAAGCAAGCAACAGTCACTCAGACAGAAGCACTTAAAAGTAATAGTGCCCTATAAACAAAGAAGCTAGCCATGGAGTGCTGCTGGTGCACAAGGAGAGAGAGGAAGGACAAAGTGATGTTTTAATAGCATGGCTTCTGGAAAGAGCATTGCCGGGACTATTACAGTCTTGGAAGAGTGCAGCATGGGAAGAGGTAGTCATCACCACAGCGACATGTGCTGTGGCTTTTAGTTGCTACTTTTTATCAAAAACTGTGCTGCTCTGGTAAAGGAAAGGAAATCAATGACCACAATGAGGAAGCTCTCCAAAGAGCGTGCCCCTGATTGCTGTGAGGCTGTTGAGGTCTCAAGCGTAGGTGATGCAACATCACATAGAAAGAGATTTTTAACATGTACATATCTCCCTGTCTTTTTATTGTTTTTCAAAATTATTATTTTATTTTTATTATTATTATTATTATTATTATTTGAGACTTCTGTAATGAGGCATTCTAAAAACTCCTGGAACGTGCAAGAACTCTTCTACCTGCCCACAGAATTTGTATGGTATGGGTAGTTTTCACGCATGATCCCTTTTCCCAGTCAGAGCTACTTCCAAGGAAGTAACAAGAGCTGGGATGCAGCTCACATAATGTTAACCCTTTAAAAGGTAGATGGTCTTGCACGTGAACGAAGATGATCTTGCTATGAAGGACACTAATTTAGACAGAAAATCTTCACAAATGTTTTGATTTTATCACTGAAATAATTCACAGAATGCAGAGTCAGAGGAACAAAGTGCTGGCACACAACCCTCCTCAAACTGCACACTTTTTAAAGCCTCCCAGTGCTGATGGAGAATTAAACATCCCTCCAGGGTGTGCAATATGTCACTCATCTGCTTTTAATTGAATTTCTCAGTAATGTGTATAAATCACAGCAGTTTTCTTGGTGTACTCTTTTTGTTTTTTTTCAGTGCTATGTTTTCTTTCATGGAACTGTTTTTATTAGTTTAAATGAATGGTTGAGATATATTTGCAAATACTGCTTGCTGTTAATGGAATAAAGAATCATCTATTTGTCTTTAGGTATTATCTCATCTGTTACAAAACAAATGATGATCCTCCAGTCAGCCCAGAAACGTGTGCTGCCATCTTGGAAAAAGCCCACCTTGACAACTGGGTTCTTGGAAAAACTAAAGTAACCTTTTATATTTGTTGTTGTTTTATATATACAGTACATATACCAAAGCAGCATTATTGCAGCATGTCACTGTTAATTTACTAGGCAATTTGTTTTCTCAGTCTCTTTACTCATTTGATTGGAGTAGCTCTTGGTCTCTTCTGGTACAAAAACAGAACCAAAACAAACAAAAAACATTTTGCAGAACTATTCCTTAATATCTGGCTGAAATCCTGACCCAGTAACGTGTTAAAATTCTGATCAACTGTAATGATGCCACAGTCTACCTCGCCTATAAAATGCAGTGTGTGACCAATGATGCTGCTTGTACTGTATTTCTAAAAATGTGATAGTAAGAATCCGTTCATGCTTCTTCCTTGGAGCAACCAGACTCACAATGGGAGGAGAAAACGTTTTGACCAATAGGAGTTGATATCACCTTCATGCTTGATGAAATCAATTTAGTTAATAAGCTATGCCTTAGATTTAAACTTGGAAAGAAGAGATTGAAAGTTCCAGATTTGGATCACCTTTGTTGAAGGGGAGAGTAAGGTAAAATACTACAAGCAAACAAGATGCTATCTTTAACAAAAATGATCTTTTAGGTAATACAAGTAAGAAGTCTGTTGGCACCAACTTGTAACTTGTAGATTCTAAATGGATTGAGTGAATACTGGGACTGCAAGGGCCAGTTTGCGTAAACCATAGTAACTAAAGCTACTGCTTGTCTGCTTCCTCTCTTTAAGGTATTCCTCAAATACTATCATGTGGAACAGCTGAATTTAATGCGAAAAGAGACGGTTGATAGGATTATATTGATTCAAGCTTATGTCAGAGGGTGGCTGGGCTCAAGGAGATACAAAAAGATAAAGGAACAAAGGGAACAAAGTGCTATTAAAATACAATCAGGTAATAGCTTTAAAACATTTGAAGATTTGCTTAAAGTTAGCACATGTGTGCAGCCGATAGATGGGTATGCTTACTGCATGTGAATTTTGCTGATTTCCTATTGTTACATTTTACAAAATGTCTGATACTTCATTTCTGCTCTTGTGAAGAAAAATTTCTTTTGATCAGCTTACAGCAGTCTTCTTACTGAAGTTGCATTTATCAATATTACCTTTAAAGACAATTTTTAAAATGGAAGGATGTGATTGCATACATAAATGATACTGTTATTAATAATATTCGAGCATGCTCTGTCAAGGTTGTGTAATGTAATAATAAAAATATAATGGATTAAACATCCCAGATAATAAGACCAATTACACTGTTGATGGAGACATCAGCTGAAATTTTTAATACATTTCATACATCATCTTGTTGTACATTCTGATTTTCCTGTGTTTTGTATTCATTTCATTCATAGTAACTTAACTCACCAGAAAATGTAATTTTTATGTAGATTCACAGTGCTTATGCTTGTTTGCCATTTTTGGAAAGATAAATCCTGCAAAATTTTTATAAAAATATTTTAATGGAGGTCTGTAATTCCTCCCAGACTTTTTTTATTCTTAAATTCTTTTGTGTACCTAATGGGTTCTTTATTTTTTCACATCTCTTTCCAGCTTACAGAGGTTTTGTTGCTCGTAAAGAATACCAGAATGCAAAACATAATCAAAAAATTGAAAAATACATCATTAGACTTCAAGCAAGTAAGAATTGATTGCTTTCCTGGCTTTTAATGTTCTACCCAAACAAAATACGTTGATCCAGATTCTTTGCTATGACCTTAGCGCACTACTGACTATGCTCATTTACACTTTCTGAGGTATCATTTATCCATCATATAGCTGTATGCAGTGGTTGAAGCAGATTGGTGTATTTCCAACCTTGGTGATTCTGATTCCACTGTTGGTACCTCAAAGCAGCATAAAGTCATGTTCTACAGCTATGAAGTGGGCTGGCAGAATGCCATAGCAAGACTTCACTCCCAGTCTGATACATCTAATTATTGCAGCTGGTGCTGCTAAAACCCCATGGCATGATCTGCATATAATGTGTGTGTTCATGCTGTTCTGCAAGGAATAGGTTTTGTTACTTATCAGTAATAGTTGTTACGTTTGAGAAGACTACAACCTGTACTTTCACTCCTGTCCAACTTTTTTTTGCCAGGGCTCAATCTGAGCTAGCCAAGTACTATTTCTCTTCTGCAGTGGTTATCACCTTGAACCCAGATGTATGCTATATGACATTACCTTTTTACCTTCCTATATTTCCTTCTCCCCTGTCCTGGCAGAGACATCCCAAAGCCAGATGTAGTCTAGGCAGCTCTGAAATTAGTGGCTATACAACTAAACAGGCACAGATCTGAAAAAAAATTGGCTCAAATCTGCAGTGCACCTTCAGTAATTACAAAGGTGGTGACACCAAATATAAGCTAATGCTGCCAGTAAGCGAGCTATCTAGATCTAAACTATCTCCAGTATGCCTTCATGAGTATGTACCAACACTAGTATTGGTTTTAGTCATTGTCAGATGCATCTGTTAATGGCACTGAGCCAGTGTTGGAGTGTCCTGAAGAGCACTCAACTGCAGTTGGTAAAACTTCATCAGCATATAAAAAGAAAAAAAAAAACTGAAACCACAGTAAAATTCAGTGTTGTGCTAAAAATCTGAAACTTGACAATTATTTTAGGATTTTAGCAAATGCAAAAACTATGAATTTATCACTTTACTCTGTTGATTTCCCCGGTGTCTCTCCTTGTCCACATTCTTTAGTCTGTATGTAGTTTTATTTTCAGTTTTTCTATTTGGGCACAAGAAGCCAAAACAGAAGGAAGTCCATTTTTACTTACCTCTCACGGCAAATTTTTCCCATTCATTATTAAAGCAATACAAAACTCCTCTTCTGGTTTGAAAACAATGTTGAGATAGCTGCTGTCTCAAAAGAAAGGTCTCAGCCAACTTCAAAGGTCAGATATTCATAAGTCTAAAGAGAGCATACTTGGCTTATGTGGCATGTCCACTGACAGCGTTACTTGATATATTTTAAAATATCTCCTATTGACTTTGTTTTATATAGAAATAGAATGAGAATTTGCTCAGAAAGTCCAAGAAACTGAGGAAGTATACAAAGTGCTTTATAATTTGCACTTCTCTATAGCCTTGTCAGGTAGCAGTATGAAACCCAATTGTGCCATTTCCAGTAAGTAAAGGTTCCTTTAACGTATATCCAGTTATCAGTGAGTAATTTATATCCCTTCCATACAGTGCTTCTTGCACTGATCCATGGCATCTAGAGAAGCCCAAGCTGGTATAAATTGTGAGGAGGGAACACTAAAGAAAAGAAAAACAAAACCTAGCTTAAAGTTTTATGAATGTGCTAGAACAGACTACTACTTATTCTTATTTTCCATTCTTAAATGAGTCTGACCTTTCCTTGTGGTGCAAAACACTCAGCAGAGCTGGAGTAAGTGCTCCAGTATCTACCATCTCCTCAGGATGGTTAAATCACCTGAGTCCTCTATCACTACAGTCTTGATACTGCATTTAGAGTTGGAGTGCAATAGAAACAATTGGACAAAACACTGTCTTGTTCTTGTTTTGCCAGGGATTAGCAGATTTGTGCTGAACCCTTGAAGCTGCAGGCCTGCCCAAATCACAGCAGTGTGGAGAGTGTACCAGTTTCCATTGGGAAATTATTTGCAAGTTCAGGAATTTTTGAAGTAACACCCCAAATGGGATATGGTTTCTGAATGTGACATCTCAGTGTAGAACCCTAAAAGTGACCTAGATGTCTAAATTTCTCTTATAGTCAGCAGAACATAGATTTTGATTCATTTTTTTCTAAACCACCAAATGCTTTGGTAGAGATATTTTGAGATGTCTCAGGTTAGTCTTTCTGGCCTCCAGCTTTAATTCATGTGACACACCCATTTTTCTCTTCCCAGAAAGCCCCATCTGTCTTGTCCTATCTGCCAGCTCCATGTGGATACCATGGGCATCCTGAAGCACTTCAGATGGCACTCAATAGCCAAATGCCAGCAAGTGCATCAAGCCTTTAGTGACTGGTCATAGAATTTAATGAGAGCTTGGAGACTAAGCACAATTGTAAACACATTCATACACGCACCTCACCTTGGTCAGCTTCACCTGGAGTTGAATCCCAGCCCTTAAACTACCCACTGCCTGCATGTCAGAGACACTTGAACTTGCACCTCTCACAAAGTACTGAGCAAAAGGATTATGAGCTAGGTCTACTCTTACTGCTGAGCTTTAACATTTTCAGTTTTTTCTCTGATCTAGTGAATGTTTACCTAAGGAATTAAAATTCCATGTCTGTGCCAAAAGAGAGGCTGGTATTCTCTATAGTGTGATAGTCAGGCATTTCCCAGGGAAATAAGGGACCTTGAGTCACATCAGTTGCCTGAAATAGGCAAAGCAGGTACCTGAAGCATAGAGCACAATGTTCTAGAGGCATTTCAATAGCACTGTGCTTCTGCTTCTTTCTGTGTCTTCCTTTATTTTCTTTAGTCCAGAAAAATATTGAGAAAGACCTTAGTTGTTTCCTCACATAGAACAGCTGCAGCTTTCTGAAATCTCAACAGTTTTTCTGAGAAAGAGTAATTTCAGCTGAAACATAACTGTAATTACCACCCCAGTCTGTGTTTTCTTATTTCTCCCCTCTACTGTTGGTTTACTTTTTGAATACTGTTATCATTTAAGTGGATGAAATTTTGGGGGTATCCATTGTTTGTTGCCTAAGGTTGTTTATATTACAATTTACTATCAGTTGCCAGAGGTTACTTACTCAGGAAGAAGAGAAAAGAACTAACCGAGGCAAGGAACAAAGCAGCAACAACAATTCAATCTCACTACAGGGGATATAAGGAGAGGAAGAGCTTCAAAAGGAGGAGGTAGTAATATTTTCTGTCTCTTATGTCACTGTGTCCCTTTCCAGTAACTGTACTGATTAAGAAAGAAAGAAAGGAAGGAAGAAAGAAAGAAAGGAAGTAAGAAAGAAAGGAAGAAAGAAAAAAGTGATGTAGTGAAACAAATTATTCTAGAGATACATATGGTAATGTATATTCACTTTGAGTTCCTTTAATGTCCATAGGCAATTTTCTTATATTTTCAAGCCCAGGAGATACTACAAGGTTAATGTAACCTGTAAGTGAATCTCTTTTTGTAACTGGCTCATTGAAGGAAAAAAAAAAAAAAAAAAAAAAATCTCTGCAACATGATGGTAGTCCCAGTCTGAAGTGGAGCACTTGGCATCACAGCCCTGTTTTCAGTGACAGCATTTCAGCAGCTGTAGAGTGGTCCAGAGAGGTAGAGAACAGCTGTGAAGGAGTCCACAGTCTTTCTCAGGGGACAATGGGCAGGAACAGTGTGGCCCTAATTCTAGCTATATGCACTGAATTTTTACCGTGTTACAATCTATCAAATTGCCATTTGCTACACGATGGTAGTTCACCAAAGGGAATTGTAAAGCTGTCACCATCTTTCATCTCCTTCAACTGTAATTTTTCCCCCAAACTCCATTCCATTTAGGGAATCACTTAGAAAGAAAGAAACTGAGAATGCGGCATCCTCTAGTGAAAAGGAGAAGGAAAAAGAACTTCAAGAAAATGAGGAATGTACAGCTGGAGTGAAGAGTGACCTTCCTAAAACAGAAGAAGAAGCAGCTATCATTGTTCAAAGCAATTACAGGGGTTACAGAGCCCGTAAAAAAATAAAGGAAGAACGCAAAAAAATAGCAGAGGAAGAATTATCTGTTGTGGAATATCTTGAAGCACAACTGCAGCCAGCTGAAGATGTTACACTGGAAGAAGCAGCGAATGAGGATACTCAAGGAGAAGGTGATGCTGTTAATGATAATGAGCACACTGGGAAGAGTGACATAGGAAATATACGGGAGCAAAAGGTAATATCTACTAAAGAAGAGAGAGCGTCTGTGAAACTGAGGCCTGCAGTAGAGCATTCTGATAAAGGTGAAGAACAGGCATCCTTGAAAGAGTCATCCAGCAAAGCATCTGTCAAAATCACAGCTGAACCTGGTCCCCAGCAGGAGCAAGCTAACCAAGACACACTGAGTGCAGATGGGCAAAATCAAGAATCTGCTGTGGTCCAGCCTGAGACAAACAAGGACGTGGAAAGAAACCATCTGAAACGTGAAGAAATGATACCTAGAGGATGTAAAGGAATTGTGAGAAAAGAGTCACTAAGAGGTTCACGGAAGCAAGCTGAAGCAGAAAAACAGAGTTTAGAGGACAAAGAGAAGGCAGCAGTGGTTATTCAGAGCAGTTACCGCGGTTACAGAAGGAGAGGACAACTCAGAAAAGAAGGGAAATTACCTTGCAAAAGTCAAGAGAACACTGCAAAGGAGTCAACAGAAGCAGTACACATTCAAAATAAAGATCCCCAAACAAAAAAAAATAAGGAAAGCAATGTGACAGAGGCTGAGAGCTCTAAGACACTGAAGGGAGGATCTGAAAAAGAGACCTGTGATTTGGCAGCCTTTTCACGGCAGGTAAGAAGCTTATAAATGAAATATATGTAACACGCTGAGCAATGACAGAATGGCAGAGTCATTTTACTGGCTTCAGTGGAACCAGGTCTTCATTCTCTCAGCTGAGACTGATGTTTTTTTAATGAGTATTGCATAAAGATGCATACTTGGGGCTGCAAGAGAAATACCCTTTTTCAGAAAGAAGGAGAAAATGAAGTTAGAAAACTGGTAAAAAATTATGTCAGTATTAACCCAAATGCAGAAGCTCTGACTTTGTTTGAAATGTGCATTTACCAGGCAAGGCCCTTAATGTCTCCGTAAACAAAAATGCAAGTTATTGTGTCAATGCCATGAACTCAAACATGTTCAGAAAAGTGTACCTATTGCAGAAGCTGTTTTGCATCCTCGTGTCACCAAGGCAGCCCCTGCTCCCCTGAGTGAACCAATATCAAGTAGCTGCAGGACTGGGCTGCAGTGTGGGATTTCCTACGCTTTTCTTTGTTGAGTTGATTGGTTTTTAAGGAGAGGACTGAGAGGTGAGTGTGGTAGGGACCTGCACTGTAGCAGCTGGAGCAGTATGTTTTAAAATCATTCTCCAGTCCACCATTTTATCCTTTGTTATCTTGGAACACATGTATCTGTTTATATAATAATGAGAAATTCTGTGTTATATCTTTCAGATATCAAAATTATCTGAAGACTACTTAGCATTGCAGCAAAAATTAAATGAAATGATACTGTCGCATCAGCTGAGACCTGTGATGATGTCCAAAGATAAGCAAACTAACAACCAACATTCTTCTCATGTTTGTCAGTCAGGTAATGTTGAACCTTACAGTTAGGTGGAATTTTCTTTTGTCAACAGAACCCTTGTGAGACCTCATAACTGCATCTCTAGGGATACATTTATTTGGTAAAAATTCCACATTGGCTCTTTTTTACTCATTGTTGCTCAGTAGTGTATGCTATGGGTAAGATCTCAGACTGTATTAGGTATTGTGTCAAACGCTTTACCAAAGTTGGGCATATTTTTGCTGAGTAAAATTTTTAGCTACCCAGAAGTGCAATTGAGTCTATAAAAAATTCTAACTCCTCCCAGTGTTGATGGGGATGACTTTATAAGTAAATTCTTATTAGTAATTAGCATCCCTTTAACTTCTGTAGTTAAGAGGACTCTGAAAACACATTCCAAAGTTACTTGTGTTCCAGTTAGTATGGGCAGTGGGGTTCCCAAAATACAACCAAGACAAGGGCAAACCTGGCAGCTGTTTGACCAGCTAAAGGTCTCATTACTTCAACAAGTGAATAGGATAAAAATGTATCAGCAGCAGAGTAGTACAAAGTCCTCCCTAAACATTGCTATAAATTTAAGTAGCTCTACAGGAGACAAAAGAATGCCAGTTTGTCACCTGTGAATGCAGTCCCACTTAAAGTGTTTACCAGTCAGCCACTTAGCTTTGCTTTATCTTGGAACATGTCACTATTCTGTACCCCTGCAGTGTCATAATACAGCATTTTCCCAATGATGAAATGCATGAAAGTGCTGCTTGTATCCTTTTTAACACAGATATAAAGAGTGTCATACATTTCTTTGAACCAAGTCCTAACACTTTGTAAGTCAACAGGGAAAATGTTGTCAAGTTGCATAAGAAACCACGACTTTGGCCTCATTTTGATGAAAAGAAAGAAATGTGATTTTTTACAAACTGCCATTATGTGGTCTTAACAAAAGGAGGATTTATTTTCTTCTTTTTTTTTTCTCCCAACAAATGTGTGACATGACAACACTTTATTCTTCTGTGCAGTAGGCACAATATTTAAGAAAATTTGGATTAGATATGAGGCCCCTATTTTAACTTTCTGTTTAATTTACAGGTGCAAACATTAAATGTGTGTTAATAATGTCTAATTGTCTTATGCAAAACAATGTCAGCAATGGTGCTCATACTCTGTCTTTGGACAGTGTTACTCTTTTCAAAGGCAGATGCATTTAGAATGGAATGGTGGGTGCTGATCAACTATGAAGATGCAACTGAATTCCTACCTTGTCCTTACACATTGTAAGCCATGAGTTAGACAGTTGTGTAAAATAAAGACTTGAGGTGATGTGCTGTAAACTGCCATGCTAAAGTGAGGCAGGAAGACAAGAGTGATACGCTGTATTTTAAATAGGGAGGAGCTTTCTTGTTTTCTTCCCTGCATTATGTGTTTCAGTATGATTTATACGCACACATTTACAGGGTAAGTTTTTACTTCAGATTTACCTCTTGGGCCATTTTTGTTTTCCTACCCTACAGCAGAGTTTGTTGAGGTTCAGCTGTTCTTCAGATCATGTCTATATCTTATTACTCTGGTGGTTTGCACTTATTTATACACCTTCTTCAACTTCATTAGTTTTGTATGTCATTTTAAAACAGTAACATGAGATTTGTATTTTATAGCTTTGTGCTAGATAGGAGTGCTTGTCTGCCTTCATCAGTGAGTAGGTGGCCTTTATCCATCTGAGAATTTACCTATTCCTATGATAAAATATGCTATCATATTGCTATCCACAGAAGGGGAGGAACTGTGGGAAAGCTGGATGGCGAACTGTGACAAGTGTTCAGATTTTCAAAGCTGTTTGTTTTAATAAAAATGCAAATCCTGCAGTTTAAAGAACATTCAAGCCAAAAGTTTTAATGAATGTTAAATCTACAAGGTTAAGTTGTTCATAAGTGAATTTATTTGTATTTATAAAAATGCATAAGGCATGCTGTACAAGGTTCCTGGAATAAGCAATATTCCCTGTGGCTCAAATCACCAACTAAGTTGTATCTGCTTACTTAATACATCCAGCTAAACAAAATGACTGCATCCCAGGACTGCCCCTTTGGACTCCTAGTGAGCCTTGGGGTCACTCAGGGTTAGAACAGATGCAAAAATGGCCACAGTGTAGTTTTTGAGGTCAAAAACTGAAGGAAGGAAACTTGATCATGATGGGAACAATTTTATTTATTTTTTTTTCACCAGATGCATAACAGTGCTCATCCTTGTAAGTATTAAATGACACTGCAAGTACAGAATCTCTGGAAGAGAATTTTCTATATTTAGAATGAAATTCTCATGGTACAAGGCACTTCAGAACAGCCAAGGACCCATACAGCTCCACAAAGCAGCGAGACAGGTGGGATCTTCACCCAGATCCCCCTTGCTGCTGCAGCACTACCTACACAGATTTCCTGGGCAGCCTTTGCAGGGAAGAGGAAGCTCAATAGCTGCTCATTTATTATTATCATATTCTGTAGCTCCAGTTACTATTCCTGCATTTTTTCTGGTTACTTCCAAACTCCTCAGCAAAACCCAGACAATTATTGGACCTCCTGCCTGTTTTTTCTTCCTGCTTTATTCTGGGACTGACTTTATCCTTCCCATCCGCGTAAGACGTAGAGCAATGCTGAATCAAACAAGTACCATTTCACTTCAG
This sequence comes from Gallus gallus, assembly GCF_016699485.2. Taxonomy (NCBI): domain Eukaryota; kingdom Metazoa; phylum Chordata; class Aves; order Galliformes; family Phasianidae; genus Gallus; species Gallus gallus. Next base: position 16,219,566 of record NC_052533.1, on the reverse strand, counting down.
TGACATGCAGACAGGTTTATCTGTTTCTACAGATGACCTAATAAATAAAGACCTTTCATCGCTCAGATGCTTATCACAGCTGTAGCCTCTCTCTTTCTTCAGTACTCAGTATATGGTCTGTTGTAAGACAGATGATAATTTATATTAGCATCCATGGATGTAGATTCCTCTAGATTGTAGTCTTCCAAGGTTATCACTGTATGTCAGGACGTGCAGACAGTTCAACCTAAAGGGCTGGTGATACTGACTCATCTTTATTCAAGCATTTCTTGCCTGTACCTGAATGTTTCAAATAGACACTGCACTCCAAATTTTCTGTAGTTTGAGGAAAACCTTTCACCTTTTAAACTTGTTTGACCCATCTTCCTGTTAGTAAAATCTTAAACAACAAGGTCAGTTAATCTTCAAATGTCTTCCTTTCTAATTTCTCCTGTGCATTGCACTAAGGCACGTGACCGTGCAGCAGCACTGACAGCACCTATTTGTGTCTATGCAACCACAGAGCATAGGCTAACTGCCCTGTGGAAATTTAGGAAAATTTTCTTCTTTGAAAGAGTAGCTGGGCATTGGAACAGGCTGCCCAGAGAGGTGGTGGAGTCACCATCCCTGGAGGTGTTCAAGAAACACGTGGATGTGGCACTGAGGGATATGGTTAGTGGGCATGGTGGTGATGGGCTGATGGTTGGACTAGGTGATATTAATGGTCTTTTCCAACCTTAATAATTGTATGATTCTTTGAATGGATTTTTATCATTTTTGTGTCATGCATGTTTAAATGTTCATTAGGTAGAAAGCATTGGTTTTCCCCTTCAGATCAAAAACACAGCACCAGATCTTCCTGCAGATATTTGAAGTCTTAAACAGAAAAGGCAATAAGTTATTTTACTGTAGAGCTCTGAAAGAAAGCTTTTCTATGTAATGAAACAACATATTTTGCCTGTTAATAAGTGAATGATTTTACTCCATTCTGCTCCATTGCCTGCTATAGAAAGGTATAGACCATCTGGAAAACGAGCACATCAAACTCACCATTTATCAGGCCTAGATATTTAATTTGCCTTCCACCTTTAACTTGACTGAGTAAATGATTTCTGGAAGTAGCAGCAAAAATCAAACCTTACTCTGTGCAGTGAGTTGTCCAATACTACAACTAACCACTACCACATCAGCTGTGTTTCAGTAGCAACAAACACACAAATCTAAATACAGGTGCAAATCACAAGTTTACTTTCTGGTGAAACAAAGAAAGCTAAATCCATCAAACTTCTTTTTCCCACTGTGTAATTTGAAGGCAAAACTCAGAATGATGTTTTCTGTTCTCTGTGTAATTTTATAAATCTGAGAAGACTGGCTGCCTCTATAATGCTTCTGTCCCCTCAGCTCTTCTGAATAGCTCATAGATAGGCGAAGTGCACAAGCCAAGATAAAAAGCTGTTTTTCACTAAAACCCCACTGTCAAAATGTTTTTTTGAATGTAACAGGAGTCTTCTTTGCAGAACAAATGTATGAAAAACATACAACTAATTTCAATTGGAATAATTGTAATATAGAATAAGAGAATGCTCTAATATACTTGACAATGATGAATTCAATGATGTAACAGCATACGTTGTTATGAATTGTTAAGGGGAAATCTAAAAAAATAAGTATTATGGGAGTCTTTTCCTTAAGATATTCTTAGAGCCCACAATTTGATTGCATGTTCTTTTTCCAGATTTTCATGCCATCAGGATCTTTGATGCAGTTTCTGTCCTACACACAAGCAGTTTGGTGTTCCTGTTGAATTACGTAGAATTTTAAGGGATTGAGCTTTTCTTTTTGTTTTGGGTTGTTGTTTTTGTTGTTCTTCTTGTTATTTGGTTTTATGGGTTTTGTTATTGTACTGCTTTTTTTTTTAAGGTACTGTTTCCAGTTTAAGCTCCTGTTGGGTTTAAAAATACAGTAGGGAAGGTTTCCTTCTACTGTCCCAAAGGGAAACTCAGATAACTCCAGGAGGCCCATGTGAAGTGTAGTAGAGTAACAGCAACCCATGTGGAGCACAGTCAGGCCTTCCATACCATTTCAAATAAAGGAATGTAATTTATATTTCATACAGGTTAGTGAAATGAATTTATTGCATCTAGATCTCATTGTTCCATAGAAATTATCTGTACCTTGACTTAGAAAAACACCATTGTTCTCTTACACTGCAAAATGTTAAAAGGTACTTGTTTCATTCATTACATGAGAAGCCGTCTGCATTTCAGATAAGAAACTAAGACAATGAATGTAATTATTATCCCACTACAATTTAAATGAACATTATTCACTCTGGCTCCTCTGTATATTCATGACCTTTACAAGCCTTTATTTATCACACATAACAAAAAACTTACACAGCTAATTTTGCAGGAGTCAACGCTGATATGTTACTGACCATTTCTCATTTGAAATGATTGTGCTTTCTCTTTAATTAAAAAGATGTCTGATGTACATGGGAGAGGTTTCGTTTTAACAGTGTAAAAGAGTTTCTGGTGGCCATTAGAGAACAAAATATGTTCTTCCTTCTAAGATGCAATCGTGTGTAGTTAGCACATCTGGGTTATGGAGTCAGTCACTTCATACGAAGCAGTAGATGAGCAGAATGCATTTCAGTAGCTCAGTGACAGCTAGCTATTTATTCCACCCTCACTATCTTCAATTCTGTCTGCAGAGATGGTTTCTTTCAGGGACTCTCCTGGAGTCCATGAGTCAACATCCAGCCTGGAGCTGGGAGACAGCCAGTGGACAGCAGTTTCCATTTTGTGTGAATTCTTGGTTTCATTTCCTTTAGAATGAAAACATTCTTTCCACATCTGTAGAAGATTTCTGCAGAAGCAGAGACCACGAGTTGAGTAAACTAGATTGCAGTGGGTGCAATGCACATTGTCATGCTGTGTTGCCCAGTGGTGTGTCTTTTGGCTTGACACAGAACAGCCTCAGCAGGAGAACCTGGGGAAAACCTACACCATGATAGCATAGAGGCCCAGCCTTTGAATCAGAGAGGGAAGAGATTTAATGCTGGTTCTCATGTTTGGCACCTTAGTGATTAATATCACACCCCTGCTCAGCTCCCTGTCATGAGCTGGTGGCCTTCCAGCAGCCACTGCCCCTCAGAGCATCTGTCTCAGTGAGCAACACCAGCCCTTCTAAGAAGGAGAAGCCTGTGCCAGGCAGACTGCTGGGATGCTCCAGAGTGGCATTCACTACATGGCATGTGTCCACGTGGGTCATCAGAGCTCAAATGAGTAAATTCATTCTCCTTTCCAGTCTGGTTGCGGAATTGCCCCAAACAGTTGCATTCTTGAGTGACCACAAGCAGTAAAAGTGGCTAAATGGACTTTTTCTTTATTCTCTGGTGAAATTCTCCTCTTTTTGTAGAAGTCTCCCATTCTATGAAGAAATAAGCTTTGCTATTTTCTGTTTTTTTCACAGTTGCAGCCAAAGTAGAAGACACTCGCCCACTGCAAAGACCCCCAAGGAGGCCACGGAAGCCCAAGACATTAAATAACCCTGAAGATTCCACCTACTACACTCTAATACATGTAAGTTTAGCAGGCTATTGTGGGCTTAAACTGCCAGATAATTCCCACCTAAAAATACTTTTTAATTGCCTAGTTATTTTGTTCCTTTCTGATGCAGCGTGAGAGCTGTGCCCTGCTGAAAGGATGCAGGCCACAGACATCAAATTTCAAACCAGATTTGAAATTAGTAAGGGGTAGTTACTCTGCTTGGAGCCCTAAATCGGATCGGGCCAGTATTTACTTCTGTACCTGAACATATCTACATTCATTATATGCATAAGCAGCATTTGCACTTTCAATACCTAAAATAAGTGCCTGCTCTCTGTAGATTCTTTATAAGTCATGGGGAAAAGCAGGTTCATTCGGAGAGCTATTTTGAGCTTCTAAATTAGTGCTTGATCTTGCAGAGAGAGCAAATATTAAAATAGGCTGTATTAGTATGCACACTGTAACTTCCTTTACAAATGTGTCAGATTGTGATTATGAAGGAATTGGCAAATACAAACAGCTCAGGAGGCTAATGGATTTGAGTGTCTCTATATATAGCCCTCGGTCCAAGTTCAGATACCAAGGCCTGCTTTCCATTCTTGACTTTGGTGCCCTTAATATATGGGGGGGGGGGTAAGCAAGAAAGTGAGCAAAAAGAGAGAAAATGTAAAAGCAGCTCAGAAAGCAGCTCCAACAGAAAAGCAATTAAACTCATTTGCTCGAGGTGCCTGTATGTTAGTGACCTATTTTAGCAGCCGGTGAGAGCCCAGCTAATAAACTAACCGTAGCAATTGCTTCTCCTTTCAACAGAAGGTGTCACAGGGGCCTGCAGGGAGGCTTGTGTCTGGCATACCAAAAATGACAAATACGGCTATGGTTTATTATGGGGGCTTGTAAATAACACAGCTTTGAAACAGTGGCATTCTCAAATGAAATTATATTCTTAAAAATAAATTGGTATGGAAGAATAAGGTTTGTTTTGTGAAAACAAGATTGGCAAGATGGAGTACTGAAATGAAAGGCATGACACTGTATTCTGTATTGGAAAATGTCTGAGAAGTATAATTCAGTATAATTCTAAAGCAAATGCCTGTTTAGAAAGCTGAGGCAATACAGGCAGGAACATTTTATTTTATGAAAACAAATCTGTTATGCGGCCAACTCCGTATCAGAAAAATGGCATCACATCAGTGCAAACAAGAGCTGCAGTGACACTGGGGACTATTAAAACAAATATTTAGCAGCAATTTTGCAAGATATTATATATATATTGTATATATATTATGTATGTATAATATATGTTATATATATTATACATATTATTTATTATTGCTTTTCATTAATTGTGTTTTTCAAGAAAGTATAAAAAAAGGAAGCCTGTCTTCCCTTTAGAACTTTAAAATTTACTGGTGAGGTAAAGATTCACTATCAATTTGTACTGAAGCTTAGGAAATGGACACACCACTTCTTCTGTTCTTGGACACTGGACAAGTCACTGAGCTCTGATCTGAGATACCAGAGGGCGGTCAGCTTTCCCATCTTTCATGGCTATTCTGCCTTACAAAAAATCTCCATGACCAACAGCTCTTCACAATGGAACAATTATCAAGCCCCGATTACCTGAAAGTTAAAGCACACAGTATGAAAACATGTTCTGTTTTGTTGTTTTTTTTTTTTCATTTCCCTTGTCTTGTGGTCCCTCCTACAAAAGCAGGTATTTCTCTCACATCACACCACAGATGTGAGACAAGTTCCATTTCGACTCATCTCCTTGCACATCAGATGCAGTAAAGTGGTTCACTTTAAGTGAAACCTGATGGTAGGCCATTGGTCATGCAAGTCACTAACAGTCTATTTGGGGTGTTGGTTTTTTTGTAAATCAGCCTAACATTTTGAAATGATATGCCTTGTGTATTTGCCTGCATACTGAGGTGTCTGTCTATGAGGATCCCTGATTCTCAGTGGCTAAACAGTGTAGAATTCATAAATTCTAGTCAGTTCCCACTGGTTTGTTGGTTTTTGTTTTTCCCACAGCACGGTAACTGATTTTTGGGAGTACCAATGCTAACACATTGTCAGTGACACGTTTAGTCACAAAGATGCTGAGATTTTGCTGGTGCACTTGCTCTGTTACTCAGCAAATTAAGTTCTGTGTACTTTCTTTTAACAAAAAATACACACCGCTTTCCCACCAGGCATTCTGATGAATTGTATCTTTGCATGAATTTCCTTTTAGTATTTTTTTAATGACTCTGTGGTTTATTTTAGAAATCAATACAAGATGAAAAACGGAAACCAAGAAAAGAAAGGTAATTTTTTCCATTATCCCACTATTGTCTTTTTTGTACTCTAGAAATAGTTCTTAGCTGCACTTTAACTAGGAAAATAAAGTATTAAAAATGCATAGTAATGTGGTGATTCAGAGGAAGGGCATCATACACAAAGCTAAATATGTAATTTTCAGCGACAAAAATCCATTATGGAATTCAGTTGTTTGGTTTTACTGCAGCATGGCCCTTTACCATGGCAACACAAGCACAATAATAAGTTAAGATAAGGTCCACAGCAAAGATAGTTCTGACACAGAAAATAATTGAAGGTGCTTAAAATTCCAGTCAAAGCAAATGAGCAACCACTTCTCTTTCGTTAGCCAAAATACGAAGACTGTTAAAATTCTCTCCTAAAAATATACGATGGTTTGGAAATAGATCATAAAAAATGGAAACAGTAAGATATTAATACAACTGTAAGATAATAATAACAGGTAAAGCAGCGAAGCCATTGAAATTTCAACTGGAAATCTTTTATTCACCATGTAACTAACCTGTTTTGATAGATCTCTGTAGAAATAAAGGAAGCAATACATACGCCCTGCCTTTCTGTATTCTTTGCATGTGCTTTAGACTCTGGTTCACAGCTCTGCCTTACGCCCTAGCACTCTATTATTTGTGTTTATATACATCAGCTTTTCTGCTGCTCCCTAGGGACACTGTGTAACACCATGGAAGTGTGTTCGGAGAGGGAAAGTACTTGAGCAGTGTCTGGATGGGCTTTCAGTGCTATCCTTGGCTGAGGCTGCAGAATACAAGCTCTGTATCAAAAAATATATATCCTAAATGAAGTTACATGACATTATATGCCCTTAATGTGTGCTCACAGCATATAACTTTATTCAACCACTGTTTAAACTGCACTTCATTATGCATCTGCTTAAAGGACTCACTTAACATCCATGTCAGTTCTAAGTTACAGCTCTTCTGTTGCTGTTTAGATCTTGAAAATAATACAGTTATATTATGCTTAGCAAAGAATAGTAATAATAATACAATAATAATAGTTTCCCCATCCAGCCTCAGTTTGGCTTCACTTATCTTAAATAGTTAAACAGTTCCATGACAGCATCTTCTTTCATGTGGTGACTCTTTATTAGTTGAACGCAGCAATTGAAATCAAAGAGTTATTTCTATCACTGTGAGAATAGAATTCTGAAGGTTCTTCAGGTTGTGATCCTAAAGGATAGACTTTTTTTCCTAACCTTTCTAAACTGGATGTTTGGATTGTGGGGGTTTTTTTTTGTACATATGACACTCTGGTTTAACCCTCTAAAAACATACAGACACCTGCATTATTGTCACCAGTATCTGAACTGGTTGCTTTAGACTCTCTTCTTATAGTAAGATGGAAAAAATAGTCATCTCTGGGAAAATTATTCACATCTTCCTAAGAGAGATGCCTAAAATAGGTCAGATGGATTGTACCATAAACGTGCCTCCCCACTGAATGCAGTGGTAAACTCAGACCTTTTTAGTTACGCATTTGCTTTATGAACACCTGAAAGTACCTAGCATTGCAAAATTGTCAGCATCTGCATCATACAGCAGTTATATTCCAGAGAATCATTTCTTCTGTTCACATGTATTTTTCTTTACACTCTCAACACTGAAATGATATTTGGTTGTGTTACTTTTGAATGTTCAATATACTGTTGAAAAGTGGAATTCTTATCTTAGATTACTCATTTATTGACAGTCTGGGCAAGGTGCTAGATTTAGATATCTACTACCATGAAATTTCATCTACTGGTTCCACCTCAAAGGACAGCAGCTCTACCACAAAAAGGAAGAGACATCCAGTCGAGCGCAGAACTTCAGCTTTAAGAGCTACTGAGAGGTAACTTATAGAAAAACATAGTGGGAGAAATAAATGTTGTATATCCTTGCTGAGAAAAAATATATGATGTGCACGTTCATTAAAACAACAACAACAAAAAAAAACACTTTCAAATTAGACATAAACTATTTTTTAAATTTGTGGAATCTTGCTAAATTAGCTTGGAATATAGATAGCTGAAAATCTCCCATCTTCATTTGGAGGGACAAATGCTAGCATGATTTATCTTCAGCCTGCCCACCTGTTTTGGCTTCCCAAGCTTCAGATGAGATATACTCCTGCTGTAAATCTTTGATCTAAAATCAAATCCAGCTAAAGCAGAACCTGACTCAGTTCAGCTTTAAATAAGGTGGACGTATGCCGAATTTTCCACCTGCCTTCTGCAGATAAGACCCCTGCTTGAGTGCCTCCTCCTGCTGTCCCATAGCAGTGTTTGTGTTCATGGCTGCGGTGGGCACCACTGGAGTGCGCAGTCAGGAGGGGGGCTCTGAGGGATAGGGTGGCTCTTCCCACACAGACTTCATAGAGGGGGACCTCTGCTGGGCAAAGAAAATTCATATTCTTACCAGTGCACAGGCACAGATTGCACATACAATGCTCGTTTATAAATATTTACGGCTCTTTTTGTATCTTCATATATATAAGAGAAACCTGCGAAGCATCCAAGTAAAAATGTAAGGAAAACACCAGGATGACTGCTAGACTTGAAAATGTATCCTAAATAATAACAAAAATGTTGATAGAGCTTTCTGTGCTTGTTGCTTGTTTTACTTTCTGGCACTTTTTAGGCAGCATCTGAGTTAGTGGTAGAACGGCATTGTGAAGGCGTGGAATCAAACATCATGTCAGGGATTACTTTGCTTGGTAAATGATGCTTTCCCAGGGCTGTTAATTACTCCAAATCTTTCACTCTTCGGCTAGGAAGCTGTGAAATAACACGAGGTCTGGTTTGTACGGATGAGAAATACCACAACATGCTCTCGGAGGCTTTGTGCCCTGTGTTGTGACCCCACTGCAGAAGAACACGTTGCTCTGTGTTCATCTCCTCAGCTGCGTTTGTTCTGAGGCGCTGCTTTCTGCAGCACGGGCGGACGAGGCCTAGCGCAGTCGGTTGGGTTTTCTTTCAGTTTTTGTCTTGAGGGTGGAAGTTAAGCGGCTGATTAGGAGCGTCTGCCGAGGTAAATGTTTTCATTTCAATCCCTGAAACACTTCTGCACTTAATCCCTAGGTCAAGGGTTGCGGAGAGCCCCCTGGAAGAGAGCAGAGCGGAAGATAATCCCTATGACTACCGGAGGCTGCTGCGGAAGACCTCGCAGCGCCGGCGCCTTATCCAGCAGTTCTAGCCCCGCTGCCGTTTGCTGTTATTAGCATCATCTTTTGTATCATTTTATACCACATGCTTCCTTTTTTTTTTTTTTTTCCTTTTTCTTTTTTTTAAATCTCTGACATTTCAGGTTTACAACATGTGTGTTCATGTCAGTACGAATTACTGTAGTTTACAGCCCAACACCGATGCAAAGGGACACCGTCACTCCTGGCATATACCCCTAAAAAAATAAGAAATCAGGTTTCCTTCAGATACCGCTCCTGCATCTTAAAATTATTAAGCATTAAGCAGCCTAAATGTAGGTTACCTTCCTCGGCGTGTGTTGTTTTCCTCTCTGCATTTAATCACTCTTACCCAATTAAAATAGACCATTTAGTTTATCATTTCCTCATTAAGCCTCCAAAATCCCATAGGCACTTCCAGAAAACCTTAGTTATTGTTTCTAGTAAATTGTTTTACAGGAAGAAATAAATGACAAGGACACCACAGGGGAATTTCTATTTATTTTAGGTTTACAATGCCTAAATTTTGGGATAAACTCTATGTGGTACGTGTCCCTCTAATGAAAACATGATTAATTGATAGCGTGCTGTAGCAGATTATTTCACTACTGACTTTGCTGTAAGCCAGTGGCCAGCGATGAAGGTTAGCACTGTGTGTAGCACTGGAGATGGTGGCGGATGGAAGGACCCAGCCCTCCTTGCCCCGTCACTAACGGAGCACTCGAATCGTGTTTGCTTTGTTCTGCTTTGCATTAGATTTTTAGGAATCTTAATCTCTGGGGTGCCAAGAAAGGAACAGAAAGACGCTCTCCGGTTGATTGCTGCCTAAATGTAATGATCATTCTTAATCAGTTCCACTAGAAATTAAATGGAAATAAAGGCGATAGCCACCGTGTTCAAAATTTCCCCTGATTCCTTATTCACCAGCCCTTATTTCGCCTTATTATGTGGATAATTGCCGTTATTCCTTTCAGGATTCATAATTGCGTGTTGCCAGCTGTACTACAAGGGGAGGCAGATTTTGGGAAGCCAGCAGGAAGGCCTGCTCATGCCCCTGCCGCATTCCATAGAGGCTACAATAGCACAGATTGGGGTTTTGTCCCCCCCCACAGCCCTCACTGAGGGGTGAGCAGTCATCACCTCCCGACCTCTCACTGGCAGTGGGGTCAAAGCACCGGCTTACAACGTGCTGCGGTGTCAAATTTGCGATAAATCATTTAGATTTTAAAATCTGCGTTAAAGTGGCTGTCTCGAATATTATTAAAACGGTAAAGTGAATAACAATGTGCAGGGACGCGGCTGGCTGCGCCTCAGTTACTCCCAGCGCCGACAGAGCACGGGGAGCGGGACCGCCGCGCCCTCCCCGCTGAGGGCCGCAGTCAGGGCCGGACCGCGCCGCGACCGCCCTCGGGCTCAGCTCGCGGGGCACGGGGACGACCCGGGTGTGTGAGAGCGGTGCCCAGCGCGGCGCGGTCCGATGGGCTGGGCGGCGGAGCGGCGGCTGGAGAGGAGTAGCAGGGCATTCCTAGGGCGGCGACGGGAGAGAAGCAAGGGGCTGCCCCCGCCCCAGCCGCCCGCTCGCACCCGCGGGGGTGCTCCGGGGAAGGTAGAGGAAAGACGGGGATTTCTCAGCGCTTTGCGGGTCGTGGCACAGGGGAAGCCTTCCCGCAGCTCCGGGGACAGGGGTCCCTGCCCTCCTCTCGGGGCTGCACAGCCGCAGCCAAGATGTGAAAGAACGCCCTCCGCTCCGCCCGGCACGGTGCCGGAGCGCTCCGTTTACCCCGTCCCGTCGGTGCCCGCCCAGGGGGTGCCCCTCCGTCGCCGTCACCCCTGCCGAAGCGCCTCCCCCAGAGCCGGAGGAACGGCCCGGCCCGTCCCGTCTAGGCGAGGACGGCGGCTGCGCCTGCGGGGAGCGTCCGGGGGCGCCCACGGAGCCGCCCCCACCCACGCGTGCCCGGGGCGCCCCCGCCCCCTCCGCTCGCCGCCACCCGGCGCAGCCGCGCGCTCTCACACGGCCGCGCTCTCGCCCTCGCGCACACCCGCTCGGGGCCGCCCGGGCTGCAGCTCTCGGCTCTTCGTCCGCTTCGCCTCCTTCATGGCGAGCCCCGGCTCCGGCTTCTGGCCCTTCGGGGCCGAGGAGGGCTCCGCGGCCGCCGAGAGCCCCGGCACAGGTAGGGCGGCGCCGAACGGCCGGGACCGACCCGAGCCCACCCGACGGAACCGCGGCGTCCGACGGCGGCCCCGGCGCGGCCCGGTGCGGCGGGACCGGGGCTACGAGGGGGGTCTCGGGGAAGGGCGAGACCCCCGCCCGTCCCACGGACCCCACTCTATTCTGTCTTGCAGCCAGAGCCTGGTGCCAGGTGGCACAGAAGTTCACCGGAGGCATCGGCAACAAGCTGTGCGGTAAGGGCCGGGCCGCGGGCCCGCGGGGCTCCGTGGGCTGTGCCTCGGGGCGGGGAGGGGGTCCGGGGGCCGCGGCGCTGAGCGCGCGTCCCCGTGTCGTTGTTAAGCGCTGCTGTACGGAGACGCCGAGAAGCCCGCGGATCCCGGCGCCAGGGCAGCCCCTGGGACAGCGGAGCCGCGGCCGTCCTGCCCTGCCTGCACCTGCGACAAGAAGCCCTGCGGCTGCCGGAGAGCCGACGTCAACTACGCGTTCCTGCACTCAACAGGTAACGGCGCTCCGCGGCGGCCCCGGAGCGGCGGCGGCTCCGGACACGGCGGTTCCGCGGGGCACCGAGCCCCGCACCGCTGCGCGGCCGCTGGGAGTACAGAACAAAAGGGCTCCTAAACCTAATAAAAATGAAAACCCGGAGCTCTGGAGCCCGAGAGTCGCTCGCTGTGAGGAGGAACGACCTTCCCTCTGTGGACCCTGCGGGGGGGACGGTGGGTTGCGGGGAGGAGGGACCCTCCTTAAGCTCGCAGTGACTTCGCCCTTCAGCAGAGCCCCCCGCCCCGCGCTTCTGAGGGACAGCGCGGCCGCGGCACTGCCCGGAGCGCGGCACCGCGCTGCCAGCGAGCTGGGGACTGCGGGGACGGGGCTCCATCGCACACGGATGGCGGGGCAGGGGCTGCGTGCGGCCGCTATCTTCTTGTTTACCGACTTCCCGTTTTTACCCGAGATTCGTTTTCCCTTTTTTCCCCGTTCACCTGCCGTCTCTCGCTGTCTCAGAAATTGATCTGAAATATCCTGGGAGCAAAAACCTCTATTTTAGATGGGAGATGAAAACCTGACCGCATCCCTCGGCACATGCCTTGAAACACTGTCCAAATTCCTTAACAAATGAAAGTAAAATCTCCTTATACTGAACGCGGCAAAAAGATCTCCCAGACACAAAAGGAGCAGCCCGGGCTCCGTGCGGTCCCACAGCAGTGTTAACTTTCCCCCTTCATCCCCAGACCTGCTGCCGGCGTGCGATGGGGAGGCGGCGACGCTGTCCTTCCTGCAGGACGTGGTGGACATTCTGCTGCAGTACGTGGTGAAAAGTTTCGACAGATCGACAAAAGTGATCGATTTCCACTACCCCAACGAGCTGCTGCAGGAGTACAACTGGGAGCTGGCGGAGCAGCCGCAGACCTTGGAAGAAATCCTTCTGAACTGCAGGACCACGCTCAAGTATGCCATTAAGACAGGTACGGCTGAGCTCAGTGCCACCATACGGCTGCACTGATGGAAGCGGTGTCTCGTTGTGTCCCGGAGCGTTACAAATTGGAGCAGCCCCGGAGCTCTGCTATTTCCAGGCAGTTTCTGGCACAGCAGGGACTGTTCCCAGCCCGGGGGCTGTTGGTGCAGCATCGCTCACCCCTTGTTTAAAATGAATCCTCCGATTTCCCCCTCCTTTCCTCTTCTCCGTTTTGCCCGGTGGGGGCCAGGCCTGTGCCTTACCTCCCCCACACCAGGACGGCAGTGCAGGGACCTTCCCATGGAGGAGCCCCAGTCCAGCAAATATTGGTTGGAGTCCACGGGGCTCTGGGTGGCTGTTTGCCACTTCTGTCCCCTCGCCTGTGTAAGGACTTAAAATCATAAATGTGGCAGAACTCTCCACAAAATTTTTATTTTTATTTTATTTTATTTTATTTTATTTTTACTTTAGGGTTAAGGAATACAAACAAAGCTTAAATTGCACAAATGACCCTTTTTGTTATTTCTGCTGGGAAGCTGTGTCCCACTGCCTGGCCGTGCTCTGGGGCCACCTTAAACACAGACAAAAAGCACAGCGGCAATTAGGGCTGAGACCGGGAGATAATGCAGAGTGCACGGGGCTCTTCGGGGGGGGGATTTGAATCGCTGAGAAATTGCTTACAAATAAGTGTGCACCAATTGCTGGGAGAGACAAAGGCCGATGGGTGAATGGTGGCTGCGGGAAGACTGAGCGCGGTTTGGTCGGCTTGTAGGAGCAGCCTGATCCCAACAGCGATCGGGGCTCTTTGTGATGCTGTGGGTTTGTGATGGCCGTGCCCAGCTGTGTGTCAGTGGTGGACAGTCCGGTGCTGTCAGAACGTCGGTAAAGCGCTGCAATGCGTGGCGAGATTGTTGCTGCCTGTGGAGCAACGACTGAGCCCTGTGTTCCCAGTGGGTCTGTGCAGGGCATGGGCAGTGCCTTCCCCACACAGTGAGGGTCGGTGGAACCAAAGCGCAGAGTTTGTTCAGCGATTTTCGTTAATCTGTTGTGTGATAGCCATTCTTCCTTGAACTGATTTCTGCATGCCTTCAGAACAATGTTATCTCTTCCCGTCATACGGATGGGAGGCTGCCCCAACCCCTTGCATTTCTTTGCTGTTGTTGTAATGCAAACGGCATTCCCCTGGTCGGAAGAGTGACCCTTGGGGGGCCAAAATGCATGGGGTTTACACCCAGCCCCTTTCTCTGGAGTAGAACGCACACCGTGCCCTCGAGGGAAGGATTTCTAACAAATGCATAGCTTTGCTGTCCGTTGCAAGGGGTACGGACTGGGGGGGCTGTGAGGGGGTCTCCCTGTCACCCCTTTGTTCAATGGCAGCTGCACAGGCGGACGTGGGCTCTGAGCCCCTCACAGGCTGTTTGTTGTTGCCCGAAGCATGGCTTGTAAGCACAGCCGCAATTTTCCACGGCTTGCTCACGCGTCAGAGTGTCACTTAGATGGAAAAAACCCAGCAGTGGGATTGGGGTCAGCCTAGGGGGTGGGTTTGCCGCTGTGCTGAGCGTGCCCTGCGGAAAAGCAGCATGCAAGCAGCAACTTCTGCTCCGGAGATATCGCTGCTGGGAGGTGATGCTCCTACGGGCAGAGCTCTGGGACGTGGCTCCACGTCCCACCCGTGCGGTTCACACAGCGGGAGCGGGAGGCTGGAGAAATGAGCAGTGACACGGAGCTGTCCCCTGGGGCTGGGTGCTGCTGGAGCGCTGCTGAGACGCTGGGGCTGCAAATGTGGATTCTGTTGTTCCTCAGCTTTTTGGTTTGGGTTTAGCTCCAAAGCAAGAGTTCTCCTGGTCTCTGGGAGTCTTCCAGGGCTTTCTCTTCTGGGCCCTAGTTCTTTAGGAGAGGCATGTGGGAGCCAGCAAGGAGCCTGGCTGTGGTGCTGAGCCCAAGCTGTGAATACTGAAATCTCAAAACCAACTGAACAGCCATCACAGGGGATGTGCAGAGCCCTGGTGCTGTGGCCGTGTGTGGCTCTGGTGGCAGCAGCAGGACACATGCGTGTTCCAGAGCCACCCACCCCATGGAGAGCAGTGCTCCATCTGCTGGGTGTGTGGGAGGGCTGTGAGTACACATCCAGGGCAGTGCTTGTGGGGTGCAGTGCCAGCTGCATCTCCACTGGGGCACAGCGTGGCTGTAGGCAGCACCAGGGGTGTTTCGTGGGAAGGAGACAAGATTCTGTACCCCCCCACCGCACACTGTGCTCTGCCCCACAGCCTGGCCGTGTCTTTGTGCACTGTGGGGAGGGTACAGTTCCCATGCTGCTGTGACCACATGTCCGTGCCTGATAAGGGGCTGCTGGCAAGCGGAGATAAGTTCTCCCTCAGCTCTGGCTCTGCCTTCCCTCAATCATCCTGCTCCATCTTTTGTTTTCTGTGACGGCCATAGCAGCGTGTTGTCTGTGGGGCAGGACAGGTGTTTTCAAAGCTCTTCCTCCCATCAGAGAGCATTCAGATAATTGTCACCCTTCCGTAATTGTGTCAGTAATTGTGCTATTTAACAGCTCTTTGCAGGGAGCACGTAGGAAAAACTGAGCCGTAATGGTTTCTGTTCTTGTTTTAATCTTTCTGGGCACGTTTTTAAGAAAAATCTCTGACAGGATTTTGGAAAAATACAGGGAGCCAAATAGATTAACCACGTAAATGAACTCGCAGCCGATGGAGGATATTCTTGTGCCACGTCCCAGTGTGGCAGCGGTGCTGGTTTTGTTTAAAACCACAATTGCAGGCAGCCTGCGTGTAATTGCAGGCTGGCGGGGAAGAGCTGACGAGCACCGCCACCGTCCCCGCCATCACCACGCAATCATCTGCCTTTGAGTTGTTAGCAAAGCACTCACCAAAGTGTTTCATTTTCTCGTTTTGCCCCATCTATTGTAATGGTTAGCTATTCATCACTGATGTTATATGTCCTGGCAAGCCCCTCCGATGGTGGCTCGTGCGCGCCTTTCAGAGCCAGCCAGGCACGAACCATTCAGTGACAGCATGTGACACGCGAGCAGGAGCGAGCCGCTGTTTGTGTGAGGCAGCGTCGTGTTCATTTCCAAGGCACATCCAGAGGATAATGGGGAATGCTGGAATTCATTAGTCTGCGCTCAGTGCAATTACTCTGATTTTACTTGGAATGAGAAAGAAGAGAAATCCTACCTTTTCCAATAAATACACTTATTGCTGTTTGCTTTCTTTCGTACCTTGAAAGCACTTCCTTCGGTATAGAAGCCCCAAGGTAAACGCGCTGCTCGGGGCTAAACAGTTCCAGTCATCTGACTCCTGGTAACGTTTTCCATTTATGCAGGGCATCCTAGATATTTTAATCAACTTTCAACTGGATTGGACATGGTTGGGTTGGCAGCAGACTGGCTGACATCAGCAGCAAACACTAATATGTGAGTAGAAGAAATTTTTCATGATATTTAATATAATTTTATGGCTATACTGTACAGTATTAGCTGCTGTAGCTGAGTGAAAGAAAGAAAATTTTTATGTTAAGGTTACTGGAAAAACAATTGTCTGCTTTTAAAATGGTTTCTACGTTTACCAGCATGAAGATTTTCCACAGCGTTCTATAGGCTCTGAAATATGATCATAGAGATATGATGCCATAGCTTTCCTTTGCTAACCTCCCCAGAATTGTACAGAAAAAATATTTTAGTATTTTGCATGCATAAATATGTAAAGTGAAAGGTTTGCTAAGAGAACAGTTGCCTTTAAGTATAGGAATGAGGTACCACTCATACACCAAGCAGTGAGAACCATTGCTTCCTAAGAAAGGGGTACAGAATTTAAAATGTTTCTGGTAATTTTTTGCTCTTTGGGGCTAGGAAGCATTTTTATGCACTTGTTTAGCTTCGTGCACTGTCTTGTCATCATGAACAGGGCTGTTGATGCGTGTGCATCAAGACATGCGTGCAGGCTTTGGCAAGGCGAAGGAGGTCTGATTCGGGCCAGCAGCTCTTGAATTCAGGGCAGAGCCTCGAGCCTGGAGGGGGTGGGCATGAGCAGTTTCACTGAAGTGGGTGGAAACAGAGTCTCCAGAGCTCTGGGCGTTTCTCCTTTTAGACATCTGACATCAAGTCAGAATAGAGATTATCAAAAGTATTGTAAACAGAACTCTATTCAGTATGAGATAGAGTATATTGAGGCTATAACATAATGCAGTATTGGAAAAAGATGTGTCAGTGTTGAAGATGAAAGCATTAAATGTGGGCATTACTACGTTTCAGGTTCACCTATGAAATTGCTCCAGTGTTTGTACTTTTGGAATATGTCACGCTACGGAAAATGAGAGAGATGGTTGGCTGGCCAGGGGGCTGTGGCGATGGGATATTTTCACCTGGTACATGATATTTCAAGCTTGCTTCGGGACTATGCTATGTGACATCCCCTGTAGTTAAAGAGTAAACATAATTAAATATGCATGTTCACGAGGACGCTTGCTAATAACCACTAGTGGCCTCTTTGAGATAAAGCGTTGCATGTTTTTGAATTTCAGGGATGTGATTAAGAGGGTCTGTTTGAGCAAATTGCACTGTGTTATGAGCAGCTGTAATGGCACATGGGAAACATAATCAGAAGAGACATTGGCCTTGCCCCCACTTTTTGTAGAGTACATGAAACAGAAAGAACGTTGTATTAGTACAGTGAGAAGAAATGCTGCCCATCACTGAAGGGGGAATTGGAGCGAGGAGGGAAAAAGAGAACATCCCTTGAAGTAAATTCCGTGGTTAGTTAGGGTCCCACCAACAGTGCAGTAAGCAGTTAGCTTTCCATGTGTGAGCTGGCCGTGGTGCTCAGCGGGGACCCCAGAGGGCTCCTTCCTCTGGGTGCCTGGAGGCTCAGACCTGCTTCTGTCTGGGCACGTCAGTAAGGCAAAAATGGGGGCTGTGGAGAAGTCATTGACACTGACACACTGTATGGTCAAGGCTTTCATTTTAATCATTCCACTTACTGTTTTGATTTATATTTTTTGTCACTGAAACTAAAAATTTTAGCCCATCTATCTCCCCAAATTACAAAAAATTGGAAGAATTTACATTGGGCACAGCATCTTGGCATGTCAAAAGAGAACAGACTGATAGTCAGTGGGGTAGGAGCTCTTCTGGAAAGAAATCTCAGAGACATAATGGAGGGGAAAAGAGCATTTGGACTACCAAGCAAAGGGAAGACCTTGTGGAAAACAGCCTGGGCTGCTGGGTCTCCATGCACAAAAGTTCCAGCAGGGCTCATCAGTAACTGGCTGCTGGCATCTGACCGCCCATGTGGGAGCTGCTGCAGGAGTCTGGGGCTGGTTCTTTCTGCAGAGGTGGAGGAAGAGATGAGTTTACATTACTTCTTGTTGAGAGCTTCTAGTTGTTGTACACTGCACATGCTGAACACAGAGGCCTGACAAGGGTATTCAGATTTTGTTGGTGTGTTTTGTTGGCTGCAATTAATGGCGAGTGTAAACAGAGCCACAAAATTAAAGGCAGAATGCAGACATATTGTTCATAAGTTTTTAGGATTAAAATACTAGATAAAAAATACTAGGAAAACCTGGCATTGAAGAAACTTAACATTTCGGTCTGAATTCTTTTGATGCTGAGCACAGTGACTTTGGACAAGATAGGCCAAATTTCTTCCACCTGGAAATGTTAATTCACCTAAATCATCAACAGTAGCTGCTGCATGATGTTTGCTTATTTTAGAGATGGGAACCTGAATATTTTCTCTTAACCTCTCCCCGTGTCATGTTCCCTCACTTGTTTAAAAAAAAAAGGTGTAGAAGCATGCTCATGCCTCCCAGGGTACTGTAAGGGGAGGAGGAAGCAGCCCCCAACCTGCTCTGAGCCCTGTGCCCACAGTGCCATTCTCATGTGTCAGGGTCAACTGTTGTCACACCAGGGCTGAGGACAGGGAGAGCCTACAGCAGGGACCCTGGGTAGAAAAGAAGGCAACACCCTGTACTTCATTACAGCAATTCCCATTTCTTCAGTGGAGAGAGTGGATGTGTGTGTGCATGGTGCATGTCATCCCAGCTGCCATAGCCTAGCTACCTTTGGGATGAGCCGAGCTGTCCCTTGGCAGTGCTTACTTGTGCTCCTCCATCTTTAGATGGATGAAAGTTAGGAAGCAATTGGACCTGTTCATTTAAAAACCTAAAACCGTGATCAGTATACACCTTTTTGTTTTATAAATATATGTGCATAAACATAAATATACAATCATCTGTATGTATATATGTGTATGCTATATATGCAGGCTAAAGCTGTTGGGTTTTATTTACGTGTTTTTGCATGTGGTTGTATGTGTACACGTGTGAAAGTGCTCAGACTCTGCCTCAGGTTCTGCATTATATTCCCATAGTGCTCATGCAGTGTTAAAGTGCAGCCAGACACGGTTTGGCTGTAGACACAGAGGCTCAGTAACAGTCTTAGAAATGCAAAATGAAGAGCATGTTTGTAATTTGTGCATTGATGATTGAAATACGGGAATGAAACGCTGTAGACCTGTCATCTGATGCTTACATGGGTATTTTAAAGCAGTGTACATGGGTGATTATAACAGTAGTGCTAGGGAAAGGTAACCTTTTCCCCTCACTCCCACTGGAGGACAGATAAAAAGAATTTATTAGAATCACCCTTTTTCCCTTCTCCTCCCTCTCCCCCTCCAGTTACCCAGAAGACAGTGTCTGTTGGTACACAGTGTGGGTTTCCTCAGAGCCAGGGTGTGAAGCATCACCCTGCTTCAGGAGGGAAAGCACAGGTCAGGTCGCGCTCAGAAGCTACTCATGAAGTTGCCTTGTTGGCATCCATGGCATGGGGCGGGGGTAATGCATAGATGGCCCATAGGTAACACTAGGGACTAAAGGAAAAATGGTGACAGAAAAAAAGAAGATAAAAGGAAACCTCAATCATTTTTTTGCATTAGTGTTATATGCGTAAAGTGTTCCCCGTGTGCAGTAGACCTGTTATTGTACAGCCCAGCTGTGAGGAGCATCAGGACAAAGAATGCACGTTTCTGATACGGGGCAGAAACATTAACAGGAGAGCTAGGAAAACCATAGCAAGACTTGTCGTTTATACTGCAATGATATTACACTGCATAGAAAAAGTAACAGTATATTACTGTGGACTCCAGGTGGTGCCATATCTAACATGTATGCTATGTTGATTGCACGTTTCAAGATGTTCCCAGAAGTTAAAGAAAAAGGAATGGCAGCTATTCCCAGACTGGTTGCCTTCACATCTGAACACGTATGTGTTTCTGTTTTTTCCTATCTGATACATCTGCTTGTATGAATTCCTGATGAGGAAAGTAGCTAAACAAGAATTGGTAGCCAGCTGCCTTCATTTCTGTTATTCCTTCACTGGTAATGAAGAGCTGGGAAGGGGCTGGCTTTTCCCTCCAGGGGAGGATGAGCTGTGCACTCCTCTGTGTCTGGGACCCAGGGAGGGCAGGCTGCACAAACACTGCCCTTTTGGTTTCTCTACCTCAAGTCTATAAATGTGGTATGGATGGTAGAGACCACATCCAATGGCAAGAGCACAGCGCTGGGCTTCTGTGTGCCCCGTGTCCAGGGGAACATCCCTGTGAATCAGAATACTTCGAGCTGGAACCACTCCTGCTGTTATGTAGTAAGAGGGTAATAACACACACAAAGATGGTAGCACTGAAGTGCAGAGTGTACAGCCAGGCAGCAGTGGCATGCTGCGGGGCATTGGGTTTGCTGTGGGTCACCCTCTGAGCACAGCCCTCAGCACAGCAGAGTTCATTCAGGTGCCGACAGGAACCGGCTGTGTGCTGAGTGGAAAGGAGATGGGCACAAGGGGGTTCAGTGGCCAATACTGGGGAAATGCAGCTTTTTGCTCTACAAATAGCCATACAGAAGTCGTGTTTCTTTGTGTACTGTGGGGGTTATTTGGGACTTAGGACCTTTCAAGCTCCTTGCAGCTTATAGTGGTGCAGGAGGAAGGGAAAAACAGGTTGTACCCAGAGGGGCTGTGAGCTGTCTTCAGGCTTCATGGTCATCTTTTAAATTTCTCTCCAGCTTGGTGGGCTCATCCAGAAAGAACTCTGATGGCTGGGTTCAGCAGGCTGCCGTCCCTTCTGCTTCACGTCTTCCTGGCTGCCTTTTAGACTTAGGAAGCATGTGCTTCCATTCCACACAAGTGTGAAGAGCTCAGTGTCCTAACAGCTGATCAGAAATGCCTGGGAGACAGTCTCTTTAAGGGTGCCTTTCATGGGATGGGATGCAATGCAGAACTGCAGGCTCATTTGCAAAATAATTGTCCCCAAAGCAATTGGACAAAAATATTCTGTAAATGCATTGCAGCTCTCCAAAGTTAGCAGCACAGCTAGAGATCCATTATTCATTCGGAAGTTACAAACCTAATAAGTATTGCAAATAAGGTTCAGCATGATTATTTAAAATAACAAATCTTATTAATCGTTAGAGAATTTCATTGTATTCTTAGCAATGGGATGTTAAACAGTGAACCAAATTGTGCTATCAGTCTCAAAATAATGAAATGAGCTTTAATAATTGTGTTCTCATGCCAAGGAAGAAGCGGCTCCCTTAGCAAATTAAACACTCCAAAGTCAAATACACAGCGAATCCCCAGAACCGCATTGGAAATGTTACATTTTAAAAGTATCCTGAAATTGCAATTTTGTCCCTCAAGCAGTGTGTGCGGTAACACATCTGCTAGGGAAGCTGAGAAACCCCGCTAGGTGAAGATAGGGTCCTTTAACCCTTAATTGCCCAGCAGATAGGGATTGGTGTTTAACCTTCAGAACAACAGAGAGTTGCAGAGATCCAGAAGCACAGTCCTGCTTTAGTTAGGAAATGTCATGCAGAACTTGAACAGGCAGTAAGATACGAGGATGGCATTTGTCTCATTTATCATGTCACGCTCATCTTCTGCTCCCTTTCAGACTCCCCAGTCTGACTCTCGTTTCTCCCTGTCACAGCTGCATGCTGTTGTACAACAATGGCTGTGGAACAAGCAGGCTGTAAATGAAATGCTGTCACTTCCCCATGCTGTACGTGTGGTATAATAATAAACAAAGCTGTAAGTCACTGGATCTTATTAGAAACATGGAGATTTTTTTTCCAGAGATTTTCAGTTGGAAGCAAAGATTCCAGTATTAGTAATTCTCAGTCAAGAATATCAGCATCATAGGCCAGACTCTATTTTCATTTCCACCAAGCTAGAGCTTCTGCTATTGTGAATGAAGTTACCCCATGATTGCCACTGATATTGCTGTGATCAGAATTTGACCTCAATCGGATTCCGTGATAGGTTTCACTGCCAGAGGGGAGAAGGGAAGGGAGAAGTAATTCACAGCTCCTCCGTAATTCCCTTCCTAATTTAGGAGTGCATTATGTGCCTAAATTGAGAGCTTTGCTCCCTGTACGATCAGTGAGGAGAAGCATCTCTGGAGTGAAACTCAGAGCAACCAAATTAGGAACTTAAATGTTTCTTAATTTGGATATTTTATATCCCCTTCGGGAGAGGTTTGTCTACTTGTGCCTTAACCACAGAGAGACGCCAGCCTCCTGACACGCACAACCTACATTCAGCCTAAAGTAGGTTATGTGGCTGTTCCAGCCCTGCACATGCATGTTCAGCAGGTCTTCCCAAGTTCAGTAGGGCTGTGATATCTCTGTCTTTGCTTCCGATCATTTCTGTTTCACCAGTGACACTGAGACACATTATAACAGATTGGGTCAGGTTTGACTCACGTATAATTTCACTGAGGTGCTCTTGCATTCAGGTCTTAATTTAGTCCTCCATAGTCACCAGTTCATCATCAGTCATTCCTGAACATGCAGTGGTGCAGGAGCAGTGTGATGTCCTTTAAGGCAGCTGTTCTGGACTGCTCATGACGCAGGAGATTTTGACTCAGATGGGTAAAAGTGATAGATGCCAGTTATAGAAACCTATTTCAGTCTTCCTCCTAGGAAGGCTTCCTCCTACATCCCTGTGCATCGGCTTTAGGCTGGAAAGAATGTTCAATTGAGTACATCCCTTTTTCAGTGAAGAGAAAGCACCTGAAAAGGACAGCTGCCTTCTCAGGATATTTTAATAGATCCTTCTGTCTGTCAGGCAAGTGCTGTTGTGTTTTAACCCATTCCCTGATGTGACTTTGGCCGTTCCACCTGGCACTCTCTTAACATGGAGCAGGGATCATCCCCAGGAGGTAAAAAGAATGAAGAGTCGTAGTCAGAGAGGGAAAGAGGGAGAGAGTTTAAGTGCAGAGAACAAGCCAGGTTCAAGTTACAAAACAGTATTTGGCCTTTTTGTTTTACCATGTATAAATATCTTGAAAGAATCACAGCTTTTCCATTGTGGACTGTATGGGTTCAGTCCTCAGTTCAGAGAATGATAAAAAGCTGGAAGTAATTGGGAAGACACGGTGATTTCTTCACCTCTTGTGTTCTCCAGACCAGCAGGACTGCTTGCATAGTCCTCATCAGCTTCCCTCATTGCCCACCCACAGCAGCCCACCAAGGAGGAACTCCCTTGGCAGGTGCTCATAGGGGAGTGACAGCACCGCTCTCAGTGTCTTTTGAGAGAGGAAACAATAGAAGACCCAGCAGGCCATTCAGTTTGCGCAATGCAAAGGGAACCTTTTCACCCCATCAGAAAGCCAGCAGGGCATGGTGGGGCTCTCACTGCCTCCAACATTCCCCTTCTCTTGGTTTTTGGGGCAAGGAGGCTCCTGTGTGAGGCTGCCTCTGAAGGGAGTTGGGGGATCCACTGGCCATGTGGGTGTAAGGTGTTGGCCTCGGGGATGGCCAGACATACCTGGATGAACATCTAGCAAGGAGTGGCCTTGTAGTGGGGCTTTCAGGGAAAGGTGGAGAAGCCCAGAGAGCCTCTTCTCCATTTGGTGGCATCATATTCTGAAGCCATAAGTTACAGCGTGGGTAGTGGTTTTGTTTCTTCCTGAGGAAACTAAAATTCAAACTCATGGACCCATGCATTCTTCCTTTGCATTGCATAATGCCCAGTGATCATAAAAGCTTTGCTTTGTGGTATTTGAAGCAAAAGGGAGACAGTGGAAAAGTTGGTATTACAGGAGGAGCAACTTAATTTAAGTAACTCCATTATAATGAAAGTAAACCCTCCTTCCAGAAGAACAATGCCAAAGAGCAGCCTCTTCCAGGGGGGACATTTATCATTAGGTCTAATTCTTCGTCTGGTCAGTATCTTGGGACTTCTGCACTGCCAGAATCCTCGTGAGCTCAGAGCAGCACTTCTCATCCACAGACAATACTATAAGACTGTCAGCACAGGAAAAGAAAAAAGGTTGTGAGTCTTTCTGGGTTGGAACGATTACATCTTTCCAAAATGCTGAAGATCAGAATATGAGTATGGCATGCAGAAACATTAATAATGTTAATTTCTTTCCTGCCATTGACAAATAAGTTTAAAAATGGAATAGCGGTAGCTGAAGGAAACAATAGCAAACATATGTTGTTATGGTGTATTTAAAATGTGATGGGGTACAGTATAATTTTTTGTAAATAACTGAAGGAAAATCTATAGCTTACAATTGGACTTTAGAGATAGGATTCATGTCACTTCATTTTAATCACCAAAAGTGTAAACAGATCATCTGAGTTATACTGTGCACTTTTTATAGCCAATCAAAAGAGAAATCTGTGAAAGACAATTCATCCTACTCTAAAATAGGTGCCCAAGCCTTGGGGATGCTGCAGATGTACTCTTTTCTTCCCGTTGTTGAGGAAGCCCAGACAGTTACCCTTGGCCAAACACACATTATGAGATGGTTAAAATAAAGAAAGGTCTCGCGTTGTTTCATGTCCAAGGGAGGTGGAAAGGAAAACATGTTCACCTACTCTGCTGGTGAGGCGAGGCTGAGCGTCCAGGTCTGCAGGGCACCAGGGTGCAGCAACCCAACCTGCAGCCCTCAGGGAGGTACCGGCTGCTGGTTGGCTCGGCTTGCTCAGTGTCTGGGAGTTCATGTCACTCTGAATTTATGTGAGCAGGGAGAAGCTGCACTCTGAAAAACCAGCTGTGGCCTCTGGGCCCACGGCACGAGGATGGCTCTTAACAGCTTCAGCCATGCCAGATGATGAGCGAATAATTTAGCAAGCTGTAAAAATAGAAGCATCTGCACGCTAAAGCACCATTCATTCAAGACAAGAACGGCACACTTTTCCAAATCAAAATGTTTTGAGCAGCACCAATTTTTCCTGTTTCCAACAGGCTCGTTGCATTATTGCACCTATAATAAATTTGTGGTGTGTTTTGATGCTACAGAGCTCACTATGAAAAAATGACTATCAGGCTTATTCCCAACAACAGGTGAAATTTCAGACAGAGGGATGATTCACCTGGCTCAGTCACCTCTTTTTTTTCTTTCTTTCTTTTTTTTTTTCCTTCTGACCATTAATACACTTTTGTCACCAAGGTTGACTAAAACCTCCTCCTCGTTCACCTCTGAATTTCAGCTGTATTTCCTTCCAGGCAGAAATTGAAGCTCTTCTCTTCTGAGTGTGTGTGTAGTCTTCCAGGTGCAAAGGTGCGTGACAGCCCGCTCCTACCCACATGTCCTCCTGTCTCTGACAAGCAGAAGACAGAGATGGAACTGCGGTCCTGCTGACTTCTCCCAGCCTGGTTTTTGATTCAGGGCTGGCATCAGGCAGGCCATCCTGTCCTCCCTTTTTGACCCTGGTTGTCCCACTACAGGATTTCTACTGGCTCCTACACAGCCAATGTGATACACTACAGGCTGTAGCCCTCATATTCTAAGAAGGGTTACATTTGATGTCCTTCCCACTGTTAGCCCAGCTGAATCCCTCTGCAGTTCTGTTTAACCAGGGCTGTTTCTGCATATCTTCCCTTCTCTTAGATCTGTACATTCTTCTGTGTCTGCCTGTGGTTATGCAAACAGCCAGTTTGTCAGTGTTGTCCCAGAAGTTCTAAAACAGAGTTTAATAACCATCATCATTGGAAATGTTTTCACTCTACAACCATATTTTTTGCACGATTAGTTTCGTTCTGGCTCTTCTAGAGCCATTCAGGTAGTTGTGATTCCTCTGATGTTTCCATGAGACACAAAAGTGTAACAGCCATCATGTGTCTGTGCCTGCATACACAGATTGAGCAATTTCATATTCAAAGTTTGCTTAGAAACTGTATTACCTTCTGTATTTTCTTCCCCCTATTTTGGCTGAATTCCCTTCAGCATGTAAAAAGCCTTCAGGCATCTGAGATATCAGCAGTATATTCATTTTATTCCCAGTGCTGTGTTAACAGTGCCATGAGACTTCTCAATGAAGCAGCTGAGCTTGGCTTTTTTCCAGTGGATGCCTTTGAGCACATGGGCTTAATTTTCTTCCTCGTAGTAAACTGTTCCAATCTGTATTTCCTTTTAAAGGCACTTCGGATAGTTCTATTTTCTGTTAGAAAAAAAAGGAAATGACAGTAGTAAATCTGTTTTAAGTAGTATGGAATGTAGAGCAACCTTAAGCAGAATAGTCAGGACTATTAATGAAAATTACCCCTTAGTTGTTTTTAAAGCACAGTCGTGTTTTTACATATTAAGTTCAAGGCACGTGTTGCAGTTCAACTCTTCTTCCTCTCTGTCTTAAAGCTGGTGTGCATTTGACGTTCATTTCTCTCAAAGTGCTCATTATTATATGGGGCTGTTAAGCGCTCTGTGCAGTCCCACTGATTCAAGGTCTGTAGGTGATGCTGACACATATCCATCACGTTCAACTCTTTCCATACATCACTCTGATGATTGCAGTACTGTTGAAGCCAAGTATTCACTTGATACAGCAGTAGTGATTACTCCTTTGCTTTGTGGTCTGCTTCTCCGCTCCTGCACTGGCAGGAGGATGGGCTGTGTCTTCCTTTCTTTAACTTCTTGGGCACCTAAAAAGCCTTACTAGATTTTTATCTATCTCATTCATTTTTCTTTCCTTTTTTTTTTTTTTTTTTGAAGTGTTACCTCCTGGGCTAACACTGCTGTGGTGTACACAAAGAGTTGCCTTGGACAGTACTGTTACAGTTGGATTTCAGTTAATAAAAAATCAGATTCTTGGTGGTGAAAACTATCTCATGATCTTAATCACTAGGATTTGAATTAGAATTATGAACCAACAGGAGTTAAGATGAGCAAGAGAAAATTAGGCTGACTGGCCCTCTGGTATATAACTTCCGTGTTTTATCATACAGATTAGGTAATAGATGTAGTAATATAATAGCCCAGTCTTGATTTTAAACTACAATAGCTCAGTCTATTAGTAGGAGTTATAACTAGCTAACTAACTTCCACTGGCATGAGATCACAATTAGGCTCTCTCTCAATTTCTCTTAGTCTGTTATTTGGCCAGAAGTTACATAGCAGAAGTGCATCGCCACAAACTAAATGAATCCTCTGGAGGAGAAGTTTTTGTTTCAGTGAATCAAATTTGTTGCTTAGTACGTATGAGCAAAAGGCAGTGCAGGTGTGCATCAAGGACAGAATTTGGGTCCATCACCAGCCACAACTGTGTATTTAATATTCCAGAAATAAATCCAGTGATTGCTTTTTCTCTGATAAACTGTAGTGACCCGATATGAAGCCTGAAATTACAGTGATCAGTTTTCAAAGTCTATCACTAAAATTACTGCCTATATGGAACATCTTGCGGAAAGGCTTGCAAGAGCGTAGTGTTTCATTAAGTAGGATAAGAAATAGTAATAAAAGCAATAAATAATAATAAAACTTCTTTTTTTCAGAGTCACTTTTCTGTGAAAAAAGGAGCTGCAGCCCTGGGTATTGGTACAGATAGTGTAATTCTGATTAGATGCGATGAAAGGTAAGTAAAGACACCAATTGCTATTCCTTTTGTTGGTACATGGAAGTGCATCACCAGGTGCTTAACACAGGGAGAGCACGTTGGATATAGTCAACAGTATAACTCATAGAGCTATCATCTTCAGTCAGCCTTGCAATGATTTATCCCACTTGAGGGGCTGTAGTTGTAGTTTCTTAACGAATCGGTTTTTGGAGCTGATAAAAAATCCTGAAGTTCTCTTCCTCAAGGATTTTTTGTATTTCTTTTTCATCTCTTCCTGAAGTGAAACAAAAAGTTGAACTAATAATCTTTACATATATTTGTACATTCCAGTGAGAAACCACAAAGGAGTTTTCTTAGGGAAGATGCTCTTGCGTTTCGATACACTGAAATTAGCTGAAATGAGCATTTTAAAGGACTGAAATATTGAGGAGCATTTGCTAATGTAATTGTATTACTTCATGACCCCGGAATCCTTTTTGGCTGGATGGCATTTCCCATAGTGGGAATATGCCCCTTGCAGTGGGACGTGCAGTCAGTTCTCTGAAGGGTCCTTCCAGAACCATAGGCAGCATGGGCCAACAGTGGGATGACCCATGGAAGGAGCAGCACCGCAGGCTGCGTGCAGTTCTGTAAGCACCACAAAATTGGTGGTAGATGAAGTCTTAACTCACCCAACTAAGAGGTTACCAAAACCCATTTTGTGAAAGCAAAGAGACATTAACAAAATGAACTCGATTTGATGAAGATTCACAATTTACTGGAAAAGCACACATTCTGTGGGACAAATGTAAATTAAAAAATCCTCATCCATTCTACTGAGAAGCTTTTCAGTAAAATATTCTCTTGCAGTAAGTCCCAAATACCACTGTTACAAGGTATTGAAGTGTTTATGACTCTAGCTTAAATGGAAAGTTTTCCTGCAATGAAAATTCTTTGCAACTGCTGTAGAAGTAGAACACCAAATTAAGCAACTTACAGTGCTAATCACAATGCCTGCAGGTTGATTTGTGGGCTTAGTATCTCTTTATTAACAATTTGTCTGTGACGAAACCAGGACTAATTTTTAGACTAGAACTTTCCTAGTTTCAGTTATTCTTTCATTGTTTTGAATGGGTGAAAAGAAGGACGGATTTTGCAAAACAAACCTGAGTAATCCAAACCCATTTCTTCTGACCCAGTCACTGACTTGTGAGGTGTGTAAGGATTAAAACTTGTCATGCCTAACAGGATCTTATTACTAAAAACTGATATTTTGTTTTATTTGCATCCATCTAAATATCACGAAAAAAGTCGTGTTTTTTTTCAAAAGTAAATCTAAAAATTGTGGTTTTGTTTTCCTCAAAGTACTATTTTGAGCTTTAGTAGAAGTTATTCTTTTTGTATTCATAGCAAGAAGAAATGCAAATTATCCCTGTACTGTAAGGAAGGATATGTCTGTCTATACTAAGAACTAGGAAGTCCTTCGAAGTATATACACACACACACACATATATATATATATATATAAATGTAAATGGACAACACTGAGACCCAGTGATGAATTTATTCCTGTAATGTGGGGAGCTGTCATATTTGTATTACCGTTATGTGTGCTCTCAGCTAGTCTTGCTTGTGGCTAAAGCAAAGAAATGCAACCTCAATGTTCAGTATCAGCTCTGTTTTACCTTGCATCTGATTCATTTATGAGATTTTATAAATTGGCCTTCAAGCCTTTTACCACTGAGTCTGAATCTCAGGCAAATGGTTCATTTTAAATGTGTTGCAAATATGGTATGCAGCCAACGCAGAGTGCTTGGCAGTGCATCCGAGTCTGGGCTGGTTGCTTTGTCTCACATCTTGCTTCAAGCAAACATGAACATGTAATGCACTAGTAACTGTGAGCAGTCACCCTGAAACAAGCCCATCCCTGGGACCAGGACATGGAGAGTGCTGCTTACACTGGAGCTGTTGCAGTGCTCGGGCCGTGCAGCTCAGCCAGCATTTTTTTGTGCCTGCTAAGAGGGGTTTGGCACCCAGGGAGCATCTTGGGAGCCTGGGCTGAGCCCCTTGCTTGGGGCTGGGAACAGTTTCTGGGGCTGCAACATCCAACAGGACTGGGATGCTCTGTGGGTCTGCCTCAGTCTTTAACGGGAGGTGACTGTGAGATAGTGTCTGTGTTGCCATCACCGTGTTGATGCAGATCGGTTGAAAAAGTAAGCAGGCTGAAAGTGTAGACTAATGGACAGAGTCTATCTGAGCTCTTCAGTGCCTCATAAGCCATGGGCAAAAATGTCGCTTTGTTCCTTTTTGGGTTTACCATTAAGTGGAGAAGTAACAGCAAAAGATGATTTCAAGACCAAATTTCTAATAGAACTCTCCTTTTCCCAGAGGGAAAATGATTCCATCAGACCTTGAAAGAAGAATTCTTGAGGCCAAACAAAAAGTAAGTTACTATTAAGTTTACTCACATTTCTGCTTCCCCCAACAAAACAAAAACAAAAGTGAAAAACCACCATCCTGATACAGCTAGTTGGTTTGGCAGTAAAGCTCCATCCAAATCTCCTGGCGCTGCATTTCCTTTTGCATAATGAAGTCCAGACACTTCTGATTGTTTAAGACCCAGTTCAGCAAATAAATGTAGGCACTCTCCACCTTTATTGCTCTGAGTACTGTTTATGAAGTCAACAGAAAATGAATTGAAAACAAAACACTGGTGCAAGTTTCTGCATACTCAAGGCATCAGAGTGCA
This sequence comes from Gallus gallus, assembly GCF_016699485.2. Lineage (NCBI taxonomy): Eukaryota > Metazoa > Chordata > Aves > Galliformes > Phasianidae > Gallus > Gallus gallus. The sequence continues at coordinate 16,189,339 of NC_052533.1, read as the reverse complement.
AAATCCAGGTGACTGTGTGCTCCTCAGTGATGCACAGCATTTAGCAGCAGGAGTCCAAGAGATGGTCCTTGGGCACTGAGGTGCCTTGTGGAGAAGATTTGCTTTACATGACATTCCATGCAGCAGACCCTTTTGTTTTGGGTAGGTGACAGAGCAAAACTGTTCCTTTGAGCCCTTACCCATCTCCTGCATCTTCAATAAATAGGAGACTGGTTTGGAAGTTTGCTGCCACCTTAAGGTAGAAACTGTAATATCACTAGTATCTAAATTAACAAGAAACCCTGTGATGTAGCAACTGTGTCCTCTAGGAGCCACTTGTGGGCTCATTGTGCAGGCAGCCATCAGAGCAGTGCCAGCTCCAGCAGCACAGGAGGAGTTAGGGCTGCTGCTGTCTGACTTTGCCAAATGCCTCTGTGCTTTCTTGTAGGGATTTGTTCCTTTTCTAGTGAGTGCCACAGCTGGAACAACGGTGTACGGGGCATTTGACCCACTCATAGCTATTGCAGACATCTGCAAGAAATACAAAATCTGGATGCATGTGGATGTAAGTATCATCTTGGGTGGGTGGGTGAGGGAGGCAGATTCCAAGGCACGTAAGCACGAATGTATTCACTTTTTCAGAACCATCATATTTGTCTCCTGTAATTAAGTCTCTTATCCAAGTGCTGACTTCCCAGTCCTCTGACAGGCTCAGGTCAAGGGGATGTAACAGGAGCTGTGACTGTGCAGTACTCATAGTAAATGGGATGCTTAAGATGGATGACCTATTTAGAGTGCTTTGGGCTTTCAGCTTTATCTTTAAATATCACTACTCCAAGAAATCCATAAGAACCATAATGCGCATTGGCTCTGCTTCTGTAGCAGCTGCAAAATAAATACATAAGAAAAAATCTACGTTATTTTCTGGAGTAAGCACCCCAAATTGCGCAACAGATTAATCCAGATGCTAAAGAGATTTATCAGATTGGCTGCTTTGCTCAGCTTTATGTGGGTTCTTGCCGATAAATCTTTCTGAAGGATCATCTTTCAGCCCTGGAATGGATCTTACATCATTTTTGCAAACTCTTTTTTTTCCAAGCAGGCTTGGTAGCTGAATTTCCATAGGGCTGACTATCATGCTTTTGATTACTTTGTCAGCCCAAATCATTCCAATTTAAGAATTCCTGTTTGCCTTCAACTGCTGCTCAGCCACATGAAATACCTACCTGTCCCAGATCTCTGTAAGAAAAAGCAAATGGGGGAAGGCACAGATGTCATCCTGGAGAAATGCAGAGGTGTCGTCTTATTAAGATAATGTATCTTGCCTTGTAGGGAGCGTGGGGTGGCGGGCTGCTGATGTCTAGGAAGCACAAATGGAAGCTAAATGGTGTTGAAAGGTATGATTTATTAGCATTAATTAAACACATTTCTTAAATGCCTTTTAGTGTACTTGTGATTACCATAGCAGTATCTATAAACACAAATAAAAATCAGGCCCTGTTATCTCCAGGATACAGAAGGAAGGAATTATGCAGACTGCCCTTCCAGTTGAAGCAGCACTGCCCTGTGCCTTTGTTCAGTGTTACAGTCTGGCAGCACTGTGCTTTGTAGTGCAAACAGCAGACATTTTTTGTTTGCATTTTTATTCCTTACAACGTGCATTCTTGGGTCCAGAGTGGTTTCTGCAGCGTCCTCTGATTCCCTGTCCAAAATGAATTAGCAGTTGTATTTCTCTGTCATGAATGTTGGAGGGTTTGCCTGCTGAGGTCTGAGTATAAAAGGTAGATGGATGCACCTGCAGCTGGGACAGTGTTAGGGCATTCACTAACCACTGCTCCATCACTTCTGGAAGGAATGCCACCTCCCGACTGTGCTAATGATGTCTGGATATACACATTTGGAGTCCTGAGCTCGTCAACATTACATATACACACAGCTGAACATAAATGATAGCAGTATAGTTCAGCATCTGAAAAGACTGCACTTAAACTCCCAGAAACTTGCCCAGAAACTTTTAGTTGAGCTATGGATCTCCTTGCCGTGGGATGTTAAGATTTACTTGAATTCAAGGGAAGACAAACAGAAATTATTTATGACTTCAGGGAGCCACAAGGTGACATGAGGCTTGAGGAGTATTTCGAGGAAGTTCTTATATGCTTGCCCTGTTTTACATTCTTCCAGGCATCGATTTGGGCCACTTACTAGAGACAGTGTGCTGGGTACATGGAGTCCTGCTCACATTTGTTTATTTTCCAAAGCTGTTCAGGATTAAACTATAGTCCCTCCTGCCTTCTTTTATCTCTAAATCAAATTATTGATTAAAATTACAGGTGATTTCCTCAACCTATTCCTACTACCACGTATCTATCTCACATGCAAAATTTGGAAAGCAGACAATGGTTCTATGAATTTGATATACTTTAGTTAAGACTGCCTCCAGTACTCCAGATTTATATACTGTCCTTTAGAAAGACATACATCCAAATACCCACTGCATTAGAAAAATCTGAACAGTTGTCTCTGAGGATAATTTGGGAAAAAAAGTGTTTTCCACACAAATTGCTGTCAAAATTCTTTGGGAATTAGAAGTTCAGGTTGAATCCACATTGCAGAATTTTCCAAGCAGGATGCTTTAGGTCCAGAATTTCTCTAGTGCTTGGTAAGCACCATCTCCATATGCCAAGTGGGGAACTAATGAAGTTCTTATTTCCAGTCCTGTTACGCTGCTTGATGAACACAGCAGCCCACTTCAATTTGTCCAGATTTCAAATGTGGGCACTTCTATGTGCCCACCACAGGTCCAGTTTCTATGGACAGTTCCATTTTGTGGTGCGTTATAGGTCTGAATAGAACTGGAGCTGTTACTTGTGTTTTATGGGAGAGGAAGGAGCAAGAAGGAACAAAATGTCCCTGTCCATTGCAGGGGAGTTGGACTAGATGACCTTTGAAGGTCCTTTCCATCTCAGACAATTTTTTGGTTGTAAGAAGGGACCATTGAATGAAGCACTCTCGCTTCAAGTATTCCCATCCTTCTAGTAACAGGCAGTCCAGAAAAAAACACATGTCAAAGAAAGAGGAGCTGCAAAGCCATCTTTACGATCCCCTGTGGGCTGTGTGTGGCACATTTTGAAGAGCACCTGAAGGAAGCATGTGTCTGGAGCAGATAGGTCTGACCACCATCAGGACACACAACCTGGTGCCCCGCTCCCAGGGTCTGGACAGCGGTGAGAGCTACGTGAGAAAATCATGCCTGCAGCTGGATGAATGCTCTGCTCAGTCTGGGCATCCTTCCCAGAGCTGCGGCTGGACAGTGAGAGCACCCTGGTCTGGTTTTAATGATGGCTGAGGCCCAAATTCTGCCAGCCTTGAATCTCTCATGTCATCCATTTGGAATCTCCAAAGGAAAACTTCTTTTTTTTTCTGTCTATGATCCATAGTAAAAAAAAATCACAAAGGTGTTTGGTGCACGGTTATTTTGGGGAGCATGAGATGCTTTAGAAAAACATCTGTGGATCCACGCAGCTTTCCTTTGCTGTTTCTTGCAGTCAGCAGTTTCTTCAAGCATATACTGATGGCTCAAGCCCAGAAAAACTGTTGAAAAACAAATGAAAATTATTTTGGATAATTATGATATTTTTCTGGATGCAATTGGGATAAATCTGGGGAAATAAATGACCCTAGGGTAAATTGAATGTTTTAGGCAGATAATTAACATCTGGCTGTTGTCAGTAAATAATCCTTTTGTTTAAGAAAACCTATACCACTACTGTTACCTAGAGGTCTCTTAAAGGTTTTTTGCCTGATTCAGCATAGACACAGATAAAAATGAAAAAGTACCATATCAAAGGAAATTCATGGACCTGAGCGCATGTTCAGAATCATTAGCTCTGATGTTGTAATCAGATGGCTGACTCTAAGCTGATTAAAAGCTGCCAAGTATTCATGAAGCCAAGCCAAGTGGCCAGATGTTGCCTCTGGAAGGCTATTGCCTACACATTTTGCATCAGGCACTTGTGCAGTCCCATTTAAACAGCAGAGAAGAAGGCACAGAAGTGTTGCACAGTGTCCCTGCACATTTTGGAGTTGCTTGCTTTGAAGGAGTGAGAGCAATTTGGTAGGAAATGATAAGGACGAGCATAAACCTATAAAACTGTCTCCAAATCTATGAAGGAAAATACTGCCATATTCTCACATACTCACTTCTGTTCAAACAAACATTACCTACAAGTGCATCCTGAGTCCTTTAAGTGCTTACATGGCCAGTTGACTCATTTGTAGCAATTCACACCATCAAAACTCAAATCACTGCACTACACAAAATCACACTCTCTGTGCGTCCTTGTCAGCTTGCCAGATAGGATGCATATGTATACATCTATCAGCCAGTCATCATATGTAATAATAGTAATTAACAATTAGACAGTCAAGTGTAACGCAAAATTAAAACAATAAACGTTGTTACTGGACAGTCCGCCCTTCAGCACTCGCCACAGTCCCAAATGTCTCTTCTCTGGTCTGTACTGTGACAGCACTCTGTTTCTTCACAAGACCTGGGCTGACTGCTGTTTTTGCAGAGCATATGTCCTGAGGGGAGTCAGACTCAGGATCTTTAGAAGGCTGAATTTTTTTGTGTTTATTGCCGTGGTAATTTTGTTCCCGATTGTCCAGTGTGAATTATCGTATCCAAACTAAAATGGAAGGAAGTAAAATGAAAGTTACCATCAGCACAACACTGAGAAAAATTACTTCTGGCCAGGTTTTCCAAGCTAGTCAGAGATTTAGAGGTACCCAGAAATACCTAAAGGAATTTTCAGCTAGAATCTTACTGACACTGAAATTAGTGGGAGGGAATCTGCTACTTTGCCAGCTCCCTGTCTGCGTATTTGCTCTGAAGGCCTTATGACTTTAGAAAGTTCATCAGTCAAGTGAGTTGTTGAGAAGTTTACCTTGTGTTTATAAAGTACAAATGACTCTCCAGAAGGATTAATACTGATTACGTGTAGTGGATAGAGCAGTTAACCTGTGATAAGTTGCCAAAATGGCCATCCAAAAACAGTCCAGAGCTAGGTCCCTGAGGAAGGCATTGCTTTCTTACTCTCAGCTGAGATTCCTTTCAGCTTTACTTCCTCAAACAAAAGAAGAAGGTGTGCTTTGCTCCTTGTTCGTTATTATTCTGACCATTACTGAATGTCTCCATGGTTTCACTGCAGTGGAACAGTGTCTGAGCTTTGCATGGTTTTCTGTCGCAGGGCCAACTCGGTGACCTGGAACCCTCACAAGATGATGGGAGTCCCGCTGCAGTGTTCAGCCCTGCTAGTGAGGGAAGAGGTACGTCCCAAAATCCTTGCTGCTCTGGCCCTGTCTGACATTTTGCTTCTGACAGTCCTGGATGTTTTCTTCACACACGTCATAGCTAATAGTTGCTAATGCGATGAGGGTTATAAAAGAAACTGAGAAACAGCTCTCTACGCACAGGCTGAGGGCTGTGTGGGTAAAAGGGAATTAAAGCAGCCGTCTACTAGAAATGATAGATTTAATTAATGGCAATATCTTTACAGTGTTGTGGCTTTGCATGCAGAATGCCTGTAGTAAAGTTGTAGGTGCATAGCTGTGTAACCCTGCTGGTTTCTGTGTGGTGTAAAACATAGCTGTAGGCAAAATCCCATCCTCTTAGAGTGAATGCTGTGGTACGAATGCAGTGTGACATTTCATCCATAATCAGGGCATCATTACACTTCCTAGACTAGAAATGATAGAAAGTTCAGTCCAGCTCTGGTCCATATATCCACTTTGGGGCATATGGAAAATAAAAAGGGAGGACTAAGTTCACTTGGAAGAAGTAGTACTAGAACTCGAATTACCCTTCAAGCCTATAATTTTCATGTAACCATCAGTTACTGGGACAGCTTCTATACAACCACTACTTAGTAGATCAGCTATCAAAAAGCTGGTTGCTGTTTTGCTAACAGCTGTACGACAGATTGTACACAAAGCGGTTGCGCTTAAGAAGAGAGAAGCTGGCTTTCATTTGCCCTCTGGGTCAGTCCTCTGAGACAAATCCCACCTGGTTGAAGTCAGTACCATCCTTGACCTCTGGTGAGAACAGATGGCTCAGATTAGAGAAAGCCAATTTCTCCCCATCTCCCCCCGCATTTTACTATCTCAGTTTTGAGTTATATGTAAAGCTTGGACTTAATGATAAACAGCAAAGTTTTGAGCGTTATTGGGCTGGAAATTGCTCTTTCAGCAACCGCCACAAGGTATATCTTAAACTTGGTTGAAGACTTCACTAGAACCAGAACATGACCTTCTGCATTTCACTTAAGAAGCTAAAAAGAAACCTCATGCTTTCATGGGCCAGGTTCTATGCCTTATTGGCTGCTGGCCCTCCCACAGAGCTGCCTCTCTACACAGTATCTGCCAGCCCAGAAACAGCTCTAGCTGGCTCTTTTAAGGCCATTTGCTCTTTTTCGAGGCTTTCCTTGCCATTTAAGCATCCAATCTGAGCACTGCTGATTTCTTGGACAAGAACGGTGCCTCTAAAAAAATGAAAGAAACCAATGACAAGCAGAATTTTAGAGACCAAACAATTATTAGAAAAGTGGTGCAAAAATCTTTACATTAGTCACAAAATTGGCTTGATCTGAGTCAACTAGGCATTTCCTCTAAGTGCCCTGCAAGAAAAGGAGGAAAAGGAACCACAACAAGGAGCAAAGAGTGAGATCCAAAACTGAGCTTATGTGTAATGATGCTGAGAAGCACAGTGGCCAGAGTTTATTTGTAAAAAAACCTTGGCTCACTCTGGGAGTGGCTTACACAGTGCTGGGTCACAGGTACCCAGCAGTGTCCTGGGCACTGAATGAGACAAGGAAAACTTAGGCCACTGAGCAACCAAGTTTGGTATCCCTTTTTTCTTTCAATCTTTCTCTTGCCCTTGGACACATATTCTGCTGAATTTGCGTGCTTGTAGTTTCTGCTGTGCAGCCCCTTACCAAACACAACCCTCAAAACAGTAGAGTGCCAGAACGACTTTTTTGTATCTCTGTTTCTATAAGGGACTGATGCAGAGCTGCAATCAGATGCATGCTTCCTACCTCTTTCAACAAGACAAGCACTATGACCTGTCCTACGACACTGGGGACAAGGCTTTGCAATGTGGGCGGCACGTTGATGTCTTCAAGCTTTGGCTGATGTGGAGGGCAAAGGTAGGACTTCCTGCAATATACTTGTTTGCATTAAAATAATGCACACCAGATATCAGTTTCTCATCTGTAATCATCATGCTAGAATATACCTGACCTGAATTTCCCATATATAACATGAAAGAAGGAATATTATTGTTTTCTCTTTTTTATACTTTTAACAATTTAGCTTCAAAGAAGAGCATGTGATTTTGAAACTTAAACTCCATAGCTTTGCATAGCATTTGCTTTGTGTAACTGTAGAAGTCTAACAGCATAAATCATACATCTAAGAATGTTGTTATGTGCATTTCTGGAAGTAAAAAGATGTTGTATTTTAAAGACATTCAGAAATTAAACATGGCAAATTGAGACTGAAATATGTAGTTTCGTTCCACGAATGAGATATGTGGTCACCTTTTGGAGGAGTTGGGGAAAACTCATCAAAATCTGTTCTCTAGGGAACCTGAAAACACCAGATCTAATGATTAATTCATCTGTACTTGTACAATGGTGCTAAATAAGTTCTTCTCTATATTTACTCAATCTTAATATGTCAAGTTGCCCCAGGTTTGTTCAGAGAAGATGACGTCACTGTTTTCATTTCCAGAAAGCCTTAAAAGATCCTTGTGTGCTTCATTAAAACTCTCCAAACAATTCAGAGACAGACATGCAGTATGGCTGGAGGTGTGGAGTTCTGGAGAGAAGGATATGGGCTGCTGTGGCTGCAGAAGCTGCTGTACTAACTGGGGTCCCCAGGCTGCAGGCAGTTGTAGCCACATCTCCCTTTAGTTCCAGGCCTTTCTCTCGGGGCTGTACTGGCTCTCTTTGGTTTTCAAACTCTCTGAACATAGAGGGATAATGACATGGGCTTTTAAGTCAGTTCTGCACTGCCAGAATAGATTTAGCAAGGATGCTTCTCCATTACTCAGAGACATTTTTTCTTTTAAACCCTGTATTTTCAATATGCCTTTTACTGCTCTTTCTCTTCTCACACCCCACTTGTAATACTAGTGTTGCAAAATAGGATGTATATTTCCTAAGTGGTTTATCTATTCCAGCTGTTGATTCCCCTTCCTCCTCCTTCAAGCTGGATCCTTTGTTTGTGGCATCTCAGCTGGTGACTGCAGGAACAATCATGATGTCACGGGCAGAGGATTAGGACTTCTGCCAGAGAAGAAAAAGCAGGATTTGTGGGGGTCTTATAGACATGGCTTCTGACTTGATGTGGTGTCAATTAGAATAAAAGGAGGAAAAACACCAGGGAAGCAGGGCAGCATTTGAACAAAATGTGCCTTTTCACAGGCATCAGGCTCGTCCCTGAAAGCACATTTTTGTGTTCAATTAAAAAAAAAAAATACTATTGGAAAAAGCCCCATCTCATCATCTTTCAAAGATTAAAGTCCCCTCTTCTGAAAATGGCCTGAAACACCCCATGTGTGGAACTCAGCATCTTCCTGTGGAGACACAGTTTTGTGCCAGCCCAGGCAGCTCTGTAAAACCCACCACTGAGAGCACCCCTCATCACCGATGTTACCACTGTTTTGCTGAGAACTGAGCTAGTTTTGGGAGCTTATTTGCAGAGGTAGCAGTAGGGGAGCCAGTGGCAAGACCTGCATGAGCTGCACACAGGAGAGCATCCTTCACCTGGCAGAACTGCGTCCTTAATCTGTCCCACACTGACTTCAGAGAGGTGATTCGTGGTGGGGCTTTAGTGAGTGCTGCATGGGCCTTTCGCTGTGTCTGCTCACAGAACAGTCACTCTTTTTTTCCCCTTTTCTCTGAAGGGAACCACGGGATTTGAAGCACAAATTGATAAGTGCTTGGAACTTGCAGAATACCTGTACAACAAAATAAAGAACAGAGAAGGGTATGAAATGGTGTTTGATGGAAAGGTATGTACTATAACTGCTTTTTTTCCCAATTGGTCACCTGAACTTACTGTATATACCAGGACACTACCAACAGGTCAAACCTACAGCACATGATGGCACACAGTGCCCTTGTATCAAAACCTGTTGTTGTGCTGATGCTTTCTTAGACGATCCAGGGACAAGGCATAACTTACCAGTTTATACAGTGTCACCCCACTGAACCTAAACAGTGACATCTCAGGATAAAGCAGAACACACACAGTCAGAACCAGCTTTCAAGCAGCAAAAAGCAGTTGTCATTTTGTAATTCCAGGGTCTGTTAGGAATGCGGGTTGCAGCACGACATGGGGCTGGTGCTGCTTGGGCTCATGTGGCAGCAGTGACACCACGTTCCTTCAAGCATGTCACTATGCAGTTTATTTCCCACACCTTGCACATCATCACTGAATTTGGTCCATCGAGTCTGATGATGGGTAGAGATACTGACAGCAGTCAGAATTGCTGTAGCTCACACATTCAGCATAGAGGAACACAGCAAGGAAAGCAACTGCTGGCAGACTGCAAAAATACACAGAATGTCAACTAATTCTGCCTTTCTGTTCAGTGCTCCCACATTAAGTTAAACTAACTAAGATGCTGTTATGCATGCATATTAATACAGAAGCTAGTGGAATCAAACAGAGCAGTAATAAATTTTATTATATATACAAAAATGTTAGACTATTTCATGTACCACCTGTGGCTACTGTTTACAGGACTGGATCCTGCATTATGCTGTCATGTAATAACAGTAAATGAGAGAGTCCTCACCTCTAAATTATCTCTGATAGTCTCTCACCTTATCCACGTATTCCCTTCAGCCTCCTGGGGGAACAGCACCTACAAAATCTAGATGCTTCTCAGCAGAGGGTAAATATATTTGCACAGCTGGGTGATGTATTTCTGCAACTGACATCCTAGGAATAAATTGCCTAAAATTATCCTTTCTGCATTAATAACGATGATGACTCTCAGTGGACCACAGTAATGAAAACCATTCATTGCTGTCACAATATGATGCATGAGAGGGGGAGAAGGCATGAGCTTAATTGCAACTGAGGTATTGTGAGCGTTTCTTACAGTGTAAACCACTGTTATTCTGTGCTTAGCCTCAGCACACAAACGTCTGCTTCTGGTATATACCTCCCAGCTTGCGCGGCATGGAAGACAATGAAGAAAGGATGAGCCGCCTCATGAAGGTAAGCAGCGTCTCCAGGGTGTCATGCACTGAGCAGCAAAGACATTACAGGCAGGCAGGCCCAGAAATGATCTTCAGGGTCTGGTCACCTGGCTGTATTCTGGCAGATGATACTTCCATGGTCATCTTGCTGCAGGTTAGTCTGGCACCACTCCACTTTGGCCTCCAAGTTCAGTATTCTTGAGCTGGCCTCTTCTCTAGAGTTCTTACTGGAACCCTGTGTATATTTACTGAGGTTAACGTAAACAGCAATGAGTGAAGCCCACAGAGACAGCAATGTCTGTGCTCTCTGTCATACAAAAAGAAGATGGAAAACAATTGCAACTTGTTTTGAGCACCACAAGAACCAGTTACCGTGTGCTAATTGCCTGTGAGCAAAACTGAGAAAGTAGGAGGGAAATTCCCCAGCAGTTTAAAGAGCTGGACAAAGAAACTGGATAAACCCAGTATCTTTCAAATGAGCCACTTATTCCTTAGCCATTTATTCCTGAATGGAGGTTAACTGCTTTATCAATATTGGACTGATTTTCACCTTAACAGCTTCTTACATCCCTTCATCCTTACAAAAAAAAAAGAGGAAAACAAAAACCAAACCAAAACAAAAACCTCTGCTTTTTAGTTATAATAATAGTAATAGTAATCATCGTCATCATCCCCTGCTTCTTGTTGATCACCACTGCAGGTGGCACCAGTGATAAAAGCCAGGATGATGGAATATGGGACGACCATGGTGAGCTATCAGCCTCTGGGAGACAAAGTGAACTTCTTCCGGATGGTCATCTCAAACCCAGCAGCAACTCATCAGGACATTGATTTCCTGATTGATGAAATAGAGCGCCTGGGACAAGATTTATAATAACTGGGTGTGAAAGGCTGTTCCTGGACCTCTGAGTAGACAATTAAGTTGTCACAAACTGTGCGAATGTATTTGTAGTTTGTTCCAAAGTAAATCTATTTCTATATTGTGGCGTTGGAGTAGAGTACAGTTTAAAATCAAAAAAACCATGGCTCCTTTAAAGTCCTTTCCTGAGTTTTAGAATACCTCATTAATAATTAGCTGCACAAAAAGCTGCATTGAAACAAATGAGGAAGAACAGATGTTTAAAATTTTATCCCAAATTTTAACACGGGGACTACTTTAAATTAAAAGTGGTCAGAATGAATGATGCCAAATTTGCCCAAAATGGTGACAAAATCAAACTAAGGGAATAGGGAGAGGGTAGTGAGAAACAGAGTATACAAGCCGTTTGTTTAAAAGTGGAGGTATTTTGCCTTTTTCATAGTATTAGAACAGAATTTCTAATTTACCTATAGCAGCATTTCAAATGTATTTAAATAGGTATAGTTTTACAAAAGGAAATATATATATATATATATAAAAACCCTATTTTGTAAAATATATATTTTTGTTTTATATGGGTTATAAAACTGCAAGGACAGAAGCTGAAAATTAACTAGAATTCTTTTTCTTTTGATGGAGGTGCCTCAAATATTTATTACTGCTTATTTTAAATCACAAGCCCACATACATTCTGAAGAGGTACCCGTACCTCATTTCTCCATGTCACATGGATTGTAGGTCTCCAGGGTTGATTACTGAAAAACCTCAAGAGTACTGCAGCTCTTAAAACCACTTAATAAGATCAATTACAGTACAACAATAGGATGCTATTATTCCTAATTATGTTTCCCACTTGGCCTAACTAAGCAGACGCACAATCAATCTACAGCGCTAACCAAGACTGAAATAAGGTTGTATTTGGATGGTTTCTTTGACCTGTGGAAAAAAAGCCTATCCAAAAAAAGTCACATGTCTGAAGAAGTGCTTACGTCATAACCATTTCTGCTCTGAGCAGCACAAAACTGCACAAAATATGCATTTCCTGGAATGCTTTCTAAAGAAAGCTTCGTTAAGAGGGGAAAGGCTTCTTATGGATGTACAGGTCTGCATGACAAGGCCTAAACTAAACATGACCATAATCCAGATGGCAGTGTTGGAGGTTGTTTGAGGTTGTTGTTTGAGGTGGAGTAACAAACTGTGTTGTCAAAGGTTCTCCCAGTACTGGACTATGTCCTTGTTTGCTACAACTTTTGAAATGGCAGAAAATGAATGAGCTTAGGCCGCATCTGCCTAGAACAGCCCATGCAGAGTCTCACCAGCCTTAGAAACCATGGGCACGACTCTTGCAGAACTCATGGCTGCCCCATTCCTCACCATTAGCAGTGACTCTGAGATGGCAGCTGAAGTTTATCCTCTTTTCCCCTTCAACAGCTGGAAGTGTCAGTAGGAATTACGAGGCTCAGGTCTGTCTATTTATAACCCTACAAAAGTTTTGGTTTTAACTTTGCCTACGTGGCCAACTTGTGTTTGTAAAGCAATATTGTTTTGCTGGCTCTAACATACTTGAAGAGAAAATAAAAAGTGTAATGTGCGATGTGGTTTTAATTTAATCTAAAATAAATGAAGTACTAATTCAGCATAATATCATGAGGACATGAAGTAAGAGGAAATAGTGTCTGTAATTGTGTTGCCTTTATTATATTGATAGCACTGTTTTGTCACCTCAGATTGAGGCTGTGCACTTTAGATTTAAACTGTACAATGTTGCAAATCAACATGTGTTGCTGTATAAGCTTGTACAATATATTATTGATATGTCATTATTTGTGCGGTTGTAGTATTGACTCTTGATATTGTAAGAACTGCATTTACGCCAGTCCCTCTGCTATACCTTTGCTTGGTAAGAACCTCTCCTCGTCAGCTTTTAGGCAGCCCTCACCTCACTTAGGTGTGTTGCCATTGCTACCTATGGTGCATACTGTGGTAATTTGTTCTGTAGAGGAGGTGCCAACTGTGGCAGGAAGGACTTCATGTAACCTCCTCTAGATGTGTCACATCCACCAGCCTAACCACTGAAATACTGAGTAGAGCAGCAAATTACAGTCTTTCTTGCTGTGTAAAAGGCAAGAAAAAAGAGCATAAAAGTACAAATTGAATGGGGACAATGGTGAAGGTGATCAGTAGCCTGGTTACATCTTGCATGTGCAATTCTGTTTTAAAGTACTAAGTGCATACAATGTATTTATTAGCTGTGTGTGCCAGTCCAAGATTCACATTCGGTGTTCCAGGAGAACCAGCATTTTTTTCCACATTACAATGTTTATTGCAGCCAGGAAAGAGCGACACAGCAACCTGTTCTTGTGTTTGACCAAAGTATCTTATCTGTGTTGTTGATCTAAATCCAAATAAAAGTGTAAAACGTGGCTGTGGGTCTTCTCATTAGCAGCACCGATGGGCACTGTGCAAAAAACAGATTTATCACGTGTGCCATTTCGGAGCAAGGCCCCAATAAAGAGAATGTTTAATTGTACCCCTTTCTGTGTCCCTGGATCCTTTTTTCACAGCAAATGCATTCTGTTGATTACTGTAACATAAAAACAGTTTCATCACCAGACCCTTTTTGAGGCTATTCTCAGAATCAGCATACAAGTGTAAATCTGCCATCTGCTGCTCCTTTACCTTATCTTTACAAGATGGATTTAGTTGCTTTATTCTCCCCAGACAAGCTCCATAATTTTTTTATGCTTTGTTTTGTCTTTTCATTCTACGAGCACTTATCCCCAAATTAACCATCAACCATAATCAGCCTACAGCACAGCAGTGAAATCAGTCAGGGCGCTTTCCAGGGCAACATGAGCTATATGATGGCAACAGTTTAAGAGGGCCATGAAATAAAGACAAAACAACTGATGGAAAAATTAAGAGTTGAGTCCTCGTGTGTCCCCTGGCCTCATTCCTCCAAAATCTGCCACCTGTCTGCCCTATTTTCCTTCCCCCATCTGAAGAGCTGCACAGACTATGGTAGATACAGAGAAAGAAATCAAAACGATGCTGTTAAAACACAGCATTTAGGACATTTATGCTCGACATGAGATTTCGTTTGCTACTTCTGTTAAGTCTGCAATGGGGTTTGAGATGAATGCCTGCGCACAGTACCTGGGCTGAGCTCAGCTAGAAACTCCATAAGGAAATACAGATTGAGAAACATTGTGTGGTGGATGCTCTCCTTGCCCTGATGAAGCAATTCGATTGATGTTGGGACAGGAAGCACTGTTACTATTTTGCCTACTCTCACGTGTGTGCATGAAGCTTGGGCTTTGCTGTAAGCCCTTTGCACCCCAAGCTGTGTGACATGTCCCTGTGAGGTGGGATTGGAGCAGATCTACCTGTGCCAATCAGGGACTTCCTGGCCATGGCTGAGGAAGACAGGAGGGTTAGTGAGCAAGGAGTTCCTGTAACAGCCTAGGTAACAGCTCTCCACTAAGACTGCTCCCTTTTGAGTTCTCACATCAGAACTAAAGCTGCTTAGCTCTTTCTTTGCTCTTTACCATGAAGCTCCCAGAAGAGCGTTCTGCACAGGGAGAAACATGAATCTAGAAGAGGAGATGACCAACCTCACTGTGGAAGTGTACCTCACAGCAAGCTTGTGTCTGCCGTTGGCCACTTCCCATGCTGCTGAGCATTCACACAAAGGTGCAGGAGCTGTCACTCCCTCAGGGTGCTCCAACCACCCCACCACCTCACTTGGCTGCATCTGCCTCTCAACACCAGACATCCTTCACCTTCTCATGCCCCTCTCATTCCTCTTGCTCCTTTCCCACGATGAGGATGTATATGAATATCTCATCCATCTTTAAAACTTCATGAGACCTTTAAAAATGCAGCCTGAAATTTAAAAATCTACTACAGTGAGTGAGGGGCCCTCTGTCCAAGAAGTGCTGCTGTGAGATGATGGAGAGTAAGAAGGAAGAGTCTAGAGGAGCTTTTTGCACAAGAACTGGTTCATGGTTATGAAGTCTGTAGCTATGAAGGACAGCAAGATATTATTTTAAAGGGATTTCTTGACAGTGTGTTTGCCTGGAGAAGTGACATTCAGTAACTAATACCTACTGAGAGGCTAATGCAGAAGCAGCAAATGTAGATGGGCTCTTCTGCAAAGCCCCAGCCCTGGAGCCACATTGGTCAGAGTACCAGAGAGGCAGAGGGGCAGGTGGAGGCAGGAGAGGCTTTCCTGGACCATCCAAGGACATGGCCAATGAGGTGGTTGGCTTTCCAACCTCTATGACTGTGGCTCTTTGTGAATACTGCCTGGCCCTCCATAAATGGCCTTCTGGAGGGACCCAGAGAGAAGCCCTTACCTTCCCTGCAGACATAGCTCCAAGAAAGGCAAATTTAAATACCAATTTAATTGTTTAAAACTCGTATTCCAGTATGGTTAAGGAAGAAACAAAGCAAGACAGAACTCAAGTAATGGTAAATCTTCTATCTGACTTAGCTAGGCTAACTGCCAAGTAGAAAATCATCCTAAGTAGGATAGTCTCATAGAAATCCACAGGATACTGTCTGTAATGTGCTAATGTCTTACACTTACAATGCCTGCATTTATCAGTTTTCTATCTATCTGACCAGCCTAAGTAAAGGGAGCAATTTGACCATTAGGGGAAAGCCAGGTTCTGCAGCTGGAAGATTTACAGAGCTGGTTCTGCTGCTCACTGGGAAGACAGAACGGCTGTGGGTCGTGGCACTGTTCATTATGGCACTGAAGGAGGCAGGTGTATAGATTTTACAGTGTACTGTGGAGTAAGAAATTGGGTCTGAGATTACAGTCAGAGAAAAAAGGATTATGTGCTTCCTTTTTGTGTTAGAATAAAAGCCTATGTACCTTGAAATTCTTGCATTAGGAAGAAGGATGAAAAATCTGTTACGTAAGTTCACATTGCAAGAGTGGAGCAAAGGCTGTTTACTTAGGGCCCAGAAAAGTCATGAGTTGAGCTAGCGTGGAAAACTCTAATGATCTCACCTCTTCGCAACAACCACCCCTGATGCCTAGTGCCACATCTGTCAAATGCTTTCAGACATCTAAGTTCCATGATACGAATCCAGATGGTTTAATCCCAGCCCTCAAAACCACTCATTCTCAGTCTGTGAGCTGTAAAGTCATGTGGATGATTTCTCAGAAGTCTATGACTGATAACCAGAGAGAACAAGTTCATGTATGGTGGTGATGAGTTGGTGGTTGGACTAGATGATCTTAGTGGTCTTTCCCAACCTTAATGATTCCATGGTTCTGTGATTCTGTGTACTGCTCTGCAGTGTATGAGATTTCTAAGGGGGTCCTCACAGTCCACAGAGAGATTTAAAGACTCACAAACCTGAAGAGCTTGAAAACACCACAACTGGGCAATGGCTCCTTTTAAAACACTTCATTTCACATTACAAGGAGCAGTCACTGATGTAGTACTGGCACTTGGCCTGGCCTAGGCACTGTGATCATACAAGATTTTACATGTGTGACAGACAGAAGTTACACTCTGCACAACAGACATTAAACTAGCATGCTGGACAGGGAGTATGAGAACAGTTATCCATAATCGGCCCCTTTACCAAGATACTACTATTATTTTATATGATTCCATACATTTCCATTTTCTCCCACTTCTGCTCTTCCTGCAGGATAGACATCTACTTTCCTACCCATCCTTCTCTGTTCCAGTAATTAAAATAGTTCTGGGAGAAAGAACAGATGTTTGGGACCTGATGTAAACACGCTTTTCTGCTCTGAGAAATTAAAAGGAAATGGTTTGTGTTATAATAGGGAGCTGCAGACCACAGCTTTTTAAAGATGGGCTATAAAGGGCGATGAGGCAGTGTGGCGGGGGACTGCCAGCAGAGCTCCCCAGGTGAACCCTCCTGTGCAGAGGCAATGCCCACCATGGGAAGCTGCTCCACAATGATCCTTGCCAAATGGCTTACTCTGCAAAAGCTGATCCAGCTAATTTCCCCATTCAGATGAACCACTGCTGTTTGCAGTGCGTTGGTACCCAGCTGAAGCCTGAGCTTTCTGCCAGTTAATGCTGTCACTCTGTCAGAGGCAACTGCTCTTACAGTGAGACCTGAGAGCATGGCGGAGGCTTGGTGCATGCAGCTTGCCTCAGGACTTTGTCTCACATAAAAGCTTTTCTCTTCCACCACTCTTTCCTTCTGATCAGGAGAGAACAAGGAAACAAAATACAAAGTTTTCAGACAATCCAGAGCTGCTCCATTCCCTTTCACTAGTGTTCTTATACAAGACTCCCACCAAGGTGTCTGACAACTCCTCCCAGCTGCAAAAAGCTCAAAGAAACCAGGGCAATGTTTCTGCTCAGATCTTGCATAGAGTATTCCCAGTGACCACACTAATAGAGCTATCTTTCTTGGAAGGAATGGGATATTATTGCATCTTCCTCCTGCAGTGGGCATTGGGATCCTGTCTGGGAGCAGGACAGATTCAGGCCAGTCATGGATTTATTTCCATATACATTCCCCATCTCTTGTTAGAATCATAGGATGACAGAATGGCTTAGGTTGGAAAGGACATTAAAGAGCATCCAGCTCCACTCCCCTGCTGTGGGCTTCCTATGCCTTTGGTTCTTGCATCATGCTTGGGCTGCTTCTCCAGAAAAGTCTGTCTACATCCAATTTGCAAGAATGAGAATTAGATCATGTTAACAGTGATACTGATGAGAGTTGATGAGGATGATATTAATAACATGCAGAGTGCCTTAGGTAAGCTCTTACTATCAGGCAGATGTGTGACAAATCTGGAAAGAAGCTTCAGTAGTAATTTTTAGACTGCAAGATCACCGTTGGGTTATTTTCTATAGTGAAACTCTGGATAAAAATATAATCATTTCCTGCTTGCAGTCTACAGACACTGCCTCAGGAATTAGCATCCAATAGGCAATGATAAATGGCAGGGTTATGAAATATCACAAGGACCTCTGTGTCTCACTCTGTCCTTTCACCTTCAATAAAAGTGAGCTGTGCTACTGCTTCCTGTAGAGGCATTTTCCACACACAACCAAAGAGACTTGCCTATTTAAATTTCATATTTATTTAAATTTCAGTAGATGCCAGTAATTGAGAGAAATACACTGAAGTGAAATACAAAATAATAGGTAGGTTTAACAGTAGTGCTTAAAAGCATCGGTTGAAGCAAACACTGTAGTTGGTGCCTTGTTTGTGCATAATGTGGTTCAGTTTGTGTTGATTCATTCCCCCCTTTGCCTTTTCTCTTAATTCACGGTGTCGTGTTTTTATGATCAGTGTCTGCAGGAAAATCGCAGAGCATGGCATATCTTGTTGGTAAGACACTGGTAATCCAAAAGGTAGGCATGGATCATCCTACTCCTTAGCCATGGCTTCTGAAACAAACTACCTTTTCAAAGTCTGCCACAGATAACAATTTGCAATCACTTCTTTTCTTTAGCAACAGTCATTATGAAAAAAGATTTAAAAAAGATAAAAATAATCAAACTCAAAAGCCTTTCAGTGATTGGATCTGACTGTAGATGCCTCAATTGCAATGAAGCTGAAGTTAAGGACTTACTATCATTCTTGAAAGTGATTTCTGTGCATCAGCTCTGGTAGGAATCTCAAATAAATTGTAGCTATCGATCACTAGCTTTGCTATCTCCCACACAGAAAGTCTGGCTATTTTTCCACACTGTCGGTAACCTCCCTTACTCCCGGGTTTGTTTTTAGAGTGAATCAGCTAATCCTTTTCAATGGAAACTGGCCACATTTGACACAAAAGGTCACCACAGAGCCTGATCCAAACAGACAGCACAGATGCAGCCTGCACCAGGTTTGATTTCTTTCCACATTACATGGGCCCAAGCAGCTTCAAAAATATTCCCACTCTCCTTCACGTACACAAAAGACAGCCCCATGTGATGTGTAAAGACATCATTCTGCAGGCTTCAACTGAGTGCTCTCATAGCTGAGATGCACTGAGGTACATGGTTAGTGGGCATGGTAGCGATGAGTTTATGGTTGGACTAGATGACCTTAGTGATCTTTTCCAGCCTTGATGATTCTATGACAATTCCTGCACTTTAGACCAAGAAGTGATGAACAAATAATAGTTAGGCCTCAAGACTACACCATGGTACTCCAAAGACATCTGGTCCAAGTGCTGGAGGGTGTGGGTGTGGCCAACATGCTCCCAGGAGTGCTGGCCATCAACACAAGGAGTAGAAGCCAACCCATCCAGATGGCCAAGGAGGTTTTTGAGTCAATCCACTAAAGTACAGTAGGCATGATGACAGGGATGAGGCTTTTGATGAGTCTGAACCCACTCCTATTCCAAGCAACTCATAGCAGGGTTAGGATACCCCAGTATATCTTTCTTCAACTGTTTCTGATAAGGCTCAGATAAGGTCTGATAAGGCCTTGAAGGTTGAGACGAGAAATAATGCATGAAAAACTTCAGCAGAGAAGTTTAAATTCAATATTAGAAATATTGGTAAAGGTCTCAGACAATCAATGTTACAACAAACACAAGGAATTATGGCAATTATCTTTTTTTACCATATGAACTGCCAGCCCCCCAAACTGCTGCTACCCTATACTGACCAGACAGTTTGTCGGACACAGCAGAAAATTCAAGAATCTTTTTTTAATTCTCAGATCTGAGTAATGCAAGAGACATCAGAACAAAAAATCATGAATAATATTACACTTGGAACTGGATTTTGAAGGTAGCAAAGTAAAAATGGAAAGAGAAAATCTTGTGGGTTCAGGCTGGTTCCAGCAAGCTCTGCTGGGTGTACCTCATAATCCCTTAAAACCAATACTGGGGAAACAACTCAGTCTTCTGTACATTTTTCTAATTTGTTGGCTTGCTTTATCTACATATTCTGATCGCACTACGTGATGACACATGAATCATTTGTTTATATGGATATTGCAGGATTTTAAGTGGCCAAAACAGTGTGTGCAGCTGCTCTGGGCTGGGCCTGCAGGGCCAGGGGAGAAAGGAGAGGCTGGGGCAGGAGCAGGGTGGCTGGAACAGGGCGGGACCAGAAATGAGGGGTGAGGCATGGACACAACTGGTGGCAGGATGCTCCTGACCTGGTCCCCGATGACCTACAGATGTTGGGCTGGTGGTGATTCCAACTCATCTTTCCAGTTGAGTGTCCTCACACACTCACCCATCTTGAAAAGTGACCAGGTGCTGTGGTGAGCAGCTGATAAAGCATCCCAATGGCCTTTGTTACCAACAGATCCACGCTGGAGGAAGGGACTGTAAATCCCGCAAACTCCACACAAGCTGCGTCTGATCCAACCTCTGCCTGAGTCCATGGCAGAATTCCCACTGACTGCAAATGGGCTTGGATTGAGTTTATGAGCCACATCACTTACAGGATGTTGGGGCTGCCTGAACTAATGCCAGTCTGTTTAGATGCCATTTATGGCTCCTAATAAGTTGGTTGAGCCCTAGGGCGAGGCAGAGCCCAGCAGACAAACCCCACGGAGTCCACTGATCTCACCACAGCCTTACTCCCTGCAGCCAGCAGCAGCCAGCATTGCATATTCATCTGCTTTCCTGAGAGGTGAGGCTGCCAAAGCACTACAGAGCTCTGCAGGGTGAGCAGAATGGTTCTAGGCCTACTCGGGTAAGTATTCAGGTTGTGTGCATGAGGTAATACAAATAGTTGTCGGAGACTGGAAGGTATCTTCTGTAGTCTGACAAACAGGGAAAGCACTTTCACCTTGAATAATGGAGAGGGAGAAATGAAGATGTAAGAATGAGGAGAGCGAAGAGACTTGGAAGTAAAATGCTGGACTTTTTAGTTCAGTGGTAAGGAATGGGCTTTTTGAAAAAATCTTTTCAACATGACCCAAAATGAATTTTTATCATGGAAGAAAAAAAAAAAAAGCCTACAAAATAACATAATTTCTGATCAACAAAATGCTGCTGTTCAAATTAGTGTTGTGCTTCCTTTCGGGATTATTTAGCACCTTGTACTGACTGTCAGTGGGAGCATGGGCTGTAAGTCATGCATTTCCTGCAGCAAAACACATCAATGCTCTCTTTCTGCATCGTTCTGCCCATGATAGCGAATAGACAAAATAATGGGTGCCACGCGCTCTGAAGTGCAGCAGTTGTTGTTTATGTCTTTGCTCTCCAGTGGTGCTCTGAAGCAGTGAAGGACCAGCACAATGCTGCTGCTGCTCCTGGGTACCTTTAGAGAGCACAGGAGGCTGCTGTTGAGCCAGGTGCCCCATCTCATGTGCGCCTGTAGTGCTGTCCTAAAGTCTTCCAGCTGCATGCAGTGTTTTAGGGATAAAGCAGCCAACTACCAGAGTTAAACCAGCTGTGGTTTGAGCATTCCACTGTGGCAACTCCAGCTTTTGTAAATGCAACTGCTTGAATGCCCATGTTCCTCATACTGCTGATAGAGAAAGGAGGGTGCTCCAAGGCACTCATAAGGAAAGATGTCCTTGCAGTCACCAAGCTAGAGAAACAGAACAGTTAGGTGCACAGAATGTGGTTTGACACAAATGTAAATCTTTGGCTTCCTGCAGCCAAGGGCAAAACTTGAATTTATACAGAAAGCATGAAAGCACAGCCATTGCAGTAAGCTGAGTATTTTAGATCTATAGATCAACTGCAGGTCCTTGACATGGAAGATGTGCAATTTTTATTGACTGCAAGAATTTCAATTTAGAAAGAAATAAAAATAAGGGATCCAAGTTAAGACTTGTCATTTAAGTGAGAAACTAAAGTATTCTGAGTTGTGGCAGCAGCTGCCTGAGGCTGCCTGGCAGCTGTGTCCTGGCCACGGGAACAGAGCTTGCACCTCAGCTGCTGGGTGAGATCCTGGCCCTGCAGCAGTCAGCAGCAAAACTCCCATTCATTACCGTGGTGGCAGGTTCTCCCCGACAGCCTCACTCAATTGCAAACTTGGTCAGGTTTTCTCCATGCTAAGGATGGTGTTTCCACAGTAGATGGCTATTTTTTGTATCACATGGTTGTGATCTTGTTGCTCTTCCAAAAATCGTGCTTCCAGGGAGTGGCAGCTTTGGCTGCTTAATAGACACCTGAATGCAATGGGAGAAAGGGCAGAAAGATGCTGTAGACATCAGGCATCAACAACACAGAGCTCAACAAAACAAGGGGAGAGGAAGGACTTGCTCAGCACCCCAGTACCCAATCAGAGGGTTGGGGGAACTGCCATGAAAGATACTGCCGCCATTCAGGAGATGGATTTCTCTGTGAGACACTTCTGTAATTTCTCTGTACCTCAGCTGTACGCAGGGGACCTTGTAATTTCCCTCCCAGTGGCTGATTTTAACAACCTGAAATGTTTTGTTTTATTTTTACCCTGGATGTCATTACTTTTAAAAAGAGACAAGCTGTCCCAGAATGGTGCAATTAAATTGTTAAACTGGCTAATAGCACAGCAGCAGCAGCCAGGCTGTGCTTTACCCTCCATTACCAGCCAGCTGGAGAAAGATGCTGATACCATTAAACGGCATTTTAAAAATGATTACAATGATTCCTAATATTTTTACTAGCCACATATTTTAATCTGAGCATTCTAATATCCAATATTCATAAATTCATTACAAAAATAACTCCTCTCATCTTATTTCCTCACAGCTTTTCTAGTACATTAATCTCTCTCTCGTCAGTACCTCATTTATTTTTTAATTTCTTTCCCTCTCATGTTCAGACCCATATCACACTTTGTCTTCATCCAATTTTACTGTCATATGTTTATAAAGATAATGTTCTTATCAGTGAGGCACACATCAGAGATGAATAGCAGTGTGGAATTAAACCTGCAGAGCTGTGAAGAGAAGAAACCTTGGCTGTGCTTTGTAGTTAACCTGCCTGGGAACATTTACTCTTCTATAGAAGACATTTTACGTCATGTAGCTTAAAAAAGAGAAGTTCAAAGCACAGGTAACTGTGCTGGTTTGGAGAAGGGTGAGTCAGAGAGATTGGGGCAGGGCGTGAAGTCAGGCCTCCACACTGCCAGAATTAATTGCTTGCTAAAAGGAATGGCTGGGGCGTAGGAGGAGGATTGCTTTTGGTAAGCAGCAGAAAAGAACAGAGAGCTTCCTGGTGTTTTCACGTTTCAGCCCTCTTCTAGAACAAATTAAGACTGTGTGTGAGGGGGGAGGTTGAAAAACCGAGGCAAGTGAAGGTACAGCTGCAGGGGCAGCAGTAGGAGGTGAGGCCTGCTCACAACCCACTGCCTCCAGCTCAGTTTGCTGCTGAGGGCAGACCTAGCACAGGGCTTCCTTGGGGTCCCGCCTGCCTCCAAGTTGAGAGATTGAGTGCCAGAATACTATTTAAAATAAAAAAAATTGCAGGTATTGGAGGTGCTTCTGTGCGGTTTGGCTGTTGGTTGAAATCCTGACCATGCTGAAGCCAAGGACAAAAGCGCTGCCAGGAGCCCGCTGGGCATCTTTGCCTTTTGTTCCCGCTCCCACTGAGGCTGGCTGGGTATGATGGTATTTTTTGGGCGATGTCAGTGAGCCATGGTGATGAAGGTACTGTATTTTGACAGGAAGAAGGGCAATGGCCTCTCCAGACCCCATGCTTATGGAGAGGACCAGCCAGCCACATGCAGATGGTTTGGCCACTTCAGAACCAAGCTGCAAAGACACCTTGGGCACACACAGGGAAGGGAAAAGAGCTGCAAAACTGGCTCACCATGTACACATATACTGAGATGTGAAGCTCAGGCACAGGCTGCCCAAGGGAAGATGTGAATGTCCCATACCCAGAGGCTCTCAAGGCCGAGTTGGGTGGGGCCGTGGGCAGCCTGAGCTGTGGGTGGAAACCCTGCCTACAGCAGGGGATTGTAGCTCCATGTTCTTCACGGTCCCTTCCAACCTAAGCTATTCTGTGACGTACATGGAAATGAAGCATTTGCTGAAAAGTTGAAGGAAAAATGCAAGGGTTTTTGCAGTGCGGCATTGTCTTTCCTTCATTATCCCCAGCTGATGTTTCCTATTAGAAGAGCTCTAGGTGGAATGTGTCGGGGACCTTTAAAGCAGGGGAATGACGATGAGATGAACTGCCATGATGACAGACTTGAAGTACACATTAGCCTATGTAGTGTGAGCTTGTGCCTTTCTGTACACAAAGAAGTGGATCATACGTGTATGCCCTATTATTTAGGAAGCATTCATGATTGTTAGAATTTACACAAACTCCACTGTCAGTGACATTTCATGACTACAGGCTGAACTGCTGCTTTTTCTCTTTCTTTATAGAAACAGCTGTGAAAAAAACTTTAAAATGTGCTATAGGATATTCCCATTTATGGGTTTCTAAGACTACAAAGAAATGTCTTCATTTTCTAAGCCTGAATTAAGAAAGAACAAGGATTATTTGTCTACTGAGCTTACACACTCTTAACCTAGCAGCTACTGTGAGAGTTGTAGCTTAAAAAAGAAATAAACACAGCTGCATTTATATTTAGTATATATAGAATAATATTTAGTAATCAAGAGGCTTTCATACATACAAATGGCATGAAAGAAACTGAACCATACTTTTAACAATCTCCCAGTTCTAGAATTCTGACAGGAAAAAGAAAAAAAAGCATATGCTTCAATTTTTAAATGATGGCTTTAAATTAATTATAATGTTCTGTAAACCCAGCAAAGACAAGGATACTTCTGTAGTGGTCATGGGTTGGTCTACAGAACTGTAAGAAAATTACAAGAATTTGGTTAAATGTGTAATTCTAAATGGAAACTATTGCATTAGTCTGCTGCTAGTATGAGAAATAAATTTCTCAGACATATGTTTTTTGTTTCTTGCCACAAATGTTGTTTGGTCTGCTCTGTGAACTGAATGATTGACAAATGGCGTGCAAGATATATTTATTCTCAGATTCATCCTCTATTTTAAAACAAAGTCCTGCTCTATGTTTTTTTCTCCTCCTTATTAGAATAAGGAGCCAGAAGTTAAACTGCTTGCAAACCTCAACACTTGAATAATCATGTGGCCATTAGTGTATTCACATGGACACTTATTAACCACAATTATCTAATGAGAAGAGATATTCTACGTGTAATGGACTCCTGCAGAAGATGTGCGCACACACTACATATAGCAATTTGCCCTGCAATGCCCAGTGTGTTAGGAGAGATCACCAGTCCTCACTTCTTATCTGGTGTTTCATAGTATTCTTCTACAAGTAGGAAGCAGATAATCTCTGCTTTCCTTAAGGTACAAATGGCTGTGCAAAGGAAACTGGTAATAAAACTCCTCCTTACAGTGAAAGCCTATTGATGCTTCCCCTAACTCTCCTTTGCCAAGCCCTACAATAACAACATGATGAGAGTTAAATTATGGATCATTTTATTTTCCAGAAAGAATTTGTCCAGTATTAAGTCTGCTCATGTGTGGCTTCTGAGTATCCTGGATGTTATTTTGGGTACCACTGCAGCTGAGGATTTAGTATCAGACAGATGTATCTCCACTGCTCTAGATGTCCCTGTGTCCCCCACTCAGCAGCACACTTCCTCTCTTGGTCAGTAACATCAGCACTGTTCCTTTGTTCAGGATGCCAGCTGGAAAAGTCTTCTCACAAGTACCGACTTCCCTGGTTGAAACAATCATTGGTAATTTCAAAGTAACCAAGCAGGCACTCCAATCAGACTGAAAGATGCTGAGTCAGCTAAAGCACAGTGTAGTGACAGATGTGGAACTAAAAATACCATCCTGTTGGCAATTTTTGAAAAATCAGGCAGGACTGCAGGCCGCATTCTTCAGGGTGTGGGCCCAGGCAGCCAGCAGGCATTGGCTGGTGGGAAGAGATGCAGTGAAGAGGTGGGGGCAACCCAGGGATGGAGCAAGAAGAGGCCAAACCTTCACCCTGGAGCACTGTGGGGCTGTGCCAGCTGTGCTGGGGCAAAACATGCTCTCTTTTAATTTTCTGAGCGAAAGGTTTGGGTCCCCATCCCCTGTGGGGTGAGGAAACCATGACTGTCCAATCTGAAAGCCACAGGAACTTTGGTACAAACACTGTAGGCTCTGCCCTCTTCATAGTCATACTGTACTGAAGTGTGCTTCCTTCACATGTAATGTAAAAGCATGTGCGCTCTGCTTCTTGCAGATTCCAGAGCCTTGGTGATTAAATTATTGCAGTTCAAATGCTTACCGAAGGAACTGATCTTCTCTTTCTACCTCCAAAGCTATCCCCTTTAACTAAACATTCCCCCAAGCACTCTCTGCCCCCCCTTACTGTTTTACCTTTAGAACAATTCTCAAACCCGTGTCTTTCCTGCAAGTGAAGGTGATAAATTGCAGGGAGTTGGCCAGGAATACCCCCTCACTGCTGAGTTGCCACTGCCTTGCTAAGGGCTCTCCCGCCCATCTGTGGCATGAATTCCCCGGGTCCACTGCTGTGGAAGGGACATTGCCTCTCCAGCATCCTATGGCTCATTCCCTAACAGATGTACTGGTCTACGTATATTTATTTAAATACTTACAGGGGAAAGATTTTTCTTTTTAGTGAAAGAATTGCTTTTGCTTCCTTTTTTTTTTTTTTTAATTATATTTATTGAAAACATGTTTTTCCACTCATTCTTTTGTGTTTTGTTTGGTTTTTTTTAACCCTGTAAGTCAAGGAAGGATGGAGATACAAACACTGACATCAGCTCTTTTTTAACTGCAAACATTTTGATCTTTTTTAATGTTAATTTTTTTACTATTCTGCTTTAAAAAAGGTCAAGCCTTCTGCTCTGCTCAAACCATTTAACCATACCACATTTGTTTCTTTTTTCCCCCATTGTAACTCCTAACACATAAAGAGAATAGCGCTGGAGCTTGAATTCCTTCTCTCAAATTTTCAGCATCTGCTTGGAAAGATGTGGTGGAAAACAGATGAAGGAATTGTTTTGCAGAACTCAGCATCTTCGGACTATTTTATCCCTCTAATTGCTGAAGCTGGCTGCTAAAGCCAGGCTTACTGCCTTATGGGCCATTTCAGTGCGTGAGAAAAAGACACTCAAAAAAGTGCTGTGGCCAGCTCCATTGAGTCATTGTGCTAAACCTGCATAAGTCATCCTACCAATAAATGGAATGAAAATGAACTAAATAGCAGTCTACTAATGTAAAAGGCTTATATTGCCAGACAGAGCAAGAGATTTTGTTATACCATAGTACAGGCAAGCATTTGCTTTTGTCTGTCATTTTCCTTCTCTGGACTCCAGTTTTATTATCATTTCACTGTAATGAAAAGCACAAATCATCTGGACAGCCATGGCAAGGAGCTGTATCTCCCAGCCCTGATGTCACCATATATTTCAAGGCTTTGTCATTGCACTGCTATGAAAAACACCCATCGGTTCGAGGGGCAGCATGCAAATGAACAGGAGTTGGTCACTCACATGTCAGCCCTGTCTATGCTGGTGCCTTCATTCCTGGCTTCATGGCCAGGAGCTCCCTAAGGAGCTCCTTTGGGTTCTGCTATGGGACCAGGGCGGAGAATTTCCCTGGGGAAAAGTGAAAACTCACAGCACAGCAGAACTGCTTTCCCCATAGTTTCATGCACAATGAACAAGTGTTTGATTGCTGTCGCTCTGCTCATAATCCAATTGCTACACATGTTGGTCTCTCCCATCCTGCAGCAAGAAACACTGCTTTCTGAACTGCACAAATTTAGTGTGACTTATATGCAGATTTCCTATTGTTGAGACAATGCTGTGACACAGCAGCTCTTTGAGATCAGCTCCCTCCCATAAACTGAGAAGGCACTCAGCACTGTTTCAGCTTTCTGTCAATATTCAAATCACCTTCCAACACACCATGCCCACTCATGTGCTAAGAAACATCTGCGAGCAAATCTTATTTGAGTCTTTCTGTATGAAGCTGCAGGATGGAGTTTGAATCCAAAGAAACCAAGTGACTTTGCTTAAAGAGGCAGCTCAACTTTATTGTCATTGTACGAAACATTCCAGAAAGAGCTGCTGATTGAGATATGTAACGTGATCTCTGGAAAACTGACCCCAATTTCTGGTTACTGACCCTCATCTTACCTGCTACAGCTGCAGAAAGCTCAAGTAGCTGTGTGAAGGCAGGTGTGAACACACTCAGAGCCTACCAAACGTGGTGATGCATTCCTAACAACAAGAAGAATTATGAAGGGAAAAAATTAATGGGTTTTGCTCTGAAAACTTTTTCAAGTAACTTCTTCATTCAAAAAATCAACCACAAATTATATGAAACCCAAGGAGATTGTATACTGCAAATCTGTCTTAAGTGTACTGTTATGAAAATGATCTTATGTAGGGAGGTTTTTCCTCGTGTAAGGGCTTGTGCATGTATGGAGGGCATCAGTGCTTGCACTGGGCACTTCTTCAACAGTGAGATGGACTCAGAGAGAGACCAACAAACTCTCATTAGAGAAAAGAATGTAGGATAAGAAAAGGTTATGAGAAAGTGCAATGTGAAAAATTATACTTTCTCATCAGAAGTTGTATTAAGCTATCTTAATTTAAGCATCTCTCCGGGAGCTCTGAACATCCACAAGGTGGGCACAAACCAGCCACCAGAGCAGCACTTCCCTTCATGAAGCCATTCTGGGTTGTCACTGCAGAACCACAGTGCTCTTCCAGTCTGTAAAGGAAAATATCTGAGGTGCAGATATTTGTGGTGTGATATCAACTCCAAGTAGTGGGCCTTTGGCTGTGGTGAAGCATAAAGCAGCATTTATGTGCTAAATTCACACAGACTCTGCAACCTTCTCAAAAAAAGCTCCGGTTACATTAATTTGTTTCAAACAACATTTTAGTGTCCTCTCCTTCTGGTACCTGATGGTCACAGCCCAAGAAAGCACAAGGCCTGGTTTTAATCTCTCTGAAGCAGAAAGCACTGCCCTTTAGTGAAAGCAGATGGGAAATCCTGGGATTCCAGGCAATTACACACACGTGGTGATCCAGGAATAGAGAAACAGTGAACTCTTTTGACCTGTTGGAATGGATGAGTCCTCTGTAAGGATAGACTCAAGGCAGTAATATTTCACCATCTGATGGATTATAACCCTTGACAGCTTCTCAAAAAGAATAGCAGCCTAGGGAAAGTGAGCCCTGAAGGCAATACTTCTTGGTACATAACTGAGCTTCAACTCTCATTGCGCTTGAGATGCCCCAGCATTGTAAATGGGTACACCCACCCAAACAACACATACCTCCATCACACCACTGAATTCCCTTTGAGACCTGAAAAGTTCTGCAGCCCCAGGGGTGGCAAAGAGGTTGTGTTACCACCCCATGACTGCAGATATGAAAACTAACTATAATCATAAACGACCCAGCACACCATGCAAAAATTGGTGACAATATTCTGAGCCACAACCAACAATTGAGATTTAAGTAACTTCTGCAGCCTTCTAACATTGACCTATCATGGACTGTATATTTGAAATAAAAGCAGACTAAGACTCCTATGAGGTGCAGCTGCTATAGCATGGAGTTCTGATGCATTTGGCATCAAACAGCCTACTCTGGTTCAGTATAATGTCAGTTCCTGGAGACATTAGGTTGCATCATACAGCATCCCCCCTCTGAGTTGATTATGAATAGAGTTTTTTACTTCTATACTCCAAAAGTGCCGCAGGAACTCAATCGAGTTTCTTGGAACTTAGCAGAATTACCTGCAAAATATGTGGCCCAGGCACTATGACTGTATCTCCTAATGCTACATACGTGTTTGAGGTCCACCAATAAGAAGGATGTTATGCCAGATTACTACTTAGAAAATGCTAAATTCAAAGGTCAGGAGTATAGCTCTGCATATTAAAGATAACTACTGAATTTACAATAAGGCAGTTTTCTGAACAAAGGACCATTGACCTCTATGCAAGAGAAATTTTACATCTGTTTTTAAGCCTCTGTTTCTCCAAATCGTTGCCAAAGTCCATCAGCGGGAGGATGGGGATGAGCTGGGATGAAATGAAACACCTTGTTTAGATTTAAGGGCATTCTAAGGTTGGTAGTCCTTCATAATTTCAAATAAAGTGAAGTAAGATATTTTAATAAAATGGAAACGTTTCATTCGGGAATAGCCAGAAAAGAAAAAGTTCTGCAAAAAGAACCAAAAGTTCTGCAAGTCAGGATCAAGTTGTGAAACAACCTCAGGTTGATAACAAATCTGTAGCTAACAATGATGCAGCGTGATCAGATGTGCTGCAAGCAGCTACAACAAGGCCTGGATACTGCTTCAGTCCCTCTTTGCCACTGTGGCCAGTAGGTGCTTATTGCATAGCTGAAAGACACAGGGAAGTAAGTGCACTCTTCATTCGTGACGGCTCTTTCATGGTTTTCCATGTTTCTCTTGCTTGGACTTGCATTGTGCAGTTATGCAGTGTTGACTATGACAGCAAAGTCTGATTCAAACACATCTGCCCTGGAGACTCTGGTGGCAATACGAAACATGTTTGCGGCCTGGTTTATAGCACGGCCTCAAAACCAGCCCTACCACCACAACATAGAGGCAGCCAACTTCAGCACAGGGCTGCAGCCCTTGCTCATGGCTGTTAGGAAAGAAAGAGCCTCTGAAGGCAGCACGCAGGCATGAACTGCAGTCCCACGAGGCACTATGAGCTTGAGAGTCCTGGGTTTTTGTTGATCAGAGGTGATTCCAGTCAAAACAGAATGTGGTGCATAGCTACAGCAAGCCATAATATGAGGCAGCGTGCTTCCCAGCTTCTTACCATATTGCCACCACCAAAGTATAATGGGCTAATTGTTTTGTATTGAGTTTTGGACTCTGTTTCTTGTTAGAGGCAAGTCCACATTTGCTTTGTTAATCTCCTGCAGAAATGCCTACTGAATTCTGAAGTTTATTTCCACCAGGGAGTTAGTCACACTTGAGTCTTTTTCCCAGTACAGGGAATTGCTGTGTTTCCCATATGGCTCCCATATTCCTACAGCGTATTTTTGTCTGGATATATACCCTGCCCTTCATGAAAGTAAACACGTGTACTGTGAGATTTCTTTGTCACTTAGCCAATGCTCTCTCAGTACCTATATCAAATGCACTGTTGTTTTTTCCCTCTACTTCATATGTAGGTCTGATGTGTGTGTGTTTATCTGTCTAAAACCAAACCTTGTCAATTAATTAACTTCCAGAAAACACACTGAAGGAAATCTAATTAAAATCAAAATGATGTTTTGTAATGTATTGATAGTATGTAAATTTGGAACTGATTTATGTTAACATTATAGTATGTACACTGCAATTAGCAGCAATTTTAAAATGGAAAATGGTTTCCCAGGATACCATAAAGCAATTCCTTATGTCTGCATTTGCAGCAAACGCTACTCCAAGAAAGAGAACTAAGAGGGAACCAGCTTCTGTTTGGCAAAAGGTGTATCAAATTGACTGAGGTAGAGCAAATGCTGTGAGGGGGAACTGCTGCGGTAATCTTACCACACCTCACAGAGAAATGTCTCCTTGACCTGCCCTCAGTGCTCACCAAAAACAAGCTGTGATTTCTTTTCTTTTGCAGCTATTCATATTCCAGCTTCTAGATAGTGGGAAGATGTCTTCCTGCCACTAAAATATAATTGTGGTAATACCACACTCATGTAAACACTGAACATAGGGGCAGGTTTATAGGGCGTACTTGATGGCCAAATCCATTTAATCAATAAACATTTCTTAACCAGAAACTAATTTTCATGTGCAGCTTTTGCACCACCTTGACCTTTGTTTGGCGCCTATTCCTAAGACATGACCCAGAGCAAATGCACAGAGACTCAAATCTCTGAGATGCTTATCGGTGCAATTGGCATTGAGCTGCTGTGACATGGTGCCTGAGAACAAGCAAAGCTTCAGTATTTGAACTCAGACACCAGTTTGCTGCCTCTGTTTCCCTTGGTAATATAGTTACACTGACAGCAAGAACAGACTTCTTGAAACCTATTATTTGTGTACTGAAATTGGTGAGCACCATTTACATTAGATGTATTTGCTTTCCTCCACGGGTAGGGTAGGATGTTTGGCAGCCACAAATCATCTAAACATGCAGGGGTCCAAAGGAAGATGCAACACTGGCTGCATCATTAGGATGAGGCTGCACTAAGTTCAGGCACTCAGGTGGGCACTTTCTCACGGGGGAACTCCTTTGGCTTCCAAGGGCTGAAAACTCACTGTCTACTGGAGACAGTGACCACATGTGGCTCTGAACCTCCAACGATCCCTTTATGCAGAGGCATTCATACAACCCTGACACATAGCAAGATAAAACTGTTAGATATTACGACATGCCTCTACATTGCTAAAAGGAAAGACATTCTGGATAACACAAGCAACATACACCCATCTTGTTGCAAGGAAGCAAACGCAAGGTTAGCACGTACATCTGCTGACAGTAACAGATGGCAGCACTAATTGTTGTTCAGAAAGTTCGCGTTGTTTTAATTTCCTCAAGGGCAATGCACAGACGTGGGCATGATGTGTTTCCATATTACCACATTTGTGCACTGGGTAGAGGAGCACAGCCGGGGTGTCCCCCAGGCAGCGGCTGCAGGGGCTCTGCTCAGCTCCCACCTCATGGCTCCCCTCTCTCCTGCCTCCATTGGCTCTTGCTTGGCACACTGCTACCCCTGCAGCACCAAACACTGCCCTGTCCCCTCACAAAAGCAGCTCTACAGAAGACTATTCTCTTTATTTCACTTTTTGCATGAGGTTATTTTGCTGCCGGCCAACTGGACCCGAATGAGCCCCCTGAGGGGGTGAGGACTGATGCTGACAATAGAGAAAAAGAGGCAATCACACCACTGGGAAAAAGGGGAGAAAAAATTCAGAGGAATGGGACTGCACCCTTCAGAGAAGCACATTGTCAATGCAACAACGATTTTTTAAATAGCAGGATATGAACAGAGCAAAATGCGAGTAATCTTCAGTAATGATGCTTGATGTTTCCACGTGGGGTGGAGAGCAGCTACAGCGGCACGGATGTAGAGGGGTTGTCAAGGAAACAGACATGTTTTTCTTCAGCTGTGCAGTGAAGCACATACTCCAGACATCCACATAGCCTCATTACCACTGCATCTGAATACCTCACAGTCATTAATAACGAATTTTACCCTTGTAACACCTCTGCTGCAGTGGCATTGTATCTCATTTTTAAAGGAACAGGAGAAAGCAGGGCGAGCCCCTTGCTCAGCTGTGCCACCCCTCACAGCTGAGTCACACTGCTGAAATCCCAGCAGCTGTACCCGTCATGCAGCCACCAAAGAGCAGAGATAACAGAACTCCAGCTGCTGATACTGGCCACCAGGCCATTGTCAGGGAACAGTGCCAGGTTCATTTCCAAGGGCATGTGTCACTTTGTTCTCTGAATGCATCAGGAGCGCATGGTTGTGGTCTGGGGCTTCATGCTTTCAAATCAAATAAAGGTATAGGGAAAATATCTCTAAATAACCACGCTGATAATTTTATAAAAATCCAATGGAAAGAAAGATATGAGGTATGAGCAGCCATTCCCCATCAAAATCCTATCACTGCCCTCTTGTCATGCTCCATTCACTTCCATCTACCAGCACAGCTCCCTGTGAGCTTAGGGAAGATGAAGGAAGGGCCCAGTCGTAGGTAAGTGGACCGTTTGCTATTATCTAAAGCTCAGGCTGTATTTTCTTTGCCCTTTGTTTTCATTTTAGTTTCCAGTCTTTCACACAGTCAGCAAACTTTGTTCTTATTTGAGCAAAGTCCTGCAAGCTATGGACAGGAGCAGTGCATGCCATGTTCCTTCACTCTGACAAAGGTAGACCTTCTGGTTTGGACATACAGGTAACTAAGCACTGATTCACTTACACGAATGAAGATGACACTTTCATAATTATTAACACAGATTTGATTTCAATGGTCATCAAAAAGGGACATACCGCATTGTTTCCAGGGCAGCTATGGGTTTAGCTAGGATCCACAGTAATTGAGGGAATACAGTGACTGGGATCTCTTCTGTTTTCTTTCCTATAGCCTCTGTTTGCAATATTTTCTTATGTCAGATAACTCAGTCTTTGAAGACTTCAGGGCTGCTACAGTAACTCACTACGGACATCTGCATTCAGAAATATGCTGAAGCCCAAAAGAAAAGCCATCTGAGACACAACACACGTGTTTTTCTTACAGTGATTTGGATCATTCAGAAGTATGAGTGGAAAAAAAGAATAAAATCTGCATTGTTCAAACCTTTGTACGAGTCAAAGTACACAGACTGCGCACCTCTTTCTGTTTGAAAAAGAGTCTGTCTGGGAGCTTAACACTCAATTGCAGTTCATCTCATTCTATACAGAAGTATCTAACATGGTTACAGCTGATTCTTCTTGTGAGACACTGAAGGACAAAAGACAAAAATTTGTAAGAGCAAGGACTCAAAGGAGAATCTATTATGAACTAATTGCAAATCAGAAGCCCATGTAACTTGCAACAGAACAATCTGGGACAGAGGCTTGTCACAAACACAGCTGTTGAATGTACGGCTCGAAAAATCAAAAGACATCCTTTTCTTTGAGCTTTCTCATCTCTCTGGTCTCAGAAGAGTTCTTTGAAAGAAAAATGAGCTAACTAACTATGAAGGCAAAGATGCCAATGGTAGATGAAGAGATTGTTGTAACTACCTCAGCTACGCCTATAATAATTTCTCCATCATTTACCTGCAGTACTACCTACATCATCTGATGAGCCCATCTGTCTCCAAGCCAGCAACATTTCCAATCTAGTGAGCAGTCATTTGTCAAACCTTCCCTGGGGGGAGAGACCTGCCTTTTTGCTGCCCTTATCAGCTAACTATTATTACCACTGCTATAACTGCTAAGCCACAGCAGTGATAAATAAGACCTTCCCTTGCTCAAAGCTTTTCTCACACAAGAAAAAAGATCTCAAGCAATCAGACCTGCTGCCAGCAGCCCTGATGGGCATGGAAGCACCTGTGGAACACTAAGAACACCATCAGCCCTGCTGGTCACACTAGATATGCAAGGATAGAGCTACAGTGGCTGACGTTGGGTACACGCCAGATGCTGTGCAGGATGCCCGTGACCATGAGACAGGTAATTACTGAAAGCTGAACTACAGTGCACCAGGATCACGTTATTGGAGCGCAAAAATTGATGGTATATGTTACAGCCTAAGTCTCCCTGTTTTCAAATGTCCCGTGCCCTGGTGACTCGTGAAGACTCAGCCCACTTCAGGAAGATATCCATGCTACTGCATCTTTAATTTCCAGGCAGTTTTTCAGACATTCAAACCAGGCTGAGCTCCTGGAACCAATTTCCCTTAACTTGCTGTAAGACACAACAGTGAACACAGGCAACCTTCCAAGCAAAGCACTACTTACCCATAGGAGAACAGCAATTAACAACAAAAATATTACAACAGCCAAACAGCTTCCACACACCTAGAGCTCAGCATTTCCAGAGGGATAGTCAGACCCCGCTATGGCTGCCGGGTGCAGGGTCAGGCTGCAGGGCTTCTCTTGTGCCAACCCTTGAGTTCCAACAAGGGCGCCCCTGGCCCAGCCTGCCTGCCTGCTGCCCTCGCTGCATCCATGGGCTGCATCTATTGTGACCAGATGGGACAGAAATAAAATGTGGAGGACTTTCATACTTGAGTCCAAGGTGTTCCAGCCAAGGACCCGAGTCAGAACCTGTGCCACAGAAAAAAAAGCAAAAGGTCTCAGTAACTGGGGACTAGGCACTGATGGAAACTGAGACACCCACTTGCAGCCCAGATAATCTCTCTAGAGAGGTTTGCTGCCTGCTGACGCTGGGTCACAGGAGGCAAAAGCTTGGATATTACAAAATATTAAAAAAGACTGTATGTCCCTTGGGAAGATGTTGAAGGGACTGGGAGGGCAGGTAGAGCTTTCCTTGACCCTCCTAGCTGGAGACTGGGATCCAAAATGAAGGAGGGGAACAAATCAATTGAATGAATGGCTGCATGGATGGTGTCGCTCTCAAGACTTGAGGTACTATGATCTGGGACACAACTTCAACAGAACAGGCATGTTGACACTGGATGGGATGCAACCAACCAAGAGGGGTAAG
Source organism: Gallus gallus (assembly GCF_016699485.2). NCBI lineage: Eukaryota > Metazoa > Chordata > Aves > Galliformes > Phasianidae > Gallus > Gallus gallus. Next base: position 16,153,156 of record NC_052533.1, on the reverse strand, counting down.
AATATAGTGGGCAGGGCTGGCTGGGCTTATCACCAGGGCTTTAAACTGGATTTGATGGGGTAAGAGGATGTACTGCTGAGTAATGGAGAAGAGCCAGGGAACACTATCACTTTAGGAAGGAGCAGGGGAAAGCCTCAGATTTGTCCCAGAGGAGTTTGAGGGGGCTACTCTGAGGAAGTAATGTGGCTGATAGCCCAGCTGAAGTGCCTGTACACCTGTGCTGCATCCAGGCCTGAGACCCACAGCACCAGAAGGATACAGAGCTGCTGGAGTGGGTCCAGAGGAGGGCCACAAAGATCATCAGAGGCCTGGAACACCTCTCCTGTGAAGAAAGACTGAGGGAGACAGGCTTGTTCAGCCTGGAGAAGGGGAAAGCTCGAGGAAGATATTATTGCAATGTTCCAGAACTTGCAAAGAGCTTATAAGCAGAAGGGAGACAGACCTTGTATATAGTCTAATAGTAATAAGACAAGACAGAAAGGCTTTAAACTAAAAGAAGGAAGATTTAGATTAGATATAAAGAGGAAATCCTTTACTCAGAGAGCAGTAATGCACAGACACAGATTACCCAAAGAAGCTGTAGAAACCCCATCCCTGGAGGAATTCAAGACCAGATTGGATAAAGCCCCCAGTAGCCTGAGCTGCTGGGTAAAAGCCCTGCTAGGGTGGGGGCATATGGGAACTGTAGAATCACTCCTTGAACCACTAATTCAGCACCTGGAACAAAGACCTGGTCGGCCCTGGGAGCACAAGTAAAGGCAATTTACCTGTGTGACTGGAAAGGGTGGAGCCTGGCTCCACCTCTCTTAGACCTCATTTAAGGGCTGACTGCCATCATGGGAAGATTTCTTTCTGGAGATCCCTTCCTTGTGGAGTTTCTTCTGTAAACCTAGATCCTCAGAGGTGGGTGAACAATCTTTTTCTCTTCCTTTATAACATCTTTCTGTTGCACTGGTCTTTCTGTCATTAAGCCTTCCTTTACAATATCTTTCCATCATGTTGGTCCTTCTGTCATTACAGGGGGGATGCAATTAGATGATCTGTAAGGTTTCTTCCAACCCAAGCTGTTTTATGATTCTATAATCTTAAAGCAACAGTTCTATGTGAAATAGCCATCTAACCAGTGTTAGCAGGATATCAAGGATAGTCCTGTTTATTTTGCCCAGTAAAAATCCTACTGTTAAAAAACCTGCTTCAGTGCTTCATGGCACTCACAGACTTTGACCAGATGAACTGTGTGGAGCAAAGTAGGATGGCGGAAGGAAAATTTTAATCCACTTGTGCATTTTTGTGCCTTAAAAGCAACTAGAAATACAATGGTTTCTGGCATAACTTCAAAAAAAGCCTTAAATTGTTCTTTATTACAGAGCTACTATAATCCCCAAATAGGTGTGGTTGGAAGAAAAGGCATCTTCATAACAGTCCTCACCAAGTTAGCTTGTTTTAAAATCTGTTTGTGCTTTGAACAAAACATTGTCTATTTCCTCAAAAGCATATTCCAAAATCTGAAAGCACCTTGTAGTTCTTAATATTCGTAATACCAATATTAGCATTGTGGCATTTGGAGTATTGACCGTAGAGTCATAATTAAACCAACTCAAACATTTACTGATGGAATTCTATTGAACTTGAAGACCATGAATTTTGAAATAGATTTTAAAATTAGCACACCTACAAAACTGTAGGTATTTATCAGAATCTTACATGCGGAGTAAACGCAATGCTTTGTGGTTTGGCCTCTGGAAATCTGTTGCCACGAAGACTGCATGAAAGCAGATCTTCTCTGTATAGTTGATTTCTGGAGCAACTGAAAAAGTAAAGAAAGAACAGCGTTCTATCTTTTCCCAGGATATGAGTCATTTCTCAGGTATATGTGCACACAAAGCTGAAAGATACTTCTAAGGATGGCAATGTATCAAAAGTCTTAGAGTGAGGAATGGTGAAAAGATGTGAAACACTGAAGAGCACTGTGACTGAAGCAAATTATTTCTAGGTATGAAAAGAATCATGGAGATCAGTTAGTGAATTTATATATTTCCAGAAGTGGGAACTGACAACATGGAAACCTCTACTGCTAACAGCATATATGTGAACAGTGCACTGGAGGCTGCTCTGGATGTTACTCCAAGGTATGGAAAGATATGAGTGCTTCTTTGTCAATGCAGCAGACTGTAGGCTCTGGATTAGATCTCACATTTACTTTAACAAATGCCATTTTCATTCAAAGTTATTGCTCTTAAGAGTGGGATTTTAAGATGTTGATAAGTAGTCTAAAATTGTGCATTTGACTCTTGCCCAATTTACTTTGGGCTCTGGGTTATTTCTCTGTTGCTCCCTTTGAACATATAAAGCACTGAAGTTCATGGGGCCTTGGAAGGACGCAGATGGCTACAAGGTTTTCCACAGCAAGCTATCAGAACCAGGCTAGTCAAAATGTCCTAAAGCTTGCAGCATGGAGCACAGCGGCACTTTCCAGAAGGAAAGCAAGCTGTTTGTTGCCTTGGCTTGGGATGCACAACTGATTGAGGGGAAAACAGGAGAAAAATACTTGTAGTCATTCTCAGTGTTATGAGAGGGTTTTTTGTTTTTTTAACCAAAAAAAAAAAAAAGGAACTCTGGAGGATACTTAATTTTCTAGTTACTAAAACACGGAATATCAAATCCATCTTGGCTGGAAGAGAAAGGGCTTTTCATGGTTTAACCACCTCATGCTCTTCACAAATACTGCAGCTGTGTGTCCCAGCAAACCTGAGACTGCCACCACCTTCATCTTCCAAGGGTGTAGACAGGTCCAAATGGGACAGCATTTCTGGTTATGCATGTCTCAGTCTCCATACAGTGTGTGATATGTAAATGTACATGCTGCTATACAGGTGAGGATTATGTGAAAGCCTACAGCCAACAAAGCAGTTATCTGAACCACAGAGCGCAGAAGTGGGGGAGCACATCAGAGATGGAGCAGTGGGAAAAAGGGATCCAGTTCAATGCTGAATGTGCAGGGAGAACGTGAAGGGAATGTGGAAGTCAGAATGGCAGAAATCAGAAGAAAAATCATTTCTGGCTGATCCGTAACAAAACCTTGCAATTTCTCAGGTAGGACAGCAGTCACTGCACCACTCTGGCAGCATCAAAAGGTGAGGGAAAGTTTGAGCAGCCTGGGGCATCCTGGGACAATTGCCGCCTCAGCCTGAATCCTGGGGCTCATGTGTCTGGAGGGGCCTACAGTATTGGGTACTGGTTTTGGAGGACAGATCAGATGCATTTGAAATATACTGTGTTTGTCTGGGACTTAAACGTGAAAAGGGAAAATATCCTTGAATAGGTTTTAATCTGTGTTAAGTCATTGATATGATAGCAGTATTTGGAGCAGAGGCTTAAACACATACAAGTTTGTGTTCAAGAAAAGTGAAGCACAGAGCACTTTCAGCCATAAAGGCATCTTAAGCAATTTATCTTACCTACTTGGCATAAGGCACACGCTTTTATTCTCCTCCACTAATAAAACCAACAAATGTACTTCTCCTTCAACAAACAGTATTTCACAATATACACTAAATCTTCTTACTTTTCTGACCTTCTGAGTAGAGTGAGCGGCTTTTATTTCAGTTTGATGCAAAGCATCTCCAGCTCTTTACTGAGGACACCTGTATTTAATCTATGGATGGTCTCAGAATTCTTTTATTCTCAGCAAGAGAAGGCTGCAGTCATGCAACTCAGATGTGAAAGCCAGTCTAAATCACTCACCGGGTCTCATTTGCATTGAAAGCCCACATCTATCACATGGACTCCTGAACCAATTCAATCTATGATATAAAACAATGAAAACTCAGTAAAATGTTCTGTTGACATCCCACATGTACAGAGGTCCTGAAGCTACTTAGTACGTCTGTGTTACTGGCTGCAGTATAACAGACAAATACTTAAAGGAGACTTAAATGAGCAACATTAGGTACCATTAGCAGTTGAGGGATAATAATGTGAAGCTCAAGAAAGGCTCATTTATCTAACGAGAAGTGCTTCCCGTTACAAACATACTTAGAAGGTAATGATGAGCTTTCATGCCAAAGCCCATAAGTATTTCCAGAGGTTTCATAATACAAGTTGTGTTATTACCCAATCATACTACTTAATGTGCTAGCTCAGCAGAACACACGAGTGTATTCAGCATACTCTAATGTTACTGACGTTTACAGAAGTTTGTAGGTGGTAAGTCCTTTGTCAAAGAGACAGAAATGAAGCCACATGTGATTGAATCAGTTTTCAGCTGAACACATTTTCAACTGCAACTGGTTGAGAAAGCAAGCATTTCTTTCAGACTGTTCTAAAGAAATCCAGTTTGAAGTCTTCTGTATTCAATCAAATAAACACCAGAGTTTGTTTCTTCTTTCTCCCATTTTTCATGCCCTCTATCTCCATTTCCCCTCACTTTCGCTTTCTTGTTTAACTTTACTTCAACAAGCACAGGTCATTAACTCAGGTAACATGGGAATCTGTCTCCAAAAGAGGCGGTGGTAAAATCTGCAATGGCATCAATAGAGCTTTTTTGTTGTATTTATTTCAGCAAAGTTCTCTTAAAACGTATTACAATATAATATTAACAGAAGTGTCTAAATGGTATTTTTAAACACAAGGTACTATTTCAAAGTAGGAAATTTTATTAAAAAGCACCACTTGAAACTAGTGTCATTTTCACAGTGTACTGCCATCTGCACAGACCACAGAACAAAGGGAATGATCCAAAATATTAAAATAGTTGATGCATTCTACCCAGTTTTGACTTCAGAAAGCACGAAAGTGTACAGGTAATAAAATATATCCAGGCAAACTCCCTCAAATTGCAAAATGGTTGATATTAAGTGATGCTGGTTTTTGTAAGGCAGATCCTTTTTCCTCTTATGTGAGCAGCACTACACAACCTAAATTATTCTTCTCCTGTAATAGTCACATTTTCCACAACATTTCCCATTGTCTGCATAAGTAAAACATTCACCTTTCTGTGAAGGCTGCTTTGAAAGTAATGCTTCCTATCCTATTATCTTGACCCATGCTCTCAGAGGTGGATGTTGGTGGTATGGCAGTAGAGGTTGAACCTTCCCACCAACATCCCATTATTTTTTGCCATGACAGACAGCAGCAGAGGGGCAGTCTGACAGAATGGTGTCTGACATGGAAGTGTAGATCAAACAAACGTGTGTCGTTGTACACCTCCATGTGGAACAAATTGCACCTACTGAAATTCATTGACTTGCTGAACATTTACAGAGCCCTAGTAGTGGATGTGGGCATGGTGATGGGGTGGGTGGTGTGTTTCAGCAGTGGTGACAGTGGGTCACCTCCACTGGTGCAGATTTTGACAAGCGCAGCGTACAGGCTCTTGTTCATCACTGGCAAAACATGTGGCTAATAGTGGTGACAGTGTTTAAAGATACCTGTTTTGTAGCTTAGAATTTGTTCTATCAAACAGTGTTACTGTGCTCTTTGTATCAGTTGTAGTTTCCATGGAAATAAATAGGAGGCATTACTTTTGGAGTGATCTACATAGATGTATTAACTTCCACGCTTTCTGTACAGACTTCACTAGCCTCTGTACTTGCACTTACTCTGCAAGACTTTGAGTGTCCCCATTAGAAACAAGGTTTGGAGACAGTCTCCCAGGTTTTTAAGAGTATTCATGAACGTGGTATCAAAAGATGCAAAAGAAAAAAACATTTTAATGAATTCTGTACTTCACAGCATTATATTATGCTACTAAAAGAAAGAAACCATATAAAAACTTGAAATAAAAAGTTCCTAAGTTGTAAATATAATTGATAGGGTATATCTGTCAAGAATAAAGCATGCAATTAATTACAGCAAATGGGATAAGTGCCATAAAATTAGTATTCATCGTACATTGTTTGATTGCTTTTGAACTTTATCTTATGTAGGACTGCAGTGCACCACTTAATGTTGCACGGAATGAGGTAATATATATCATTTTCATAGAGGCAAAGGCTATATGCTACGCTGTTAGTTATACTACCATAAATCCAAGCTGACTCCAACACACTTACTCCAAATTCACGTTCCTGTAACTAAGTGGGCTGAACTCTTAATTTAGGCTGTATTTTTTTTAAAGATAGTGATGAAAACAGGCTCAAATTTCTTGACTGAAGTAGGGCTAAGCTTGCTGCAAGTTGCAGTTAATAGTTTGTATTTAGAAGAATTTTTGTTGCTGTTCATCATATGAATATCACAGATGACAATAGCAAAACCATGTGAAATACATTACCATCATTACCATTACCAGACGGCCGCAAAATACCACATTTCTGCCCCATGTATCTAAAAATCTACTCTTAACTTGAGGGCAATTATGGGCACTCCCCCAAGAATCTTCAGAAAAGATATACTGTATTTACAATTTCACACTCTGAAATCTCCCTTAGCTGTAATAATGCTCACTTGTAGCTCCCTGGTAGCTTCAGCATCCTTTAATAATGGCACATTTAAATGGAAGTGCCATCACTGTGTGCACAGTACAGGATTTAAGCATTAGTCTTCTCCATATTCAAGCAATTCCACCGGTATTACAAACTCACTTACGTAAAATATACACATACAAATCATTCTGTTAGATGTGCTATATGCTACATAAAGGCAAATGCTTATTATATTCAAGTAACATCTGCACTTTGCTGAAGATGTATTAGATTACATCCTACATTAGATTCTGATTATCTGCTACACAGGTTTAAATCCAGAATTACTCTTAAGCTATCATTTTAATGGGGCTGACAGCCTCTAAAACAACTGCATACAGTAAAGCAGACAAGAAAAATAAGGGGTTATGTCCATGAGAAAATTATTTTCTTGACTTTCCGTCAAGTGAAAACATAAGAATCCTATCTCAAGCCTTCTCCAACATTGACTTCCCTGCAGTTTCACTGCAGAAATACCCAGGTCTGCTCTCTGCAGAGCTTCTCTTGCAGCACAGACATCCTGATACAGCAGTGAGCTGTCTGCTTCTGAGGGAAAGAAGGCCTTTGACACTCTCCTCACAAAACCACCTCTTTGTAGAGGTGAGTTTGTTAGAGAAGATATGATGCCAGGACTGAACTTACTGTGGTTGTGTTGGCCTCAACACAGCATCCAGTGAGGTATATTGCAATGGGTTGCTCAGACTTACTTAAGAGCTGAAACAAGAAATACTAGCATTCTGCTTGGTGCAGGAGAACAATTTGTCCAAAGTCTGCGTATCTCTGAGTTCAAACCTGAAGAAAGGATGAGGGAAAGGTAACCACAAGTGATAATGACATGATTAGAAAATTACAAGTAAAAATGGAAGCACCAGATGGAACTCCTGCATTTGTGTTCACGCTTTTACAAAAAAAACCAAACCAAAACAAACAAACAAAAAACAGAACAGGTGAAGAGCACAGAAAAGTGCATGCATTTAGGATACATGTGCTCAGACAGACACCCACAGTAAAGTCATATCATGCATAGTAGTCTCACTTTCAAATAGGTTGATGGTAGGCAGTTTGCAGCTGTCTTATTAAAGTTCCTCTTATATATGTGACACACATACACACCTGTTCTTTAGTAGGGCTGGTGAAGGATAGGTGGAAGGAGTCGAGCTACATGACAGAGCATGCTGTTTGTTCCTAACAAAATAAGAACAGAGTGAAGCAGTAGTGATGCTTCAGGAGAAGAAAGGAGAGAAACACAGATCAGAAAGAGCAGTTTGACAGAAGAGTTGGAAGAAGACAATAATCAGTGTCATTGAATACATAATTTCATTTTAGAATTAATTGAGTGATTTAATTAAAAAAGAACTTCTAAAATTAAGCACCAGTTCAGCAAAATAAGCATGCTTGTGAAAGGTGTCCCCTTTTGGTCATAAAAAGAACACACAATTGGTAAGAAACTGAATAAAAGTCTGTTTCCTTTTAAAGCTTGACTTTCAAGACATGTTTCTAATACTTCCTTCCTTCCTTCTCATCATGCAACCATTCACTCGCCACAACTTAAAATGGGAACAAGTCTTCCCAAATTACTTAAAAGCAGATTATTTCAAAATTAAATTAGAAAGATCATTAGTTACAACGTTCATGATGAGAACAGTCATTATGTTTTGTAAAAACAATGTTCTATTTTTGACTGAGGTCCATTTTTACGATATTGTGCAAGTATAATTCAATGTTACCGTATTACCATTTCTACTTTGAGGCATGCTTAAGGCACTTAAAGATTGAGCACAACATTTTATAAGATGTAAACAAATTTGCCTCCGAGTGCATTTAGTCTTGTTGGCAGAAGAAAGTGAAAGCAGACTTCCATTACTTGGCTGCGCTGCTTTCAGTTCCAGTACCAAAAGATATGTTTTTACTCTCACCTGCAATTCTCTGTGGTCCAGAAATAATTAATTTCAAGATACTGCATTGTAAAAAATAGTTTTGAGTTGAATCCATAGATCCCTTGCCTGATTATGTTAACAGAAGTACTATCTTATCTTGGAATTCTGAAAGCTCTCTTTCTTTAAATACTGATCATTTAATTAAGATTATATTTAAATATTCCTAAATTTGAGAGCACTTTAGTGGGACAATATGTTCACATTGACACACTGTAAGGTGTCAAATACAGACAAAGAATCAGAGTAGAATCCAAATCCAATTTAAACCCCAGTTCTGTGCTATTTTCACTGTACAGAAATTAAGATGAAATCCATAAAATAGATATACTGGTTCCATGTTCATGAGTGATCTGATTGATCCTTCCACGTACACAGTCAAGAGAAACTGATATCAGCGTTCCATTATGCACTTCAAAAGATGCACGGAGGGTCACACTGGTCCATATGCTTCCCTCTGGCATCTGCCCTCCAATCTGCTGAGCAATTATGGTGGGTTGCATGTGATCCATGGTCAACTGGTTGAGAGTCACTTTGAGCACACTGCATGAATGGATTAGCTTTAAGTTAAATGCAAGACTGGCAACTCCCTTTTCCGTAAAAATGAAGTACTTCTGAGCAAGCTGTCCAGAAGAAACCAGCTGTATCTGTTTCTCATTGGCTGAGATCTGGGTGAAATCCAGTAATTTGTTTCTCACAGCTCCAGTAGGCAGTCCTGTAACAGAAACTGTGGCTGATATGGCACTAGAAACTGCTGAAGGTATCCAGATAAGGCTAAACATACTAATCCCAGAACTATCTCCGAAATAACGAACATTACATTGTGCAGGAGAGAGTATCTCAAAGCTAATCAGATCTCCAGCAGCAACTTTTGTGGCTCCAGAAGCAGATATTGATGTATCTCTGTAATTTACCCCAGATTTAAATACATTCATTAATTCTCTGTTGGTACCATTCCTATTTATATAAGAAATTAAGGAGAAACCCTCCCGGACACAAGTGTGACCCATAGAATACAATGCTTGGTGCAACACAAATTTGACAACACCTGTTTCAGTGAATTTTATAGCTCTGCCATCATGAGATAAACTTAGCATGTAAGGGTCGGAAACAGAAACTATTTTAAATGTAGGTCGATAGTTGGTTTGGTAATGCATTGCTGTTGACATGTGTGCACTGATTGCCACAGCACCCGTGTCATGAGACAACCAGAACAGACTTAGTGGGCTATTAAGATCATAAATATGTAAGTCTTTACTCTGATTGCAGAATTGGTTTGGGCTCCTCAAAAACACGGAAAGAGTTTGGCTGGGCTCCACCTCAGCAGCGCTGCTTAAACTGGTGCTCTGGAAATATTTTCCTTCTGGCTGTTCAATGCGAACACCACTCAGTTCATAGCCTTCTTCACTACCATTTAGCTTCAAGGAAAGTTGAAAAAAATTCCTGCAGTTGTGTTTTACTGCAAAATTTAGGTCAGTCCACAAAAGACCATGCTGCCTGAATATCAGGCTGTGATCTTCAATGGACAGGATGTCACAGTGGAGCTTTTCCCTTATCTTCAAGTTCAAGCCAGAGTAGACCTGAGAGATGCCAGACTTCACAGATGGTAAAATGATGTTTGCAGCCCAAGATTCTGATAGCTTGCTTTCACTGGTTGCTGAACAAACCGTGTCACTAACAGTGGAACAAGGCATGGCCACCATTCCATCTTCACATTTCAAACACGCTTGGCATTCTTGCATTTCCTTATTAAAGAAATACTCTTCTCCACACAATCCCAGAGCTGCATCTTTCTCAGCAATTCCAAGGCATCGGAAGCCACCTGCTCACAGAAATTGGGCAATTTTATTGTTAAATCTTTAAAATACTAAAAGAACTCTACAGATCTACATACGTATCAAGTATGTTTGATAACATATCTAATTATGAGAGAAAACAGAAGACAGCCCTGATGAAACTGAAGACAACCAGGAAGAAATTTTTTACTCAGAGGGCAGTAAGGCACTGTCATAGGCTGCCCAGAGAAACTGTTGATTCCCCATTCCTGGTGGTGTTCAAAGCCAGGTTGGATGGGGCCCTGGGCAGCTGGATCTGGTGGAAGGTATCCATGCCAACGGCAAAGGATTGGGACTCCATAATTTTCAAGTTCCCTTCCAACTCAAACCAATCTGTGTTTCTATGTTAGATCACTTTGCACTACTAAAAGATCCTAGAGCACTAGGGGGAACTCACCTTGCCCAAGCCGAATTCAGTGGTTTAGAGTAGAAGGAGCAAGGAGACAGAAGGGGCTGAACAGGAGAAATTCTAACCAAAATCTGTAATGAGTCAGATGTGAAATTACTCCAAAGACACTTTTTCATAAATAAAAGGCATAGCACTAAGCAGTGGACATATTTTCAATTAAGGTAGAGTTCCTCTACACGGAAAACGTCCACTGCTGCCCACACATTATGGGCAGTGCTGCTGTAGCTGTGATTGCTAAAGCAGTGCTTTCCAGTCTGAGGGACATAGACCTCAGGCATTCTGTGTACTGTTTTTAATGATCCTGCAAGAGACAAGTAGGAAAAACAAAATGGTAAACATATGGCTTAAAATCATTATGCAGAGTTTGCACATTTGAAAGGCAAAAAACCACTGCTGTGACACACGGGACAGCAATGGTCTTGATAGCCTAAAATAACCAGATGAACAAAACACCACAGAAAATATCTAGAGATGCTGTGTGGAATTACTTAATTTGTAAGAAGGTAATTTTGTGCTGTTGGATGGCACATCGTGACCTCAGTGGATCAAAGAATGCACACTCAAAGAGCAGGTTTTAAAAACAGCCTGTAATTTTCTATGTCAGTTTTCCAAGAGCACTGCCATCTGCTGTTGCCTCCAGCTGGAGCAGCTGGTGCCCAGCACCTTTATGCACAGAGCCCTCAGGATCTAAATCAACACACTTAATTTGAGACAACCAAAAGAATAACCACTTGCAGTTTGCACCTCACAGTTTATGTGCCAATGCACTAATTTCAGCTTTTTGACCACACATAATTAAACCCAATGATCACCTTTCCTACAGCTCCTCTTAAGTATCCTTTCCTGTGTTATTTTATTCACAAGTGTTTCTTAGATGCATATATTTGTTTTACTCCTCAGTTGGAAAGTTGCTGTATCTGGGCAGAGATCTGCTCCAAGACTGGGACCACAAGCATTTGACATGGACCCCAGCAAGCCAATTTTCTCTGCTGCTAAACCCAGGACAGTGTTGGCTACACAGACTGCTGTCACAGGCAGAAAAGCATGCTCACATACTGAGACTGAATAGTATACATGCACCTGGCACACAAGGGAAGTCAGAATATTCGCTAAAATTCACTTCTGCCACAACATTATTCAGCTGAGACCACCAGATGCAGTATTCATTTATACAAGCTTCACATGTACACCCTCATACCTCTTTTTGTCTATTCGTGTTTCATTCAGTAGATTCTTCACTAACACATAGTGATATGTAGGACCATACAATGTATGGTGTGAGAACATTCCTTTAGAGACCAGGTATGGCTCTCTCAGAAGAGCTCGGTGTAGAAAAGTCGTATTTTTCCATTTGAAAAAAGTCAGATGAAACTTTAACACTCTATTCCCTCGAAAAGCGTCTGGCTTTTTTTACAAGAAGCAAAAGCTAAGTAAGATCACATTTTTTCAACTATGAATATTCTATAGAGAATACAGGAGGTCCCTGACAAGCTTTCCTTTTGCAAACAGATCGTTTTTCGCCCTAGAACAATAGCTGGCGTGACACTACTTAACCAGTTCTGCTTCTCAAATCAATAGCTCCCACACCACTGAAACACGCAGGAAGAGCTGCTACTGAATACACAGATACAACTGTTTCATATAGCAGAGATGATCTGCAGAAGTACCTAGACATACTTGTTTATGCTATTTGCTTCTTTAATACATTTTTATTTACATTTAAGGTTTTTTATAAATATCAGGCTTTACAAACATGTGGTGACTACTCTTAGCATTACGCTGTCTAGTTTTTAATCAGTTCTATCTGCAGCAGGTGCTCCCCCTTCATGTACTTGAAATAGGTGACTTCAAAGCAGCACATGGGCTGCTTCCTACTGTGGACACAGCAGCAGCAGCAGCATCCTAACCTCTGCCAGACCTGAAAAGGTCAAGGAGCAAACAGCAGCCAAACATCAGAAGGCCAGCAGAGCAGCATGCTGTGACTGCTTCCTATTTCTCTCTACCACATTTCTGACAATCTCTCCCACCTTTTCCTGGCCCCTGCTCTGGAGGCTGCTGCACCTGATTTTATTGTGAGCAGCCCAGCTGCATTAATGTTGTTTTGTGAATCCACAGATATGAAGTTGTCCCAGTTTTGTGCCCCCCATGCAGCCAGGCTGAGCCTGTATGCCTGGTAGACATTTGCACAGAACACAGCCAGCCACATGGATGAACACTGACAGAAAACGTTAACAAGCACATGCAATACTCACACAAATATATACAGCACAGATGGCTCAGGCCTGTTCTCTCTAGCTGCATGGCACTGAAGACCAGTGACTGGTCCTAGACTGTCTGATCTCCTTCAGTTGTTGGCATCTGAACATAGAAGCTTGCCAAAGTATGAGGGCTCAGTACAGTTGATAGTCCACAGACCTATTATCCTACTCACCCATTAATCCAGTCTGAATTTTGCTATCCCTCCTTACTTTCCTCTAAACACTCATAATAATTTTTGTATATTCCCATACCCATTTAAAACACTCCACAACAGATCTCATGCCATCTCTGAATCCTCTCCCCACAGCATCCCACAGTAACTCCTATAGAATCTCCCCTTTAGTTTGCATGGGGTCCTGGAAAGAGTGCTTTTGGCCAGCTCCACTTGGCAGATTCACATTAAGGACAAGTCTGACTGTTCTCCTGGGATTGTGTGAGAAGAAAACCGTGCACTTTGATAGCTCCTTGGCGACAAACCTTTACTCAAATAACTTAACAACCCCCGTCCCAGATAAAAACAAGGAAAGGCAGCAGGGGAAGGAGGTATGATACATAGAAAAGTGGATGGGTGAAGAAAGAGAGGCTCCTAGTTGCATGGTTTTTTGCTGCTATGTGTTCCCTTCCCACTGTTAAGGGAACGTGAGCTGTTACAGATCCAACAAACTTTGCGTGCAGCTCAAGAAACTGCATATAACATCTGGAACTCATACATCAGATCACATCCTCACCTACCCTACGTTACCCAAAACAAACATCCAGTTTCAGACACCCTTTTGACAAGTTAATTGCACTTGTATAAGATAATGAGCCATCATGAACAGACAAGCTCAAAGTAGCAATCTTATCAAACAAAAAATACGAAGAGCACACCCTTTTCAATGACAGATGATGGGGAGAATGTTGACAGAACACCAATTCCTAGCCCAAGTGATAGGAGACAGATTGTCCTCACATCTTCATAAGGCACCATTAAAAATGGGAGAAGAGGGATCAGAGGAAGAGTCTTTTCCTTTCAAACACATTGCTGCTGACTGTGGTCTGACAAACCACCATTACCCAACTGTTTCACAGCAGTATTTTGTCCTCTGAATTTTTCCTCTAGCAGTAGAAAACACCTACGCTTGGTCTGGGTCATCCCACACAGCCCTCTGGATAAATTCCTTACAGCCTTCCCTCTCCCATGTCACAAACCAGAGCATTACCAATGACTCCCACACTGGTGGTTCTCCCTTCCTCAAGCTGGGACCCTGTAGGCTTCCTTCCACAAAACTACCAGCTTGATAGCACCAATCCCATCCTCCTACTAAAGAAGAGACCAAGCCTTGTACCATTCTGATGCTTTGGTTCAAATGTTGTGCCCCAAGCTGTCCTGCTACTAATTGCTCACTACTTAGGCTGGCTATAAAGAAGCGTCTTGTCTTTTCTTTTGTTAAGATGGATGGTACCTATGCTACAGTGCTTTCGAGGCAAGACAGCACTGGGTGCTCTCTTTGGTTATTTCCAGTTTTCTGTGGCGTTTGTAGTAAGACCACCTAGCCAACCTAAGTTCCTGCCAAAATGAAGCAAGGACAATGTATGCAAGCCCAAGTCTTCTTTTACCCATTTCTTAGGACCAATTCCCTCCCACTTTTTTCTACACTAGTGCAAAATCACTCAAAGACTTGAAACACCCTTTGTCCCTCAGAAAGGTCACCCACTTTTTATGCGTAAGTCTAGAGGATGAAAAGCATATAAGCTGATGAAGTCTTCCCTTGGTTGTTTTACTGAGTGTACTTCAGTACAAATTGTGATTGGTGAAGTGCTCTATTTGATCAGTTTCTTTCAAGCTTTTTTTTTTTTTTTTTTTTTGGCTGACCAGAAATTATCCTAGTACCTGGATGCATTTTTTGCTCAGTACATCTGTTAATTTTCCTCTTTGTGTCTGACTGCCATAAGAAGTAATGAAGGCTAAGTCTGAAGTTTACAATTCCACTCAAATCCAATCCTAAATGACTGAAAATTCCTCCACACTCACAAATGATGAAAACTGTTGATCATTCTTCAATATTTGACAATATTATTGCTTAAAGGAGAATAAGATTGATGAAGAAAGGCTCTATAAGTACCTTCATTAGATCAACTCAAATACCTACCTCAGTGCAGCTGCAGGAAAATGACAACTATTTTTCTCCATTAGGAATAGAACCTTTGATTTTCACCCCATTTGCACCAGCACAAACAAGAACACGGTCAGGTTATAAGAGAAAATTAAAATCAAAGCATATAAAAACCCAAGAAAATAAAGTAAAAGAGACCCTTCAAAGGTCCTAGAGGATATTATGTTCTAAAGTGCCTATTGTCTGTCCACAAGAACTGCTATCAACTGTTGATTGTTGACTGTTTCTCAACCCCTTTGATTCCACCAAGCTGAGCATACTATTACTCACAAACATACAGGCCTGAGCCTTTATCTATCCTTCTGGCCTGTTCCTGAAGATCTAATCATCTTCATCCTTTAATTACCAGGGCATATAACTTACCTGGAGTATTCAGGCATTTTATTCTCTCGCCACAAATGCTTGGAGATTCAGTGCATTCATCTCTGTCCTGTAAATCACAAGAATCATACTGAAAAACTTTAATGCCATAACGTCAGCTTGAAACAGGCACTTCAGGCTGTCACACCCAGGCATATGCAGGCAGGAAGAGGAGGGTGATCTCACAGACGTGTTGAAGTAAGACAGCTCACTTCGGATCTGCTTTATCGAGGTATCCAAACAGACTGTGTGGTTTCCAGTTTGCAGATCATGAGCTAAATGGACTGGTACTAAACTAACACTTTTTACATTACATGATCTGTAAGACAGTACCACATCCCTTAGAGAGATGCATCACTCAGTTGGTCTTGAGAACACTGCAACAACCAAAATAGCATCAGGAAAGGCTCTTAAAGACATCTAGTCTGGGAGGAAGGTGCTAACTGAAAAACATCCAAGAAAGTGAAATGATAATTAAATTTCTCTCTCAACAGGCTCTACCCTCACCACACAGTAAGCAGAGCGGAAAGAACAAAGGCTAAATTTGCCTTGAAACACTCACATTAAATAAAATTAGACAAGCAGAGGGAAGGAGACAGCCTCTTTCATGTTTTTCTCAGTGATAGGGACACAGATCACTAACTGTTCAGGCTCATGAGAAGCTAAGAACTGAAGGCAACATCTGGCAAAGAAGTCACTGTTTTAAGTATCCCAACATAAGTTAGGATTTTTAAATGGAAGTGACCACAAAAGCATCTTGTTTACATGCCAGTGTTGTGTAGTAAAATGTATTTAATAATTATAAATGTGAATGTTAACCATTCTATATCTTTGTATGCTGTTTGTAAGCTAGAATTAAATTTTACATTTGTTTTAACTGATAACTTTCATTTCCAGTTTATAAACAAACGCATGACCATTAGTTTTACTTAATAAAGCTTTCCTCTACTTTTCCAATGTGTCCAGCAGTTCATGTAGACTGGTCTGGCATTAAATAAATGAATTTATCATTCATAAGTGTATTTTAGGGTATATTTTTCTACCAGGATGAGCAGAATCAACGACCTGGCAGCTGCCAGACTTGGGAAAGCTTTTACATCCAGCACACACTACCCAGTGCCCCATTTACAGCAGCAAATGGTGATGAGAAAACCCAGAGAAAACTTTAGGCAAAATAACTACCTCTATGAATAGTTATTTGCAGAACGTCATCCTCGTATGTCCAACACAATACTTCATAAACAGTAACTGAAAGATACAGAATTATATTTCACCTGGCAAATCCGATCAGAGTTTGCAGAGCAATCAGCCATTTGGAAAAAACCAGCAGGACACAATGTGCATTTTTCACATTGTGAAGGTGTCTTTTGGAAATTGCAAAATTCATCACTTTCACAAAGACCACAGTCCAGCAAAGACTCCCCTACATTTATCACTTTTGCATCCACTTCTACTTTATGTACAGAGTATGACTTCTGGAGATGATTCCTGACCTGGTTCTGAAGTCCTTGAAGATGACTTTCAAAATAATTTTGAATATCTTCTTGCAAACTCTGAAATGACATTTGTTTCACTGTGTCAAAAAGCATGCCATACTGCACTTTGATCAGATCCATTTGCTCATACATTTTTCTTTGCTGTTCAAGAATCTCCCGTTGCTGGCTAACCAATACATGTTGCTGTTCAGCAAGTTTCTGCTGTAAATCTACAATGATCTGCTGCTGGCTTTTTAGCATTTCAGTAAATTTCTCATGACCTTTTGCAAGGTGAAGCTGTAGTATTAGGGCGTCTTCAGATGGAACTTCATTTTCTCCTGAAATACAAATGACTCGTTATTTTCCAAGATAAATAATTTTCTGATTGCTGTGTTATCTCTTCAAAGGTATTACAATTCTAATAAGTTTAATGAAAAGGCACTTTAAATTCAAGTCATGATTTAAGACCAGTCCCTTTACTATCTCTGTAGCTCCTCCAAGAGACTGCAAGCTCTTCTCTTTCATAAGGAACAACATTTATAGTTGGAGACACTGAAAAAGACATAATCAGCCCCTGTGTTTCAGGTCATAAATTAATCATCACTTGGGGTCAATAACAGATGAATCATATCTATGTATACGTCAAATACAGTAAGAAACAAATGGTAAATTTTCACTACAGAGGTGACAAAATTTCTTGAGAACACTGAGCTATTGAAAGTAGTAAAAATAAGGGTCAATTACAATTAACTGTAAAAGGAGTCTATGATACTAAGTACCAGCAATAAAACAGGAAGAAGAAACTCAAAGGAGATAAAGGTGAAATTATGTACTCACTGATAAAAGGAAAAACTCTAAGTCTTTTATTAAAAACAAACAACCCCCTTCCCCACCCCCCCCCCCCAAAAAAAAAAAAAAAAAAAAACACCACTGTTGCAGATGATGTTTGCAGATAGCTCCTTCTTCTAGATGTCTAAAGCTCAGTTGGTGACAATATGAGACCTAAGAACCCTTTGCAACTGCTTTTATTCTCTTTTTTATTTTACAGTGTTGGACTAAATTCAGCCACACTGTTATACACCAGTACAAGAGGCCTTTCACTG
The DNA here is from genome assembly GCF_016699485.2 of Gallus gallus. Lineage (NCBI taxonomy): Eukaryota > Metazoa > Chordata > Aves > Galliformes > Phasianidae > Gallus > Gallus gallus. The sequence continues at coordinate 16,135,164 of NC_052533.1, read as the reverse complement.
CATTAGTTGGTGCTATAGGCAATTCACAGTGTCAGAGCAATACTGAGACAATGAAGCTCTTGCACAAAAGAGAAGACTCTACTAAAAATGAATGATGTTTGATTAAGAGGAAGGGGAATCTTGTTTGTCAAAAGAACTCTGAAGTCTAAAATAGCTCAGCCATAAATGTAGCTGTTTCTGTCCATTAACTGTCTAAAGATAACCTACAGTGAATGTCGGACTGGAATGTCTCTAGAACACTGGTCTTAGATCATACAGGATGAATTCCGCTGCAAGACATGTTTAGTATACATCAGCAATCCCAATTACCTACCCTTCCACACTCCCCAGCCAAGTATCAAATAGGTACAACCACTTGCAACACACAGATGTTCTCATGACCACAGATGCAAAATTACCTTTCATACAAACACACACACACCATACACAGCCATGGTTAGGAATGTTTTGCAGATATCTACTCCATACATCTACAGTCCATCCACGGTACAAACAAAACACGTACTGAGAATGTCTTGGAAAGGACACATTAATCTGAGAGGGTGCTGCATGTTTCCTAAGGAACAATCTTAGTGCAGGAAGACTGAAAGAATGTAGTCATCCTATTGTGAGGAAGGGAAGGAAGACTATGAGGTCTTTAGTGGAACCCAAGTTGGTGCCACTCCCTCCTGATAACCATAGCAGATGGGCATTGGGCTGCAGACATTTCTCAGCGCACAGAAGAATGCAACAGCATGTGTCAGGTTTGGCATGTATGAAATATGGCAGCTGCAAATTATTTTGCCCATATGGGAGTGTTTGGGTACACAAAGGAGTCTGTCTGAAAGAAAAAAAAAACAAAAAAACAGAAAAATGGCTCAGGAGGGAAAAATGAAGAATTTAATGACAACTGATCAATGTGAAGAGAGACACAGAGGAATATAAAATGACACAATGGCAACAGGTCATGTGCATTCCTTCACTTGGGATGCCAGTCCTACATCTGGAGTAAGGTGCAGTCAAGGAGCTGCTGAGAAAGAGCAATGAATCTTGCAGAGGAATGGATTCATCTGATTGGAAAAAGGTGTACATACAGGTCTGCACATCAGCTCTCAGACCCCTCTAGCCTTGGGACTAGTCTCTTTAGAAGAGGAGAAGCAAAGGACATTTCCTGGATTTGCCTCACAATGTTCACTACATGCTGTTTGAGTAGCTGCTCTCCCCAGACAATGGTAAATGCATTAGATGCTTCAATGTGTGATTATCACATTTCATGATTGTATTCCACAGGCCACGCAGAATTTCTGTGCAGAACCACGCTTCAGCTACAAACGAGAGTTGAAAAATGTATTCTCTGTACTTTCTCAAGAAGCCTACTGATCTGTGTTCAAAAGGAAGGTCTCCGAGGTCTTAGGCATATGCAGTGAATATTAGAGGTTGCAGGCAGAGTAGAATACTGGATGCTTGCCCGTGCACTGACTAGAAGGAAACCAAAGACTCTCAACATGGCTCATTTTGTTGTTTCTGATGCCAAGCACATGAGATTTCTGCTAAACATTGATGAATTTAGCATGCTGTTCTTCCACTTCTTGGAAAGAAAGCTGTTTTGTGAAGGATTGGGTTCAGTGTTTGGAATAGGCAAAAAGCATATAGGCCCTTTGTCCAATCCAGACAGAATGCAGTGCTCAGCCCAGGTCACCACACCAAGCACCATGGCTGCTGTGGTGGTCTTGGCTGCAGGCTGCTGCCAATCTGTGTCACTCACAGGCTGTGAGGCAAAAGCAGTGAGAAGGAAAAATCTTTGTGGGTGCAGTTGTGTGTGTGTGAAACAGCTTTCACGTGTGGACAAGTTCACGTGTTATCATCACTAGTTTGCTCACCATGTGCTTCTGTGATAATGGTGCCTTCAACAGCATTAAGTGGGTTAGTAGGCAGCATGGTCCACTTTTTCCCTCCAACACACACAATGATCATCCCTGCCTCAGGTGAGAATGGCTGGGATCAGTGAGGCGTGAAAAGGAGATTGCACAAATCCCTGACAGCCACTGCCCATGAAGTATCACCATTCTCAATAGGTTGAAAAACTTTAAAGGAAACTTCTAACCACACTCCTGTTCTCCCAAGACTTCACCTGGTACCATGACTACAAAGAGCATAAACTGAAAGAGTTCACTGCATGTGTCAAGTCCCAAAAATCCCCAGCATCCTCACTGTTCCAACCCTTTCCTTTACTCTCCCGTATTATACCTTCCTCTGTCCCGTGTCAGGAAGGAGTACCTAACCCCAACTCTATGGCCTAGGAGATCATGGGTGCGCAGATCTCACGATGGCAGCTGCAAGTGCTATGACTGATCTAGATTCTCTAAGGACAATCCTGGAATAAGAGGATGCTTGGAGAAAAAGGTCACGCTGTGTCTGATACTCTCAGTGAAGATGTAACATGTGCCTTCAGTACCATTCAAGAAGTGTCACTCTTCTGTCCATGCAGTCCTTATTATTTGCCAGGATTTGCATTACTTGAAAATATGGATCTTGGTAAGCACAAAGAAATTGCAAATATCCTAGGTCCGTTTGCAAAAGGGAGGTATGGCAATTACGATAAAGGTACAAAGAAAACGCACAGAAGCAGAATAAATGGAGATGTCTCTGCTTTCTGCCCACCCGTGGTCATGGGTAACACAGAGGTTCTGCAGGACATCTGGAAGCAAAGACAAAGACACACATTGTCACAGTAACATGAAGGTGGAGGGGGGGGGGGGGGGTGTTAATTCTCACCAAATGGCATCACCAAATTCTGGAGGCTGTTTTGGAAGAGGTGTCACTCCACTCAGTAGGTGCCCGAATTGAGGCTATGTGCTCTCTTGCCTGCAGGAGCCACAATGCTCAGCTTGGCCACAAGGATGTGACAAAGTTCAAACATTCACCATGCTTTCCATTAGCTTTGACCATCACTGGGGGTGAAATAAATCATTCTTCCTCATAAAGTTTATATCTCTCAGACAAGGCAATAGGCAAAAACAAGAAATGCTCTGTGTTCATTAAAGCTCTGCTGATGCTTTTAACATTGGTAAATCCACCCATCCTGGGCAATCACATTGCATCTTTCACTGACCCATGAGTATAACCCTGGACATGTCTGACTTTCTACGGGGATGCTAAGCTGACAGAGGCAGTACAATGCTCTTTATTCTGTGCAGTAAGAGGAGCTCTGCAATTTGTTGCTGTTTTCTGCTGGCTATCACAGCACAACAACATGTAAGCAGCAGCAAGTTTCTCACCAATGGCACCGGCTCATTCACTCTGGGTGCACAACATACACACAACTGTGAAGCTCGGGACAATGTTGCTACAAACCAAAAAAATCCAGACACAACAATTGTGAAGACAATCAGAGAACTTACACTCGCTTTAAAACAGCACCGTGAAGGTCCCTAATTTACCATACTTCACCTGTTGCAGACTACTTGAAGGAGGGTACCCACAGAGGTGCGCAGAGGTGATACGACGGGGCAGCGCCCCGCACCCAGCGCCACGGCTCTGCCTCCAAACCGCGCTGCGCGTCACGGCCCGGAGGGACGGAAACGGGGCGGCCCCAGCGCCTCCCTCCCGGCCCGGCCCCCCGCCGCCCCGCACCTGGCTTCACGTCGCAGGTGAGCTGCACCCCCAGGGCGCCGCCGCCCAGCTCGGGCCCGGCGTAGGCGAAGTCGTCTCCTGCGAACTGAGCGGCTCTGTCGGCGGCGCGGAGCAGGGCGGGCTCGGGGCAGCCCTCGGCGGCGGCGGAGCAGCCGGGGCCGCGGGGCCGGGGCCGCAGGCGGGGCGGCAGGCGGCACTCCAGGCCGTGGCAGTCGCGGCGGGTGCCGTTGGCGGCGCAGCCCCCGGCGGGGCAGGGCTCGGCGGCGCTCCCCCTGGCGGCGGGGTGCGGCCCGGCGGGCGGCGCTTTGCCCTGCGGCGGCCGCAGCGGCGTGGCGGTGTGCGGGAAGGAACGCGCGGGGCGGCCGGCCCTGGGGCCGCAGCGGGCTCCGCGGCACGGCGCAGGGGGAGCCTCGCCGCCGCAGGAGGGGGCCCGGCACGGCTCGCCGCCGCCCCCAGCGCCCAGCAGCGAGAGGCAGACGCCGAACCAGCAGCGCGCCCACCACAGCCGTCTGCCCGGCATCTCCGGCCGCGCCTGCAAGAGAAGAGAGGCGGCGGCGGTGAGGGGAGCCCCTCTCGGTGGGGAGACCCCCCCCGTCCCGTCTCTTCCGCGTGTAAAAATAAAACCTCTCCCCCCACCTTCCTTCTCATCTCTCCCGGCCGAACCTGAGGGAAGGTGCGAGTGCGGCCTCGGGGCTCGGCTCCTCGGCGGGGCCGGTGCGGCTGCCCGCAGCGGGGACTGCAGGGGAATGGCAATGTGCAACATTCCTGGGGCTTCGTTAGCATCAGATTTCCCAAGCGCCTCCCTTTAACTCCTTCGCTTCTCCGGCCCCTCCCGGCGGCCGGCGGGGCCCGGGGCTGCGGCAGCGCCCGCGGGGGTCGCCCGGGAAGGGCGGGAGGTGCTCGGAGGCTGGCCTCGTCCCAGCGGCTTGATTCGCGTTAAAAATAATAAGCAATGGCTCCAAAAGAACAGGAATAAGGTACGTGCACAGCGCAGGTGCCGATAAGCAAGTTTCGTGCGGCTGGGAAAAGTTTCTGGTAGTCTAAGGCTTGTTTCCCACTTTGCTCGCCAGAAAGCTGCATCGGAGGTCACCACGGCCACCAGGTCCTGTTTTCTCTGATGTTACTATCGCTGCAGCGTAGGCTGAAGGAGTGATTTTGACTTCAGCACAGCTGATGTGTATTGCCTTTCGGTAAAGCAGCTTTCCTAGCTGCTTCCCAGCAGCGCCCGCACTGAGGTGCGAGAGGCAGCAGCGTACCTTTCAAGTGCTGCGGAGCGTGGCTAACCCCGCGGCAGGAGCCACCTCGCTTACTTAATCTCTTCCACATGTTGCTGTGGATAGCACCACGTATGTGTCCGCTTCAGCACTAACTGCGGATGCCGCATTTCACTGTTTTGAAGTTGGCCAGCACAGATGCAGTAATGATGGACAGAAAAGAAATCACAGAAAATATGATTTATTAATTACCCTCGACTGTCCTTCCCTCCATGGACTCACACACGTGTCACCTTGCTCTCGTTATCTTAGCAATGCTCTCACACAGTGTATTTGCTATCAGTTGTACAGTAACAGAAACGTTGTACAGAAACGGTACATTCTTCTTCTTTTTTCCACTACAACTTTTATTTGAAACTTATTGGTAATGTCATTTTCTTTGATCCAGCCTGGCTGCTTCCCTTTACACAGAAAAAGTGTACCAGATATATCACTTATGACTGGACGGCCAAGTGGTTTGCAGCAGCAAAAGCTCCAGATGCACAGAGGGATGATATCCCCAAGCTGACTTCTGTGAGGCTTGGTGGTCCGCCAGGTTGCAGGGCTCCTGCCTGGCCCATGGAAACCTGAAAGCCTCACCGGACAAGATCTACATGGAACTCCTGGTAGTCTCAAGACTCTCTGCCTGGACCTTCAGCTAATGTAGGCTCTCTGGTCAACTACTTAGGTTGACCAAGTTTTCCTGTGGTGTCCAGTACCTCTACCATGAAGGGTGATGGAATAAACAGAGATAAACCTTCAGGAGCTGTCCCTCCAGGACGTACTCAGCAGGAGAGTGTCCTGAGAAGAGAGTAGAGAAGAAACAGATGTTTAAAGCAGTCATCTATCTGGAGTGACCGAGGTACAACTGTCCTTTCCTGAGATGGAAATACGAGCTAACTGACCTCACAAGCCCCCCCTTTGACCTGCTTTTTTATGATTTTTCCAGTTGCACCAGGCAGCTGACTGAGCCCTCAGGTACATTATGTAGGTATCTCAGGGATGTGCTGGAGAACAGCTTCCAGTTCACGGTGAAATTTCAGAGTGATCTTTTTTGCTTTTGGTTATAAAGGGAACAGAATTTAACTGTTAACGTTCTTCTCTAGCAGGATCCTGTAATTTAGGTGGTTCTACAACTACTCCTGACCTTGCTTCATCTTTTATATCAAAGGGAATATATACGAGCAGAATTCTCTCATCCAGAGCAGTCTAACAGTGGTTAGCTGTGCATGCAAACTTTCTCATATAAAAAGCCAGGCGAAGTACAACTCATAAAATTCAATGTAAAAATGATTATAACAAAGGTTCAAAGATTAGTGGTTTCTGTTTGGATATAGATCCACTAGAGACAATGGTGTAACTGCAGAGCACATATATGTACCTGACGTACCTTTAGGGCAAATGGCATAATTACATCAGCACAGACTTCATTACAGGGCAGGTGTTTAATGAACTTCTAAGGAGGGCTTTCCAGATTATGCAGAACTCTGTTTTACTGTGGGTAGACTTTGCATGTCCACAAGAGATCTCGATACTGGATCTCCTGGGTACCAGGTTCAGCCTAGCTGTGGTAGCATGAGCCTCTGGATCACCTAACTTTTCTTCTGAAAAAGCACCATGTATTTTCTCAGGTACTTTGATAGATTTTTCAGCCAATTTGGAAGCCAGCTGTACCATGGCTGCGGTATTCTGGGGACCTGCACCACTGAATATAAAACAGTAACTGCCTGCTGTTGGTTTCCACACCTGCACAAGCTCTGTGTGAGCAGCAGAGACAGTCCATCATTTGTTTGCAAGATGGTTTGATGCAGTGCCTTTTTTTTAACTCTTCACAGCATTCTTTGGGTTGGCAGTGTTCACTAACACAACTCAGGAGTGGCTCAAGTGAGGAGGCCCCTACATCTACTCCGTGTGTAGCTTGGAGGCATGACCTCAGACTTTGTGATGATTCAAATTCATACACAGGACCAGTTGCTGGTCTACTACCCCATGTCAGCCAGGCGCAGGTACCCTTGTGGAGATGTCCGTCCAGAAAAAAAGCTTATGTATTAGGTTCCTCTGAAAATGACCTCCACTGCAAACACCAAAACTGAACACAGTAAGATGGGGATAATTGCTTGCAAACTGCCTTGCTGCTCTGAACCAGCGCACGAACCCCGAAGAAACCTAACGTCAGGTTTCATCGTGTCGCCTTCAGGCAGGCGCGAAAGCCCCAGTGCGTTCCGTGCAGCCGGAGGTGGGCTTGTCTCAGCTTGAACTCCATCTCCTCTGGCCAAAGAGACCCTCGGGGACTCGGCATCGCCGCGGGGCTGCCGGAGCCCGCCGGAGGGCGAGGGGCCCGAGGGCGCCAGCAGAGGGCAGCAGGGCTCCGCGCCTGGCCGCGGCCCGGCCCGCCAGGGGTCGCCCCTCACAGGGCCGCCTCTTCCCGCCCGGCCCGGCGCAGGGCGCCCTGCGGGCCGGCAGCGCTGAGGGGGTGCTGCTCTTCAACATGGTCCCGTTGTTTTGTCAAAGCCCGGCCGGCACGAATTTTCGGATTCTTTCCTAGTTTTCAGTCTTTTTCTGGCTGTCGGATGTTTTAAAATACCTTTTTGTGAGTGCTTTCGGCATGAGCTAGTGTTTTGCAGAAGTCGGGACAGCCCACATCAAGCATATTTGATGTTGGACTGTGTTTTGCAATATGGATAAGGAAAATCCGCTCGATGCAGGCACACATAAACATGGCTACCGAACAGGATTCCATTTCTTAAATCCCTAGTTTATCACTGCAGCAGTGCTGTAAAAATCCCACATCAGGTGCAATCTAAACCCCACTTAGTCTTGCTGACTCTCACAGTCTGTTGTGAGGGATCACGTACTGTGATTTTCGGATCCCACGAGCTTAAATAGCAATTGGGAGTACTGCTACATCCATCAGGAATGCTTACTGTGCTTAACTCTCAAGATAAGCTTTTTTTTTCTTTCATCAAAACTCAAAGTGTTGGGCAAAATGCAATTATCAGAATAAAATTTTTGTCCAGCCTTTTCCAATTATTTCTTTCTTACAATCTTCTTTTTTTTTTTTCAGGCTAAAAAAACACCTGCATATTGCTGTCATTTTTTGTAAATGTTGCTTTCCAAAGATTGATCAGCTAAATAAAGAAGTAATTATGAATCAGATGAAAAACACGGGAATAGTGTTGAGTTTTTCCATTGAAACCATTGTGATTTTTTTTGGCAATTAATAGCTGAGAAAGGAAGAAAAAGGAAATAAAGAGAACAAAATCCCGCTGTAATATATCTAGCTCATTACCAGCCAGCACTTGAAGCACCCTAATTTTGCCCAATACCTTGCACTCTTCATTGGTTTTCAAAAGCATTGTCAAATTTCAATTCCAAGCTGCTTTCAGATTTGCTGAGTTTCCTGTTTAAAAATCCTTTTTGAATGTCCGTGGACCCTCTGTTTTTATTCTTTGATTGACTTTCAAGCAGTGTATTCTGCACACTGTAAAAGCATTGCTAATCAAAGTACACATGAGCCAATTAATAGTGTGTGCTTAGGGATGGACAAGTTTCTTCTGAAAGAGTGATCATCTGGAGTTATAGAGTGAATAGGCTTCAAGCTTTTATCTCCTCTTTCCCTGAACAATTTTGTCATGCAAAACAGCTTGCAGTGATATCTGTGATGACTATTTTGCCTGTAACTATGTCTTAGAAGACTGAACAACTAGATAAACAGGAGAGAGCCATGTCAATGAAGCACGTACCTCTCTCTGCTCTGTCCCTCCACAAAGAATTGACATCCAATATTATGAGATAGCCAACCAACCCTAGATGTATGTGTGATCCCTTTATGGCTAGCAGTTTACATCTAGCTGGTATGGGGAAAAAAATGTAAGCTCATAGCTGTCCAAAGGGAGGAGACACAGAAAGCCCCTGCTGAACAATGACAGTAATAAAACAATAGCCCCACAGAGATGCTAGGTTTTCTTACAAATAATAAAAAAAAGAAACAGCATAGTTCAGAGTGTATGCATTATTGTTGCTCAGCCACCAGCAAGGAAATGTTGAGCTACCTTGGTATACGGGTACTGAGCATCAGAGAAATAAAAAGAAAAGAACACAGCCATTCTGTGTTAGAAGATCAGTGCCATAGATCACAGACAACTCGTATCTTCTCAGAAGCAATAGCACCAAAGTCTGCAGCATAGCTACAAACAAAAGAGGAATCCCATTTTCTAAGCAAGCTTGAGAACGATATGATTATCAAAACAATTTTAAGAAGTTATCTAAATACTTTTTTATGTGTAAGTTGATTTAAAAAATAACATTTTGGGGGATGTTAGTACACTTTTTACTATTTACTCTTTTTTAACCTATATTTCTTTTCAGCACAGCATGGTTAAAATAGTACAAAAACAGGAAATACAGATCTTCTTCAGTTGCTGAGAGAAAATGAGATCCTTTTCACAACGTACTTCTTGGTGGCATTATAGCTGAGTGCAGAATACACATACCACAGTTTGAAAAGTGATAGACGGAGCTAATATGCTTTGTTGGGACATACAGTTAGCTGCTGCAAGCACAGTTCTTCACTGCTTCTATTTCACTGTTTCCATACCCCACTGTAGTTTCTCTGCCCAACAGCATGCTCCATCATATCACTGCCCTAAGTTGCTCAGCACTGGCTCATGGAGCTGCACACACTTCTGCAGGCGCATTCTGTTGTGCAACTGCTTCCTCCAAGAATACTGCATCTGCCACATGGACAAGCTTTCAGGCTCTCAAGTTCTGCCTATACTAGGGTTTCTCAGTTAGAGCATACTATGAGTACTTAAAAATTGCTCAAGCTTAGAACAGATTACAGATCTCAGTTTGCATTTTCTGAGAAATTGCACCATTTTGAAAACCTAATTAGCCCCTTTTTAGAATGAAAGCTTAAACCATTGCCTGGGAAATAGGCATTCCAGTAACAATTTAATTTGAGAAACAATGATTCAGTGCATTTCCAAAAGCTAACAAGTTTCTCTAGAGCAGTGAGGTCCTGAGCTCCAGGAGGTCCTTGCATTCCCCAGGTCCATGAGACAAGGAAGAGGTTATCATACATACATAGGTCTGACAAACGGAAAACTGACAGCCAACCCACCCAGCAGAGAGCTATGAAAAGTTATCTGTGTTGCATTATAAGACTTGCTGAGATAAGCTTTCATGAAATGTTTCATTCTCAACGAACCAGCAACTTTAGACAGAAAGCATTTCAGCTGAATGGTGTTTCCAGAGAGTTGCATTTGTATCTGGATGACACAATGATGAAAAAATCTCAGGCTTGGCTAGCTGGTCAGCACTAGTTAGGTACTGCAAGGGTCAGCCAACTCAAACAAGTGTTGGGTCAGCTTCTATTCTCCTAATTGCTGCTTGCACTTGCTTCAGCAGTGCTACATATGAGCACTAACAGCACAGCTACTTGTTAACATATTCATGCTTAGATAGAGAAAATCTCTTGGATAGAGATTTCTGCATTCTGCTTTGAAGGCTTACAGTTAAATACAGATTACCGGGCTGCCTAGAAATTCTCCTGAACAAACCACCTTGACAAAGATTCTGTCTAGTTCTGCAGAGCACCTAGATGATGGCAGTAGAAACTGCAGACAGGATAAGAAAAGATTTCTCTTGAGCAACTGTAGAATTACACTTTGGAAAACCCCATTCTTTTCACAAGACTTCACACTGAAGATTTTTTACTAACAGAGTAAGGTGTGTATCACATTAGAAGTACATTTGGTCTACTCTGACGTGTAGAATGGGATCCCTGAACATCTCTTAAATAAACTTCAGCTAGTGCAAGAGATCCCTAAACGTTCCATATTGATGCCTATATTTCCTTCCAAATACTCACACAAATGGCTAGAGGAAAACCTCAGATCTAAGCTGTTGCCTCTCCTTTTCATTACAGGAATAGTAGAAAGTATCACTTACCAGCAAAGCTGTCAAACTGTCTCCCGTTTTCCCATTTTCAGATGTGGTTTGAGTTTTTTATACTTCTGCCAGTTTTTAACTGTTTGGGCTGATACATACTCTGGAAGGTGTTTGCCTCGGGCAGAGGTCTATGGAAAAAAAAGCGTAGAGGCTATATAAAACACTATATACTGTATGCAAAGAATGTGACAGAATTGAATTTACATAAACAGTCTTAATTCTGACATTTCCTAAGTCATGAAAGTATTATTTTTCTGCCTTAATAAAGCTATGGTTTTGTATATGCTCATGTGTTAAATATTTGGTATACAAAAAATCACTGGCATGTTACCACCCATCAAAACTCTGTGGCCCCTACAAAAGTAAACATATATAAGTATGGCATAGGTTGGACTAAAATGTACCAGCTAGTCTTGGTACATCAAAGCTTTGATAAGCCTTGAGGGAACTAAGATGGTGATTAAAGAAAATATTTTTAAAACCTAACAGAAGTGAAAACTGAGGAAAAATCCTGAATACATTAAAGTAAATGGTAAAGCATCCAGAGTTTTAAATGGTGTTAAGTTTTTGTGTAGAACACCAAAGCAGGAAAAAAAGTCTGGAGTTAGCTGGGTGCAAATTGGATTATTTTCCTTTAGAAGTCTTTGAATCACAAAAGTAATGTTTTTAAAAAACAGAAAAAATGTTTGGCTTAGCACAGAGCATTTGTGTAGTTGTCTGACTTGTGGTATAAACAAAATCAGCATAAGAGATCTAACATTCCCTTCCAAGCCTTCTGAACTAGGACTAGTCAATATGGAGGTAGGAAAATAAGGGCATCTTTATATGTTGCTGGATTCTGTTAAGATTATTCTTCTTATAAGAGAGAAAAACAAACAAACGAACAAACATATACATATGATTTTGAAAAGCTTTTGGCAAAGTTCCTGCTCCTTACAAATTTATGTCTAACAGTCAGAAACGATGAATATGTCAAATACTGGCCAACAATGAGAAAACCAAATCTAACCAACGCAAATGTTAGCTCTGAAATCTTCCAGGAGCATTCCACATTAGAGACACAGCAAGTATGGTCCTGGTAATCTTTCTACTTCGTATTAGACGACAGTACAATTACTGTTAAAAACGAGGGTTTGAATCTGGAATTTAAAATGACAAAAATTTGAGTGTTGCCTATATTTCACTAGTGCTGAATACAACCATTCAGTGTTGAGGCTGCCAAAAAGAACAAAAAGAAAGACAGAACACTTTTCTTCTCGCAACATATAGCATTACAATTAAAAAAATAAAAAATAAAAAGCAGCCACAGATTTACAAGAAAGATGGAAAGGCACATTGGTTCCTCTGGCCTCCAGGGCAAAAATGGGAAGAAAATTCCAGTTGTAATAATTGCTATGATGATTATTTTCCTTTCTTTCAGCTCAGGAGAATTTCTGGTTTTCTAGACTAAGAATGGGAGAAACAGTGCAAGAGTGATACCATCCTAAATTTATATGTTTCCAGCTCTTTATCTTGCTTCATCAAAGGAAAACAAATTAAGGAGGCTTTTCATATATTGAGAATTTTTTTCAGCCATAGTAAATGAAGGACATCACCATAAACGGCAAAGATAGGCAGCGTTGTACCAGTTGACAGTTTAGATGTGCATTTCTGTTTGCAAGCCTAGATTTTTTTCATCTTAAATCCAAACTGTTCACCCTACTGAATACTGTAGATTTGATACTCATTTACCCCATGTGAAGGAGATTCATTACAGGTGTGTATCAGGTGTTCAGTGTGTTTTGCAATCCACTGTATAACAACTGTTACAACAAAGAGATCTCATATTAGCTTGTCTTATTGTCTTTCTATCAATAAGAATAATTTCTTTTGCTGTATAAGAGAAAAGCAAATTATCTTTCTTGGTTACTAGTGCAGATTTCTGCACAGTAACTCAAAGAGTTCTTCTTCATAATGCCCAGTGTCTGGTGGTCTCTCAAATACTCTTTGTAAACAGTTTACATTGATCTTTGCTCCAAGCTGTGAGATGTTTATGGATTTTTTTTTTTCAGTATGGCTACTTGCCCACCCTAAAGACCCAAAGCCTTATTTCAGTAATCCTAAAAATAGGCCAGGATCAATTACAAAGACTTTTCCGCAACAATGTTGTTCTAAAATAAACTTAAAACTTAAGATTTTGGCAAAGAAACACATTAACAGTCAACCTGGAAATGTTTCAAACAGCGATTGATCAAGACCCAGCTGAGTTTATTCTACTCAAGATAGATTTTCATCAGATAGTCCAAAAAGAATGTTTGTTTTGGCCTCTGTCTCTATAAATAATATTAACCTGGCAACAATTCTGTTTCTATAAAGACCACTGAGCAGGCTAAATGTCTGTACCTTTCTTCTCATGTGCTACACCAGTTTCACTTAAATCTCGTGTTTGCTCAGTTATTTCAGGATCTCTGTTACAATTTTTGTGCTGCGCTTAAATTGCCTGTCTAGCTCTTGGAGATACATACATGATCAATGTTTATAAGGTCATAGTGTGTTCAGAACACATCTCTGACCTACAGAAGTGTTTATCCCTGCTCCATTTTTTACCCATAAGGATCTGATTCATAGGTAGTTGTGCAGATTTTCAAGCATTTAGGCACAGTAATGTAGCTAATGGGTCACAAATATAATTGTGCAATCCAAGTTGACATTTAGCTCTTTTTTGAGTTTTAGGTGGGTGTAAACACCTTTAGCAACCTGTTTATAAATGTCCAGTGGCAGACATGGAAAACCAACTGAGGTCTTCCAAACCCTAGTTTAGTTCCTTCACTTCACTCTCCATTGCTTTAATACCAGTCTTTTGTACTTAAACAGAAAGAGGAAGTTATCTTTATAGTAACATTTAGGGCAGATACATCACAGAATGTGAGACCCTCAGTTACTAGAGGAAAAGAAGCCTACAAGAGAGTTTAAACCTATGGATCTTTTCATCTCTCATGGAATAGAATTATACTTTTTATCTAATATGATCTTAAAAGAGGAAAAGTGGTATATAGTGTTATAAAGCAAGACTATCTTCATGTTATAAGAACATACTTCTGAAGATGCAAATGTTCAAGACTTCTCTGGAATGTGTTCACATAAAAGATCCATTCCTACTGCTCTCTGAAAGTCCTACTACCTTTACAAAACTCCTTACCACCAGAACAAAGTGTAGACTTGGATTTTCACAAGTAACAAATCACGTACACATAATGTAAGTGAAAACATTGACTTCTTCAAAAATCAGTGCATGTCAGTTACTGAATTACTTGGAATGCACTTTTATATGACCCCAATTCACTTTCAATGTATGCTTTTCAAATTGTCTCTCTATCCAGCTGCCAAATTAAGCTCAAGTTGTCTCAGTTAAGAAAAAGCTGAAGCAATTAAGAGATATAGGAAAATATTTGCTTCTGAATGCTTTCCTTCCATTCTGTAAAGTGTGTACCATCTTTGACACAGCCATACATCTACATCCTCACAGATCAGCTGTGTCTTGAGCTTGCTGATTCATTCTTTTCTTAGATTCTTGAAGCAAGGGTCTCATTTCATATCTTTATCCTTTGTCTCAAGATGTGGACTTTCCCTTGTCATTTATTCTTTCTTGCTCAGAGAATTTTTCTTTTCTATAATCTTTTTTTTTTTTTTTTTTAATCACTCTGTCTCTGCCTTCCCTGTCTGGCACTGGCTTCCCACTTACACCAAAAAAAAGCTGTTTACCTTCACTTTCAGGCTCCTACAGGGACTCTCCATACTTCCCATGACCTCTCTTTCATTATGGACTCATTTGCTCCCATCCTTCCTTTGCCCATTTATTAAAATTTCCAAGAGCCTCTATGCTTTATTCTTCACATCTGAAACTTCCAGAAAGCCTCTTCAGAAAGTTGTTTTAAAATCCAAGTACAATGTAGCATGCATACCTACTACCTTACTACTGCTACCAGCATTTAGAAATGTACTATCTATGTTAGTTGGGCATTATCTAAAAGCTACTGCAAAGGCATTTCAACTGAAAGTAAGCAAAAGCAATACTGAAGAGTACACATATAATTTCAGCTATGTTCAGAGACAGTGTGAGAGATGTGAGTACTATCACTGATGTAAAAAGGGAGCAGAAGCAGAAATCTCAGAAGGAACAAGAAAGTCCAGGCTATAAACACCAACTTTCTTACAGGTACATTCACACTGACAAGTATTTTGTAATTGAGTTCAGTTCAGGGGAAGAGGGTCAACATACGTATACAGTTAGGTGCTATGAAGAACAAGCCAGGGTACTGAAGTACAGAAAGGAGTAAGAAGATACCGTCCAGATCTCTTAAAAGAGCCCAGAATGATAAATCATGCAATTTTGTGCCAACAGTCATGAAACTCTATGCAATGACAGGCTGCTTCCTATCCTTGCTACATGCACTGGTCCTTAGCGTTGTTGCAAACTGAACTTACCCACACCCAGTCTCTTAGTGCACTTATGGTGGCTCAGTCTGCCTAATACACTGCACCAGAATGTTGCATCATCCTTCTTGCATCTATTCACACTGGTAAATAATTTTAAGCAAAACAGGTGTCCATTTGGAGGAATGACAGCTTCTGGTCCTTGACTACAAGTAAAAAAACAAACAAGCAAACAACAACAACAACAAAAAACCCATCTACTTTCAAATAGAGGTAGAAACTGAAAATATGATGTTTCTTCCATTACAGTGAGTAAAAAGCAGGAGTTTTTTGTCTTCATCTTTTTCATATATGCTGAAAAATTCTTCAATTAAATTTTTAGGAAATGTTTACAATGTTTCCACAAACTTTTCAGCAACAAAGGTGCAATCTTTTATTTCTTTATTATTATTATTTCTATTTTGACACTGACAATGTCAGACGTTTTTTATAGGCATTGTTGCTTTAGGAGAAACAGAAAAGCTTTCCTAATTCACACGCCCTCTAATTTCACCAAACATACCTACACCATGTTTTAATGCAGACAAACTGGATGTGCTCTTTTTTGGTTGTTCAAAATCTTTAAGCAGAGTCACAGATGTAATTCTGTCCAAGTGTTACACTGATTTGAGACACCACCTGGACAGGAGTGGCATAAAAAGCAGGTAAATGCATAAATTAATGAAAGATGTTCACAACTGCCATCACATCCAGGTATCAAAGAATATTATGCATAGCATGGTGGACTTGACGTTGGTATGGGACAAGTACATTCTTAATTGTTATGCTGAAATACAGCCATAAACTGGAACACGTCCCCTTTTCAGAAAATCCTGGACAAAACTGGTTAGGAGTTTGAAGTTATTTGTTAAGTGTAAATGAGAAAATAATCCACTCATTTTCAGAGAAAAATTACAAGCAAAAAGATCTTTAATGTCTATCATAGTTTTAAACAGAAGAGGGTTTTTTTCAACAACAAGCTACATTTGAAATACTTCCTGCAAAAATGTTACACTCAAACCAAAGCCACATCCTGCCTTTGTGTGTCCTGCAAGAACTCTTAAAATTGCCACTGACATAGCTAGTGCATAGGAACTCTCATTCCCAGGAACATGAAAGACTGGTAAAGCATACAATTCTGGCTGATTACTTAAGCTGTTGAATGATTTTAACTTCTTCTGATGGGTGAAGCTTACCTTGCTGTCACAGGAAGCTCTATTATAGCCATCAGAAGGTTGTGCTACTGGGCTTGAATATAAATGTTTTTTGGCAAGTGGATACTCAAGATATCATATAAGGAAAATATGTCAGTATTTAATAGATTAATTATAACCATATTCTAAAAATAATATGAACTGTATATTGCAACTGTGCAAAGTAAAAGTTTATTTATTCAACGGAAGGGGAACTGAGAATTCACTTCCTCTGTCTGAAGTTAAAAAATGCTACCAAAGCTATTGTAAAGTTCCTTTTTCATATATTATTGATTCTATTAAATTCAAATAGAGCTCTATTCAACTTGCATTATATGGAAAACTATAACATCAACATCATCTGGAAAACACTGTTAGCTTACCAATCTTTCATCTGCCTTATACTCTTGTGAATCATGTGAGAGGCTAGTCTTGAGTAAAGGTGATGGGCCACCTGTGGGTTAATATAAATCCTCTGCACCATGAGAGGACAGACTCAGTTCATCTCTTGTTTGGCTTGCAGACATCTGGCTTCAGTCCAGCAGCAACTAGGAGGGCTGCCAAAGGAGAGAGGATAGAAAGGTCAAGCTCTCCAAATTCTTCACAGTAATATTCAAGGTTAGCTATACCACACTTGAGTAGTGTTATGTACTACCATTCAGATAATCCACAGTTACACTGAAGTAAAATTTCATGGACTCTTTCTTACACAAATATAACAGTGTTCTGAACTGACCAATACAGGACACCCATGTAATATGACAAGGCCCATAGCCTCAGATTTTTGTAGTACATGGACCTTCTTTGTAGACTTAACTCACACTGCTATCACCTAATTTGGTCAGGCTTAGTGGGACCTATGAGAAAGGACTGTCTGCGTACCCAAGTTCCAAAATATTGATGCTCATTTCAAAATACAATGTATTTTTACATTAATGAAGAACTTAAATTAGACAGATGGCTCCCACTATTTTCAGGTGACACTTATTCTAAGGCATCATGAAACAGATGTTGTTAATGTTGAGTAATTTTAGAATATGTTAAAAATCAATAGTATGGGTAGATTTTTTTTTTTTAAGGTCGTCTAATGTGGTACCATCTTTTACATACTTATATATATATACATATATAAATAGGAGGCAAAAATTTAACTGCTTCAGAAATGAGTTGAAGCTATGCTGCCCCTAATTGTAATTGTACTACGGAAGGGTTAGTCATTTGAAAGTTGCATCAGTATTTTTCTTTATGGGGGGTTGATATTCATGCTCTTCCCACAAACACACACTCTCAAAAGTCAAGAAACCTCACCCTTCTGCCTTTCTGCAAAATCCATAAATAAGGCCTGAAAGTACCTGAGGTACAGCAGTTCAGCGACCTCCGCCTTAGTTCAAGCTTCTCAGAAGTGTGAGCTGCTCTCTGAGTGTTCACACAGGCACTAATTCTGGTACTTCAAAGATAAATGCTATTAGCACTTTATTTGGTTTTCATGAGGTGTAAAATGAGGCAGTGGGAGTTACGACAGTGAGAAAATCAGGACAGTAAGAATCTTTTTTTGGGGGGGAGGGGAAGGGGAGAGGGGAAACCAGATGATCTTTATTAAAGTCCTTTCCATCTCAAAACATTTTCTCGTTTCTTTTGCCTGGATTTCTATCACTCCTTGGAACAACCAATAAGCAATAATCAGGTCTACAGAGGGCAAACAGCTACTAGTTATAGTGGATATTGTAATTGCATATTGTGTAACTGTGCTCTTCTGAATGTAAGCTAGCAGGTATGGTGGAAGACACATTAAAGGAAAAAGAATACCACTACCAATAACAAAAAAAACATACTCCTTAAATAAGAGCTTGGCGGCTAGAGGATGTCACATGGCCATGCACTACTCCAATTCAAGCCCTAAGCATGAAAAAAGCCTGTTGGGAAACTGGTTTCTACACCACCCACATCTACACTTTTTCATTCTCCAGAGATCCAAGTGGCACAAGCTTCTGGGGGCGGCACTGGACTTGGGAGGTGAAGTAACAACATCAGCTAAAATTCCCTTTCTCCATACTTAGATTGTCAGAATGATGTACCTTTCCCAGGTGCCAAGCTAACAATAGATACTTGTTTTGGTCACCTACCAAGGGGGATTAATGCAGGACATCCGACCCAAAACAAATCCATGAATTTAATATTCACCTCCCTTCAAGATGGGGCAAGAAGATGAAACTTGTTGAGCTTTCCCCATTTTCTTCCAGACTTAGGCAGGGACTTGAGGCAAGATCTGTTCCCTACTTTGGCCCCTTATGAAAAGTAAGGGCTACACACCTAAAATCTACTCTGCAGGAACTGTCAGGATCTTCTACTTTAGAAAAAAAAAATAGGTCTCAAGACTGAAATTTTCCCTCAGTTTGTTGTTACACTGATGGGAAGTAAGTAGTGATGGTGCAACATCTCCACTTCTCTCTTCTTCATGTCGGAAAAGAAAGCACACTTGGTTTGTAGTGCCACTTTCTTCATCTCACTCCTCACCCTATATGTATACTGTGCTCAGCAAATGCTCTACAGTGTGGCTCTGAGTGACACTACATACAGGGGTATGGTCAGAAGACCGGTGCCAGAGATGGCATTCACATCCCTTCACATAGACTGACTTTCAGTGAAAAGAAACTTCAAACTAGTATACTACTTGTGCAAATATCATTTTATCAATGGTGACATCTTATCAATTGGGAAAAATAAGTTGATATGGAAATAAACCACGGAGGAAAGGAGTAAGGAAAGGGTCAAATATATTGAATAAAATACATTATTTGCTTCTGTAATTCCACATTCTTTTGTCTTCAAATACCTTTTACATTCACTTCAGTATAAAATTTAAAATCATTGCCTATATCATAGTTTGTCACACATGTGAAAGCTAACACACAGCATTAATAAAATCAAATGTCCAATTTAAAATAATGCTTCTCATTAAGATGACTTTAGTACGCATTGCTTTGAGCAACAGCAAAAAGCCTGCCTTGTAAAGCTAAAGAAATAACATTAATAATAAATGCTGACATTTTCAAATGAAGACCCTCGGGTTATAATTTTCCAGTTAATAATAAATAGCACTCTCAATAAGCTAGATGATATTTCAGTTTTCCATTTAGCATTTACACGATTCCTTTTAGGGGTGCAAACAATGCCATTTATTGTAAGATTTATAAAGCTAATAAGTTATGGTAGTCAAGCTTTTCCTACTACAGTTAGAATTTTTTGTTAGACATTCAGCTCTTGCAGAGGTGAAGTGGGCTGACTTAAAGAACAGAAAGCAGTTGCAAGAAATATGGATGTGCACAGAGCGATACTTATACACGAGAGATGGAAAATTGAGACCTGATCAAAAAGTCATTGACCCAAGAAAAAAAGATTTCTCAGGCATATCTAGCTTTTGAATCAAGGCCTTTGAAATTTTAACAGGGTAAAGCCCACACATGTAAACCATTGCCTGAACATATTCTGACCATGGAAAGAGAAGCCACTGACTAACCTGAAGGTCTATTGTGTATGGAGGAAGTAAACAAAGTAATGGAAAAAAAAATGGAAATCTATCTTCAAATCATCCATAGTGCACAGAACTGTAGTTACCAAGTTGTGGTCATGAAATTCAAAACTGTTTCGGTTTGAACCTTCTGTAGTTAAAAAGGATGGATTTTCCAACTCTCCTGCTGAAATGCTGCTGAAAACCTCATCTTCAGGTTTTCACCCACATAGAGTTTGGGTTTTGCTTTTGGTTTTCTGATGTAGGAACAGATTCATGTAAGCTTTCCTAGGAAAAGTCACAGAGTAACTCACAGTTCTGAGTCTCTTACAGATAATATCTGAGTTGTTTTATAAATAGATGTTCAGAATAGCTCCACTGCTTCTTAAACTTCTTAACTGCTTCTTAAACTTCTTAAACTTCTTGTCCTTCATGCTCTTTCTCAAAAGATAATTCTTGACTTTAGGTCACTCTGATACCACCAGTTCTATCTCATCTTAATGATTCCTGATAATGCAGTATCTCTGTAAGAGAATTCCTCTGGTTAGCTGGTGCATTGTTGCCTGCACTAAGGCAAATACCTCTGTTCCTAACTTTGGTCTCCTAAATTAGATCGCATATTTAAGAATGAAGAGGATGGAAGGGTGAATGGGCAGAAGGAAATTGAACTGGCTACATACCTGCTTTTCAGCCCTTGAGTTTTAGCTGCTTTTTTTTTTTTTTTTTTTTTTTTAACCAGAAGACTTATGTGATGTACTTGTTAACTAACTTCCACATTTAGTTTTACTTAAATTTGTTTTACTGTGATTTTTCAAAAGCTATTACTGGTAATTGCCTACATACAAACTCAAACAAGAGCTTTCCATCTTTCTCAGAGGAAGTTTTACAATGTACATTTCTTCCACATAATTGTATAATCCCAAAGGATAATTAAAAAATGCAATAGAATTCATTCTCATTGGAAGAAAATATGACTTGTAGTTGCTGCTTGATAATCCTTACGCTTTCTGCTTTCAACTCTAGGAAGACCCCCAGGTTTTCCAAATGCCCTAACTTACATCAGTTTGGCGCAGTGCTGTGATTCACTTTGCACTAATTGCAGCCTCAAGGTTTCCTGAAAGAATAGTCTTGGTGAAAGACATTATCTGCTATACCCCAGGGGATCTTCCAATCACTTTGCCAAAGATTGCAGTGTTTACAGAGGGCTACTCGAAAAGAAGATATTCCAACATTTAGAAATCATCTGCATTAAATTAAGCTGATGATTTTTGTCGCTTTTTGTAGCTTGTCTATGCCTAAAACTCTCTGATCAAAATGTTCATTCTTCCAGTTGTTTTGTTTCAATAATAGCCATTAAAAAATCTTGCTTTTTATGTGTTTTAGGATGACAAAATATATGATTCATAAACAGATTGATTATTTTTTTTCAACTATTGGCCAGTGGCACAATGGCTTGGCTGTATTTTATGTATATGCAGCATTTCCATTCATAACAATGAGGTCTACAGGCTAATTCTGCATTGCTCACGGCAGGTAAAATCCCAGACATCACAGTGTCACATCTGCCCTGCAAGAAAATGAAGGTCAGCCTTAAAAGTCACATCGTTATCAGTGCATAAAGTGATGTCAAGAAGACTTAAGCAAGTGTATCTGCAGTAAAATATTACATTTTTGTCAAAGGAGTTTGGGTTTCACAACCAAAACTGTTTTTCTTTGTTCCCTGTCAAAAACAGATGTTCAGCTTTAACTCTAAATTATCCTCTGCTTAATGGAAAATTACATTACAAAGATATGCAATCCACAAGAATTGTGTAGATCAAAAATGCTCCCAAAGCTGAGGGTGTACAATGATAGCATATCTACCCAGTGATCTACTCTTCAGTGATAGGAAAAGGAAAGGAACAATTCATGATTGCATGCATTAAATCTTGAGTCATGCAACTGCTGTGAAACACACTGTTGTTATGTGGGTGGGCAGCATGGCTCTTCTTTCCATTAGGAAACAAAAAGCTTTTGGAAAAAAGCACAGAAGAGGGCTGGAATTCAGGGGAATGATTCTGCTATACATTAATTTTAGCTGAGAACCAAGAAAACAAATTAGGAAACCCAACATATTTCTACCTGCTCTTGCTACAAACACTGTATCTCACTAACATTAGGACACAGTGTTAATCAGGTCCATATCTGCTGCAGCATTTCCCTCACCACAGTTCTTCCTTATGAATACATGATGGCCTCCACCCATCCCACTGAAGCACAATGCTCTCATGCTCCTGAATACAGTCCAAAACTTCGGAGAGCATTCAAGGTCTTCTGGGACTTCCATGATTTTCTCCTCATTTTCTAGACATGTGCCTTTCTCATCTGCACTGTTCCATAGAGAGAAGGATGCCTACCTACTACAACCAGGTATAAGGAGAGCAGGAAGATACTGCCATTCAGCTTCCCTAGTTGTATTTCAGGTCACTTGGAGAGGGCAGGAATGAACAAAGCTAGACGTAGAGAAAACAAAGGCTCATCTGCATCACCAGAATAAATGTATTTTGCATAAATGCCTCGGTCATGTCTTATTAGAACAGCAACATAAGTGCAAAACCACTAGTGTAACCAGGGTGTGGCCCTATTACTGGTTGGTTACATGTAGAAGTGAGCTAATGCTTTTTGGCAGCAAAATGCACGATCAGATGTAAGTCTTTAAACATGTGCAAAGCGTTCACTGCGGAGTGCTGATTGCAAAATTGACCTTGAGATGGTTAAAAAAACTAATTAATTGACAATCAGCAATTTGAAATTACCTCTCTCCTTCGTTACCATAATGATCCCAAAAGGCAAAAGAGCAACTGCAAAGAATGTCAGCAGTGAGAATATGCAGTACCCTCGGAATCTGACTCCCAAGCTGCTGAGCTCATGTTTAGTAACTTTTTGATTATTTTTCAAATACGAAGTTTGCCAGATATGGATGCATTTGTGCCTAGCCAAAGATGTAGTTCTGACTTCAGCAAATCTCTGGTAAATTACAGACAGCTTCCCAGTGAAACAATGTTTTTTTGTTTTTGTTTCTGTTTTTTTGTTTTGTTTTGTTTTGTTTTGTTTTGTTTGCTTGCTTGCTTTTAAGCAACAGGAGCAGAATAATGTACTGTTCTCTAAATGTGGTCTGTAGTACAGCTGAACTGTGTCAGCTGGATTTTTTCATAGCAGTTACCCCTTAACGCACTCACACATATTTGCTGTGCAAGATGTGGTGGCAATTAAAAATGTTACCATCCTTCTTCTACAATTATTTTATCTCAAGCAGTGTTGGAAGTACAGAATACAGGATTCTTTCACTGGTTTGGAGCAGAATATGGTGATTTAAAATAGAATCAGAAAGGTTGGAGATGATCACTCAGATCATCTACTCCAGCCATCAACCCATCAATCCAACCACCAACTGTCTTCTAAACACAAGGCTAAGCGAAACCACCTTACAACTTTTCTAAATTTACTTTGAAATAACTGCATTGGAGATGGAGACATCTTCGCTTATGTTCACTGTGCCTCACTATCAGCTCCTTTGATACTGAGGGAGATCAGCTAAAAGCACTGGTTTAGGAGAGCTGCTAACAATGAAAACATAATTGAAAAACAAATCAAGAGATGAGACCGTTGGCACATCTCCTGCAGTACTCCGAATTTCATCTTTTTAACTTGACACTAACTCACTGAACTATCCAATTGAGGCTTGCCTTTTATAGCTTCGGATGGAAGACTCAGATGTTGTCAGGTCTTTTTTTTCTGTGACCCTCTGGATGGAATTTAACACAATCTGTAAGTATTTCTACTCAATGTCTTAAATTCCAGCACACCTCAAAGCAGTGCTTCATGGTGCCACAAAACGTCAGAGAAATGGGATGCTGTAAGAGCAATGTTCTGGCTGGCTTGAGGTGGATTACTAATTAATACACAAATAAATATATGTATTAAAAGTGTAGCCAGACTCTCCAAAATCACTTTTCTGTCAGAAAACCAGCAGCCCGGCCTCGCTGAGGTGGCCAAGGGCCTGGGCGTGTCTCGGGCTCCATTTCGTGAGCTCACCACAGCCTTCGGGGCGGCCTCGAGCCGGGGAGTCGCCGCCACTACCAGCGCCTGGGAACAGAGGGGACACCCGATAGCGGGCCGCCTGCCCTCGAGGCTGAAGGCGGAGGGCGTTGCTGAGAGCGCTGGGGCGGCTCCCGCAGAGGCAGCCCGCGGGCCGGCCCCACTTCCCCACAGGCGCAGGGCGGGAGGGTTCCCGCCGCGAAGGGAGAGCCGCAGAGTCGCCCCGCAGAGCCGCCCCGCCGCGCCTCCTGCTCGCAGCAGCGCCGGGAGCAGCCCGCCCGCCCGCCAAGGTGAGTCGGGGGTGAGGGAGGTGTCGGCCCCGACGTGAGCGGGCGGGAGGAGGTCTGGAGGCGTCCGGGGGCAACGACACTTGTGCTGGAGCGGGGAGCAACGGCAAGCCCCGCTCCGGCCGGGGGACCCCTGCCTTTTGGAGGGCGGGAGGCGGCTGAGGAGAGCGCGGCAGCCCCGCCGTCACGCAGGCGGCTCTCCGCGGGGCTTCCGACGGCGGGCGGGGCCCCGGCGGGTGGCAGCGGTACGTAGCGGTGGGGCTTCGCGTTCGCACTGAGAAGGCCCGCACGGCGTGCTGCCTTCACTTGAATGCCACGGACAAGTAACGAATGTACAGTCAGTCCCCACGAGGTCAGCTTTGGATGAAATTTGGATGCTAGAATGGCTCGTGCCAGCAAAATACTCAGGATGCTATCGCACCGGGACACAGTTTGTCTTGCTGAGGACCATTCCTGCCCCACATTGCTCTCATCTGGAGCTGGTGTGGCTCCTGCTTGAATGTTCCCCCTCAGCCTCAGCTTCTGATATTTTGAAACTCGTTTTTCCTCCTTGGTTCCCGCTCCCCTTTGTGAATGATGTGAAACCCATGTGAAACCACGCCAGTGGTGTAGATGTGGCGTTAGCAGGGCTGGGCTCAGTGCAGTGCTGCATCAGACCTTGCAGAGGGCTGTGCGGGGCGATGTGCCCCGCCTGTATGAGCTCCCACTCATCCACCTTCACTAGCTTTACAAACTTATTTTCTAGAAACTTGGTAAAGAATGTGAATTTGGGTTAAAACTTAGTTTAAAACAGAATGTATAACTTCTTTCTTCTCTTTCCCCCCATGGGCTTGCTAAGGAGACTATTGCATTTGATTGTACCTCATGCTTTGTGCAAGCTTTGCTTAAAAATGGAGATAATGTGGTTAGAAATATGGATTACAAATATCTTTGGGACATTTAATCAACAGAGTATTGCACAGAGCTGAGTAATCCTTGTTTTATATTCTTAGAGAATTTGGGTCCATCTGGGAGCAGTGAAAATTGTAGTGACTCTGAAAGGGTATTTTTAATCATTTCCCCTTCCTTATTTCTTCTTCAAATACCTCCTGTGGGTACTGCAGATACTTCTGGCAATGGGAGAAAAATATGACCGAAGGCTCAAAGTAATTATTGAGTAAATTGTGTTTTAATTGCTCATGCTGGAATTTGTGATTATTTGACATGTAGTATCTTCAAGCAGGGTATGACTCCTTTGAAGTGCTGATTTATTTCATTATCAAATATTTATTCCTGCTTAGTTTGATTTTTACAGGTTAAAAGTCTAAATCCTACTATAATTGAGCAGTATCTAGTAGATCACACACAGTAACTCATGCATCTGTGAGTCAGTGTAGAGACTTGATCTTTCTTAATGAGTAAAGCTTTAGAAACTAATACATGTGGGAGATCGGTAACTTGCACGGGGAGGCAGCAGCATGAGCACAGGGGCCAGCTAGTTTAGCCATGCTCTAAACCATGGTCATGGTTTCTTAGGTAGTAACAAATTTCCCAAATTCATTAAGATTTTGTTTTGCTGTTTTTCACCTTTCCTTTTAGCAGAAAAGGAATTGATGTCTTACAGCTCTAATGCAGTATGGAGTGAGGGGAGAGGTGAGGCGTGGGTAGCAAGTGCAGGGATCAGCAGTTGCATCTGATCCTGAAAATGTCTGAGAAGGCTACTGGTCTGGAGTACTCCTGGAGCTGAGAGGAGGGACTGCTTCATTCAGGAGAGAACCTGTCCATTTGCAGATCACAAACATCCATCATTCAAGGAGGAGATCTGGGACCATGGATTATCTTGAAAGAGCAGTTCTATTTCAGAGGTTCTATTACAGGGATATACCTGAATTAGATTTTACTGCTTATCATTCAGGTAGATGCAAAAGGCCCTGTCTCCTTTCCAGCTCACTCGGAAATCTATCAGTATTTTTCTTTCTTGTAAATCTTTTCATCTTCCATTTCATTACATCTTGCCTTGTTTTGTTTTATGCTTATGTGACCTGTAGTGACAACGACTTCGCATTGTCAGGTGCTGATCTGGGGTGAAAGTGAAACTCAGGCTTTTTGGTTGCCTGCAATAGTATAGTGTCCTTAGCTTGTTTCTTTTTGAAGATTTCTAGTGACAATGACACGCATCCATGCAGATGACCCCTCCTACCTCCCAAAATACTTGCTGGACTTTATAGGCAGGATCCTCCTCACTCAACTTCAAACATTACCATGTTAGTTAGTCACCAGAGGTGTTTAGTTACCTTTATGGTCAACTGAGAGAGACAGAAATGCTTGTCAAATTTGTTCTGCTGCTCGATTTTAGACAGGTACTCGTCATGATCTATAAAATTGCCTTTGTTTCTCTTCATTGAATAAAAAAAAAGTCTAGGACGACGAGGTTGGATGCAAATGTTGTAGAAACTCCACCATATGTCTTTTCATGATTAGGAGTGACCCATAATACAGTAACATTTCTCTTGAAGAAGCAAATGTTTTCGCCAGCTTTCCTTATCATCCTGCATGTTGATTCATGGCTACCCTAGATATTAGTTCATCTGCTAGGGTGGAAGATAGTAGTTGCACTGTGAAAGAAACCAGGGTGCCTATGTCCTCCTCAGTTTCTGTTGGAGACTTTTGAGCATTTGCATGAACACCCATTCCTCATCGCAGCTCAGTATTAATTTATAGCATTGCTTCTGAGCTGTGAATGAAAAGGAAACACAAATAATTTTTATCTGACTTAAAACTTTAATATGGGAATTTGCAAACTAGTTTGGTAATGATTGTGGAAAAAGCTTAACTTTGTCATTAGTTTCTAAGCCTTTCTTCTTATGAATTGACCTTTTAGATTAGTGGCAAGCTTAATTGCAGTCATAAGTTTTGCTACCAGAAGCCACATCAGATTGCAGACAGCACTGTTTCTTCTTGTTGAACATCGACCCAGCATGCCATGAGTTTAGCTTCAAATAAATCAACATTACAGTTAAGATAAATAGGAGTATTTGGGGGAGTGAGTGCATTTTGAATCCTAGAAGAAAAAGAAGATTCAATGTACATATGAACAATTTTTTTTTTCTGTGAAGCTTTGTTTAGAAATACATCCAGAGACATTACTGGTATAAGTTTTGTATTGGGTGCATCTCCTCAGCATATCTGCATTTTTTAATTTCACTCTGTGTATTTGCTTGCAGTCTGAAGCAGTGGGTGTAAAACCATGACATGTAACACTAATATCTTGCTGTGTATCCGCTGTCAGTGATGAGCTGACCCTTTGTGGCTGACAGCACTGACGGAGGAAAGTTTTTGGTTGTGGTCAGACCATTTAACTGACCATTTAACTGGCACAATAAACATTTTAGTGAAAATTTTTACATCCTACCCACACCTACCAGGAAGAGAGGATGACTACAGGGAGCAGATCTGCAAATAGCAACACTGCTAGTCCCTCGAGCTCAGAGAGATAAGAATCATAATCATAGTGGCACTAACTGGATGCCCTTACTAATGGGAGTTGCAAATAACTTTCCAAGTCCCCTGTTTTAGGCAAAATGGTTTCTGCTAGAAGGCAGTTCACCAACGGAGTAGGCAGGCTTCACAGAACTGTCCCTGTCAGTCACTTGCTGGCAAAGTTGATTCTCAGTGGCCTTTGTTGTTTGGTTTTGGTGCTCATCTTTGGGTAGCCCATTACAGACTACAGGTTACAGACGCATGATTACTTTTCTTCCCCTTCTGAGAACGATTTTTGTAACCTTTCCAGCATTCTCTTGCTTTCTGTGGGAATTTCACGGAAGGACAGAGTCAAGAAGGATGTACAGGCCCAATAAGTCCTTCTGAATGTGTTTTTTGTCTCTGATTGCAAATAATAATAATGATAATAATAATTGAAAACAGTCAAATCTGCATCACTGTTCTCAGTGCTTTTTGACAATGCTTACATTTGGAAGGTCTGCTATACGCATCGATTGGAGTGTGTGAGTTGATGAGGTGACTCTGAGCACAGATAACATTCTCAAAGAGTTGTGGCTACACCTTAGTTTTGTACTTCACTGATCACATCAGACCTAATGTATGAGAGAGACAACACAAAGGAGACGATTGGCTTTAGGTGTCAGTCCCTGGGAGGGATTCAGCATAAACATAACTCTGCTTTTGTCCCATGGTGGCTCTGCTCTTTCATGAAATTCAGTAAAGCTTTTCGTATTTGCTGCTTGGCTGACCTCTTTTGTCTCCCCTCTGCCATGATGGAGTTGTTACCTTTGAACAGATCAGTTGTTCCATCCCTCCTGAACTTGGTCAGGAGAGAAAAGAGCGAGGCAGTGGCATTTCCTTCTCATGGAAGGAAAACCATACAGAAATGGAAGAATTATGGTGGAAATGTCACAAGATCCTTCTCTAGCTACGTTTTCTTCCTGTTTCCTTTGTGTGGTTTAGGGCTTGCTGGTCTGTGGCAAGGCAGCCACAGCCATACCAATATAGCATCCCATCCGGGGTGACTCCAGGTTTCCTCCTAGCCTACAAATCTTTGTCTGAAACCCATTACTTATTGCTGGTTTTGATCACTGTGTATTTTGATGAATAATACTGTGCTTAAAGTTTGTATGGTAACTTTCATTCCTTTCATTCTCTTCCTAAGTTTGTCATATTGTTTCCATTTTCTGATACTTGGCATCCCTTTGTTCAGTAGGATACTGGGGGAGGTGGGCAGGTTTTCCCACATTGCGAGTCTGTCTATTCCTTTCTCTCTTGTGTGTGGGCTTCCATTTTAGGCTGGTGAGCCAGTCTATGAATGCAAGGTCAGTCTGCCTGTGGATTTGAAAGCTAAATATCAAAATCTTTGTTCAGTAGGGAGGCACAACACAAGCCCCTTATCAATCAATGACCTGGGAATGAGGGAATTCTGGGAGTAGCTTAATGATAGAAATTGGGAATGAAATACTTACAGCCCATCTGCTCCATTGCAGGGCAGAGTTAGGCTGAGCATCCAGTTATGCTGGATCCAGAAAATACCAATAATTTAACTTTTTTTACTTGCAGACAATTTTTTAAAATGCAAAACAGTGTTGCTTCATCATGTTAGTTATGGACAGCTGCATTGAGTATCTGGAAAAAAAAAAAAAAGGAAGGAAAAAACAACATCAACATCAGCAAACATAGATTATTGAAGGAACGGGGAAGGGGATAGATAGAAGCAATTTGTCCAGCTTGCTGCCTTTCCCAAAAGATAAAGTGGGGCAATGAACATCTTGTCACAGTGTGCCAGAAATTTGGCTTAGAGCTAGGAGCTGTTTCCTCAGCCAATTCTGCATGCATTGGCTGAGGACTCTCAGCCAATCTGTACTCTCTTCTTCTGTCATTTAATAGTTTGTGGAGAGTTTGCGCCCTCTGTACTCACAGTGGGAAACCCCCAAACTGGACCATTCTGCAGTAAGTAATTGTGACACAGGGAAAATGAGATTACAAAGTCTGTGGCTGTAAAATATTTCTTTAATGCTGTTAGACCCAGGCCAGACTGAAGAATGTTATCTGCTGAGAGGATGCTATGTAAAGAACAGAAGTGGCACTGCTTTCTAGCTCCATAAAAGCAGTCCCCTTTTGGAGTTGACATGGGTCTCTAAAGTGAAGTCCTGGAACATAAAAATGTCTGTTTCAGGCATGCAGTCAATTTAGCCAGCAAGTTGTCTCCACAGTGGTTAGCATCACATATTTCAGAAGACGATATAGGAAATCCTTTGCTGAGAGGCACTTTGTTATCTCTCTATCTTGAAACCTTTGCTCTGGTCCAGATTGGGAGAGCCTTCATTTTAGGCTGTGAAGCATGAGCTTCATCATCCATACCTGAGTTTCTCTGAAG
This sequence comes from Gallus gallus, assembly GCF_016699485.2. NCBI lineage: Eukaryota > Metazoa > Chordata > Aves > Galliformes > Phasianidae > Gallus > Gallus gallus. Next base: position 16,104,967 of record NC_052533.1, on the reverse strand, counting down.
TACTAACGCTTTCAGCTATAACTGTGTGTTGAGAAAACCAACTCAGCAACTTACTAACTCGCTGGTTTTGGTGATGAGTTGTGTGGGTACACTGTGCATATTTCCTGGAACAGTTGTGCAGACATTCAGTTTCATTTAATATCCCATCATTTTTGTGTTAGAAACCAGGGCAATATGATGCCTCAGTAACTTCCTCTAGATCTTAATGCATTTTTTAATCACACTACTTCCCCATCTCTTCTCTATGACAATCAGTTGCCATCTTTCCAGATTTGCTCTTTATGAAGGGGCTTCTGTGTCCTTAGTCACTTTCATCTCTCTTCCCTAATTCTCCTACTTTATTCTCTGTCTGTTATGGGACGGTCCACTTTGCATATTCTGCCTTGGTAAGGGTGAATCTCTCATCTGGGTGATTTGATCATTGGGCTACTTGTGGGTTTCAAAACACTGTAGAATTCATTCCACTCCAAAGGTCATGTAAACATTAAGCAGTCTGCTAGGAGAAAGCAGTGGTCATCTGGATAGTCAAACAGCTGATGTTCATTTGGGTGGACTTAGAACTCTGATGTTTGTGTGCTGTAGTGCAGGGACTAGGAGGTGAAGATGTAGTTTCAATCTTTTTACGTGACCTGTAAAAGTATAGTCTGTCTATTTTTATGCTTACTGTTTGCTTGGGTCACAGCTTAACAATAACAACAGTGCTCTGTGTTTAATGTGTCTATAACTTCTGCCAGATGACTAAGTGGTTCCTAACATGGTTCCCCTCACAACTCTGCTGCATGTTTTTGTTCTACTGATAACACACCATTCCTTGTTCCTCTTTTTTTTTTCTATAGCCCTTTGGTTCATTAGACTGCATCAACTCAACTGAGACAGAGTTGCAGAGATGGTAATCTCATTTGTGATGCCGTTGGTGTTTCCTGTTCAGTATTGCACAAGGGCTTCAAGCTTGTTTTCAGATTGCAAGTGCAGAACCTTGTTACCACGTGACTTAGACCACTCTTCCTGTTGAAAGGGGTTTGCTTTCAGTAGTTCTTGCAGAGGCATCAGATAGTAGCAGCTCTAACTTTGCTTGGTACTGTGCCTGCTCTGAGCTACACAGTATAATCAGTTAACTTTCACAGGGTTTTTTTATTGTCGTTGTTTTTAATAGTTTCTTTTTTAAGGTGAATTTTGCTACTGTCAGCATCCTGTCAAGAGATGATGATTCTATCTGACAATTCCATTCCCTAAGTGTTGTTCATGGGCATTGTGCAGTTGTCTTATGTAAGCGTACACACTGATTATAAACTCCAGTGTCTGTGTTGGTGGATGAGGGAAGAGGCACAGATTTCATATGCCTTTTCCTGTGCAAAGCTTTTGACACAGTCCCACCCCAAATCCTTCTCTCTGAATCAGAGACGTGTGGATCTGATGGATGGACTGTTTGGTGGATAAGGAATTGGCTGGATGGCCACATCCAAAGAGTTGCAGACAATGGCGCAGTGTCAAAGTGGAGACCAGTGATAAGAGGCATATTGGGACTGGTACTGTTTAATATCTTAATCAGTAACGTGGGCAGTGGGTTCAAGTACGGTGAGCAAGTTTCTGGATGACACCAAGGTGAGTGATGAAGTTGGTAGACAGAAGGAAGGATACCATCCAGAGGGACCCTGGATGTACTTGAGAAGAGGGCCTGTGTGAGCTTCACGCAGTTCAACAAGGCCAAGTGCAAGGTCCTGAATGTGAGCTGGAGCAATCCCAAACATCAGTGCAGACTGGAGGATGAGTGGGTAGAGAGCAGCCCTGCAATAAAGGACCTGAGGATATTGTTGTGTGAAAAACTGGTTATGAGATGCGTGCTCTCAGCCCAGAAAGTCAGTTGTATCCTAGGCTGCATGAAAAGAGCATGGCCAGCAGGTTAAGGGAAGTAACTTCCCCGCCTTCAGTTCTGTCATGAAGCCCCACCTCAGTACTCTGTTCAGCTCTGGGGCCCACAGCACAAGAGGGAAGATGGACCTATTAGAGCAGGTCCAGAGTATGCTCGGAGGGCTGGAGTGCCTCTCCTATGAGGAGGGGCTGAGAGAGTTGAGGTGGTTCAATCTAGAGAAAAAAAGACTTTGGGAAGAACTCATCGTGGCCTTCCAGTACTTGAAAGGAACCTACAGAAAGCTGGAGAGTGACTCTTTATTGGAGAGTGGAGCAATAGAGTAAGGGTAACTGTTTTAAACTGAAAGAGGGGAGACTAGGATAAGATAGACAAAGGAAATTCTTCATTCAGAGGGCAGTGAGGCACAGGCATCGCTGCCCAGAGAAGCTGTGGATGCCCATCGCTGAAGACATTCAAGGCCAGGCTGAATGGGGCCCTGAGTCTGATCTTGATGGTGACAACCCTGCCCTTTCAACCCAAGCCATTCTATAGGATTACAAAACTTTCTTCATTCTTAAAATAAATAAAGTGGTGGGTAATTTTAATTTCTATAGTATCTGTAAAAGAAAGTGACCACAGTGCCTTCTAATGGGATACAAGCACTAAAGACCAATAGCAAATAACAAAGAAGAAAAAGTGGCTCACACTCTCCAATTAACAGCAACAACACAAGAGAAGTGCAATCTATCCAGAAGGGTGCTGCTCCTTTGGCTGCTAACTTTAAAGGAGGGTGAGGAGGGTTGGATCCAGGCTCCACCCCTTCCAGACACTCAGGTGCATTGGTTGCACCTGAGCTTCCTGGCTTACCATGCCTTCTTGTCCGGTGCTTAACCATTGCTTCCAGCCGTGACCTCACAATTCCACTGTAAGCATCTTAACAAATCAAGGTGTTTGCAACCATCCAGAAATCATATTTGGTAGTCAGTGACAGAGTTTGTATTACAGACCAGCATGTCTTGCATGTCAGAGCATGATACTAAATTATAGTAATGAGATTCTACTTAGCCCGTGTAGGATTGTGCACTGGGAGACTGAGTGCAAGGACTGTTCCTTCATTCTTGTAGCTGAGTAAGAAATTTCTTTTTTGGTACCCCAGAGTCCTGAATCAGCCCTGTGGGAGCACAGGATAATGCACTGTCCACAAAGTCTGTTTCTCATGCAAGTACAGCAAGTTGGGTAGCTTTCCCTACATCTGCTGAATTTCTCTGCGGTTTGAGGTTAGATAATTAAATTCCAGCTTCCCACCCCATAGCTCAAGACACTCAGAAATTTTCTTTTCCTTTTAAAATAAGAGTATGTAGGGAGTAGATGTGTAGAAGCTGAAAGCTTTGCATGGCTCTGTTGCCAAGGTTAGAAATGCAGCACACAGGAGTTCTTTGTTGTTGGGTAGGGCTGCAGGCTGCTTCTTGCAAAAGAGTCGGAGGTCGCATCAGAGGGGCACCCAAAAGGATGTAAGTGTGTCTTTGGAAAGGCTAACAAAGCATATGACAGAAAAAGTGTCCCTCAGACTCAAATGATGAAGGAGAAGTCAGAGCAAATATGCTGAAATCAGATTTTTCATGGGGTAAACTGAAATACAAAGATGTTGGCAGAGCAAAGAACTCTGTTATGCACCAGTCTCTAAATTTAGGTTTAAATGACTTTTAAGAGCTAAGTGGCTGCTAAATCTCTAATTGAGAAGGTAAAAAAAAAATAGGACTAGAAGGTCTGCAGGGCTTGTGGTAAGTGGCAATATGAATAAATGTATTGATGAGTCAAAATGCAGTGAATTGATATTTCTGTTTCTGAACCTTGTGAGAGTTTAATATGCATAGAACACACAGTGAGACTTGGTGGTTAAAATAGAAAGCTGAAGAGAATACGTACGCACAGTAGGTAAACAGTGTGAGAAATGTGGGAGTATTCAAAAAAAACAAGCGGCTTTCATCAGGAAATGAGAGCTCAGTGGAGATCTGAGAATGTGAAATTTGGGGGGAACAAAACAAGGGAATACCTTTTCCTGTAATATTGGTGTTAATTCAAAAAGGGGTATCGAAGGCTCAGCATGAAAGTCAGCCACATTAAAAATATATTTGATTCAGATGTATGCCCTCCCAAATGCCCCTCCTTAATCTTCTTGTTCTTTACAACCACAATTTCCTCTTTTTATTTTAATTCTCTTTTCTCTGCTTGAAATCTTCTGCATAACATGGGAAACTGTGAAAATACTGACTTTCCAGTTTATTTTAGTTTATAATGATTTTAAGAGTTATTATTAGTAGTGCTATATACAGGATAGCTACAGATATTTTAGTGGATATAAAGGAGGACTGAGTCTGTAACCCAGTATTCTTCTGGGAGCTTAGGTAATTTTTTTCCCTTTTTTGTTAATAATAGCTTAATACAGCTGCAGGTTTCACTTTGAGTTTTTGGTTTGAATAACTTCAGGGCTATTTATAAATAAGTTAAAAAAGAAAAAAAAAAAAAAAGAAGATTGTTCTGATCCTAAATGCAGCAACGTCTGCCTTGAATGGCAGACATGGCAACTCTGCCATGTCTGATTGCTTTGTCTATTTGTTCCTTCTGTGGCATGGAGAGAAAAGAAATGAGAATGGAGAGGAGTCATGAATATGACGGAGCAAAGAAGAGAAGAGCGGACAGGGCACCTGAGTTCCCCATTTGGGGGATTCATTTTACTGTCTTTTGTTTTTCTAGCTCAGGACAAAACCTGCAGTGAATTTTGAAAGTTCTTATATTAGTCTAAGAGGTCATCCAACATGTTTTCACATAAAATATTTTCTTTGCAGTTTGGTGATGGGGATGTATAACTTTTCTTCCGAAAAGAATTCAAGACAAAAAGACAGCAACAAATAGGAGGAGTGGTTTGGTGACGGGCCGTCATGATAGATGTCTGCTCATGGGAAGTGACACTTGAAAGGGATGGACACTGATGCACTTCCTTCTTAATGCACGTGTTCTGGCCCACATGCTTGAGGTGTAAAAAACCCTAATGTTAAAATTCATTTGATTGGATGAGAAAAAAATCATCAGTGACTAACTCAGATGTGGAAATGTGAAATTCATAGTGAATTATTTGCACTTTGCTTTTCCATACAGTCATTTTATTTCCCCATGAATCAAATGAGTCTGAATATTCAGAAAATGATATAGTTGCATAGAAGATCTGGATTTACTAGTACCTTAAAAAAAAAACCCCAAACAACATAATTTGGTTAAACCGTTTTGTGATACAGTATTCAGTTCTCTTGGTTGGTTGGTTGTTGTTTTTTTCCAGGAAAACAATTTCCCTTGGTTCATGGAACTACTATGATATCTTGTTCCTGAAAGTAAAACTGAAACAGCTAAACACACAAAAATGTGCAAACAGCTACAGCTGATAAGGTCCTCAAAAGTCAGAGGAAACAGGAAGGTATAAAATATTTGTTACTGAACTACTGATGAGACACGTATCAGTATGAGCTGCAGCTCCAGTTCTTGTCTTAAACAAATCTAACTTTAATCTGTCTGATCAAATAATTGCCATTTTGCCTGTTTTATGAAAATTGATTCTCCATATACCAGATAAGCTGCTACGGAGTTATTAATTCAAATAAATGAATTAAGATTTAGTAATTATGCACACAACCAGTATACCGCTGGATCTACAGAAACTTTTGTAGAGCAACTCTGTACAATTCATACAGTGAGCCATCCAGCGTGGGTTTATCAGCTGCAAATGAAGCAGATGAGGTGACTTCAGTTTTCCATTTGCTCACTCATGTGTGACATGCTGCTAACAGCATTTAGTTCCCAAATCTTTAAGTCTTGGATTTCCAGGACCTAAGAGAAGTGTGCAAATTCAAAGCCCTTCTCCCAGTTGCCTGCACCTTGTTCAGGTGACACTCTTTTACACTACTTCACTCCTTTCAAAGGAACTAATATAGGATAAAGAGGAAGGGGATTATAGCAGAAGCATTATCTCCCTATGAATGTCATTTGGTGCTGTCCTCACATCCTGACTCGTGTGACAGAAGTCACCAATACCATGCAGCCTTGTACATGCTTTCCTTGTCTCAGTGCTCTCCCTCAGTTGCTTTGAGGTTGTTAAAGGTTGGAGTTCTCTGAGTCCACCAGTATTTAAAAAAAATAGTGAGAAATATTGAGACAAAATGTTGGTTATGTACCTAGTTGTAACCAGGTCCTGACCAAGATTACACCCAGTAAGTCCTAGGGATACTTGGCATCTCCAGTTGAACTCTACATATGCTCTGGTTTTGACCATTGCTGGCTTTGGAATGAATTTGTGATGATTCATTGCCTGTGGATTTTTTTCTTTCAGATGGAGCAAACATGTGATGATATAGATGAAATGTTCAGCAATTTACTTGGGGAGATGGACATGCTGACTCAGGTAATTCATTTTTTTCCCAATCAAAATTCTTCTGAGAAACCTTCAACTAAATTTCTCTGCCTGACATTAAACCATGTGGCCTGTAGAAGATGATAATATTAGTGCAGGCTAGATAGTTATAGAGATATAGCTGCTTGTGAAAGATGGTTTCTCAAAATCAAGCAAACAAATAAATAAGCAATTTATATCTTTCTTGGACTCAGTCCCAGGAAGTTGAAAGATTCTGAGTTTGTTTGAGTCAGAATTTTTGGTTATGAATGCTTTGCATATATGGGTAAGTGAAATACAGCCTGCGTATCATTGTAAACTTTGGAAATAAAAACAACATTTAATATTATCTTGAATGTATGCATATAGCAATACAAGTCATCTTTAGATATGCCAAAATATTAAGTTACAGCTAGTGTAGCATTCAAGGATTTATGGAAACATTATTTCCAGTGCAGAATACAGTCTTGAGAGGAAACTATAAAACAGCAGGAGCCTATTTCTAAACCTTCGGTTATGGAATACTTCCTGCAAAGCCTGACAAAGGAGAATTTTTATTTCTAAAAAACACAAGCTCTGTAAATTTGTTGTACTTTAATATATGCTCATTTGAAAACACTTAAGCTATTGTCTTAGATTGTGTGAGTTTGATTGCTTACAGCCCCTGTTTTGAGATATCTTTTCTACTGGTAAATCCCAATGCTTGCCAAATTAAATACCAATAATTGTGAGCCACATAATGGGAACTGTGCTTAAATAACTGGCTTTGTATGAAAGTCAAGATTCTGTATTATTTTCTTAGCTGTCAGATCCCAATACTTTGCTCCTTGGTAGCTTTTCACCTTCTCAAGAGCTTTTTGTGGTCATGTATACTTACTATTTGTGTGTGTATATAAGGAGAATTTCTTTTAGGGTAATTTCATTTCATTATTGTGCTTTGAAAATTGACAAATGACTGCTTGTGATAAATTTTACTTCCTCAGATTAGGCATGACATCATGTGTGCAGGGGAGAGAATAAGAGTGTGAGCTTCTCCACTCAGTGGTGCAGCACTAGGTGGGACAGGATGTATTTCTAAAATCAAGACTGACTCTACTCCTCCCTAATCCTAATGTGCTGACATCACCCCTTCACTAAACTCACATGTGCTTCATTCCTCCCTCTCCCCCTACTTATACCAAGTTGATTTTTATGAGAGTAAGTATTAACAGAGCAGCAGTGTTTAAAGTCGTCAGTGCGTTGGTTTCCAGCTCTGTACAACTTGAGAAGAAACCAGCATGTCTTGGGTGGGTAATAGGTAAAAAAGAGTTGCCAAGAAAAATAGTTGTATTAATTTTCATGAAAAATAGCTCTCAGTTGCAGGCAACTCAGAAATGTAAATGCCCCTGGTACAAATTGACAATGAACAAAATGTCATACTGGAGCTTATTGGATAAATGAAGTAATCCTTCCATTCTGTGCAGCATTGCTAAGATCTCAACTGGAAAATTTTGTCCAGTTTTAGCAGTGCATTTTGAGGAGAATGTCTATCCACCTTATCTATGGTGTTTGCTTGTTACAGCTGTAATGTTCTTTAATGAGGAATAGAATTTATCTTCACTGTATGCACTTTTCCTGATTTAGGAAGTATTGCTTCTATGCTTGTTTCCTAAACTACAAGCCACAAACTAGGAATTCTTTATTTAACTATAAAGATTTGCAGTTTCCATTGCAAACAGCAGCATGTTTTGTTGTTGGTTAGCTGGTGTTATTTGTTTTCAAACATCAGGAGAAAACAAAAACAAGATTACATTTTATATTAGTAAATATAATGCTGCAGCAAGTGGCACTACCTAGCTCAAATCTGTGTGCATACACAACTAAATTCTTTCACACACCTCCATCTCTCTTCCCAAAAAACTCAAAAAGCCTTTCAAAATGAGTCTGGCTTTTCAGTGTCCCTGTTGGAGGCCGAGACAGTTGGGGTTGTTTGGTTTAGACAAGGCTCCAGGGAGACCTTACAGTGGCCTTCCAGTACCTAAATTGGTCTATAAGAAAGCTGGAGAGGTACTCTTTATCAGGGAATGTAGTGATTGGACGAGGGGCAATGGCTTTAAAATGGAAGAAAGTAGATGTAGATTAGACATTAGGAAGAAATTCTTTACTATGAAGTTACTGAGGTGCTGGAACAGGCTACCCGGAGGAGCTGTGGATGCCCCATTCCTGGAGGTGGTTGAGGCCAGGTTGGATGGGGCCTTGGAAATCTGGTTTAGAGGGAGGTGTCCCAGCCTATGGCAGGAGATCAGAATTAGGTGATCTTTAAGGTTCCTTTCAACCCAAACAGGTCTATGAAACAGTCCCAGCCTGTGCTTTTTCCCAGACCATGCCCCAGCTATTGCTTGACAAGAGTAGTGGTTTGCATGGGTCGACATGGTATTGGGAAGTATGCATTAAACACCTGGTATGAGATGGTGCTTTGTCCTGACTGTCTTCAGTTTGACAGTCTAGGAATAATCTCAGAAACTAGTGTGTTCCATTCTATTTCTTGAAAAAGAATTGACTTAAACATGTCCCGGTAACTAATTGACAAATGTTAATGTCTGTAATAGTAGTTATATCATTAAAACACCTTCCTTTTGCTTTTACCTTAACAGAGTTTAGGAGTGGAGACTGTACAAACTCCATCCCCCAAAGTGACCAACGAGGAATTCAGCTTTACCGTAGGTTTTAAGGATTTAAACGGTAAGTAGTTGAATGGACTCTTTCATGGTTTTTATACTTATTTTAAATACCTCACAGCATCAAATGTGACAAAAACCTTCAAACACCTCTGATCTAAAATAAAGTATAAAAAAAAGAACTGTTTTGCTGGAGCAGTGGTATGTTTGTGTGTCTCAGTTTAGGAAGCTTCAAAGGGACCAAGTGTTTTTAAAGGGATGTTGCTTGGTCTTACATAAGAGTCAGACTTCTAAAGATGTCTGAGTATAGTGGGAAAGCAAAAAAAGAAGTCCCCTGAAGTATTTTCAAAAAGGCAACCTTTTTGTGTAAAGGTTTAACTTAATAGAAAACTGTGCTACCTCAGTGTGAAGTCAGAGCTGCGGAAGCATTTATTTCCAGTGGAAGTACTGGTTTCAGTTTCTTCCATTTTACATTACTTATTCTCATTTTGGCTTGTACTGTCACTTCTGCATGTACAGCTGCTTGCTTCCCTGACAAACTGAGACAGGGAATTGATCTGAGCTTAAAAAAGAATGTGCTCTTTCTTGTGCCTTTTTCTTCTTTTTTTTTTTTTCTTTTTGCTGGGGGGCTGGTTGTTTGCATGTTTGGGTTTATTTGAGCTGATTTTAACTAGTGTTATTGTGCCAGAATGAGCTTGCCATTAAGCTACCTAATGCCATAATATCTCTACCAGCAAAGTGATTAGAGGTACGTAAATAGAGGATTGTAAGGCAGCTTTTCCACTGAAAAGAAAAGCTTATGAAAATACACTGTCAGCATAACAGATAAAGCAGAGGAAACTGAGATTGTCCAATGACACGTTCACTTTGTTTGATGAATGGTCTATTCTTTGTTGGACTGTATTATCATTTTTAATGTGTAGTTCAGGGCTCTCCATCTCTTTCCAAAATTTCACTTAAAACATTTACAATTTGTGATTCTTTTCTTGAACTAGACTCTTCAAAGTGATTTAAACCACTGAATGCAGCAATTCTTATAGAACCCTCCTCTTCTAGAAAAGTAAATTATCCTAACAGGATGTTATTCCAGAGTATCTCTTACAACATGTCTAGTTCAAACAATCCAAGAACAAATTTCATATGAAGTTCCAAAATGCAGTGTAAGATTTTGTCTTATACTCTGATAGAGTAGCAGAAATACTGTAACAAAAGTTACAATATTTATATCAGTTTGATAAGATGATTTAAAAAAGAGACTGTTTTGTTCTTTTCCTCAAGGATTCTCAAAACCCTGTGTATTACATGAGGTATGTCACAGAGGTTGAACACACAGCTGTGCTGCAAACACATCTTCTGTTTTTGGTTCATGTTAATTTTCAATCTGTAGAATAGTTCTAATATATGAAAATGTTCTTTATCCAGGTCTCAGTTAAAAAGTTTGCTGTATGTTATAGCAAAATTTGCTGAATATTCTTGCATGTACTAAACATTAGATAAGTAAATAGCATAATGGGAGCGAGTTGGATTTCTTGCATCCATATCACTAAGCACATGCCCATAAACTGTTGAATCAGGGCCAGGTTTTATAAAACATACGGGTCTGAGACCATATAAATGAAAATGAAACTTCCTGTCCTGTTTAATTTGTATTCATAGAGTTCCTTGTACTCAAAACTTCAGTATGTCTAAACGAATGGCCATTCCTAAAGCATGTTTGTTTTCTTGAACCCATTTAAAATCATTTCCGATAACCCTTATATCTTACAGTAACCATGTCTCTTGTAGTTTAATCTTCACTGAACTGGTAACACATATTTTCATTGCACTCACTCTTGTTGTATTTTTTTGTTTTCTTTACAGAATCTCTAAATGCCCTGGAGGACAAAGACCTTGACGCTTTAATGGCTGACCTTGTAGCAGACATAAATGAAGTTGAACAGAGAACTTTACAAGCCCAGAAAACTTCTGGCAACCAGCAAAGTGTGGTCACTCAGCCTTCAACAGGCATGAATAATGACTTTTGTAGTAAATTAAGTCCCTGTGCTACCATTACGGGACAGTTTAAGAACGACTTGCCCCCTCCACCTCCAGCCCCTGATTTAGACCTTCCGCCACCACCACCACCACCTCCTCCTGAGCCACTCAGCCAGGTAAGACTGAGAGGAATCTCGTTCCAAGAGTTCAGTAACTTGTAATTTTAGAATTGAGTTTGCACTGGAACAACTGTGGGTATCCAGTAGAAATCCATGTATAAATATCATAAGTAGACTCTACACTAACAAAACAGCTATGAATTGTAGAGTAAGGTTTTCTTTTATTGTGAGTGTGGCAGTTCCTGCCAGTTCCTGGATGTGCTGCCCATTCCTTTTGCATTTCTTGTAGCCATTCTGATAGCCCAAGACAGATCCTAATCATTGGAAATGGTTTACTATAATGAAAGATTTTTACTGATTTTTTTTTTTTTTTTAATAAGCACTGATCAGTTAGTAATGGAGAGCTTCACTTTGACATCAGTACAAAGGATGGCCAAATATCCCATCATTTTGTGAAGCTATCACTTTGTTTACTACAGTAAATGCTACTGCTACTGGTGAGAAGGTTCTGTAGATGTTTCCCTTGGCAGTTGCTGAAATTACCAGTGGGTGCTACTTATAGACAATTGACTTACCGATATGCTAAAAATTCAGTTATCACAACTTCCTCCATGTTTGTTTTTCTTGCAAATCTGTTTTAACAACTGAAGTCAAACATGGCATATGTAGTAGAAGTATTTGAAGTTCAGTTCTTTGACATGAGATTGTGGATAGGGAGATAAGAATTTATCCTTTCAGTCCTGTAGGGAAACTGTGTGTGTTCGAAGAGTGATGCAGTCCAAAAAAATATGAATCTGGAATCCTGAAAAATCTTAAAGTGTCTCTTTGAGTATTCATGTGAAGATAAACTAAGGTGGAGAGGAGTTGTTTACACTTAGGGAATGGAAAGGTTTTAAAGAAAGTGAAAGGTACTCTGTCAGCTGATGCAGAACTGTACCAGTCAGTTTTACCTAAAACCATGGGCAATTCATTGCAGCTTAAAAGCCTACACAAACCGAGTATGAATTGCCTCATTATCACTGGTGCCTCTGCTTTTAGCATAATACAGCAAATAAATAAATAAATAAATAAAATAAAATAGAAAAAGAAACAGAAAATTTGCTAGGAAGAGGACCTTGCTGATTATACAAGAGGTATTTCACTGGATAAAGTTTCATTTTATGTGTAGGACTTTTTAGTGCTTGGTGTGAAGAATGAAAATTGTAAACATAGAAGGATCTTCACCATTTCTCTATGTCTCAAAGATAATAGTTAACTTAATAGTTATCTTAAAGGAGAATCAACATTTATAAGAACAACAACTAGACTTAATTCAGAAGCTGAAATCTTTTATTTAGCTAGTATTATTGATACAGAAGAGATGCTGCCAAAACAAGCTCTGTGGATTGTGTTACAAATAAGTCCCCATCTTGGTTTAGACTGTTGACCTTTAAGGAAGTACCAAATTTCTGAATATTCTGATTTGGAAGCTGAGCAAGTATGATCTGAAAGGGTGCTTGGTTAGGTGAGCTAAAGACTGGTCAAACTGACAGACTCAGGGGGTAATAAATAAATGGCTCGTAACAAGTGGGAACAACTATGGAGCTTGTCCTGTTTAACATTTTTGTCTGTGACCTGAATGACAACATCAAGAATCATCTGCAGATACTCCTACTGAAAAGGAGTTGATGCCCTTTGGCTGCCACATTGGAAATTGGAAAGTGAGCTGAGGTAGCAGGAGCATGGCCAGCAGATTGAGGGAGTCATTATTTGTTTCTTTTGGCACTGGTGTGAAGCCACACCTGGAATATTGTAGCCCATTCTGAATGTGAGCATCTCCAGCAGAGATGCTCCTGGAACTTTCATGGGGACATGAAGTGATGAGGCCAGACTGATGGAGCTGTGCTTGTTGAGTCTGACAGAGGGGAACAGGGAGTGGTATAGTGAGAACCCAAAATACCCGAAGGCAGCTACAAAACCGGTGGAGCCAAATTCCCTCATTGTAGTGGTAGACTGTATAACAAGGGGTAACAGCTATGTTTTCTTGCTTTGTAGCTTCAGATAGGACATTAGAACTTTCTTCATTCTAAGTGCTGATGTAGCACTGAAACAGGTTACCCAAAGAGGTTACTGGTTCTCCGTCTTCAGATTTTTTTCCCAACTTTGCTGAGCAAAGCCATAGCTGACCTGATATAATGTTGGTAACAGTCCTGTTTTGGTCAGGGAGTCAAACTACAGACCTCCAGTGCTCTCTTTCAACCCTCACTTGCATGATGTGATCTAAAGCTCACTGAAATCAACTGTGCTGTGCTGTTCCGTTCCTTCTGTCTTGTATTGAGCTCAGCTTTTACAGAGTCAGGTCTCAAGTTGCTCTGCTGAAACTTGTTCTCTGATAACTGTTATCCTGCACAACCTGAGGGTCAAACAAGATTTCTTGACTGAAAAGAGGTTATACTTGCTAAACACAACTGGAGTTCTAAATGCACAAATGCAGCTGAAAGTCATCTCTGTCTTCCTCAGTTAAAGTGTTACTCTGAGACTGTGTGCTGAGTTGAATCTCTAGTAGCATTTCCTGGTCTCCTTCCAGATACAGGAGGAGGGCAGAGAAGGATGAGAACAGGAAACAGAGGCATTTCTAAGGAATCTATCTGCAGTAGTGGTTTTCCTCATTAAGGCACTGAATCTGCTTTCCGTTGCAGTCTTTACCTCATTTTCTGGTACAGATTGTGTTGAAATACTGATGTTGTTCCTGCTGTATGACTCGCTGTCCATGCAGAAAATTAGCAATAGGGCTATTACACAAGCTGTAATGTGAATGATAGTGGTTATAACCATTTAAAATAAGTATGAAAAGACTTAATTTCAAATTAGTATTTACTGTCTTTGTTAATGAGTATTTGCTTTGACATTATATTTTTGCTCAACAGAGTGATATGCCACTGTAAATGGAAAATTTTGTTTAATCAAAATCCACATGTTTAGCCAGGATTCTTGATAGGTGATTCCTGAACAAACCAAGGCTGACATTTTGTTATGGTTTCGTGTAGTCAAATGAACGTAGTGTTAATTATTCCCGTTACATCTGTGATACTAAGGCTCTATTCCGTAACCTTTCACTGAGACACAATTAAAAGGTATAGCATTTCTTTCAAAGAAGTGGAGAGCTGTCTCATGAGTTTCCATCAACTCTGACATTTATTTTTAAAACTGTCTGTAAGCTAAATAAAGCTTCTACATTTTCTGTGATATTATCTGGATGACTTTTATATGTTTCTATTTGAAGATCCAGAAAACACTGTGATAACATTGTAGAGGGAGAACAAAACATCTAACCTGTCAAAGCATTTCTTTAAAAGTGCTACAATTTTTATCTGGTAGCTTATTTACTTCATATAACTTCCTTTCTCTATATTGAGAAAGATGAAGGTTGTGAAACTTCCTCACCTTCTCAGGTGAGAAGTCTGTTTGTTGCACAGATTTGTACGGTGTGTGAACTCTGTTCGATACAGGTTGCATGCAGGTGTAGCCTGAATTATACCTGCCTAAACTTCTCAGCAGAATGTCTACCCTGCATGGTGCTTGGACTGCTTTAGTTAAGATGCTTTTCCTGCTTCTTGCAGAGTAGTGTTTTTTGAGATGATAGGAGGAAGACCACAGTGTAGAAGGCTGCTTACACTTCCCCCTGCTGAACAGGGGAAGAAATGTGGAAGCTATTTCTATCCAACAGTTTCAGTTCAACCACAGAGGCTAGTTTGGGGTTCTTGAAATGTCACATCTCTGAGCTGTAGGAGTGCAGATTTTCATACTCTTGTAGAAGAAAAGACATGTGTGAATTGATTGCCTGGCATTCATAGTGGAGGATTTGACAACAGTAAAGAGTCTTGAAGCTCTCTCTTTCAGGTTGCACATCTTATCTTATGTTTCTGATATCTTATAGGATATTAGGGGAAGCAGAGATAAAATAAAGAATCTTTAGTGCATCAAGAGGGATGTCAGTCAGGACACACAGAATAGTCCCATTTTCAAGCATTCCTGTATCATTTGAGGAATAGATCATATAAGGGCTCTATGACTAGAAATCAAAATGAAGAACTGGACTTGTAAATTGCAGCTTTGGTGGGAGGATTTTAATTCAAGAAAATGGGGGATTCCTCGTAACTATGAAGTTTCTCCTGGTAATCCTTATGTTCTGGATATAAATAACAGGAAACAACTCTTTTCAAGTGTATGTGAATTGCTGGCCTTACTTAACAAGTATAGGAATTGTGTCTTTTCAGGAAGAGCAAGAGGCACGGGCTAAAGCTGACAAAATTAAACTTGCATTGGAGAAGCTGAAGGAAGCTAAAATTAAAAAGGTGAGCCTTAAAATGGTGAAATAAGAGCTACCAACTATCTGTTATCATTATTCTCAACAATGATCTTACTAAAAGCCACTAGGTTTTTTTATATTTTGTCTTTAACTTGAGACATCAACAAATACTCTGTGGAACTCTTCCCTGTACAGAGGTCTGTGAGAATACTACCTCTGGGGGACTTCTAAGAGGACCAACTTTCCCCTCTGCATCCCCCAGTGCTGGGGCAAAGCCCACAGTCCTGAACAATTGCTTTAGAGAAAGTCGAAGGTAAATAAAAGCACTGCTTACTCAGGCTGTGCTGATTTCAAAAGTATTAAGCTTCCCTTCTAGACTGGAAATGGCTTTAGCTAATCCCAGTTAACTTAGTGAAGATCTTCTTGCTACATCATTTCATGGCAGTGCAGTAACGTACAAAAATTTGCTTCAGACTAATTAGTTAAAAAGCTTTCAGCCTATGTCTGTGCAGACCGCTGAGTATCATGTAAATATGCCTACTTGTCTTAAGCTAACATTCCAGCTGAACTCAACAGAAGCTGCAGGTGTTCAGTAGCTTTGAAAATTGATGTATAGGAAAAACAGGTATGGCCTTTTGGTCTTTCACAAGTAGGAGGTGTGAATCATAGGAGATCAGAGCCAGAAGGCTTTCCAAAAAGAATTGAAGCTTCCAGTAAATTTGAGGGTGTCCAGGTTTAAGATGATTCCCACAGAACACCATAAGCCCATGCACATTATGCTACTTCTGAGGGAGTGTACTGGGAGAATTTAATCAGGGGTGTCTTTGTAGATCTGTAACGTGTTGGTCACCTCCTTTTCCTTGCAGTAGTAGCAATTTTCCTTTGGGAGGAAACATTTGAAACATTTTTTTTTTACATTTTTTTTTTCCCCACAGACTGGATATTTGGAAACGGGTGGAAGTTAGACCTAATCTTCTTGTGGCTATGTCACTATGCTGAAATTTCTGTGTCATTTTCTCAGTTGCCTAAGTAATTGTCAGGAAGTCTAGTATTCTCTGTTTTATGAAAAATTGGATGCTGCCTGCATATTTCTGCCTGCAGTCAACTATAACCAGATAAAATACCCTTTTTTTAACCCAGACACTTTCTAGATCATGGATGTACAACATTTCTTTTTCTGCACTGTGGCTCAGTTGCTTAGTTTAGAGAAGATACTTAGGAGGGCTAGAATCAAAACAAGTTCACTTTTTTGTTGTATTCACTTTCACTTTTCAGATACAATATAGATTTTTTTCTTGGGGATCCTACCTCTCTGCTTCTGTACTGGCTTTAAAAGAGCTTCTGTTACACCAAAGCCTCTCATACCCCTTTTTAAAAAGGAGCTACTTAAGAAAGATGATATGGAAAAGTCCTCCCAGCCCACCACTTTAGTTCCAGGTTGTCTGTACAGATCCTACAGACAATTTTTATTCTACCTTCAGTACTAATGGAATATTTAAAGTCCTTTGTAATATTTTTGCAGTGCTTTATCAGGTTTTACATACTTTAGCATTTTCTTGTGTTGTTCCTCTCTGTAAAGACACACACAGTTTCTTGTTTAACAAATGCTTCACAATATGAAGGAACAATGAGTGTCCTTCAGTCATTGTAGACAACTAATCTATTTGCTTATTATTGATTTCATGTTAGTCTGTTGGCATGGAAAGATTTGTTTTTCTCATATAAAACTGAACTATATCTTTCCATACTAGTAGCTTTCATTAAAGACATTCTGTCCTTTTGTACGTGGGTTCCCTATCAAGCATTTTCCTTAATTAGAGATATAGTAGATTTAGAAAAGAGATTAACTTCTGCTTTTTCTCCATAGCAATTTCACCCTTCATGTAGTAATGTACAGAGTAAAGCTCACTTTCCTTTTTCTTTTGAGAAAAGATCTTTATTTTAGTGGCAACTTAATGTCAGAGCTTCCAATCTGTTTTATTCCCTCATCTCACTGTGTGACAGGGTGCCTTTGAATCAGTATTAACTTTCAGTCTTAATCTTTCTTATCTGCGTTAGCAGATTCAAGTTAGCCCATTACTTACTTCTGAAATTAACTGAGTCTTCTGTGACTCTGTCCTCAGCTTGTTGTCAAGGTGCACATGTACGATAACAGCACAAAGTCACTAATGGTGGATGAACGCCAGGTGACACGGGATGTTTTAGACAATCTCTTTGAGAAAACCCATTGTGACTGCAGTGTGGACTGGTGTCTATATGAAGTCTATCCAGAGCTGCAAATTGGTAAGTGATGTAGCAGAAGGGATATTTTTGAGCATATATTAAGTAGATACATTGCATCTTACGCTAATTTTGAAATGTAATAACATTTCTTCTGCCTATGTGTCTGCTGGTATGGAAAACCCTATTCTAGAAGCTGAGGGAGGATGCAGGAATATGCTTGGGCCATTCTTGCTCTAAAACCAAGCCTTGCGTTGGTCACTGGTGCAGGCTGCAGAAGGCCCCTCACTCAGCACTATTTCTGCTGTTCAGTTTTACACAATCTGAAAGGGTCACATGAGTTTTACTGTGTTTGTCAAGGTAGTGACAGACCCAAACACACAAGTACTCAATTCTACTCTTTGAAGAGACAATGCAATGCTGAAGTGCTGTCAACAGACTGTTACATACCAAACAAACAAATACTGCCATTAAACAAGACTGAGAAGCATTTCAGTCATCTCCGATGTTTTTCACTTCATAGATGGTCATTTTTCTACGCATTGTTGTGAACAGGATATTGCTCTTTGATGAGGGTGTTGCTCTGCTGATGATACCTTATGATTTAGTGAGTAACTACCCATCCCTCTGGGTTCCTAAGAAACAGCTGTGCAAAGCATGTACATTATTGGTTGCAATATAAGGAATTTTGTTTCAAAAAGACTTCAATGTTTGATAGAGAAACTGGAAATCGTCAAACAGACTTTAGCATTCTTTGTTTACAGACTCCCAGCAGAGATGCAAAAATAGACAAAGAAAGCTAAATGTCAATATTGCACTTTAACAGAGCCCCAGGAAAAATCAACCTGCTGAACTAAAGCAAAGAAATCTAAAAATAGCTGGAAAAAGCCTGACTGCTCATAAGCAAGGAGGTACTCCTCTGCTTGTAAGAACAAAAGAGACAGTAACTGCCAATCTGTTCTTTCTACTCTGTTAAAATGATGCGTGAAGCTGTACTGCTGCATTCTTTTGTACCAGCCTATCTCAATTAAGAAAAGACTGGAAACGGCATTAGACCATAGAGATGTCACAAGTGTCACTTTGAATTGTTTTAAAGTGTTTTCTTATCTTAGACAGTAGCTTCCTCTGGTATGTTGTAACTTGGAGAAATGCGTCTGAGTGTTAGGATGATGACATATATTATTATATTATGCTATGAATATTACAGAGAATGCATTTGAGTGTCTTCATGATCTTGATAGACATTTTTTAAATTCCTCATCACACAGTTATTACCAGAGATACCAGGGAGAGCATGTGTTACAAAGGTGGAAGTGAGCAGACCTTTTCTTTAAAAGTAAAAATTACTGGTGTTGCTTTAATCCCAGCTAAATCTGGGTGCTTTGCGCTGTATTAATACAATAAAGAGTTGTTCTCATAATGAGTAAGAACTATTCTAAAATCCAGGACAGAAGAAGAGTAGGTAAGGAAATTAATCAGTAGTTTGTTCAGAAAGAAGGGAAAATGTCTGTGAACTGCTGAGGCAGAGGCCTCTCACTAGGTCCAAATGAACTGGGAATGGAGCCTTACTGTTTGCAATTAGAGAACTTCCATATGGGTGCAGTTGTGCACATTCTTTTTTCTGCTTCCACTACATAACACAGTTAGTGTTAAATAAACAAAAAACGGTAAAAGTTTTAAATCCCCCCACCTTACTCCTTCTATTCAGCTCTCTTTGGTACTCTCAGTGCAGTCACAGCAGGTAAGTTTTCTGTTATGACTTAGAATCATTTTGCAGTTATCCTGGAAGACAATATTTACCCTTCAAAAGGTTACTTGGGTTTAAAATAAATTAACTAATGCCACTATTTTAATGTATATTTAATGATGTAATGTATTATGTACTGTATATATATGTTGTGTATTTAATAAACTTATTAAATATATAAGCATTTTCTATATTGCAGAAATATAAGTTGTTAAACAAAAAGTATTGTTGTTGCTTGTGTGATAACAACTACTGTGTACTTGTGAACTGGCCCTGAAACCAATCCCAATTTGTGATTTTCTTAATTCACAAAATTTAGTCATGCTGAGGCATAGTTACGTCCTTTCTAAAGTAGTAAGAAATGCTGCAGAAAGTCTATAAAATATATGCTGTCTTCTCTTACACTTTGCCAGCCATTCTAGGCCATTGAAATATGTAATCATCAAAGACCGCTGAAGTGGGGATACAGTTGTTCTCAGGGAACTTCACGAGAGCTGGTTGAATTCCCTGCCCGAATACTGAAATTGTAGAAAAATGCAGTTTGAGTCCTTTCAAAATTACCTGTCAAATTATGCTGAATTCCTTTTACTTCCAAAGGGTTTTCTGCGCCTGTTCAGTTGCTTTATATGTGAAACCCCAGAAGGAGAGATCAAACATTACCTAACCTCAGCTTGGCTGGTGGCTTTTCTGGGTGGAGGCTCTGAGGTCAGATCAGTTCAAGAAGGGAGAGATCTGACAGTATGTCACTACATCTCCGATGAGATTAACTGCTGAGATGCTGAGTGAAACAGTAGATCTTCACATCAGTTTGTAGTCTGCCTCCCTATTTCCTTTGTTTTGACACTTGTTTTTATTACAGTTGCCTGAAAGAAAAGATTTTAGTTTCAGAGCATCAGATTTTTTCTGGTGACAGAAAGCTCTTTTTTTTATTTCAGTGGGTAAAATGATGTGGAAATAAATTTTTAAGTTTTTTTTTTTCCCCAATTCAGTAGCTCTGGTGAGAAAACATCTCCGGTCATACTGAAAAAAAGCAATAAGAGATAAAAGCTAACAAACACGAAGGGCACTGAGAGACATGAATGTAACCATCCCAGTGGATCGCTCTTTCCCTCCTTTGCAGTCTTTGGGTAACAGCACAGAATGCAGGAGGGCTCCAAGTCATGCTAGAGCTGCATAAGACTTCTTCTGTAGCTTCTGTAGCTTTGCACTTGCACATGACACTATTTTTGTATGGATTTGCTCACTTCTGTGTAGTGGAAAAAAGTGCCAATTCTGAATGAACATCAGATAATGATTGCATTCTGACATAGGAATTTCTACAGCCTCAGGAGAAGGGAGAGTCTGTATGACTTACATTACCTTTTTTGTCTCTCCAGAAAGGTTTTTTGAAGACCACGAGAATGTTGTTGAAGTGTTATCAGACTGGACTCGAGACAGTGAGAATAAGGTTCTATTTTTGGAAAAAAAAGAAAAATATGCTTTGTTTAAAAATCCACAGGTAAGATGACATGATATTTCGATAATGATGTCCTTTTGTCTTTGTGCTGCCTATTGCATTACTAATTTGCTTTCAGCTCTGTTCCAAATTAGTTATTTCAGCTGAGTCCTAAATTAGAGATAACTAAACGTATGTTTTCAGAAAAAATAATTAAAATATTGAATGCAAGGATTTGAAAACCAGCACCTTCTGTTCTTTTCTGATACAGTTTTAAAATCCTGTCTGCAGGGGTGAAAAAAAAAAGGAAAAAAAAAAAAGATGTGTGTACTTCACCACTGGAACAGAGTGTTGAGATGGCAGATCTGCCAAAATCCAACCTTTGTCACTGCTGTAGTTTCCACCAGTGTTTCTACTGATAAAAATCAGTACTGCCTCGAAGGTCCAGTTTTAGTGAGTTATGTGTGAAAATTCATAAGGAGTATACTGAGTGCTAAAGGGAATTATCTGTATTTCATTTAGACTGGGAAAAGGAACTGGGTAAACAGTACCCTTCTCTGTTTGCTAACTTTGCAAAATGAGGATCTGTGTTTCACATAGATTTATTCACAAATCATGTCTTTCTTGTGTTATGTGGTTGAAACCATGTTTACGAATACCTTAGTACACACAAGTGATGGATTCTGTCCTGACCCTGTTAGCTCATTGAGCATCTGGCTTGATCCTGAGGACAGCAAGAAAAAATGAGAAATTCAGCATTGCTGAAAAAATAAATACATAATTTGGCAGCAAATCTCACTGAGGTGCCCATTAGGAAGGCTTTTTAGAGTGGGACAGTGTTTCATATAAAAACTGCAGAGAGGAAGTGCATAAGAACTATCCACAGTCAGGGAAAGAAAACTTATCCTAGATTGTATATAGATTAATGTTGATCTTAAATATGAAACAGATAAGCAAAGTTTGAAAGTAAAGCATACATGATGACTCAAGATGTCATACTTACTACTGCACATAAACATAATTAACAGCAGAGGTTCAGTTGTACCTCGTTGTAGTGATGTTTGCTGTGGCTTAGGGCAGGACCTCCTGGGAAGTGAATCTTTGATGAAGATTCTAGGTATTTTGATTGCCATGAGCTTTCAAAATAAACATGACCTAAACCAAAAGCAAAGTATGAGTCTTAAGTCTGCCATCCTCAGGACACACTGAGCTTGATCTGGATGTATGTAGTCTTTGAGCTTCTGCATCTCTGTGATAAGCTCAAAAATGAACAGCCTAAGGAGACTGTATCAGTTGTGGCTATCATACTATTGAAATACTATGCCAGTAATAAAGTCTAACCATCTGTCAGGCTCAGTAAATTCAAACGCTGTGGAACATGGAAAATAGTAGAGTCATATCGACAGTTTGTCTTTTTGACAGAAAGTAAGCAGTATTGCACAGAGCTCATGAAACATGGTAAAATATAGAAGTATAGGTATATAGGGGAATTTGGTTGAAGGGGATATTCAGTGATCATCTCCACGTGCCTGACCTCTGTAGAGCAAACCAGAAGTTAAGGCACATTTTGAGGATGTCCCAAATGTCTCTTGAACACTTATTTTATTATATATGATACATAATCTGGTCTGAGTCCCTGAAAAAGTAAACCAAATGGAAGTAGATGCTGAGTTGGTGTGTGTCTGGGGGGGAGGAGGGCAGTGTATATGATTATGTAGCAAATTACTTATGGAAATTATGGTATAACCACTGAGAAAATGAAATCCAGTGCTCTGATACAGTATTCTCAGTACATTCAGCCTCATCCCCCTAGCTCAGAGTACCTCAGTGTTGCTTCATTCTGTGAATACAGAAATTGCGGAATGCTTTTTTTTTATGTGAGGAGTGATAATGCAGCAGCAGCAGCAGGATTCCTTGTGTTATTCTTACTTAGTGCTTATTCTGTCAGAGGTTGTCTGTAGGGATCTGTAACTTGCAGATGCGTTTTCTGTGGAAGAAAAAAAAATAACAGCAAAAGAAACAAATTCCAAAGGTGCTCAGGTGCATGCAGTTTATTCATAGACAAATTAGTGATAATAAGTTTTAATCACAGAGGTTTGATACAATGAAATGATTTTTTAAAATCTAGCTATAAAAATGTCCAGATTTTTTCCTGAGAAGTGTGGGCCTCCAGAGAATGTCCGTGGACTGTGCTGATATTCTTTCTTTCTGCAAGCTAGCCTATCTATCTGGTGTAGATTAAAAAACAATTAACTAAACATGTTTCGTTTTCGAAGGAGGAACTGAGGTTTTGGAATGTGGGGTTTATCTGCTATGTCTGCGCTAGCAACCTGCTAGCTAATGCCATTGGCTGTTTTTGGAGATTGCCATCTTGCCATGCAATCTTCTCTGACATTTAACTGCAGCTTTGCTCCATAAAACAATTTTTGAAGTCTTCGGAACCCATTTTGGAAAAAACATTTGCAAAATCCTCAGGTCTCCTTCTTCATCATGACAGACACTTCTGCTGCTTCCTCACTATGTTATAATTCACCCTGCAGGGAATTCACAGTAAAAGGCTATTCCATTAGTGGCGTTGGTGATTCATCAATAGAGATGGAACATCATGAGTCCATGACTAAAGAGTGAAACAAAAATACATACTGGTACATGTACAGATAAAGGAAACCTTTGTGCTATAGGAAAGGTGGTACTTTGTCATGCAGTTGAGTGATGCTCTGTGTGATGCTGTACTTGACTCTGGAAGGGGAAGGGCATCAGATTTCAAGACTATTTATTTTTTCAAAAAGTTCAAGGAATTATTCTTAGCTAATAGAGTAATGTAGGATTTGTTTTTGCTTCACTGAAACAGTCTAAACTCTTGAGTTGCTCTTAGAACACTGCATTTGATTTTTCCTTAAATGGACTTTGATTTCCTATGTGTCTCTGTTGCTGATCAAAACTGCCAGGAAAATATTCAAATGATCCAGGTGACACCACGTGCATGTTCTTTCTGTAATTTCTGTAATTTAAGGACATTATTCGGGAAAATATATAGAGATCTGGGTGCAGTAAGTGCTTCATGCTTCTGCTCCCACATTATAAGCCAAAAGTGAGAGATATGCCCTCCTATGGAAAATCCTTTGATTTGAACAAGGTTTTTACTTCCTCAAAGCAGTATTAAACAACACAAAGAGGTGCAGTAAGAAGTTGTAATATCTTTCATAACGAGAGAACTGTAATGAGCCTCACTCTTGAATATTTACTTTGAAGTCAGTGAAACTGGACTGGTATCCACCAGGTGATACTTCTGTTTTTAACCACTTTGGCTGAGCTTTAAGAATCATGGTTTTCGTTGCCTTTTTTTTTTTCTTTTTTTCTTTTTTTTTTTTGGCAGAAACCTGACTGTTCAGCGTGCTGGCAAAGGCACAAAGATACAGAAGTGAGGAAAGGGAAGTGTTTTTTACTGCACTCCCAGTCTTTAGTAACCTTAGCTTCATTCGCTTCTTAGTGTATCTGAGACCTTAGTATAGTTTCAAGTTGAAGATACTACGTCGATAAATATTGGTCTGCCCTGGCACAGTAGCACAGGCAGATTTTGCACAGTTTAACTGTTTTACAGGCAGCTTTTAATCAGCCTATTCAGTGCTTTGTTGTTAGCTATATCTTTGCTTATGTACGTCTTTCATTTGTTCCATGTTCCCTCCTCCTAAAACACTTGAAGGTCATCATCCTCCAGTCACCATCCTCTGGAAGAATCAGATGTAGCCATTTCTTCATGTTATAAAATCAAGCAGAGTTTTATGGGCTTCAGAAGATCTTTGCCTTTAGCTTCATTTCTTTATTTACATTTGTGTTCTCCAGAGCAATTACTGGCATATTCTAATAATTTTTATGTGCATTTGGTTTAGGGGGCATGTGTATCATGATACAGGTTGCAGATATGACCACATTCTCATTTGTATTTTTATTCTGTACAAACTGCGTGCAGTACTCAGCTGAAATAGGATACATGTAGCATGCCAGTGTGAGCTGACCAGTTCTTGATTCACCACAGGTGCACTTTGGATGAGGGTAATCAGGCAGCTCATTACATGAAGAAGATAGATGTGAGTACAAAGCAGCAGCTTTATTTGCTGCATGGTGTCTTCCATCTTTCACTATCATGTGAGGGTTATACACACAAGAATAATCTGGCATGATTTTTAACTGCTTTTCCACAAAAAAAGGAGATTAATGTATCCCACAGTGGAAAGGTTGTATGCCTAGGCTGTATGCAGTGCAAGGCACAAAATTAACTTAGGCTAGCTATAAAATCTTTACAGGAGTTGCTTTTGTGCATGTGGTCATCAGCTAGTTTTACCAGTGTCCTGTGTGAGTACAGAGGGAAATGCAGGCATAATGTCCCCTGAGTATGTCTGACCTGGCTGTCAGTGTGTGCCAAGACTGCCACTGTAGCTCTGCATTAGTCCGACTCAGGTAAAAGGGGATGGGAGAGAACTGGCTTTGTGTCAGATTCAACTGATATGGTATGTGTGGGCATGGGGAAGAATTGTTCAAGAACACTTGACTACTCATCTCTAATTCAAGCAGTAGGAAAAAAAATATTTTATTTGAGGGTGGTTAGACACTGGAACAAGCTTCCTAGCAAGATAGTTGTGCCCCTTGCTCAAGTGTTCAAGATGCATTTGGATAATGCTTTAGTAACATGCTTTATGTTTGGGTTAGCCTTGAAATCTTCAGGCGTTTGAACTTGATCTTTGTAGGTCCCTTCCATCTGAACTATTCTATTTCATTCCATTCTATTTTCATAGTCCAAACAGAACAGAGCAAACCAGTGGCACAGTGTGCCTTTATCATAACCACTTATGTTTACTTTCCTGTGTAATCATTGTAAGAGGACAAATCCATCCTGTTAACTAAGCTCAGCTTAAGCTTCCTCTATTGAGAGAAAGACACTGTCTTTTGAAGTAAAAGTTAATTCTCAAATTTGTAGACATATGCTGAGAGCTACCCTGTTGCCACATCTTGTCCCATTAATACATGACATCCAAAGCCAAACATGCTTTTCTTAGTGGTGTCCTCAGCCAGGAAGAGCTTGCCTTTTATCATGACCTTTGACTACTGGACTTGGAATGACCTCTTGTGGACACATGTGGTTGCCTCCCATGGGATGAGTGCTTCTGATCAAAAATAGGAGACCACACAGTGGTAAAACAAGTACAGTGTACAGTCTGCTCCTCAGGTCTTCAACCACTGACAAATAATAAGCACCATGCCCTCTCAAATTTCAGGGCCAAGACATAGAGGAGGTATTCAGTAATAAATGAAATTTGTATTGACAGGTGAAAGATGACAGTGTACATCTGTGTAACATTGGTTTATGAAAAATCAGCCTTGTTAGAGGTCCTGTGTGGATAACGTTACAAACTTTCCGTCTTTACCACTGATTGTCAGTGCTGGGTGGTCTGTGTTTCTGCTAAATAAATGCCAGATGCTTGAATATGAATCAGTTGTAATCAGAGGAGCTTTGTTTTCTTATTACCAGTGTGCTAGTGACTTGGCTGAGCCAGATGAATACTCTCCCCACTCATAGTAGAGTTGATGACTCAGGCTTTGTTGAGAAAGTGACAGAGTGTACTTACCTTGATAAATTGTCCATATGTATGTAAGGGGGTCTACAGTGTCTTTACACTGATCAGTAAGAAAAGAAGGCTTTCAGCTTGCAAGTCCCTCTGCTTTCTGCATCTGTACCGAAGTCCAGAGGCCCAACCCAGTTGAACAGTGCCTTCTGAGGTTTCTGTTCGTATCTTCATCAGTGCAAAAGTGTGTGCCCACATCAAGCCAGAATGCTGTGATAAGGCCCTGCAAGGAGTGCTGTTGTATATATATGGGCCTCTTGGCTACAACAGCTCACAACAGTATCTTTCTCCCAGTGGGTTGGGTGGAGGATTGTTATTCACTCAGACCTGTGGTTTTGGGCTTCACAGGCAGGCATTGCTGTATGAATTACAGTGAGAACATACTTTCAAACAGATTTTGTTTTGAGTTGTTTTGTGCTTTTTTTCTGCTATGAATAATGTTTTCTGATGTAGTCATGCAGCTGTGGTCTAAAATATGCTTACATACCTTCATCCCTGGACTCAAAACGTATCTGGGTAGTCTGGAGCCAACCAAGTTCTGTTTCAAATCCTACAGAAAAATATTTATGTATTTCCTACCCTGTCAGTGGCACTGAATGTTAAAAGTCTCTTTTAACATTCCACAGACTTGGCATCTTCAGAGTCACCCTAAATTGCAGGGTGACTCACTTTCTCACGTCCCCTATCTCACTTAATGTGAATTTTTCATACAGCCGTTTTTTTTGAGGACTGCCCTTGAGGTCATCCACACCTCTTCCTCTTCCTCTCTTGGTGCCCCTCCAAAAGCCATCTGCTGTGGGGCTTGCATTCTGTCAGACTGCTGTTCACCACACTGCTTGAAAAAGATGTGGTTATGTGTAAAGGCAGGGTTTCATTTCAATAAAGATAAACTTTATTGCTCTAAACATAGTATGATGTCAGGGTAGATATGCTGCTTGTTTGTTTCATATAGTATAGAAACAGCGTATTCCTTAATGTATATATTTCTCATTTGTCTTTTGATAAGGCTTTGCATTCATGTTGTAGCTTACTCTTTGTTAATTTCTGTCCATGTAAATACATTGCTACATTTTCATAATTCTGAGATGTATGTCTTTCTGATAAAACAGTAGGTAGAGATAAAATCTCAGTTTTCTTGCTACAGAATTGCTGAAGGATTTTTAAGTAGATGGTTTTCAAAATTTGCTGGGTTTTTACAATTTTGCCTGCCTCCTAGAAAAAAACATGTTTTATATTATGCCTTTTGTTGTGTAAACTTAACTGCTTGACTAATTCCAGGGAAATCAGTAAAGCTGTCCCACGCATCCAGTGTTTTCAAAATCCAAGCCTCTGTTCTATGTGCACTTCTGTGTAGCAGGTGATAAAACACAAGAGCTTTGAGCATTATAATTCTGACCACAGATCCAAGTTCTACTTGATGCATGGCATAACTCCTTGACCTATCTGCTTCCTTTATGCATAGTCACCTTACTATCTGCAGGCAGCTGGTGTCTGTGCTTTTGAATTACCTTCAAAATGAAGAATTAAAACTCATCAGCAGGCAACTATGATTAAGGCTTTGTATAAGAAGTGTCTATATGCACCTGCTGTTATTAGCCTGCATATTCAGTATCAGAAGACTGAATAACTATTGAATGGGTTTTAGCAATCTGATTACTTGTATTGATATCTTTTTAAAGAACATGAATTTTGTTTATATCTTAATCAGAATTTCTACCTGGCAAACAAAGGGAAGAATGAAAGCAAAGAAATGAATGATAAAAGCAAAGAAGCTTTACTGGAGGTAAGCCAGCTTTCTGGGTTGATAATGGAAAGGCCACCAAAACTGCCACCGACTGTATCTTCTCTGTAACAACAGTGTTCGGTTCTTTGTGGGCAAAAGTGTAGCAACAGGAAGTTCTGTGATGGTTGGTAATAGCAGCTTTGTGTCTCAGGTTTAGTATTTGGCTTTTTCTCTACATCTGCTGTTTGCCACTAAAAATGCTTATTTTATTTTCTATCAGAGAAACTAAATGATGGAGAAACATGTTTGTTTAGTGTTTCTATGAAAACTAATGACACGATACCAACCAGTAAAAGCAATGTTATACAACTACCAATAAAATAAACAACTGTGCCACACCCTTAGGTCAGCTTTTGTGGCTTTCTATTAGTAAGGCTGATCAGTAGCAAACAATTATATTTTGCACTAAGAACAGATGTACGTCTCCCTACCTCAAATCATGAGCTGTGCTGAAAGAGAAGAAGAACCTCTGCACTTTTTCAGGATGTCTGTTTAGCCTTTTGCCTTTCTTGCTGAAGTTTTTCTTCAACTGTATGCTTTGAGAGAGGGAAATCCAGAGAAACGTGAAAGTTACATGAAAGACTACTGCAGTTTTACTGGTAAGCATTTTGGCTTAGGTAAAAAATCAGGAAAGATGCCTTTCTTGGGTGCCCGAGGATTCTCTTTTTTAAAATTAGTACACCAGATGTCAACCAGCAGAAGTTCTGGGAAATTCTGTTAAGTGTGTTGACATTAAAGGTTGCCCAATAGTAGGTCCCTCAAACAAACAATGAAGTATATTTCTTTAAACAGTGTAGTAAATTCTAGCATGTATTTATAAGTGAAAGTGATGATTGATGGGTTTTTTTTTCTAAGTGATTTCTGAAGATTCTCTTGACAAGTATATTTCTCTACAGAATTTAGAGATAGAGCAATAGAGAAATAAAAACAGCAGTACCAAGCGTTCTGTCTTATTGCATCTGCTGGGTGTATCTATGTCAAAATCTTCTGTAGTTGTTTTTGCGTGATCCTTTGGGGAAGAGGGGGTTTACACGTCTTCTTTTCCAGTGTGAGCACCCAATTTGTATGGCTGAGCTATTGCTTGAGCTTGGAAAAGTTTCCTGCCTAAGGTGTTTATCCCCCTGGTAACTGCATTCCTCATATTAATATGTTCACTAACACAGGAAATGTCTTTATTTTTCAAGAGAGCATTTTTCTACTGTTTATTAATAGGGTAATGCTTGAATCCATTTATTTTGTGTTATATTATTCTTGTTGCACAGGAAAGCTTCTGTGGGGCGTCTGTCATTGTGCCAGAGCTTGAAGGAGCCCTTTATTTAAAAGAAGATGGAAAAAAGTCCTGGAAGAGGCGTTATTTTCTTCTGCGAGCTTCTGGAATTTATTATGTACCCAAAGGAAAAACCAAGGTCAGGAAGCCAAATAATCCTTTTAGGAATAAAACAATTAACAGAGGTGAAAGTGAAGAACTCCCAAGATGGCATATCAGAGCACTGGTGCATCTGAGAGAGTACTCTTTTATTGTTTTGTTGTTTTTATTTTCGTTTCATTTTTAAGTTTGACTGCACCACTTGTGCAAATATTAGAATGTAGTCACTGAATCCTGTCACGTTTCCCTCCTTCTGATTTCCATGTAGAGATAAAAGCATTAAAGAAATAACACTCCACCGGAAATCAGCAGGGGGAAGAAAAACAGCACAGCATTCTTCAATTGGTGTTATGCTGCCAAAGTACTTCACTGTTATATGAGTTCCCCATGGAAGAATATTTTAAAAATTCTGAACTCATTTCTTGTCACAAAAAAGTGGAATCTGACTTTGTAGGCTACCAACTTCCTGTGCCAAAAACCAGCATGCAGAAATGGCGTACATTCTTTTCCTACAGTGATCTTTACCTAGAGAATGTCGTGCTTTTTACGACTGTGCTTTGAGTTGAAGGAAGTAAGGCAGCAGAGTCCACCTGACAGAACTGATTTGCTGGCGTTAAGTATTGCCAAGTATTTAAAGAGTCTGAATTGCCAGCACTGGAGAAGCAGAGGAGTCCTGAGCATATTGTGCTTGAAGGGGGCTGGTTTCTTATTTCCACAGAAGGGGGTAGAATGGCAGCTTCTGAGACTAGTGGGTTGGTTTGAGCTTTTTTTTTTTTTCCTGAAAACCATTTCTGTTACCACCTGCAGCTCTGCTTATACTTCATATTTGAAAATTCTGATGCTGATGTTACAATTTGTGCTTAACTTAATTCTTCAATTTCCTGACTAGATTAAAAGGAAAAAAAAAAACCAAAAAAAAACAACAATTGATAGCTTGTAAAGAAAGTGCTGCTGCTTTCAGTGTCCTGTGCTTGTAACCAAATCTCAGTGAAATACAGACCTAGATGACCTCGCTACCTTCACAGCAATTTATTGTGACTTTATCTGACCCTGAGATAACAGTTTTCCATCCTCCAATTTTCTTGCACACACACAACTTTCTATCAATTAGGACTTAGAATTCTATTTGGAAGTCACTTGAAGTAGACAGAGTGTAAGAACAGTCAAATGAAAAGTCCATTTGAGGCATTTCCTTGTAGCTTGCCTCTGTCAATAGCCAGCAGCAGGTTGAGATGGTATAAAGAATGTTCATGCAACTTGCTGCAGTCATTCAGTTGTGAGAAAAGTGATTTTTCACTGAGATACAGAAGCAAACCCTCAGTGGGCAATAATGTCTTCAGCTGGTGCATCTGTTTTGAAATCCAACATATAATCGTGTTTTCACTTGTTATAATACAGAAAAGCAAAGAAATCTGGCATACCTTTCTTTGGCACTTCACTTTGGCAGTAAAATACCATACAAGCCTTTGAAAATGCAGGAACAATTCCAGACACTTTTATACACGTGCCTCCAGGCACCAGTCATCATTATCATTTTCGTTCCTTTCTTCATTGTTACCCTACCTATCCCATTCAAAAATGTGCTGCTAATGACTAAGGCCATGAAACAGCAGAATCAAAACTATAGATACAATTTTGAAATGTTTATGTTAGTTATGTTTTTTTGTCTGATCACGTTAACATTGAAGAAATACTAGCAGTAGGTGACTTTGTCCCTTGCATGAAAATAATGAATGCATTTGTGTTGGTCTTAATTGCCATGACCTGATTCCTAATGGAAAGGAACAACTCCTTATTATACCATGTGGTTTTGAGCATGTTTGGGAACTTGCAGCAATGGAAAATCATAAGTTTATACAATCAGTGACAAAATCCCTGACATGAACTTCAGGGAAGAGGAGGGAGGAGTCATGTCTACATACCATATGCAGTGTTTTCTCATTAAAATTCTTACTTGCAAACTCAGTTTTGAAATGCACTAGCATAAATAAACCCAGCTGAAGGGCATATTGTAGTGAAAGTAACAGTAAAAATGAAAACAGCATAGAAGAGCCATCACATGTGGAAGTATAACCCCATTCTTAGGGGTAGGGAGAGAGTGTTTTTTCACAATTTCCTGATTTCTCAGTTTAACCAACAGTGACTGTATGACATGGCCATTTCTGTATTTCCACTCAAAGTATTGCAAAAGGTATGCTCTGTATGCAGAATTCTGAACAGAAAAGTGTGCCAGTAACAGAAAGCTTGTTACTTAAGCAGCATACCGTGATAAACAGAACAATAACGATGCCAGGAAATTTGAGAAAATTCAAAGTAAAACAGACAAAATGTGTTTTTATTTCCTAATGAGAGCTTACATTTGTTAGATGTATCAAAGAGAATCAAGCTCCCAAATCAGTTTAGAGCCCCAAACTATCATTCTCCACTCAGAATTATAAGGGTGTGGTTGCAAGATCTATGTGTATTTTACAAAAGTTATTTCTTACTGTGGTCTTCTGTTTTTCTTTTTAGCCATAAGCCAAAATCTCCACACAAAGCAATAAAGCATAGCGAAAGCAGTACAACAGCAACATGTTGTACTGTTACGTGTTATTCCCAATATGTGCTGACCCTTTTCCAAATGTTTCTTTAATAATGCATTCTCTTAAAATTAATCCTTCTTCAGTCAATGTTATGACAGTTAAATAAAATAAAAAGCATCAGCTTTCATACATTTGAAAACAGTCCCTTAATGAGTGTCATATCAGAAGTTAATTTGTTCTAACAATGCTGTGCTTGGTTTTCGTTTATAGACATCCCGGGATCTGATGTGCTTCATTCAGTTTGAGAATATGAACGTTTATTACGGTTCTCAACACAAAGTGAAATATAAGGCACCTACAGATCACTGCTTTGTCTTAAAGGTAATGTACAAGAAAAAAAAAAGTATCTGCTAACACAAATTCTTGCAAATTCAAAAGTATTTAAGTTTAAAGCTCCAAGGAGCCTTATGAGATTTAAAAAAAACCCATGATTTTGCAGAAGATACTCTCTTCTTTGTTTCACTCTTGATCAGCAACATATCTTTACAGTCCTCTGAATTGTAGGGATTGGTAGTCCTCTGGTGTATGTCTACACTGTATCTGTAAACTTTTCTTCAGAACAAGACTGAATGTGCTTCCAGTGACTCCTCAGGTGACTGAGCACATCTGGACAAATGACTCACGAGGCAGTCATATGGTGAGAAGACTGCCAGTCCCTAATGCTAACCTTATGACCAGTTTTATGTCTACTTTTTATTTGCAGTGTAGTCATACCTGTTGAATAGTTTGTTGATGTGAAATCTTGGCTGAATAGATATCTTAGATGGCATATTTTATTGCAAAGCTACTTGTAGCATCTGGGCAAAAGACACTGTTCATGCAGTCATGAATTTATTGCTGTTGAAGTAAGAATCATAGAGGTGCCTCTCCAGGTAGTAACACTGCAGATAGGCTGGGAATTCTCTCTTTGTTTCAGGAACAGAAAAGCCCATGCTTTTCCTGTAATTCAGGTGGCAGAAATGAAGCCTTGATGCTGCAGTAATTAGGGCTTGTTTGTTATGGGTTTTAGAATACAGTGTAATTACGGTGTATGAGACAGAAGATAATATTGTTGGTTCTTCTCGGATTAAGGGCCCGCATTGCAAGCAAGATACTAAAAAATACAGCATCTTGCTGTCTCAGAAAGAAGGTACAGGAAGCATTCACATCATAAGTTGCTTATAATACCACAGTGCTGTCTGTAGCTATACACTTTCAACACTGTTTTGGTTCAGCTTCAAAATATCTACTGGCCTAATTTACAGATGATGAAGCAGAAGTGGTTTATAGACACAGACTTGTTCTCCGTAGCACACATAACTAATTAACAGTGCTGGAAAGTTTTAATATTTAGGTTCTCTATAAAATGCCCAGGGAAAAATGAACAAGCAGCAGCCTTTGTCTTTCTTTGTAAAATAGGGATGGTCTGAAAGATTTAACTTCTAATGAAAAAAAAAAAAACAAAACAGAAAAGAGGATGTAAGTTAAAAAAGAAGGGAAAATAGAGTTTCTAAACCTTTGAGACCATATTTGTGTCTACCTATCTATCTATGATTTTGTTACGAGATTCAATCCAAAACAGATATCTGGTCATGGGTGTATTCACTTCTATTCAGATGAGAATAGTAGCATGATTTTTGAGGTGTACATAGCAACACATTTAACTGTTCACAGTGGGTGAGAAAACTTTCTGGATTTATTGCCATCTTTTGTGAAAAGAGGGAAGTTATAAATAAGAAATTAAACAAAAAAGAGTTACTAGGCTGAAATACTTGCTTAATTGGATCCATGATGTTAGCACCTTACCCTCAGCATGAAATGTGAAGAACAAGATCAAGAGATAACTAGGGAGTTTTTTGTATAAGAGGCTTGTGAATGTATGAAACATACTTAGCAAAAGTGTTTGTTCTGGTGCTTCTTAAATGTGTTTGCAGTATACTACAGTAAACATCATATTGATGAGATCATTATATCCAAGCAGTTCTGCTTTGAGATGAATACGTTATGTTATGCTGATTGTTTTCCATTTTAATTCCCAAAAGTTAGCATTTGGTAGATTCCTGACTGAATCAGTTTCAGACTTGGCTTCTACTAGCAGCTCTCTTGCAGTAACTGAAGTTGCTAAGGAAATATAAGCAAGCTTTGGTATTTTCAAATCTTCTGTTATTTTAAAAGTGAAAGCCTCTCACTTGGAGTGGCTCTCTTGCAGTGATGAAATGGAGAGTTTCATATTTCTGTGCTGTAATTGAAGTTCATTTTATACCATTTTGAAGACTTTCAGCTGAGATGAGTTCTGTCGTATCCTTCTCTTACATTGGAGCTGAGGATATAATACAGCTTGAGGTCTGCGGACTGAGGGAAAGAACAAAGTTAAATGTTGATCTCTCTGGTTGGTTGTTTGGTGACACAAAAGTGTGTAGTGAAGGACATAAAGCCATTTATTGCACTTAGTCACATTCTGTTTCTGTCTGCTTTCACGTGGAAGTCCGCCAGAATATATCCCTTGCTTGGGAGACACCTGTTCTGAGATGTCCGAGGAAAAAACAACATCATCCTTGAGATACTTCTCATCCTGTTGTATTTCAAGAATGAAGTTCTCAGTGTGGAATAACAGTACTTGGGCATACTGGTGCAGTGAGCAATAGGCAACAGATATAATAGGTAAACATTTGCCTTCGTTTTGCATCTAACCTGGTAATTCTGAAGGAATGTGCATGCTCAGCTCAATCTAATCCAGATAGAAATTCCTCCACAGCACAGTTGCAGTGCTATCTCTTCACAGATCTTCCATTTCCCAGAGTGTGTCTCAGGGCAGTGAACTCTGCAGAGGTTCTCTTCCAGTTGCTTGTTTGAGTTGGCAGCAGGAGAAGATTATCTTTAAAGCAAGTGGAGGAAAGTCATTCGAAGGGCAGCAGCCACAGCCCGTGCTAGCTGTTCACTGAGAATGGCTGTGAATCAAAGGAGATGTTCACATTTTGGGAAACAGGTTAATCCATAGTCTTTAATAGCTTCAGCAAGCTCTAACATCAGTCAAAATGTTTTTGAATAACAACATACTACTGCATTTTACATAGGATTGTTGCCTACTGAGGATACTGAGTAGCTCTTGAGGAACCACTCTCAAAGCAATGGGCAGTAATCAGCCAAGTTACTACTTCTGCTGTATTTCAAACTTAATGAAAGAAACTGCCCAGCTTACAGGAAAGTGCCCAGCTTGTACTTTATAGTGCAGGAGAAATACATGGACTTAGCAACTTCAGCAGTATCTTGCTTCTGTGCTAGGTGGAAGGTTCTGCTGAATTTTAAACCAGACAATCTCCCTGATTTGAGCATTGAGCTGTAAAGCTACTGTATTTATTTCTGACCCTACTGGTTAAGCTTATTTGCTTTCCTATGTAAAGAGAAGGAGAAATGCTGTTCTTTCATTCACAGGGCAGCAAATGAGAAGTGGTCAGATCTGGGGTTAAATATGACCCCATGCTTGAAGGAAGCATCCCTTCTTTTCTTCTAGCCCCTATTTGAATGAGACCTCTTAACAAATAACTGGTCTAAAACCAGTAACATTTGTAGTTGCCTCTATAGATCCTATTTCATATTATAAGGCAGAAAAGATAGAATACTTATTTTGACTGACTCCCAGCCTTTGTCATCTATGTGTGTTTGTGGAGGGAAGAGTCCTCAAGAGATGTTATGAGAATGAACACAGCATTCCTGTCATTTCTGTATTGCAAAGTATAATCAAGGGCTTCTGGGAAAGAAGAGCACTGTAAATAATGTTAAACATAACTAACAGTAGTAACTTGGTTTTGACTAGAATGATGAGATCTTCCAGATTGTCTGACATTGCCCTGAACTATGTGGGCTTTTTCCCCAGTGTCTCCATGGCATTTCTTTGAATACGTTGAGTACACGTTGATCTTTTTAAACAGGATGTGGGGTTTTTATCTAGTTTCTTCTTAGGCTAACGGTCAGGTGAGGAGCTCATATATACAGTGAGCCTTTGGTTTTAGTGCCTGTCCCAGTTAACACACACAACGTGTCCAGTCACAAAGCCTGTGAGCAGGTAGCTCCTTATGTCCTGTTGTTCACACGTTTGCTTGTTTTTAATCCGGCCCTCTAATTTTAACTTTAGTGGTTCATACCTGAGTTAATTAGCTGATACCAGATGGGGTACAAATGCTAGCGTAACAACAAGGAGATCATGCACATCATGGGCAGGTTGCTTTGATACTTAAAACAGAAGCCAGTGTAGATTTTGCAGCCTCTGATGTTGTACCCAGACAAGGTATTTTGAACTAGCTCATATATGTGTTCCTGGCTGCAGATCTATTCTGGTTGTTCCTCTTACAGCCAGAGAAGTGTGATGAATTCTGAGCACTTGTTGCCTATCATTTTGTCCTGTTATGCCAGCATATCATTGTATATGCTGTAGCTCAGACTTAAAATGCAGAACTTTTTGTTTATTCCTTAACTATCAAGGACTAACTGTCACTAAGGACACGACGGGAAAAAGGATGGTGCACTAGAACCAACTCAAAAGCACATCACATTGACCATCAGCAAAAGACAGGGCACTTTGCTGAACTTATATGGGGGTTTCTTTTCAGAACCACTCAGAAGACAGCTGCAGCAACTGAACAAAGCAGCTATTTCCTCCTACCAGCTCCTTTAAGGCAGTGGAAAGCCCAGCTGGGAGCAACTGAAAAGCACAGCTGGCTCAGTGCTGTCAGAGAGAGGGGTCACCTTTGGCTGTTCCTGTGCAGCAAACCAGAACAGATGTGTCTGCGTCCCCAGGATGGGAGCATGGCCTGGCATGGAGGCTCCAGTGGCTTTCAAGAATCATTAGGTGTTGGGGTGACTACAACACTTGAAAAATTGTGATGTTTCCCTGTAGCTACTTGGCCTGTACAAATTGTTCTACA
The DNA here is from genome assembly GCF_016699485.2 of Gallus gallus. Classification (NCBI taxonomy): domain Eukaryota; kingdom Metazoa; phylum Chordata; class Aves; order Galliformes; family Phasianidae; genus Gallus; species Gallus gallus. The sequence goes on along the minus strand of NC_052533.1, from coordinate 16,067,987 downwards.
CTGATCCCTCCAAGTCCCATACATAGAAAACACAGACCAAAAGGCAAACCCCTCAGCATACTGAAAATAACATTTCTGAGCTTCCCCCATTCTCTGCACGGCTGTCTGCAACCCCACAGAGAGCACTAGACACTGCTGGAGAGAAGCAGAGAGGGAAGAGAAACCTCCCTCCTTCACAGAAAAAAGAATCTCCCACGCTGTGCATGGCAGGCATGCTGGTTGGAGCCGTTTGGTTCCTCACAGTATCTTCTGCATTTACAAAAGCCAACTTTTATGGATTCCCAATAGGTCTTCACTTTCACTGTCTGCTATGTTATCTGGGGAATGCTGTGGAAATAGATAAGACCTTTTGCGATTGATTTTGTGTTCTGAAGTTGAAAGCCCTCGAAACCAAGAGATCTTACCATGGAGGAAGGGGTCTGCTCATCTTCCTCCTAACAGCATCCGTTGCACTGAGCAGGAATTCTGGCATAATCTTTATTTTGTGCAGCATGTGTGTGTAGGCCAGTCCAGGAGCTGGTTTTGTCATACCATATTGAAAAATCTTTCAAAGCAGACAAATAGCAAGGTAATCTATATGCAAATTTGCTGGTTTAGTCAGTCTGATGTGCCTGTGACAAAGAGTGAATTTAATTATAGTTTATTGGTGCTGGTTGTGCTTGAGTAATCTGGGGGTAATGGTGCATAATGCTGAATTAATCTAGGATGAAAAAAATTGGTTTCCTGGGGATAAACTGAGACAAAGGCAAATCATCTTCTATTTCCACAGCTGGGTACATTTTCCTGTGCAGTCTAAGCAGCTAAGTTTTCCTGGTGTCATTTGGAAGCTACCACACTTCTTAAAAAAGGAATATTTTAGAGGATTGGGGAAGTAAATTTTCAAGAGGAATAGCTTCTGTTTGCAGCAGTGCTGTCATTCCAGCAGGTAATTTGGAATTTAGTCACTCCACTGCTGATTCCCTCCTCCTTCACACCCCGTAAGCTGCAGAGCAGACTGAGTCACGTGCAAAATGCACAATGACAGTTAGGAAGGTAGAAGGTGAGCATTTGCAGCGTTTGAGACAGAAATGTGGAACGAACGGCTTGCATGGAAAAAACAAGGGTACACAACAGGAATTTTTCTTTATGTGAAAGATTACAGAACTGTTACGTGGGTGTGAACATTTCAGGTATTTCAGAGTAAAATTAATTGTTAGATGAACTAAAAAAAAAAAAAAAAAAAAAAAAGCAGAAGTATTTATTAGAGAACACTTTCAGATGTGTGGATTTCCAGTCCTTGTACATGTGAATGGTTTTGTAAGATAAATGTAAAAATAACAGCAAGAATGAGATCAGTGAAAGGACAGCACAGAAAGATTTATAGTATATTTTGAAATTGTGATTTGCTGTATAAAGCAATGCTTTGGTTACGGGGCTGTTAGACATATTTTTAATGACCTAAAAATATTGCCTCAGTCACTGGAGAAATGGAGGTCGGAAGAATAGTTTCCTTATAGCGGAGCAGTTACTGTTTTATTGATACAGTTCACATAGGTCTTCCAAAGCTCATTTAAACCTGCTCATCTTAATGCAAGGAGTGCATAGCATCAGAATTAGACCACATTTAACAGCAGACAGCAAATTTGAAGCACTTTTTTTTTGTTGTTTTTGAAAGGTGCTGAGTATTAATTCTGTTTGCAGTCATTTGAGTTAGAAACAACTCAGCTTTGCTGAGAAGTTCAGGTAGCACAAGTTCATTGTCAGAAAGGAGGATATTAAAAAACATGGAGTGTGTGGAGAAAATCTGGCCTAAGGCCAAGGCTTTTGTTCCAAAACTAGTCACTGTTTTTATGCTTCTGGCTGCTGTTTCTGCCTCAAAGACTAAGCAATGATCCATACATTTTGGGTCAAAAAATCCAATGAGATGCCTGAGTAACTTCAGTTTACTTTTCATCTTCAGTGTTGGAAGGTGAAACAAAAGAGAATGTTTTATTGGGACAATCTCTGATTTCATCCACACGTGATCTGACCACTTTTAGTCATTTGCTTTGGGATATAACCATAAAAACCACATCTTTCAGTTCCCATTTCTTCATGTTTTCAATATGTTCTTTTTTTTCTTCGTAAAGCAAAGAGTTTATATTTGAAAATGTGATCTGTGCGCAAATATTTTTTTAATCATCTCCAGGAAATAAGCTTTTTATATTCCAGTGCTTCTGCTTTCTTTGTCTCTGGGCAGTGGGTACTTGGAGACAGTGGGTGAGGGGAGAACACTAGATTCTCTTCCAAACCCAATCAGTTGCTTTCCTGGGAGGAACCTGGCACGTCATTTTTGCAGCCTGACATTTGAGGTGCTCAGTCCTTATTAAGTGTCTGGACAAGCATCCAACACTTCTGAAAACCAGGCCAGACCTCCACCTGTGTCTGTTTCCCTAGCTATGGAGTACTGATGGTGCTATTCATTTGTCATTATTAAGAGCTTTGACATCCACAGAGAAGAAAGTACTGTAGTCACGCTGTATTTGTATGCACCATATTACTTGTTAGACACTGTACAAGGGTTGTTTTTTTTTTTCCTGTAGGGAAGTTTTGGAGTCCCTTTCTATTTGCATTTTTCATTCATACTGTGACTTCTGGGATGATTACTTTTTAAACATTTGTCTTTTCTAATTTCCTGCATGTGCTGCATGTCTCAGAGGCAAAGGTGATAAACCTTTCCTGAGATGTTTTCACTTTGATGTCAAATGATTTTAGTGACCTTTTCAGGACACAGTATGCACCATGTAACAAGATAATTGATCTTTCTCTGCGTGTGAAATATGTAAGCTGTGGTGTACTGAGGTTAGCCATACTTTGTCTGAAAATACAGTATTTCTCACATGGCTCAGCCATGATTGATAGTGCTGTGGCCTCTGCTAGGCTCACATGGAGGTTATTACAGGGTCTGTGAAACAGACTGTGAAAAAATTTTGCAACAATAGGCACATGTAGTGACCAGAGCTCCTTACCTCTGTGTGCTGTACTAAACAACTGCCCAGAAACACAGGAGCTGTGAAAGGAGGAGGAAACTGGTTTATTTGGATTTTCACACCAAATTTTCGTTTAGTGGTGTTCTTCTTCTTTGAGTTGATTGCCGTGAGTCAACATTTTTATGTACTTACTGATAGATACTGCCACGACCTGCAGATGCTGCAGCTGAGATTTGAGCCTGTAAAGGTCAGTGTCAGCAGCAGAGGCATCTGCCATTTTGTGCTGCCAGAGGAATTTCACTACCCAATTCTGCCCAAGCTAGCAGGGTACTGTGGTGGTTGTGGTTGGCTGAAACACTGTACTTTCCAGTCCAGAGTTGCTTGCTTTCTATGGCTAAAAAATGGAGGAAGACAAATGCCTCCAGATGGGCCACTTTCTAATCAGCTTTTACAGATGGCACCTTTCAGTATGAAGCTTGGCACTGCTGTGTATGATCCCCCGGCCAGGCCTTGCTCACAGCAGCCTCTGCACTGCAGTATGCAACAGTTCTCCTTGGACCTGATCCGAAGCTCAGGAAAAAGAATGGGGATGTTTCCCATCGGCTTCAGCAGGCTATGAGACCACTACAAAGTTGCATTTCCTATGTCATGTAAAGTTACATGCGAAAAAAGAGCTGGTGTTGATGTACCTGGTCTTCTGAGAAAGTGAGAGCCATAACAGCCCTTAGCTAATGTTACAAAGCTAAGATACAGACTGTCTGCAAGACTTTGAAGTGTTTATTCCTCCTTGTGAGAGCTGGATGTGAAGCAGCTTGCCAGTTTGGACCCTAAATGCCAGCGTATACTTGGGACTGCATTTAATCACAGTTGCTGATTGGAGTAATTTATTCAAGGAGCTGATTGGAGTAATTTGGAATAGGCCCCATGAGTAGATGTCAGTAGTTAAGATGGATTGTACAGTGGATGTGATAGCTAGTAAGGGGATGGGGTAGGAAGTAAATAGCTCTCATGTTGTCTAGTGCCAGACTTGTTAGCTTTGTCCACTGACAATTCCTTCTCAGCTTCTCAAGGCAGCGATAATCCCACAGTCCCAAAATGTTCATAGGCTGGGGAAGTAGTGAGGTGAGGAAGTTTGCTGATGGTGTTACGTTACTCTGAGCGTTAAGGAAAGGGCAGACCAAAGAATTCCAGAAAGACCTTGTGGGACTGAGGTTAAATAATACAGCTTAAATAGCATAGTCTAAATAATACAGGCTAGGTGATGTGTATAGAGACAAAGACCAAAGCAACCAGAACTTCACTTATGAAATTACTGGCTTTGTGCTGACCTGTGCCATTCAAAAGCATCATTTCAGTGCTCAGTTGCAGTTAGGTACATAAAACAAATGTTAGAAATTGTTAGGAGAGGCATAGATGCTAAACAGCACATTGCCATCCCATAGTTCTCCCTCACCTGTGCAGTTTTGAACCTCTAAATTCAACAAGGATGCAGTATACATGGAGAAGGGTGGAAGGAGCTGGAGGGGTGAGCAAAGGGAGGGAATGCCTGACCTGAAGAATGAGCACCGCGTAGGTTAAGCAGTCTGCATCTGGATAACAGATGACTTACCAGGAGCACGGTGTACATCTCTGTGCTCAGAAGTGGCACAGAGAAGTGTGGCTAGAGGTCAGCTATTCAGTGTCTCTTCCAAAACGAACAATAAATGAAGCTAGTTGCATTAAGATTCAGAGCGAAAGGAGAAGGTTCTTCATCAAGTGTGCAGCAGATATGGGAAAATTGTTGCTGAAAGGTGTTGTGGATGCCAGAATTCCACCTGAGCTTTAGAAGAAGCTGAAGAAGTACCTGGAGGGGAAATCCCTTGAATAATCTAAATATGAGGAAGTCACATTCTGTTCAGAAAACCGCCTGTTGTGAAAATACTTGCAACTAAGGATAGTCTGGAGAAGGATTGTGGATGTGCACTTGTCTTGCTTTTCCTCTTCCCTCAGCATCCATCTGTGGCTGTTGTCAAAGCCAGGATACTGGGCTTTAACACAGACCTTTAATCTAACACTGTGGGTGTTGTTGTGAATGGGGTTTAGGCAGGGTGCACAGAGGAGAGGTTTACTGCAGCCCTTCTGAGCTCCCCAACCGCAGATCCTTTGGCAGGGCATTACAGTACCTTGTCCTGGCTTGCCCTATGCCATATCCTCCTCTGCCCTGTTTATATAGTGTGCACTTCCTTCCAAATGGTTTTGCATATTGAAGTGTAGGTGTCTATTTTTTATTTTTTTTTCCTTTAGTAAAAACCTGTTGGTGATACGTATGGTGTTTGAAGATGTCAGGAGTCACATAGACCCACTGGACTTAGCTGTCAGGAAAAGGGAAAAGAAACCCTTGCCTTCTCAAATTTGAAAGCTTTGGGTGCCATCTACTGGACTCAATAGGACCTTGCACACCGGAGCAAAATTGCTAAGTATTGCTTAAAAGGTGCTGGAGGAGGTGAATTTACCCAGGATTGCAGTGTTTTGTTGGAACCCCCTGTTTCTCTGTTGGTGGTAATGTAACCTGGCTCCATGGGATGTCCCGTGCTGCACACAGAAGTGCCTGAATACAGTTACCTTTTTTGTGATTGTTCCTTGGGACACATCTGTTACTGCCAGTCCCTTTGAGAGTAATATCTCTTTGTTTTGCCTTCTTCACTTACCTCCCTGATGTATTCACTCTTGCTCCATGGAGCGATGACACAGGGCTTTGGCAGCAATGCTATCCTGCACAGTCTCATCCGCTTTTCCATCCCTTGCTGCTCTGTGGGCACGTACCACAGCCTCCCATGTCCTCACACTGCATGTGGGGCCATACTGCGTACTGCTGGGTTATGTGATAGAATTGCATATAAATAACCCAGATCAGTTCCTTTTTTGAGTCATGTCAGGGTTGGGTCAGCACAGGGAAGGGAAGCCTGGTGTCTGCAGCACTGAGGCAGGAGCAGGGGCGTTGGCTGAGGAGCAAGACCTCTGCGTTCAGCTCTGCTTTTGAACCCTGATACCACCCAACCACGGCCAGGGTTTGGCATCAGCCCTGGGGCTGCCCCAGCCACTGGCAGATGTCTGCGAGTGGACATGTGTCTGCTCCCCCTGCGCCATCCCAGCACCTTGCCAGCCTGGGCTGGTGGCTGCTCGCTGCCTGCGCTGTGCTGGTCCCACCAAGCTAGAAGCTCCGCTCCCATCTGGGGTTTTAATGATATGTGTGTGACAAGTCCTGGCTTCTGTGTGGAAGGAAGGATTGAGTGTTTTGCGTGATTTGACTACAGTGAATCCTCAGAGCATACTTTGCTGCAGTTTTGTATATTTGCAAGATTTCACTACCTGTGCGCTCACAATTTATGGCAATATAAATGACCACATGAATGAGGGATGAGGAAGCCTCTTATTTCTTTATTTTCCTTATGTATCAAGAGATGGCAATCAAAAGATGGCAGTATGACATCCCATCCATGCTACTGAAGACCTGAAGCCATCCCTGCTATAGCAGATGAAGCAAATTTCTTCTGAGTCCTAGAGATGTTCAGTCTCAGGCAGACAACTAGCATGGCATTTTGGGGGTCTTTGAGTTGCAGCAGTTCATCACAATGTATCACTGCTACATTGAGCAGTAAGGGGAAGAGAACCTATGTTGTTTCAAAAAGAACAAAAAGAGGTTAAAAACTGTCAAGTTTTCTGATACAAACAAATGGAAAAGATTCCTTCTGATAGTGTTGCATTTTTAATAATCTTCCTCCTAGAGCATGTGGCATTTTGACAAACCTTTCAGCAAACAGAGAGTAAAACACAATAAAAATGTGTAGGAAGCTCTGTGTAGGCTCAAAGAAGGGCAGTGAATTAGAAGGAAAGATCTGCTTCTGCTGCAAGGTTATGCTTATCCAAATTTAACATACCCTTTGAAAACTAATTATGTTCAGCTTTCTGTCTGGATGCTTTACATAAGACAAACCTCAATGGAAAACATACTTTGTTCTGGTGTTTATACATTGAGCACAAGACCTTGAACCGTGACACTTCTTGACTGCATAGAACTCTACGTCACTATTAGATTTCTGTAGCCCTTATATTCATGTTACGGTGCATTAAAGTTCTTTCAGTCAAATGCTGTCAGTGGTAATTCATGTACGGTTCATGATCGCCATCTTTTTCATATTTTCTAACTTTCTCTTTTTGCTGCTTTTTTTTTTTAAGTAATCTTCATGTTAACAGGATGCCTACAGGCAGTGTTCTCAGTGAGGTCACTGCGTGGTTTGCATTGTGACAATGTCTACATTTGTCTCATTTTGTGAACTGATATCTTGCAGCATCCCCAGATTCAAAAGGAGTCGCAATATATCAAATACTTATGCTGTGATGATCGAGCCACCCTGCATCAGTGGGTAACAGGAATAAGAATTGCCAAGGTGAGATTCAAAATATATTCACTTAAATATATTTTCTGTGAAATCCTGTGTCCCTCAGGTTACTGACTGTTATCATCTCAACTGGAGATACTGTGACAAGAGTGGATGTGTCTGTTCGTGCTGATCATACCATAGAAAGAAAGAGCAGAAGGGCATTACCAGCATGGCTTTGCTGGATGTTCCTGTATCCCAGTTATCAGTGTGTGAATTGTGCAGCTATAAAACTCCTATTCATAAAACTCCTACTCCAGTTATCTGGTATAAGATGCTATGGATCAAGTTGTGCAAGTTCTGTTCAGTCCAGCTATGATGTATTTCAGACACTTCTACCCAAATTGCTTGCCCCACTCTCTTCTTAAAGATCCTAATTCACAGCCAGTTTTGTTTTGCACAAAACATTAAGGAAGATGGATTTATACGTAGCCCAGTGTAGTGGCCATATCTGAATATATAGACCTGCTGTTTGGGGTTGTGTATTATTTTCTGCCAGTTCTGCTGCTGGGTGACATTTAACAATGTGGGATGGGCATAAAATTATTTTGTGTTACACAGCACAGACTTTGATCCACGATTCAGCACTCCAAGTCTCCAGTCTGAAAATGTAATACTTGAAAAGCACTGGAAAGAGATAATCTATTGAGCATGGTTGGATTTAAAGCCAAATTTCAAGATGTTTACAGATAGCAAAATGCAAAAAAATGTGAGAATGATATCAGTATGACTGCATTTGATCATATTGATGGGAATTCCTGTTTTATTGTGATGTTAGGGAGATGCTTTCCACATGGTCCTGTACAGAAATAGGGGCACCACTTGCTGAAAGCTGCTTTTTAGCAAAACTGGGCAAGTAGGCAGTGGAGTTAGAAAAGCTGTCAAAAAACAAAGTGAATGGTTGACTTATTTCAAGTCTAATGCCATGCTTTTTGTATTGTTTTGATTGTTTTGCAGTATGGCAAGACATTATATGATAATTACAAATGTGCAGTGAAGAAAGCTGGCTTGTCTTCTCAGTGGGCAAATCAAGGGACGTTGGAACCAGCTGCCCCCACGGGATCCTTATCAGCAGGTACCAGTTCTTTCAGAGCAGTGGAAATCACATTTACTGCTCTCTTAATCATCAGCGTTGCACATAATCTTTGTTTAGAGAATTATCCATGGATTCAGCAAGATAATATCTAGTTCTAGACAGCCCAGTGTGGCTCTGACCTATAACCAGCTAACCGCAGAGCACTCATTTTAAAATTATGATTTGAAGAATACCGGCAGCCCAGTAAAGGTCAATTTAATCTGTACAATTTAATAAGGTATTTTTCTTTTTGCAGCTTTTCCTCCAGTGTGAGGAAAGGTGTGAGAGCGCTGTTCTGAGAACTGTCATTTCATAAAGGGACTGTCGGGGTGGGCCACTCTTTTTCTTAGCTTTTTGCTCATTTGCCTGATAACAGGGTGGGTGTCAGGAAGAAGAGACAAAGGAGGAAAGCACTGTGTTATTCTCTACCTTTACTTTTCTAGTAGCTTCATCAGTTTACCCGTTGTATTACTGTACAGATAAAACAGTGCATGATACTAGCTGTAACTTGCATTAATGTTTTTAGTTCTCATGCTTAAGATTTGCTTTTTTGGAATGACATGCTGGTGGAGTACATGCATCCATAAAGACATCCAAAGTCAAAATCAGTGTTAGCCACTACCTATGCCACTAGTTTTCTGACTTCTAATGTACTACTGCAGCTCAAAATCCTGTGAACACGTCTCAAAGGCCTTAGTTTGCCTTTTCTCGGTACGTGGAAGAAGTACATGTTTGCTTTGGAGTCAAATCATGGTAATAAATGCCCATTTGTGGTAGGGAGAGTTAGTAACAGACTGTTAGCCACACATGGGTACTGCAGTGAGGATGGATAGGACAGAGTGATGGAGCACTTTGTGTTCTGGTGTTAATGGCAGAAGAGAGGTGGCTGGCCAGAGGAGCTTCATGCTGGTGCTGTGGTCTGTGCTGGACAGGGACAGGACCAAGGCCTAATAATGTTCATGTATATCTGTATAAATTGAGGTCTTGACTAGAATCCAGGAGAATGGTATGTGATCCTAAACCATACTGTTAATCTTAACTAATGGATCCCATTAAGTAGTTAAGAAGCCTGGAAAGATTTTAGCCATCTTTATTGTCTCTATGGAAATGTCTCTAAAGGATCATTAACATTCTAATGGAGGCAAGTAAGTGTGGTTCTTGTTGTCATTACTGCTTTTTATGAACCCTGATGCCCAACTATCATGTTATAACCTTAACTGTCTGACTGTGAGCAGTTGTTGGCCCATGTTTAAGAAATGGAGTTTTCTAGTATACTGTGTTTGCCAGGTAAGGTGCTACACCTTGCAGTGTCTACAGTGGAGATCTATTTGCCCCATTTCACTGAGTTAAATTCCAGTTTCACTGAAGGCAGCAGTGTCTTTGAGCAGTGTGGAGCCCAACCTCCTGCTCTGCTATGGGCAACAGAAGAACTGCAGAGCGATGATAACTCGCTCTGCTTGAGAGCCTGACCACTGAACCCAGGGATGATAATCTCTCTGCTGAGTACTTACAGCCACAAGACTGATTTCACCTCATTATTTAACTTCCCTGCCAATCCTTCAGCAAATAGAGACTGTAGTTGTAATGATCTAAATGGTATTTAAGATTAAATATGCTGGATGGCATGTAAGCACAGGCATAAAACACAAGGACTTCAGACCTGTTATCCCCTGAAGCTGATATAAACCCAGTAAACTGAATACAGTGCAGAGTTTGTCTTACTTCTTTGTCAGTTGTGTGGTTTGCAAACATTTTTTTGCATGGCAATAAAAATAATTTATTCTATTTCCTATCATAATCACTGAACCTCTTTGCTAATCAGAAAATTACATGTTAAGATTAAAACCGTGTTTGTACTTACACTGCAGACAGTTAAGGGTTCGTTTGTATCCAGAAATGACAACAGCGGAACTTCACTGGACCTCAAAACTGTAAATTATAATGGAGTTAAAGCAGTCATTAAGATTTGCAAATGTGCATATTTAGACACCAAACACTATCTACTACTTTGATATGTACAGCTTCCATAAAGCCCAGACTAAACTGGAGAGTTTAGTTAATCCTTATCAGACTATACAGAGGCTGGAGAATTTCTTCCTTAATTCAAACCACAATTTTTATTTTTTTTCACATTCACTTACACCACTTGACAGTACTAGGCCATTTGTGTATATCCATTACAAACTCTAATGGTGTGCAGAAGTTCTGCAGAACTTTAGCTTAGCAAGCATAGCAAGCATAGTTAATAGTACAGCACACACCACAGATTTCAAAATGCTGTTCTGAAATACAGGTATTTAAACAGCAGAAGGCTGGAGAGTGGCTTTAGCTATGCCTGTTTGATTTCTGCGTAGCTTCTCTTCCAAAGCCAGCTCCCCTCCTCTACTCCTGTGTCAGCCCTGGCTATCCTCATCTGAAATCGCCATTCACGGTAGTCAGAAGGAAAGGATCTCCATTTGTCACCGTATTTATGCACCCTGGTAATTTCTGCCATATGTCTCCATAGTTCCTCCACTTGCTCTTCCTATAGGTTTATCAGCTACAATCATGGAGACATGTGAACAGGTAAAGCTAATCTTTATCACGTTTATTTTCCTAAGGAAATGAATTGAATATGAAAAGCTGCAAAAAAAGCCTGAAGTAGAAAAGACATCCTCATGGATTTTACTGAATTACTTAAAACCTGTAATGAGCAGTCCCTTTGTTGAAGTTGTAAAGGCTTATTAATAATTTTTTCTTAGTAACCTTTCCCCTCTCTCCTCCATTTTTGTCACAGGAGCTGTTCAGGCAAATGGACAGATTCCCCGGGTCGTTCTTCCCTCCAGTGCAGAAGTTGCAGAGACTCAGAAGAAAGTGGATCCACCAGAGGCTCAGGTGAGCAGTTATGAGCAGTGCACAACTTGCATGTCACCTATGAACCAGTTCTCTAAGTCTGGTTTTCTCTACCCACTGTTTTCCCTTCTCAAAGTGCCTATGTGCTGTTGTGACAAGGATTTGGTTCTGAGCAGAGCAGCTGGCTCCGTACTGCTCCTTCTTGTGCTTTACACCCTGCAAACAGTGCCTGGTGCACAAATCCAAGGAACCACCAGCTGGAAGTGAAGGGACAGCCATCTGCCACTTTCATTCTGCAGAACAAAGAGCTATGAGTTCATACAGCAGGAATAGGAATGTTCCTACTAGGATGGCCTCAACGAGGCACAGCTGAGGATGGGCATGTTAAAAAAAAAAACAAAACAACCAAAAAAAAAGCTGAAGTGTGAAGAAGGGAAAACATGTTTTCAGTAAACCCTAAAAGCATTCCTTTGTTAAGCTCCAGATTTCGCATGCTTGCTCCATTTCTGTCTGTAAAAAATATCAGCAGGATAGAGTATGAGGATTTCAAAAGCATATATGTGTCCTACAGAAAAATGCCATTTGTTTGATGGAAGGTCATCAGTCAAGTCCTTACATCATGCATTAAGTGCATAGGACAGGTGGAGCTCAATTCCTAGAATTTTTGGCTCCTCCACTGTGTGTCATACACTTCTTGTTTCTGTGTGACTTCCTCCTTTCAAAAGATCTGTTTCACTGCTCTGAACCTCACTTCCTCTGGAATAAATCATGTTCTCAGAACACAGCCAATGCTTCCCTCCTCCTCAGTGTCTTGTTTACTTCCTTCTTTTTAAGGAAGGAGTGAGAGCAAAAGAAGGCAAGCATGTTATGTATGGTTAGTGCCAAAATTAGGGCTGCTGACTGCTGGGTTGTAGAGTGCTTTTCTCTAGCAAAAGCTCATAGCTTCTACAGGCCTGGGATCAGAGGGTTCGTTTGAAGTCTTTAAGGGTAGACTGAGCTCCAGCTGGAGCTCTAAGCTTACTGGATTTGAACTAATAAATCAGCATAACTAGAAGTGAATGGCTTGAGCAGCACGTCCCAGAGAACCTCATGAGGTTGCACCCGGGTCATGGCAACCCCCACTATCAGTACAAGCAGGGGGACATAAGGATGGAGCACAGCTCTGCTGAAAGGATCTGAGGTTACTGGTGGTTGGCAAACTGGACATGGGCCAGCAATGTGGCCTCGCAGCCCAGAAGGCCAACCATATCCTGGGCTGCATCAAAAGAAGCGTGGCCAGCAGGGTGAGGGAGGTGATCCTGCCCATCTACTTTGTGCTGGTGAGGCCTCACCTGAAGTACTGCATCCAGACATGCAGTCCTCAGTACTGGAGGGACATGGACCTGTTGGAGCACATCCAGAAGGATGGAACACCTCTCCTGTGAGGACAGGCTGAGAGAGCTGGTGCTGTGCAGCCTGGAGAAGGCTCCAGGGAGAGCTGATAGCGGCCTTTCAGCATCTACAGGGGGCTGTAAGAGAGAATGGGACAGACTCTTTAGCAGGGTCTGCTGTGACAGGGCAAGGGGAAACGGTTTCAAACTAAGAGTACAGAAGTAAGCTTTTTACAATAAGGGTGCTAAGGCACAGGTTGCCCAGAGAGGTGATGGATGCCCCATCTCTGGAGACACTCAAAGTCAGGCTGGACAGGGCTGTGAGCACCTGATCAAGTGTAGGTGTCCCTGTTCATACAGGGGAGCAGGGCTCGATGACCTTTAGGAGTCTCTTCCAGCTCAAACAATTCTGTGATTCTATGAACGTGGTGAAAAGCTTGTGTTTCCAGGGAAGCACACTTCTCCCCAGGTTTACGAGAATAGACAGCATGTTTGTATAGTAATTGTCAACAGCTACTGACTGCCACCTAAAAAAATCAGAGAGGAAATTATATCCAGATATTGCCAAATAGGCTTTATTTATCTTCAGCGTTAACTAGCAAACACAATTTGAAAGAACATCTACATCATAATTTGCCAAAATAAACATAACCTTAACAAACTGCTATCCTACATTTTTTCCTAACTTGTGTGATGGATGCTTTGATTCATTTTTTACTTTAAAAAGTTATTGGAGCATTTGACCTTGTGAACGTGGCTGGAACCCAGTGGCCTCAGGGACTGTTTGGCTGCTGCTTTTGGAAGGAGTGCGTGTGTTTTGCCCAGCAGGCAGAGGCCTCCCTTCCCTGGCCCCTTGCCTGATCCCCACTGGTGTCTTTCACCCAAGCGGTGCACAGAGTTGATGCAGGCAGCTTTCCCAAGCGCTCTGCAGCACTCTCAGTCCTGCGCAGGGGGGCTTGGTGCAGTGCTGCGCAGGTGGGTGCTGTCACACCGTGCTCGGAGGGATGGGCACTGTGAATCTGGACACAGGAGCCTTGAAATCCCAGATATGATAATACGGTGGTGACAAGAAATAAAGCTGTATCTGCTTTTTATGCCCTCAGATCTTGTTTGGTATTCCCCTGGATGTAAAAAAAAAAACCACCACAGAACTTTCTTTAAGGTTTTCATGTTCTCAGAGAAGGATCAGCAGTGTGGAACACTGAGGAAGTATTTTTTTATGTCTCACTAACTGCAATTCTTTAAAAATGTAAAAGCACTCATTTTCTGAGGACGGCATTCAAAGAGGCACAGCGAGCGCTCTAAGCACGGGGATTCCCACTGCCAGAGCTCTGTGGGCAACTCCGGAAAGGCAACAAAGCACAATTTGCATTCTTCAGGCAAAATGTGCTCTGCCTCCTTTCACTGTGCGCGCAGCACTCCTCCATCTTCTCACCTTTCTTGGGCAGCGCCATTAGTTTACATGCACACTGACTTTGTTCTTTTATTCCTTCTGCTTAAGGCAAATGATATCAGTGCAGCCGGCCTGGCACCGCCAGCACTGAGGCAGAAACAGCTGAATAAGAGGAACTCGCTGCAGCCTCCTCCTCCACCTGAACGGCGGTCATCTGCTGTTAGTGCTTCACCCATCCTACCCTCCAAAGTGAAACGAGACAGCGGTATTTTCCTAACAGATCCAGAAAGCTTTCCGGCACCACCGCCTTCCCTGATGCTCGATTTGCCGCCGCCACCACCGGCTGACCTCTGTGAACCTCCTCCTGATTTTGTGCCTCCGCCGCCACCCCCATCCATCAGCAGCAGCAATGCAGATCTGCCGCCACCCCCTCCGCCTCCGCCCGTCTCCAATAAGCCACCAACTCTGACAAAGAAACCTGTGCCGCTTCCTCCAAAAAGGCAAGGGAACGCGCTACAAGATGGAGAGCCCAGAGCAGCCGGACCGCCTCCGATCGGGGGTGGAGGCAGGCAAGCAGATTTCATGTCTGACCTAATGAAAGCTCTAGAGAAGAAAAGGGGCAGCAGCTCCTGAACTGTGAGGACAGGTGGACTTTAAGCCAGAGCTGCTGTTCCGTCACCAAAGGTCGTGCTGGATCAGGCCCCACCACGTGGAATTCTCTTAGAGTTCCCCCCGGGGGCCCCAGGAAGTGAGGGGGGTGCCCTCTGTCCCCCACTTTGCCCCCACAACCTGCTTCTTCCTCATCCCACGCCCCCTAATGACCCCTCCAGCAGCAGGACGAGGTCAGAAATGGGCTGCAGCCTCTTTCTGTACTTCGTCAGGTGGTGGAGCAGCGCTCAGTGCTGGCCAGCGAGTTGTGTACTTCTGTGGCTGCCTCTTCTGTAGAATTAGAGCCAAAGAAAACCACACAACAGCACTCCTGTGCCTGAGAAGTCTGAAGAGCAGGATAATCCCTTTTAACAGATTTCCCCTCAAGGGTTCTCTGTCAGAAAATCCGACACTATGTTATTTTTTCAATCAAAAGACACCCCCTTCTTTTTTCCCCAAAAAGCAGTCTGTCTTAAAAATAATGATTTTTTCCCATTGATGCTGTCTTTCAATCTCATTTATTTGGTTAATTTTCAACAAAGAAGAACTTTTACCTCAAAATGTTGCATCCCCCCAGTAGCAAGGTTGTCATCTCTCAGTTAGCATTTGTCTTCAGAGTGTACCTAGGAGTAGTCTGTCTTCATAAAGTCTTTATCTCATGCCTGATATGAATATGTCTCTTCCTCCTTTTTTCCCCTTTGTTCTCCAGTTTGATTCTCTATTGTTCTTTTAGACAGCAGTCACTCTTAGTGCTTAAATAAAAATAGCTTCTATTTTGTAACTGCGGTGTCACAGTTAATGAGTGGGTGTTTTACTTGGATTTGGTTCCTTGCAGGGAGTTTTTGCCTCTACCTTCTTGGTTCCATACTTCTGTTTCTCCCAGTCTGTCTCATGCAGACCTGGATGTGTTCCTGCAAAGACAGAGATGGATGGGGTAGAGACTGCCAGGGCCACCATGCAGGGGTACACGAGCAGTTTAAACAGGGCCCACCCACCCACTAACTAAAAAATTAGAATTAAATTAAAATTAAGGGTTAAAATAATAACATAGGATCTATACCTCTCATTTGTTCACATCTAACTGGTATAAACATTGTGCAGAATCACAAACAGAGGAGCTGGGGGTTTTGTGCCCAGTTATTGGGAGCGCGGAGGTTTGGTTCAGACAGGAGAACAACTGTCTGCTATCCAACCATTTTTAAACCGAATGAATTTTCTTTTATGAAATACATATTCAGCATCAACTTAAACCACGGCTGCACAAAAAGCCACTTTCCCTGTTCACAGAGCACTGAGATTTTTACATGGCTTTCCCAGCACTCACTCTTCTCCCAAGAACGTTCAGCCTCCTGCCCCATTTCCTCCTTTCTCTTTTGTTACAGCACAATAAGCTCAATTTTATACATTTCACATTCTCCGTCGATCATAACCCACGTACTTAATGCTTCACAAGGAAAACCAGTTGAGCTGTCTTCAGAACAAGAATGAAAGCCTACACAAAACTCCAGAGATCGACTCAGATGCTGCCATGATGGGGCCTTGATCAACTATTCTGTATACAGAATGGTTGCATTGAATTTCTGAAATGTAAGTATTCCAACTTTCCATTCAGAAACAGAGCCATCATCTCAATGATATGCAATTGTCTGCCTTCATTTGGCACAGAAATGATACCACAAAGTAGAGAAAGATCTTCAAGACTGTAGAACAAAGTATTTGTAAAAAAAAAAAATACAGAAATTAATCCTTTCTTGTTTATCTAAATTATTGCCATATGAAACTGTCTTATTCCTGTAGGTCCAGGTAGCATGTACATTATCAGAGGCTGCAGTATAAAGGTCCAAAAACCCTGAAGCTGCAGCATGTTCTCTTCAACCCTTCCCCAGAGCTGAAGTGGAAGCAGCCTCAGCAGCCGTCTTCTTCAGGCTCTTACATCTCAGAGGAAAGAAGGACCTACTCCAAGAGATCAGCTTTGCATCAGTCCTTAGGAGTAAAAAGGCAGAGCCATATGGGAAAGATGTCTGCATGTGAAGGTCACCGCTGCTGAATCTCCCTGCAGCCCTCCGGTGTAGGAAGGACGGCACAAATACCTCAGCCAGTCTCAGTACTGCTACTCCCCAACTGCTTTTGCATCTCTGTTGTGTTTACATAATGTGAAGGAAGAGGCAGCTCCAGAGCATCAGGCAAAAGCCAATGTAAGAATTTCAGGAAGTATGCCAGGAAACACAGTATTAATGCTTCCACTGTAATCATTAACCACTATGATTAAAATCCAGATATAGAAAGTGAGGTGGTACAAAATTCTGAGCAAGATGTGCACTCACTTCTCTGTGGTAATGTTGAGATAATTTCATCTGTTTTTCAAGTGTTCTTTTTCACGCACTTTGAGAAAAAATAGAAACTGAAGTGGATCATGTGGCACAAGTCTCATAGAACCAACCAGAGAATGACAGAATGGTTGGGTTGGACACTCACACTAAGTGGGAAACATGCGCATTCTCTTTGAGAGGGATAAGCAGAACAGAAAAGATTCAGTATAGTTAAGACTTAGAAATTGCCATGCTCTTGCAAAACACCCTAAGGCAGCGTCATTACCTGCAACAGTCAGCAGTGATTTTTATGAAAGCTGAATAGTCAAGATACCATTTCACCAAAACATGCTGTTTTCAAATGACTGTAGAACACGCAGCGGCAGCAGTGCTCCCTCCGGCTGGGAATGCCACCAGCCACAGCAGGGCTCCTGCAGAAGCTCCCACCAGCCCACTGCTCTTAGCTGGGGCAACGCTGCCTCAAACGCCCATCCCAGCAGCTGCAGAAGAGCACTTACTGTTTGCAAAAGGAGTTAACTTGGGCTGAGCAGCCATGTAGCCGAGGAAAAAACATCCCAAATAATTATGTT
Source organism: Gallus gallus (assembly GCF_016699485.2). NCBI lineage: Eukaryota > Metazoa > Chordata > Aves > Galliformes > Phasianidae > Gallus > Gallus gallus. The sequence goes on along the minus strand of NC_052533.1, from coordinate 16,050,404 downwards.
GTCTGTACTTAAGAAGCAAATGCATTCGTGTATTTTCTTTTTTTTTCAGTCAACGGAAGATTTCTAATAATATATTTTTCCCTGGCTAATTATACCTACATAGAAACAGATTTATGAACTGCTAATCACAGCACAGCCTCCATTTCAGATGCAAGTGACACTCAGGACAGCTGGAGCTTCTAAAACAATCCATTTTGGAACTGGGAAGAGCTGAGGTAGCATCAAGAAGTAACAAATTGTTACTAATTGTTATTAAGTGATTTTTGCTATAAGCTTTGTAGTATAATAATGCACCTGATTGCTTATGTATTAATTTTGTTTTAATTATACACTTAGTTTCATGATCTGGAATTGCAATGTCAGACACTGGACTAAAACCAAAGAGGAGTCCTGCTCGGTTACAATCCAAGGTATGCTGCTCAGTAACAGCTTGGAAATATGATAGTCAGATCATCAGGAGGCTGAATACAAAAGGTATCTGGACCTGAAAATACATATAAGGGGATACTTGCAAGGAAGCCTATTTCCATGTGCCGCCTGTGAAAATTCCCTGAGTATCCATGCACCTATAATCTCTCTCATACAAAGAAAGAAGAGAGGAGCAGAGAACAAGAACAGAGAGGCAGGCTTAGCACACACCTGACTGTGGCGAAGGTACTTTGGGTAAGTCACTCCCAAGATGGTCACAAATACCGGTGTAATTTGTTGATGCAAACGTACATAGTGGTCCATTTCTTTAATCTTTAGACTTTATAAGGTTGGTCAAGAAGTTGTCTAGCAGAGCAGCACATTCCAAGTCCACAATGCATGGGGAAGCGAAGGTCCCTTAGTAAGGCTTGCTTCCTCACTCCCACCAGAAGGTCTGAACTCCGACAGTTGTTCTGCTGGTTCAGGTTTCCCTCAGGATGAGCAGCTGACTTTAAGATCCCTGGCCCAAGCAGGCGGGCGCAGGGCGTATCCTGCTTTCTCTGCAGCCTGCTGCCTCTGGAAGGGATGCTGTAAGACCTGCTGCAGCAGCTGAACCTGGAAGCAATTCAATTGGGTACAATTTTATACAGAATGTCTTCCTGCAAATCCGAGCAGCCTCCGCCACCTCACACTACACACCCTCCTGGATCCAGAAACAATTCCACGAGTTGATTGCTATTAGTAGTGCTGCCACTATTATGGCAAACAATTTAATTAATACTCCTAATATTGCTATTATTAATAATATTATTGCTAATATTAAGTGATTGTTAGGACATAAAACAATGTTGGTCAAAGCGTACTACGGATTCAAAGAGCAAATGCAACAACCGTTCCATTACTGTTCCATTAACATTTGTGGACATTAGGACAAGGGGGAACAGTCTTAAACTGAGACAGGGGAGGTTTAGGTTGGATATTAGGAAGTTTTTCACACAGAGGGTGGTGACGCACTGGAACAGGTTGCCCAAGGAGGTTGTGGATGCCCCATTGCTGGAGGCATTCAAGGCCAGGCTGGATGTGGCTCTGGGCAGCCTGGTCTGGTGGTTGGTGACCCTGCACATAGCAGGGGGTTGAAACTCGATGATCGCTGTGGTCCTTTTCAGCCCAGGCCATTCTATGATTTTATGATACAATATGATTCTACATCAATTATTAGCAGATATCCCAAGAAAGAACGAACTAATTTTACCTCTGAAAAATCATTCAGGTTAGCCTTCCGCACTGCTGATTCTGCCATCCAATTCCTAAGCACGTATCTAGGATTAACAGCTGAAACCAAAAGTAAATCACGTTAAATTCAGTTAGCCAAAATCAACAGAAGCAGATCACAATCACTGCAAATGTCATTGAAACCTTCAGGGAGATTTAATTTGCAGACCGAAAAAAAAAAAAAAACCCTGCATAAAAAGGAAAAAAGAATGAATGTATTTAGCTGAGCTTCTAAAATTAGTCTTTTAATTTGCTTAAGGAGTATTGCCAAAGTCGCATCACCCACATGTACAACAAAAAGTAGAACATCAGATTGATTCAAAGAGGATTCCCTGCTATAACCACCAGCAGGCTTCTCTAAAGTGTTTTGTTTGCCACAGCCTACATTCCTGCCACGCTGCTGGAAAGCAGATTTCGATGTTGTCACTACATTCCTGGAGATCATAAAAATTAATGTTAATATTCCTGCTCTCCTGCTGGCTGAACAGCTGCCTGCTGAAGGGAAGGAGCAAATGAATCTTTTATTTTGCTTTGCCGCTTTTGCTTTACCTGCTAACGCCATCTTAATCTCAACCCACGGCTTTTTGTCTCTCCATCACACCAAGAGGGGAATTGGGCAAGCAGCCCACTTGTTTATACTGCTTCCACTTGTTTATCCTTGTTGACTACCCAAATAATCAACGCCTTTGGGAAAAAGCGAGGCTTCGCTCCGCCAAAGGTTGTGTGGTCAGACAAGCACAGGACTTCATTCATGTTCCACAGCTCCCTGCAGACAGTCAGTGCCGAGCACAGCAAACAGACTGCTCTGTAATACACACAGCCTCTAAAGAATGCTCCATTTAACCAGCTAACAAGCTCGAATTTACTGAAGCTATGTAATCAGCAAAACAACATTTCTATGATTGTTTTATGTATCGCAATATAATTAAATTCCTTATGTTTGGAACTGAATGACAGCCATTTTAAGCTACCAGATTTGACACACAGCAGTGTGTGTCTTTACGTCATTTAAAAAAGTAAAGGACAGAAATCACTTTCTTCTGTAAGTACTGAACTCTGACCGCTCGTGGTCCTGCGAAAATAGAGGTGAAGCTCTTTCACAGGATAAGAACGCAGGCTGAAACGAGATGCACTGCAGCTCCAATGGCACTGGCACAAAGCCAGGCAAAAGGAACATTCCTCCATTACATAAGCTGCCCAAGTCACATAATGACATGCTGGTACTAGGCAGGGGATGTTCAGACTGAATATAAGGAAGAAGTTTTTTACAGTAAGGGTGATGGGGCACTGGCACAGGTTGTCCAGAGAGATGGTGGATGTCCCATCCCTGGAGACACTCAAGGTCAGGCTGGATGGGGCTCTGAGCAGCTGATCCAGTGTAGGTGTCCCTGTTTGTTGCAGGAGGGTTGGACCTGATGGCCTTTAAGGGTCCCTTCCAACTCAAACGATTCTATGGCTCTATGTCCAGCTCCTAACTTCCTTGAGAATTAAGACTGAAGACAGTCCATTCAGATACAGGAATTCTTCTTCACATCAGCGTTGTGCTATATGTTTTTACATAAACTAAAAGAAAATGAACAAATAGGACTGGTTGTTGGGAATCTCCATCACCCCCTATGTAGTTGTAACAACACCCTGCCCTAACCACTAAAAAAAACAATCTTTTTTCCCACTTGGTAAAATAATTTGCTGTGGCTGAGAATTTTATTTAACCCAGTAAATGGTTTTCAGTAGTTAAGTATGAGAACAATATAAAAAGAATATTAAGGGGGATAATTTAACATGACTCATACAAAAATGATAATCCACATTAAAGTCATGACTCATATCAGCAGGAGAGTATTTGTCCCAGAAATATACTCTTAAAAGTTGCCAATTGACAAGTTTCACAGTGGGGTTAAAAATATCTGTAACTAACACAAGAGACAAGATAAGAAAAGGACAAAGTATAAGAAAGTTTGTGCCCTTTTGAGTGTTTTATGATGTGGTCTACAATTTTTGTTTCCTCTTTTTTCCTTTTTAAGGTATTTCTTTCATAAGGAAATACAGTGACAGACTTCACTGGGACTTGGATTGTCAAAATTTCTTCATCAACTCCTGAAGGAATGGAGGTTATGCAATGCAAGACAAAGTGCTATGAAGAACTAAAAACCAAGTCAAGGGAGGAAAAAATAAATATCGTGATATGTGATCAACTTAAAGTACATTACCTTGAAGCATTTGAAGATATTCCTCTACACTTACTAATGATGAGGGAAAGGCAATGAATAACGAGCTGTTAATAGCAATATATTCAAGGGCAGCCAATACTTAGGACAGCAAAAAGAAATTTAGTGGGACTTACCAGCCCATATGAAAATCCAGAGAGAGGTGTGACAGTTTTGTCTTTAAGAGTAATTGTTGTGTAAAAACGCACAGTTGTATTGGGCTTACATGGCAAGGATTTCCTGGTGGGGTCACTGAAGCGTAAAGAACCTTCAGTCAGACTGTAACGCGTAGAAGCTAGCAGAAATGTTACAAAGTGCGTTGATCTTTGTTTAAAAAACACAATTTTGTAGAAAATAACGCAATGCTCTCAGACTCTGTTAGTAAACTCTGCTAGCTGTGCTGCAGGAACATGGCCAGTTACACAGAACACAGCTAACTCATCCACAAATCTTCAAAGATCAAATTCTGGTCTGCTACCAAAGCTGAGAGCAGCAAGGGCAAAACCTTTCCCCCTTCTTTGTCTGCCTCCTCTGTCCCATAACATCCTCTGAGGTGTGTGTGGAAAACACAATGTTGGTTTACAGAAGATCATTCCCAAACTGGGAGCTTTTCTGATTTGGAACAAAAACTCAGAATGTCAGTCTGTAAAAGTAGATTCACAAAAACACTGAAACATAACAAGCACAGAAAAAGTGTGTTTAGACAGCATTAAATTTTAGGTGAGGAAAGCTGGGAACTTCCAAACAGTAGCTGAGCCTCAGGGTCTCACAGCTGAAACTTCCCAACCACACCGGAACACAAATAATAAAACAAGCCCTTTTGGTAACTGTTCTTATATCAACTTTCTCAAAATGGATGTAAAATTCTAAGCATTCTTAAAAACAGATGAAACATTAGTTTGAAAATCTATCTTATTACTGAATCTCAGTACCATCTCCTGCCATCTTCCAGCTAAATCAATCTAAGCTTCTGAACAAATCAGCCAATCAATATCTAATGAAAGAGGAGAGCTATTCCTGCTAGAGATGTGAATAAAGCACCTGCAAAGCAGCATAACAATAAAGCTCATACTGCCTCTTGTGCACAATTTGGCAGATCCCCCATTTGCTTCACTCCCTTTTGTCCAGAGATTTTCAGTCGCTCATTGTCTGTGTTGGGCAAATTGCACAAGTTTTCCTCAGCTAATTGTAGACCAAAATAAAGTACAATTTCATAACCACTGTTTCTGCTGTGATAGACACCTGTGTATCTTTACCATTTGGGATTTAAAGTAACTTGGAGGGAGAAAATAGAATGTTTAATCTCTGAGAACCATACCTTCCTCTAATGACTAGATAGTACTTTCCCAATTAAATGAGGGTTGTTTTCCCCCTGCTTCACTAAATAAATAAATAAATAAAGTGGGTGCCTATCAAAAATATGATTTCTTTATAATATAAAAAAAATCAATATGGACATATTTGAACACCCATACAAATCCCAGCCCGTGGAGCCAGCACAGGACGGCTATAAAAACATTTCTTGATGCTATCAAAGGTTCTTTACCGGAGAAGAATAATGTTCTTCTGAGCAAAGCCTCACTTGAGACATCACAAAATACAGCAAGCATGTTCCTATGGGCCAATAATTCTCAAGTTCTCTAAAGGTATCAAAAGGAGGAAAAAAAAAAAAATGAAATCCACAAGCACCAAACCATGAAACCAGCAGGAGAGCCATCAACAAGCCTATGTAAGAAGTTGGTTGCCATCTTTTAAGTGTACTACTTTGAATTGTTTCACTTACTTGTCATTCTTTTTCTTCTCTTGATGTCTGAATCATCCCTGTTCCTAAATATAACAAAAAAAAGAAATTAAAAAACTACTTGTGAAAGGTCCTCACATTTTCCTTACTCATGTCACATTTCAGCCTTTCTTCTGTTGTTAACAGTCAGTAAGCAGTCAACTCCGTCAGCTGATTCACAGGAATTCAACAAACATTAACTTCTATATTCATTTTTCTTTCATGTCTCTCCTAGCCCCTTCTCAAGCCATCAGCTTCCAAGAATTCAGTTTCCACCTCTCCAGAATTTGGGCTCTGACTAAAACTTCCAATTGTCTGATATGTACATTTCACTGCTGTCAGCCACACATAGCGTATGTGACTGAGAAAAGTGCATGGATTTTTTACTGATTTAAGATAAAAGAATTGCTAGGAAGTTCTAACATGAATCTCCCTATCTACACAATAACAGTGGTGTCCAAGCAGCCTTTATATGCAGAGCCATCCAACTTCCATCCCTGTCCTCCTAAGGCAATACTAACACATTAGTAAAAAATGTACATATTGCCAGCAGTGAAACAGTACCCCTCTCTATGCATTTCCACAACCTGACTTTCTGATTCTTGGAATGAACATACAGGACTGATATTTTAACAAAACCCATTTACCAAAGAAATTTAATCATTTCCCAAAGGAGAACAAATACAGACTGCTCTTCCCTTATCATTTTTATGTACTTCTGTGTCCAACCAGAGTTACAACAGTAATTACTACAGAAGCTAGCACAATCTAGAACCACAGAGACAAAAAAAAACCCCAAGGCATTACAAATCATGTACAGCTACCCTGTCTCACTAAAGATCATATGAATCATTGCAGATTAAAGTTGCCGTCTTCTGACGAATGCACAGCTGGTGTTGCTTTTAAACTTGAAACTTCATCAGACTTACCCATCTAATCGTGAGAGGTACATAGCAACCCATTCAGAAAATAACCCGTGTTTCCCCAGATCCTGCAGAGCCCAGAACTCCTAAAGGGAAAGAAAACGTTAGTGACAGGTAAGCAGGATCTGACTCCTCTTAAGCAAAAACTGAAATGAATAATCAGAGTATATGAATATACGGGGAAACATACAGTGAACCTTCAACAAATTTTCCCCCCTAAACTCTACTTGTATCTTTTACTCTACTTAAATTACTCAGTTTTGACATCCATAGTAACCCATTTCCTTGAGAGCAAATTCTACTTAAATACCTTCAGCAATTGTCTCCTATTTTTCTTTAGCTTATCTTTTGACCCATTTTGTTTTTCAATACTTAAATATAGGTATTACTCTCCTCTGCTCTTTGCACATGGATCAGATATATTTGCAAAGAATAAGGAACAGATATTGACTTAAAAAAAAAAAAAAAGATAGAGAAAAAGACAGAGTGTGGGGAAAGAGGGCAACTTAAGGCTTCAGGCATAGAAGAAGATTATGAATGATAGGAGGGAATAAAGGCAAGGAGACAGAACTTGGAAAAGGTGAGCAGAGAAACCAGAGCTTGGGCTTCCCACCTCCAGGGCTGGACCACCACCATAAGCCGGGCTTCCCTGACTGAGAACAGCTGCTTCGTATTGCTCAGTTGAGAGAAAGCAGCCAAAGCATAAAGGCAAAAAATGAACATCAGAGAAAGAACAGATTAGAAAGTAACAGATAGAGATAAAAGGAAATAAGTAGCAGATATACATTTAAAAAAAAAAGAAAAAAAAGGGTGAAAGTGACATTGAAATTTAAAGCAAGAATGAAACAAAGGCTCAAATCACATCTGGGAGTAAAAAAAAATGTAATGAAAACCACATTTGAGTGTACAATGGAGTTAAAATTACATTAATTACAAGCTGAGGGTCAGGGAAGCGGCTAACAGGTGAGAACGGGATCCAAGCAGACAACATTCTCCATATTATATCAAGGTTTCGTCCAACCCGATTTACTCATCTGATATTGCATGTTCCTAAAATGTATCAATGAATACCTCAGGAATATGGAGCTCCTTTAATTGTTCTGCAGTAATTTCACTGAGCTGTCGAAATGTCATTGTGAAATCAGCCTTCGTATCTTCCATGAGCTTGTGAAACAGAAAGACTCGTATCAGTGCTTTTAAGAATGGAGTACATTAGTTCAGATGTCTGCCAACAAGATTAGCAAAACAAACCCACTTTTAGAAGAAAAGCAATCAAATAGTTATCATCCTCACTGTCTCCAAGGAGCCCCAGTTTTCTTTTGAACAATTCTGTAAAACTGAAAATAGCAGCACAGTAAGGAAGCTGTCACGTGGTAATCTGTAGGATTGGGACTGCAGGGTGTGAGCTCTGGAACCGCATACCGGACGTAATAGGTTTGGCCATACTCTTCCAAAATGTGGGAAGCTCTGCAAAGAAAAAAATGAATGTTAAATTCTCCGGAACTACAACACTGCTGTGGGCATAACCCTATTGTGAACTTAGAAATGGAAACTTCTGATATTTCACAAACATTGATATTCTGAATCAACTGAGATATGTGTTATGAAAAAGTCTGAGAGGAAACATCAAATACATCCGTAGCTGTTGCAAGGGAAAAACCCACAATCTGTCTTTCATTTTCATACTGAGTAGGAAGTCATGAGTTTAAACTGTAGACAAGAAGATTCACATCGGGAATCTTTACAAAAGAATGCTGAAATACTACCTCATTATTTCAGAAGGTTGAATGGTCTTCATATGTAAGCACCTTAAAAAACATGCTAGGAGAACTTATAACAGGAACCTACAGGCAAAGGTTCTACACTAGGGGAAGAAGGATAGGCCCCGCAACATCTAGGACAGGCTTCCAGCTAGATTTTGCTATTATTTGTGGTTAACGGAAAACTTTCCCCTTCCCTCCACCTTATGCCAGCCAATAGCTAGTTCAGGACCAGCTTCCACCTAGAAAAAAAATGATTTTCAAAGCTCATCTTTGGTGGAGACCACAGATGGTCCCACATCTCCTCAGTTCTTTTAACTGAGTTCTTTAAACACTTAAAAGAGCTTAGGTATTTCAATGATTACTTACAGCTGTTTTTGCCTGGGATCCAATAAAGGTTTCAGAGCTTGTAACAGCTTGTTCAGATTAAACAGCCCAACATTGGCCTGGTTTCCTATCTTATACCTCCCTTCATCATCAGACGTGTTTGGAACAAAATCTGTTTCAAACAAAACATTACTCTTCCACAACAGAGTAATTAAAACAAACAATCAATGTTAAAATATTGATGTGCATTCGTTATTGTATTTAGGCAGCAAATTAATAAAAGCGCTGAAGATATGGAAATATTTAAACTCAGATCAAAGGATGCTTATTTACAGTGGATTACCTCAAGATCTAATATTTGCAAGCCTAAGAAATACATCTCTCACAGATTAATTTCCATACATCATAGGTGGTGTTTTCCAACTTGAAAATACAAAGTAAATTCAGATGCTCTTCAAAAAATTAAACACTAAAAACGTTTTATTCAGTGTTTTTACTACATATAGTGCTACTACTAAGTACAAAAACTACAAAAACAACTGCACAAATAGATTTAGGATTTACAATTAAAAAAATAACATATATAAGCATGCGTTTAAAAAAACAGACCACCTGAATGATACTTGAGTTGCACAGGCAAGTGTTATGTATTCGTTCCTGAAAAATTACATTGAATGTGTTGAAGTATGGAAATCCTTATCTGAGAGATAAATATGTGCTACGTAAGTGACAGGGTAGCCAGACGTAAGCTGCATGCACATCTACAGCACTGGTCTGAAAACATGCAGTAATGAACCACTTGCCCAGACAAGAAAGAGACAAGTGATCAATATACACAGCTTTGATCCTCAAAGGACATCAAGGAGACCTGTGACACATCTGTCAGTGTAGGGATCAGATCAAATCTGAATTGTTAGCTCTAACGCATTTCATCTGGTTCTAGAATGCACTGGGTCTGGCTGGGATACAGATAATGCTCTTCACAACAGCCTGCATGTTACAGTGTTTTAGGCTTGTGACTAAAACAGTGTTGATAATGAATTAAGGTTTATCTACTACTCAACAGTGCTTGCACAGCATCAAGACTTTCTCACCTCTCACTCTGATACAGGTAAGCAAGAGGCTGGAAAGGTGACACCAACTGAATAAGGGAATAAAATGTCACACTCAGCAACAAAAACAGGGGAGTAGACTTTCCAAGGTAGCTGTGGCTTGAAGACTGGCTGGGCATCAGCCTGCTGGTGGGAGTGACCACCTTGCATCACATTTTGAGTCCTCCTCTCCACTCTTTTCCCCATTTGCTTACAAAACTGTCTTTAAGTTGACCCAGAAGCTTTTTCAAGCCTTTGTTCTTCCAGTTCTCAATCTAATCCTTCAGTAGTGGGGAGTGAACGAGTATCCGGTGGGTACTTACTTATTGGCTGGAGGTCAACTTGCCCTAAAGGAAAAGAGCTAAAGCCAGAAAAGCCCTGGGTTTTTTTGGTTTTGGTTTTTATTTCAATACAACAGGGGTCAAATAATACCTACGCTCAAGAGATTTCATTAATTTGAGGCTGCAATCTCCTGAAAACAGATTGCAGGACAACTAGCCACTACTGGTTCTGAAAACTACTCAGACGAAATCTCCAAGCAATAATCAAATGTAATGCATTTATGCATATGCTGCATCTACATTAATCAATCCCAGATTGACTGAGTTTATATATTCAGTTTCATATGCGTATACCATGACCAGATAGGTTTGATTTCTTTTCCTTCCTTAGAGCTGCTGTGACTACAAAGCCAGAGCATAATGCATGTAGAGTTGCATACAACTTTTGCCATAGGTTGCTTACAGCAATATGCAATTTCTAGTTTTATAGGCTTCTGTTACATCATCTATTCAATCAGTGAAATGCAATAGGAAGCATTCTTCATGAAAACAGGCTTAATAGTGATATTTTATCTTCAGACTTTTAGCAATCAAAACATAATCTGTATAGCATATTATAAAACTGGTCTTTAACATATTTTTCTCCCTAAAACTGTTCAAACAATATACATACTTGGGATTTTTTGCTAAAAACCTTAGAAGAAATTACATAAGTTAATAAAAGTAATTTATTTTTAGTCAAAAGTTGTATTTAAGAACGGGTGCTACACTCACTTGGGTCATAGGAGTCCATAAATCCAAACGGACCGTAATCTATTGTTATGGATAGCAAACTGAAGTTATCTGTATTGCACACACCTACAATTAAAAAACAAGGAGAAACAAAAGGCAACGTTCCACCCAAACTCTGTAGCCTCTAGATTTGCTGCAAAATCAATCCACTGAATCTAGACACCTAGAGTAGCTCCCTTGCAGAAATCAGATCCTGGAAAACAAACTCGTCTCTTTTATTCTTGACCTGGCAGGTGTATGAAGTATGAAAATTAGGAACTGTTTGTTATATTATCTTGCACCTGGTGCCTATACCTAGGTGGCACTGTTTCCTTTTCCACTCAGTGTGACATGGTATTGGAACAGCATCTTGCACAAGTCCTCAGTTAAGTTTCTTTGCATGTGGACTGTGTGCTGTAATAGCGACACAGTGCTACCTTATTTTTCATAACACAAACCTGAAACCAGGGTGGACAGCACTCTATCCTACACAGTATCTACACTATAAAAGGACAGGTACTTATATAGATGCATCAAATCCTGAGCAATTAAACTTGTACATCTTTGCACATCAGATAATCACAACAATACTGAGAAGCCCGTGCTCTTGCTGTGTTCTTTGTTTCTGCCAGTTCAAGTCAGACTTTGAAAAATCAGGAAGTTTTCTCAACTCTGTTATGAAAAGAATTGCATAGCATTAATGCATAACAGATACTGCTGCAGGCAAGGACATCAGAAGGACTGCAGAACAAAGGAACAAATAAAAGCCATCTTTAAGTAAGTAATTATGGAGTCACTCCACTAAAGCCAGCACCGTGACGATATCTACTGCCGCTTACCATGTGCAAAACCCACAGACATCCACAATGCAATCAAATTTGCTGTCTCTGATACGACTGTAGAGAAAAATTCCTAAAATCAAATACACGTTTTACTTCACATAAAACTACAGAATACAGTATATAATATAAACATTTGACTTACTTTAGCAATACTTTGTACATTCCATTTTTAAATGTGCATCTTTGATCTCTGCCAACTGGGACCGTTTGTTCACATCCTAAATGATGTGACTGCAAAATGGCTTTATTCAGCAGAGACTATAGTTAAATAAGTACATACAGATGCAATAAGAGTACACAGTTACGTACATACGGATATACTAAAAGAAGTGTAAAGTCTTAAAAAGAAACAAAGACATGATATATCCCATTCCTACATTAGGAAAAACCTAATTCATCACATTGTAACCATTGCTCACTTAAAAGTCTGAGCAGTAAGAGAACAGAAAGTAATGGAAAACGGAAGCTTCCCAATAAGCACATCCATAATCAGAAGTGGTGAAAAAGGAACGCACAGAGTGGATTTTGAAAAGAAAGCAGCAACCAAGGAGTAAATGAGCCTCTTACTAAAAAAACCTGAAAGATTACTTCAGATGTTGAAACCTTATAAAGCTGCAAACTTTGCAAAGCTTTGTACAATGCTTTGTTCACAAGCTTGTGGAAAACAAAAATAACTCCCAGAAAGACTTACCAGATACCTATCTGAACTGTTGGGGACTATTGATGGAAAATGTTCGTGGATGATAAAGTCCAGCAATCTCCTGTAATATAAGATGCAGGACTCATTAAAGAAAAATTGGTACTTTTAGAATTGAGCATTCAGAACTCTTATTTTTTAAACAGTTAAATGCTGACCTACGGCCTGCTGCAAACAGGCATTAGAAAACTGCATCTATTTTCTTCAATGAGTTTTGGATTAAGCCCTTCCAAATGCTTAGAGATACAACCTAATGTTCTAGCTATAAATATAACTGGAGACTGCCATTGAGTTAAAACTATTTCCATGTGTTGCATTTCCAGAGCACAATGGGATCTGGTTTAACATACTATCATATCAGACATTCAGGAAAGAAGTAATTCGTGGATCCAAAAAAAGCTGCACCATTACAAGTAATAACTCTAGACCAGAATTCTCCACACAGAAAATTTTATGACTGAAATCTTACTAAGTAGGGTTGCTTGCCATAATAGCTGGCCATTCCCCTACGTGCACAGCATTCCTACATGGCAGGCTAAGGAAACTGGGATACATACATTAAGAACTGTGATGCCTATCAGATGCTCCCATTGGCAGATTTAAAGCAGAGCAGCAAGCACTCAGTACAATTACGAGCTCTGTGTAGGGCTGTTGTTGCTAGAGCTAGTCAGGGCCACAGGCAAAAGCTAAGATGGTAAGGTGGTAAGAACCACCTACACTGGGTAGGTGACCCAGACAAGGGATGGACCTGGGCAAGGGTTGTGAGGCTGCGCACACGAATATTTTACCTTCTAATCAGGCTGTTGAAGCAAATCACTGAGCTCTCCTCAAGCTGTGACCCCTTTGCGGGGTACTTAGCTACCCAGCTGTTAGAGGGGCGACCCACGTACTGCCTCACAGATCAGGCTGCCATGGGCCCCTGTTCTATATGAGCACAAGAGTACGGATGTGCGTGCTCATTAAAACCAATTGCTCGCACCTACTTTAACAATAAAAAAAAGTGCTGTGTCATTTTAAATTCAGTTCCTTAATTCAATCTTCTAGTTTACAACAAAACACTCCTGTGCAATTTCAAAGAAGAAAAAAAAAGGGGGGAGGTGGAGGGGAAGGACAGCATAGAGTCACAGGGGAAGTAACCTTGAATTACCAATTAATACAACATGCAACAGCTGCTACTTCTCTCTTGTTGTTTTTAAGCACCCCATACCAATTGCTATTGCAAGTTATTATCAATCAGTACATTGCTTCCACAGAGGAATGATCAACATTAAAACAAAACAAAACATCTGCCGTGCTAATTGCCTGAGATGAAGTAACATACAGAAATTAATATTGCTAAGAGGTTTAAACTTGTGCAATAAATTTTTACCTAGTATGTGTTCCTGGAGGGCATAGCTTAGACAACAAACTCAGGCTAGGGATTTCTGCTGCTTTAGCCTCCCAGACAACTATGAGAAATTAACACCTTATTCTCTAAATTTATAAACCTTATTAAAACATACAGCTTCCCTTGTCCTCAATGTTTAGTTACCAGAACTACTTGAGCTATAACAGCTTTTTGATTTTATAAGATCCAGGCCCTGAAAAACAGCTGGGGGATTTTATCTCTGTGCGTTCAGAACCTTTGTATGTTTGTAAAAATACAGCAGGTTATCTTCCTAAATGATGCAATCTTCCTCTCTTTATAATTTATGCCTGACTTTCGACTGTATATATGCATTCCAATACATGTTTGATTGTTAGGAAAACCAACGTAGTCACTACAAAGACTAAATCCAAACCTTAGTAAGTCCAGTTCCCCAGAATGAGCCAAGATTTCTAAGGATCCAATACGAAACCACGATTTGGCAAGACGGAGTACTATTGCACCTTAAACACAGATACACGTTTAAATGCAAATGGGACATCAGCAACGTAAAATAATCCCATAGTAGATCTACCACATGCTGGTTTTTTTCTATAGACAAATAATTTACATATGCATAGTTAACAAGTATTCTAGAAGCACACTACACATAACAGGTGAATACATGTAACACTACACTACACGTGCATTTTAATGATAAAGGTTAATTTGCTGGAAAGCAATTGGTACTTTCTACTCCTCCACATCTTCATCTGTTTAGCAGTATGCACTATACCAGCAAACACAAGCAAAATTCCAGTACTGCATTAACATTACAGCTCCCCACAGAAGGTAGCAACAAAGAACGAACCAGCATAAAACACTTCTGATTTTAATCCATGCTGTGCCATCCCACTCCTTTTCAGAGCAGGCATACAGGATGGAGGAATAGTGCAGCCACAGCAGTGCCCCACCATTATGGTATTGCCTGCAGAACAATGGAAATCTTCCCTAGATCCCAATCATTTTTGTAATGGCATGTGAAAAAATGTACAACAATACATGCCACAGTCATAGCAGGTCTGCTCATAGGGCTTCACTTCTTTACCTAAGACGGAATGGAGACTGATTTTCTCAGGAAGGTTTCCTATCTCAATAAATGAAATGAAGCCTATTGCACAGTTTTTGTTACACATAAAGGACAAAGTTGATTTTTGCAATGGGGAATTAAGTTGCAGTGGTAAATCATGTTACTCTGAAATGTGTTCATTACCTCTCTCTTTCTTAATATTTCCATTGTAAAACTGGTCTCTCCACACAGCATCGTCACTTACAACTAAGCTGTAAGACAGAAGAAATGAAAATTAAGAAGTTCTTATAGGAAAATTAATTTACACTGGAGATCAAACTATATTTTATATAACTATTTATTTCAGAAAATCCTTTTGCTGGGATAGTTTGTTTTTACAAACGGCACAGGCAAACAGTTCAGCTGCAGCTCACCAAGCTTCATTAGCTCCATGCTTTCCCTTTCTACTTACACAGTGCTGCCCATCTTCCATTACCTACGTTGTTCTTGGGGAGGGGATAGCATTCAGCAAAAGCACTGCATTAATTTGGAACCCCAGTGACTAATGAGAGTGACGATAACATAAATAAGCCACAAGTCCCTTGAGGACAACAGCAAAATTGGAAAGACAGAGAAATTAGAAGCCAAATTGTTGCATCAGATTGCCTTTTATATGAGCCAAAACTGCTGTCTCAGCTGTCTCAGGGACAGATCTGGGATCCTCAGCATTCGCGAACTCTGCAAATAGCATCAACACACAAAAAAGGCATAATTTTGATGATGCATTATAGTTATTTTTTTCTTCTTCACTGCTCCTTGTACTTGAATTTATAAAAACAATATCTTCCTTTCAATTGCCTTACAATTGTGCACACCCTAGACATTTTCCCATTTATCCAAATACTGAGATTTGTGAGTGCTTGGAAAATAACCAATTGTGCTTGCTTTAAAATATGTCAAAATTCACACTCATCTTACAAAATAAAATACATAATTTCACTCTATTTTCTGTTATTATCCAAAGAAGAAAATTGCATCAATCATCGCAAGCCATGCAAGGGCATCATTTTCCCCTAAGGTTAATGTGTAGAAAGTTTTCTCTCCAAAGCAACTGAGGTTACACACTAACCACACTGCAGAAGGAATGCCTGGTGTTGTCTTTTGAAGGAAACATTCTTCCTTCAATAGGCACAGAAGACTTCTGGTTTGAGAGCCTAAGAGCAGGAAAAAATTACCTCAATTCATATAACTCTTTGCTTTTTGCTTAGCGTTTTGCTAATTGAGAAAGGTTTTTCAATTCAAAATAGCTGGATGGCACAATACTGGAAATTCAATGCAGGTAATTAAGGTATCTTTTAGGTAGTTGAAGGCTGAACGGAAGACAAAACCAAACTTTCCTTGGAGGAACACAAAAAAGGACAACAGACAAACCTAAGGCTTTTGACACTACTTCAAGGCTTATGACACTTACTCCCACAAGATCTCTGTAACAAAGCTTAGAAAGTGCAGGGCAGATAAGTGGACAGTGAGGTGGGTAGAGAAGTAGCTGACTGGCAGAGCTCAGAGGGTTCTGATCAGTGGCACAGACTCTAGTTGGAGGTCTGTAACTAGTGATTTTCCTCAGACATCAGTGCTATGAGGCCACGTCTGGAATACTGTGTTGAGTTATGGGCTCCTCAGTTCAAAAAAGTCAGGGATCTCCTAGTAAGAGTCTAGTAGAGGACCACAAAGATGATGAGGGGCCTGGAGCATCTCCCGTATGAGGAAAGGATGAGACCTGGAACTCTTCAATCTGGAGAAGACTGAGAGGGGATCTCATAACTGTTTATCTAAAGTGCAGGAGTCAAGTCAATGCGGGTGAGCAACAGCAGAAGGGACAATGGGCAGAAACTGGAAGACAGGAAGTTCCATACTAACACAAGGATGAATTTCTTCACTGCCAGAGTGACAGAGCACTGGAACAGGCTGTCCACAGAGGGGCAATTAGAAGGAATTCTTACAACAGTAATAATTGATGGTAATCGTGGCTATGAAAATAAATAAGTATTTTTTTCTGCCTTTCTGAAGGCATTATCAGCTACCCAATCGGAATGTTCTCTATTAACTGCAAAGAAAAGGCTGTGAGTTGTTCCAGGTGAAGGGAGGAAAAAAATACACAGAAATCAAAATATTAAAAGAAGGCTTTGCAAACAATTAGAAATGCCTCACATGAGGTACCAGAGGCTGCAGGGTACTCTGCCTACAGTTCCACTCTCAGTGCTATTGCTTTACTGGAGCAATGTTAGGACATTTTTTCCAGAAAAAGTTGTTTTTGAAGCAGTCATATAATGATTGTTATGTCTCTGTGAGTAAGGATAAAAAGTGCTGATGTGAATGAGTTGGAAGAAGGAAACCTTAATGATTCAAGAAGAACAAACAAATTCAGAAAGACCCCAGACACCAATACAACACAGTATGCATCAGAGCACGAAAGGAAAGCAGTCAGGATAATAATAGTACTCAGTTCTGCTGTTTCAGATCTCTGCTCAAAGGGGTGTTTTTTATTTGTGTAACCCTTAGCACACTCTCTGCAAAATTCCTACAGAATACCAGCACTTTTCTTACAGAAAATCCAAGGAGGCAGCAAGACTTTCGTAGTTACTAATACAACTTAATGAACAAATAGTTCTTAAAAGCTTGCCAGATAACTGAGCAGCTCTGTCAAGATACCACACTAGTACTATAAAAATAGATTTCAAATGGCCCCTCCAGTTTATAAGTACCATTACCTGTACAGCAGCAGATCAGAGGTACACTTGGCAACAGGAGACAGGGTGCTGAAATCACTCTTACATTAGCAGCTGGCACAATATATTGTTGCACCCACTGAGGAAGGGAGGGACTACATCCCAAACTAACCCTAGCTCGAGCTTAAGGGCTAGACTTCGTGCTCTCAAGTGCCCTACATGTTCTTCTGCATGACCACCAAGTGTTGAGCACAGAAGGGCCATCTCACTCTGAAGACTGCATACTGGTTTACCTCTTTGACCCAATCTCTGACGCTGCTAACTGGTAGTCCCAGTATGTGACTAAAATGGTACCATGCGAGGAAGCATTCCTTAGCAAGCAGTATAGTCATAAACCGTAGCACCCCATTGGGAAGACAGTACTTGAAATTAATAGAGCAAACCAACCCGCTGGGTGTTCTGGGTTAAGCTGTAAGGCTTTTCCCTACAATTCTGCCAAAAACTCTTTTTACAAGAACTCTAAGTGAATCTCACCAACCTCGGTACTACAGCTCCCCATGGGGAAGAACACAGATATCAGCTGGGGTTTTTCCAAATGAAGTCTCACAAACAGTTGGGAGAGCTTGTACAGCAGTTAAGAGAGCCACGCATTTTACCAATTTGCCAGCAGAGAACTGAAGCACACTGTGTACTCAACAGAATTTGTACACAGTTAAGTGGTAATTTCACATTGGTTTTGCACTGAACAATTTGTTGAAATGACAGCAAAGAAAGGACATAACCTTGCTGGATACTTTCCTGCTGATACTCTGGCAGACTTAACATTTTGCATCAATAGCTAACAGCAAAGGTTCTCAAGGTGAAGTCAGTGAATAAACCATCAAAATGTCATTTACAAACACCACACTTCAACAGAAAAAATGTGTTAGAATTAATGCTACAGAGATTTGCAGACACCTTGCAAATACAGAAACCCTGACATGCGACAGCTGGGTATTGGCCTTTTCTAGAGTACACTTACTCCTTTAAAGCCTGAAATTCTAAAGTACAGATACATGACCCCCTTGGAACACAAAATAAACTTGGCATTTTAAACACAATCATCTGAAAAATTCAGTTTAGTTCATTCTGAGAAGGTCATCTACATGAGTGAATTTTAGTCCTCTGTGGTTCAAATAGAAATGGTTTTAAATGAGTTTTTAATACAATTCCCTCTCTGCTCAAGGTGTGTTTATATAAACAAGGAGTTGGAAGTAATTATCTACATTCAAGACTATCTCCAATATTACTACCCATTTATCTAACCATTTTTCCTACCAGTCTTAAGAATTGCAAGTAGCTGACTATGACAACACAGAAAGAGTTACTTTCAACATTTTCCTGCTTGGCCTGAGTCTGGAAAAATTCATCAAAATGCATAACTTTAGTGTAATATCAGACTGTAACAAGTACTAACAGCCTCACTGATTATCCACACACATGAAAGGTACTACAGAGCAGGAATCTAGTCTTGCTGTTTTTGCAAGCTTTGCTGGTGAATAAGAAGTGAAAGAACAGCTATATATATGTATTTAATAGAAGAAATTTGGATTGCAGTACCATACAAATGAGAAAGGGGAGTTGTGTCAGATACGATTACTCTAATTTCTACTTTTTACTTTCTTCACAAATGAACCAGATTTCAAATTAAATTAAGGTAATTGAGTTAAGACAATCTTACAAGAGCACAACAGCTGCTCAGCACAATACAAGGACAGTACACTATACAGTGTTTAAACACAATAATATTTTAAAGCATACCAAATGTAAAAGTGAATGGGTAAACAGCTGGAGTTCATAATTACCAGAAAGTTATATCTTAAAAATATCTAAGAAAGGGTTCCAATTGCATACATGTGAACAGAAAGATCTGTCCTTGTTCTGCTCTATTGGTGCTCAGTGGAAGTCGGGTACAAAATTACCTTTAATTAAGGATGCTAAGAAAGAAAAAGAGTAATACCTAGCAGCTCTGCTTGTTGGAATTCCAAGATAATGCATAGCCTCACTACACAGAAATTCCCGCACAGAAGAGCGAAGCACAGCTCTTCCATCACCATTCCTACAGAGAACAAAGGAATAAAAAAATCAGTCATAAAATCCAGGCAACTCTGAAACAGAAAACATCCAGTTTTGTTATGTATGAATTAACTGCAACTCACCGGGAGTATGGGGTCTTTCCTGAGCCCTTCAACTGGAGTTCCCATCTCTCACCACACCTGCAAAAACACCATTAGGGTTTGTAACAACACACCCTGGGGTTTGTGTGAAACAGCTGTATAGAACACAGAAGTAGTGCAGTCATTTCAGAAAACACCGCACCTGTTTGTGTACACTCCGACCAAGTGGGCTCTTCCATCGCCCAGCTGACCTGCCCAGCTGCCAAACTAGCAGAAAGGAAAGTCGAGTCATTTCTTCTATTAGTAACAGCAGTTAAACTTAAGTAGTACAAATTGCATGCAGGTTCGCTGTGATCTACGCAATACAGTGACACATTTGCAAAGGGAGCAATTAAGATATTGATCCTTAAAGCGGTACTTTCACACTCACATCAACAATGAATCAGAAACCACAGACTGACACAGTAATCCCCATACTTTCCCCTCTACCCTCCAGCTACAAAGCCAGCTACTGACCTGTCTCTTCTGCATAATGAGCCTTTCAACCAGCATGGCTTTTAATATATACACGGTTTTAAACTGGAAATTTGCACCAAATTCTACCACTCTTTTCCGTGAATAATTTCATCTATTTTAATGAAACTTAACTCATATTAAATCATGCTATTGCTGAATTCAGAGAGGCTCTGTCCTTCTTCGGCCCCCTGAGCCGGTAGTACCTATCACCAACCAGAGCTTGTCAGGCTGTGGGCTACAAAGCAGACTGTGCAGCTAACAGAAACTAAAAGAATTATTTGCTTCTGGGAAAACAGAGGCAGAGAAAGCAGACACGGTACCATGAAAGGGTATTGTACTTCTCTTCTATCCGCAGCCCTCACAAAGAGCAAACCTGCCATCCAAACGTCCACATGCATTCATGTACTTACGGGTATATGTGCATACATTTACAAGTACATACAAATATGAAATTTGAGTAAATAACATAATTTAAGGTAGAATCCACATTTTAAGAACTACATAATTCCCCCTGGAAGAACAAGGGTTAGTTACCTGATGACCTCCGTACCTATGGGCCAATGGAACAGACCCATGTAACACTTTCTCACCACTGACAAACTGAAGAAAATCAGATGTTTCTTTGACAGATATATGAAGATCCAAAATATCTTCAATAACTTCCTGGAGAAAAACATAATACATATGGTACCTGAATATGATCAAAATTCCAGTGATAAAAAATGTGTTGTCTGATAACTCTGTTATCAGAAGACATCTCACAACATGTTTTAAATGTTCTATTTGTTTGAAGTATTTACTGACACCTTGACGATAAACAGCTTATGAATATTAAAATACACTTTAATATGTATTTTAACAATTGCTGTAAACTGGAGAGGAACCAAAATAATACCAACCTCTGAAACAGCCACAAGAAGAACTCTGGATTTAAAAGGTGTGGGATACACAATGGAAAAAATGCAGTTTCTTACATTACGGACATAATTTTCTTGGATTGGATCAATTGGAAAAGGATCTGTAAGCAACACACGAGGAATGGTCAAAAACAAAAACAAGAAACAAAATAACAAAAAAAAAAACCCAACCCTAACCATATTATTCTTGATACCTTTCCTCTCCAATCTGATCAAAATACTTCAGAATCAATTAAAAAAAAACAACAAACAACCAGCCACACAAAGGGAACAAAGAATCAAAATTCACCCGAACGTGTATTCATAGTCATTGAATCCTTAGAGTTGGAAGGGACGTTTAAAGGTCACCTAGTGCAGCTCCCCTGCAATGTACAGGGTAAATCAGGCTGCCCAGAGCCTGAGCCAACCTCACCTTGAAAGTCTCCAAGGACGGGGCATCAATCACATCCCTGGGCAACCTGTTCCAGAGCCCCACCACCCTCATTACAAAAGACTTTTTCCTTATATCCAAAATTAAACCTGCACGAAAAGTAAGCCCAGATAAACTTAGGGTCTTACTCTATTTAAGATTTTTCAAAGGAAGGATTGAATCCTGAAGTTAAAGGAACAAAAAGACCGTGCCAGTTTTAAGCTCTAAAACATATTTTTAATCAAGTGTGATCAGAAGAGATCCAGAGTACTGGTGGGTGGGAAGCTGGACATGAGCCAGCAGTGTGCCCTTACAGCCCAGAAAGCCAACTGTATCCTGGGCTGCATCAAAAGAAGTGTGGACAGGGAGGCGATCCTGTCCCTCTGCTCTGTGCTGGTGGGACCTCACCTGGAGTAATGTGTCCAGATGTGGAGCCTTCAGTACCAGAGAGATGTGGACCTGTTGGAGTGCATCCAGAGGAGAGCTACAAAAATGATCCCAGGGATGGAACACCTCTCCTACAAGGACAGGCCAGGAAAGCTGGGGCTGTGCAGCCTGGAGAATAGAAGGCTGAAGAGTGATCTGACAGCGACCTGTCAGTATCTGAAGAGGAGCTACAGAAAAGAAGGGGATGGACTATTTATCAGGGTCTGTACAAGGGGAAGTGGCTTCAAGCTGAAAGAGGGCAGCTTTAGCTTGGATGTAAGGAAAAAATCTTTTACAGTGAGGGTGGTGAGGTACTGGCATAGGTTGCCCAGAGATGTGGTAGATGCCCTGTCCCTGGAGACTTTCAAGGCCAGGCTGGATCAGGCCCTGGGCAACCTGATTTACCCGTGTACGTCCCTGTTCGTTGCAGGGGAGTTGGATTAAGTGGTCTTTAAAGGTCCCTTCCAAGTCTAAAGATCCTACGATTCTAAGGCAGTTTTACATCATACTCAGCTATATGCAAACTCCACAAGGTATTTGCAGCAGCCAGAAGAGCTACACCCTCAGCTGAACAAGGCAGCAAACAGTTGAAGTTGCTGCACGCTGGTTAACTGTGCATGGTCCACATGCAGCAGTGATCTCCAGGTAACACTCCTAAGTCTTCTCTGAGCAATATAGCAGCAAATGAATGGGTCAGAGGATGCACTGCTAGCTGCAGCACACATATGCAAAGATGTACTTCATTCTTCACCCAGAGGTACTCTGACCCATCTAACAGCACAGATGCTGTTTTATAACACTGGAGTAACACTGTGCATTTTAACACCTTTCTGTATTTCTCCTTGCAATACTTTTACAGTTTTGTGTTAAATTCCTCGCGGTCACCAATTTGTAAAATCACAGAATGGTTTGAGTTGGAAAGGACCTTTAACTCCCCTTCAATGAACAGGGACACCTGCACTAGATCAGGTGCTCAGAGCCCCAGCCAGCCTAACTTCAAGCGTCTGCAAGGATGGGGCATCCAACACCACTCTGTACACCCTGTTCCAGTGCCTCATCACCCTTAAAAAATTAAAATATCAAGTTATTATCTCAGGAGACTTGCTGTTATCCATGTTACTCAATGCCTTTTAACAGCAAATTCTGCTTCAGACATCCGCCACACAGTGCGTCACTGGTTGTTGCCTTTATGCCTACACACAAATCCACCACCTGAAGTAAACCACATCCTAACAGAACACGTTGGAAGGGACCCCCAAGGTTCGCTGTGTCCAACCACCGGCTCCACACAGGGACCACCCAAAATCCAAACCCTCTGAGGGCGGTCCAAACATTTCTTAACTCCAGCATTTGGGGCCGTGCCCGCTGTCCTGGGCAGGCTGTTCCAGGGCCTGAACACCCTCTGGTGCAGAACCACTCCCTGACCCCCAGCTGCCCCTCCCCTGACACAGCTCCATGCCGTTCCCTCGGGCCCTGTCGCTGTCACACAGAGCAGAGCTCAGCGCTGCCCCTCGGCTCCCTGTGAGGAGCTGCAGCCGCCGTGAGGCCTCCCCTCAGCTCCTCTGCTCTGGGCTGAGCACACCCAGGGCCCTCACCCACCCATATCATCACCTCAAATAATTTACACGGGCGCAATATGGAAATAACCTCTGCTATTACAGCAATTCTGTAGGCTACATAGCCTCGGGTACTGGAAATCGCTGCCAGCTTATTGCACTAACGCTGAACTGGGACTTCTGCGCCTCTGCATTACGACAGCTCCCTACGAGCAGCGGCAGCCGCCCCTCTCCCCGCCACCCCGAGCCATGCGCGCACCCAGCAGGCTCCCCAAGCTGAGGCTCCACGCGCCGATGCCGGCAGCCGCCCGCTCCCTATCGCAGCTCTGCTCCAGGCGCGACGCGTTCGGGCCCGGCACAGCGGGACAGAACGCCTCCGGCGGGTTCCGGGCCCCGCAGACCCACACGAGGCAGGCGAGCGCCCCGGGGACGAGCAGCCGCGGCAAACCGCCGCCCTCCCCACGGGCGGGGCTCAGCGCGGCTGCGACGCGGCGGGACGGCCGCATGGCTCTCCCCGCCGGTAGGGAGACGAGGCGGCGTGGGGGAACGTAACCGCTCCTCCTCCTCCTCCCGCAGCGGGTCGCGGCGCCGGGCTTCCGCCTCCGGGTCGCGGCGGTGAGGACGGCCGTGCCGGCGCTGCCGGGGACAGCATGGCCTTGCGCTGGTGGCGGCGGTGCGGCGCTTTCTGCCGCCGGGCACCGCCGCTCGGTCCCGCGCCGCCCCTCCGCCCGCCGGCGCACGGCCTACGCGGACCGCCGCCCGCCCTGCGCGCCGCGGTGAGTGCGGCGGGCGCCTGGAGGTCACCGGCGATGAATGGGGCGGCGGGGCCCGAGGAAGGAGCGCCGAGCCGGCCGTGGGGGGACGGCGGCTCCGCGTGCTCCGGGCGGCGTGACGGGTGTGGGGCCCGGGGGTCCGAGCCGTGCCGAGGGCTGCTAAGGGGTTTCTGGGGACGCTGTCAGCTTTGGGGTTACGTTCTTGACGTCTGCCCGGTGTAGGTGTAAATCATAGCAAGGAGAGAACCGGATTAAAATGGCTTCAGGGGAAAACAGAGCGTACGTTCTTCAGTTAGCGCGGCGTTTTACAGGAAGCTCCCGGCCCTTTCTGTGCGAAAAGGGTTTATCTGTAACACAGGGAGCGTTTGAAAGCTGCACTTCCGTGAGTGCCAGAGCAAGCACGGCTCGCTGGAAGCGCACTGATAGGTTTGCTGGCTGCTCCTGCAAGAGGAGAAAGTTCAGCGCGCCTGAGCAGAAGTCTGTAAGTCGGGATCTCAGGGGCACGGGGGCGGCGGTGCCTCACGTGGTGCGGAGGGGATGATGCGGCCGCCTCTGCTGAGCTGCTGAGGGAAGAAATGGCGCGGCGCTGAACGCTTGCTTTCGTAATCAGATGTTCTCTGTCCATTCTAAATTCCGCTTTTGAAATTAACCCTGCTTTTTCTTCGTGCAGATGTGTCACTTTCCCCAAAGAAGCTCAGTATGGCCATTTCCAAAGCTGTGTAGTATACCTTGGCGGTAAGTTGGAGGCCCTCATTCCGTGATGGGTAAAGACAGTTACTGGGTGAGCTGTGTAGTCACCGTGAGCTGTAAGCATAGACTGAAAGTGAGGTTATTTGCTACAGAACATTGGGTAATTCCACATAGACCACCACTGTGCTGTTGGTCTGAGTCCTCCATGCAGGAGGGCAATGGGCAAAGCTCATTTCAGATCGTGAAATTCATTTTGAAGAAATGAGACACACTGAGAACCGTAACCTTCAGCTCCGGGGAATATAAAGAAGTAATGAGGCCCAGGCAGAATGCACCTCGATGCATGCAGGTAGAACTTTGACCCTTATCGCCGCATGGGATCATGATGCTAACTGGAAGTATTGATTTAATGTATAACTTAGGTTGGGCCGTCTCATGTAGCTGGGTGCGTAAGGGGGATTTTCAAACCCAAGCCAGGAGCATTTGTCTAGGAGTGGGAAGAAATCGGCAGAATAATTGTGCTGCTAGAAGATGAAGGCTTCATCTACAAGTATACACTGTACTGTACAATGTGTTCAAAAGGAATAAGCTGAGAGCAGCGTAGTTTGCTACCCAGGAGAATTCTGTAATCTGTTAAGTGCATGAGTGCGTGCGGAGGATGATGATTATTGCTTTCCAAATGCTGCACTTTGCTAGCTCCTCAAAGTCTACAATCATCAACAAGTAGCTTTGCTGTCCTTCTTCCTCATTAGTTGGTTAAAATGAGTATTTTGATGCCCTGTGTTTATCTTCTAGCTATTTCACTAATTTATTTCGGGGGGCTGGGGGGAGAAAGGAAGGAGGAGGTTGTGCTTTGAAAGGTTTCTCTTTGTAGAATCAAGGGAAGTTGGCTTTTAACAATGTTACTCCTTTGAAAAACACTGTCACCAGGTTCTATCATACAAGTACAGCCCTCATGTGCAGCTGCAGTAAGACAGTTAGTGATGAAAAATACCAAGACCCTTTTCAACTTGGCAGAAAAGACTTGAAGAATCTCTATGAGGATATTAAAAAGGTAAGGGGTTTTGGTGACTGTTCTGGGATATTGTAATGATTCTGACTCTAATTGCAACCATTATTGTGGAGGGTAGTTACTTAGGCACTGTTCTTCATGTTTATGAAAAGCTGTTTGTAAACTGCTCTGGAAGTAAAGAGAGCATTTTAACATACTGTGTGGAACCTGAATGCAGTTTTTGTTTTATCCTGATTTGCAGTGCTTGAATACATCAGTTATATTTCAGATTACAATGAAAAGTAAAAACATCAGCTTACGTTGTGTGAATACTGGCAATAACCTTTTATGTGCATACTGCTTAAACTGTAAGATTGGCATTGTGACTTTAATGCTGGTCCCATCTTTTCCTTTCTGTAGGAGTTACTTGTATCTACTGCTGAACTTAGGGAAATGTGTGAATATTACTTTGATGGGAAAGGAAAGGCCTTTCGACCAATGATTGTGGTGCTAATGGCGAGGGCTTGCAACATTCACCATAGCAATTCCAGGTGAGTCGGTTGCTCTTGAGTATACGGACTTGCATCATACTTGAAATGCGTCACTTCTGCATCTCCCCAAAAATCTGTCAGTATCTTTATGGAAATAAAATGTTCCTCAATAAAGCCTGCGCTTAAATTCCATTTTTAAGATGTATTTTTGAATTTAGCAGCGTAAAGTGGACTACTGGTTTTATTATGTGCTTGGAGGTGAGAAATTAGGGGCTGTACCTCCGTTGTAACTGGTGATGGAAAACAATGTTGTCACCTTCTGGTAAGGCTTTTAGCAAATTGTACCTTCTTACATAAATGGTTTGTTAGAATCTGTAACACTTCTGGAAACTATATTAACTGTTTTTCAGTTGTGACCACTTTTGTAGCTGTTAAACTCTTGACCAGATGAGAACTTTGTTGCAAGAAGGGACTTTCATAATGTGTATTTGTTATTACACAGAAAAGCCATCAAGCAGGTGATATAATTGTATTAGATGCTGTGGGACAATGAGACAGTCAGAGGTTCCCCCCTCTGGGGGCAGATTTGTATGCTTTAATGTCAGATTCTTTATTCAAAGAACCTGCTGTTATTCCCATGATCTTCAATTTGAGGAGTTTAGGCAGAGTAGAACGTCACTCCTTGCTCTGCCCGACAGCAGATACTTCTTTCCACATGTTCCTATCAGTTTTCTTTGTGTTTTGAGGTAAAATGTTGGCTGAAGAGCTCTCTGCATTCCAGTTGTGTTTCTGGTCTTCCCTCATAGAATTTCAAGTATGAAATTTTTGGTCCGTAGCCAGAAGTGTCTTGACTAATTTATTGATCTTAAGGGATTTCCCAGCTACTGCACCATCACCTCCTTAGTGATAACTTAGTGCCTTGTTGCCTTTGATTTTTGTACCTTACAGCACAGCTTATATTTTGAGGCTTGATATGGCACCTTTCCCAGTATACCAGTGACATTTTCTCCCTTCTTGTGTGAATATAATTTCTAATAAGAAAGAAAAACCTGACTGGCATTATCCTGTCCTGTGTGTGCCAGTTTGTCGTGGACCAGTGAACTTCACTTCAGCCTAATTCAGTTTTCTGTACAGTACCACTCTGAGGCAGTGACAAAGATGTAAAAAGAAGAAAGAATATTTCTGAAAGTCCTCAGGGATGTCCTTTGTTGCAGCACTGATTTGCTTAATATTTTTACAAGTGCTCTGGGCATGAGTGTGACAACGGCACTTTCTCATGACAAAGACATTCTTGATGACTTGCCATCTGTGGTGGAATGAAAGGTAGAACAATGAAACAAATATTTCTGTTTGAGCTTGGAGGTTCACAAGTGTCCCATTAGGGAGTAACCTCAGTGAGATCTGCAGACACCTTCTCTGTGAAAAACCTCGAAGTGATCCTCATGTGCATCAATTACAGAATATCCAGTTCAGCTAACGAAGGGCTGATACTGTACAGTGCTTTTTGAAATCGTCAGTTCTTGTGTTTAAAGAAAGATAACTTGTGTTTAAGATTCTTGTGTTTAAAGGAAGAAAACTGCAGCTTAAGGATGGAATGCAAGGATAATCAGGGAGAGTGCAGGACTTGTCTGCAGATTTGTAAGGAATGGGGAAGAAAGCTATTTAAGGCAATGTACACTGTTGTTAAGAGTAAACGTTTGGGATGGAAATTTAGGAGAGTTTTAACAATTGGAACAGTGAGTTTTTGGAACAGCCTTCTGGTCAGAATAACGGAGAAGATCGTTCTATCTCATTCTAATGTGTTGTATGAGAAGCTTATCAATAAAATTATTTAGTGCCCTGGCAATACTAAGAAATCCAGAATTGATGTAAAAAAGCATATAGCATCAGATGTGATCAGTGAATCAAAGACAGTAAGTAGCCATAGGAAGAACTGCATTTGCTTTTATTTGCTCAAATCATATTTGCTGCCTTTTAACACGTGTATGCTCATGCAAATATATTTGTCCATGCATTATGCTGTCTTTAAACAGTCAGGACTACTTTGACATCTTCCCTGTATGATAAGAAAGCGTGATCTCAGACTCTGAATGCTACATATGCCGAAGTCAAGTAGCCAACCCTCAGCACCAACACTGATTTATCTTCTGTACGTCTCTTGCAGCTTTTGTCAGCACCTCCAGACTAAGCTTGATGTTTAAAAGTCTCATTAATTTAAGTGTACCTTTTACGAGAAGAGGCTGAGGCACCATCTCTGTCACATCTGTCATGTTTGGGGTTTTTTTTGTTTGTTTGTTTTTTGGTTTTTTTTTTAGAAGGAAATTCTGAGTAGGGAGAACAGAAAGGTATCAACAAAAGAAGAGAATGAAATCCCAGGGTATTTACCTTCCTCTTTGCTTCATGTCACTTTTCTCAAAGACTGTGATTGTAATTGAAGTTCACATGTGTTTATGCAAGCCTTTTGGCTACAGCATGATGTCCAACATCTTCTGAGGGTTGGTAGGCCATACGAAAGAATATGCTTTCATATTTTGCATACCTACTTACTGTGGATTGATGAAGTTTCATATGCATTTTCTTCTCTTTGCTTTTAGATTTCTTGAGGCAGGCTGCGTGATAACACCTGCTTCATCTATATGTATACTTCCAGCTCACACTGACAGTAATTTTGTTATTGTTGCTTCTTACAGAATTACTGCTTCCAGGTGACAGATTGTTCTTCCATCTTTTTACTGTTCATGAGGGAAAATGTACACATAGAGAAGAAAACACTGCATTTTTGCTACTCTGCTGTTCTAGATCTGAGAGGGGAAAAAACAACCCTTGCTTTCCATTTTGCCTCTCTTGTTGCTTGTTGTTGGTTTTTTTTTTTTAGATGTTTCTCCTCTTTCAACTTGTCATTTCTCTTAAAGCATTTCATCATGCTTTTGCTCAGTTAATATTGATTCTTTTCCCAGACTTGTTTTACTTTGGTTCCCATACATGTAGTGAGATACTGGACAGAACATCTGTAGACTTGTGGGGTGAGCCCATTTCCTATGCTGTTTATCTTTTATGTTTAACTTTATTTTATTTTATTTTTTTAAATTCTGCCTCGGACTTGTATGACTGCTGTTGAATTTCTGTTTCATCTTAGAATCATAGAATATCCTAAGTTGGAAGGGACTCATAAGGGCCATCAAGTCCTGGCTCCACACAGCACCACAAAAGAATCAGACCATATGTCCTGAGAGCTTTGTCCAGATGCCTCTTGAATTCCAGCAGCTTGGTGCCATAACCGCTGCCCTGGGCAGGCTGTTCCAGGGCCTGAACACCCTCTGGTGCAGAACCACTCCCTGACCCCCAGCTGCCCCTCCCCTGACACAGCTGCATGCCGTTCCTTCAAACCCTGTTGCTGTCACACAGAGCAGAGCTCAGCGCTGCCCCTCGGCTCCCTGTGAGGAGCTGCAGCCGCCATGAGGCCTCCCCTCAGCTCCTCTGCTCTGGGCTCAGCACACCCAGGGACCTCAGCTGCTCCTCATGCCACTCCAGACCCATCACCATCTTTGTTGCTTTTCTTTGGACACTCTGTGATAGTTTTATGTCTTTTTCATACTGTGGTGCCCAAAGCTGTGGCCTGCTCAAGCTAAGGCCGCACCAGTGCACTGTAGAGCAGGACAGTCCCTTCCCTCACCCAGTGGCTGTGCTGTGCTTGATGCACTACAGTGTGCAGTTGGCCTTCCTGGCTGCCTGGACACACTATTGACTCATGTTCAACTTGCTGTCAGCCAAGACTCCCCAGATCTCTTTCAGTGATGCTGCTCTCCAGTGCCACACCCCCCAGTCTGTACGTAATTGCCAGGGTTGCCCCTTTTCAGGTGCATAATCCGGCACTTGCTCTTGTTAAACTTTGTGTCGCTGGTGATTGCCCAGCTCTCTCATTTGCCTAGAGGCCTGCAAGGCCTCTTCACCCTCAGTGGAGTCAACGGCTCCTCCCAGTTTTAGTATCGTCAGTAGTCTTACTCAAAACACCCTCTATTCTTACATCCAAATCATTTATGAAGACATTAAAGAGAACTGACCCTAAAATGAAGCCCTGGGGAGCCCCGTTAGTGACTGGTTGCCAGTCTGATGTAGCACCATTTACTACAACCCAGATCATGCTGCCCTTCTCAGCTGTCCTATAATTTGCTGGATCCAGCATGCTTTTGCTGGTTCTTCAGTTGTTTTTTGTTGTTTCTCTAGGTTGTTTTTGTTTTTGTTTTCCTTTCCTACAATACTACTTGAAAGGGTACTACTCCTCCTTGTTTGGTTGTTAACATAACAGGACACAACTTTATAAGGATATGGGTCCTGATCTTTTGAGGCGGTCCACAGAGACCTCTCTGTCTTCACAGAGCCCCACGAGATTGAATTAAATTTCTCAGGGGAATGGAGACAGATACACAGATAGTTCTGCTTACTAATTAAGTGACATGATCTTTTGAGTTTAGATTTGAGAAGGTTAGCTATTTAGAATGCCCCTAGCAGGTTAGCTGGCATTCTACAGTGAGGTTGCTTTGTTTTAGTCATTGTAAAGAGAATGACTTTTGTACAAGGCCATAATGAATCCAAAATATTGTCAAAAAATATCCAAATATCCAAACTATCCAAAGAGCATTCAGGCTGTTCTGTGCTAGTATGGTTTTATTTTTCTCTTCCCCTTGAAGACCCAATTGTCAAAAGCCCAGCTCTGAGTCTTTGTTTTTTTTTGTTGTTTTGTTTGTTTGTTTAATGACAGCAACTTATCTTTGTGTGAGAGTGAAAATTACTGTAAAGAGTTGAAGCTGAGGTCATTCAAACCCTCAGTTTCACACATGCTCTGACATTTCTTCACACGACACCTGTGTGCAGAATTTCACAGAATTATCACTTAACCCGATGGGACCTCTGTTTCTATTTAGGATATATTCTCCAGAGGTGTTTGTAAATAGGAATTTTTGTCTATTTCTGCAACTGAAATGAGAGACAAAGAGAAGGCCAAAGAAGTACAGAGACATCTCAATAGAGAAAATAGTGAGCACAAAATGTTTAGGGAGGAACAAAAAGGAAATAAATCTATCAAAATGGTAAGAGAAATATTTAAATATAATGACATAGCCAAACTAGTGTGAATATTTCCTATCATTTGGGGATCTGCCAGCAACCCTAGCCCTCTTTGCTTTCCTTCTTCATTGTCAGATGCCTCTACTGTTTGCTGTTTCTCAGTAGTTCTGTAATTTGTTCCTGGTTAACACATCCCTTCTCTATGCCTCCATTAGTTTGTAGTGTCCTTCTCTGTCATAGGCTGTTTCTGAAGAGTTACTTTCTTTTAGCTACATGAACTTAACAGCAGAAATGTACTTTGAGGAGTGTGATTGTACAACAGAAATTTTGCAAGTTCTGTTGCAAGTTTCCTGCCTTTTAACTGGCAGTATTTACCTACTGGCATACACATTGCAAAGCACCTTGTTGCAGCTGTTAATATTGTGTTGGTTTGGAGGCAGAAGTTTTGTTTAGTTTTTGTTTACCTGTAACATCAGCCTTGATTGTGCTCAGTGCATTTGAAACAAGTTCTGGTTCCCTGTGGTACTGTGTGCCTATAAATGATTGTTGCAGAATCAAGCAGGGGATCCTATTGAAAAATAGAGTGTGGTCAAGGACTTACACGTGCATTATATTCATTTCTAAAAGATGAAGTTATGGTTACGTAGAATATATTTGTAATATATACCATCTTCAGGTGCCTTTATTCTGAGAGTGACCTAAAAATGGCATCATTGCACTTAACAGACTCTTGGTGATCCAGTTACCTCCTGACCTGAGTTACTGCTGGTACCTTTTGCTTTTGTTTTGCAGGCGGAGCAGAATGAAAAATGGCAGGGAATAAGGAAGATCCCATTTCTTTTGTGTTTTCCCTAAAGTAGGCATGCTCTGATTCCAATTTTTTTTTCTCACAAGGTGTTTGTAGGAAGGTATTGCAAAATTTCTGGCCAGAGATGGGAAGAACCTTGCTGGAGAACTTCCAGAAATAGCAGATTTATAAAAAGCCTCCAGGTTGAATTATCACATAACATACAAGAAGCCAGACACATTAACCTTGCTGTCCAGTGCCATTTTTGGTCATTGTCAGAA
Source organism: Gallus gallus (assembly GCF_016699485.2). Taxonomy (NCBI): domain Eukaryota; kingdom Metazoa; phylum Chordata; class Aves; order Galliformes; family Phasianidae; genus Gallus; species Gallus gallus. The sequence continues at coordinate 16,017,848 of NC_052533.1, read as the reverse complement.
ATGAACTGCACTGTAAAACAGAATTTTCAAAACCTGTTTTTGAAATGTCTGTGCTTGTGCTGCATTCATACTACTGAAAATATTGGCGTGTCTGTGAGTGTTGCCCTTTACTGCTACTTCCCAGGAGGAAGTCCAGTCTGCTGACATAATTAATGAAAAAGGGAGTCCCCAAAAGGAGACCCGTGCATGAAAGAGGCTGGAGACTTTTACAGTTGTTTGAAGGTAAGTTCTCCTACTTAGTAACAATATGTTTTCTTGAAAACTGCTTAGTCTAAACTAGCACTTGACTAAATTACTAGTCCACAGTGAAACTTACCATCAAACAGCCATGAAGGTTTCCAGCTATTATTTTTGTGTTACTCAAAAGCTACGTTTTCATAGCCTGTGAGCCACACGTCCTGCTATTGTTCAGGATGTAGAACTCCCACTGACAGCAATGCATAGTTCTGCATGGAGGTAGGTGTCAGAACACTGTGTTATGTCAGCAGACTGCAAGATGTTCTTTCATTTTTGATTAATCACTAGATTTTAATAGACTAGGCAGTACAAAATTTTAGATGATATTCAGTTGAGCTGAAATGATTAACTTCTGCTTTAACTCACTTCTTTTTCTCACTTCTTTTTCTTTTCTGCTTGAAAATAGTGCTATTTCCTCCGTTAATTGTATACCAGAAGTAAGGTGTTTATATATCAGAAGTAATCTTACCTGTTCTATTTTTTTCTCAGCCATGTGGAATTGTTAGGGCTGTAGGGCAAGGCTGACATGGGTAGCATTTCTGAGATCCTGCGTGCAGCTTTTGACAAGACCAGAGACAATAGCAGATAATAAAACAAGGCAGAGGCAGTTGGGTAGTAGGATAGCTGGTGCTTTTTCTGAGCTAGGACAGCTCTTTTGGGTTCGTTGTGCCAGCCTTGATCCCTAGGTAGTTGTTTTTATGTTCTTTCGCGTCTTTATCACCTAGTTTGAAAAATAAAGCAGATGTTAACTACTGAGAGTTGAATCTTCAGTGCTGGGTCTTCCCAAAGGCTGAATTTCCTTAGGTGTTGGGTAGTTTGTGTTTACAGCCCTCAAATAATTGCAGTATAATTCTGATTAATTCCTCAGGCTTTTGAAGAACGTCTGAAGTCTTAGGATAATCAGATAAGATAAAAGAATAAGGTCAGCAAATTATGAATTCAGATGTAGAATAAAGGTTTTCTTTGTCTACTGATCTCTCCAACTTCCTGGTTCGTAGTGTTAACCAGCTTGGGAGAGTTTGTGGTGCTGCATCTTATAGCAGAGCGATGGGGAAATGAGGAAAAGTTTAAGCTCTGCTACAAAGCTACTTGGCATCCTTTCCTCTGCCCTTTTCCTGATTTCTGTCTTCTTGGAATGAAGCATCCTTAATGCTGTGCTATTTATTGCAGTCTGGATTTAGCAGGATTACAGTCAGTAACTGAGGAGTTTCGCAATGCTGTTAATGCAGCAAGACAGAAAAGAACCTAATAAGGATGGAAACGTTGCGTTGTGCTTATTGTACTAACATAATCTTACTTTCTCTTGTCTTCCTAATTTCAGGTTTGAAAGATGGGGTTCAGACCATGGAAAAGCTGCAACAGCTGTATTCAGCAAACTATGTTTTTGCGTGGTTTTAGTAGAGATTTCTTGCAGTTGCATTGCAGCACACAAAATGTATTTAATTAAATGTCAAATCTTGTTTTTTATTTTAGGGAGGTGCAAGCAAGCCAGCGCTCTGTGGCCATAATTGCAGAGATGATCCACACGGCTAGCCTCGTTCATGACGATGTTATTGATGATGCAAATTCTCGCAGAGGAAAAATGACAGTCAATCAGATCTGGGGAGAGAGGAAGGTGAGGATGGAAGGATTGCATTTTAGTTCTGGCAAAGCAGAAACATCCAGGCTCTTTGCCATGTTACTATCTCTGGGCACACTCTTGGGATATTCCAGAAAAAGCGTGAAGCATTGTGTCCAGATTGTAGGTAAGACAAATGGGTGTTCTGTTACTGAACTTTTGGAAGCATTAGAGAAGCTGTGATTGTACAGTGACTCTTAGTGCTTTCAACTTCCCTGTGTCTTTCTCTTTTGAAGTTGTACCTCAATCAAAACACAGTAGGTTAGACCGTTTCAGTGATGAATGCAAAGCGTTTTCCAGTCAGCATGAGGATATTTTGAGTGCTGTTTCTTCACGGAGTAAAGGAAGGCCTTAATCTGAACATGTAAGGAAAAAAGATAATTACTGGTACACCAAAATGGATCGAAGCAGTTCAGAGCAGACATGGTGTAACAGTCACAGCAGAACAGTCAGATAGAGGGGAAACGTTTCAAACTTAACACGCAAACACATTCAGATGTTGCACAGAGGGAGAACACTACTTATGCAGAAAAATTAGACCAGCAGTATAAGATAGGAGCTGAGAAATGGTTCCAGTTTTAACATTTGGCTATCTTCTGCTTTCTCTCTGTTACAATGAGAAACGTATGCTTTATGTAAGAAAATGATGTGATGTGAGAAGGCGTGCCAGAAATAAAGGAAGTTGTATCATCCATGCTAATACTTGCAGGAAAACAAAAGATTTTTCTTTTTCTTTTTTTCCTTTTTCTTTTTCTTTTTAACTCTTAGGCAGTTCTAGCTGGTGATTTCATCCTATCAGCTGCTTCCTTAGCTTTAGCACGAATTGGAAACACTACTATCATCTCTGTTCTAACTCAGGTGATTGAAGATCTGGTGCGTGGTAAGGTCTTTTTCCATTTTTATCTTCAGGCTTGTTTGCTTCAGCAGTAAACCCACAAATAAAAACTTCCATCTGTGCAAAATTTCAGGTGAATTCCTCCAGTTGGGTTCCAAGGAAAACGAGAATGAGAGATTTGCTCACTACCTCGAGAAGACTTTTAAGAAGACTGCGAGTCTGATAGCAAACAGTTGTAAAGCAGTATGTACGTCTGTCTCTTCTAAAGTTAACATACCGTACTGTAAGCTTCACAGTTCAACTCCTGATTATTTCTGCTTTCTCTGGAGACCCTCCAAAGTAAAGCTTTTAGATGGTGTTCTGCCAGAATGAGTCTGATATTGTGCGTTTTATCCCAATTCAGCTGTGTAGCCTCCAATATTGGTTTTCATTTCTTCCTGTTTTATATTCATACACAGATTTATTGATATTCAGAACAGGGTTCACAGTGGCAGCCTCAAAGTTATGAAATTCTGCGAGTTTGAGGCAATGCTTTTTAATGTCAGTTGAGAATTCTTGATCCTGTAATTTGATTTTAAGACTTCTTTGACATCTGGTCCCACCCATCAGCACAGACTGGGACCTTAAATTATAGCAGTGGGAGAAAACAGCTACTTACATATACTCCACATTATATTCTCCAAAAACACAAGCACGTACGTGTTGGTCTGTCTGGGACCCTGCTATATCTTACTCTACCTGTCAGCCAGTTCTGTTAATTCACTACAGAAGGATCTGATTCAAAATAATGTCCTTATTCAAAAAACTTGTTTAGTCATAGTGCAGAAAATGGAGAAGCTGAGCAATAGTCTTATCCCCATTGAGTTGTATATAATATTTAAATTCGTTTCTTTCCTTCTTCTTTCCTTCTTCTTTCCTTCTTCTTTCCTTCTTCTTTCCTTCTTCTTTCCTTCTTCTTTCCTTCTTCTTTCCTTCTTCTTTCCTTCTTCTTTCCTTCTTCTTTCCTTCTTCTTTCCTTCTTCTTTCCTTCTTCTTTCCTTCTTCTTTCCTTCTTCTTTCCTTCTTCTTTCCTTCTTCTTTCCTTCTTCTTTCCTTCTTCTTTCCTTCTTCTTTCCTTCTTCTTTCCTTCTTCTTTCCTTCTTCTTTCCTTCTTCTTTCCTTCTTCTTTCCTTCGTTCTTTTTTAATGGAAGCAATTACAGCTGGTGTATGGCATAGCAAGAGAGTTCTGGGGGTATTAGATTATAAACCTGTGTCAGTCTTCCTGTGTTCTCAGAGCACTTGTGTATTTGTGCAATAGACAGCAGCTGAAAATTTCTTCTATCCCGAAAATCGTGTAGAATGAGAGAGACACATTTTGTGGGGAGGAAAAATGTCTTTCATTATACAGATGCTTCTGGTCGGAGGAGAGAACTTGAATTTTCTGGATTGCTTGTATTAATGACAGTATGACCCAGGCAAGAATTTCCCTTTGCAGTTCCTTTATGTTAGCAGGAGTTGGAGTGGTAAGGACATCACGTTATTTATTTTCTGCTACCTCCAAAAAATCCCCACAAAGATTTTACATGAGGTTTGACAGTCATCCTAATAGAACCTACATGGAGGGAAGGATCACCGTCCCACTGAGGGGAGTCTTCTCACAAATCTGTTATTTGGAATTTTTTCCTTTTCATAACTCATAGAAGAATTAAGGATTTAAGCACTTACTTCCATACTGCAGCTGTGATGCTGGTGAATGGGAAGGGCACATGCTTGGGTGCTGTTCTTCAAGTAATTGTTCTGAGTTGTTCCAGTGCTGAATTTCTGGACGTTTATATGTAGTTGAATTTATGTTATAAATTAAAACAAAGGAGGTATTTGTCCTTAAGGTAAGATCATACTTGCAGGACACAGTTTCCATGACTTGTATATGCATGCCCACCTCTGTTTCATGGATTAGGAGAACTCTGCTGGAATTTTAGCAGTGAAAAGTTTGGGGGTTTTGGGTTTTTGGTGGTTTTTTTTTTTTTTCCATTCATATGATTTGGACCATTAATCAGAAGGGATTTCTGTCAGTAAGGATGATCACCAGGATCATCATTGTAGCTTGAAAGGAAATTCATCTGGGGAATGAAGAGTATTCACATCCTATTTTCTGGGACAAAACTAAGGAGGGAGATTATGGGTTTACAGAACATCAGCCGTAACCGGGCGAGTGTGGCACCAGATGCAGTTCAAATCCTTTTAATGACAGAAAAAGACATTGGTTAGTTTTGGTGCATAACTGACTACAAATATTAACTGGAATGTCAAACTAGGTCAGGAGGCATCTTAGAATTGTACACTGGGAAGGAAGAATGCAGAGTATTCCTGCTAAAATGTCCGAGCAATGTAATCACAGGTCTGTCAGCAGCCGTCTGTTCAATGCTTCAGATATCTTCTGCATCTCCAAGGCATCACTGCACTTGAATTAGAAGTCCTTTAAGATAGCAATTACTACTTTTTTTAATTGACAGAGCAGTCTTTTCAAAATATTAGAGCCATCCCAGTCCTCAGTTTCTTTCTACCTTAGTTTTACTTGGGGGAATGTTACCAAAGTTGCAGCCAAAGTAATACATTGCAAAAGGAAATGATGGCAGATGGCCCAGAGGGTCACTGAAGGCTTAGTTACTGTAAGGCATTTTTCAGAGAATCACAGCAGGTGCCTGGTTCAAAAATTAATTATAAACCTGCAGTGGAATTTCTGGCTGTCATCAGTCATGCTGGAGATGGCAAAATAAATTCAGCAGGTTCTCATTCTTTTTTTTTTTTTTTTTTTAATGATACTTTAATGTGAATTCCTAACCCTTGTAAAGCTATTTATATTTTGCATAACACACTTTCAAAATAGAGATTTAAGCATGCTTGTTGCAAGATCAATGCGAAGTTGCACAAGAGATGGATTTGATAAGAGAGAGCATGCAGCCTCTGGGACTGAGACAAGGCTGTGTACGGGAGGTCTGGCTGAGGGACTGAAGGAAGGAACAGCCTGCAGCTCTGCATTAAGCAGTTCTCTACTTTAACTAGTTCATGGTTTCATGTGCGCAAAGGGCTCCTGCTGAAAAAAACATGTGCCAGGGTATAAGACCTCTGAAATACTAGGAGCTGGAACACCACCAGCGAAACGGATCTCTGCCCCACCCTCAAACTAAGCATGCTGACTACAGTAAAGTCCGATGACAGATGTAGGCTCATAGCATCTGTGGCATCAGATTGTCAGCCAATAAATTTCCTTATGGTAGTTCCCATGGGGTTTCCTTCTTCATAATCTGTTTACTATGAGAAAGATTACCACAAATACCCTGCAGATATTGAGACGGATAACTTTTACTTGAGAACATGTAAAATATATGAAAATGCAAACTGTGGTCAAGAGTCTGTTGCATGCACAGCTGCTGGGTAAATGTCTTCCTCTAGCAGGCAGGCCTTCCTAACCTCCTTCCCAAGAGCTACCAAAGGGGATTTGAGGAGGCAGGAGGAGAGTGGGCCCTGTGGCAGTGAAGGCTAAAAGCATAAGGGGCTGCATCACCAGCACATCAAGGGAACATAGCTGGTTTCCTTTGCTCCGTGTGTGTCAGACCTCTCTGGCAGTATTGTACCCAAGCTGAACTCCCTCAAACAAGGCCAAGGTTCACACTGTTGGGTGAGTCCAGTGATGGCTGGTGGCCGGAGCATGCAGCATAACAAGAGTTGGCTTCAGCTTGGGGTAGAGAAAGCTGAGGGGAAATTGTCGTGTTGTTTCCAGCTGTCAGAGTGTAGGAGAAGATGGAGATGCAGAGTGAAAGAAAGAGTTTTTCCATGAAAATTTTCAATTCGGTGTTGAGAAAAAATTCTTTGTGAGTTTGGTCACATGCTGGAACACATTGCCCATACAGGGCATGGGATTTCCATCCCGTGAGATGGTCACAACTCAACTGGACACAGCCCTGAGCAACCTGTTCTGACTGAAGAAAGCCCTGGTTTGAGCAGATGGATGGACCAAATTACTTTAAGAGGTCTCTTTCAACCCAAACTATTCTGGGATTCCGCTGAAAGAGTGGTGCTATCACCTGGAAACTGAGCCAGGTGAGCTGCAACCAAGAAGGTAGGATTCTGACTGCTTCAGGAGGGGGTGTGGAGGAAGGCTGGAGAGCAGCTGAAGGGGAAGATTTCAGAGCCCTTTCCTTTCCAAGATGGCCCCCAGCCTAGGAGACAGAGTTGGAGAGCAAACATCTCATGTGCCATTTAGACAAGGATGTTTCTTCCCAGCAGCAGATGCTTCTGTTTGGTGTGCAAGTCGCCAGTGCAGATGTGCAAGTGTTTGAAACCCCAGCTGCTGTATTGTCACACAGCAGGTAAAAGAGCAGGATGTATCCACAGGTGATGGCAGAATATTTTATGGATGTGAGAAGTCAGTAGGGAGGCACAAGTGGCTGATAGGCTCTCGTGTAACACAAAAGATTGGAAACAATTTTTTGTCTTAAAAAGCGTGATTGAAATAATACCAGGCAGGTTGACTTGGTTGGCTGAGTTCAAGGAGCCTTTCTGAAGAATTTGTTGCACTCGATAGAAGGAAGGGTTTTTTACATCAGAATTTAATGGAGGACATGTCTGAATTCTTGCAAGATTAAATTTGTAATCAACAAACCCCCACATTGGGGAGCTATAGGATGACCTCCAAGGCATCAGCTTTATCACTTAAACGTACATAATTATATTTATGTTGTTACGCTGATTTTTATTTGTAAATGTGTTCTATTATCCCAGTATGGCCTCAGGCTGACTCCCATTGCTTGCAGAGCGGCAGGCTGACTGGGAAAGCCTGCCTGCATCCCAGTGAGTGTCCATTTGGGGGCAATAATCCATAAGAGCAGTTTTAGATATTGGATCCTGGAGGAGCCCTGTGGCAGACCAGAGCCAGTCGTGTTTGCAGGTTTATGGTGTGGTTGTGGTAAGAGAGTCACAATAGGTGTATTGAATCTGCTGGATTTGTTATATTTTTTGGTCTTCTGAGGTGGTTTTTAACATGAGTAGCACATACAAAGGTCTTCTCTTGCAAAGATGCAAGAATTCATTTTTGCAGTGATGAATTTTCTCGTGTAAAGAACTCATGCTTTTGGTTTTTAAACGCACGTGCAGTGCCGTAATTCTCTGTGTGGGTGATGTCAGTGATGCCAGAGAACTGCCCACCTGCAGTGACAGCTCTGCTCTGACCTCCCAGCTTAAAGGAGGAAGCTCTTCTCCAGGTGTAGCCCTTCCTCCCTCCACCTACCAGCTTGTCCCCACTCTCACCCTTTGCAATCAATCACGATTTTGCCAATTGAATGCTGCTCTGCTGAATTATTTCAATTCTTTACATTTAATTTGGTGACATGCAAAGATTTCATTGGCACGGGGTAAATGCAGTCCCTCTGCCTTGCTGATCTTTGTATTACAGAAGCACCAAAAGTTTGCTAGGCACTGCACGGCAGCAGATGATGTTAACTTTGAGGGACAAATACTGCTAGTCAAGAGGAAAGCTTCAGAAGGAGGGTACAAGGGCAAGATGTTCTCGCTGGACAGTCTCTAGCAACTCCTACTTGAGTGCCCCATATTTGCAGCTCACTGTTTTAATGGCCTTTAGAAGGTCACATGAATAGACGTAGGTAGTGTCATTTCCCTGCTACGCTGTCCTCTTAAATAAAACTGGGAAGAGCGAGCTGTTAATGACTGAGAGAACCAGGCCCCTGGGGGTCTGCTGTTACCCATCCATGAAGGCTATGACTGGGAGTTTTCTGGTGCTTAGTTACAAAATGCACTGAGGCATGAAATAGCCTCCAACTTTGTACACACTGCATCATACTTATTAGGGTATATGTAATTATATGTAATACATTGACCCGTCAGCATCTGACGTTGTTTCGTATCTTCATGTTCACCCTCAAAGCTGTCCCTGGACCTGCTTTTGGTTGAGGATTCTTTTTCCTGTTTGTTTTTAATGATCCTACCTTTCATATTCCTTACAGAGATGATCTTTGTAATATCCCCACTCATTTTTATGTCACCCGATTTTCCTAGCATATTTTTAGTCTTGCAGTAAATAAAATGCATCTTTGCCCCTTCCGTCAGTCACAGCAGACTTGGATGGGTTTTGTCCCCTATTCCTCATAGCTTCATTGAGGCTGGGAATAAAGCAATTTAAACGTAGCCAACCTCATTCTGCAGTCAATAGATAAGTGCAAAAGCATGGAAGTGCCCTTCCTTTAGGCAATATATTAATTCCCACAGCTTCCTCAGTCCTATATTTCAGTTTTGTGGAGTTTATACAGAGAAAGCTCGCCCTCAACCAGTCAGTTCCTCTATGTGTGCTCAGTTCAAGTATTTATCTCAGTTTTGTGATACTTTTGTCGACCTCGGTGCGCTTTCTTCATTCACTACCTTATTTCTCTCTGCCATTTATCCCTTGGTACCTTTGTCTGCAAGCTTATCAGGTGCCTTCTGAGCAATTCTGTTTCAGGCAGATAACATCACCCTTAAAAATAATCTTATCTCAACCGACCCTCCTCTGTGGGTGCAACTCCTCCAATTTTTGGATCTTTTATGAGGCATGCAATGTGCAATTATCTGTTGTCTGACTTACAATTATCCCCTGGCTGATTTATAAATGTAATAAATTTAATTCCTCTGTCTCTGGACTGGATATGACTATTAGCCTGCATGTGCAATGCATCTTTATTTCTTCTCTCCACCCGTGCATTATAATTTCTAACTGATGAATATTTAATCAAGCTGATCTCCTACCAGACTTGAATATATTCTTAATACTGCACTGCTCCTCAGCTTTGTTTCCTAATAAGCTTGGCTCTTGTGTGTATCCAAGAGATAAGCAAGAATGTGTTGCTGAGTCAGCGTTTAATCCTTCCCCAGATTCTCCCTGTCGGTGCTTGCTGTGTCACCCTCTGGTCGCAGGCCAGAAGTGGCTCCTGGCTGAACCTTTCTATTCACTCGTTTTGTTTTTCTTCTCAGGTTTCAATTCTAGGCTGCCCAGATCCCAAAGTTCACGAGATCGCATACCAGTACGGAAAAAACGTTGGCATTGCTTTTCAGGTAGTGCTTTTGTTGAAATAAGGGGAATCTTCACTTTTCCCAAATGCCTTAGAAACTGACGTGGGCTGTCTTAATTCTTTCTATAAATGTAATTTTAACAAGGATTTAAAAAAAATGCCTTAAGCTGATCTTTATCTCCTCGCAGCTAATAGATGATGTGTTGGATTTCACATCGTGTGCTGACCATCTTGGGAAACCGGCAGCAGCAGATCTCAAGCTTGGGTTAGCCACAGGCCCTGTCTTGTTTGCTTGTCGACAGGTAAGTTAAAGGGAACACATTGACCCCAAACCAAAAGCGTACTGCCAGAGCGTACTGCCAGACCCTCTTCACAGCCAGAGACCCAGCTCACATGCAATCACTTCTACAGTGTAAGTGATGAACACGACCTGGGCATGTGTGAACAATCGGTGCATTAGTCTTTTGCTGCCCTACATGCCCAGAGTTTGCAAAGGTGCAGGTACTCAGGGAGATTTTCTGCACATTGGCTGCTTGCTCATGTTCTTTCCCCAGTCGCCATGTTCTCCCTAGGCTGCCTATGTAACCTTTTTGCCAAGTTCTAGGCCTTGTATCCATTCTGGAGCACAGCTGAAAACATGAGAAGCTTTCCCTTCTTTACAGTTGTGCTGCTGGAGATAAATGTGAAAGTAGTTTGGATAAGTGGAAGGAGTACATCAGTAAGTTTAAAATTGGTCAAGATTTTTAGTGGCATGAGAATGATTTAGAGGAGTAAAAAGGAAGCAGAAGTACTAGCAGCACCAAAAGAAACATAAAAATTGGTAGTAATCCATAGAAGGGAAAAAGCCTGGTTTAATGCACCTTGCTCAGGCTTCTGCTTTACCTGAGGAAAGATTTGGGACTTAGAAAGCAGTCCTTCCTTCCAAGCTCCACGATATGCTAGGTGGCACAACCAGTTCCAGTCAGAGCTCTGGACTGTGTTCTCTCAGTGGAATTGCACAGAGCTTGAGATGGGAAAAATTTTAAACAATTTATTTTAAAAATACAACCTTCTAACATTTACTGTCCCCTCTTTCTTAACAGAAAGAGCCCAGGGGGAGGCTGGAATGTATGCATGTGTTTGTTTCCTCATCCTTTGGGCATTTACAAGGACATGCATCTCAGGAACGACAGGAAAGGGAGGAGTATCAGCTGCTTGGGAGTGCAGCCTGATGCGTGCTGAGAACAACCCCCTCCATGTGCTCATTTCTTCCCCATGGACGTGTCATAGGGCACGCAGGCTTGTTGAATTACTGCAGAATTTGTTAGTCAGCAGCAATTGGAGTTGTCTGGAGGGACAGTGAGAGACAGAAAGAGGGTGCAGTTGTGTCATGGGGTTTTTTTTATCTACTTGTATGGAGACGCAAGGATGTAGTACAAAGACACTGACCAGGACTTGGAAGAGAAAGGGTGACTGACCATCTTTTGGGTGTTGAATATCACAGTGTTTCAATTAAAATTATTCTTTTAAGAATTTGCTTGGGTTTGCTGCTCGTCTCTTTCAGGCTCACTTATCACTGAATTACTTGTGATTTGATAAATAATATGGAAATACAGAACAACCTATCCGCTTCATTTTAAAGTCTTACTTGATTGTCATCGGTCACTTTTAAACACTTCTACTCATTTGTATCTGATAGATGAGCAGTGTAAGTTCTTGCACCGAAAGGTAACTTGGTCGTCTTGCAAAGATTTCCTCATGAAGCGGAAGGCTTTGCTGAACATTTCCTGCTGTTTTCAAGAAACTAGAAGAACAGCACTACAGACTTAAGTGATATATAAACAAAGTATAAGTGCTAAAAAGAAATCTGGAGCTAAATGCTTATCTGTGCCGCTACTGAAAGCTGTTTCATCTATTTTTATCTGAGAATAAAAAGTCCTGAGCGAGGACTTGAAGATAGTCCAAAATGAAATTGTTACTTATAGGCTGTCTCCTCTTGGAATGAGTCTTTCTGCTGTCCTGCACACCCTTTAATTTATCTGGCAGTCCTCACATTGTCTTGCCAACAACCGCACTTCTGCTTTGAATGTTGTCCGGCTCTCAATTGATGGCCTTCTCTTCTTGTCCTCCGTCCTCTGCTGAGATGCATTTCTTTGCACTACAGTGTTGAGTGACCTTAATACAAAAACATTCAAGCTCAACATAAGACCTGTCTGTTTTGTGTTTCAGGTCGGTTCATACCATGAAAAAGTCATTTCTTTTTTTGAAGAAATACACTGCTGTGCACTACTTCTTGAGTTACTCTTTGAGTGGTGCAGCTGAAGAAGGAGGGTTTATTTTCATTACAGCCAATCTTGTCAAATGCTCATAAAATACTCTTCATATCTGTGTCACTGCTAAAAATAGCTTTTCATTACAGGTTTGGGAATTTTTATATTCTTTGCAGCTTAGGTATAAAAAGCAAACGTGTGTGAATCCTCTATCACTGTAAATACAGATAATCTGAACGTTGCAATTAACTTGTCATTTCATGGGAAGAAAGCTGGAATGTAGGGAAAGCCGGCTGTGAGTCACCAATGAACCTTTAAATGCATCCTTCACAGTGAGTGCCTCTGAGTAACAGAGAGGTGTCACAACAGTGAGGGATATCACGCTTGTTCCCTAACAAGGAGTGCATAGATCTGTGGTTTCATAACCATGGTTGTGCAAGGAAAGCAGGTAACTGTGTGAGTGTGCTACAGTATATCTGTAGGGATTACAGTAGTACGGAATGGCAGCTGTACTTCATTTCTTTTCCACCTTATCACAGCCAGCTGCTGCATGGAGAACTACTCACAAGCAGTACAAAACTTCTCGTTCTGTGCTTAGTTTCCAGAAATGAATGCCATGATAATGAGACGATTCAGTAAGCCAGGAGATGTTGAACGTGCTCGGAAGTACGTGTTGCAGGTAGGAACGGTGTCAGATATTTCCTTCCTGAAGGGCTGAAGTCAGTCTGAATTTCACTGTGTCTGAAGCAGAACAGCAGTTGCATTATTTGAATAGATGTTCAGAAGCATGTGAGGTATGTGTTGGTGCCATGTTGGTGCCCCACAGCTGCCGTACTGGCACGGTGTTTTAACAGAAATGTGAGTTACTGGGTTGAATAGATTGTCGGGTTTTTTTAATCCTCAAATAGCATAAAATCTCCCTAATAAAAACAGAAAGCTCGTGCATTAACTCAGCTCCTTCAGTTGAAGAGTCGCTGTGTGCAGTGACTGATTTAAGCAGCAGTAATGACTGCAACTGAAGTGCTCACTCCCGTTTTAGTTGACTGATGTGAAAAAGAGTGAATAGTTGTGCAGAATTAATACATATCTACTCAGCACAGCGTGAGGGTTTTTTTTATGCTTCTTTTTTTGGACAGGAGAGAAGGGGTAAAGCAATTAGTTTCTAGTCCTACTGAATAATATCTTGCTGATACAAGTGTTGTTTTATGAGCATCATTAATTTTAGTGCTGGTAAGTTTTGGTGTTTTAAGATTGAATGGAAGATTGAATGGATACAGAACGAATCCTCTTCCTTATATCTTCAGCACATAGCTTAGTGTTCAGGGTACTGACTTTAAAACTTGTAGAACTACTCACTGTAATTATAAGGGGCAAAAGACAGGAAGGGGCTGCTCAGTTATCCATTGTGTTTAATTTTCTCCCTACATAAGAGTGACGGTGTGCAGCAAACAACCTACCTCGCCCAGCGCTACTGCCACGAAGCGACGAGAGAGATCAGTAAACTGCGCCCATCCCCTGAAAGAGAAGCCCTCATTCAACTGACAGAAATGGTACTCATGCGAGACAAGTGAGAGAACTCCTTCCACTCGTTCTGGCAGCTACTTACCAGACTGTGCCTACATTTCCTTCAAGTGATTTGCTTCCAACGCAGGCTACCAAAAATTATTTTTTTAAGAAACTTTTGGGGTTTTTTTTTTGGGGGGGTGGGAGGAGTTCTACTTTCTTTTTCTAAAAGATAAAAATAAAAAAATGGAAGTGTTTTATTGCAGGAAGCCACACAGTTCAGAGCAAATCAGATCGTGCTGTACAATCGTTTTAGTGGGGGCTATTAATTGTGGGGTAGGGGAAGATGTTTACATGTTGATGCACAAAGGCCACAATGAGAATAAATATAAATTAGTGTATGAAAATTGAATTTGCTCCAAATTTCATTCATTCACAACAATAAAGAGAGCATGCATGTTGCTATCTGTTAAACACCTGTGGAAACATAGGTGGTTTGAATGCTTCCCTGGCTGTTAAATTACAGAATTATGTGGAATTGTATATAGGGGAAGAGATTATAATAACAGATTGTATGTAGACTTGAATAGATTGTACATGTAACTAGTTTCCAATTCATAATGAAATACAGGTGTGTTATTGGTTGTTACTTGCTAGCAGTTGGGAAAGTAGAAGGTTTAGTATTTCAAACCCATGCTACAATGAATGATTCAACAGCCAGTCAAAGCTTCAACTCCATCATCTTCCATCACTCATTTACAGAGAATATCCAATGCCCTCTCCCTAGAAGACTGCTTTGAAGTCACAGACACATTCCTATTACAGTAATTATCCAGTACTACCACATTCCTTTTCAGGTTATTTAAGCCACAGTATTTGCAGAACAGAAGTATCACCTCTAGCTATCTCTGCTTGTTATCCTTTGATGCAAATGGCTAAGTGCGTTGCTCCATCCCAGGTAAAAAGAATCCTTGCCCTGTTCTGGCTGTTTCCCCTCTGTCAGATCTGGAGGACAGCCCCCTGTCTCCACTCAGCTGGGCATGTCCAGATACGGTTTCCACTGAGAAATGTCAGTTACAGACAGTGTCAACTCATTCTATCTAGATAACTAGGTTCAACAAAGAACTGTTGCTACAGCTTATACTGGAAGAAAAGAACTTTTAGGAGTTGGTATAAATGGGTAATTCAGGTTTCATATCTAATTTATTTGCCCTCTGTCAGTGATAAAGTCATGTTACAAACATTTGCTTTTTAGTACATTGCCTGGGATAACACAGCCATGATTTTGCTACGTTAGCATTCCAAACTTCTTTGTCAAGCCAACCAACAAAGTAATGGACAAGACCTTTGGTTCACTTATATATTTATGAATGGAAAAAGTCATAATGTAAATTTACTTATTAAAAAAACTTGGGTACAAATTACACATACATAAGACCACCCATTTTTTGATTCACATGGACACCTTAGACCCAAACAACTCATTGTAATAGACTTTAGTGAGAATACTCCAGGTAAAGATTACAACAATTGGAAGCATCTTGGATTTTTAAAAAAGTATATTTCAATACATAAGTTTGTATGCATGCTTTAAACAAATATAGTTCAAGAATGAGCAAAGAGTCTAAACAAAAAGTAACATGACCAGCACTAACATTAAACTTCTCATCCAGATTTTAATATGTTAGTCTAACGTAGTGTTAGTTACCATGCTGTACTGAAAAATGTAATGGCACAATCTGAATCATGGTTCATTAAATATTATACCCTACTTCCCCAGAATATTTAGGCTGGTCATAAAATTAACAATGCGTAAGTAAATAAGTATAACCAGTTATAGACAGTTGCTTGTTTTACAAATTGCCATCAGGTAAGACATACTGCCCCCAGAGACTCAGAGAGATGGACATTCAATCATACCATTAAAACAGTATGGCCTGAAGAAATGGGCACATGTTTTGAAAGTATATTAAGACAATTCTGTTAGCTTTTAGTTACCCCTTGTAAATAATCATGGTATGACCGAGTACAAGACCCAACTTGTAAAAGCAAAGGAATTTAATCGGCATAGTGCATGATTGATTCCACATAATTCCCAGGAAACAAGCCGGTTACTCGATTGCAAACTCCTTCATACCAGCCGTCGTCGTTCTTCTTTATCACATAAATGATTGCACCCTCCATAAACGACAGCTCGTCGTCTTTGTCCTTTGTATAGTCATATATAGCAACAACTGTGGATTGAACAGGGAAAAGGTTAGCATCGTGTTAATAGCACCACTCAGTACGATTATATTTTGGAAGGACTTGTTTGCCATCCTGGGATTTTCTGTACTGAATTCACAGTTTTCCTGTTCAACATCAAGTCCAGAAAGTGACATCTCCCTTTTCTTGCAGTCTTGACCGCCTGTAAGCAGTGGGTGGTGACTGCATTGAATGCTCCAAAGCCTTACGGTGTGGGTAAGTACCGCTGGCTGTGCAACAGTGTACCGCAGTGCAACAGTGCGGGTGGCCACCTCAAAGCTGGATTATGAACTGGGTGGGTCTATGAACGTGGTGCTTGTTTCTGCTCTGACTGCCTCAAAGGCATTCAGTTCCCTGCATATCTTGACTAGAGAAAGCCTAAAGAAAAATCACCCTGTAGAAAAAGACCACTAGGAACAGTTTTTACACAGTAGCCCCTGCAACTGTACAGTGCATATTTCAGTGCATGACCATATATATAATCATCATAGAATTGCTCAACGATTCTGTGATGATGCACAACCTTGTAAACATAGCTGTACAGAAGTGAATTATTTCCTGCATTTGCTACAGAGTTTCTACACAATAATAAGCTTTGACATTACTTTTAAAGGGGCTGCAATGAGTTAAAGTTACTATAGGAAAAAGAACGAGGGAATTTTTAACAGCATTCACTTATTTTACGGTAGCTGCCTGGTAAACTCTCACTAACCTCCCACTTACTGTGTGCCATCAACAAAGCAGAGATCTCAGTGAGGAAAGACCACGTTGCCACCTGTGCTACTGGAATTACAGAATACTGCTACGAATACACAAACTTTGGACATCTCTGCCATCAGTCAATTTAATACATTTTAAGAATCCACTATTCTACGTGATGTATCATCCCAGAAACCTGAGTCTTACTGCCTGGCAACTGATGATGGAATATGTCAGTTCCTTACATCCCGTGAGTGCACCCCGCATGCAGTGCAGCCAGCAGTGAGGACGGAACACAGCAGCTCAACCGCCGCTGCCAAGACGGTACCACAGACGGTACCACATTTCGTGCACGTGACAGTACCAGCCAGAGCCTGAGAAAACTTGCAGCACTGCTGTTGACAAACTGGTCACTGTCCTAACAAAGACAGCTCTATGGGCAGGAAATCAGTTATTCATGGGAAAAAATGTTTATTATATGAGTTTATGTCTAAGCACAGTTACAGTCTGCTGATGCAGACTCACTGGTATGTCTCACAGACTCACAGAACGGTTTAGGTTGGAAGGCACCTAAAAGCCCATCCAGTTCCAACCCTTGCAATGTGCAGGGCTCTCACGCAGCAGCTTAGGCTGCCCAGGGCCCCATCCAACCCAGCCTCGAGCACCTCCAGGGACGGGGCACCCCCAACTCCCTGGGCAACCAGTGCCAGGGCCTCACCATCCTCTGAGTAAGAAAATTTCCTCCAAGCATCTAACCTAAATCTCCCCTCTTTCATTTTAAAACCATTCCTCCTTGTCCTGTCACTGTCTCCATGGATGCCTCACTACATTTCACAGCAAAAAAGTTTCATGGCCTGCTCTAGCTGGCTTTCCAGCTTGACTGGAAAGAGAACAGAGCATGGACCTCCTGGGCTTTGCGCAGCACCCTTTCCAGATGACTGCTCAGCAACCCTGAGGTAGCTGCAGATGCAGTCCAGCAGCTCAGCAAAGATGAAAAGCCACTGGATTCACATCTGCTTCTCATAACTGTTTTGCTGTGGTTTTTTTATCCCTTCATTCTAGAACGCTTGAAGATACTTTATAATGCTTGAGGATATTTTATATATCCTTCTTTAAAAGGATTATATTTTATCACATCAGGTGTAGCCACTGACAAACTAAGAACAGAATGCTTCGAGCTCTGGCTAGCAGGGACAGTGACTTTACATCAGACCAAGCTTAGTCATCCATCCCCTTCAGATACCATTAATCCCCGGTGCTGCAGGAACACAGTTGCAGCCCTTCCTACCTTTCTCTATGTAGTTCTTCGGTGCCCAGGCAGGATCTCCATCCGCATAGGGATCACTGTACTGCACAACAGCAGCCTCCTCGTCCTCGTAGTCCACGGGGGGTGGGGGTGGAGGTGGGGGGGAGTCATCGAACATTGGCATCTCGTCGGGGGGCGGCGGGGGGGGAGGAGTCGGGCTATCAGCAACTGGAAACGTTGGGAAAGTTTTTTTTACATGAAAACCAGCGTGCAGATATAAACAAACCTGAGGCTGTAGACTGTAAATAAAAGGGGAGGGGATGACAACACACACAGCATGCGCTATAATACCATGCACTGATTAGAAACAGAGGCTTTGTATTAACAGCTACGACACGCAGCTACGTTCGTTATTAGTGGTCAGATCTATGTAGAGATGCTACTAGAGTCAAAGCACATGCTGCAGCAGGGCATAAGCTGAACGCCAGCAGCGGGCAGCCCTGCTCGCCGGCCATGCTGAGGGCTGGCTGCAGCGGAAGCTATGGGAGCACTGCGAGCAGCACCCTCTGAGCCGGGCAGCAGCGGCTGCTGGCCAGCCAGCAGCACAATTCGTTCTGCACAAAGCCTTTGCCTGCACAGTCACTTTCATTTGCTTGTGAACACTGCTTCTTTGGACTCCTTCTACCAGAGCTAGCCCGAAGAGGGCAAAAAGATCTGGTACAGATGACAAAGAAGGGACAAGGCTGGGCTTCAGATTTACCCAAGTGGGAGAAAGCCAAGCGATCTTTCTGCGGAAGAAAAGCTTTGCACTGATCAGTATCCTGCAGACTGGCCTGTGTGTATGCACACATCTCCATGATTCGGTTAACAAATGGAAAACTACAACAGGCAGCTGCTGCTCTTTGGGAAAAAGTGCTCAAGGAATTAAGTGAATAATCCAAAATGTCAAATCCCTGCCCTGAGACTCTCCAATGAGCACAATTACAAGTTGCTTTGGGAAAAGGAAAAGAGAAAGGCATTATGGAACAAATCACTCTTCCAAATAGTTCTTAGTAACATTCATAGCAGCTGGCAGCACAGGGGGGAGAGAGATCTCAGTGCGAGACACCGAGCTGCCCATCTCATTCCCTGGGTCTGGGGCCACTACACACAAACCTGGGTGGAAGTTATTGTAAGGAACCATCACCGAGCTCAGCACTGCTGTATAGGCACACAGATTTAATGACAAACCATCTGAGAGTCTGCATATGAAACACAGACACAGGCTGAAATCCACTGCTCTGAGAGAGTGACTGAAAGAGCAGGGCATGTGCGCCAGAACACTGCTACCTTTAAGAAAGACAAGCTGGAAAGCAAGGAAAGAACACAGCACAGAGCAATGCTCTAACTATTGCCAGTTCCATTTGGTCACTTTAACGCCCTTCACTTCTGCCTGGCCACTACTAACCAGTAACTAACCTTTGGTCCTCAGCAACACAGCTCAGTGCAGTTCTCAAGTTCTAGCTGTGCCAGAGAGGCTGTGCTGTGATGGTGGAAGGCCACAGCCCCCCAAGGCGCTGCTGTCACCTCAATCACAGCTCCCCACGGTGCGGCTAGCCGAGCTCCGTGCCCCACAGCCTGGAGTCAGGAGGCGGCTGCCACTGTGTTAGCAATCCCTTTTCTATACAGAAACCCACTGATGTCACTTGGAGACAGACTAACAAAGTCTCTGTCCAACTGAGCGCTCTGTCTTGCCTGCATTACTGAGCAGCACTCACGGGCAGGCTTCCTTATTACACCACAGGCACATGACAGCACTATTTATTAATAAATGGGGTTTGTGTGCTCTTTTCAGCACATCTTTCACGAAATGTACTCCTACCCTTAGTATCCAGCTCCAGCCAGGAAAAGAAAAGTATTGAACAGCAATCCTTCGAGATGCTGAGAAATCCTTACCTTAATAAAGGCTGTATTTATTCAACAGTGAAGATGCTTATTTGACAAGAACAAAAGAGGGCAGGAAATGCGAGCGTGGAAGTGCCAACACACACCCTAACCAAAATGCTGTGCTCACACTGCGTGTTTTGTGGGAAACGTGTACAACAATTCAACATCACATTTACACAGGGGGAGAAAACAGAACAGAAAATCAGACAAGTGTCACCCCAGGGATGTGTCCCCACCTCCGG
Source organism: Gallus gallus (assembly GCF_016699485.2). Taxonomy (NCBI): domain Eukaryota; kingdom Metazoa; phylum Chordata; class Aves; order Galliformes; family Phasianidae; genus Gallus; species Gallus gallus. Next base: position 15,998,011 of record NC_052533.1, on the reverse strand, counting down.
ATTGTAACCTGGACGTTGCCTGGTTCTGAACTCAGCCAGGCAAAATCAGGAACAGCATTAATTTTTCTAGGGGAAAAAAGTGGCATACAGAAACACTCTAAATGAGGAAGGGTACAGGGACCAGACTTAACAAAGCTCCAAACTGAAGCATCTTCTCTAGCTTGTGTTCACATTCCTGTCGTTAAATGGGGCCCTGCAGACTCGTCTTTAACAGACCGGGTGTGAGAGTGCAGCAGCTGACAGCCAGTCGCTGGTCCCTGGACACACTGCTAAGCCTCTCTGCAGGAGACACCCACAGCTTGGGCACAGGGCGCAGGAAAAAAGAACAGGCCTTGAGCATTTTCTAATCCCTTGCCCTAGAAAAAGTCTGAAAGGAGTCCACGGCGTGCACAGAGGACGCTTTCTAAACCCACCAATCTTTATGAAAAGGAAAAAAAAAGACTTTTTCCATAAGAGACAAGCCTACCCATGTCTCTGTAACTCCACTCCCTGTGATTGTGCTGTAGAAAACAAGACAGATGAAGGTCCCCTGCAGCCAGTTCTGCTGAGTGTGTGCACAGCTGCCACATACACTCCCACCTCCGAAAGGAGGCAGCAGCAGCTCAAAGCCATACTCATTAGAGAACTTTCAAACCCCAGAGACTATTAAAGAAAGAAAATAAACAGGCCAACTCCTAGACCAGGTTTCAAGCTATTTTCTGCTGCAACCTCATTCACAAGCCAGCTTTAATTTTTGTTGTGACACAGACAAATAAGTCTGTCCCTTTCACCTCTGCTCTCCCAAGTGCTGTGTTATCTCCAGGAAGACAATATTTGGAACAATTCAGAAGCAGGTGTCAATTTTTTTCAAGTTTATCTGCAAGTGAAGACGTTTTGTACCTTTCATCTTTAGTACGTCCACCTCTACACTTCGCATTTTTGGGAAGGTATGTCAATTTTGTGGCATGCTGGTCTACATAAACACAATTCTTAGCATTCACCTAACGTAACACCAAAACACCTTCTTTCAGAATAGGAATCACAGAGATGCTTCTTACACCTGGGGAAATGCTCACGATATGAGCTCTAAGAAGCTCATATGGGAAGCTGCATAGCAGCACTGATTGGCGCTGAGGGCCCCCCAGCACATCTCAGAGCACCACTGCACAGTAACCATCCCTGAGATTCTAGCAGACTCCACCATGATTCCCGAACGCCTCAGAGGAACGTGCTATTTTATGCCCTACCTGCACTGTATTCTTTCTGTTGTTTACAAAACAACAACATTCTCCTGCAGCAAAGATGAACCCACAGCGGGAGCAAGACTTTACCCCTGCACTAGCATTCGGGATAGGAACACTCACCTGAAATAAATCGAGCAATAATGGTAAAAGCAGAGATAGCAGTGGAAAACAGATCACAGCCAGGGAGCATCTCTCACAAATCTATCCGCAGAGCTATGCTGCAAGCAGCTCAGTAGGGAAATCTGGCTACAGGACACAAAGCACTGGAGAATGAAAGGCGGGCGAGAGGAGAAATACCTCAGGAGCTCCTTTGTAATGGCATTAGATCATACGACTGCACATTTTCAATTGTCTGCGTGGCTCCCCAAAAACTATCGCAGCATTGGAGTCAATGATTGCACAGTACATATTTTGACAGTCTGCATAAGCCTTCTAATAAAAACTAATCAATTATCCCTACTGAAAAAGCCTCGGGCAGGATGATTCAACATGAAATTAATATTTTAATTAAGATACACTTCTACATTCAGATGAAGCAGATGCCACATATTTCACACCGTATTTCTCTAATAAATTTGCAGTTTGGAACTTAAATGGGTCAGTAATAATCATGCACATGTTATAAAATATTGACGAGTGTGCCCTTCAGCTCCAATAGCATATTGACACTACAACGCAAGATGGTATTAGCTTCTGGAAAAGGAAACAAAAGAGAGTCTGACTTGCCAGCCATGCATGCTAGAAGGAAGGAGGCTCTACCCTTTAATAGCTCAGCTTGTCCAAACTTACTGTTTTCCTGCACCCTGGCCACGAAGCCTGTGAGAGGTATCTGTGGAGTCAACTGAGGCATAGGGGGAGGGGGTGGAGCAATAGAAACTGGTAGCAAGGCACACACCAGATGGGGAAAGTCAAACGGACACAGGGGGAAAAAAAAAAAAGGAAACAAACAAAAGCAGCCGTCAGTAACGAGGACCACAAAACAAAGTACGTCAAGAACAACAAGAACACACACACAGAAGAACCTTCTTCAAGCTTGTGTTTCCAACGAGGCTGAATTCGTGGCAAGCCAATCGAGGCCCAAAAAGCAAAACCTGCCTGCATCCATCTGAGCACAAAGCAGAGCACAGCCCACAGCGGGGAGCTCCTGGGGTGTGCGCGGGGGGCTCAGGCAGCATGCAGCGCTGAGCTTCTCATTGTGCTCACAATTGCTCAGATCCAGGAGTTCTCTGAATAAAGTGTGCTGCCAGAAGAGGAGGCGGTGGTGAGAAGGATTCTGGACTCCTCCTCTACCATCAGAGCAGGGAGCTACATCAAATGCAGCAAAAGAGCACTGACACAGAGTAAAGACAGCGACTTTACAAAGGAAATGATGCTGTGATGTCAGTACTCGTACAGAGCACCTCCTGTAATTTTGCTGGGGACGGGGACAAGGGACAGCTCACAGCGTTGTTGTTCTGCATATAAAAAGGGATTTGCTGCTTGTTGGAAGGAAAATAGGTAGGTTTAGGGCTTAATGGTGTTTTACTGCAAGTTATTAAGCCCTCTGTGGTTAGAGGCACTCTGCAACTTAAGAACTGAGACGTTGTTAAGTGGCAAAGGCTTCTCGTTTCCCCTGAAGCACGGCCCTGCTCAGTGAGACACGAGATAGGAAACACTGAACCAGCACTCAGCCCCGCTGGGATGACAGCTGAGGTGTTCAGCTTTTCCCTCTGCACACAGCAGTGAGGCCTGGTGGCAGCGGGACGCGCCACATGAAGTATCGGTGCTGGTGGGACAGCAGTGAAGGTGGGGAGGAGGGAGAAAAAAGCAAACAAAAAAGAAAAAAGCAACAGAACATCAACTCATTTGTTTACAGTGCGCCTCTTCTCAGGAGAATTTCTCTTGCATCAAAACAGAGAATTCCTGCGAAGATGGGAATTCAGCAGCATAATCCAGTTGGAATCAAATTTGAAAGAGGTTCCATACTTCCAAGTAAGCAACAGTTTTAAATAAAGCCATGACTAAGATTAATGTTTGATGAATAAAAATGAAGCATTTAGTTCATTACAAAACTAATAATCAAATCAACTGAATGAGGGAAACAACCAATAAATGAGGGACAACAAACAGGTTTCTCACAAAATTGAAGTAAACATCTAAGAAAAAAACAGAATATTTGTTAGCATGAGAAGTAAAACCTTAAGGAAACGTGGAACCTAGATTTAATGTCAAGACAGTCGCATTAAAAAAATCACCAGTTACAGAAACAGAGAAAAAAAACAGTTTAAAGTAGAAAAAAATGGACCCATCGTCAAAATACTGTTCAAAAAAATTTTGACAAACAGTATTTTGAAAACACCAGAGATGTCAGACTGAGGAACAGCACCTGCATTTGAGCAAAAAATTGCTATGGAAAACTCCAAATGTTCAGAAATAGTGGTGTGCAGAGCATTCAAGGTGACTATTTCCAGAAGTCCTGTTTATTCATCAGAACACAACTGTTCGAGCAGGAGGGGGTTTCTGTCATTATGGAGAATTAATTTTGGGGAGCAGGAGTGTGGAAGAAAATGAAGAGTCAGTCTGAAAATTAGGAGTGGGAAAAAAAAAATAGATAGGTACTGTGCCTGCACAGAAAGACGTTCTTGGACTAATGTCGTACTTGTAAACCACTGAGAAAATGTTTCACCCTTATGTCTCAAATATTGTCTATGTATTCTTTCCTTAAGAATAAGTACACTATCAGGCAGCACTGGTCTGTAGAGATCATCAGTCCAAACACCAACTTTTATTTTTAAAGAAATATCAGTCTGAAGTTTAGAGTTGGCACAGCACTAGAAGCCATGCGAGCACAATCACTCCTCTACGTATATCTGGTCAAAATGATCCTTGCCATTGCCAGTAAGGAAGAATCTCAGCAAGGATAATTCTGACTGAAAACAGTAAGGAAATAGTCCCTGATCTAAACATAGCTTTCCTCCAAGATTCTACTAGATCCCTCTTTTGCAGGACTTTCTGCAGTCAACCTTGCTTGCCGTGTTCTGTGGTTAGGCAGAACCCTGCTGACTAACACCAGGCTCAGCTGCCCACCCCTCACTCATTTCCATCTCTACTATTGGTGTAAAAGCACAACGGAGCAACCTGTTCAAAGGAAAAGAGACTGAACTCTTCGTCCCTTCTCTAACAGTCAAGTTTAAAGTGAAGAACAAAAGAGAATTTTGGAGACAGAAATAGGATTTGAAAACAAGACAGAGACAGGGAGATACTGAGTAATGGGAAAAGCTTGTTTTATGAGCACTGTGCTCCGGTAGCACCCTCTCGCCACTAGTCCAGTAGTGGAGGAAGTGTGCTACAACCACATTAGGTCTCCTGCAAAAAAATCTGGTTTTAGTTTATGTTCTCCAAGCACACCTGAAATGCTAAGTATAATGTGCCCATAATTAGACAGGCAATCATCATAATTTCTCGTTGTGAGTAACAGCAAACAACTCAGGGGGGAAAAACAGTGAAATTGCATACAGTACAATCGCTGTACAGCTTAAAGAGTTTTTCTTGTTTGCTTTTCCTTCTATTTCAAGAAAGAAAGCAATAATCTTATTGATGCTCTTTGCAAATGAATTAAAATGCCATGCATGCTTTTACAATCATTTTGCTCAAAACAGTTTTTGATTTCAGAGCTCAGAAGCTTACTTGAATTTTGAGAATAAAGAGGCCCGCCATTAACATGAGGTTGAGCAGAAAATGGGGCAGTCACAGAAGGATTCCGTCTGTATGCACCAGAAGATGCTGAAGAAGTGGTAGAGTTGTGTCGCGAGATTTGCCTGGTCATTGTGCCATACTGGGAACCAGGAGCTGAACCCGGAGCAGCTGAAAAGCATTAGCCAGAGGAACCAAGGAAAAGACTTGAGCAGAGCATTACTTGGGATAGAATGCAGAAAACAGAAAAAGCCCAGAACCTGGGAATTATTTGACCACACATCACCAATAAATTAAGACAGTAACAGGAGATTAACAGAAGGCAAACATCCCTGTTATAATCAATAACGAGAAAACACACACAGGACGTAAAACAACATTCATATAAAGGGCATTTGAGAAATGCTGGTAACTACTTTGACAGTCTGGATGGGGCTGGAAACTCGGACCAGCTTCCAGCTCCTAAGCATATCTCAATAATTCTACATGCAATACCCTTTATTGAGAAGCGCACACAAAAAAATCACACATTCTGCTCAAAGCAAATGTTCTCCATTGTGAACCAAAATTAGTCTCCAATCAAATCTAAAAAATGCTCTAATAAAATAGTAAAATAAATGTCACGAGCTTCAGACACTTGGCACATTCACCAATCGTATTTGCTAGCAGTGCTTTTATACTCATGGAATTTGCACTTCTAATAGATCAGAATCACCAATACAGGCTGTCAGAAAGACATGTCACTCATTCTTCAAGATGGATACCCATTTGTACCTTCCCCATGCTTGCTGCACAAAAGCCAAGGTTAATAAAACAATTTAAGTTCTCTTTTTGCATTAACCTCTGACAGATAAATGAAAGCATCAAGCCTTGCAAACTAATGAATCTCAAACGTTGAGGTCACATGGATCAGTGCACAACTCCGCAATTTTTGAATGCAAAAATTGTTTTGCAATAAAATGTTCTGTGCTTTTAAATACATATGTATATATCTTATATAGCCAGATAAAAATATATACAAAATGCACACGCGCGGCACAGTGTGCGGTCAGAAGTTTGCAGTCCTGCAGTGCCATCCAAAGTCACTTTCGCTTAACACTTCAGTAAGAGAAAGTGCAAAGGGTTACGTGGGTCAAAGCCTCCAAAGCTGGTTTCATAACAAGATCTATGAATTTTGACCTCAGTCTGTGATAGGAAAGGGAGAGGTTTGTGTGGTTTTACACTTACTACTTTTAAATCCCTTCCCAACAGCTACATGTAATGTTTGAAGCATTTTTTCGAGATCTGTCGGCTTGTATCATAAAGTCTTCCAGTTTGGCATCTGCCTGCAGCATTACAGGATCAAACCCAAGCCACTGTGACAGCCACTTCTGCTTTTCAGTCACCTTTTTCCCACAGGATAGAATACATACATCACCCTACGCATCAGCTACCGTTTTTAAGTGAGAATGCAACCGTAGCAACTTAGTGTCAACTGCAAGAGTGATACAGCAGAATGGCAACGTTCCAGCTGATTTTGAGTTCTTTCAGATCGGACAGATTGGACCTCAGCTTTATTGGGAACAGAGATTTCAAGCAGCTAGCAGCTTTTTCTCCATACCTTGTACATTTACCTTCAGAGGCTTTAACCACAGGAAATTAGTGGAGATTAGATTTGTTTATAGGAAAAAAAAAATCACGCCAGAACTGATTTTTATGTTAAAATCATCTAGACCCCAGCACAGATGAAAAAACAGCTTCACTAAGTCCATTAGGAAGAGATGATTATTGATTATGCAGCGTGACTGCAATCACTTCAGCACTGACACAAGTCTCACCTATCAGACTGCCCATCGGGAGAGGTGGTGGCAGTGGTGGTGCTGGCGGGGCTCCAGGAGGAGGAGGAACAGAAATGTGTGCTAATAAAATAGTTTATATTCCCAATTAGGCCACGTATTTAAAAAGCAGGTAAGAAAGCAAGGGCACTTGATAGGCTTCCCAAATAAATACAAAAATTCAACTTGAGTAAACTGATACAAGCTCAGGCCCTAATCCTACAAAGGGTTCTGCATCTGCAGGTCTTTATTCCCACTTATTTCAATGGGAAGACAGATGATAGTAACATATATTCCAATTTGGACCAGTGCAGGATCAGAAACACCTGGGAAAGAGAAAGGAAAGCCTACACGTATGTAAGAAAGTGAACTAAGGAACAAATTCAACAGGTGCAATAGCAAAATTACATTGCACCAAAATTCCACTACTTCCTTGGAAAAGTTAACATAATGTGCTTACAAAAGTCACAAATAGTAAACAAGTGATAGAGATTTTTTATCACCAAGACAATCTTGCTAACAATAAATAAATAAATAAATAAATAAGGATTCTACACATTCCCACAGGTCATCATTCATAAAGACTAGAAAATATGCTTTAGACACTCAGAGATCCTGCATGGCTCTCTTTCACTGCTGTTCTATACACACCAGTTCTCCTGCTTCTCTCAGTGGTAGCTTAGCTACCAGACTGTAACAGAATAAATTGACAAGTCTGAACTCTACTACTGGCAGTTTTCTGTAGGTCATCTTCTGTATTTTATTTGAGGTAAAAATCTCTATTTACTTGTACAAACACAAGCAACTGACATTACAGCCTTAAGTTAACACTGGAAGAGTCCTTCCTACCTGGCCCAATGGTTGGCGGTGAAGGTGTAGGCACGGCAATGGGAATGCCAATACTGCTGCTGCCGCTATTCTCTCGACTGCCACTTCCTCCACTACTACCGCTATAAGAGAAAAACAGAAAAACACAAGTATTAGCACATATTTCTTACAAAAGTCTGTGTTGATAGCCATGTTTTCTGTGTGAACTCTGCTGGTCTAACTCAATTACAGATGGTCAAAAATCCACTATAAAAAGCCCTTGTCTCTACCTACAATCTCATATAGCTAATCAACTATGCAGGAAGCATCACACTCCTAATAAATGGAATTAGCTAAGCTGATGAACACCACTATGCATAAAATGTCTAATTACATGACTTCAAAAATAAAAAGGTAAGCAACCATACCAGTTTTAGGCAATGGAGTAACAACTGCAGGAATAGCTCAAGAGCCTTGCATTAATTAGAAGCAATAAGCTGGGGCTGGAAGAGTTCATGCCTAAACTACAAATAATTATTTAAAATTAATTATGCTATCAGCTGAAGGAACCTTTTCTCTACTTAGAATAGAGGCTTAGAATAAGTTTTTCCACTGAGAACAGCCACGATTATCCAAGCTGGGCAGGAGAAGGGAAGGAATAATTATCTGTATAGCCAATGCACCTTCTCACACACACATGCACACAATTTGTGTATGAGAAATTTGTTTCTAAGATAGTCTACAAGATAACACTACATGCAGGAGGCAATTTGTCTCAGTACTGTTCATATGTCGTAGGTCAGCAATACAGATTTTTACAGAACACACTCTTAGTGATCTACTGCAGAGACCAAAACATCTCTTTTCACAGAGGAATGAAAAAAGGAATCAAAGTTCAGACAACATCTGCCCTTACTCTTACCCGAGAACATTCCTTAGGCCAAGGCTTGAATTTACATGGATTAAATGGATAATATAAAGTGAACTAAGCAGTCAAGATGCCTTGAAGCCAAAACGCCATTACTTTCACCCATTCACGTTAATGATGAAGTACCCAGTGATTTTACAGTTTATTTACCATTCCTGGGTAGCTACAAATCATTCTAACATTTCTTAAGAAAATAATACTGTTACAGAAAGAGAATCTGTGATCTGAAATGGAAGCCAATATAATTCCTTCAAAATTAGTGTTCTGTATGCTGAAGACCTTGATCTTGTCACCATGGTTGCAGCTGACTTTCTAACTGCAGTCTACACAAAATACAGACCTTGTGAGACAAGAGTAGGGAGCACTCACAGGAGCCAGCTAAACAGATTAACAAGATCTTCACTGCATCCAGATTTAGACACTATTTAATTCTGACAGTATTTCATGAACAACGTGTCCAAAATACCCTCAATCCCTAATTAGTGACCAATTGTGTTTAATTGTCTATGGGGTGTTAAAAAAAAAATAAGGAAGCAGCTCTCTGAAAAATAACCTACCATTTTATTTTTAGCTACTCTGAACTCTTTTGTCTGCTTTTTTTTCCTGCAGTTTTGAAAGTTCTGATACCGTCAAACTGAGGAAACCAAACTCACTCAAGAGGCTCGAAGAAAAATCTTGCAATTTGAGAACAAATTTACATGATAAAAAAAAGAACAAAGTACACACAGATACCTTTCTCTCCTCAGGACACACTACTCTTTCATCAAAATCCTCCAGCATGTGGAAACAATTGGCTAATGCCAACACCTGCTTTGTGAGTAAGCTTTACATTCCACTTCTATCATGCAAGCACTGATTACAGGCATTAAGTTTTAGCCAAAAGAAAGCAATCAGCTCTTTCAGACTACCTTCATCACAGTGTATAATCAAGAGAATTTCCCCTTTGCAACTAGTGGACTTGAAAATAACAACAAAAAAACTATTCCATAAAGCGTAACTGCATTTTAGGCAAAGGTTAGCAAGGCAGCTTTTAACCCAGTACAGTAGGACTCATCACTACTTGACTTCTCAACCGCATAAGTTTTGAAGGTTTGCTTATTTTGGGGAAAAAAGCACCACAGAACAAAACAAATGGAGTCTGTGCTGCCAACAGCACTAAGCTTCAAAGCTTTTCTGTGACTTTCAGTAAGCAGCAGCGTGCCAGGCAGGAAGGAGTGTGAGTGAGAAAAAACACTCTACCTGTGTGTTCTTGGTCTCTGGTTCAAGGAAGCTGTTCTCCCCGGGCTGTGCTGGCTGCCCAGTCTGGCAGGACTGGTCATGTAATCATTAGGGACCGTTGGTGGTTTGACTGGCTCCAGGGTTTTGTAAGGAGTATTTCGCCTGGTTAAGAGAAAAAGATTCGAAGACAGAAAGATAAACAATCAGTAGATTAAAAGGATAACTGCATGAAGTAGCGAAGCCACTTGTTTTCTTCCGTTTTCACATGACACCACAGTGGCCCACATTAGAGTATATTAAACAAATTCCACCAGGGAGAGGTGGTGAAATCACCTTCAACTCTCCAAAGTGCTCTTGCGTAGAAAGATCCACACAAGTTGGCCTAGAGCACAAACCTATTAAAAAAGCCTAAGCTAAATACATCACCAAAAATATATGCTTTGAACTCCATACCATACAGCAGTTACACCTGTACCATATCCCAGGGTTATCTTTTAATACACTGCATGTGAGCAATTCTTTCCCTTTTAACAACGTCTTCTTTCTCCCTCTCCCCTCCAAATGCTTAACCATCCTAAAAGCATTCTTGGCTGAAGGTATTCAACTCATTAAGACAGGAGTAAGTCCAAACTATTCACAGAACAAGTTACATTTGCAATCATCAGTGCTCTTCCTAGCAGCACTGTTTTATGCTGTAATCAAGCATATCACTTAAGCAGATCTTTAAGCACTTCACAGATCAGCCTCATTGTCTCTATTCTACAGACACAGAAAGTGAAGCTCAGAGACTTCCAAGGTCACTGAGCAGACTGCATCAACTCAGAAATGCAGCACGAATCTTTCGAGATCTATTTACCCACTCCGTTTCTGCCTTCAGAACAGTGTGTGTATTGTACTGAGCTGCAGAGCTCTTCGGTTCTCACCAGTTACCAAGAGATCCCTTGCAAGACATGGAACTTGGCAACACACCAGCTAAGCAAAAACAAAAATAGTAAACTACTGGCATTTAATCACTTGTTCCATTGCTGGTTATAACCAGGCTGTTAAGTTATACTGTTTCACAGTATTTTAAGCAATGTATCTACTTCCTTTTTACAATGCAGAACGCAACAGTACTTAATTTTAACTAAAAATTTAACTATTAAAAACTCTCTTGAGGAGAAAATTGGAAATACCATATTTGTTTGTATGAACAATGGTGTTTGTAAATTAGTTTGCCCATGTAAAGAACTGCAGATGACTCTGATGTGCAGACTGCCACCACCTGTAGACCCGCCAGAAGAGATCAGTCATGGGAAAAATAAAGTGACTTTGTATTCCAGTTGTAAGAGATAAAGCTCTAAATACCACCAAGTGAAATAATAAGCACAGAAGATTTAAAATGTGCTTCCAACAGAAACAACCTTGAAAACTAACATTCTGAAGTATTCTATCTTGGAATGCACTGGCAATAAGAAATGCAGCCTCTCGGCTCGATAGCACTATTTATTTTGCCCATCCAATTTCAATATCCTATCAAAAGCAAACCCTGCTACATCCTCAGGCTCAGCTGAACTCTGGTTTCTCCTTGTTCTCCTCAACTTCACTGAAGGACTCAAACTCGCAAGCACAGAGAAGTAAAAATTAATTTCTCTGTGCCACGTAGGTCCAACCCATCCTTCTGTTTTTCTGCCAGTCTTGCATGGCAGAGGAGAGCATCCCTTCCCTAACACAGCAGTGCCAATGCCCAGTGCCTACTGCCACGGGGGAGCTAAAAGCAGCCCAAGGCCATGCTCTGCTCCAGGTCCCTCATGGTGCAGCTGCTCCCTCCAATCAGCTTCTCCACCTCCAGCCTTTCACTCACTTTGTCCCCTGTGCAATGCTCCCAGCCGGAGCAGCCCCCCAGAAAGCCTCTGCTCCTGTTGCTCATTCATTTCACAGCTCAGGCAGTTTCTGAGCAAGACTCTTTCCCAGCATCACTTTGGATCACCCTGCCCTTGCCTTGGAAGGATAGGCTGTACACATACTTCAGGGCCCATGTTAGACATCAAGCTTGTTCTGATTTTACATGCTTATCTCTGTTTTCTGGATGAAAGGGAGAAGAGCAGCATCCTTGCAGTTCCTAGCGCTTTTTTTCTGCATATATTAGGGAAAACAGTCATGCCTATGATATTTAATGCTTTGGCAGAACATGGCTGCTCAAGACAAGAGCTGTACTTTCTGAACAAGAAGGGCAGATAGAAATCTCTGTTAGGAATCCATATTATTCCTTCCCCTCAGCCAACTGCTGTTTTTCGTCAAGCTCATCTGGAAATGACGTTGGGCTGATTAATCCTTATCAGGCATCAGCTGAGGCAACCGAACAGCTCTGGCTTGTTCAGGAGTATGAGAGACTGCTCAGCAGTCTGTCAGCACTGCTGCCACACTGGGGGCAGCCAGGAGGATGTAAAATCCTACCCAGCTTCCCGGGCTGATCAACAACAACAACGCTCTCTCAGCTGGGATAAGAGGGACAACTGGAATGCTGATTTTGTGCCCTTGAGCAATGATTTTCAGAAAACATGCTGAGGAACCCCCTAGGGTAATTTTTCTGTAGAATACACAATAAACACTACCATCCTGAAGCAGCAAAGCAGCAAATCAGGATTAAAAATCACTAAGTCTTTGACAAAAGCAGTTGCTGCTCCTAATTTTCCTTCGCCATTTCTCCAGTTCTGTCTCATTACTCCTCATTTCTCCCAGCTGCCCAGCTCTCCCAGACAACGTGCCTGAAGCTGACACAGCCACAGCAGCCAGCTTTAAAGTGCCTCAGTCATCCACAGCATAAAGGAAAGCCTAAGCATGACAAACAGGTAGAAGACCTTGTTTCAGATGCCTTCTCAGCAGACAAAGCCCCACCGCACGTGCTCTGAGCTGTTCAGGTATTCACGCTTCGGTCCCTACCAACAAATTCTTGCTGGCATACAGTGATAAGCAGATTTCACTCCCCACAGGTCCAGAGCAGAGAAATTGATGATATGGTAGGGAACTGGTCACAGGGAGGCTTGGGAAAAGCAAAACCTTTCCTCATTTAAATGTAAAAATAAAAATTCACGAGCCAGTGAGAATCAGTGTTGCCAATATGTTAATGATGCCATGAATTTTGCTTAGATAATGCAACAAATATGCTATCAGCAGCCATGTCCTATCTCTGTAATAATGAAAAACAAGCAGACAAGAACTTCAACAATGAAATCTTTCCTCCACTGAAGTTAAAACCTTATTGATATTCTCTCATATTATCCAGGACTTCTGCCCAAAATTCGGGAATAACAATAGCTACTCATTTATCCATATCTGCAATAAATCTGCTCCCCCATGAAAAGCAGTTATTTCAAAAGGCCACCATGAAAATATGAGGCAGTGTAGCTGAAAGGGTTTACACAGCAAAACTAATTGTGTTATTTCCTAAAGGCAATCAGAACTGCTGTCTATCCACCTCTTTAAGAAACATCGACATCGGCGCATTTAAAGCTATGTCTTACACAGGCAGGACTGAGCACTACTCATTCTTACCCCAGAGTTCCCCGGCCTGACATGGGAGGACTTGGTGGTTTTTGTGTAGGCGGATTTGTTCTTGACAAGGTGCCAGTTCTTGCAGGCTGGTTATTTCCATGCTGAAATAAGGGAAAACATGATTTTATTTTTATAACGGAGCGGCTCCATTATTGACAGGTTTTGTTTTTTTTTTTAAAGTGTAAGAATATGAAGCGAGAATTCCCAGACAGCTGTCAAACAGCAAGTTTTTAGCTACACACAAGACAGACAATAGTATATACAAAGAGTTCAAATACAAGCTTAATGTTATTTTTGCTATTGATGTACAGCAGACATCAGAAAGCTAGGCAATTGACAGTTTCATGCACAAATCTCTCGTTTCTCTCTTTTCTTTAAGGGGAAGCCACATTTGTGTTCATCTTAGTTGGAGTGTTAATAATCTCAGTCCAACTTTAATGCTGACAGTACAATACAGGCAGCGCAGGCCCAGGGTGGCTCAGTTTGCCCCTGCTATTTGACTAGCAGAGTCATTCAGATTGTCTGGGAAGTCTCCTGCAAAAAAAAATGCAAGTGAAGGGGATCGAGGCATCTACTGAATTCAGAGCAAAGCACTACATGTGTTAGAGAAATTAATCATCTATGTGTAAATGCAGAAGTCAATGTATTGCAGATATATTGACAGGCTAAACGCTGAAAACAAAACAATCAAGTACAGCATGTTTAATCTAAATATCCTATGGAAAGCAGAGGAGAGCATAAGAGCGCGCTAGTTTTCAGTTTTAATGGCTCTGCAGCCTCTACTATCAGTCACATGAGGCACTGTGGGGCAAAGGAGAAATAACACTTCTTACCTTGGCTTTTAGCCACTTAACGTTGGCAAAAAAAGGGGGAAAAAGGGAGAAATTAATGGCAGATCCATCACAACTGACAGGACAGGTTAAACTACAGAAAATGACATTTAAAAATATAATCTGTGTCTACTGATACTTAGCTACATCCCGGTACGCTACCAAAGATGTTCCTGGCTCACGCTGTCACACAGCACAATGTTCCATGACTAAACAACACCCAGAGAAAAACCACCTGTGATAAAACGAAGCCTAGCTGAGCTTTGCCAGGTTTGTTTGCCAGGCCCCTCATGGGCAGTAAAGGGTTGAAGAGCCCTTTGCTGACTGTTCAAGTCCAAAACCAAATCAATGCTACTCCAAAGGCAATGTGCACTTAAGAATTTGTTCACACAACCACAGTTGCAGCTATATGGCGCAGAGTGGACTTGTCCCTTGTTTTGACATTTAACCTTCGCGTGTTTTGAAGAAATTCCAGCTGCTGCTTTGAATGGTAAATAAAGAAAAGGGAGTTTTCAGACAGGATGAGCAGTTGAGCCTTTCACCTCTGGTTTATTGATTGAAACCTGATTCAAGGCAGCGCTGCGCTGGCTGCTCAAAACGGCGTTGGCAGTGCTCTAATGATTGTCATGCTGAAATTTCAGCTTTTAGAACCAAGTCATTATGTGACTCCACTGTATTATTTTTACAGCCTTCGTGACTGCAGAGAAAAAAACTATGACAGCTTGGCTTTGTATTTCTGTACAGAAAACTAATGTCATTTTTTACTGAATTCAAGGTGGGCTCTTTAATTTTATGGAGGGGGTGAGAATTCATCGTTTTGAATGCAGACAAGGGGTAGTTTCACTTACTTTTAAAAAAATCTCAGCACCCCCAAAACATAAAACAATCCCAGTACTATTTTTAAGGTCGTCTAGAAACAAATTGTCATTTCCAGACCAAGAGCCACAGGCCAATGTAAAGGAGTTCATGAACCTTGAAAAAATAATTGCAATACGCAACACAACAATGCAGATGTGTGACACTTCTGACAGGGTCTGCCCAACCACTGAGGAGCAGCTGGGGTTTAAAAATCAGAAGGTTGAAAGCCAGTGCCCTGAAGTTATTCATACTACAAAAACACAAAGCCCTTTCCAAAATTCAAATGAAAAAGCTTAGCTGAGGTAAGTAAATCTGAAGGCCATCCTGTTCACTCCCAGTCTGGGCCAAGGTTCATCAGCAGAGTAACAGAATGAAGGCATCTGAACCACATCTGTACCTACATACTTATTTTGAGGATAAATACGACGCTCAGTTTCCAGAATGCCAGGGTAGTATCCCAAGCATTATATTTTTAAAACAAGCCTTAGCAGTTTAGCTTTCCCCTCTCATAGGAAGATCCTTCCTCTTACTCTACCAGTTGCCAAGGGCAATGGCATAACACAAATAAAGAGACCAAAAAGTGAAACTGTTGTTCTGTTCCCCCTGCCCCCACCCTAGCAGCCATAGACAGAAACCTTTTAAGGGCTTAAAAGGAAGGGTGGCATGGTTTCTTACCCAGCCTCTATCACTAAATTTGCTTGCTTCAGAAATCTAAAGAAAAAAGGCTTTTCCTCTCTTTCCTTCCCTTCTGCAGCATCACTCAAGACTTCTGGTGAGTCTTCCCACCCCCTCCTTAATCACTGTTACATTCTGCCTCCACTGCAGCACCAGAGTATCTTCACGAAGCACTGAATCAGGAATCTTTCCTGTCATCTCAAACCTTTTTGCTGCTAAGCACAGTCGACATGCTGAATGTATCCCAAGTCCAGCAGCTCCTGACCCCTATCTCTATTGCTGCGACTTCAGCAGGTGACCTTCATCTCCTTCAGTACCAACTAAATAACATTCAGATCTACAAACACGCACACTTTTCTTTATTATGCAGAATAGCTGGTGGTTGCTGTCATTCTGCTTTCAATAAGTGAAAAGCTCTGTGCACGTCCCTTGTGCTGCTGTTAATATAAACAGGAGTCATATGGACAGGAAAACACAGAAGGAAGGAACACAAAGGGAGTGGGGATTCTTATGGGAGAGGAACTCTGGATCCAGAAGACAGAAGTATGGCAGGAACGCAGATGAATCAAAGGGAGATGAGCCATATGGCTGGTTTAATCATGGTTAGTAAGCTAATTAATTAGGAGACATTTTCTTGTATTTATTGGCTGATCTTAAGAGGTCAATCATGCTGCATTTCTTGGTCTGAAAGCCAAACTTAGTGCTATCTAAACAATTCCAAAAATTGCTTTAAGCTGGAAATAGTTTAAGCAGCAGTCTGGTATCAATATAGCCTTAATAGGGGGGGAGGGGGGGGGGGGAGAGCAGCAGGAAACCAAAGGGAAAAGCAGGTATACGTTTAGCATAGGTTCAAGCATCTCTCCAACTGCTGCCAGGCCAGATAGCAGAGCATGCACACCAGGACCAACTGACTCATCAGCAGAGGAAGGTTGGAGTCAGGAAAGAAGGAAACACAGGGCATGAGGAAAAGGCAGTGGTACACAAGGTTCACAGCTTGAAGAGGGAAGCCTGTATGGAGGAGGGTCTGTAAATGAAGAGATAGGAGATGCAAAAGGTTTCAGAAAAGCTAAGTGAAACAAAGAGCAGCAGTGAGCTCTTGGCATGTACTGAAAACTCTTGCAAAAGCTGCAATGAGCATGACTCTCTCCTCCTGCTAGTTGAGTTACTGTACACATGGCAGACAGCCTCCAGTATTCTAGAACAACACCACAGTGCATAGGTTTGCTGGGGACATTTTTTATGTCGAAGTACAGAACCATACAGATTAGGATGCTCCCAGAATGAAACAGCATGCTAAGCAGCACTACTGGTTGGGGTTTCTCACTGCTTGCTCTCATAGCAGAGAGATGTTTTAAAGATGAGAATGAAGTCTTGCTTTTCTTGGAAGAACGTGCAAAGCACATGGATACAGTTTGAAGGGCTGACACAGAATTAAGAGACAGAAATCATAGTTTCAGGTTCAAGAAACAGGAGCCAACCTCCCTGCACTTCCAAAGGATGACAGCTAGTGCAGTGTTAGATCCACGGGGCTTTAACAAGAGACAAGTTGGCCAAGGACTGACAGCCAGCACTGGGCTGAAAGGAAGTAATGTACTTCAAGCAATGGAAAAAAGCAGGTGATTACAAGTCATACGAGGGATTTATCATAGCCGAAGGTACGGCTACTTCTGTAACTGACGGAGGGACTTCAGAGCACTCAGACTGAGTTTTCAAGTTTGGACTGCATGTTTGGACAGAGCAAACAATGTTTTGGGACAGCTAAACAATGACTTTAAGTTAGAGGCTTCCTTGCTTAAGGCAACCGTTTCAGCAATTCCAGCCTGCTCAGTTCTGGCCATCTAAACAGCAGAAAAATAAGTGCACAGAGGCAGCACTCTGCTGTATGTGAATAAAAGGACAAGGCTGTGAATGGCAGAAGATTCATGGCTGGCATGGATGGGTGGAGTCTGAGGCAATCAGAAGTATCTACTGATAGCCAAAGGACATCCAGGTTTCTGAAGGACTCTGCTGCTGGCCTCAGGAGGCAGCCATTGGAAGAACATTTAATAGTTTCCATGCCAAGCAAGAAGTCATGGGTGAACATTAGTCATGATTCAGGGAACCAGAAAGCTATTACTTGAGTTAAAAATTGTGTATGGAAAGCCAAAGCTACTGACACTGCGTGAAACTCATTTACATGAGCAAATCTATCTAAAACCATGGAAATAACAAAATCCAGGTGCACACAGCAGCAAAATTCTCCCCACGCTGAAGCCCAGGCAGCTTCTCCCATTCATTTCAGCTAGGAACTCCTCAATTTAGGTTGTAGCAACTTTAAATCTCTGTGCAGGTCAGCAGTACTTCCCCTCCTCTATGTGGTTAATATTTCTCCAAGTCATGAAATCAAAGAGCCAATTTCACTCTGTATTCTGCCATGCGTGGGATCACTGAAAGCAGTCCTTAAAGACTATCAACTTTAACTGCTGTCCAATGGAAACACAGGTTTAAAAACTGCTGTCAGTCTAATCTGCATTAATAGAAAGTGCATGGCAAACTCAGAACTGCAATATGTACATTCTGTAAAAGCAATAACCATCCTTAGATCTGTCATTACCTTTGAACAGTAAACTGTCGTTAACTGCAAAAGAAAAGCATGACTGCTCTTGATGACTCTCTAGCCAACCTTCCCTTCTGCTTAAGAAAGGTTTTTCTTGTATTAATCAAGGGAGAATTATCTGAGACAACCGTAGGAGCAATGCAGCTGGCCCTAACGCCTTCTGAAGTGCTACTGTGTATCTGCAGCCCCAGAGGCATCCTCACTGGTTTTGCACAGGGATTGCCTCCTGTCTTGTCAGTGGAGCAGGTCTGGGTTTGGACTATGGCAAGGTGACACAATGGGAGCAGGAAGAGCAGCAGGAAGGGTATTTGTATAGGAACGGATGGGATATGTGAGGAAAGAATGCAGTAAGAACCAGTCTAGGAGACAGTTTCCTTACAGAAATGAAGACAGGGACTTAGGGAGAAGGGCATCTGCAATCAAAGCTGTTTTTCAGAAGGCAGCCTGTATGTGGGTGTCAGACACTGAGGGAAACACGCTTCTGCCACCAGCTCTGTGCTGTTTTTAAAGAAACCATTACTGTGTCTCAGTTTCCTTACTGGAACAGTTCAAAAGGCTTTTTTGATCTTTATTTTGTTATTGTTATTGTATGGCAGCTATGTGGCAAGAACATAGGCTCCAAATCAATATTTCTTACAAAACAGAACATGTGTAGGTAAAGTTTCTGCAATTAAATTTCATCTTTAACTGTAACATCTCCTGGTATTATTTGCAGCTCAGTAATTACATTGCTTTCTGTTAACAGTAACCAGATGTAGCTTGTCACTATTTATCACAATTGCTTTGCTTCTCTTATTTCCTCTTTTTTATTTTTAGTTTTTAGTTTCCAAAGTCATTTAACTTTAAAATGTTTTTACATATTAAACTGCTGTTAAGATACAGAAACTGTGGATGATGGGCAAATTTAATATCATTCCATCAGCACTTATCAATCAATAGCCTTGGTCAGAGAAAGATGCATCAGATTCCTGTTTTGAAACACCTCAACCTTTCCAAATTCTTTTAGTTAGTAATATTTAATAGCTACAGTAAAATAAGGCTAACAATATATATATATATATATACATATATATATATATTTCAAATTAGAAAATAAATAGATCACAAAGCACTGAGTTTTCTTTGCAGCCAGGAAGTCTTGAAACCTATGTTATACCAGATGACACCACAGACACTTCTAACTTCCAGTAGCAAGTGCACTGTGAAAAGCACTTGCCATCAACACTCACAACAGTCATGAGAGCTGGCAGCAGGGAGGGTTGTTTTTTCTCCCCAGAGAAGCTTCTCTACCCTACAGCAATATTCACTGTTTGGCCACGACCCCCAAGTGATGCTGTGACATTAATGAAATTACATCCTTTGAAGCAAGAGTGTTCAACAGAGGCTAACGCAGGAACAAAGGCAGCAGAGGCTCAGGTTCGGGATCCCTGGCTCACTTTATTTTTATTACAGTGAATTATTTAAAAGTTAATACTCAAGTGGCCAGCACATCGAGTTGTATCCTAAAGGGATAGCAGGCATGACTAGGTAGCTTTCCACCCTCACACCAGCTCCTCATCTGCATTTTCATCTTGCACAGGCAGCAGTAAGCACACAGACCCCAGGTGACTGGAGCAAAAGCATGGCAAAGGTGAGAGAAGAGTCCTTGCTGCAATCACCATTCTGGCCCCATCCCTACTTTAAAGGACTCCTTCCAACCTTCATTTTCCTATTTAACACTTTTTAGTGCTTAGATCCCATTTGACTCATGGTCTTGAAAGCTTCTTACAGCTGTGGTGCAGTGAAATACTTGCACTTTAACACAAGGAAATTCCATAACTTTTCTCCAAACAGGTGAAAAGTGATCAATCTTCAGACACAGTTTGAGACAGTTTTAGAACTGTTTGCTGCATACTGCAAACTCATTCTAATTACAACTAGTCGACATTTAAATTTCACATGTATTCAACACCATTCCTTCACCTCAAGGTATCCTTTCCATTTCCTACTTTGCTGCAATTCCATCTGCCATCTATTAAAAAAAAAAAAAAAAAAAAAAAAAAGATTGCAACAAATTCTAAGGCCAACTCCAGGGCTTTCAATGCATCTTCCAAGCTTCCTCCTCCTCCTCCCCCTCTTAAACTGAGGATGGTCTGTATGAGTAATTCTATTTGACCTATTTATTTGCTGGCACATTACCTCCCCCCCCCTCCCTTCACAAAAGAAGGGGAAAAGAAGGAAGGAAATGTTACAGTAACCTCTGTCTAATAATTCAAACCAAGCTCTCTACACAGGAAGGTGGGCTCTCACTTCACAACCGTTACTCTCGTTTACCAAGAATGACTGCAGCTATGTTCCTCCATCCCCAGAGAGTGACAACTGAGCAACTACTTAAAAGACTGGCAAAAAGGATGGCCTGCATGTTTCCTGTGGCCATCTACATGCAGTGTTTGTCTAGTAAAGGAAAGTCCTCCCCATTCTGACTCATGCTAGACCTGACTTCATAGGCGTATATTAAAAAAAAAAAAAAAAAAAAAAAAAAAAAAAAAAAAAAAGGCAGCTTTTCTCCTTACGGACATTTCATCCATATGAGGCCCTTCAAAAGGAAGGGTAAGGAGTGGAGCAACCAGCACAGCTTGGGGCTGCCATGGAGTTTCAGGCCAAAGGAGAAAGCATCTTAGCAACCTTGGGATAGTCTACAGAAGCTTTTCTGTAACATACTGCTGGAAGGGGTGCTAGGAAACAGCACTGCTTGAAGAAGGCACTTCCAAGAAGGTGTCTTCCACGAGGGAAGAAACCCACTATACAGAGCAACTGCTTGCTACCAGTTCCTCCCAGCCCACAAAAATTGCTGATGCAGGCAAGAGGTGGGCACATGGAGCCCTCCTCAGCATCCTCAGCACAGGGATCTATCTTTGTGGCCATCAACAAAGCCATGAGAAGCATCACAGCAAAACAAGAAAAACAAGCATGCCTACAGAAAATGTACAGGGAAAGAAAGTACTTCTGCTGGAGTTTATAACCACTCTTTTTTCTTTTCTTTTCTTTTCTTTTCTTTTCTTTTCTTTTCTTTTCTTTTCTTTTCTTTTCTTTTCTTTTCTTTTCTTTTCTTTTCTTTTCTTTTCTCTTCTTTTCTCTTCTTTTCTCTTCTTCCCTTTCATTTTCTCTTCTTCCTTTCCTTTCCTTTCCTTTCCTTTCCTTTCCTTTCCTTTCCTTTCCTTTCCTTTCCTTTCCTTTCCTTTCCTTTCCTTTCCTTTCCTTTCCTTTCCTTTCCTTTCCTTTCCTTTCCTTTCCTTTCCTTTCCTTTCCTTTCCTTTCCTTTCCTTCCCTTCCCTTCCCTTCCCTTCCCTTCCCTTCCCTTCCCTTCCCTTCCCTTCCCTTCCCTTCCCTTCCCTTCCCTTCCCTTCCCTTCCCTTTTTTCTTCCCTTCCCTTTCATTTTCTCTTCTTTTCTTTTCTGAAGTTTGAGTTTATTTTTATTTATACTTCATTTATTACTTTTACATAAAACAACTCTAGATTGCTCCTTAAGATATACTGCGTATTTTAATGATGGTCTTTGCTAGCCAGGATCAGTATTTCTTGAAATAAATAAAAGCAGAGATGGGCTGTAATCCAAACTGTATCTTCTTCCTTGTATTTCTCCTTCTTGTTCCTTTGTCGAAACACGTATTTCCAAGTGCTGCATAATTTTTACTTAATATTGAAATGCCAACATATGCATTGTATTTTACTTTATTGACCGTTGTACAGCAGAGACAATGAAGGACCCATAGTTAAAACTGAAAACTCAAACTTTTTTTTGCCTAGAAAAATACAATTTCCCAGGCCTTAGTGGAGATGTTGCTGCCTAGCAATCTCAAGAGAAATCTTTGTTAAGTCTTACTTTCTTGACTACATTCTGAGCTATATCCTAAGACCATTCCCGGCATGACAGTGCAATGCAATTTCTTGTATGGTTCTCCCTCATCTTTATGTTTAAGAGGCAACTCAGATTCTCAATCCAGTTTCTGAAGTTATTTTGGTTGAATTTGCTTAAAGTTGGTCTACACCTTGGTTTGCTACTTCCTTTAAAGCTGTCGTCATAGTTTTATGATTTTTGTTATCGGTATTCCACATCATAACATCATGCAAAGCACTGGGAGTTAAAGAATTAATGCCCCACTTTCATGGACAGCAGATTTTCTGAATAGCTGGCTACCTACTCTGGGGGGCTTTGCATTCAGAGGAGAAGATAAAGCAGCTAGCAAGTCAGGGGACTCTCCCTCTCACTTGCTGCCTGGCAGTGTGTGGGTGTGCTCTCCAGCAGTTTCCCCTTCAATTCATAGTAAGGCCTTTGGTTTTGGACACTCTCTCTCTCATTTTATTTATTAGCTTCAATTCCAATTATATATTGCATTATATTGTGTTATCTTGCATTCTGATATCATATTTAGTAAATTAACGCTCCTCCTCAGATCACTGCCGTTGTTCTGTTTTTAGGTGCAGCTCCCATCTCCTTACCCTTCCCCTTTTCCCCTTTTCTCCTATTCTGGGCCAGTGGGCCTGTGGGCCTGCTGTTCCCCTGTCATGGATGCAGATAGATCTAGAAATAACTCTGTGACAGCTGTGATCTGTGTCACACTCTAGGAAACACAGTAAAATACTGGCTAAACGTGAAATTATGCCATTTACTGTCTCAGCCCAACCTTCTCAACAAAGCATCCACTGAAGGTCAACACTGATGAAGGTGTCAAAAGTACGACAGGTGCCTTCAACTACCTACCTGTGGTTGGGCCAGCAGCTTATTTCACTTGTGTAAAAAGCCTACATACTGAACAACAACATCACCTTTCTACTTAGTGTTTCATGCATTCCACAGTTATAAAACAGACTTAGGCATATTACTCAAAAAAACAATAGCCAGATGTAATTTGTAGCTGACTTAATAATGTTGATAATTTGGTTATTACTGGATGCTATTTTACCTCAAAACAGATGAAGTTTGTTATAGTAGATTAAATCACTGACAGTCCAAAAAAAAATATCTTTATTAAGAAGAGCTGTGTAAAAACAGGTAGATGGCATCTCTTTTTCACTCCCTCAATAAAAAGGTTCACAATTATAGAGATGCCAGTACTCCTAAGAGCATGACTATACTGGAAAACGCAACTGCTACAGCTATGCAATGCAAGTAGTGTAGCAAAGCACTAGCTTCAAGGACTAACAATAATTATTCTGCTTTTAAAAATGCCTTCTGCAGCATCTGACCCCTGGAGCACTTAAATGCAGAAACCAATATCTTGACATTGAATTTGTCAGTTCCTGCATTCTGTATTCATAGAGCTCTCTCCTTGTACGCATGCGGAAAAATCAACAGTTCCTCTGCCCCCACTGTTTCTGTTTAGCAGCAATTCAGGGCTAATCTTTCAGATTTCTACATAGGATGGGCTCCATCCAGCCTGCCTCAAATAACAAGTGTAAACAATCCTAAAAGTTACAGGATTAGTACAGGTTTATATACAGGTCTGATGGCCAGAAAATGTGAAAAAATAAACCAGGTAACTAAAAGCCACTACATTGATTCATATCCTGGAGCAGTTATGGTATAGATATGCATTCCAGCTTGTGTCGGAATTAGACTTCTCTGGGCATTCACAGAGTTACTACAATGCAACTTTAGCACTCTTCTGTGTTAATTCTGAAATATCTGTTCCTCGGGAACTCAGCCAAAGGGCTCATGAAGGGCTGATCTAGCTGCTCTGACTGACAAGAGGACATCAGGCTGTAGAGGATACACAGGTCATGAATAAAAGCTTTTTAATACTATTCAAGATAAGTACTGTAAACAGAATACACCTGAAGGCCAGCTTTGGGGGGTATGCAAAGTTATTATCTGCTATAAAAAGATAGCCAGGGAGAAAAGGGTGTTAAATTCATTTTACCCATAACCACTGGAAGGGAAGCGGACAGTAATTTACGAAGGCTTTTTATTCAGAGAGGAGGAAAACAAGGCTGCCCAAATGCACAAATGAGAGGGAGATGTTAAGTACCACTGAGACTTCAATGCCAACTAGCTAATCCTGCTCCTACCAGCCCCTGTCTGTCATTCCACCCCCTCCAAAAAAAAAAAAAAAAAAAAAACCAGAAAAACAATTAGCGTGTTCCCCTAAAACAGATGACTTAATTTTTCTTAAAAGTTAAGGAAATAAAAGGAGTGACAGAAAAGTTAATCAGGCGAGGAAGTAGTCAGAACTTTAGAATTTAGTCATGGCTTGTCTGACAAGTCACTAGGCTAAGATCATAAGCCATTACTTCCAGACCCTGACTAGCAGTGCTAGTCACAAAGTTATGGCAAACATTGCTTAAATAAATTAGCAACAATAATAAAAATCTTTATAAAACAACCCATTCTGTTATTGAAACGTTTGTATGTGGGAGCATGTCTAACCCACAATCCTCTCTAACGTAAATGAGTGGATATTTTAAGGTCATTCCGCCTAACCTTATCTCCTGGTCTGTTCTACTTGAAGTTCTCATGTGTTCAGGTGTTCTTACCTTTACGCCATGGCCAACATCATCCAGCACCGTGTAGTCTATAGGTTTTCGAATATACCTTACAGGACGCTCCATGTTCGCTGGCGCTATAATTTTGTGAGTTCTTGATGTGTTCTTATTGGTCGTCAAAATGCCTATCTCTCTGCGAGCAACCTTTTCTTTATGGATGTCCACAGTCTAGATTAAAAACAAGAAAGGATGGGTTTCTTTAGGCATTTGTTATTTTCTTTCCAGAGCTATCTATCTACATGTTTAGGCCACACTATTAGACAAAGATTTTGAACCGAGATAATGCTGCTGGAAGGATGCCAGTTCATTGACAAAATGAGTTTAATCAACATGAACATTGCTTGAAAATTACACTTTAATGAAATAACCAATATTAATAATAAAATTACAATTATACATTATTGCCTTGACGCTCTAAAGACACTATGCAGATACAGCATGTGCAGATTAACCCTCAACATTCATATGACTGACAACAGTGATAAATGACCCCAGCTCGCCAGCTGGGAACCCAGGGCAGGCAAGCTCAGCAGTCTGCCCACAGCCCCAGAGGGCACAAGGCTTGGGAAGCTGGGAGGCAATATTTTCAGCAGTCATCAGTGCATGTCACAGTCTGCAATGGGAACCGCCAGGCACAGCACAGAGGGTAGTTTCACTCACACAGTCTACAGCACCTTTAGAGCTTTAAAGATGATATTAAGGAATATAGAAGCCACATTCATGCCCAGCTCCATCATTTTGTTAGGAAATACCTAAAGAGGAATGAAAGGTCAGCCCTGCAGTCTGTGTAGGATCAAACAGAGCTTCACATAACACACACGTGCTTTCAGTGTGCAAGAGAACCACTGCTTAAACCCTATCCAAGGGAGAACACATACAGATGGAGCGCCAGGCAGCCACAGGAAATCCCACTTCTAGAAAATCTATTTCAAATGCAGAGATTTAATTTCCTGATTTAAGTAGTTACTGGCACCTCAGGATACCACTGCAGAAGATCATATCTGACAAAAACCACCGCTCTTCGTCACTTTGAATAAAACCTATTGAATCACTACTGAGGAAAATAACGCTTAGTGTGTAAGCATCAATTTCTTACGGAGAAACAGTGTCAAAGCTGAGGAAGAAGGAAAAACTCTGCACCCTCCAGTAGGTTTGGGTACATCTCTAGAAATGGCCTAAGTTAAAGTGGATATTAAGTGCAAGGTTATCTTCAGTGAAATAGAATCAAAGATGAAGAATTACAATCAGATTGTATCTGACTCTACATGAGGCAGGATGAAAAAGAGAAAGGTAAGCATCAAAGAAATGGCCATTTCCAATCTCTAGGAAAGACAGCTTGCAGTGTTTAGAGTTTACTATGAAATTCCTCAACTTGATGAAATTATTTTTCCTTTATCTGGTGTACGTGCTTGTAGGATCTTTAATTTTCTTAGAAACAGAAAGAAATAAAATCCTTCTTAACAGCTTCATTACATGGCATTGCAGATTGCAAGTGGGAACACAAGTGAATATTGAGCAAGCTTGTTTTCACAGCTAAAAGCTAAATAACAGATAGCTTGTAACATTGCAAAAGGGCCTTTTACTTCCAAAAGTAAGGAACCTTAACAGAAATAAGAATTATGATTTTTGTTCCAGAGCAAAATAAGATATTAAATGTGTGTGATTGCATTAGCTTATTTGGGATAAGTT
This sequence comes from Gallus gallus, assembly GCF_016699485.2. Taxonomy (NCBI): domain Eukaryota; kingdom Metazoa; phylum Chordata; class Aves; order Galliformes; family Phasianidae; genus Gallus; species Gallus gallus. The sequence continues at coordinate 15,971,644 of NC_052533.1, read as the reverse complement.
CATTCCATATCCCAACACAGCTGTGGAACAAGCACCATTGTTCTAATACTCAGGCACTGGAAAATACCAGTCGGGGGCAAAAAAAGGCACCTTTCCAAATGAGACAATCCCAGACACCACGTACTTGCCATTATATCAGTATCAAATATCAACCACTGCACCCACGTTTGTTCTGGCAGCCAATTTCACAAGACAGAGCAAAGACTTCAGAACAAGACTACCTGTGTTTCTTCAGCTCCAGCAATTATTTGTTCTTTCCCTTTCAGAGGCTCCAATATACATGTAAGTTCTGTCCTTTAGCTGGCTTTCAGCAAGATCAACAACTATTATTTGAGTATTCTGCTGTATGTTCTTAGATTATCTTCCAATTGCCCTGTGTAACACAAATCCTTTCAATGAGCCACTAAAATGCAAGATCTCAAACTATCTTGCAGAACTCCAAGGTACAACTCCTCACATTTTGAATACGTGACAACAGCGTAGGTAAAAACAACATCAAAAACAAAAAACCACCGCTACTTCAGCCGCCCAAACAGCAGGGGATACCAAGGAGGATGCCAATTTAAGGCATGTAGTACAATATTTCAAAAGAGGATGCTTTAAAATACTCTTATGCACATAAAAATACATAATTCTGCTTCACTTTTATGAGCAGAATCCGTTGCTACAAATAAATTCATCCTTTGCACAGCATGGACAAAAACACATCCTTAATACTAAGAGTTCTCTTAATGTTAATGGCAAAGGAAAAAAACCCTAAGCCCTTCACTGTACAAAAAGATTCATCTTTTCCTGGCAGGTGGTCCATAAGACCGACTTTTCCTCCCTGCAACGAACAATGAAAATTCCATCAATTACTAGAGCAGAGGATAAGAGATTCCAGGAACAGATGCTGTACCACACATGCTTTCGAAAATGACTGAAGTAGTTCTACAGCAAATTCTTGTTTATGGAAAAAAGTCCTCAGAACAGGAAAAGAGCAAGTATTAATTATATCAGACAGCTTATCCAAAATTAAACACAGAGCAGAGATTTGTAAAGTCTTTCCACAGATTTCAGACCAAGCAAAGAGAACGCTATCTGTATTTTAGTTCAGGGCCAGAAATTGATGGTATACATGTATATTGTGAATGGCATGCAGGCGTGCCTGTGCAAGACACTCATTTGCTCTTCAAAGCAAATACGACTGCAACTCTTCCTTACCACATATGGTGCACTAGAAACACAAGGCAGTGTTTTGCCCTGTGCAAAGCATATGCTTGAGCAGGACAATATGCTGCCCATCAGCTACTGAACAACATTTTGCTTCCTCAGCAGAAGTGACCTTTAATAGATCAATACAGATTGCATGTTAACTGCTAGCTGCTTCTTTATGGTAAGGGTGGTAGAGCACTGGAACAGTTTGCCCAGAGAGGTTGTGGAGTCTCCTTCTATGGAGATATTCAAGACCCATCCGGACACCTACCTGTGTGATCTATTGTAGGGTACCTATTTTAGGAGGGGAGTTGGGCTCTATGATCTCTTAAGGTCCATTCCAATCTCCGCAATCCTGTGATTCTGTGATTTCAACATTGGTATCTGTATCTATTTGTTTGATGTCAATGTGAAATTTTATTGTTTAGTCACTGATACCCTAACAGCAGTAAGCAGTTTGTGATGTGATGCACAAAACCTACTTCTAAACCTCAAAGATGGAGAGATGCAAGCCACAGCAAACAGGCCTGGATTAAGGCGGAGTAACATGCACTAGGAAACAGTCAGACCAGCTTCAAGTCCACGTGGCCTCTGCTGCAGTAAGTGTGGCAAAACGTTAAGGTTTGGAGAATAGAGACAGGATAGTCAGTCCTGAACAACACAATCCAGTAGGAAGATGCCCAGCACTGTACTGATTTGGAGGAGACAGTCCTTCTAGAAGCACATGTTTTCTTTGGGAAGCAAATTTAAGCTAAGTCATTAAACAAATGCCTTTGCCCTTATATCTAGGTGCAAGGGAACATGCCAGCTAATTCCAGAAGCAAAACTGAGCTCGGAGGTTGAAGGAACTGTTAATGATTAGCTGCCTCTGCTATCTGTCAGCTCCAAATCATATGAAAGAAACAGTGGACCAACGGGATGTGGTGTTAAACTTTAACTATTTGCCTTCTCAGAAGCAGTCCCAAGGCCAAGTGCAGTGCAGCAACAATGCAGCAAGAAGTCCTCCTTTTCTGTGCAGCTCTACCCCTGCTCTAAAAAATCCTAAAATGATGCCACCATTTTTAATGATAGAGTTTCAGGTTATTCCATATGACAGTTTTAATAATGCTTAAATTATTATTATGTCATAAATGTCCTCCAAACTAATGCACTATGCTGCAAAGATGTACAAATTGGTCATTTTTTCGTTTGGCTCCAGGTTCTTTCAGACAAGAACAGACATAGGCTCCAACTCCACAGGCCACCTGTAGCTGCTATTTCAGAGAACACAAGAGAAAAGGAATGCAGAACTGCTTGTTATTAGCAACAGTCTTCTGCAATTTTGACATTGCTTCCCTTTTTTGCCTTTTCAGTTTGTGGTTTAATCTACTAACACTTCATTTGAAATGAAGAGAAGCTCGGGTTGGAGGACAAATCAGCATTATACACATACATAGATGGCAGCAACGCAGACTGGAATTACTTTATATGATGAAAAGTGCAAACATGAGGGAGCAGCCCCTCCCACATCCCTTACCACTTCCCAATCCCATCTTCCCAGCACATTTGGTGAAACCACAACCCTCCTGGCTGCTTCACGCACAATGCTGGTGTGTGCATTCTTGTGCACGCTTCCGGCTTGCACAGATTACTTGCAGGAAGGCAGCAACACCCTTGCTAAGGCCAGCATCAGTAAATGGCAAATTAACACAGAACAGGATTTCATTCATATTACACCTGAGAGCAGTGAAATCCCCGAAGAAATCCCCAAAAGCAATTGCAAAGACTTTATTGCTGGCAATATAAGGAAAAAACTGCCATAAGATTAAAAAAAAAAAAAAAAAAAAAGAGAGGCTTTCCAGTCAAAGACAAGCCAATTGAAACACTGGATTTGATGAATCAACTCAGTCCAGCAATCCAACAAATATGGTATCTGCTTTCAGCAAAAACCCTGTTTGACGTGACAAAATATTGGGTAAGGGCATAAGTTTCAGTCTCAGCCTGTTCAGTGAAACCAGGCAATATGTGGGACAGCAAACTGTGCAGAGAAAGGATCTTGATTTCCTGCTTGATTCCAAGCTTACTTGTTTATCTTCGAATTTGGAAAGTAAAATCTGTTTTGCTATCTGTAAAACTATCTACAGCTTCCAACTTAGTTGTCTATAACAGTAAAATACATAGATAATTAACATCTACAGATTAACAAAAATCAGAATAAACATTAACACATTCTGGTAAATACACACTTTCTCTGAAGGCTCATACACCCAGACCATAAACTGTAGTGTTAACCAAAGAAACTTAAGAAACTAACACTGAGATGCTCTCTACATTCCCTAAATAAAAGGGGGGGAGGGGGGAATAAAAATCTCACTCTTCTTAATTTTGCTCCTACATCCAACTTCAATATTATCCCTTATTGTCATTCTCCAAAACAGCAGATTTCCTTGTCTTGCTATATATATATAATCTATACAAGCTCCCCTGAAATTAAACAATTTTATGGGACTATGGTGATTAACTTGCTCTGTTTTAGAAATAAACTATGCTACTACTACTTCCATAAAGAAAGTGTATTTAATGAGCCTTCCATACGAACAAGTTACAATGAATCAAATAACAGTGCTGAAGAGATCCTGAGCAACGCACGTGGTACAGCCTACCTGCAAGGAAGTCCACCTGACCTACAAAAAAGGCAAAATCCCCAGCTTTAATAAGCTCAGCCAGACAGCTGACTTCAGAGACAGCACCATCTTATGCTATTATTTTGTGAAGGAAATTCAAGAGAAAATTCACTGCATTCACCAGAAGGAAATGTGAACTTATTTACACCACAAGAGAAATATTCTACAGAAAAGATCGGTTATGAGTTCAAGACGCATCAGGCATGAAACAGCACAAATAGGTTCTGGGGGATTTTAAAGATATTGTATACAGATATCTACACAATGTAACAAAGCCTCTTTCAAGAGCTCATGAAGTGCAAGAAACTGAAGTGTTTGATTTCCGTTGCTTGTACTGTCTGATTCCCAAAATAGAGTTCAAGAACCTCAAGAATTTACCTATAGAAATTAAAAAAAGTATGTTGCTTAAGAATGAAACAAATGTTACTAATAAAAGAAAATATGACCTCTGAAGAAATTTGGCTGTTGCTTTCCTCTTCTCCCTATCCATACAGATATGAAAGAATCTACTAAGTAGAACTAAGGAGTTCCATGCATGTATTTGCTATCATTTCTGGAGATGAAAGGAGTGTAGTTAGCTTCTTTATAAAAGATGAAGGTGCTGGGTATTTCATGTGTGCAAATCACAGAATCACAGAATGGCCTGGGTTGGAAGGAACCTCAAGGATCATGGATCTCCAACCCCCCTGCCAGGCAGAGCCACCAACCTCCCCATTTACTAGACCAGGTTGTCCAGGGCCCCATCCAACCTGGCCTTGAACACCTCCAGGGACGGGGCATCCACAACCTCTCTGGGCAGCCCGTTCCACCACCTCACCACTCTCCTTGTAAAGAACTTAGGAGAGTTCTTGTGGATGTGTCTGTCAATAAACAAGGAAGCTTACAGGCTGCATCAATGAAGAGGAATGTCCTCACCTAGCTGCTCCACGTGAGTCCCAGGGCTAAGCAAGCCTGGCCTCCTTGGGAGATATACAGATCAGAGCACAGTACAGCTGGTGCTGCTCACTGTTGCTGTTATACACGCACATTTATCCTGCAGGGATCTTCTCCCTGGTTTGAGCCTCTGCTAGCATTGGGAATTACAACAGTCAACTCTGTTGACTAGAAATACTTCAAACACTTCATCTATGTCTGCATCAATTCAGTTACAGAATGAAACTGAGCTGCTTCTGGGAAGCTTGCTCAAAGAATGGATCAAAAGCTTGGTAAATTCTTAGAACCTCATTCCTCCCCCTGAATTTTCTTTTGTCGGTGATGTTTTGAGTGAGCAATAATCCTTAACACCTCAGAATATCCTGCCATGTCTTCTGAGGGCACACCATGCAAGACAGGTCCCCTGCTATCTCCAAAGCACTTAGACATCCACCTTGTATGTGGTGCTGGCAATGTAGGAGGCAACTAGAATAGACTTGTGAGTCACAGTTCTACAGCTGCAAATCCAACCATGTGTTTTTGTAGGTTTATAGTTAGAAGTTTCTCACACATTCCCTTCAGCATACAGACAAGTTACGACAGCAGGACAGGCTCTCCGGGCAGCTTCATCTCCCCAAGTCCTGGGAAATCCAGGCCTCCTAAGGTAAAAGGGTAGAGGATCCGGATAAGCCACATCTCATGTAATCTGATATACCACCTTCCTTTTCCTGCAGGCAGGGTTCACAGTCAGGAGATTTTACAGATTAACAACACAATGAACTAAGGTCAGCAGCGTGTATACAGCAACTTGCAGTCTATATAAAATGTTTATGGCCACCTGAAGGGAAGAAACACTAGACAGAACAAAGGAAGAGCAATGAAATAAATACTAAGTCTGATTTCCAGACTTAATATATACACAAATGCATACAATTTTTATGTAATACACACACACACACACACACACACAAATAATATACATAGTGCACACAAGCACACTGCTACTAATGCCTTTTACTAATATCAACCACTGTTGAAGGGGGAAGGATATCAAAAAGTGATGATGTGATGGCTATGTTTATTTTCACAGTTTATCAGTGGACTGCACTTATGTCTAAAAGCAGACTTTTTCAGTTTATCCTATGAAGCTGGCCCTTGACTTCAGAATTTAAATCTTTTTCTTTATACACTCTAGCAGATTTTCTCATATTCTCCTAGCAACAGCCATCAGCATAAAGAACAGATTTACAGCAAAAAAAAAACCCTAAAACGTCAGAAAGGTTTGAAGACATTTGGGGCTGCAGGACAGTGGAGAAGTATGCCAGAGGTGTCCCATTAATTCAGCACATTTTGCTCTTCATATGGTTTTAGAATTCAGAAGCACAGAATATTAAACAATAATACAGACCATAGCACCTCTTGCTCCAAATACTCCCTGCATCAGTGTTAAATTTCTTAAGCTCGAGCAAGTCCTGTGCTAGGCAAACTTAACAGAAAATTGATTTCTGACCAACAGAGCATGTGCTTGCAAGTGTCAAAACACTGATATATCTTACATTAAAAAGAAGAAAAAAAAAAAAAAAGGAGGGGAAGGGGGGTGCTGATACACTAATGAATCTCCTTAAAATCAAGAAGGTGAAAACAAGAGCTAGAGAAACAGGCTTAAAGCTTGCTGGCCACAGACAAATAACCTCACCTTTAGCCCCTCTGCTGTTACAAAACCTTATTTTGGAAGAAAGGTTTCCAGAATAGGGTTCACTGAGAACTGGACTTAAAGACCCTGATTTCCAAAATGCAGTCTGTGAAGTTGCACATACACCTATACAGCAGCTTTGGAAATGGAAGAGAAGAGAGCTTTGTTCGGCAAAAGAATTACTTATACAGATCCTTTTCAGAGTTTCCCATTGGAAAACCTGGTCACATACTTTGCTGGAGGAACTGAGCAGAAAGGGGACAGAGAGCAAGGACACGTTGGAGGGGCGGGGCAGATGAGTGACATTCTAGGACAAGAATCAGAGCAAGGAAACCAGCCTGGTTGTCCAAGAGCTGGACTTGAGCTCAAGCCTGACATTTCTTTATGGTGCCAATTGGAAACGGGAAGACTGCTATGGAGGGCACACACTCCATAGGGCACACACATTGTTCTTGCAAGACCAAAGGAAAGAAGCTCCATATATTATCCTCTAACAGCTACCGAACAGCATGCTTACATGCAGTGCTAAGAACATGGGGCAGCAAGTTGTGCCTGGGAGATGGCACCTCACAGAACTGGGTTCTATGAATGAGAAGCACCTACAAAGGACACAAGGGAACTTCCACACATCCTTACTCCTCACTCTATCTTCCCCAGGTGAGAGGAAGAGGATGTCAACACCAAGCATAAGGAGGGGAGATCTGCAGAGCATATCTGGGAACAAGGAGAGATATGTGGGAAGGAAGACTGTCACATGGTAACGTCTTGAAAAGGAAGACGTTTTAGCAGCTCTATAGAGACCTTCGTTATGGAAAGAAAATGGTTAAGGCAACAGTCCTCCCTCCTCCCCTGCTGCATTGGTAAAATGCCAGCAGCACTTTGCTGAAGTTCACAGAAGTATGAGGAAACGGAACGTCAAACATCTGGAGTATGGCGGTCAGGCAGTGCTGCAGAACCAGCTGGCCCCGAGCACAGGAGGCGGTTGTCTGCCGGGACGTTACCCGAGCAAAGGGAAGAGGTGGGATGGGTCTGTGGCTGGGAGCAAGAGCCTGAGGAACAGCAGATGGAAGCTCTATTCCTGGCTCTGCCAGACTTCCCGTCCTGCTCCAAGCGAGTTGTCTGGCAGCTAAGGCCAGCTTCAGGGCTGCCGCCTGCACTGCACCAAGAGCAGGCACAGACATGGGACTTGGCTGAGCATGGGTAGGGGCAATGTTGCACGGCTGCCACTGTGAGCACAGTGAAACGCAGCAACAAAGATATCGAAGGTTTCTGTCAAACAGCTTCCATCAAGGTTTAAAAATTGCTGGTGAAACTGCCTAAGTGAGCTGTAGATCATACTTCCAATGCTTTGTCAAACTAAAGTTGATTTTAACCATTTGAGCATACCAAATGCATACACACTGGAAGGACAGCTGTATTCTGAAGTGCATCAAGCACAGCATTGCTAGACAGTCAATGGAAGCAACTGTCCCACTCTATAATGCACTGCTATGACCTCACCTTGAGTACTGCGTGCAGCTTTGGGCACCACAGTATGAAAAGGAGATAAAATTATTAGAAAGTGTTCAAGGAAAGGCTACAAAGATGGTGAAAGGTCCGAAGGCCAAGATGTATAAGGAGCAGCTGAGGTGCCTGGGTGTGCTCAGCCCAGAGCAGAGGAGCTGAGGGGAGGCCTCATGGTGGCTGCAGCTCCTCACAGGGAGCCGAGGGGCAGTACTGAGTTCTCCTCTGTGTGACAGGAGCAGGGCCCGAGGGAACGGAGCTGTGCCAGGGGAGGGGCAGCTGGGGGTCAGGGAATGGTTCTGCACCAGAGGGCAGTGGGCATGGAACAGCCTGCCCAGGCACAGCCCTGAGTTCCAGAGTTCAAGGAGTGTTTGGACACTGCTCTCAAATATACAGTCTGATTTGAAGCCAGGAGTTGGACTCCATGATCCTTGTGTGTCCCTTCCAACTCAGGATATTCTATGAGTCTAGTTCTAGCTACCTTTTTTTTGGTCCTCTACATTCAACTGAATGTTCAGCTCCCTTTTCAAGAACCTGGGTATAATAAACAGGTAGAAACACTTACATACATCTCTATGGGAGAACACAAATAAAGGGAAAGAGGGAGATGATTTGCAGTGCCTTCTATCTGATTTTTCCATCATCGAAAGTCAGGAGTAGGGAAGACAGCAGCAGCTTGCATGGTGACATTTACTACCCGTTCTAACAAAAGCTGCCATCACTCTACAACAGGCTTCCCAGGGTCTGCTGGGGATTCAGCTGGGGCTGAGCACACACCACTTCACAAGTGGTGCATGACAGGAAGCACCCACCCAGTTCTACCAGATCAAAACCAGTGATTGTGACGAATAAACAACTTCTAGCTATCCACTGGAGTTTCACACTCTATGACAAACAAATACGAGATATGGTTTAATAGCTTAGTGGATAGTAATGGTGATAGGAGGATGGTTGGACTGGATGATCTTGTAGGTCCTTTCCAACCTTGTGATTCTATGATTCTATGAAATGTGGGAAGGATTGTGCTGTCTTCTGCTGCGCTTGGCCTCCCTTCACCAGGATGAGATCCTGATAAAGGAACTATGAAGGTAACATCCATTCACAGCTCACCAGAGGAGGAGAGATGGTCTACAAAGTGAGCTGAGCAAACATTTCAGTGGTTAATAGCAGTTCCCTTGCTAATGCAAGTTTCCAGAGAAAAACTACATAAATTGAACCAATGACTTATTAATTACATATGAAAACAAGCCAAAAACGCAAAAAATCTGCTGATTAAAAGTGCTTTTTAAAATAGAAGACACTTCAAAAGAGAAGTGTTTCAAGTGTGCAATCTTACTGATTGATTTTGACAGAACAACAGTTGAGACGTGCAGTCATAGTATGTTAACTTTGTATTCAGTATTAAAAAGCACAAAAAGCAGATAAATGCTTTTGATTATGCAAGGTCAAAATCCCAACAGTATGCACAAGTGTGTTTCAGTACCTGAAACTAGATTTCTGTCATTTTGAATTGTGCTTTTATTGGGTAGTGCTCAAGATATGCATGCATGAGTAGGTTTATTAAAAAAAAAAAAAAAAAAAAACAACACAAAACAGAAGTAAAATATGTATATTCAAGCTCCCATGTGAGAATTTCAGCATTTTGAAGTGGCTGAATGAGTCTCACTTTTCCTTAGTGGAAGCAATACGCTTGTCTAGAATTAAACAAAACATACAAATCTAAATATGTTCTTGAGTGAAGAAAAGCACAAGGACAGAAAGGAAAAAATTAAAAGGCTTCTTCAGTAGTTTGGACTCACTAAGGAACCACCATGGGAGTTGAACAAAATTGTATATCAAATGAAAAGCATTTTGTGTGCCAAAAAAAGCAACATTACAGGAGATGAACATGTGCCATTGCAAAGTGCACTGCAGGTGGCTGAAAAGGAAACCATCTAAAAAAAGCCTACAAAAAATAAACTCAACAGAACGAGTTTGAACTTTCTGAAAGTTTGTCAGTGGAAAGGAACTGATACAGCAGGAGTGACAAGCCAGAACATTCATGTCTAAAGAAAAAAAGCCAGTCCCCCATGTTTATTTGTAACCTGATGTTTCAAGATTTAAGGGAGAAACACTTTGAAAAAGTGACTTAACACAGCCTCAGTTTAATGACTGTGTTTTAGTTCATCGCCTCTAATAGCCAAAAGAAAAGATTCTCCAAATACAAAGGTATATTATGTAGTTAGGAGATGGCATTTACTGTGCATCTCAAAATAATCTTTAAACTAAAGAGTAACAGATTTCCCACATAAAAGCCATCTTTCTCTCCACTTGCCCAAAATCCAGAAGTGAATTCAAGGCTTATGAGGTGTCTAAGATAGTTCTGGGAGACAGTTTCCCTAAGCCATTAAACAGAGGCAATATAAGTGGAAATGACAAAGAGCATCCTTTAGCCACCTGCAGACATAGTTTTGATTACAAATCATCCAAGGAACAACGCTCTCTCTAAATCTCTTTGATTTTACTTCATTTGATGGCAGTGATGCAATTTCATGGGAAACCTGCTGGTTTTTAGGTGAATCAGCACTGCACCAAGAGGAACTCATCAGTATTAATTAAATGGTCATCAGCGGGCTGCAATATCTTCATCATAAACACAGTTTACCACATATCACATTTTTTCCTTCTTTCTTCAACCTTTGTGTGCTTATGAGAAGACTGATGTGTATTTTTCAAGATTTCGTATGAAGCAACCAACTTTACTGCAACACTGTGAGATGACCCTTGTTCTTGTGGTTGGCAACCCTGCATGTAGCAAGGGGGTTAAAACTAGATTATCATTACGGTCCTTTTCAACCTAGACCATTCTATGATTCTATGGCCCTCTGATGGGGGGATAACCAGCAATGACCAGTTTTCTCTCATGCCCAGTACTGGTGAGTACTATAGTAAGATAAGACAGCTGAAGCAGCCCTTATAACACTATAGATTCCACTTCAAAGTTCTCAGTATACTTATCTCACATTGCAGTTAACTTCCTGTCTATTCTACTACCTTCCATCAGATTACTGCAACAAAAAGCTTCTGTACCACTAACACCCTAACAAGATCTGATAAGCTCTTCACTTTTTTGTTCTAATGTGTTTTTGAAACAAGAGTTCAATTTTCTAACCCAGTCCTCCCATTCTCAAACCCTTTCAGTAAACAGCCCTGTCTCCTGGAGGTATAACAGAGGACAAGCCATATCCTTGGGAATATCGAACTTCACCCAACTCAAACTTAACCTGGACAGGCTTGAAAAGCAGGCTGATATGAACGTAATAAGATTCAACAAGGCCAAGTGATGCACCTGGGTCAGGACAATCCCAGATATGTACAGAGACTGCGAGAAGAATGAATTGAGAGCAGGTCTACAGAGAGGTATTTGGGGGTTTTGGTGGTCAAGCTTGTCCTGAGCCAGCAGGATGCACTTGCAGCTTGAAAGGCCAACTGTATCCTGGGTTACATCAAATGAGGGATGGCAGAAGGGCAAGGGAGGCAATTGTCCCCCTCTTCTCTGCCCTCATGAGGCCCCATCTGGAGTACCGTGTCCAGGCCTGGGCCCCATCACAAGAAAGATGTGGAGCTGTTGGACTAGGTTCAGAAGAAGGCTACAGAGATAGTCAGAGGGCTGGAGAACCTCCCATACAGGGACAGACTGAGGAAAGCTGGGCTTGTTTAGCATGAAGAAAAGGCTCTGGGGAGACCTTAGTGTGGCCTTCCAGTACTTAAAAGGGAGCTTATTAACCGGAGAAAGACCTACTTTTCACATAGGCAGATAGGATAGGACAAGGAGGAATGGCTTCAAACCAGAGGACGGGAGATTCAGATTAGGAATTATGAGGAAATTTCTTAATCAGAGGGTGGTGAGGCCCTGACACGGGCTGCCAAGGGAAGCTGTGGATGCCCCATCCCTGGAGGCATTCAAGGCCAGGTTAGATGGTGCCCTGGGCAGCCTGATCTAGCAGGTTGCAACCCTGTCCACAGCAGGGATGTGAAACTGTATGATCTTTAAGGTCCCTTCCAATCCAAACCGTTCTGTGGTTCTCTTAAACTTCTTCTGACATCCCACTCTCCATAACATATTAAGACATTCTAGAAAAAGAGAATTAACAAAAATATATTATAAAACAGCAGTAACAATTTTGGACTGAGTCATACGGGCTTCTTGTAATTTGGGATATATTAAGTAAAAGCAGAAGACAGACAACCAAGTCACACGCACGTATGACATTTAACAGTCTGAAGGGGGGGGTAGGGCAGAGATGGAATTACTAAGGCTGCCGCACTTCTCCATTGCCATTTTAATTTACAAGCAACAAGAAGAGGAAGTTATACGCTGTTGCTATAGACTTCTGCACAGTTTCTGTAGGTGGATTCCCCTCAGTCTCCTACTCTTGGCCACCACCGATATGAAATACCACTGTTGCAACGCTGTGAACATCCACATGCCTTTACAGCACTAGCACACAGCATTCACTGCATACTGAGTCACAGCCTCCTCCACCAAAATGTCTCTAAAGATACAGCACTGTTGCAGATCCTAGCCTAAGAGGAACCCACCCCACCACCTTTCCTGTTCTCTGGGATCACCTCTCACATCTCTCAGCTCACCATCAGGGTGCAGATTTTTCATGCATATAGACAGAAGCTAAAACCAAGCAGTGGTTGACAAGAAGATGTGTGTGAGCACAGAGGGCATCAGTGCTATGGCCCCCTGCTGAATGTGCTATCCCAGCACTGTTAAACTCCATTTATTAGTCAGACCAATCAGAAATTCTCAACTACTGGGCAGGCAATTAGACATTCCACTGTGCAGTTACTGGCATAGAGATTTAACTTGACTGCAAACATTTGAGAAGAAGAAAAACACCTTTGGAAATGACACGTTGAAAGCAGTCTGCAGAAGAAAGGCAACGTGTAGTTTTCATGACCTTGTCTCCAGGATAACTGACCCCACAACTAAGGGTGAGGGGAAGGGATAGAGACAACAAAACCCTGCCCAGCAGAAGAAAATGGCAGGGGAAAAGAAAAAAGAAAAATCAGATGGGACAACATCTTCAGTGTCAGCTTAGGCAAAACACTATACAGATGCCGACCAGGGGACTGTTAAAAGCCAGCTGAGGAAGGAATGCTGGTGCTCTGTAAAGGTATCCCCATTGCTGCAGTGGGTTATAAGCCACAGCAGCATTTCAAGAGAAAGCCTCACAGCACTCATGAGCACTCATGCATGACTGGCCTTTGACCTGGGCAATAGCATATGGCTCAGCACAAACACAAGAGCTGCTGAGCTTCTGCAATTGCACAGCAAAGCAGCTGGGAACACCATGCTGCTGCACTTACCTGAACTGGGAGGGATGAAGTGGTGAGAGTGAAATGTTTGCCTGCGAGATAAAGGGGTACATCAGGATGTAATTTAATAGATCACAGAAAGACAGCTGTGCAAACTTCTAGTCTATCTCCTCCTCATTGTTTCAGTAAATCCTGATTTTCTTCAGGATTTAAGTTACGTATATCAACCCAGCATTACAGCCTGTGTTTATTCCCAGAAGGATATAGATAGTGTAAACAACAACCATGCATTTGTTTTTAAGAACTGTGATGAAGAAAAGCAGGCAAATGGGCAAAATGGGAACAGTACACAGAAAGAATTGAAATCTTTATTCAAATCTGCAGATAGTTCACTTTCTGTTTTTCCAGGATGTTTTCTTTAGAAATTATTTGCAGAACCTCTGCTTTCTAAATGTGCATTTGGGAAAATTCACACCACACTTTTTATTTTACTAACTAGATAATGCTTTTGACTAATACAGAACTAAGTGACCGGTCAGTACTTAATAACAGACAGTCAGCAGCATTCTATCAGTCTCACTTCAGGAAAACATTTTTTAAAGGCTGTTTTTCATGTGAAATGTTTTTCCCATACTTTGCAGAAAGAATAAATGTTAGGTACATTTATTCCAAATAATTCAGTGCTAGAGGGCATCTCCAAAGGACTTCTACATTGGCTGGAGAACTACACCTTTAATGCAGCCCAGAGGAATACACTTCCATTAAGACGCTGAGAGATAACGTCAGTTCTTTGAAAAGAAGATGAAAGAAACTTAGAGCTCTGGTCTCATCAAGCTCCTCTTGCTCCCAGGTCTGGAGGTCTAAAAGCAAGAAACAAGCAAAATGGGATTGAAGCTTGATATCTTCTCTGCCAGCCATGAGGCTTGCTACACAGCAAGAGAAATACTTAAAGCAGGAAAATGCCAAGTGATTTTAAGTTGACTTTTTCTCAGGGTGAGCTTCTAGGAACCAACTTCCATTTCCTGAAGAGTTGTTATTTGTTAGTGTGCCACAGGTTGTACTGAGGAAAGGAAGAAAACATTAACCAAAAGACCATGAACCAGAAGATTCTTCTACCTTTTTAAATACCCAGATGCCTGAGTGGCTCCAAACCTATTACAGTGGGGATGCTTCAAAACCAATAAATGAAGGATAAGCACAGCTGTGCTCAGCTGTCTTCTTACTATTAAAGCAAGGCACTGATGGTCATGTCTCATGGTCACATGGATGGATGCCATTCATATACGGCAGAAACAGATACAGTGAGTTACATCAATTTAGAAGGAGACTAAGACACTGATACAAAAGTGAGTAGACCATTCTCAGTGTGCAGAGAGAAAAATAAGTAATAGAAAAACAAAGGATGGTTTGCCTCCCATCAGGTAAAAGGCTGATAAAGCTGTCAGTGACACTGTTGTCTCAACATGCAATTTAGGATGTAGGAAGAAACGAAATCCAAACATAGTGGTACAACTCAGATTATGTAGTTGAAAAAGTCTAATTTGTTTCAGGCTGTTTGACTGCACTGTACCTTAATGGTCTGTAATTACATCCAGAAGTTCAGCATCTTCATATGGCTTACAGGCTGCACCTCCCAGAGAGAGACTGTCCTCAACTACTTCAGTGACTCACTCGTCAGCTCCATGTTAGTTAACAGTGCCCTGAGTTGTAGCACTGGAGTAATACAACATTGCTACCAGACATCTACCCTCAAATGCCATGTTTTACCTGCCAAGATACACATGCAAGTCAACAGCACAACTTCAGTTGTTTTTCAGTTTTTTCTATTCATACAACATAGAGGTTTAAATAGCATTTCTTTTAATTAAGAGGAATTAGCAATTTGCTTGTTCACAAGCTGTCTTGTTATTAAGTACACGCTACACATCAGATCTTAGCAAAAACACAAACATTGCTCAAAAACTTCAGCAACACCTTTCTTAGCCTAGTTTAGGAGACAAGTTTGGCCTACAGAACAACTCATCTCATTTAGCCCTGAAATACACTCAGCCACTGCTGCATTTTGCCCAATACTTATCTTAACAACACATGCAAGGAAATCCTATAAATGGACAATGAAGGATCAGCTTCCCAAAGATGACGTTTATCCCCTATCCAGTCAGATAAAGGTTGATTTGTGGCTTGAAGGCTTATCCGACATCCTTATCCAGCCTAGTTTTGAACCTTGTTCAACTTGAAGGAAAAAAAAACCAACAACTAAGACCCGGAGAATTTCCCTTCAGTCACTATTCAACACTTCATTGTTCTTATATTTTCAAAAGATGGCTCAGTTGACCTTTTGTGAAACACTACTTATGTTTTATAATTCCCATCAAGATCCCTCTAAAGATCCTCGTAAGGTCCCTATCCTGTTTTCACATTGTGCAGAGACCTGACAGCTTTTACTCACACCCTTGTTACTCCTGTTTGTGCCACATATAGGAATTCCAGATAGCATGACAAGATCATACCTACAATTGGTATGCAAAACATTATTTCCCATGGCAAACAAAGAACAGAGAAGTGAGTTGGAGAAATCATAAGCTGTACTTCAGACTCCTCCACTGGGCTGTGCTGTACATACCTGTAAGTAAAAACCATCCCGAGACAACATGCAAGGGAAGAAACAAAGGCACAAACAGGTAAAGCTACAGAACCACTATACTTTCATAGAAGGTCTATTCAGGAAGATGCCATTCTTGTTTAGCAGATTCTCAAAGAGGAAACAAAATATAAGCTGTGATCCCATGGTTCTGCACTACATACATTTTACTGCCCATACAATATAACTGGTTGCTATTCTTAATGTAATAGTTCGCTGGAACCAGAAACACAGATTAGAAAGGAAAATGACAGCTTTAGCTATTTATTTTTCAAGACTGACGAAGATGCAGGCATATGTTTTTGGTGGTTACCTTTACACACACAGCCAGCATTCCAAGTGGAAATGGCTGAAAAGGCAAATCATTGCATCCACTAGTTGTCACTCAAACTGTATTAGTACAAAACATATTCCTACTTTTCTCAAAACAAACAAACAAACAAAACCCTATTACCTACAGCACAGAATTCAGCCAAACAAACCCAGAATTTATTCCCCCTGCTCATCCCCCTTTCTGCCATGGCACTGGCAGCACATCAAGTTAAGAATCATAGCTCTCCAGCAGAATAAGTAGTTCTGAAAACAGCATTCATGGAAATCTATTTACATGTAGGTGTTTTGCTATAAAACATATGAATACATACAGCTCCTCACACACTTCTTTTCCTGCACATGAAAGGAACACTTTGCACTCTGAGCATGGCTCAGCCATGCACAGCTTATTCTGTCCCACTGGTGCTGGGAGAGGGACACACGCTTGGGCACAGCAGCCATGTGGCCAGTGTTTGTTAAGGTGAACAGTTGGACAGATTCTCACACTTCTTACACCTTTTTTCCAAAGCTATGACATAACAATGTAACTGTCCCAGCTTTAAAACAGCAGCTAATTTGTCATTCACACACCTCCCATGAACTAACCTGCAAAGGTTTACTGGACATGCACAATTGACACAGGAATAGCTCCCTAGAGGCTGCTAAAGTCAAACCAGAAGCAGTATAAAGGGTGCCAGAGTGTTACCACCAGCTTATAAAATACTCACGTAAAGCACTACCTAGCCTGCTTTTTGCATATCAACATTAACTAAGCACTTTCATATGCCCCAAATAAAAGCAGCCAGCAGAAAGCGCTCAGCAATAGAAGCCCAACCACAGGCACCATGCCTGATGAGGAAGAGGAATAGTTTCAGTAACACAACACAACCAAGATGCCAGTTCTGCAATACAGCCTTCATGCCTTCTTTTTCTCTCCCTTTCCCTAAATATAGTCAGCTCAAGTATAATGCTATCCAGCTACAAAAACAAAAAACTTCCAAATAGCTGCACTGGACAGCACAGATACAGTGATCAACTTAATGTTTTGGCAGCTGGTTACCTGTTGCTGTATTACATTATGTTCTTGCACCCAGCACTGCATCCCTTCCATTTTCTTTCTTCGCACTTATGCCACTAAAGCACTGATAGAGATAAGTCCTAATTCAATGGGAAACGAGTTATTCACATAAACACTGTCTGTTTACAGAGACTTGCAATGGAAAATTAATTTTGGCCAGCAATCTAATCAGATGCATCTGAAGAAGAAATAGATTCTTGAAGTCTAATAAGTGACTTTACAGCAGGTTAGTGACGCGTTTCATTTATGTGATGTATCTTCCAGATATAAGGGGTTTTCATTAAAAAAAGATTGCACAAACATCTTTGACTTGTTTGTTGCACAAAACCATCAGAAAAAGCCTTCCAGGGTCAAGTCTGCAGCCACTGGATTTTTGCTTTGATTTCAGAAAACACGAAGCTGCATCAGACCTTTTAATTCAGTATTTAATGAGGTATCTAAAGCTTACAGCTAAATGTCCACCCAGCAGAAAAGTAGTTCTGGCAGTCTACAAGATACTGGAAATTGTCTATTTAGAATATGCTTTTACCAGACTGTAAAATGGGAATGAGACTAGGAGGGATTTCACTGCAGCGACCAGCCACTACAGTTAGCAAGCTCTCCTATTCCCCAGCAACACATTCACACTCAGATTTCACAAAAACAGGTAGGAATAAAGAATGACAGGAAACAAAAGTTTCTGACTCAATTCCTTCTCCATCAAAGCAGCTGCCCTATGGGAGTCACTGAGGTGGCTGCTCAGCACAGAAGGGCTGACAGTTAGGGTTGCTCTTTCATAACAGCAAATACTTTTTAAAATCCCAATATGGTTATTTTATTTAAAAAACAAAGAGAACCTCATCAGTTGAGCTGCACAGGAGTTACAGATTCTGTGTGTATTCATTTGTGGTCATGGAGAATTCCTCAACAGAACAGCTAACAGGGCAACCCTTACACAGTATTCAACAATTTTCATAAGCAGACAGATAAGCAGAGCAAGCACAGCACAACTCAACTGCAGTAGCTTCTGGGAGCCTTGGCCTCTATTACAGGGTACAGGAAGAACCGGATGTGAAGCAAAGGCCACAGAGATAGTCAGCACTTCTTAGGACAGTAAATGCCACCCAAGGCAAGGTTAATTTAAACAAAAGGTACAAGCTTCTTCGCCGTATTTGGAATATTTCTGTCTGTTGACAAGCAAAGGCAATCCAAGAGAACCAGAGATAAGACATTATCTTTCTAACATATACATTAGACGCTGTTCTGGCTCCTGCAAAAGCACTTTGTCTCCTCATGCACTTTTGGATGTGTGGCATGGAAGGCTTGTATGGAAGCAGAGCTAACAAGACTTGCAGACATGGAGTGGTGTTTTTTCCCTGACTTAATAGCTATTTCCACCCTCACCCATCACCTTTTAGGTCCTATAGCTTTTGATGTGCCTTGCAAGGACAGCAAGTCAGATTTTAGGGTCAATCCAGCTACTGCAGTGCAACACTGGAAGGAGTCGCACCACTGAGTAACTTGTGGTACACCACCCTCCATAATGAAAAGCTCCATGTCAGAACCTCTTCCCTTCTGCACTGCCAGAGAAGCTAACTAGAGAGGTGTCAGAGCCACACTCAAGTAGCTGATGGCTACACCACTGTGTCACTGCTTAGCTTCCTCTTTGTCAGACTGAACAATGCCTTCAGCCTCCCGTTGTAGCTTCACGCCCCTATCTCAGTAGTTCACTGTTGGGACTCCCTCCAGTTTCCCTACAGCTCTCTTGAACAAGGCAAGAGTGACAAGTCCAGACACAGCATTCCAGGTGAATCCTTCTCACTGCAGAGCTGATGACAGCCCCCTGTCCTTCAGTTGTACTCTTTCCAAGTCAGCCCCATGCTGCTGTTTCCCTCACCCAGCACAGCACCCCCTGGAATAGCAGCTCCTTTCCAGGACTTTCTCAGACCTCCCAGAGTGTACAAACCCATGGAACCTCAGGCACAGGGTCTTGAACCTCAATTGGCTTTCCTGAGACTTTTGCTGGCTCAGTTCTCAGGGTTCCTCTGCACTGAAGCTCCATCATTCAGCATGCAAACCAACTTCCCTAACTTAGAATTATCCCTAGACTTGCCAAGGACATGATTTATGTTCCAAGTGGTCTCCAGAGACCATTCTGAACAATGCAATATTGACCCTGCTTGTTAGCAGCATCCAGCCATTTTCTAGATCTGGCTAATTTTCTTCCCACGTAACAGTCCAATCATTATGCAGCCCATATGCTCATCATGTTAGAGAGCAAAACCAGAGCTTTAAGCAATCTATTCCTTTTAAAGAGGTAATTTCATGGTAAAAGTTGCTCCTTGGAACCACAGTTGTCACCAAGAGGATCTGGCAAGTACCACCCATAGGAGTACCAGAATATTTACATAACTGTTTGTTCCTAGGCACAACATCCAACGTTCATCAGCAGATGATTCACTGCATTTTCTACCCTCTTTCTGCTTTGTGGCTTTCAAATATGAACTGCATTGTGACTGTATGCCACAACCCTTGAATGTGGTACCACATTAACCCAAAACAGGCACACACACACTCAGGGAAAGCTCCTTCCCATAAACTAAATCATGAAGAGTCCCCAGTGCGTGTGCACTATATCATTCTCTTCAAACAGTGAAGACTTGCTGAGCAGCTAAGACCTATCATATTCTTTTTTTGCTGGAATCAAAGACAAACCAGCCTGCTGTCAACTTGCTGCTGCTTAGAAGCTCACCCCTTCACACCTCAGAGGATCTCCAACATTTTCTCTGAAGCTTCATCCACATTGGTCTTCACTGCTTACCTGCTCAATGGAAAATGCCCAGCTATTTGCAGATGAGGGCAGATGTCTCCATCAAGTTCAGAAGCATTAGAGAAGGTAATAGCTGCGTATGGAAGGACTGCCATTGCCTTCAGCCAGACAGCCATACTGTACAAAAGGCATTTGGATTTCTGCTTGCATGCAATGTTTGTATGAGACATGAGGGAGCGACAGCAAGATTCTCCTAAACTGATTAAGCGATTGTCTTAGTTTCAAAAACTTTTAACTTTTAACAGTGACAAAAGATGCACGTATATTTTCCTATTGAAACCTACACTTTGAGAACATTTTTCTGCAACAGTTCTTATTTTGCATTAGAGAACAGCTTGAGATGCAGAAGAGAACTGAATGCTTTAAGGGGTGCAAGTGCCTCCTGGTACAAAACATCATCTCTTAAAAAGGAGTCTATTGCTTTTTTCATATTTCAATAGGCGTGGACTTAAAAAACAAGGCTCTTAAAAACCATTTATGTCAAGGAAAAAAAAAAGGAGCAGCTTCTACATCCAGTACTGCAGCTGCTCAGACATAAATGCAAGCGCTGATCAGTTACATTTTCCAGTTTTGGCACTGTAAACAAAGATGTCCCTTGTCAGAGGAGGAAGGTTGACAACTCTGTCTCATCTTCATTCTCTTCAAGTCCGTGGAAATGAACCAGCAGAAATGTATCTTAAAGGACAGTTCCCTGAGTTAGTTCACATTTCCAAGAGAAAGAGGGAGAACCGTCAAGACAGTGCAAGTCAAAGGAGCAAAAAACATAGGCCCAAGTTTCTAGGGAGGTGGTTTTGCCTTGTCAAATGTTTAAGCTAGAAAGAGCTGAATTTTCAACTCCTCTGCTAAAAGACATTAATTTTCAGAAAAAAGGGAAAGATGCAACCGGATTTATTTATTAAAGAATTAACTCAGGGATCCATGCAAGAAATAAACAAACGAACATAAGTTTCTAGTCTACTGCTTAAACTCATTTAATACAAAAGAAGTAACCATAACGAAGCATAAACTGCATTCAGAGCACAAGTGCACAATGTTTTGTTTAACTCATCATCTGGCAACATGAAAAATTATTTGTTTATTCAACACCTGAATTGCCCAACACCTAAGAAACGCCATATGCCAAAGGTTAAGACCTTCATTCTTGTCCCACCTTGATGCCCATTGTCCTTCGTGCCCTCTCCCACTTCAGGCTGACCTCAGCCACAGTTTCACTCTATCACTGTCCAGTCTGTGCTTTCATTCATCTTCTCCATGAAAGAAAATAGTACCTATTCCAAATACCTCACATTTCGGACCCTAAAAGAAAGCAAACACTTCGCTACTGCTGTTCAGAGCAAGAAAAACTGCTTTTTTGTCACTCCTTCTGAAGGTAATAAGCTATACCCAAATGAAGCTCTGCTCTGTTACAATCCAGCATCTGTGGGTAGGCAAGTGACACAGGGCCCCAAGTCCTTCCTCTGCTGCCATTTTACCATTGTCCCACAGGGAATGTTGAGGGCACACCACAGCATGGCTCTGCCTTCACATCCTGTATCAAAACCAGCTGAGCAACTCCTGAAATCTTCTAAGTATGTTTTTGTCTTCAGAACAGCCAAACTAAAACCTCAAACAGGAACTGACAGAAATACGTGATGTAACTGTGACTGCAGCAGAAAGCTTGTAGTACAGAGGCCTGGAGATGTATACATACCTTAATGCCCTCAGTAAAGCCTTGAAGCTCAAGATGGTCCAAAATATAGACTTGCTATCTTTTCCCCTAGAATCCTGCCTGACAGGATGAGTAGGTTCTCATATGCCAGAAGAGTTTGCAAACATCTCCACAACAGTAATCAAGTCTCTGCTCTGCCATATCAGAACAGTCCGGAAAGGCCAGTCAGCTTGGAAAGGCTCAAAGTCAATACCAAGGGTTTAACAGCTGCGCTGGTCGTGCATAGCTCTGTACTGTGAACATAGTAAGTAATTTTGTGGCAGGCCACCTCAGACCCACAGGTTACAGCTGAAAGACAACTATAGTTGCAGAAAATAAAGATGCAGCAGGTCTAGTTTTTATATAGCAGCCAGAGCAGAAGCCTTTCCTGGAGCTGCTCACTGCAGTGTTCCCTCATCCCTGAATGATTTTTCATGTGAAGCTTGTTTGTTCTCAGTACAAAATAAAATGAAGTTGAATTCATTTTTTCCAATAAAAGAAAGTCATTTTTCCATCTGTACCATTAAGTTCCAGTAGCAAGAACAGAACACACCACTCCATTTAACTTTTCCTGAGTACTTTTTCCACTGAAGAAGGTACGTAGCTAGGAGAAATGTCAAGTGGCTACTAGTCAAGACTAGCTGTCCAGTCATTAGGCTAGACTCATTCTGGAAAACATGCACTGAAATTGCACGTCAGAACTGAGTGACGGAGGTGGGAGAGGAACACAGACTGACTGCAGATAAAAAGAACCATAGGATTTTCCTTCCACGGTGTTCATTACCAGAAATATTTTTTATCAAATTGTACCCTATCCCATAGGTAGTTGCCTGGCAGTGCCTCAGATCTGTGTTTCTAGGCAATACCTCTTCCACAGAAAAGAATTCTGTTTTGAGAATACATTCATCCTCCCATGTTTTAGAGGCATGGAAATATTCATGACTGATACAAGCAAGGGGAAAAGACGACACTCTGGAAACTTCAGAGAATTTACGATCAGTCAATCAAACAACTGCACCGCAGATTGGTCAAATGCTTCAACTGCATATCTTAAAAAAACACTTGAAAGCAAACAGGCGAGCCAATACACATATGTTATCTGTATCTACTTTAGTTCCACAGATATTTTTTAAGCAAGGATTCATTTCAGGAAAGACCAACCAGCAGCAAAAACTACCAGTGACCTCGCTAAACACTGCTTAAAAGCCCTACAAAGCACTGATTGTTCATAGTCTTTAGCAAACAGTTCATGTATCAGGTGACTCAACAGCTTTCAGCACAGCGCCTTCAGTTCAAGAAGCAAATAGTACAGAGGGTTAACAGCTTTTGTGCTAGTATCGAACATTTTGGCTTTTTCCATGATTAGTCATTATTAAATTTTCACTGGCCCGCTGATATAATAGCTTCACTCACTGCAGCTCTGAAACACACAATAGATGTGCTCAGTGTAACAGGACACGCAATGCTTGCGAGGCTTGTTGGTTCAGTCCTTTATGCAGTCACATCTTCAAATGGAGTCATAAACCTAGCACCACAAAACTTCTCAATACTTGACAGAGCAAGAAATTAACTAACACCAGCTGTACTTCCTCCTACTTAACTGTTTCAGTGACAACTACTTTTTAAATATTTGATAGAGCTTTTAACTGTGTGTAGGTCTCAATACACTCCAGTCAACAAGTGTCTCAGAAAGGTTTGTTACTAGGAAAGGGAATGTGCACTGGAATCTCCTCCCAGCTCACAGCTTTCAGGGAACCACTGAGCTGCCATTTAAAGTTTTTGGAAACCATTATTATTGTGCAAAAACAATAAGCAGAGGTTAGCAGGGCTGTACGTGGAAACAGACAACAGAGACCACAAGTAGCACTTTCCTTCAAATTTAAGAAACTTTGTCTAATATGTACTACTAACATGGTATTGGCTGACCAACAAAGGTTTTAAATTCACTGAAGAACATTTTAGGTTGGATCCTTTGAGTTCCAGTTATGAAACATTTGGATTTCTTTGAAAACAAAATCCTCTCTAACTCTCTCTCAGCTGCAGCTTCTGATTTCTAGGATCTTTACTCCTGTTTTAAATCAAATATAGTCCCAGTACTCCTTGGTAAAGGATCTGTTTTATTTCAATCACAATCATCATTAGAAAGTGGTTTTCATAAATTCTAAAAGATGAAAGTCTTACCATTTCCAATCACATTAATCAGAGAATTCAAAGTCGTCAACATAAACTACCCATCTCTCAATAATACAAGAGGGAAGATAACACCTCTATTAAAAAAGATTACCTGGGAGATATGGTTGATGGAGGACTCCATCCTCCGCAGCTGGGATGCCTGGATGTCCAGCAGCTGTAGTACATTGTTGGCCAGTGCATTGATCTGATAAGCAACACTGGCTAGAGACTGAGTTGTGTAGGCTTTGGTCTCTTCTAATGCTTTCCTTTTATCTGGAGCCTGTAAAGCAAAAGAACAAGATGTTTGCTTAAGGCCAGGAAAAGGGTGGGAGATGGGGGAGAAAGGACAGGAACAGAAAACGCAACCTTGATTACAGATTCTTCTAAATATAGAAGATCTGACTGTGCAGTCAGACAAAGTACTCAACATTCAAAAATTCTCAATAATAAAGTACAAATAAAGAATCTGAGAACTATTAAACCATAACATTACCTGCCAAGAAACAATTCATTCAGCAGGAGGAAAAAAAAAACCAACATTATCATGATTTGTCAGCACTGAGTTTCTAAAGCCTGCCTGCACATCCTTCATTTCCGGAAAAGCCTCTAATTCCCCAGGAACATTGAAACAGTTTTCACCATCTCTTATGAGATCACACAGCCCAAACAACCTAAATATAGAAAAATATTTTCCCACAGTTCAGTGTCCCCCACCACACATACTGCCTGCAAAGCCAGCCCTCCTGCTGTGCAGGCTGCTGCAGCCCAGGAGTGGGGAGGGGGAAAGCAGAGCAGGAGTTGTGACATTACCTCTCCTCATGTGAAAGCTTAATAAACCTTCCTTGATGGCTGCCAGCTTGCTGATGGCCCTGTTTGCTCAGGTACCACTCATCTGCAGTAGATCCTTGTTGCGTCCCACTCACACAGAACAAGGCTCACCTAAGCTTCCTTCTCCTCCTGCCTTCTCCTGAGCTGTCCCACAGCAGCACCCAGCCTCATGTTCTTTCCTACCTCTCTCTGATCCCATTCCAACCCACACCTTCATCCACAAAAGGCACACATCTCATACATTCCTTGTCCTCTTCCACCCCATCAGCCCCACAGAGTCTTCAGCTCCAGCAGTAGCTGAGCCACATCGCACATTGACAGAAGAGCCAGAGAACCCACCCTGCATTTCATTTATTTGTACCACGGTCGGTCCAGTTGCAGTTATCATCTGTTCCTGAATCTCACCTTTTACTTCTTCAGTATCCACCAGTGTTAAATCTGCCCCTTACTTAAGTATAAAGAGAGATAATAAGGAATCCTTCTTGTCTCTCCTGCTTTAAGGAGGAAACTGGAAGGTAAACTGATTGTGTATATTATAAACTCACTGCATGATAAATACAGAAACACAAGCTATGCCATGCTACCTGTTAAAGAGATATATTTCTTTTTGAAACAAGGATGAATTCCCACCCTTCCCCCGCAAACCAGGAGATTTGTTTAGATCCATGATCAATGTTCCCAGCAGTGTTCTGACATGTAATAGAACACTTCCAGTCAATGCCAGCCTTCAAATAGATTCACAAACAGACACTTTCAACAGCAGGAAGCAGTTTAATGCAATCTGCTGCCAATGGGTAGAACAGCTACTGCATGTACTAAGAACATAATATTGCAAAAAAGAAAAGTGTTAATATTTCTGAACACAAACAAATGCAATATTTCTGAATGCAATACTTCCACCTTACAGAACACTGATGTTTTAAGATGCCAGAAAATTTTTGCAAGTCAGTTCTTTTGCAAACAAGCTTTCACAGTGAAGGATCTGTTAACCACTACAGCTCAAGGAGGAAGCTTCCCAAAGCACACTGATTCTCCAAAGAGGCATTTGAAGCTTCAAATCATCACTAGCGATGACTTTAAAAAAAAAATCACAACCTGCACTATTGAGTTGGCACCCACAGAAAACGAGAGGTGTTCCATACTGAACTTCTACCACCTTCAACAACGGTGGAAGTGCAGCTTGCAGCCTCAGAGAGGGCTGAAATAGAGCTTCTACTGAGCTAGACACAGCCAATGAGAGCCAGTCAGCATAATTCCACCTTGAGATCTATGTTTGAGTGGATATGAAGTCATTACTCAAGGCATCTTTTTTTTTATTAAAGATTTAACTAAACACTGTTAAACTGAACACCAACTGACTACAAAGCTACAGCACTATTACTAAGTGTTTTCAAATGAGAAAGCTTTCAACAACAACAAAATCTTTTATTGACCAAACGCCTTGTCCTCAATTGCCTAAACACCTAAAATTTTGGTTATCTGCCCAAACGAGCAGTTTGGCAGCAGGATTAGATGAGCAGTTGTGATACATAATGTATTTCATGTCCTATTAGATCAAAAATATTTTCAAGTTTCACAGATAATTCAGACAACTTCGCTCAGTAGTTTAAAAAAAACAGCTTAAATTAGAACTAGTTTGACATATAGTCTTCAGCACTGTTTAATTAGAACTGCTGGCATCCACAAGATACAAGCTAGAAGCTTCACAGCGTGGGAAATGAAGAGTGGAGAGGGAAAAGCCAAGAGGAGCAGCAGGAGGGAGCAGGAATTTCCAGCATTATTGAACTGTTATTTTCATTTCTCTCTAAGCAAAAACTAGAAATAGTACAGATCATAAAACATGTCCACATGCCTTCAGATACTTCAGTACAACACATGAGCATATTAGTTAACTTTTTGAATTTAGAGATGACAAAATGCTGCCAACCCATTTGATTTTTCCAACACTTCAGAATTACTTTATGATTTTGTATTAATAATTTTAAAGATACTGTTACTTCTCCAGTAGTTCTCAATGTGAAAGGAAGTTTGAGTGTCATCTGGTAGCAAACTGAATATTATTTCAATCAAGATCACAGCTTTTCAAGTTTCCCTCTTACAAAGGTAACCTGTATTTCCAGCTCATCCTTAGCAGTCTTATCAGAATGGCAAAACTGCAGTTTGAAAACGCTTTTTCCATAATCCAAGGGGACAGAGATGGTAAAATATTCCATGCCACATATCACATATATTT
Source organism: Gallus gallus (assembly GCF_016699485.2). Taxonomy (NCBI): domain Eukaryota; kingdom Metazoa; phylum Chordata; class Aves; order Galliformes; family Phasianidae; genus Gallus; species Gallus gallus. The sequence goes on along the minus strand of NC_052533.1, from coordinate 15,944,609 downwards.
CTCAAGTCCAAACTTGTATAATAATGCTTCCTAAAAACAACCACGTTATTGTGGTCAAAACGGACTTGACACCCAAGCAATTGCCATAAAAGAAGAGTAAAATCTTATCTACTGCTTTCTCAGTTCAGCACCACTCCAAGGCCAAATGATGAGGAATCCATCCATCACTCAGCAACCAGTTGCACTGTCAGCCAATTTCCCACACCCCCCTCCAAAACACCACCCACATAGGCACATCCGCAGAACAGTGTGCAGCGGACAAGCCATCTGCCCTCCCTGCTTTCTCACTCAGCCGATTCCCACCATTTTCTAGTTCCTACAGCACGCAGCTACATGTACCAGCTTCCTCCAAAATCACATCAGCTCACACTGCAAAGCGCCTTCAGAAGACGGGCATTCGCATGCTGGTCCAGGCCCTTATTACCTTTTCTCCAGCCTGCCTTCCCTTTTCTCCACTTCCATCCTATTTTCTCTGCTTGAAATTCCCTGTAAGAAAGCAACGACCAGGCTCCATTTGACAAAGGTCAGAAAGCAGCTCATCAGGTCACACACTGCGACAAGCTGCCCTGCCAGGAACGAATTAGTTTGCCTCCTGAGCATGCAGCGTATGCTCACATTTTTCATCTCAAATGGCTGGACTATGTGCAACCTCAATTATAAAAAAAATTCACCCATGATAAACTACTAATAGAGCACTGCCCTAAACCTGCCCAATAGCCACTAAGCTAAACAGAGTTGTTAATTATTCAGCATCTGACACCTTTCAGATGTTGGCATTCTGTTCAAGGGCCTGATCACTCTGGAACCAACCTAGAGGAACAGATCTGCAGTCACTTTTATATGCCTTCGCTGTTATTGCTCAGGATGCCTTTAATGAATTCAGTGCTGCAGTACATTTACTTTTGCTTCAAAGCAAGCATGGAATAATTGCTCAGTTTTGCATCTTGGCTGTCTTCATTTAAGAAGCATCTCCTACCTTTCATCAACCGATTAAAGAGAAAATTAGGATTACTATAATCAGTTGCCATGAGGATTTAGCAGTCTCTATCACATATCAGCATTCACAGAATAAAACTACACCATTCAGTGATCATCAATAAACCCATTTACATTCTCTTTTGTTCATGTTGTCATTTATCTATCTTTCAAGTTTACAGAGTGTAAACTTCCTCCTAATGCTATGAGATCCTATGATTGGTTTCAAAATTCTGACTCTCACACAAAGGTCTTACCACGTTAGCTGTTTTGATCTTGACAAAGCCTAGAATGAACTTTTAATAAAAACAAACAGCCAAGACTTTTAGCTTAAGTTAGCTATAACCTACAGCATGTCATTTTTGCTGTCTTCTAGAAACATGCTTACAGAATGGTGAAAACATGTATCCGGGCACTGACTTGAAGACTCCTTGTTATCATACTTAACCTCCCCAAATATTTCCGAAAAGTGGCTTCCCCACCCAGAAGACAGCATTACTTATAAACCTACCTAAAACAAGAGCTTGTAATGTTACCCAGATCTTCCAGAAGCATCTACGGGCTTGATGTTGCCACTTCACTGATCTAACAAAGCCTTTAATGACCCAAAGCTGAGCTACAGTCTTAAGGGCTTTTTTTTCCCCCCCAAACTTCTGACTGCTATCAGCAAAAGGTCTGCATGTTTCTAAACCATTCAACATATGTGCAGCTTAGAGCAAATATTCTGCATTCAAGCTGCAGTAATGTGTCTCAAAGGTTTCAATATGCCACGTGCAGTAGATAAACATTATCTACTCTGAGCCAGAAGCCTAGTTTAAATTGACTATTATGGACAGTTAATCCAGAGGTCATAAATAACTGAGGTGCTTCCTGCAGAAATAAGGAGGTGGTCCACGAATACAGGTTCCCTCTTATCCACAGCTCTGGGAGGTTGTTAACAAACCATTCTAATAGGCTGCATTACGGTGGACTTTGTAAGGTTGTTACTGACAGCTAACTACATCAGCAAGAGAAGAAATTCTAACAGGTAAGTCACAGCTGCAGATGTCACAAGTTTAGATACCCCAAAGAACTTTCAGTAACCAACTACTTACCCAGAAGCCACCCGAGGAGATCTGAACTCACTGTGGTTATTACTAGCAGGTGCTCACCAGGGAGCATTCAGGGTTTCTCTCATCACAGGTACAGTCTTCAGGGACACACATCATTCCAGAGCAGCAGCAGAGACTAGGGCCTTAAAGTTTACAAATGAGAGGCGCTTACACTCCTGACATATACTGTCCAGAGAAGGAACAGAGTAGGAACTGGGTGTGTCAAGTGCCTCCTAGAACAGGCTTACCATGCTCATGCCATGCAGCAATCGCACTGAAGAAATTCTCTCTCCAATACAGTAGTCTGAGGTTACTTCAATGGGACAACACACTATTTCTCAGCATCCACAAATCCTAGTACAACTAGGCCCAGCGTTTGCCTGCCTAAACGTTAGACTGTTCTTCATCAGAAAATGAAGCAAGTCATCAGGAGACATGGTTCAGAAATTTAAGCTTTGCTCAACACATTGGCACAAGACATCCCAGAACACCACAATTAAGACTTCAGAGGGTCACCAGCACACTTCATCTGCTGTCTGTCTTCAACAGAATCACCCCCAAAGCAGCCATCTTCAGTATTCCTCTTACTGGAACCACCTATTTTGCTCTTCATATCGTTGCTATCATCAGTAAACAATTGTGGGAAATTTTAAAAGAACACATTTACGAGAGGACAGGGAGCAGGATAGGGCAGTACAAGCAGTCTGCAAACAACACAGCACGCCTAATCTCCACACAAAGGGGAACTAAAGGCAAAACCACACATGCTCCAGAGCACAGGTGAATCTCAATTAACAACCCACAATGCAAACAGCAGTACTAGTTTTACTTTGAAACTGTTAATGCACTACAGGCAGTAGAAAAATATTAAAGCGCTTTACTAAAGTCACTTATCATAGCTTGCCATTTTGTTGTACTTTACTACTGTTTCTGAACTTCTGTGAGGTATTGAAAACTCGGGACTTTAGATCCCAATAGCTTGTGAGCTATTAATAGCAACACGCTGCAGCCAGTGACCGTGCCCATCTCCCATCCAAGGCCTCTCCAGGGGACTGGCAGTCGTTCCTTGCACTGACAGTGAAAGCCAGAAAGAAACAGACTATGCAGCACACCTCCCCCTGCACAGCGTGGAGCAGCATCAAGCAGGAGCATGGGAGCTCTTAGCCACTGAAATAACTGGCTGTTTCAGGAGCGTGAAGGAGGCACAGAAGCATGCTTAACCATTCAGATCTGTTCTTAAACCTAAGATACCTCACACTACAGTAACCCCAAAATTAAAACCAGGATGGTGAAATGCTTTCAAGTCCACACAGTAAGAAATTATTCTTCGTAACTACTGAGGCAGAAACCCCTCCATAAAGACAGTCAGAGTAACAACATCAATTCAAATCCTCTCAACTTACCTCCAGCACCAACAAAAAAAAGCCCCAGTGGTATTATATAGTACTTAGCCTAAGTTTCTCCAGGATAAGATGCAGTAACTCAGCTATCCCAAACACAGAGGAACTGGTAGAACTTGAATCTCTCCTCCCCAGGTAAACACCTTGCACAACAAAGCTGGCACTCATTCAAGGCACCAGACAATGAGGTGATCACCCCCACCAGCAACGAACGCACAAGCAGGATTTCAGTCTGTTCTTTTTAGAAGTACTACCTTGACAAAAATCATCGATTAGTCAGCTAAAGAGAGAGACACATATCAAATTATTGCAGTGTGACATACGCACAGGACTGCTTACCAATCGCTGTCTACAGCTCACAAGCTGTTTCAGACAAGCCCTTCCCCCAAATCCTCTGTATGCTGGACAATCAGCTAGAAACAAATCCTTCATTTCCATCAATAATATTCCCCTGACCTGTCCTGAATAGTCTTGATGGCAAATTAGCATTTCTATGGACCGAGACCAATTTAGCCAATCTGCCTTAGTCCTTGCAGATCTTCTGTTAGTTGAAAGTTGCTCTTCATTCACTTGATTAACTGTAAAAAGAAGAGACTCAATTTTTCAAATCATTATCATTCTGTGGAAGACAGAGAGAACGATTTTTTCATTAAGGAGAGACGTCCTTTCCAAAGGAGAGAGTCTAAGGGGTACACATATATTAGACATACACATATGTACACACCACAGCAGTCCAAGCTTTTGAGTCTTGATAACAAAAACATGTGAATATATGTGAAGATTACAATATGTACATCAACATTGAAAAAAAAACCTGTTTCCTTCTCTCGGGTACACAGACACATTATCAGATTCCAGCCCATTCTGACCTGTGCAGTAGGCACAGAACGGGGTCTTTGAGATTAAGCTTCCAATAACTGCCTTACTGTCATCTGTGATTTTACTTTAAAGAAAAAGTCCACAAGATGTGGCATTCACGATACTCTGCCACAGACTTTAATAGGTCTGTAAATAAGGGCAGAAATAGGCTACAAAAAGAAAACAAGCTAAAAAAAAATCTACTATTCTACAGTAAATAACTTCATAAAAAAAATCAACTTAGAAATTCCATTTTAATCCAGGCTATGAACATTATAGCAAGAAACTAAACTATCCAATGGGAGAGCGATTTACAAAGCCATGCCGACTCTGACAGATGGAGCCTGGGAAGATATGTGCCAGCTGCTCTGTCAGCAGCGTTCTCTGCCCAATGGAGAAATACTGTTCATGTCGGCTGTGGACTAAACTACTCCTCTTATTTAAAAAAAGAGGAAAGAAAAATCTTTATAGTGTTTAAAGCAGTTTTCAGTTCTCCTGCCAAATCCAATAGGGATGTCATAGTAAACATACATGCTGGCAAAGCGTATTGTTAATATTTTAGTTGTTAGCGTCTGTGTATACAATGAAACCAGCATGCAACAGTGAACCAAAGTGACAGAAGTAAGCATGCCCATGTGCCACTTCCACACAACCCTTGAGCACTCAGTAATGTTTTGAGATCGCATGTGCAGCAAACTTAATAAATTTGGTCTACTGTGTCTTATCTTCTTGTTTTACATGATACAGACCACGCAGGCTCCAAGGGCAGAAACCACATCTTCCATTCCTGTAAAGCACTACACTTCCATTCCTGTAAAGCATTAGCGCTTACAGTTGCTTCAAGATTATGCTCCCAACATCCTTGCAATGCCTATGACCTGCCTTATGATATCACATTGTTGCACACACTAATCCCTTTGGAGCTAACCAAGCTGGACCTGACAGACATCCATGAGCCACAGCTCCAACCACCTAATGCCACCATAAGCCTGGAAGAAAAGCCCACGGTGCTTCCAAAGAGATCTTTTCCTCTTTAAGGCTAAGGAAGCTACCCAAGACTATGGGGCAAATGATTATTCTAGTATGCTAGGCAACAGATAATAGGGAATTAAAGAACTCATGTTCCATTTGTTTCCTTATAGACTGTCTCTCAAACATTGATCTTCTGTTTTCTGGTTGTAATGGGGCTTGAAATTAAAATGGCTGTTTATTTTGCTTAAGTGCCAGCATCCACCCACAAGTTTTAGCTCATCTAGCAAGGTCAGGCTCACCAACAAGCCAGAAACCCAGAGGAAACTACAGATATTCCAGATGCAATTATTATTATTATTATTGTAGGAATAGGAGGGAGACACTTCAGTATTTATTAGTTACCTTAACATCACGCTTGTAATAACAGCAGCATCAACACGGAATCTAAATGGAAAGAACAATCTGAGCTGTGCGGACTTAAGTCATGCAAGCCTTGGAATGTGGTGCCAGTTCACAGCACTGGCCTTGGGGCAAACTTCTTTAGTTCATACTGCAGGAAAAGTTGCTTTTAAAAATAACAGCGATTTACCTCATTCAGTACACTTTCAAGTAACGGTGGGCGCTCAGGTAGTCAATTTTTTTTCTTTAGTTTTTGATAATCCAGAGGAATAAGCCTAGGATATTTCAATCAATCTACACCCAAAGACAAGTTTAATCTATACCTGAAGACAAGCTATGTGCTGAAACTCAGTGAGCTTCTGCAAGAGAACCTGCAAGACTGCCTTTTCTTTCCAGATCATCACTCCCTAGACCTCCTCCCTTCCAGGCAGGCCTGGAAGCAAACCAGACTGCATTGAGCAAGCAAGGTTAGGACAACAAGATTTAGCATAAAGGATCAAATAACAGCGTCACCTCACTCAGTTCAGGTATCACAGATTATGTCAACAACACTCTGAACCCATACAACAGGGCAGCCCCAAGAGCTGTTTGAGAAAGAGCTACAAACCAAATGCCAGCATCTGCAGAAGAGTGGGCAGCAAAAGCAAGCAGGCTCTCAGCTACACTCTGCCCTGGTCAGCTCCAGGAAGAATCTCAACACACTGAAACGCCGAGCTAAGGACTACTCAGGCCTTCACATAGTGACTGCAAAAGTCCCCCTAATTCAGAGAGAACTGGTATGCTGAAGAGTCACTGTTAACACACCACCTCCATAACTAAAACATGGGCAGCTGCTGCTAAACCGGTTCCCAACCATCACAGTATTTTTAAAACAAGAAAGCAGTGACCATTAGAGTGAAATTCTCTTTGAATACTTTGTAGTATTCCATGCTCATTTAAGTATTTTTCAGCCTGAAAAAAAATAGAACATTTATATCTCTACCCATGATCAAGATTCACTTTATTTTGTGGCCTATAGATGTCTTCATATATTCCAGCACCTACCTTCACTTCCCAATGGACTGCTTATCGAAGAGATATTTAGAAGCAGGCCTAAAACCAAGATATTCAATACATTTTGGAGGTTCAGGAAAAGAAAAAAAAAGATCCTAATCCCCATTTAAGGGCTGACTCCCAAGGAGGAAGTGGAGATCCTTCCTCTTGGAGCCCTTTTGTGAGCCCAGGACACAGGTAAGATCTTTATTTCATTTCTCCTTTGTAACGCGATAATCTCTCTGGTCCAATATCTGTATATGTGTTTGCCATACACTTCTCCTAACATTAAAATTTGAGCCTAAGGTTAGCAACAGCATTCAGAAACCTTACATACTTCAGCTTATTTCAGCACGGAGTTGTTTCACTTGCAGCAAGTAGGAATTCAGCTCATCAAAAAAAAAAAAAAAACCAACACACAACAGATGGTTCAGGAAAACAGAGAAGAGCAAAGAGAGAGAGAGGAATGGGGGGTAAACAATGCACCACTTCTTTGCAAAGAAAGAAGTGAATAGGCCAGTAAGTTGCAAAAACAAACATAGCCATCCCCGAACACAGCAACATGTAAAACTTAGAGAAGCCAACAGAAGACAGAAAGCAAGTTGTTCAATAGGAAATACGTATATATATATAAAATAATTAAGGAGATATACATATGTACGGCGGGGGGAATTGTGCTGGCGCAGTATCTGAAGGAGAACATTTACAGGATGCCTGGAAAAAAGGCGGACAAGAGCGATCTTGAGTATAAACTCAGACCTGCTCTTCACAGATGGATTAGGGGTGGTTGTTGAGTCCAGCAATGCTACAGAATAGAACAGTCTACCAAAGTCTGATGTGCTGAGCTACCTTACAATCCTTTCTGTGCCACACATAAGTTGCCACTGTCCCCCAGTGCTCTTTTTTTGTGTTCTTTTTGTGAATATTTGCATTCCAGGCTGACCTAGCTTTACATCCCAGGCCAGCTTAAAGATGGTCGGAAGGACAAGATGTGGGAGGAGCAGCTGAGGTGCCTGGGTGTGCTCAGCCCAGAGCAGAGGAGCGGAGGGGAGGCCTCATGGCAGCTGCAGCTCCTCACAGGGAGCCGAGGGACAGTACTGAGTGACAGTACTCTGTGTGACAGCAACAGGGCCTAAAGGAACGGCATGGAGCTGTGTCAGGGGAGGGGCAGCTGGGGGTCAGGGAATGGTTCTGCACCAGAGGGTGTTCAGGCCCTGGAACAGCCTGCCCAGGACAGTGGGCACAGCCCCGAGTGCCGGAGTTCAAGGACACCGCTTCCAGAAAGTGTGTTTGGAATTTGAGTGGCCCCGTGTAGAGATGAGATTTGGACTCAATGACCTTTGTGGGTCCCTTCCAACTCAGGATATTCCAATTCCATGATCCTGTTTGAAACCGATTAATGTAAAAAAAAAAAAAAGCAGTGGCTGTATCAATAGCAAAAAAGAGTTATGCCCCATAGACGTGCTTTCAATTTCAAAGAATTTCGTATTTACATGCAAATGAAATCCTGCATATATAAGAGGATGGAAGAGGAAAGGCTTGTAAGTATACAGGCCTAAGCACTGAAGATACATCCAAAGCAAAGCTAAGAGACACCTACAGCAAAGCTAATCTTTGTACCACCTCTATTCCCAACCAGGTGTTATAAGAAAAGCTGACTTTCAGTTTCTAAATTTGTCATTTTTTAAAAGGAAATTGAAAAAACATTTTTCTGTTCAATGGCTACAAAAATTTGTTTTCCTAATCACAAAAGGAGAATTTTCTTAGAGCGAATGGCCGGAGTTCTGTATTAATTACACTCAACAACTATGCATTTTGCTCAACTTTTGCAGTGGTTGGTTGGCATTTATTCATTTTCTGAGGAGGCAAAGAACTGAGTATCTTTTGCTCATTATTTATGTTCTCTATTTGCATAACTCCTTCATAACTGCTCCATTAAACACCTCTTCCCCTCCAAGGCCAATTTTAAAAAGCCTCCTGCTTTAAGAGACTGACAAGCATGACTCACAGCCTTCCCCGCACTCATTTCCCTCAGGCCTAGCAGGATGTTATACAGCCACTAAGTACCTACTTCAATTCATACTCCCCCACTCCCACCAGTGCTGCAGTAACCCCTTACAGCAATCTGGAGAAAATAAGTAAAGCTACCCTTCTAGCTGTCTGAGGATGATAGCAAGCAATTAGTAACAGTATGTGCTTTTAATGCTGTCCTTCTACCATACTCACAATGGAGTGACTGAACATGGGCACACAACAGTGGGGTTACATACACATCCTGATTCCTCTTCTGCTTTTACTCCTACCAGAAACTTACAGAGCTGCTCATGACCCTCAACTCACTTTTCAACAGCACTTCAGATCATTCCTCTATTTGGTATTTATTATTCTTTATCAACTCTTAAAGCCCTTCCTACAACATGCTCGAATCACCCTGCTTCCCCCTACTTCCACATTCAGCACCCAAACCAGCAACTTCTCTCTGAGAAGCAGCAACAGTTTACTTTGATCAACTCCTCGATACCACATACACGTGTACTTGGCCACCCTCCCCAGTTTTCAATCCTCTCACAATTACAACAAACATCTCCCTCAGACTCTGAATAGTCAATATGCATAGACAGGAGCTCATTTTACAGTTCTTGTTCATGCACAGGTTTCCAAAGAGGAAATGCATGCTAGAAAGCTTTCCATTGATTGTTACTCTTCTCCATCAGTTTAAAGGACAGATCGCCAAAAAGGAATGAAATAAGCATCTAGAAATGACACAGCCCACTTTTCAAGTGACAAAGAAGCACCGTATGAGCCCAAGCTTCAATTACTTCTATGGCAAGAACAAATTTTTCCAGCACACAAAGTTAAAGACATCTCAGAAATTAGATAGAAGGAATCCATTGCCATTTAAGACAGCATGTACTTGCATCACTCCCAGCAAGTCTTAGGATTACTGCAGCAACCAGATAATTTCAGTGCTGAGAGAACATACTGTATGCTGCAGCAGGAAACACACCCACAGTATTTGAAGAGAGCCCTTTCAGAGCCAAGTGCTTCTAAAGCAGACATATTTTATCTAATACAGCTCAGGCAGGAGTTTGCATCACAGAAACAATAGCTCCTCCCAGAGATTCAGAAGTCCTGTAAGTCAGCCAGCAAATCAAAAGCTGATCAGTTTCCAGCCAGGTCTCCAAGGGTTTTGCCAACGTAAGTGCATTAATCCATCATCTGTCTATTTGTTACTCTGGTGCTCCCTGGACCTCGGTTGAAGCATCGTCCAAGCCACCCGCCACAAGGACTCACAGGGGAACCCTGGAGGCTGTAATCGTTTTTATAAAAACTCTTCAGGATAAGGTCCAACTCTGCTTTGCCAGTAAATATCCACTGGCGTACATTAAGAGAACACCATTTCTCCTGACATGACCACCTTCCCCTCGCTGTTAAGAGATCCAAAGCCCCCCAAACAAAGGTTTTAATCAAACCTTTTCCACCCTTTGGTCTCACATTAACTAAAGGACCAGCTTCCTAATCAAGACAGGTTTCTTACCAATGAAAGACTTGGCAGCAAATATTCAAGAGGCTTCCTAAAAGGTTTACTAGTAGACAGAAACACGTAAGTCTCAGCACACACAGCATCTCCTGAGCTGCCTTCTGTTTCTCTGTACCCTGCTCATCCTGTCATTCCCAGGTGGTTACAGACCACAGGAAAGGCCTTAATCCCAACTCCGGGCCATTAAGGATAATCTAAAAGAGAAATGTATATAATACCTTCAGTAGCTGCAGTTTTATGTGATGAGCTGCTATTCAAACCCATGTCACTGGAAACTGTCTGAAAGGCATCATGAAAAATAGCTGCATAATTTAAACTGCAATGCAGTAAAATATGCAATTAAATAATAGAGAGATTAATTACAAGAAATAGACATGGTAGAAATGGTTTTCAGATGAGAGCTGAAAGGAGACCGAAAGTCAACAAGGTAGAGAACAAGTCCAAAAGAAACCATCTGTTTTGGAGGCTGAAGCCACAATGGCAGCATAACATTATAATAATATAAATTTTTATTATAATAAAGTGCAAAAATTAAAAAGAATACGATCCACAGTATTTGGCAGCAGGAGAAGAGTGAAGGAACAGGCCTACAAAAATACCTGCAGCAAACTGACAAGAGTCTTCAATGAGTGGAGAAAAATCAGTACATTCAGATTATAATCACAGCCTAGGAGAAGCACCTGGAAGGAGAAATGTTGCTTGCTATTATGTCCCTAAAAGTACTAGTGACAACTGTATTTGCTGTAGTAATGTGAAAAGACAATCCATGGCATGGCAATCTGCAGCTACACAGACATTATTGCAGTAGTCTGATGCAACTGCCTGGACGGTTCTCTTGTCTGTTTTACCCAGGCACTTTCTTATCTTGGGCTCCAGAAAACATGGAATTGCTTCACTGGAACCACAGTTTAAGTATTAATTTGAAGTACGCCTCCTACAATAAATCAAAGTAAGATGCTCAACTGACAATGACTGCTGCAGGACAAATACTGGTTGGTAGATTTGCTGGCTCCCCCACTACAACAGAGATCAAAGGAGGAAAGTGAAGATATGCATCTAGTGAAAGAATAGTTGAGGAGAACAACAACAACAGACAAAAAAAATTGAGCACTTGCCTGATAAAACTTAGGAAAGACACTCTCAGCATGAAACACTGGCATAAAAGTAGCCAAAAGAGTAAAAAAAGATCACTTGGGTTGGAAGGGACCTCAAGGATGATCAAGTTCCAACTCCCCAGCTACAGGCAGGGTTGCAAACTGATAGATGAGCTCCTAGAGCAGGCTGCCCAGGGCCCCATCCAACCTGGCCTTGAACACCTCCAGGAATGGGGCATCCATAACCTCTCTGGGCAGCCTGTTCCAGTACCTCATCTCTCTCAGTGAAAAACTTCCACCTAACATTAATCTTGATCTTCCTTCCTTTAGTTTAAAACCATTTCTCCTTGTCCTATCACTATCTACTTGTGTAAAAAGTTGATTTCCTTATGCTTATAATCTCTCTTAGAAGATTGGAAAGCTGTAATGAGGTCCCCTGGCAGCCTTCTCTTTTCCAGGCTGAACAAGTCCGGCTCCTTCAGCCTGTCTTCACAGGAGAAGTGCTCCAGCCCTCTGATCATCTTCATAGCAATTCTCTGGACCTGCTCCAAAAGCCCCACATCTGTACTGAGGGCCCCAAACCTGAACACAGTATTCCAGCCAGGGTCTCACAAGGGCAGAGTAGAGAGGGCCAATTACCTCCTTCACCCCACTGTCATCACTTTTCTGATGGAACTCAGGATACTGTTAACCTTCTGGGCTGCAAGCACACGTTGCTGGCTTATGTTAAGTTTTTCATCTACCATGACCCGTAAACCCTTCTCAGCAGGGCTACTCTCAAGAAGTTCTGGTACGTCTGCATACATACCTGGGATTATCCAAGGATACATAAGAATTGTTATGATTCAAGTAGTAAATGAACCATTTTTTTCCCCTCAAACTATTTATAGCCTTAAGACCACCCTGTGAGAACATTTTGTCCAATTCTAAAAACGTCAAATCAGCATCTATCCAAGTACCGGGAAACCCTAATGCTTTTCTTAAGAAAAGCAGTAACATCACCACTTTTTTACTCCTATCTGTCTCAGAAGTTATGATACAATTAGGAATGCAAGTCCAAGTCTCTTCTCCCCGAGCTCTGCAATATTTCATTGCTACACTATCAGCACCTTCTTGCACAGGAAGCCACACACTTGCTCCTTAACTTCTGTTGCAGGAAGAATGCGTAGTTGGTTGGTTGCAGCTTTTTGGAGAGGGAAGAAGGAAGAGGGAGGGAAGGCTCTGCGTCACAAACACACCTGCTATCTCCACATAAGACCTAGTTAAGGTAAATTGCTGTGTAAATGGTCAATCTTGTTCAGAGTAAAACAAATTTGTTTTTGCCAGTTCAGCCAGTTGGCAAGTAGCAGGTTGGCAACCAGTTTCATCTCATGTTAGCACACATTGTTAGATTTTACAAGTTAACTTTCAGAACGCTACCCTCACATTTCAAAGTTGAAATTCTCTAGCAAATGGGTCTCCATTCCCTCCCCCTTTCTAGAATATCTGCATCTTAGTAAGAAATCTACTCTCTGCAAGAAAGTATTCCTGCAGGGCTCCTGTTAGCAGCATTAGGAGCTTGCATTACCAATGGTGTTGCTCACTGCTTAAGTACCAAGCAGAGGTGGCACATAGATTCTTATTAACCCAAGGAAAAAAAAAACAAAAAAGCATTCCCTCTAACACCAGGGGAAGTTTAGAGTTCTGCTTTCAGTAATAAATGGACTTCTCAAATAACCCACCTGTAAGAAGCATGCCAACCTTTATTTCACCACCCAGCACTAAAGCAGATAAAGCATTTGCCACAGCCTCTCCAGCATAACCAGAAGGGCATGGCGACAGGCTGGTGGGAGGAAAGGCACTTCAGATGCCACCTCGCTTACAGAAGCGCACCATGCCAATTCTGCACTGCTTCCGGCCTACGAGGGCTTGGTGCAAGTTTTGAGCTGTAGAAGGCTTTCTGTACAACCCACACAAGGCAGTCTGCCTGCAGCTGCTGCTTCACCAGAGAGATCAGGAAAAGGGAGGAACCATGCAGAGGCTGTGTCTACTATCACAGTTTCAGCAGTTACTTCCCTTTACTTCAGGGTGGAGGAGAGGGAGGGTTCTTGTGACCAAGCCGACCCATCTCCATCAGGGTGCTCAGATGTGGGGTGAGCAGGTGAGGGGGAAGGAACAGCTTCACAGTACTGCTAATGCTAAAGAGGAAAAGATAGCTGCACTTCACAGTCAGCCTGCTCAGTAATTACAAACAAGCCTGGGCACTGAGTAACTGAGGGCCCACCAGTCACTTCCTACTGGGTAACAAGAAATAAAAACCACACGATGGCCCTTTTGACTCCAAGTTACTAATTAAGGGCTGAGCATAGGCACAGACAGATCAAGATGTCTCCTTATCCCTCAAGAATGTCTTGCTACATCAGTAAGGACAACGTCTGCACAGCTACCACCCTGCTGTTCTGCAGATAAATAAGATTTCAGACACCAGAGCTGTCAAACACAGACTGCTTTCACCAAAGGGAAAGAAGAGCAACATCATCTAGAGCCCCTGCCAAGACAGCAATAGCCACCAGCAATGAGACAGACTGCACTGTGAGCACTGTATAACTGCACACAAGTTTACAAGACTGAAAGTTAGTGTCAAACATTCCTATAAGAACAGGTATGTAAATGTCTTTAAAAGGAACTGCTGCTAATGAATTTAATGACAATTTCATTGTTCAGGTGCATGCTTTCACAAGCAGTGTACTGCACTCCCTCTGGACATTGCCCCCATGTAAATGGAAATATGCACTGCTGTGCTGTAGTGTAACAGAGGCCATGGGGAGGGAGGAGGGGAAACCCTCGTGCACATTGATGCGATTCCAAACAATCGGGTTCTGTTTCCAAATCTGACAGAACGTCCCTACATGACCTTCCACGAGTCAGTTATAAACTCTGTGACTCCATTTATGCTTCTGAGCGAAATTAAGACAGTTCAAAATACTAAACAAAGACACTGGGAAGTTGCATCTTTTTTGTTTGTGTCACTGTTGTTTCTGTTGTTAGGCTTAGATCAGATCACAGATACTAAAAGGAACTTTGCCCTCAGAGATGCAACACTTCCTATCTGTGCACAACCTGCCCCTGTACTCTTATCCTTCTCATGTGTGCTCCACTTTATGAGTCATCCTAAAGGCCCACCTATTCTCTCTTTACCATGAGAGCTGACTACAACAAGCTGCCAGAGATCTGAAGGCGCACGGAAGTATCAGAAGATTGCTCCCCTTACATTTTCTTCCTTCCAACAATTCTACATGCTCGGCACAGTGAGCACGGCACGAAGAGCACAGATCACGCTTAATGCACACTGACAGCAACCTGCAGCCTCTTCATTCCCACACACGAGTAAGTGGAAGGGAGCAGAGAGCACTTCCCTTATGCAAGGTGCAGCACGCACCTGTAACAGCTTAACCTAATCCACTCCACTCCACCTGACTTGAGGCAGAGCAGTGCCAACACCATCATCTGCTGCAATACTGAAGGGAAACAGAACAGGAAGAGCAACTGACATCTTTTGGCCTCTTAAACTGAATATACTAAAAATAATGGAAATATTTCAGATTTGGAAAAGCCAATCTCCTACCAACCACCTCTTCTGAACACAGAACAGACAGCGGCTGCTTTAGGATCCATTTCCTGTATAAGCTGGGCAATCGCTTGGCAATTCAATGAAGTTGTGCTGTTGTCCAATTGCTGCTTTCAATTTTAGCTCTATTTTCCAAGACAGAGACAACATGCTGGCACAGAGCAGTTATAAACCAAAGCCACCAACCTGTAACTAAATAGCTAAAGAACAAAACTCAAAACACCTACAGAGCAACCAGTGCCTTTAACTAACCATTTGCTGTCAGCATAAAACAACCTTACAAGGAACAATGTTTAAAGTACAAGCTAACATATTTTCTTAATTAATATAAAGAGTACAATTTAAATCTACAAAGGATGGTGGATGACACATCCATACATTATCTCTTTGTTCTCAAGCTCTCTAATACTGCATCATATTTTGGTGTTACAGAAAGCATACTGGTTTAATTTGCTTTTTCTGTAAAAAGTTCCAAATTCAGCAGTGAAACCAGAATAAAAAACCAAAACTTATTTACTCTCGATACAAACTAATTAAGCAACGAACATAAAAGCACCTAAGTTCCCATGGCATGTAAAAGATTTGTATTAGTGACAATTTAAGAAGCTGATCCTTTCAAAGCAGGTCGTTTCCTGAATTAGACATTCTGAGTGAACTGCTTTGTACTGAGCTAAGCTTACACCCCGTTCCATACTCCAGGCAATGAAATCAAGTGTCAGATCAGTCAGCAACTTTTAAGGAAAAAGAACCGCCATGGAAAGAGTTACTTCCTTTCCAATATATCCTATCTGCAATACAGGAAGTGAACATTCAAGATACTGAGCAGAAAGGATCCTTAAATGCATACTGGTAGATCGCATGAGGGCCTGAGGAACTTGCATGCAACATTTCCCCTCCACAACATGCACATTTTTTCTATCAACTGAAAAGAGACTTTCAACTTTCTGTAATAGCAGCCAAACTGGAATCTCTCTGCTTTTGTCTGCTTTACCCAAAATAGCTTGTGAATTCACCGCTCAGTTTCCACATACCAGTTGGGAGCTACAGAAGGAAATAACATGACAACATAGAAACACACATTTAGGCAACACGGCACTTACTTCCTTAAAGGGTCTTTCACTTAATTTATTTTCCAGAGCTGCTAAGTCTACTCACTGGAGACCATTGAGATCAGTATTTACACAAGCAGTACATTTAAAGGTACTCACAGTCATGTTTAAAACTGAGTTTGAGCGTATGAAAAATTACAAATGGATCCTCCCAGTGCATCAGAAGAGACTGATGGGAACAATGTATCTGCCTATGTATAAACAAGGGTACACAAGATAACCAATTTAAACAGTACAGGGCAGTGGTAAGGAGTGTTTTATAGACAAGGCCTCTGTGCTGCACACCAGTCAACTGAAGCTATTCAAAAGGACGTAACACTGGAGATGTTGGGTTTTTTGTACCATTTCTAACAGTTCCTAAGCTAGTTATTTCAAATAAGATCATTAAACACAAAAGAATTCAATTCAGCCTCAAAAGTGGCCGCAGATTCTTTCTGGAAGCTAATATTTTCAGCAGGAGAATCATAATGAGAACCGTGAATACTTCTACTCCATCCAGTATTTCTGTATCGGTGCTGATGAAGTATTCATACTGGTTAGGATGCTGATAATGCAGTACCGCGGGCATTCCTCCCCAGTGATTTTCAGATAAACTTTCAGTGCTCCGCACTCCCTTGAAGCAGCGGCCTCAGATTTTATTTGCAGACAAGAGGATTTGGATAAGACATTAAGCACTGCAACTTACTTTTGTATGGCATCTATTAAAACTTTAAAAAGCTTATTTCCATTAAAAGACAGTTCTACGCTCCCCCCATTGCTGCTCTCACCCTACACTACTGTAAAGGCATGCCTATTTACAAGCATCTCCATCATCAGGACAGCAGTCAGACCAGCATTCTGAACGGTGCCAGAAGTGAAAACAGAAAATTTTAGCAAAAATGCATCTCACCTCCTCGAGTGTATTCTGTTAAACACAGAGGAAAATTGTACTTCCAGATAAATACTCAATGTTCAAAACCTGTTTTTAAAACTGTAAAGGTAATCTAAGTCTGACAAAAGAAAATAAGAATCTAATCTTCTACCTACTTGCCGCTAAAGCTTCTCACCAGAAACGTAACATTTTAAATCTAGCTACAAATTTAATGCAGTAGTGTACTTATTTCTTTTTTCCTTCTAGTCAGAGCCAAAATCCCCACTAATAACATCACAACTTTCTTCAATGGAAGACCACGTTTCCTTCTACGTTTGGTTTCCTTTCCCTTTTTCTGTCCCCTTCTCCTCCTTATGCCCCCAAGGACTGCCACTTCACTGCAGCGCTGGATTCCTTTCCTAAGAACCCATTTGCTTTCCTTCTCCTGAATTCTTTTCCCCTCCTATCAAGTAAAACTTCTAGATAACCAGAAAACACGTGGTCTGGAGGACACACTGCGTTACTGCCTGGTATTCTGATTTCTTTGCTATTTGCCCTAGCAAGAAACTGCTTCCCACTTTTCTAAGAACAGTGATTTTCACCTTGAGAGCCCCAAATGCTGTCATCTTTCCTAACTGCTTTACTAAAAGGATGCTTTCTGCCCATAGAGCTACAGTCACCATTAGGGAGGCAAGTTCCACTGAGGTGAAGAATACTTTCCCCTTCTTTCCCACCATCCCCCACTCCCCTCATTTTTTTAAAGGATCTCTAGAAACATTGAAGAGAACTTCTCTTCGCAAAAATCAGGGTGACTGAAGGTTACCAGAATTATTTCCACAGTAAGTGATGGAAATAAACATGATTTGTATGTTTTCAAATCTAAAAATACAGATGCAAACTGAATACAGCATTATCTTGGGGCGGGGCAAAATGGCACGACTTACCTGTTAACATGAATGTAGAATAAAGAGCATGAAGGTGGGCACACCGAGAGTTCTGAATAAACAGAGCGCCATTACAGCTATAAGCAGCTGTTAGTAGCAGCACTCGGTGATCAGACACCCGTTCCACCCCCACGCTACAACGCAGCACAGGTGGTAGCACACAGGAACAGTTTCCCCACTGAGGAGCACAGAGACTTCTGTAGAAAAAGATTAAATGGCCCAAATTTAAAGCTGACCAGAGTGAAACAGTTGCACGCTATGGGCTAAGCTACAACACACATTCACTTCTGAACTCCTCTAACACTCAATACCCATGCTCTTTGTTCTGGACAATTATTATTGTTATTATTTAAGTAAGCGCTCCCTGATGCATTGAGTGGTAGTTAGCTGTTCCACTATATGAAATGCAAACACTGTATTTTGTGTTGATTAAGCCTCTTCCTCTTTCTTCCCACCCCTTTCCAATCCCATACACACACACTCTCTCTCTCCCCATTCTCATAACCCAGCACCCTGTGTCACACTGCCTAATCCTCCAGCAGCCCCACCACCACGATCTGCTCGGCACTCCAACTGGAGAGCAGATGGCTTGGCACTGAGAGCTGATTAAAAAGTCCGCCCCTACCACTCTAAGAAAGTAAATGTAGTTTTATCAATACATTTGTCATTTTTACCGAGTTGAGTAAACGCATGACACATCCACAACACAGTCAGGCATACGTTTTTCAGAGCTACTGCATAAGTCCTCATTAGGAACTTCAGAATGTCAGCTTCCTTCCAAAGGGGTAAACACAGCTGTACACGTACAGACCAGGCTGCAGCAATCCCTGCAGCCTGCATTGGTACCTGAGGTGAAAGTGAGCTACCAGATTTAAAAAATAAAACAAAAACATACCACCCCAAGCGTGTGCAGGGAAACTAGCTCAAGTGTTGGTTTATTTTTTGTTTGCATTGGAAAAAAAAAAGACTCACGAGTTCCAGAGCTCTGAAAAAGCAATGTAACTGAAGCGTCTCTAACTTTCTGACACAGAGAAAAAGCCGGGAGCAGCAGCAGACAGGTCAAAACTTGTGCTGCAATTACCACACTTATGTATTTGTCATATTTCCCATGAGTAAAACCAAATGAACCTCGCCTCGTACAAGCATTTATATCAGCAGCTTTCTCTAGGTGGAGCAAACAACTCGGAAGAGTAAATACACATTAACTTATATTCCCTCGCATACCAAAAATAACAAAATGCCTTAAAATATGACTTGTTAGTGCAGTTTTAATCCAAGCATCAAACTCACTCTAAAAAAAAAAGATTTCACATTGAGTTGTTATAGCTTTATTTTCAGATTCACTGTTCCATTACCAGAAGCAGTAAGACAGCTCACTGGCAACGGTAGATGCCAAAGATGTGAATAACCTGTATTAAGTGCTCACTGCAGGTAATCCTAGAATAGCTTCAGTTGGAAGGGGCCTTAAGGACCACGCAGTCCCACTCCTGCCACAGGCTGCTTCACACCCAGCAGCTCAGGCTGCCGAGGGCTCCATCCAGCCTGGCCTTGGTTGTCTGCAGAGATGGGGCACCCACAGCTCTCTGGACAGCAATGCCAGGGCCTCCAATACATGAGTAATCCACTGTTAGGTGCAGTGAACTTGTTGAACAAGCAGTGCTTCTAGTAAGGGGAAAATTATTTGCCTTTCCTTGCCATTTTTCTTTCCCAAAAGAGGCTTGATCTGAGCATTTCCTGATGGTTCCACATCCACATTGGTATGGCTATATACACAGACTTAAATTCAGAGTTGTGTGCTGCAAATCTTGACCAAAAAAAAATTAAAAAATAAAAAAAATAACAGTAAAGCGTGCTGGAAGTAGTTTCACTGAATCAGACGTAAGGAGCAGGAAGCACGGGCCATAGAGGAAAAGAGCCCACGCCGGGCGCTGGAGACACGCCGCAGCCCCGGAGCCTCCTGCAGCAGCAGGCAGCGGGCCGCGATGATTGCTACAGGATGTCGGATCGCGAAGCCTCCCAGAGGCACGGATTGCCATTTTGAAACACCACATCACGCCCGCCCGCGAGTGCCTGCACACGGGCGCTTCCCGCTGCCGCACGCCGCCCGTTTCGGCGACCAGCCCCGCGCTGCGGCACGCCGGGACGGCGACCCACGGCCCGAACGCGCCGCCGCCACCGCCGATTCCCTCAGAGGACGGCGGCGCGCGGTCCCCGCCAGGCTCGGCCGCGGCGCTGCGGATGGCGCGAGGCCGCCTCGCCAACGGCCAACAACCGCCGCCCCGGGAGGGCAGCCCCCGAGGCGCCGGCTCCGGACCGGCCGCGCGGAGAAGCTCGCCGCCCCCCCGCCCCGCGCCCGGCTCAGGGAGGTCTCCGGGATGTGACTCATAATGAATACACACAGAAGGGGGAGGAAGGAAAAAAAAATAATAAAAGAAAAAGACACACCCTCCTCCGAGCCGGACTGACATAATAACCCCCCTCCCTTCCCCTCCGGAGCCGATGTGGGGGGGAAACCGGCCGTTCGGCAGGGAAAGTTGAAAGAAAAGGCAAATCCGGGGGAGCGGCGGCGGTGCCCCCGAGGCGGCTCCGGCTCCGGCCCCGCGCACCCCGCCCCGCAGAGCCGCCCCGCCGCCCCTCACCTGGATGTAGTTGTTTTCGCAGTAGTCGGCGACTCGAGTGAGATTCTGGTAGCTCTCGAGCAGAGCCCGCTTGCCAGAAGGGATTTCCTCCTCTAGTAACATCTGCAACTCTGCCATTTTCCACCCCTCCGCATCGCTTCCTCTTGCATTAAAGAGACAGCGGCAGCGCCGGGCTCGCAACCCGCCTGGTATTGTGGGATTCCTCCTCGCCTCGCTTTCGTGAGCGCTCGCTTTCCCCACCCATCCTTCCCTCTCCGAGGGGAGAAAAAAAAAAAAAAAAAAAAAAAAAAAATTAGAAGAAAAAAACCCGCCCGCTCTGCAGAGCACGCCGGGAGCTGTAGGCGCCGGACGCCCCGCGGTGCGCATGCGCGGGGTGGGGTCGCTCATGGCGCAGCGCCGCCCGGCGGGGAGATGGCGGCCGGCCGAACCCGGCTGCGTTGTGTTACCGCTCGTGTTCCTGTCCCAGCGGCAACAAAAGCCCCAGATCTGCTCGTGCTGCGCTGAGGCAGTGTCTCCTCAGCAGAAGGCAAAAGACTCAATCGGGGAAGCGCTGCTGCCCCTGTTGTAGAAGGTTCGGAAAAACGTCTAAGATCATCTCGTCCTGCCATCAGCTGATCCTCACCATGCTGCTGCACCATGTTCCTCAGTGCCGCGTCTGCCCTTCTCTTGAACACCTCCAGGGATGGTGACTCCACCACCTCCCTGGGCAGCCCATTCCAGTGCCTCACCACTCCTTCTGAGAGGTTTTTCCTAATATCCAACCTGAAACTCCCCTGATGCAACTTGAGGCCATTCCCTCTCTTACTATTGCTGCTACCTGGGAGAAGAGGCAGACCTCCACCTCAGCACGACCTCCTTTCAGGCAGTTTTAGAGGGAGAGAGGTGGTCTCCCCTGAGCCTCCTCCAAACTGAACAACCCCAGCTCCCTCAGCCGCTCCCCATAAGCCTTGTGCTCCAGACCCCACCTTCACTGCCCTTCTCTGGACACCGCCCAGGGCCTCAATGTCTTATAGTGAGGGGCCCCAAATCAAACACAGTACTGAAGGTACGGCCTCACCAGAGCTGAGTACAGGGGGATGGTCACCTCCCTGCTCCTGCTGACTGTGCTATTTCTGATACAAGCCAGAACGCCATCGGCCTTGGCCACCTGGGCGCACTGCTGGCTCACGTTCAGCTGAGTATCGACCAGCACTCCCACAACTTTCTCCTCAGCACGGCCTTCAAGCCACTCACTCTACCCTAAGCCTGTAGCATTGCATAGGGTTGATGTGACCAAAGTACAGGACTTGGCACTTGGACTTACTGAACTAAATCATGTTTACTTCAGCCTATCATTATCTTGCAAGATGCTGCCTCCTGTCAGGTTAGGACAAGAAATTTGTAAAATAACAGCAATTGGTGGCAAGAAATGGCCAAAGCAATAGGAACAATGCAGTTAGGAGGTATTCAGTGCTGTGAAGAGGCCCTGCCCAGCTGATCATCCTGTAGGAGAGGGAGAAAAGCTGAATCTGAACTGTGGAGGTCCTTGCAAGGGCTGCCCAGAAGTAGCAACTGACCATTAGCTATTATCAGTTTGTAATATGTAAGAACTTAAGTATTTGTCTGAGGCAAATTAGGTGACTGTTCTGAAAGTAATGCCTCCTATTTTATTATGTTGGCCCACAACATCAGAAGTGGATGTTTTTGGTATGGAAGCAGAGGTTAACCCTTCCCACCAATATCCCATTACATGTTGTTGCTGTGTGACAGATGACAGCAGAGGGTCAGTCCTACAGAATGGTGTCTGGCATGGAAGTGCAGATGAAACAAAGGTGTGTCACTGAATTCCTCCATGTGGAAAAAATTGCACCCACAAACATTCATTGATGCTTGCTGAATGTTTATAGAGACCCAGCAGTGGATGTGAGCACAGTGAGGAGGTGAATGATGCATTTCAGCAGTGGTGACAGTGGGTCACTTCCACTGGTGCAGATTTTTGAGAGCATGGCATACAGGCTTTTGTTCTTTGCTGGTGACAATGCATAGCTAATGGTGGTGACCACGTTGAAATATAGTTATTTGTAGCTGAGAATCTATCAAAGTGTTATCGAGCTCTTTGTGTCTGTTGTACTTTCCATGGAAATAAATAGGAGGCATTATTTTCAGAGCTACCTGTGTACATCATTCCAGACACTGTCTTACCTCAGCTATTACCGTTCAAGATCTCCTCTGGTTGTTGCAGAAGCATACAACGTGAGTGGCTTCTTATTATTTAGGACAATTTTTCTTGCATATCTTTTTTTTTTTTTTTTTTTTTTTTTTTTTTTTGGTAAGTAAAATCCTGTTTCTATGATCATACCAGACAAGAAACCAGTAACAGCAGGTGGTTTCTATGTGGGGATGGCTAAGCCTGCCTTTCCAGTGAGTAACAGGCCGAGGAGAAGCTGTTTCCAGGGACTGTTACTCATCCCTTGGCTGTGCGTTTTGTACACACAAAAGCAACTGCTGTCAGTCTGTGTGCTTTATTGGTTGTCCCACAGAAACTCACAGTAGTGAAATGTCAACACATTTCAGAAAAATAGTCTGAAATACATCACAGTAAGAGCAGAGAGCCTCATCTGTCTTCGCAATTGTATGATATCTCACATGACCACCAGAGTCCATCTTTTGTTTGCAGCACTGAAACTGCCCTGGTCTGGGCCACCCTGATGGTGTCTCCAAATCAAAGTGGAGAGGGGAGAACATCGTCTGCCTCCCTCTAAAGTCAGCAAAGTCCAGCAGCTCATTTGGAGGCATGGAAGTGAGGGTGAATGGCAGAGAGCCCAGGCAGGATCGCTGGGCCTGGGAGGGGCCTCACAGCTCCCATCTGGGAGCAGACAGGTGCTGGGATGTTTGAGTTCCCTCTGGGGCAGTGGAGGGGGGAGCAGGTGCACTCAGCACTTGCTGTAGGATGGGGATAAATCTGTACTGCTGTCTTCAGATGGCTAATTCATTTGGCTGCTTAGTAAAACTATTTCCAAAGTGGTTTCAATAACTCTCTTTTGGACAATAGGTAATTTCCAACAAAACATTTTTGATTCCAAGTGCCCCTTTAATGTAAAATAATTTAATTTGATCTGCAACAGCACTGATATACAGACAAGCCTTTAATGTTTCCCAGGGTAAGTTTGATCAGAAACCATCCTGGACATTGACTTCTTCAGCGATCATAATACAAAGAAAATCTTATTTCTCTTTTCAGTTATGCTATGAACTTCTGAACACCCGTTGGCTTGGATGAGCCTAAAATTGCCTACAGATCACAGACTTCACTGGAGCTGTTAACATCCTCAAGCAGCACAAATGTTGTCAGCTCTTCTTAAAACGTTACTGCTGCCCCTGAACTAAGAGATGGCAGGCACGTGGGACATGGTGCGTCGACCTTTTTCAGTATAGAAAACTCAGCGGCGTGTGTTTTATTAAACACACTGTGCTTCATTTCAGCAGGCAGCCGAGTCCTGCAAGCAGACACGGAGCAGCAGCTGAGCAGGACAGCGCTGGCTGCCAGGCAACGCGCCCACCTCAAACAGCTGAGCAGAGGCTCGAGGGGCTCCAGAGAATCTCCACCCAAAAGCCCTTAAACAAACCAAACCACGATCTGCCTCAAACTTTGAAGACGCCATCAGAGAGCGCCACCTCGTGCCATCTCCTACGGCACAGAGCCTCCCTGGCGCAGGCGGGGTTAGCCCGGTGGGCGGGTAGACCTGATATAGGTACACCCAGAGTGGCCTCACGCGGAGCTCGCGCACTTCTAGCAGGACGTTTTAACTTAGTGCCGTATGCACCGGGAATCCTGGTGCAGTCGGGCTTAACTGTTCAGGTCAGCAGCCTTAATAGCTGTTGCCCCCGCTGGTCCTCCTTGCTTTCAGAATGTCCCTTCTGGATCACCTGAAGATCTTTGCACTGTGCTACTCACACCTGAGATTCTCAGAGTTTTTATTGACTCAGATGTGACAGACACAAGCTGGCTCCATGAACACGTGCGGTGCATACAGGAAGTGATTTCCAAGCACCCAAAAGCATGGGGCCATTTGGGTGGCTAGGCTGCTAGCCAAACCCAGCAGAACCAACACTGATCCTGAGCCAGTAAAACTTTGGACTTGAGTTGACCCTTTCTGAAGACACTAATGTATGCCTGAACTACTTCCAACGGATTGCCTCCTAGAAACTGTCTTATTCTTTTGTTTTGTTTTAATTATCACACTTATCCGTTGCTCCAGTAAACTGTTGATCGGAAGGAAATTTTAACTAACTTACTCAAGTTATGTGCAAGTCTGCAAGAAAGCTGGGACTGAAACTTACATTTTCCTGGCTGAGGAGTCTGGCTGATAGAGAAAAGAATGTAATAATGCTCCTCAAGCTCCACCCAAACGACCCCCTAAATGAGATCCCATTAAAAGTAAAATGTGCTTATATACCATTCAATGTCTCAGCTGTGAGATTTGCCCCCCCTCAGTGGGACAGGCTCATTTCCAAGGGCACTTCTGAAATGTAGCCCATTTTTTACTAGGAGAAAAATGTAACTCTAAACACACCCATTTAGAATAGCATCAAAGTAGTAGCATCAAAGCAACTTCTGCACTGTAATTTGTGTAGCTCTCTAGCTGTCCCATTTTCTAGGCATGTATCTCTGTTTTTCTGTTGAGAACAGTTCTCCCTTTACAATAGTGTCGACTGGAGAATAACCATTTATTTTTTGTTGGTCTGTTTGCTGGATCAATTCCTGGTTCAGCTGTTTAGCTACACGAGCGCTTTTGACAGTGGAAAGGGAGCTGAGGGATTTGAGGGGGCAGCTGGAAGCACAGAGGCCACGAGGTCTGTTCAGATCAGCCGCATCAGCTCTTCCACCAGATGCCAAGCCTCATGTTCCTGTAAGAAGATTTTTGTTGATTACAGTGGTGTCAACGATAGGTATACAAGTGTAGCTGTTCTGGGACAATCCTGCATGAATATGTAATGCTCTATAATTTCTTTCTGGGTCCAAAAGGTATTTTGGTATTTTTTGTATTTCCTGTACCAAATTAGAAGTAACCACCCAAGAAGCTACATAGCTACATTGGTTTGCCTTCCTGTCTTTTGGATCTAGCCCACAGAGCCTAATGATTAACCATATTGATATTTTAGTAATCATTAAGGGTTGTCTGAATATTGCAGAGAAAAATGGGGCTGCTCCCACTTCTTGGAGGCATTTGTCAGGCTCTCTGCACTCTTGTGGGCATCTCCATGTGTGCTTTTTTACAAGCAGCATTTTTAAGATTTTTGTCACAGCCATAACAAGCAGTATTGCTCCCTCTTGCCTGGCTGGGGGATCTGGGTGCTTGTGGTAGGGCTGCACCCCTGAGCCTGGTCCAGGGCCCCTGGCACCCCCCTGCCAGTTGCTAGGCAGCCGTGAGCCATGTGCAGCGAAGCGCCAGCCAGGCATTGCTAGGCAGCCTGAGCCGCTGGAGAGCACAGAATTAATAAGATTCAAAATTGCTGCTTTGAGAATGCACAAGATAAGAGCAGCACAAAAATAAATAGTTCTACTGTATTTTGACGTGACCTATAATATATTTGCACTTGCAGGATTTTGTCTTCTGCTTCAACCTCATTTTTTATAAAGCGTTCTCCTCTGCATCCCTCCTTCATGCTTATCATCACTTTTCAGCAGTGCTCTGATGTCAACAATCCTTCCTCTGCTCTCATCCCCACGACTCTTTTCTCAATCTGTCATCTCAGCTGTTCCCCCCATGCTCTGCTGGATCCCCTGTTCCTTTGGCCTCTTTCACTTTGGTTTTCATTCTTTCATCTTCCCCAGTGCAGCCTCCAGGCACTAGACTGCCTCCTGACTTTGCCTTTCCATTTTCATTGCACCAATGAATTTGTCCCATATCTTGTTTCCAGCTCCTAATCTAAGCCCCCAGTGCTGTCATTATGCCCAGCTGCCCGTAACAGGGTAGGCTTTTCTTCTTAATCCCCCCAAATGCAGCATGTCGAGCAGAGAAGGGCATACAGTGCCCTAAAAGCATGGGAAAAGTGAAGGATCCAGACTGTTGTGATGCTGCCATACCTATGCAGAACCTCAAGAATGTCCATTTCTTTCTTCCAAAACCCAAAACAGATAATACAGATACTATGTGATGAGTGACAAGATGGTTCTCATACCAGTAACAAATAAGGCTAAACTGTGTGGTTATAAAAGCATCCCAAGGAAGGGCTGGCTATAAAGGAAGCACATAAAGCAGTAGGTGGATATCTGGCTGTGATCCTTTTTGCTCGCTAATCTCTTTTGGCCTTCTTTTATTTCATGGCTTTGTGGGTGGTTAGTCTCAATACGAAAAGAATCAATCCAATTGTAAGGGTAGGCACTGAGTGATAGTCAGTTTTCTGAATGGACCCATGAAGGTTTGGCCCAGACATTAGTTGGCAGGCTGGAATTTCCTGAAGGAATAGCTGTTGGAGGATGACAACCCTTTAAAAAGGAAGCTTTTCTTTGATATGTACCCAATAAAACTTTCCCCAAGAAAGGTTTCTCACTCTACGTAGAGCTTGATATTGAAACCAGAGAGACTGTGCCCCAAAAAAAGTGATATTCTGACAATTAGCAGTGATATATAAGGGAATGTAGACTTGCAGAGGCAAGTATGCCATGTCTCTGACTTGAAAGCAGCTACTGGGAGGTTGATGCCTCATGTCAGCAGTGTCTTCGACTCTTGTAGCTCTTTGGAGTGAGCTTCCCTAACCGGAAAAAAACATAACTCAAGGTCTTGAGAAATGTCTTGAAGTCTCAAAATACTGTTTTGACCACTCAAATACCACTCAAAATTAGTACCATTTCTGTTTTGTTTTGCACCACTGGATAACAGCTATGAAAATAACACAAATGAAAATGTTCCAGAGTGTAACAAATGCATAAACCTGGAGAGCCATTCCAGGTTTGGTGGAGCCTATTTGCTCAGATATTATTTACAGGGTTGTCAGGAGTATAACTGCTTCCAAGAGATGTAGAGCCTAAGATGGCTTCGCAAATTCATGCAACACTGCATGGCCCCAGGCTCGTGGTGAAAACAGAGCTAATAAGCTATTTCAAGATATACTAACTGTTTACAGAACAGAAGTGTCTCTGCTTGGTGTACCCTGGAGCATCCCTAATGCCAACAGCATCCAGGTTTTTCTGTTGTCGTCATTTCCCAGTCTTGCATGACCCTAGGTAAGGGAGACTTGACCATTGTAATATCATCAGCTAGTTTTCGTATGCACTCAAAATTGATTAGTTCACTGTCATGGCTATATCTAATTGCAACCCTCAGCCTAATTTATTTCCCATCTTCATTACTAATTTTCTGCATGTTAATTGGATGGGTAAGACCCAGAATGCAGTCAACATCTAAGTTTCAGTTCTCATTGTCTCAGAGCTAACATTTGATCAATCTGTATGGATTCTTGATTTTTTTTTATCCATTTAAAATACTTACTTACTTACTGCCATTTTTATGGCACAGAAAAAGAAATGAAAGACTCTGCCAAAGGTTCTTAGCATAATGCAAAGCCTTAAAAGAACATATTAGTGCAAAGGCAGTTTAATTGCACAATTGCATATTTGAGGAAATTTGAGAATGGACAGGAATTACTTTTATATACCTTCTATTGAAAAGATTTGGTGTTTTTCTAAGGCCTATGGTTTTTTTTTTTATGCAGATTAAAAGCATTCATGTTCTGTACTGATTAATTGGTAAGCCTCTTTTGCATTTAAATATATACTTCATTGAATTGCAGCTTTCCGTCACAAAGTAGAAAAGAAAAAATAATTAAATGATAACATCATGCTAGTGGAGAACGAGTGTTATTTTCCCAACAAAAACAAACATTTGACAGCAATTCTGCAGTGATAGTATTTTTCAACACAATAGTAGGATGGCAAAATAAGTCACAGTATAATAGCACTTTTTTTCAGTAAGTAAAAACACATTACAGATATTGGATCTGTTCCAGGTCCCAGTGAAACAGTAATACTTCAACTGGAAGTAATATTGAGTCTGGGGGGTTCGGCGGTGTTAGAAAAGGGTATCTTCAATGGCCATTGAAGCCAAAAGTAATGGGATTGGATGCAGAGCAACTCTTGCATGCACTTGTCTACTGAAAATCATTTCCACACTAAGATAACAGTGACATCCTCCTTGGTATTGTCCTAGTCAGAGTCCAAACACAGACTGTGCAGATAATGAGGGCAAAAAGTCATTACCCATAGACTGAGGCTATTCTCTGTTGGGAGCATTTTAAAATAAATCAGGCCATTTAGTGCATTACAATGGAATTTAGCTGGTAAGCACTGTTCAGAATAAACATTTTTTTTCTTGTTATGTTTCATTACGTAACAGGAAAAATCTTTTGTGCCTGTGAGATTGATTACACGTCTCAAACCTAGTTTAGCTATTAATCAATCTCTGCAACCTCTTATTGTTTCCTGGAGCATAATGCAGTAAAAATTCTCCTTTAATTATCACTAATGAAAGCTACCTCCAGTGAAAGTGAATATGCGCCACTGGAAAATGACTTGGTTCAGAGGGCAGCAAATGCAAATATGAACTATCTTTATGATGCATAGGCACAATTAGAAGCAAATATGTAAATTACTAATGGCAGGTTCCTGCTATGCTCAACAATTTGGTGTCAATATTAGCTGTGAAGGTTCCAATTTATTTGAGCATAATCATAATAATCCCACAGTACTTTTCTGTCCAGTGTAATTGTTGAAGGGCTGGGGACTTTTAAACATTGCCATGTAATGTTAATAGATTTTTAATATTATTTAATAGATTTTGGAGTACAAAGTGGACTAATTATTCTTGCCGCATCTTCTCGTTAAATAACAAAACTGTCTGACCCTTCACTCTCTATCTGACACGTCTGTATTTCTTAAAATGTCTTTGGAGTATAAGGTGGAACCTATCTAGGATTTACATCAGTGGAGGAGATCTGATAACAAAATATATTCATTTATAAACAAGGAAATAGTGGCTACATTTATTTAGTACTATTCTAGCTACAAAAGAGATCAGGACACTGCTTTAAATGGGAGCTGTAGTATACTGTAATGTATGTGAGATTTGTTGTTAAGCAGTCCCTTGTAATGCTTTTCTTTCTGTTGCTTATACCTTTGCCAGTCTTATTTTACCCCTAATAGTACACATTTCTACTTCGGGCATTTTTTTTTCTTCAGGGAATTTGTGAGAAGGAAACACTGAGAAATGCAGTCTATTTAACCCAATCCAAATATTTCAGCTGAGAGACTAAAGCACCAGCAGCCCTTTATTTTGGATGAGGACTTTGAAATTCGGCAGAAGGTAATTTCAGGGATATGGCTCTTGTTCCTCCTTGACAACATTCGGTTAATCTGTAAGTTTCTAAAACCACTCTATGTGCGTATTGTCAGTAGAGTTTTTAGCATTAGTACACATCTACTGAGGGACTGGTCTGCTCTGCTGATATTTCTCTGTGCACTAAAAGGGCCAAGAGATTTTCTCTGCATTTATTCTTGTTGAACATACAGTATCACTGTGAAATAGAAGGACTATATCCCGTCAGTGGATATATATGTAATATACTACATGTCAATATAGAATTAATAGCATTAATAAAATATACTACATATTCATCCTATATATATATATACATTACCAAATATTCCTGGTAATTTGCTGCAGGTAATGGTAATTTGCCGCAGGTCTGAAGAGCCAAATCCTGATGCTGGTTTTGATGTTGACCGTATACTGAAGCCTTAGCAGGTTGAAACAATATATCGACCAGTTAATTATCTAGTGGGCACATCCTATGCACGACCATCAGCCTGTGGTCTGGTAGACAAGTTGATGTTTGGCTGCATATCATACATGCTAATAAAGGGGACAAGTCTTTTCTGTCAGAGAAATTTGTAGAAACAGACTTCTGAAAGCTCTTTTGGTTTCCAGGAAAAGAAAAAAATATTTTGTCAGAAAGAATTGGGCTGAATATCTTCTCCTAAATGGCTAATATAAATAAGTTTTAATTATTTTTATTGTGTGGCTTGAAAAGTTGCTTACCTGACTTCATATAAAAGAATTTGATATTCAAGTGCTCTCTTGTTCTGCATTATGAAGACAGCAGCAAATTTGACATGTGGTACCTCATCCAAAAACTTCATTTCTTTATAACTCAAAAAGCCCCATTTCAGTTAACTCTTTTAATGTTATTTACAGTAGCCTCACACTGCCTAATAGTCTATTAGAACAATAAAGTTGCTATAATGGGATTTCCCATTACAGTTTTGTGATGGTTATAAATTGCATCAACCTGTAACAGAAGCCTACATCTCAAGTCATTCTGTTGCTGCAGCTCAGCTGGAATTCAGCTGGTGCTGGCTGAAGTAGCAACCAGTCAGTCACAAGCCTGCTACCTCCTTGCCTGACCACCACTATTCTGGCCACGTGACATGCTGGGATTAGGCTGGAAGCAACTAACTCTTGCCTTGGCTCATGGCGGATAACAGCATTTTATGGATCTGAATCTCTCTTGTTTTAGCCCTTAGGCAGTACTAGTAAGAATTCAGAAATGACCGAGAAAGTTGTATATGTTGTATATATCAGTAGAATATGTTGCTTTTTAGACTTTATAATTTTAAATGTGCCTACTGCAAATGGCCTGGAGCTTCCAATACAAAAGCTGTTGGACATTTCTGCAGCCCTAAGGTACTGCACAGCTTCTGCAGTCCTAAGGGTCACATTGCCATATGACTTTTCACGGATTTGCATACAAATGTATTTTTCTAAGATTTGGTGAAGCCACAGGGGAACACATTTATTTGTAAGTGCCCAGGAATAAGGGTCACAGCAGCAATCTACCGATTCATGTTTAATCCATCGCTAAGGCTTATTCACAACAAAAGATTCAACAAGTTATCCTGACCTATGTAAAACCATTTTGGTGCAAGAGTTTTTAATCAAATAGGCGAGGCTTTGTTTCAAAGTACTGGTAGTTAACAAGCTACAAAAAAACAAAATAAGCAAAAGGGCTTATTCGTCATGAAGTGAGTTTCCTTATGCAGGGTCATACTGAAACAATTATATTGATTTCAAGTTCATGCCTTAATATATGTTAAAAATCTTATGACAGTAGACTGGTTTTGTTCGCCCCCCAAAAGCAGACCTTTCTTATAATTTATCCTCTGAATTTATGTTGGAAAACTGCAGAAAAATGAAAGAACACGTTTCATCTTCAGCTGGTATTTCTTTATTTAAGCAATGCACTATTGTTATATGTAGTAGTGGCTGAAACAACTTGAAGTTAAGACATGTCAGCTGACTGTGTTTCGTATAATTCATATTTCTTCACATCCATTGGTTAATAGGAAGACATTTTAGTCACACCAAAGTTTATTTTGAAATAAACTGGTAATCTGAAAGCTAATCTAAAGACACACAGGCAATGTATGTCACTAGTTCTAGCTGAAGGGTTGGTTAGAATGATATATCTTCCTTCCCAATATTACTGGCATTTGGAAATCTGTTTTGATGTTTGTTTATATTACTCCTTAAATAATCCAGGATAATTTTGCACATCTTCTCAGGCCAATTAAAGTTATTTGGTTTTGCTCAACCATTTCTCAACATCACACCTGTAGACAGGAAAGGACGGGAATTTGTTTTCTGTAAGACATAAGACATGTTCTGTAAGACATACTGCCTCATCTCTTTTTCAGGGAGGGACACATTACATTAATGACATGATGTCACAGTGAGATTGAAACAATCAATCCTACCTACCTACTCAGCCCAGATGTTTAGGACACACATGACTTCTGTGTGGGTGTGAATGAAGGAGTGTATTTACCTCACATGTGCAAAGCCCCAGTAAAAAAAAATAACTGTGCTCCAGCAGGATAGGAGTACCTGTTAGTATACCACCAAAGTGCTTCAGCTTCGTTGTGGGAATCTAGCTTTTTTTTACATGGCAGTGTAACAAGCCCCAGTGGTAATCAACTGTGCCATGAGCACGGAGGTTTCCTAAAATAGCTGCATAATGCAGGAGGCTTCTGCTGGTCTGGTTTTGTAGCCCAAACTTGGCCCTTTTCACACAGCACCACCAAGACAAATCTGTAGCCAAGGCTTTCTTAGGACATTTCAGCTGTTCAGCAGAATCCAGTTTATTCTGGTTGGAATGGGTAGAGGCATTTCTGAGAGCAGCTCAGAGGCAGATCAGAGGGGCAGCAGTAGGCGGCTGTGGATATGCAAGAGATGATGACTTCTTCAGTCAGCTTGGAAATCACTGGCAGGGAATGTGTGAATGCAGCCTGTGTTCATAGGAAAGTTCTAAAAATGCATTTACTCTATTAAAATGTAATCTAACTCGATCAATTAAAAGGATGTGCAATTTGAAAATTAATCATTTGTATCTATTTTGCTTTTAACTCCTGGCCTTTGACTAGGAGGGGAATTCAGTTTCATGACAGTGAATTGACACCCTTGTTCTAATGCCATCCTGCTCTTTTGGATAGTACCTGATCTGTGAGCTAATCTGATAAATGAAGACATTCTGTGCACACATTATATGCATTTTAAAGAGCTTCAGTGTGCAAACACACTGCTGTGAATATGGTGAGCTCCACAAGAAAGCAAATATTTTGAGACACGAGACAGATGCAGACCAAAAGAAGTAAGGATGGTCCATTTGGAATGAATGAACACGCACCACAGAGCTTCTTTCTAGAGTGAGCACGGGTCTTCCTTTACTTTTAACAAAACTATTTCAAATAACTTTCTTTTCACAAGTTATTCCCAACCCTTTTCTATTTATCTTTTCAGTAATGTAAAATATCCAGGACCATTCACATCAGGACTAATCCTGCTTCTTTTTGTATCCCAATTTCCCATTTTAAGACATGTGAGACAACTTCATATTTCCAATATCTGAAGTTAAAAAGCCATTATTTTGTCATTTCTGTGAGTATTTGTTCTGTTTCCATAGCCTATACCAATTATGCCATGGGTTCTTTGATGAAATGATGCTGTAGTGATTCAGCAAACATGAAACTCTTTCACAATGGTTTAAAAAATATCCATCTGTTAGTCCTGCTGTGGATGCAAATGTGAGTAAATAAGAATAAAAATAAAAGACAAGGCCAGCATTCCTGACAACCCACGGCTCTACTTTGTAAATGTACACAGGACTTTATTTTACTATTGTGACATCAGTGGGATGCTCTGGTGGTGAGCTGCAGCATGTGCACAATCATAGACTTAGTTAGCTCAACAACTATTTTGTCTTCAAAAGACTCAAATTTGGGCTGTGGTTACAGTGGTTTAGGATTTGTATCAAGAATGGTCTCTCATTCCTTAATCTGCCTGCCATGCAGTTTTGGATTTGCTTACAGAGAAGATAGGGTAGCTGTGGTGAGAGTAAGGTAGGCAGGCTTGTGCCCATTGCCATGTGAGCCACAGCACAACCCAGCTAATTCAGGGACAAATGGGCTCTTTAATCTCTTCCTTTGATCTGTTCAATACACTGCTTATAGTAACAGCTAATATTGCACTGAATAATTCAATATGCATCATCACTGCTTTATGTTTTATGGAGGTACAGACGTATATAGCTGATCTTTGCATTGTTTCCTCTACTATAAATCAGAATGCATTTATATATCTTATCCAAACACTGAAATGTTTGTAAACCTTTTTGAAGAAGAAAGTCAGTGCATAGTTCCAACAGTTCATTTATCGTTATATAGAAACATAGACTTTGGGACAGACAATGCTACTAATCAAAAGCTTTCCTTCTTAAGACTTCAGATGTATATGTGCATATATAAGTAATTATATTCTAAGTTTTAATTTTTAATCTGTAAAAAGCTCCTGAGCTGACATTTCATAGAGGCAGTGAAGCAGAAAAGACTTTTATGGGTAATGCAGTTTAAAATTCTAGAAGAACTGCAATGCAAAGGATTTAAAAAGCATACTGCAAATTACTCTTAAAAATGGTCTAGATAAATAAGTGAAAAAACAAAAGCAACTCCCTCCTGCAAAAAGTTATGAACAGGACTGAGCTGCTTATAATGCAAGATTTGAAGCTGACAGGCATTTATGTGAAGGGTTTGTACAAGTCAAAGGTAATCTGCAAAGAAATTTGCAGCTCCATTTTAAAAAAACTTTGGAAACCCAAAGCTCATCCCATCTGCAAGGTTTCAAACAGACATGAAATAACAAAACATCAGGAGAGCAAACAGAGCAAGAAAACCAGATCTTTAATAATAGTATTTTAAACATAATTTTTTGGCTTACAGTAAAGGGAGAACAGAGAAGATCTAGTTATCTGCAGGTTCTAAATTTAGATATTCTTAAATCAGCATATCCAGATTAGTCACATCCAAGAGTTTTAAAAGAGCCTGCAAAGAACAGATTGTTAATATTAATTCTCAGTCAGTTTTCAAACATGGGAGAAATTCCAGAGTGCTTAAAGAATGCAAAGGTTGCACCACCATTGAAAAAAAGATTAATAACTATTGTAGTCCTATGAGCTTAACATTGATCCCAGGTACACAAGACAGTGACCAATAGGAGATTCCATTAAGAAAGAATTAATGGAGGCTAACTTAATGCAAATAAATAGGGATGTATTGGGAAGTACACATATATTCAGGGTAACTCATTGCCCTTTTTGTGAGAACACATTTGATAGATAAAACTGTCTGTTTGTCTATCTATCTACCTACCTATCTATTTATCCACCAGTCTACCTATCTACATGCTTATCTACAGCAGACTGCGTAGCATGTGTATTCAGATTTCTGTAAAATACCCAGCCTTGCAATTAATTTTGATTGAAAACTACAGTAAGGCTCTAAAAAAGGACCACAGTGATTAGGAGATTGAAAAAAAAAATATTACAGGAACAAATTGTCATGATAGAATAATCTGATGAGTGCGCTGCAAAAACTGTAACAGAAAATGATCTCTTACACTTCCATCAGTTCAAACAAAAGCTTGAGGAGTACACGCTTCTCACACAGGTCCCCAACAGGACATGAGAATCGTTACTTTTAGGCTCTTGTCCATCTCTACAGTCAAAAGAGTCAACAAATTCTGGATGTATGAATGAGAATACTGAATCTAGATAAAGCAATATCTCATTCCTCAATTGCTTCTTTGATAC
This sequence comes from Gallus gallus, assembly GCF_016699485.2. NCBI lineage: Eukaryota > Metazoa > Chordata > Aves > Galliformes > Phasianidae > Gallus > Gallus gallus. The sequence goes on along the minus strand of NC_052533.1, from coordinate 15,908,921 downwards.
TGATACAACTATTACCGCAGCATTATGCCTAGCAGTAGTATCTGTGATTTGGGAAAGGAAGGACGTAAGAATGAATTCACTGGAGTGGAAGCATCACTGAATTCAATTCTAAATAAAAGAAATATAGGGTTTGCTTAATTTCTATTTATAAAGATTCATAGAAGGATTGTTGGTGAACCTCTCATGAGAATTATGGTGAGCTGTGTAAGCCAGCATGCAGTTACAGAAAGATTAAAAAAAAAAAAAAAAAAAAAGGCAAATAAATGCAATCAATAGGGCATATTTTCATCATTCTCTTTTGTATGGCAAATTTCTAATACTAACATTTGATTTCAGGATATTTTTAAGTGATCTATTTGACACTGAAGACTTGGGCGTAAGTGATGATGTAAGTGCTCTTTAGTGGCTACCTCTTTGGTTAAAGATTTATAATGGCTGCTGACACTGCCCTCTGCCCACTTTTAGATTACTCAACGTGACAAACAGACTTTGACAAAACTTGTTTTCAGTCATGTGGCTGCCCAGCCTGCCACTCAGTTGGGGCTGCACATATATCTCTATCTACAGCAGACCGACTTGCCCATAAATACCTCTTCAAAGACTTCCATGGATTCAACAATGTTTTTCCATATATCTCAGTTGTCTCTATTTCTTTTACTATTTTCTTAGAAACCGACAGTAACATACTGTGAAAACTATTAAGCAGACTTTTTGGGAAACAAGAACTGACAGCTGTCTTTCCTCATTAACCTGTCTGGAATTTACAGAAGCTTCAGTGCCAAGGAAATAAAAACCTAACACCTAAGACATATAATTTCATCTTTTATCCTAATTGTTAATCCAGTAATTTTCAGCTTTTATTAATATTTTATTTTATTATTTCCCCATTTTAAATGGCAAAACTGGGAGGTTCTTGTCTTGCTAATTGTAGTTCACCTGTCTCCCTCACCTCACTGAAGCAGGCAGACCTTGTCACCCAAAATTCTGGAGCAGAGATGCCTCCTTTGTTTCACTCAAGAAGAAATCATCTGACGCTAAAAACTGAAACAGTTCCTGAATGTCAGCTTTATTTCATGACACAGCTTCTCAGGTAAGGTTTATTGGATAATGGCTAGCACCAGACCTGACTAGATTTTGAGGATGAAAAAGCCATGGTATAAAAGCAGGCTAACTGCCACCATGTTCTGAAGAAGTTGGGTTTTTTATAGGACTCATGGGGCAAGGGACCTGGGTGCTAACGGAGACTGTAATGAAGTAGTGTTGAGGCACCCAACTAAACTCAGTCTTAAGTCCTTCTGAGCTCTTGTTTGTTGGAAGACTTACTCCACTAAATCACCCCTATCTGTTAGATTAGGTTGTTGAAACCCACTGACCAAAACCACAGTTTGCCCAAATAAATAGACAAAAAGATAGAACAAAAAACACTTGAATTCAGTCCTCCTTGCCAGCTGTATTCCAGGTTTTGTGCGCTAGTAAATATGTTTCATGAAAATATTTCAGCAATATCATTTTTCAGACTCTAGAAAGAACAATAACTTTCCTTTGCTAGAATTTTAAAAGAACAGACCTAAACTAGGGATGTTATTTTTTATTTCCTTCCAGAAATTGAAAGAAATATCACAAGAGCTGTCTGACTATAAATATGCCATTGCATAAGCACATTAATGCGATACAGCCACAGTATTTTGTTTGCTATTCCCACAAGGCAAATTACACAACGATAGGCTTCTAAAACTTTAGCAGCGCTAGTAGCAAGGATAAGAAGCACAAATGTCAAAACATAAATAATATATCAGACATAGTTAGATTTTCAGAATCAAATTCTACTAATTTGCATTATGAAGATGTGTAACACTATAAACATCTCCAAATCAACCAAGCAACTCCAAACTTATATCATTTTAAATGACAACACAATTTAACTACTCGTTACTGTATTTTTTTTTACTGAAATAAAAGACTGCTTGTTTGGAGCAGTCTGCTCCCGCTGTTTATAAGAAGACACAGTTTGTCATTGCTGCAAGATGAAATTCTAAAGCTCATTTCTTGGCTGTGTATGGGAGCTGGATTTTTTTAATGTTCTTTCTGGAATACCTGAAATCTGAACAATTCTGTTACTACTATCTGCTGGCTTTACAACAATAATACCTTGAGGCATTAAGGAAAACTGAACTTTATTAAAAATGTCATAAAAGAAATGAATAGTAAGCTTAAAGAAAAAAAGAAAGGTATTATACTTTACACCTGCAAAGATGTAAACTTGTAAAGGTCTCGACTTCACAAGTACTATATAGTTAAATGCAAAGTCAAATGCTGCTAAATGTCTTTAGATGTATGATTATATTTTTTTTTCTCCAAAAGATGTTTTATGACACAGATCTGAGCTGATATTTCTGTTACTGCATCCTCTTTTTTGAAACACGTGAGCTAGAGGGAGGCAGGTGGGGGAACAAAAACATAGCTCACAATATTGACTGCTGAAAGACCTGAGATATCTGCACTGAATGTCTTGAAAGGGATTTAAAATTGGATATGTCATCTTTAACCCTTTTGATGACACGGAGCCTAATCGTTAGGCAAAGTGGCCCAATGGTTAAAAATAATTCCATTATTTAATCCCCAACTGTGAAATGAGTTGGTATTTCTAGTTGAGTTATTGAGGAATGTATCTGAACCTCACAAGAAAACTTCCACTCCCAAAGGCATTATTGCTCATTTCAAACTAGTCTTTTTCCCAGAGGGCTTTTCCTGAAGAACAGGGATTAGCCTAACACAAGCAGACAAACTTCAGCTGCTGTTTTTACAATATTCAAGGTAAGCAAATAGTTCTCTTTCTCCATAGCTGTTGATTCTTACACGAATATCTTTCATGATTTCATTAAAAATCATGTAGTAAATGTCAACTGGCACATTAGCCTTTCTACTGTGAACAACGAAGAAAATTACTCCTTAGACTCCTTTGCTCTATCCTTGGACAATATCTTTCCATTCCTCACAAGCATGTACATTTGAATTAGAATTTTTAATGCTAATTCAGTTCTTCCTAATTATGACTATTAGTTTTTAAATAATTCATTCTCTCTCTCTGCTGGATTACATACTTCAAAAAGTAAGCTTCACTAAAATTACATGCTCTTGGATCTGGTAGCTTACAGAACTTGCTCATAATGCATATGAGACTATGGTCTACTTTCTTAAGCACCATTTAAAAATATTTCTGTGAAATACACTGCTATGATTCAGACCCTTGAGGGAGCAATTGGCATAATTGGTTCCAGTTGCTGCTTTTCACTTGCATAATGTTACTGACTCCTTTGTCCCTCAAGTAAAACGAAGGTGATCATAGAATCACAGAACATCCCAAGTTGGAAGGGGAACAATAAGGATCAAGTCCAACTCCTGGCTTCACACAGGACTACCTACAAATCAAACTATATTTCTGACCATTATCCAAACACTCCTTGAACCCCAGCAGCTTGAGGCTGTGCCCACTGCCTGGGGAAGCTTGCTCCATGCCCTCCACCCTCTGCTGGAGAAACTTTTCCTGTCCCCTACCTGACTGTTCCCTGACACAGGTCCTGTCACTGTCATGCCCTCTGTTGAACAGGAGCCAACAGTGTGCCCAGGTGGCCAAGGGCAATGGCGTTCTGGTTTGTATCAGAAATAGTGTAGCCTGCAGGAGAAGAGAGGTGATTGTTCCCCCAATACTCAGCTCTGATGAGGTTGCACCTTCAGTACTGTGTTCAGGGGAACAAAGCTGTGAGGGGTCTGGAGCACAAGTCTTATGAGGAGTGGCTAAAGGAACTGGGATTGTTCAATCTGGAGAAGAGGAGCCTCAGGGGTGTCCTTCTACAACTGCCTGAACGAAGGTTGTGCTGAGGTAGAGGTCAGCCTTTTCTCCCAAGTAGCAGCAATAGTAAGAGAGGGAATGGCCTCAAGTTGCACCAGAGGAGTTTCAGGTTGGATATTAGGAAAAACCTCTCAGAAGGAGTGGTGAGGCACTGGAATGGGCTGCCCGTGGAGGTGGTGGAGTCACCGTCCCTTGAGGTGTTCAAGGGTGATGTGGTACTAAGGAACACGGTTTAGTGTGGGCAACATTGGTGGTAGGTGGATAGTTGAACTAGATGATCTTAGAGGTCTTTTCCAACATGAATGATTCTATGATTCTATGACGGTATGTCACCAGAGAGCGGTGCTCAGTGCTGCCCCTCTGCTCCCCTCATGAGGAGCTGCAGGCTGCCATGAGGACTCCCCTCAGCCTTATCTGGGCCGAACAAAAAAAGAACCTCAGCCACTCCTCATAGTCTTGCCTTCCAGAGTCTTCCCTACCTTTGTAGCTTTTGTGATCTTCTGGGATGCACTGGAAGCACCTGCTAGAAAGCTAGTTCAGACCTGGAATACAAATAAGAAGGACACTGAGGGCCAGTGTCACTTTACATGTGGCACAGAAAGAGGATTGTAAGGTAGCTCAGCACATCAGACTTTGATAGACTGTCCTATGCTATAGCATAGCTGGACTTAACAACTACCCCTAATCCATCTGTGAAGAACAGGTCTGAGTTTACACTACACTCAGTATCACTCTTGTCTGCCTTTTCTCCAGGCATCCTGTAAATGTTCTCCTTCCAGGACTAGAACAGCACAGCTGCATACAGGATTTCTTATCTTAACATTTCAAGAAATGGCTCATATTAGCAATTCACAGACTCTCCTTTAGTTGTCTGTGAAATACCAGCTAAAGAGAAGTGTGACAATAGAAAGTACTTAGACCTGTCAAGTGTCACGCATTACAAACACTGCCAAACCACACCGGTAGCAGAGTACTGTAGTCTCTCCTCTGACACAACCAAGTAATGGGCATCACTGGTCAGTCTTTCTCTCATAGTTCCCAGAGTTTAGCTTCTCATATACTGGACCAAAAGAGCTGCTCATACTTAGGACTGCTTTGGCAGCTTCTCCTTCATAGTGACAGAAACACAATCGAGTTCAACACAGAGATCATTACCAGATTTTACAAACACATAATCATTCCCAATAGGTTCCCAGCAGACAACAGAGAATCATCATATGATTTTGTTCCCTAAGTAATGAAGCCAAGGTCCCCAGACTGAGATAAAAATGTATATCCACTCTTCTCTGGGTTCAACAGATAAGAAGGCTTTCTTTATTAGTTGTGCTCCAAATCCAATTGTTGTTAACTCCACATGGAACTCACTACACTGAGAATACAATATGTACACATAAGGACAGCTAATGGCATGCCAGTTAATATCATATGCAAGCATTTAAATTAAATAGTAATTTCTGATGTGTTCTCACGGACTCACCAGCACTCATAATTTGCCTCTCATTTACTATTTCATCCATGTCTCAAAGCATGATTATTTTGAGTTACTTCATTTTCAAGTGCCTCATTCTGGATTTGCAGATCTTACACATCTTCGGTGCAAAGATGGCAGCTTCTGTTTTGCACACAGCCATTAAACAGGTTGTAATTTGCATCTCTTTTAAAGTTTATTTCCAGTGAAAGTCTGGGAACGTTCATTATAAAAATGCAGACTGAGTTTCTCTTAAATCAATTAAGTGGTAAATGTAATTATAAATTTTCTCAGGTAAGTAGAATTTACACATCATCTGGCCTCACAAGAGGACCTTCATTTCCTTATTACTTTTTTGCAGTTAACTCTTTGCACGCTCAAAGACTCCATATTTATACAGAGACCCACTTATCATCAAACAAACAATTCCCTTTGATCTGTGCTTCTGTCATTCCTACCTTTGTAGATAGAAAGGAAGATGGGTATCGGTATAAAACACACAAGAGCTTTAGAAATCTATCACTAGGAGTGAAAATTTCTGAGAAATTCGTCTGTAACATTTGTGTGAGTGGAGCAGTGATGTTCTTAACTCGGGTTTGTCCTTTGCCCAGTGTGGGGAATCCTATCTGAACACCTCTGGAAGTGTAAGCTGCTCTCCAGCAAAGCTCTCCCCAGTCAGCTGGCTGCTGACCTTGTAGAATGAAGTAGCTCAGCAGAGAATGGGCTGATCTGCATTAATTCCCTCTCTGTGGAGCTTTTGCTTTCCCACCAGAGGGCACATATGTGAGTGCGCAACTGCCTTAAGAGGAATTTAAAATACGTTTTATTGTGTACCAGATAAAGGAATTGACTGGAGTGCCAAGGTTTTGTACCCTGCTCTGTGTGGAGAGGCTATTAATTCATCAGGAGACTGGGTAAACTAGTCCACTTGCTACAAAATCAGTTTTAACATACTTTTGTCTGATCTTGTGTGCTGGATGCACAGTGCTTTTGAGTAAGGGCATTTGTTTAGCTACTGAGACAGATCGTTGTACCGCAACAGCACTTATTCTGAACACCACAGCAATAGCTATTTCCACAGTTCCAGGCTTTAAAAAATTAGGAATGGGATTTTAAATGTAAGTAGGAGTCACTGAAAGTGTGACTAGAGTGATACTTCAGGTGAATTACATGGAAGCAGGGGCAGGTAAGAGGGCAGCTGTGATAGGGCAACAAGAGGCAAGTCAGACCGTCAGGGCAGCAGGGTATCCCCTGAAGGTAGGCACTCAGCACCGTAAATGGGCGGAGTGTGGTACATTTTGAAACGTTCACGCTCAGCCCGGCGCTGCAGGCCGCAGCGGACGGGCAGGCCGCGCCGGTGAGGCCTGCGGCATCGGCTCAGAGCCAGCCGGGCGCCGTGCCCTGACGTGCCGTGCCACCAGGCCCCGGAGCCGGGAGGGGGCGAACTACGTTTCCCAGCGAGCCCCGGACGGCCCCGGGGCGGTGCGATGGGAGGGGAAGGGCGCTGCTGTGGGAGACGTAACATGGGCGCCTAACGACGGGAGGAAGGTAGGGGTGGGCTGTTGGCCGTACTGGGGCGTTGGGGGTCGCGCTCGCTCTGCAAGGCGAGGCCGGGCCGGGGCGCTGCTCTGCGCGTGTTGCACCGCGCCGCAGGGGGAGCGCTGGGAAGCGGGGCAGGCCCGGGCACCCGCTGCCGCCGGGGGGCGGTGGGGTGGCGGCCCGGCGCCTCTCTGCCCCTTCCCGTGCTGCGGGCGGCACGGCGGGGGAGGCTGACCTGCTCCCGATCCGCCGACACAGCCCGGCGCGGTGGCAGAACGGCGGGAGGCGGTGAGAGACGGGACGGGGAGATGGCGGAGACCGGCTCCGTGCACGCCACCCGGTTCGAGGCGGCCGTGAAGGTGATCCAGAGCCTGCCCAAAAATGGTGAGTGCGCCCGGGGGACGGCGGGGCGGGCGCGGCCGGCTGGGGTCTCTGTGGCGGACGGGCCGGGGGGGGAGCGGGGCCTCGTCCTGTCTGAAACGTCAGTTCGGAACCTTCCGAACTCGGCAAAGAAGTTCCTCCTGGAGGAGGGGTCTGCGGCTCCCTGCCGGCCCGCTGCTCTGTGCGGGGAAAGCTGGGGAAGGGCCTTGGGGCTGGGTAAGACTTGGTTTGGCAGCTTGGGAGCTGATGTCATGGGTTCCTTCTGCTGAAAGGTTTAACGAAACAGCAGAGTGAAAAATCAAAATGTATCCTTTTGGTTACTGTGCTAAGTAAAGCTGGGTTTGTCAGGAGCTGGGACTAAAGGTCGTTGCTGACATCCCGTGATGACAAAAATCCAGCCCCAGAATGTTTGATTTAAAGGAGTAAGTATGAATTTTCTCTGCCAGTTATTGCAGTTTTGTGTTTACATTTCCTACCCCTACAAATGTTTGTTCTGCAAAGGAAGAGGAGAGAAGAAAACAAGGAAGAGCGATGAACAGGGACAGGATGATTGGAAGTCCTGTCAAATAACAAGTAAACAAAAGCAATGGGGGAGGAGTTACTGTTGTTCTACGTTCTGAAGTCTTTTGGTAGATCCCTGTTTGCCATGTGAAAATGACCTGTGACATACTTCGTTACTGGAAGCAGAATCTGCCCCTTTAAACTAAGTGAAAGGAGCCTTGCTCTTTGTTACTTATTACTCTTCTTGCTAATTGTGGATTCTGACGTTAGGAGCAGTAAAGGTTATAGTCCCTTATTTGATCTGCAGCTTGCTTTCTGTTTGTAAAGTAAATATTGTCAGTGTGGCTGACTCAAGATAGATGAAGATGTTTTTCATTGACTTAAACTGCACTGCTGTGAATGAGGCCGGAATAAACTGCAGGCTATTTTCTGACAGAAATGCTAAGCTTGCAAAATACTTGCTAATATACTTGATTGCACTTTAATTGTTTTTTAAAATGCTTTCACCAGGTTCTTTCCAGCCAACGAATGAAATGATGCTGAAGTTCTATAGCTTTTATAAGCAGGCAACGCAAGGACCCTGTAACATTCCAAGACCTGGATTTTGGGATCCTATTGGTAGATATAAATGGTAACTTTTCATGAGTTTTTTTTTTATGCTTGGGTGGAGGTGTTAAGAAGAGTAGTTCTTAGAGGAATAATTTCTTTCTTTTTTTTTCTTTTTCATTTTCTTTTTTAATCTCTGATACTCTATTTGTTTTCCTTCTTGTGTTTCTCTCTCAGATGATTTTTTTGAGGGGGTTATAAACCATCATAATGTTTCCACAGTGTATGTCCACACTGTAGAGCAAAACTAGGCAGTCTGCAGAGTGTGATGTAGAACAGTGTCTGAAATTCTTCCTTCTTATGTTATATAATGTGAACATGAAGTAAATAGATGCTCACTGAAAGCTTTTGATACAGCTTCAAGCTCTTGGGGTGAAGTCTAGTTTGTGCCTGGTTTATGTGCTCCGTGGCAGGACTTGCTGCTGATAGCATTTTCTTTGACAAATTACGAGCCTTCTGAGCACTGTGAAGATCTGTTTCAGAAGCTGTATGAGCACTTCTCTAATTAAGTTATTTTAATAATTTTTCCTGGAAAGCAGCTATTATTGCTATCTCTATGGTCAGGGTCTTCTTGGGATCTGTGAAATGGGGAGAAGGTATGTTTGCATGACTGAGAGAAGTAAGCTCCCACTCATCTGGCTGTTTGTGTCTGAAATGTGATCCCCCAGCCTTGGGGTTTTGCTGTAAGTGGGACAAGCAGTCTGGCGAAAGGTAAGGATAGTGTCAAATCGAGTGCAGTACTGGGTAAGGAAATGCTTTATTTCACCCTGTGTTCTGGCATTCTTTCTGCAATGCTAAAAAGCTTGATTGACACTTTCTGTCTTGTAGAACTGGAAAGGTGGGTATTTTCTAGGTCATGAGTTAACTATGGTGGTAGCTGGGTCAATGATTAAATTATTTGCCTATTAGACAGGTGCATCTTTCTTTTGTTGCTAAACTCAGATGGAAAGGACAACACACTTTTGTTGTAGCCTCTTCTGACTTATTATTGACTGACTTACTGTGACAGGTGTTTGTAGGTGCCAGCTAAGTATTGGGCTTTTTTTTTTTTTTTTTTTTTCTGTTGTAGAGGGCCCTAAGTCAGTCAAAAGGGAGGCGTGTGTTTTTCATAATATCTGGACTTGTGAACAACTTAACTGGGTATATGATCGTAGTTGATTAGCGAGGAACTGTTTAGTCCCCAGGCTGTTCATTTTGTTTCTTCTGTGTGTATGTCCCACTACTTTAATTATCCTAGCAAATTACAAACTTGGACATAACAGCAATTTGCAGTTAAAATTTTTTTTTTCCCACATTTTACTTGTATGAGAGAAACTTTGAGCATTATATAACTGACCTACTTAAGGCCAGGCTAAAAAAATTCCTGTGGGCCTTCCAGTCTCTGAAGATGTGTGACTTTCTTTCCTAGGGATGCTTGGAGTGCCCTGGGAGATATGTCCAAAGAGGAAGCCATGATAGCTTACGTTGAAGAAATGAAAAAGGTAAATTTATTAACAAGTGGAAGTTATCTTTTAGAACAAATGTTCCATGAGCTAAACTAGGAAATGTGAAGGGATTCTCAGTGAATGCTGTCGGAGCTCCAAATGAATTCTTCCTTATATGAGCTGTTACGCTTCAGTACTGTGCTTTTTGGCCTGTGGGGCAAATAAAATTCTGTAGTTTCCTTCAAAGCTACTGAATTTGGGTTGGTCTGGGGGAAATACAAGAGTTCTAGTTAACATAAAGCTTAGGTGACAGCTAAAGTAGTACTGAAGCATTAGCTAAGGTAGATGTTCAGAATTAAGGTTTCTTGTCTTTTACTGACTAACCCTTTGCTCTGCAATCCTTTACACTGTATCTACTTCAGGTACCCTCTCCAGTTTAAATATATATTCTTCTTTTTTTTTTATGGTCACTCCAGATGAAGATATATCTGTGACTTATAATGAAGTTAGCATCAAGGGGAGGGAAATCTAAGTTTTACTCTGTATACACTTGTTTTTCTCTTAGGACAGTATTTTAATAGTCTTAAATGTCTGCTGGAATACTTGGCACAATTATAACTGGTATAGCAAAAAAAAAAAAACATTTACTTGCTGGAATTCAACTACTTATGTTTTTTTCTATCTGTGATTTTGATTATTTTGTTCTTGTTGGCACTGCTGTTGCTGCTTTTAAATGAAAAATTTAAAGCGAACAAACAGTATAACCCCACCACACCTCCAGAAAATAGAGGAGGCCATATGTTACTCATCTTAATTAGGTAAATTAACAACAAAAATCCCCACTAAATTTTAACAATTTCTTTTGAATGCAGACCACAAGATTTGATGCTTCCTTTCAAGTCTCCGTTTTGAAATGCATCGACACATCAGTAGTGTACTTGCTGTTTTCAGTGCAGTAGTTGATGTGTCAGGATGCTAAAAATTAGGTGAAGTTGTCTTTGCTCCAAACAAACACCCTAGCAGGTCTCCTGCAAGAAAGCCTGCTTACTTGACCCAAATGAAGCACAAATATTCTGCCTCTGTAGAGATCACGTGTAAGGATTGGAGAGCAAATGACTTCTTGTCTCATTCAACCAGGGATCTGTTTACCCTGCACTGCTGCTGCTTCAGCCCTCACACTTGAAATGTTGGCTTCAGCTTTTCCAGGCTGATTTGTTCTACTTGAAACATCAGTAGAAGTGTGTTTCAGGTCCGCTGGATTGTTCTATCAGCGCATACCATGCTAATCTCCATGGTGTTACTGCAGGTGCGCTGTTGCTGCATAGATATCCATGGTCAGGGTGGGAGGTGACATTTGGATACTGATGTAACTTAGGTGTATAGCCTTGCTATGTTTCTCCCCATTCTACCGCCATGGGGCATAACCCTAGGCTGCACATGTCAGGTGACCCATTCACAACATTAGTGTTACTGTAGACTTGTTTGGTGGCTTTGGTTATTTATTTTCCCTTCCCTCACATGTTAGTGCTGAAAACTGCAGTTGTTGAGGAAGGGGACTGGGTGAGATGTTGAGGTGCTGGGTGGGAACACAGCATGTTAGTCCCCACTAAGATGAATGTGAGCTCAAGTGTGTTTTGTTTAAGGTAAATATCTCTTCCAAGTTTCAGAAATGTGACTTTTAATCTAAACAGTATTACAACATAATTTATTTATACTTCTAGTAAATTACTGTATTACATATTGAGTAATAGCATAAAAACCAGTATGGTGTTTTTAATTTAAAACAAGAATCTTCATATATGAATTGCCTGACATCCAAAGAAAACAGTAATTTAGAGTTCATTTGTCTTACCTGTTTTCTTCTTCTTTTTTTTCCCTCTTGCCTAAAAGCTGTTGGATTATGGTTTAGTTGACAAATCTCAATACCCACCAAGTACAAATGTGTTACTGTAGAGAGGGTTTCTTGTTTCTGCCAATTCTTGTTTTTTAAGGAAAACAAACCTTTCCTGTTTCTGGTTCATTTCTAGCTCCATAGCTGAGTACTGAGCATTTCTCACTTACAAATATAGAATGAATTATGTACATTAAATAGGTCAGAAGCGTCAGTGAAACTGCAGTTTGTTAGGATCTTTGTCTCCTGGTGTATTTGACTGGCTTGGAAGTGGCTTGTTACCTGCTAGCCTGCCTGGAGCTTCAGCCTTGTGAAGGAGTGCTGCAGCATTTGCTTCTGCTGCTGAGTGATGTGCTTGGTGCTTTTATGTGAGATGCATGCTCTTTGGCAACTCGTTCCTCCAATCTGTTCATTTCCATTGCCTTTCTGAAAGAGGACACGTACCATAGGTGGCAGTTTGCTTTGCTATATTCTGTTCATTTTGTTTTTTTGGGGAGGTTCAGATGGACCTGGGAGAGTACTTGAGGTCTGTGCCTTAGGTTCCACTGAAGATGACAGGGTCTGACAAACCAGAAGAATCCTCTGGCAAATAAGTCTTTCAGTTTTATTTTCTTTGTGGAAAGGCAGTCAGTAAAAACAAATTGCATCAGATAACAGCAGCCTGATGAACTTTGAGTTGGGTTACTTTGAAATTGTTGAAATAATGGATTCCAAAGTCTGCTAACACTCTGCTATAGCTGTCCCTTAGTGGTGGCAAATACATGAGCTCTCCTGTCTTGTCTTCACCTAGGAAAACTTAATAACGCTAATTAGGATTCTTGTATGGTAAGTTAGGTTTGGTTTATGATGTTATGGGTTTTTTAATAAATAAATTACAATAATGTGTTGAGAGATGCAGTGAAATATTACTAAGTTGTCAATGGCTGACAGTTTGTAAAATTAGTTGAAATGGATGAATCATTGAAATGCTGTTTCATGAGGTACTTCATATTTTGGACTTGTGCAGATACTTGAGAGTATGCCAATGACGGACAAAGTTGAAGAATTACTACAAGTAATAGGCCCGTTCTATGAAATAGTAGAAGATAAAAAGAACAGAGGATCTGGCCTAACCTCAGGTTCGGACAAATAACTTCCTTTGTACTATTAATAATCACAACTCCAGCTTTTTGGGGGGGGAGGTGCTTGTTTTCTGGGAGTGATTTTAAAGCTAAATGTTGCATCTTTCTGTTCATTCTCTCTACTATCCGGCAGTTCGAATGGAGAAGGTATCTAAGTACTTGGAAGGTAGGAATAAGAAATTATGGATAAGTCCATCTCTTCCATCGTTTTGGTGCTGTAGTAATTTTTTGCTAACACTTGTGACTTCTGGGTTTGCCACCTCATTAGGCTGAATCTTCTATTTCTATTTTGAGGTAAAAAACAGAGTTAGATCCAGGAAGCTGTATGTTTAGTCATTATCTACGTGCTTTCTGAGTTGCTGGAGGAAAACTCCCTGAAGAAAGAAGTGTATTTATAGCCATATATAGCTCTTGCCTATTCATTCATAAAATGAATGACTGCTAGAAGTGTGTACTGCTACACAGTAATGCAGCTTTGTTATCTGATCTAAATTTTATTAAAAAAAAAAAATCTTCCTCAGTCAAAACCCACAGCTTTGTTTATCATGGTTTCATAGCACCTTCAGAATATAAGGTGAATTTGTGAAACTTCCAAGCTAAGCTTTCTGAGACTCAAATTTACAAGGGGAGTGTCTTTTTAACCACTTTACATTTCCGACAAGTGGCAAACCTAGCAGTGTCGTAGCTGCATAAAAATCAGTGTGGTGCTTTTATTTAGCAATGCCATTGTAAAAATGTTTTGATAATGATTTTTGTGTTATAGGTAATGTGCTTGTAAGGTTGTGATATAAGCCTCAGTCATTTTAAACTGTCTTCATTTCAGTGACAACTGTTGAAATGCAAAAGGAGAAAATATCTAACAGCTCTAAAACCCAAACTGTTACGCAAATGAATTTGATGTGCTTTAGAAGTAGCAATGACTGGTGAAGATGCCTTTTGTATGTGGGTCTTTTTCCCTTCTTAAGCAAACACAATTTTGATTTGGTTTTGGCATGGAGTCTCAGGGGGAGATAAATAGTTATTCACTCTGTTTGAGTAAAGGTAATGGTTGAGGTTTTCAAATGGCCGTTTTGAAACTGTAGTTTTTTTCTTAATTACAATTGCCCATACTTCATGTCTGGAGTTTAATGAGCTTGCCTGACAGCTGGATTGGTAGGCAAGATTTTAAGAGTATCAGTACATTCAGGTCAGTCAGCTGTGTAATAAGGATTTACTTACACTTGGTGTCTATGGCAGAGCGCCACAAATGCCTTATTAAAAGGCAAAAAAACAAAACTCAGGCAGAAGAAAGAATCACAAGTTTAAAAAGAAGTATCCTAAATTTATTAGTGAAACAGGTATAGTTTGAAGATTCAGCTTTAAGCACAAGACAGTGTAAGTAAAATTAACACAGAATAGCAAACTTCAACTTTATTGCAACAACAGCACAACAGGATAAATTCAGTGATGTATGATAACCCACATACAACTTAAATCTGCAACATCTAATTCTGCCACACTGAGTTGTGACAAAATTTTTGTAGAATTCCATTGTTTTATGGTAGAATTTTACATTTACACTTAAGATTTGTGAAATACTTTCTTCAGTGCTCTTACTTTTTCCATGATGAAAAGTGAAGCTGGAGATAATCAGTATTATTCATAGGGCAGGCCTTAAAATATTTCCTAGAAATATGGAAGCGTGATTCCCTTCACTTTCCCAGATTCATGCTAAGGAGTTAAACTGCTCTGCCCAAGTTTGCTTTGAAGTGGTAAGACACTGGTGACAGTACTCTTAAAAACGGATGCAGTTATTTTTGGTTGTGTTAGTTCTTGCAGTCTCCTCTGCCCCTATGCTGTACAGCTTCTGTTTTGGAAGCTGTTTTTTTTTGTTGTTGTTGTTTTTAAGGGATAGGTAATTTTTATGTCCTGGAAACTGGGCCCCTTCTCTTAGTTCCTTTCTTTTTTTTTGTACTCTACTCTTTTGGCCCATCCTGAATGAAGATTTGCCTTTTGCTTTCCCATCAGGCTTTTATCTGTGTGAAAATGACTATGTAAGAATTGCATGCTGCTTCCTAAAAAGTATATCATCAATAAAGAATATCATCTTGCTTCAACATCTGCTACCAGACAATATGCATCTGATGTGTTATTGTCTCCAGCAGATTGGCCTCTCAACAGAAGTGTAGCCTTTTAAAATTGAATTTCTACTCCTTGTGGTTTCACTGTTAACGTTAAATGCAAACCATTGAAATAATGTCTTTGAGTCAACAGAGCTTGTGGCTCACCTAAATGAGCAACCCTGAGGCCTCAAATGCCAGCATTAAAATGGCAGCTAAGACAAACTTGCCTGATTTAGGCGTTACAATCCCCACACTTGGTCTGTGCCTTACCTGTGGGAAATCAGAACAGGAGTTGAGGAGGGGGAACACAATTTTGTCCAGTAGACTATGTAGGTCTGAGGAATATTTCAAGAGCATGTAACCTGAGCAGTGTTCTGAAAGCTCAGACTGCAGCTGAGGAGCTGAGGCTCTGAGAGAATAGTCTTTTTGGCAGGTAGGAAATATTTGGGGGGGGGAAGGGGGGGGAGGGGAAGACAAATTCAGATGCATAAAATACAAGACATCAAAGAAGAAACTGGACGCTTATCTGTCTTATGGCTACAGAAGAGAACAGGTAATTTTTGCTGTGTTAAAGAGAGACCTTTTTATCTGTAGCTGGTAGAAGAGGAGAGAAATATTGGGAAAGGTGGGGACAGGTCACTGTACCTGACAGGGATACTGCTGCTTTAGAAGAGCAGCCTTAACTTGTTGTACTTGCTAATAAATGAACGAGAAATCTGATGTCCAGCTCACTGCTAAAAAAAACCAGCATTTCAAAACACAGTTATATCAGTGAATCTCACCAAAAAGTTGACCCTCTGCTGTTATGCTGAGCAGAAGTGTTCCTTATAAACCTTGGTGAAGACTAAATGTTGCCTTCTGCAATGACAAGTTATGCACTGTGGAGACAGGAAAGTTTCAGAGTTGTAACACTTCTGTCATCCTGATCAGGTTTTTTCTCCTGAGCCCTTTGCTCTCAGGTGCATTGTAACTGCTGTAATTGCAGCAGTAATAAGCTCTGTTGAAGCGCAGTGTCTGGTACTCTTACTGCCAGATAGGCTACTTTGGTGCAGTGCTGATTGCAGTGTAACTTTTTTTTTCCTTTTATTGCCCATACAGGGCACCACTTTAGTAGCACCTGGTGTGAGTGGCAGAAGTTGCAGGCAGATACAGTTATTGAGCAGTTGTTTGGATGTGAGAGCTAAGCTTAGAAGATAGTATTCACTGAGGTATGCATGCTATTAGAGCGAGTGCATCCATTCCAGTGCTTCTAGTTCAGGACGCAGGTAAGCTTAGAGGGGAGCATTGCATTTGAAAGAAGTGAGTCTGCTCTTAATTATTACTTCTCAGTTAGAATCGCTTTTCTTGCTCTTAAAACGTAATATACTTTCCAGCTGTGCTTCTGTAGATTGTGTATGACTAGTTTCTCTTATTCAAATTGCTGTATTTTCTCAAAGAGCTCATCTCATTTTTAACATCTTTGCTTTGTAATGAAGCATTTGGTGGCATGCTTTTCCTGCTTGTGTGTGGGCTTCTTGTGAAACACCCTCTGTGTTTGCTTTATAAGCTCAGTTTCTCATTTGTGTTTGACTTCAAAGATACTTACTAAACTAATTTCCTTCCTCCTCCTTCCTCTTTCCTCACTAGGATTTTTAAGGAACTCAATGGCTGTGAATCCCTAACGCTTTATAAGAAGGGGGAAAATAACTGCAGTCCCTGTTACTTCAGAATTGCTGTGTTTTAGTAGGATATCTGGAATGGGTGGCTGTACAACAGCTATGAGGTGCATTAAAGCAGGGCAAGTGTGGGGCAGGAGAAACTGTTGGGTGGGGGAAAGAGGTTTTTAAAGTTCTGAGCTCACAACTTTCTTTCCAGTTTTAGTGTCCTGTGATAAGCTAACAGCTATAATCAGGGTTCTGTCTAGATATTAGGAAACACTTCTCTGTTCTGTGGATGACAAAGTGCTGGCACAGATATCCCATAGAGGTTGTGGAGTTACCTCTCCGGAGATCCTAGAAATCCTGGGCATGGCTCTGGACACCCTGCTCTGGGTGGCTCTGCTTGAGCAGGGGGTGGAACAGGTGGAACCAGAGGTCCCTGCCAACCTCAGCTGTTCTGAGATTCTGTGAAGGCTACAGACCATGTTCATAGAGGCTAGTGTGAATCTTATT
Organism: Gallus gallus; assembly: GCF_016699485.2. Taxonomy (NCBI): domain Eukaryota; kingdom Metazoa; phylum Chordata; class Aves; order Galliformes; family Phasianidae; genus Gallus; species Gallus gallus. The sequence continues at coordinate 15,891,888 of NC_052533.1, read as the reverse complement.
TTTGCATGTCTCAGCAGTTTACTTCCAAAACCATCTTGTACAAGGCAAACCTGACTGTATTGTGTTTCATGCTGGAACTGAGTCAACAGTAATAGTTTTTGTGCCTAATGACTGTGGGTTGGTGTTTTATGCACGATGTTGTTATAAGAAAAAATAATCACTTTAATCATAGTCTCAAATATGTATGGAAAAGCCATCAATTATCCACGAGGCTGTGTTTAATGTGGGCAGTGTGAAAGGCTGTTGCTGTTCAGTTGCTAAGAGTAGGTTGTGGGGCACACAATCTTGATGTTATTTCCTGTGTATTTTTTCTTGTACAAGGCAAAACAGTTTTTGATTGAAATTTCTTTCCTGTTGACTGGACTATAGGTGACCCAGAAATAGATTCTTCTGTTGCTTTCAGACATAACTTAGTTTTCTTTACGGGGTTTTGATGCATTTCCAAGTCAGATATGTGTTATTATATTGATGTGTACTTACACGTATCATCACACTAGTACATAAAACTCCTCTCTACTACTTACACAACAAAAAAATTCCAAATATTGACTGTATCTCTTCCACACAGAAGAGAACATAGCGAGTCCTGCTCATTCTCCCAGAGGAATGTAGTACCAGACATGGAGACATCCTGGATCCTGGAGTGATTGCTGTTACTAAGAGTTAATATGAGATCTAAGAAGCAGCTGTTTTTCGTGTTCATTCTCATGCGTGATCACTTTCTAAGGTGTTGACAGTATGTTGGCAAAGCCTAGATCCATTGTTCTCGCTGCACATGCACCATCTAACTGTTCTGCATGTGCTTGTGGCCCTGTATTTTGGATGTCTGGTGCCTTATTACGTGAAGCTGCCTGCCATTGTTGGGATTGCCTGCAGGTCAGCTGCTGTCCCTACTGAGCTGCTCACTGTCCAAAAATACAAGCAGGTTGTCTCTACTGGCACAAGTCTCAAGCACAGAAAGAAGAAAACCATGTATACGTCAATCCAAATAAAACTCAATAGCCTTATTTTTTTTTTGTGGAAAGTGCCCTGAAAATTCAGGGGAATAGGTACCAGTGATATGAATGGAGAAGAGCTCCATCAGTACTGAATGGAAGAAAAGCATAAAGGTCCAGGATGATTAAGTCAGTAATCCTCAGTGCATTCTTGCAAGATAAGAAGCTGCTCTTAATGTTTATTTATCCACGAATTGTTTTGGTGTTTGTAAATGGTGAATAAAGACATGACTATTGTTAATTACTTTGTTTATGGAAATAAAATGGCATATCTTTTTATATAACAGCTTGAGTAGCACATAAGCAGAGAGAGGAATGTGAACCAAACAGGGCTGTGGTCATTTGGAGTGAATTAAAGAAAAAGGAGAGGCCTTTTTCCCTACTATAGTGAAGTTCAGGAAGACTAAATAAAGAAATGAAAACTGTATAGAGGAAAATCTGATCATCAAATAACACAGGAGTGATAAAGCAATGGTAGTTAAGGGATTTTGTATTTTTGTCTTTATTTTTGACATGTCCTCCTACAATCTTATTTGTGAGGACAGCTCGTTAGTGTGTTGCAGAGCAGCTTTGTAGTGTAGAGTCCAAAAAAGATTGGAAGGAAATGAGGGCATAGAAAGTCTTCTAGTTGAAGGACATACTACACCTCAATGCTTCCATGTGCCCTTTGTCCTTTCTTTTTTCTCTCAGGAAATAAATGAAGCTTCAGAAGCCATTGCTTTCAGCAGTCTGCTCTCTGAGCTGCTCATCTGAGTGCTTCTTAGTTAAACCAAGCTAGGCTAGTGGAGGTCTATTACTCATTTTAAAATGTGTTGTTTAAGCAAATCCCAACTTGGAGGTGGTGTAGTCTCATGTAGAGAAAAAAAGGGTGAGCATAGGCTATGTCAGGCAGCACAGCTGCAGACCAGGAAGGATGCATATCTATGCTCTGAACCACATGTTAAAATACTACTTATAACCTCAGTTCTGATGGCAGATCAGCTGTAGTTCCTGTTTCACAGACTGCTCAAAGAGGCTTTTGGTTGGAAGGCCATGCTGAAAGGACAAATATCAGGATTTCCAAAGCATAGCTAAACCCTGAAATGTACTCCTTCCCCCATGGCAAGTGATCTCTCCTTGAAGTAATACAGTATGGGAATGCATCAGTTTCAAAAGGAAGGAGGAGGTTTGTGAAACTAGGTGAATGAGAAGTGGCAGAACATAGTTGCATGAACTTGGAATTGGAACAGGAAGCCTACATGGATCAGCTGCAAGTATGGACCATTGGGTTACGATGGCAAGAAAAGAATTCTAGTTACCTGATGATCAAAGTAACCATCTACACTGTTTATATATGCAGGTGTCTGGGGACTTGATACCCAAGTTTGGACAGAGCATTAGTTGACGTAAACATAGTACAAAGAAGTCCCCATGTAAGGTGCTATAATAAAAGTCATAGAATAATCTTTTAGTAGCTAAGATTTTGCTACTGTCAGGCTGATGGAGTTATTAAAAGATACATTCCTTCCTCAGGGAGCAATTACTGACCTACCCACAAGGCTGTGGAAGTTGCTACTAGTCGGCTCTGATTAGGCTTTGGTGCTCTTACCCTATAGAAGTAGAAGCAATTGGGGATGGAGTTGGTGAGGGTAATATTATAGGAATTCTGACGAGAAGTACAGAATCAAACGTGGTATTTGAGTGAGGCCGTGGCTCTGTACAATGTGCTGTGTTCTTTGGAGTCTGTGTCAGAGCTGTGCCTCTTTGTGATCTTCAGGAGCACTGTTGCTAAGGGTGACCTTCTGGAACAAATGTGATCCTGAGGGATTTTGTTTCTCAGGTGCTTCATGGCATACTGCTATTACTCCTGATGCTTTCCTTTGGTTCTACCTCTTTATTAGTTTGGAGTAGATACAGGGAAAAAGCTTTTTTACAGTAGGGGTGGTGAGGCACTGGCACAGGGTGTGCAGAGAGGTGGTGGATGCCCCCCCCCGTCCCTGAAGACGCCCAAGGTCAGGCTGGATGGGGCTCTGAGCAGCTGATCCAGTGTAGGTGTAACTGTTCATTGCTGGAGGGTTGGGCCAGATGGCCTTTAAGGATCCTTTCCAACTCAAACCAGTCTGTGATTCTCTTTGAATAGGTGCACCGTAGCATACAGAAGTTTCCCCAGGTTAATAATCTCCGTGCTGAAATAGAGTACAAAAAAAAACATTTGCACGTTCAACAATGTTCTCTTCAAATCCATAAAAAAGTAAACCTTGGAAAACATGTTGGTATGGTTGGGGTTTTTCGCAATATGTTGGGCAGGGTGAGGAGCTTTACGGTTTTTTAATCACCTGCCTTTACAGCTGGATGTGTCTCCAAGTCTTGTTTTTCCCGTTTGCTCCCACGACTGGGTAAGGCGCTGGCGTGTTTGTTCCCCACCCTGTTCTGATTTCAGTGGGGAGGGTGATGCCTGCTTCTCCATCGCCAGCGAGCTGTCACTGTGCGTACTGCTTGTGCTGCAGAGGTTGTCAGTGTTACGTTATCCTCCTTGCACTGTTTGTTCCCTGATAAACATCTCTAGAATAGACATTCACAGTAAGTGAAACATGCTTATGGGAAATAAACAGGGAATATGGTGGGAATTTCCTATGAAAGTCATTGGTTTTTTTTTGCAAATATGGTTTTTGCAGGAAGAATAGAATGACTTTGTGATTGCTTGTATTCTTGTGGTCCACAAAAGAGGTGATAGCTTTTCCAGTTACTTTTCAGATAAAAGTTTAATTTACAGTCCAAAATGGCGATGCAGGGTGCCCATAGAGTGCTTATTTCACAGGATGAACAGGATGTTTAACCTATTCATTGTATCTAAATAAAAGCTATTTTGTTGGGTTTTTTTTAAGCAGCATGGGTGAGCTTGGAAACTAAAGGATTGTGGGAAGGCAGGTCACTTCTTCACTGCAAGATTAAAGTAGAAAACCCTCGCTCTACATGCAGCAAAGAAAGTAGCAGGGCTGGTTTGGCAACTCCAGTATAATTGGATGTTATTTTGCTCTTTAATGTTAAGCCTAATTAATTTAAGGCTTGACATTAATTAATCTTTCAAGATTCTGTCAAGGGAATGTACAAGTTATGCACATGGAGTGTTATGATGACAATTAAAGCAGGCAGAATCCAGCCTGATGGTCAACATGTAGAGTGTGGGAGTGTGTAGTGACTGTCCACTTTGTACCTTAGTCACTCTGTGCTAATGTACGTGGTTGAAATCATCAGTATGTATTTATCCATATTTTTTTACATACGGTGTAGAAAAGGCTTAAATTCTCCTTTTTATATTTTTAAGAATCTTTACCTTGCAATGCTTTGAACATGGAGTAAATTATAAACCTTGAAGTGATCACAGATATGGAAAATGAAGGCTAAACAATTACTTTATTTTTTCAGTATTTGTTTTATATAAATATATATATATAATATTTGTGTAATTGGACAAGCAAACAAATGCACTGTGTATTTATTACACCATCTTTTTCACTGAACTCAGTCCTTACTTCCATGTGCACTTTGCCAGATTAACGTTTGTATACATTTTGTTACCATGTTTTGTTTAAACCACTGTGGGAAGAGATTAATAGAATATTTCCCTTTCACAGAATCTGGTTGCTCACATCATTGAACGGAATGTTTCAGAGTTTGCAATTTTGAAGCATTTCAGCCCCAAGGGGAACTTCTATAAAAATACTGACTTTTGGATTCAAATACATGACCATAGCAGTCCTAGATAAAACATTACTGGAGCTGTACCAGAAGTATGGATAACAGTCTTGGTCAGAGGTTTTGTTGTGAAAGTAACATGTAATGTACTGTTTTTCCAGTAGGCTTCCTCAGAATCATTCATGAGTAGTCAGGCATTCTGTGGTAAACCACGAAAGAGAAACGTTAAAATAATTAAGGAAGGTCATACAGAAATAAAACTGGCATTCGTTGATTGTTCTTTTAATATGGAAATGCTTTTGTGCAGCAGCTGCCTGATATTTCTGGGGGAGCTGTGTGTTGGTTTCTTTTAAAATACTTACTTTTTCCTTGTTGAATGTTTTCTTAGACCTTAGTAATGTCATGAATTCCACTCCAAATATAAAGGCTGTGAATGGAAAAGCTGAAAGTAGTGATAGCGGAGCAGAATCAGAAGAAGAAGGTCTTCGTGAAGAGGAAGAAAAAGAGCTACAGCAAAATGTAAAGGGTATGTTTCATACACTTAGACCAGTGTCTCTTGGAAACACTTCAGAAAACACTTCATTAGTGTGCAAGTGATGAAGCAGTGGCACGGGTTGCTCAGACAGGTTCAATCTCCTTGGAGATACTTAAAAGCTACCTGGACATGGTTGTGGGCACCCTGATCTGGGTGTCCCTGCTTGAGCAGGGGTTGGACCAGATGGAATCAGAGGTCCCTGCCAACCTCAAACATGCTGTGATTCTTCCAGAGCTTTTTTGTCTCTTTTTTAACCGTATAAGTATCAGAAAATCCCAAAGGATTGTGAATGCTGTACTTGTTGTACTGCCATACATTTTTTGACTGCTAGAAAGTTATGTCAGGGTGTTATCTAAGAACTGATAGAATATCATGTGTTGTTTTCCTTTTTGTTGCCAGTGTTACTTGTAACAGCTGTTAATAACCGTAGAATTGAAAATCACATCTCTTCAGAGAAAGGAAAACAGAACTTGCAATGGCATTCATTTTGGGGGCTCATAAAGGGTTTTGAGTGGTAGCAGCGTCGAGTGAAAACCAAATGAAATTACACATTTAGAATTCTATGCAGTTCTTTCTTCCTCCAAAGTTAGGGTAATTATTTAATTCGTCAGAGGGACCTGTGGTGGAATTGCTTAGTTATGTGTTAAACATCACCTGTTCTTTATGCAAATTAAACTGTTACAGTAATACTTCTTTACAGTAATAGAACAATCTCTGCAAATGTGAATCTGGGAATGTTTTTGTGTTTTGTTCTGCGTATACATTTTACATATAGACTATCAGAAAGTTTTTGGCTTTAAGAACTGTTTTTAGCTATTATATACCTGGCTTTCTATTTGCAAGGTTTTCCTGTTCTTTTACAGATTGTAAGAGTCTGAAAACAGAATCATTAGCTGCTAAGGATTTGGAAAATAGTGTTGCTAATGACTGTTACAAGGACAGCTTTATCCCAGATATGCAGAATGGCATCCAGACCAAATCTGCCCTGAATGGCTTGAATGTGGAGGAAGAAATAAAGAAGACAGAGCCAAGCCTAGAAATAGCTAATAACTGTGATCACCAAGGTATTCTACTTGCAAGATCAGGTGTTAATTTGCATATATTTTTCTTGGAAATCTTAATCCTGGGATTCAAAAATGAGAAGTGGTGTCTTCCAGTAGCATAAATGTGAAAAAATACTAAGAAATTTAGCCAATTGTTAGCAGTTTAAAATAAGGTGCTTTTTAAAACATCTTATACAGAAAGAGGGGTAAATTCAGAGGGATGCTCAAATGTACAGAAGTGCAATTATCTTTTAAAATCATTGTATTATCTATCTATGTATTCTTTGCATTGGGAAGCTAATTTGCCATTAAATGAAAATCATTAATATCTGTATTTGTCAAGGCTGAAAATATTATGAATGCCATTTATTGAAACTGATGTCCAAATCTACCAATTGAAAATCAATTGACAACTTTGTACAAAGCTACTTTATACTGAGACTGGGAAGGAGAGTGAAACGAACAGACAGAAATTAAAATTTTGATCTTAGAACATAGAAATATCAGTATGATGTTTGGTTTTCCCCTAGCAAACGTTTTGTATAATTCCTGTATTAATGGGATGACAGTAGTAGTTGAAAGGGGCATGAACTGAAGCTCACCTGGGTATTTTAACTTATTGCTTTATTCTGTGCCAAGATTGGCTCACATTTACAAAGCTCATGTGCATATCTCCTCCAAATACAGGTGCAAACGAGGAGAACACTGAAGAAGTCTCAGGAATGCAGCACTTAACCAGTGATTCAGACAGTGAAGTTTATTGTGACTCAATGGAGCAACTTGGACTAGAAGAGGTAAGGGCTTAGTATTCCTAATTTGAAGCTAATATGCCTATTTTTAAGTAGGTTCTTGTCTGTCAGGTGAACCTGGACATACAGAGGTGAATGAAATAACACACACATACCTTTCTCTTATTTGAACTATCATTTTGTGTTCTTTTTATTGTCTGTCTTTTACGACTTGGTTAATACTGGTCTAACAGCCTCAACATTATTGCCCTCAGAGAATTTCGGTGAGGGGAAATGATCCAAAACAACAGTTCATAGAAACAACTGTCAAAAAGAATGGTATGAAGAAAGTAAGGGTTGTATCCACAGGTAACAGGGTCTAGTAAAATACGTAGGGACCAGAATTCAGCTGACCCTCAGAATCATTAAGTATCTTTGTAACTGTGTGGATTTTTGCTCTATTTTTCTGGCCTGATAAATCCTGCATTTATTTCTTAGATTAAATAAAGAGTAAGCCTTAGCAGGCAGCCTCTAGGCCAGTGCAAGAAAGTGGCCTGGATCTAGAGAAGTGGGAGATGATGATGATTTGTTGGTGTTCTTGTACACCCTTCAGCCATAACATACATCTTTGACTTCCATGTAAAAGGTGGGCACCAACTGTACTGGCTTAGTTATTACCGAACTGTTGCTAGTATTAACTGTGGTCGTAGTTGAATTACTGGTTTGGACCTCTTTCGGAGATCCAGTTTAAATGTAGGCTTGGCAGACTGTACTCAAACACCTGACTAACTTCCTGATTCAGGGGAGGAGTGTGTGAATGGTGCACGGGATTAGAAAGGCCTGCAAGCACTGCAGTATTGCATTGTTTTCTTATCCATCTGTTTCCTTTTAGCAAATCAGAATTCTGTGCAGCAGCGAAAGCTATTGCAAAAGGTGATTTGGTAGAAATGCTTCAAGCTGTTTTTTATATAGGTTGTTTCCCAATTGCCTTGTGTATGGTTTGAACTTGTTTGAGGTTCTCTAGTGGGAGTGGGTGGATAGGTACCAATTTCCCAACTTGAACATGAAAAGTTTAGTTCAGATAGACATGTATAGGAATAAATATAGAAGTACAACTACAGACAGACTAAAACTAGAAAACGTTCAGTGAACTTAAATACTGCAAAAGGTGTAGCATATACTCAATATTCAGTTCTGATGATGCAGGTTAATGATCTGTATTTGACAAACAGGATTTTTGGCAGCAGTTTCCATTTCTTTTCCTCCTCTTTTTTTTTGCTATTTTTCCTTTTTCGTGGAGTTACCTTTCAGCTAGCTGAGCTCCCCGGTCTGCTTCAACATGTAATTGTGCTCATACTTTGTCCTTTCACTGAACAAAGAGTGCTTGTAGCACTTTAAGGCAGTCCTCTTGCAGAACGTGTAATTGTGACCCGGTCAATGTTCATGCCATCTATTTTTAATGTCTTTCTGCAGCATTTCAGATTTTGAATGAAAAACTTGGTAGAATTTACTTTTATTTGTGAATAATACAGGGTGCAGTCAAGCAATTTTGAGCAGGTTGATAATAAATACTGTCATTTTTTTGTAGTGAGTGTAAGCACTGCTAGCCCAAGGTTGCTAGTAGCACGTGGCTTTTGACAGTCTGGTTCACCAGTTAGTTTAGGATACTTCTTTGCTGTCTGGGAGGCAAAGCCAAAGGAAAACTGAACATTCTGAGATCTTCCAAAGGTTCAATGAGTGTTATTGTATGCTGAAAATGTCTGAAGTGATTCGAATTGGTTCAGTGTTTTAAGAATATTTGTCTCAATTGAAGGTCTAACCTTTTTAATTTGGAAAGTATGTTTGGGCAACAGAAAACACGTTCTGTAGCAAAACAAATGTTCCTGTTAAAAGTCATAACGCAGAGCAAGTTATTTTCTTAAAGTGAAAGAAAAGATGCTGCTTCTTCCTTTTTATTGACTGTTACATTTTACAGACTCTAATTACTTGTTAATGTTAATTTGTAGCCCTTGGAGATCATCACATCAGCTAAAGGATCTTTAAAGCGTTCATCCCATTTCTTGGATGTAGATCACCGTCTTCAATTAGAAAATACTGATCTTCCAAGGCATGCTTGCACAACTGCTGGGAGTCTGCAGCTTGGAACTGCTGTAGAAGGAGCAGTTCAAGAAAAAGGTGAAGTCAAGTGTGGAGGAGAAGATGGCAAAGCCAGTAATGGGGCCCCTCACAAGGAGAAGAAGGATGGAGAAAAAGCAGATTTCTATGGTGTCAGAAGAGGGAGAGGTACTGTGCACAGCTTTTGTATTTCCTTCTCTGCTCATGGCTATAAATGATGGGAGACTGAGAAGCACTGGTCAGCCTTGTTCACTCAGACAGTCCCACTATACGGTGCCTCTGTCCTTCACAGTAAAGATAGCTAATAAGTTAATTCCAGTGGGTGGTGATCAGTTTTGTGTTCAGGGTATTTATTTCATTCATAGTAACACAGAATAATTTTATTGTGTTGTGGAGATCTTTAATAAGCATATCGGCTGCTTCCGTTTTGGCTTACCTTAAAATTCAGCTGCTGTCTGTAGCACCCACCCTTCTTAAGGTGCAATCTCCAAAACCCATCTGTGAATGTGGAAAATTTCTCTACAGGTTGCATATTTATTTTCAAATGCATGTGCATTTATACCTCTACAGTGTCTTATTTGACACCAGGGAACCTCTTGGAAAGATATCAATTACACATTGTTTTCTATATAATTGGGGTATTAGCCACACTTTTTATGTATGCTGATGCTATCTGTTACGGTTGTTAAAACAGAAAGTTCTATTTGTTTATACCATGTCTTTTTGTATGGCATCAAATGGCAAAGTTAAAAAGAAAATTTTAAAAGAACATTTATGTTGTAAACTATTATGAAGAACACATTGTAGGACTGCCCGTTAGTTTAACCATCTCCCCTTCTCTCTTGTTCAACTTAGTTTGCTACAAGCAGACAGAAACACATTCGGTTATCTGTGTATAGTTAAGGGAATGTGATAGGTGAAGAACTGCCTGAATAAAGCACTCAGTTGGGGAGGAAGAGAACTGAACAAGCGTTCAAACCAAAGCGTTCAATGGAGCTGGTAGCCCATTCTGTGCTTTAAGCATCTGTTTCTTCCCTCCCAATGTAGGGCACAGACTTCATCCTGTAGGTGACGGTTCGCAAGGTGGACAGATGGGTAACGGAGGGGATGGAGAGCGCTGGGGATCAGACAGAGGACCGCGGGGCAGCCTCAATGAGCAGATCGCGGTAGTGCTGATGCGGTTGCAAGAAGACATGCAGAATGTCCTGCAGAGGTTGCATATGCTGGAGGCAGTTACAGCATCGCAGGTACACACTGAAGCAATTTGATTACATTTTTGTTAAATCTCCTTGGATATCTTTATGCTTTCAGATTAAAACAGTGTTTTCTTAAACTGTAAATAAATTTCAGTTATATTCTGTAGGTTGTTTCAACTTAATTTTTTTTGTTATCTGATCTCAGGAACACAGTTCAGGACTATTGTACCTGTGAACAAAACCAGGCATGTTAACTTGAATATTAAGCATATGTTATTTTGCTCATTTCTGTTATACAACTCATCTCAGCCATTGTTATCAATACATGTTATGTGGTCACGGCATAGATATTCCATGGTTAATGTTAGTAATATGTGATCCCGTATGTCTTCATCAGTAGATATCAATGCATTTTCAAAGGAAATAGAACTATCTTAATTTCCCAGATTGGTAAATGTTTGCAGGCAGAAGTTCTGGGTCCATTATTCAGCTAGCAAATTGCTTCTTCATAGCATTCTTTTCCTTCAAAGTAATCCAGCTCCCTTGGAGTTTCACATCATGTGTACAAGCAAGCAGAAGTGTTAAGAGTGTAGATATTTGTTGATGTGGTGTTTCTTTTTCTTTCCATCTCAGTGGAAATAACTGCTACACTTAGTAGTGTATGCAGGAGGATAGAATGTGCTGTGAGTGTAGTTCAATCAGCAGTCAGAAATACTTGGTTCTCTTTGTCATGTTGATACTTGATCTGCCCGAGCATTGTAGAGCCGTGTCAGCAGTGTCCTATGAGATGCACACACTCCACATCTGAGGCAGCCAGGGAAGAGGATTTCTTAAAACTGTAATTTTGCTTCAGCGTAGCTGCGTAGCTCTTCAAGAATCTGGTGTTTGCACACAGATTAATTTCTTACCTTTTTTTGCCAAAGCAATATATGAAGTATTAGTCAAAGATCTTTCCCCAGCAGTTCATGCTGTGCTTTCGTTTTTTGAGGACCAATATGGTCAAGAAGCTTCTGGTTCACACATTCATTAGGAAAGGCCTAGAAAGCTGACTTTTTATTCCTGTGAAAGCACCACAACGGTATGTGGGAAAAGGCTTGAAATGTTTCTGGTACTTCTCATTCTCTGTATTGCCTATAAGGTTTTGGATGGATTGCTTTGTACTGTTAGGCATGCCTGTAGCTGTAGCTCAGGGCACACTGAAAGAATGCTTATTGCCTTTATTACAGACCAGTGTTTAAATACTTTGTTATGCAAGTTAATTTGCTGGGATTGCAAGTTAATTTGCTGGGATTGCAAGTTAATCTCTGGATTGCAGCTGCTGGCTTTGGACCAGAGATGAGGAAGTTACAGTGACAGTGTGGGCGGGGGGAGACTTGAAAAACTGTAGAGAGGTTCAGTCAGTGATATTCATATTTTAACACACAGAAATGTGATAAAAATGCTCTGAAGTTTAATGGAAACATGAGAAGTTAAGTTGGAAACCAAGTGTGGAAGGTGGGTTGCACTGGGGATAGTACTGCTTTTTAACAACGTCAAGGAAAAGCTTCCTTCCCTTCTAACTACTGCTCCTCAAGCTGTCTTACAAACAGACTGCAAAGCCACCATGAAGAACTAAATATGCTCACTTAGTGAAGCAGAAATATTATAGTTGTTGTTTTCTTTTTGACACTTACCAGTCCTTTCTTTGTATTTAAAGGCAAGATCTGCAACACTACAGTCAAATTATCAACCCGCCTCCTCTGTTAAGGTAAACACTGTTTGTTTCCATTTACAATTATTTAGATAATTTAATAGACAAACCTTTTGTTTTTTTTTCTGGTCTTACCAGTTTTTTCTACCTTGGTGTCGTAGCATTTGAAGCATTTGTGAAGTACAGATGTGGTGTTGCATATGCACTTGCAGGCTGCTGACTGGACTCTTTTCTGTTTTCCTTAGAAACCGTCATGGTGGCCCTTTGAGATTTCTCCTGGTGTTTTAGCTTTTGCTATTGTATGGCCATTTATTGCCCAGTGGTTGGTGCACGTATATCTTCAAAGAAAGCGAAGGTAAAGATGTGCATTCGATGGGGCAAATATATACTTTCCTTCATCTGTTGATGATCAGTATGAAGTAGGTTATTTAGACATAAAAAAAACTGCCTTCACATGTAGGAATAATGCACGAGTATGCATCTTCGGCAGTATATCTGAACCATGAGTTCCATATCAGAACAGGGAGCTTCATAGGTCCTGTTTCCTTAAGTTCTTTTTTTCAGGACATCTTGCTTAATGTTTTCTTTTCTGTATCGGGAACTCCTAGCTCTGATAGTAGAAAGCTAAAGCAGTCTGTGATATGGTGACCTTAGGAAGGTGTGTGGTTTATTCCCCAAAAGTCAAGACAAATGCTCAACAAGAGATGCTGGAAGCTACGTATGCCTTCCATTAGCTGGGACTTACTTCTAGGAAAAGACATGAAGAGAAAATATCTCCATGTTAAAAAACTGTTGGTTAATATGACTCTCTATGTAGTATGCTCAGTAGAGGCAACGTAGGTTAAATCCATGAAGTGATGCAGAAGAGCAATTTCAGAGAGTATACGTAGCAGTTAAGGCTGGATGCCTTGGAGGTGTGTCCATGGCATTCTGTGACCCTATCACTCCCAATATCCTCCTGAGCCATTTTCTTGCTAGGCTCCCTACTTACCTTGTGCCGTGAGACAACTATGTCCTGTCATACTTTATGGAGTCTCATGTCACCTATTTCTTATTTAACACTTACTAACGACTTGTAATGGTATTTTTGTAATGTCTGCTTTGGCTTTGTTTAGATGAAGGCCAGCTGTACTCTCATCTTACTTTTTTCTCAACTTTTTAATCGTCAGAATATCAAACTAATGTTCCCTAGTTACTCCATACTTTGCACCTGACTTCATTAGTATTGTGTGCTCTTACCTCTTACTACTAAGCTTTTTCTTTTCTGTCAGTTTGCAGAAAGTCTGCAGATACGTAGACCTTACTAGAATTAGCTTAAATTGTAACTTCTTAATTATTCAAAGTTTTTGTGGCATAGTGTTCTCTTGGATGGTAAATCACAGGATCCCAGTGTGGCTGAGGCTGGCAAAGACCCCTGGGCCTGCCTGGCCCAACCCCATTCAAGCAAGGACACCCACAGTAGGGTGCCCAGGCCCACATCCAGGCCACTTCTGAAGATCTCCAAGGAGGACACTGCACTGCCTATGCTCAGCCTGTGCCAGAGCTGTGTCACCCTGTCAGTGAAAGGCTGTATCCTGACGTTGGGATGGAACATCTTGTGTTGTGTTTCAGTTTATACCTTGTCCTGGTGCTGGGCGCCACTGAAGTGAGCCTGGCTCTGTTCTCTTGGCATCCTCCCTTCAGATCTCCCGAGCCTCCTCTTCTCTAGGCTGAACAGTCACAGCTTTCTCAGCCTTTCCTTATAGAAGAGATGCTCCAGTCTCTTCTGTTAGTGAAGAAATGTTCCTATATTTGAGGACTGTTTCTGCATCACCTTTCCATCAGGAGTTTCATCTCCTTTAGCTAAGGGAGGAGGTTGATCAGTACACTCGGAGATGAAATGAAACAAGATTCCTTCTCTGTTGTCACAGTGCCAGTTTCAGCTTGTACTCTTTGAAGGTGTGTAAGCTTTTAGGTAATAGCTATGTACACAGTGCATATATTGACCACATCATATACATTTGGTTTTAAAACACATATGCTGTCCTAGAGCAGACACCAGGTGTCTCTGCTACTCTGTGAAGTAACTCAGCATTAAACTGTGGAGCAGATTCCATGGAAGGAGCAGTGAGAAAGCCTTCTCCAGTCTGCAGGAGCTTTTGCCTCGCCCATGTCCCTGGGGAGGGCTATCTCAGCTTGCTCTCAGCCCTTAGAAAACAGCTCATGAATGCAGAGCGCTGATGTGGTCTGGTGCTGTCACCCTCCTTTACCACAAGCTGCTCTCCTGTACTCCAGGGGACAATAGCAATTAATTTAACATGCAGGTCAGAATCCTTAGTGGCATTTTATATACTTTGTCTAAGTTCTGCCAGTTCTGTCAAATTGCTTGTTGTTCCCTAACTTAAGAGGGCATCCAGAGAGGGCCACAAAAATGATGCAAGGGATAGAACTGCTTCCCTGTGAGAGCTGGGGCTGTGCAGCTTGGAGAGAAGGCTTCAGGGGGACCTGAGAGCGGCCTGTCAGTATCTAAAGGGGGCTGTAAGAAAGAAGGGAACAGACTCTTTAGGAGGGACTGCTGTGACAGGACAAGGGGAAATGGTTTCAAACTTAAAGAGGGGAGATTTAGGTTGGATATAAGGAAAACATTTTTGTACACTAAGGGTGGTGAGGCACTGGCACAGGTTGCCCAGAGAGGTGGTGGATGCCCCATCCCTGGAGACACTCCAGGTCAGGCTGGATGAGGCTCTGAGCACCTGATGCAGTGTAGGTGTCCCTGTTCATTGCAGGGGGGTTGGACCTCATGGCCTTTAAGGGTCCCTTCCAACTCAAACCATTCTGTGATTCTATGAATCTAAGGCAAATTTTCAGGTATCTCGAATTAGTGTTGTATTTGAAAGGACGAGTAAGCTTTCTTTCATGTGTAACCTTAATCAATTTCAGTATTTAGACAAATGAAAAACTGCCATGTGATAGTACGTTAACCTCGATTATTTGTTTCCTCTTCTAGAAAGCTGAACTGAGAGTTCATGACGTTGTTTAAGACTGTGAGGAGAAGGTGGCCCTGGGAAGTGAAGGAATTCTGAATTCTTAAGAGAACCTCAGGATTTGGGATGATGTTCCTTCTGTTATAGTAATATTTGTTCTACCTTCGAGCTGAACATTTAAGGACTAACACCATTGATACTTGAATGATTTGCTGCTCCTAGGTTACAAATAAAATCTAATAATTTCATCCTTAAAACCACACGAACATTAATTGTTTTGGAACCTGTTTGTGGATGGGCCTTTAGGAACTTCTAGTCTTGCTGATGCCAGATAACAGAGAAAATATCATCTTTGTAAAAGAAAAAGCAAAAAATATGTAAAGCTGTCACTTTAATATAGAAGTAAGGTTACAATGAAAATATCCCTACCTGTTCTTCTACGGGTTTATGTACTATGAGTTGAAAGCACTAATGGACTATGAATTAATACGTTGTAAACTGTTGAAAAAATACAGTATAGCTCTTAGGAATTCAACTGGTTATTTTTGCTGCTAAAGCGGTGTGGGACAGCTTTCCCTGTGAACTGTTCCGAAGTGAAGCAGGATGCTTCGCTTATCTGTCAAGATCCTAAATGAGATTTTTGAATTGGTAAACATCCTGCAAGTTAAGAGCCCTTAGTAACAGAGGGACTGTGAAATACGTGTTTGTAAGTAGGTGTGATCCCTCCAAAGCGAGGGGTCCATCTGAAAAGGCTGCACCTTATCTTTCTAACGTTGGTTGATAGCTATATTCTTGTTGGCTACAGCTTGTTGTAACTGAAACCCATACTTGAGGCACAGGGTGCTTTTAAGAAGAAAGCAAGCTCGCTCTGTAAGCATATCTGAGATTTGACAAAGCTCTGTGCGTTGCAAGTTTTCTTTTGTCAGTTTATGTCAAATTAAAATAAGAGCTCCTATCCCTCATCTGTTGTGCACTCTTCCCCACTCACACAAGGAAAAACGTTACTTTTGGTATTCCTTTCTCTCCTATCCTTCTGATTTCTTACAAAACAAAACTTAAGCTAATTTTGGTGCCGATTCTTTTTCTTTTGTGGAGGATTTATTAACCAAGATACAGCTAGAGTTGTGCAGATGTAGGTGGGTAGACGCGTATATGTCGGTCTTAATTTCTGGGAAATGGAAGTGCACTAAAATTAATTAGGCAGAAAACAAAGACACGTCTTTGCTATAAAGAATTAAGTCATCTCACAACGTGTGCGTAAGATTTGAACCTTAGAAATTCACCATATTATTGATGCACTTTCATTCTCCATCCACACCAAACATTACAAATAACTGAGGAAAGCTCTTTTCTGCCCTTCCTGGAAATCTTTTATAGTTTGAAAAGCATTTTTCATACAAGCTATGTTGTAAAAAATGTAATCACAGAATTCAGTGTTTGTCTTACTGGGGCAATTTTAATCCTGTTTTAAGTCCTTTTATTTTTTTTTTTTAAAGGAATTATTTTCCCCTCTTCTGATTTTCTTATTGTAAAGCTGAATTACAAAATAAAACGATCAGAACATCCTTGAAAACCACTGTAACGATCAGCTTCCATCTGCCAGAGGTCAGTTTTGGCATGAGATGTACCAAAAACTCAGGTCTGAACAAATCTTATGCTGGAAGGGAAGTTCTACTGTGACCTGAAGCCACTGTGCCTGTAGCTTAAAGCCCTCAGAGTGATTAATTTAATATAAAACAACAGAAAGGATTATAGAGGGAGAACACTCTAGCTTGAAGGTCACTTCCAACCAACCAACCCACCCAGGCAGGATGGAGCACCATGGAGTGCCTGTCCCAGCTGCTAACCATGGCCCATGTAGGCAGCTCCCTTTTAGAGATGGTACAGACATTCCCAAAGGTACCTAACTGTTAACTTCCCACTGAAATAAGTGTAGGCATGTGTTATCTGTGTTATTTATTAATGTTTCAATAAATCAATCCTTTAATATTTTGTATTTAATCTTGCACTTTTTTCATGTTTAGTAAATGCAGCATGGTGGGGGCAATGGCTGTACAGAACTCATGGGCTGAAACAGCCTCAACCTAAAGGCTGTAATACAAAGCAACACAACTTACACAGCTGTAGGCAATTACTAATGGGAAAGAAGCTTTAAAATCACTTTCAGCTCCCACGTTTGATTATAACTTTTTGTATTCTTGCCTGTAATATTTCCAGTCAAAATAGTAACTGGGGAAAAGCAGTGGTATGCAGGGTAATGAGGAGGCTCAGGGAGATTATTCATGTTGAAGAACGCAGCCAGGATACACTGCTTTAAACAAAAACCCACACACAAAACAGTCATTTTCGACTCCATGTTTGCCAAGATCAGGATAAATACAAAGTAGCAAAGAGAATGAGCTCTTACTTATCCACAGTGCTAACTGTGCAGAGTAGAATAGTTACAGACAGCCCTGTACACTTACTGCAGTGACAATGGTTTGCATTAAACACTTTTTTGTTAGCAGATTTATGGTTCTACAGCATCTGCGAGTTTTGTGCTGCATTATATAACCATAAGAAGAACCACAGTAAGTTAATACAACTCTTTATGCCTGGCAGCTCCCTGAACCATCCTTTCTCACTCTATGTAATTGCAAAAGCTTTGCATTACCTTAAAGTTGGCTGAACTTTGGGTAGTTCTGCAGCTCCTTGCAATTGGTTTGGAGAAGCTTAGCAGCTCAGGTGGCTCTGGCAGCTGATTAAGAATGATTTCAAGGAGTCAGAGGCTGTTTATCTTCAGGACATCAACCACTGTAACTACCCCCCCTGCCATAGGGAGCACTTCATAACCATTAGTAAGGTACTGTACACAACAGCTGCAGTGTTTTATTTGCATCATTTCTGAACGCACTTTTATAGAATAGCTTTCTTAGCATGAAACTGATCTTCAATCCTGTAAGATCAGTTCTCTTAAACAAGAGTGCAAAAAAAAAAAAGAAGAAATTGCATAGTGAGAAATTAAAAGAAAAAAGCCACTATTTCTCAAAGTCTACAGAGCAAAAATTTGCATTTTTATTGAATGTTGTCTGTGGAACTGGATTCAATAACGTTACATTTAATTCCTCGCACACTGCTCATGTAACATTGCTTTCCATAAGAGTCAACAATTTAGAAGTCTTCAGAACACGAAGTCCGTGGCAAACTGAGTGAGGGTCACTGCGTGCTTTGCAGCTTCCCAAGATTCTATTTGTCTATGAAACATACCAGCTCTAAGAGGGACAAATGCTCTGAGTTAATAAGAATCAGCCCTTCAGTCCTTTCAGAAGCTTCCCTCCTCCCACCATCCCTTTCCCCAGCTACCTGGAAGGAAGGCACAAAGCCTAGCAAAGTGTTTTCTCACAACTGCATCGCTAAGATTCACCTCCCAGGGAGCAGCGCAGCGAAGGGACAGCTTAATTCCCTGCATGAAATGCTGAAGTCCCTTAGCACGACCCATCAGCAAAGTGCTCAGCTTCAGGCACATGGCCACTAGCCGGCGCCACTGTCTAGCACAAGTGACACTTAGCTAAGAACAGACCTGAAAAATAAAACTCTGCGGCAAGTTAACTGAGGATATCAGAGCTATGCAAGAAAAAAACATACTAAAAAAGATAACTTAAGCAATTACCTACAAATAAACCTTTAAGATCTAGCAAGCGCAAGCTGTGTTGCAGTTTTAAAATACTTTTAAATATACTTTCCCCATAATTAGAACACATAATACTGAACATACATTTGTAACAAATTCCAGCAAACTCTGAAATCTGGCTGTGAATTTACAAAACAACTGTTTCTTTGCAATACATTGCAGTCTTTAGTACATAGCAGCTTCAGTGTGAATAATACCTCCTGCATTAGCCAGCACTCGGGTGTATTTTACTTTCTACCACCTGACGTGGCTGAGCACAAACACCCAGCATTTTCTATTTAGAACCAGTAACCACTAAGATGCACTGTAAGCACTCAGTCCATCTCCTTATACCGTGAGTGCTTACAATGCAACAATTCAACCACTGCATGTCTAGCAGAACTGATCCAAGTATACATCTCTGCACCGATGATTTAAGTAAGGATAATTACCAGAAGAATTACAGCCAATCTTTCCTACATTAACAGGCCACACATAGCAGAGTTAATTTGGAAAACCACTGTCTTAAACCTTGAGATAAGATGAACAGCATTACATTGTTTTAATGCTGTATTAAGATTTCAGTTTTCCACAGTGAATGGAAACATCAGTTTTGCACAATGGGCAGAAAGGATTATTCTGAAACAAGACAGTCAGAACATTGAACCACCAACAGTAAGTTACCTCTACATGCAGCGAGCATGGATTTACACTCTTACCCTATTGTGTTTAACTATAAAATAACTTCCTACCTCCTAGCTCGAGTTGCTCATTGATACTAAGCCCTATTTTTTCTTTTGTGCCATGCAAGTGTTACCTCCTCTAAGAAATAGAACACTCCGGCTTCAGTAAGGTGCAGTACGTGAAATAAAGGGTAGCATGAATGCAGCTACATTTCATACAGTAGTTTCACTTCAGAGGAAAGGATACAATAATAAAAGCAGACTGGGAACTTAAAACATGCTAAATTTGGCAAGGAATCTTCAGGGCATATTAGTGTTGTAGAACAACCTGTAACTGTGCAAAAAAACATGGAGAGTTCATCATGATGCTATAGGCTAAATCCAGACACAGTCAGGTGCTGCGCGTTATTCCTAGCTTCAAAGTAAGAGGTATCAGTCTCATCATCCGGCTGTGGTATGAAAGGCATAGGCTGATTCTGTAGATTATCCCAGTCTACTCCATGAAAGAGGGGGTGATGCTTCAGTTCTGAAACAGAAATTTATATGTTATTATATACGCACTAAAAATTCTTACATTCATATGTATTTTGTAAATTAAAAAAGGGCAGACTGCAATTATGTTTTAATTATCCCCCACCATCAGTGGGATCGAGCTACTGCCATGCAAGCTTTCTTCTCCTAGCTGGAGGAACCATTCCACACAAGGCACACAGCAGGACAGAGGTTCCTTGGGGAGGAAACTTTAAGCATTACTTCAATCTCAGTTTCTAGATATGCCAAAATCCTACACTGCCCTAGACCAGCTGTCTTTCAGTAGCTCATGGAATAGCTTTCTGCTTCATACAGCCCCCAAATTATCTTTTTCCTATCACTTAGATTTAAGTTTCTACACAGAATTCAAGTCACCTCTACAGCCAAGTTACCACACACCATAAGATTCCTCTTCCCCAGCCTAAGGGGGGAAAACCAAGCTACAAGACTCCAGAACTCCTCTGCTCAGTCTCTGTGGACCAGGTCACTGCCTAGCACGAGGCAAATAAAGATAGATAACCCAGGATCACCAATCCCTGATGCAAGTGGCTTTGTTGCTTTGAGTCAATCCAAGAAGGCACCTTCTTAGCTGGATGGGATCACAAGCCTATGTTTCAAAATCACCCATATCACACACATTAAAAGCTAACAGGAAAAAAAAACAGGACACGCAAGAATCATATTTAGAAGGAAGCAGAAGTTTGCATTTACGTTTGTGGACAAACTGCCTACCACTAAAAGCCTGAGGTAAAATGTTAACACTTGCTGATTGTTCCAAGATTGCCAGATCAAACAACATAGCAGAATATTAAAGCACAAATATTTATTTTAGACAAAATGAAAGGCTCTTTGTCTTCCAACTCCTCCTAGTCACTTCAACTACTATGTATGTGCAGCAGGACACTGTATGGATCCACTAGATCAGAACCGTACGCAGCTCTGCTCACAGAGTTCCCATGTACTGA
The DNA here is from genome assembly GCF_016699485.2 of Gallus gallus. Taxonomy (NCBI): domain Eukaryota; kingdom Metazoa; phylum Chordata; class Aves; order Galliformes; family Phasianidae; genus Gallus; species Gallus gallus. The sequence goes on along the minus strand of NC_052533.1, from coordinate 15,871,120 downwards.
AGGCTGTCTCCAAATGAAAAGATGAGCAGAATGTGGCATCTTCTACAGAAAAGGAAAAATGTGTACCACGTTACGGGTCCTGACAAAGAATGAATTTCCAAGAACTTCAGAAGGAAATAAACTATTATGACATCTAAGTTTGTGTAGATGCTTTATAGGCAATTAGATCTCGCCCTATAATCTAGGATAAAGACAATAATTTGTGCTAAGTAAAACAACAGATGCTTTTTGAGAGTCATTAAAAGCCAGAGAAGTCCCTGTTGCTATTATGATTTTCACTTACAAACCGGTGCCTTCTCTGATTTGAACTGGCTTTGTTTTAGCTTTTAACCTTTACTCTCAGGGTAACCATTTTCATAATAATTCCTTCCCCAGCAGTTCCTTACGCAATTCTCCAAGATTTCTTCCCCTTTCTAAAACATCTTACCTCACAGGTTTCCTTCTTTGTTATCAAGTTTATATGAAATATAGCCCCTGCTATGATAGGAAGTATTTAACACACCATGCAAGGGAAAAAAAAGATATACTTTGTGAAGAGTATATTGTAGGTAATTCCTACAGTATTCCCTATACATTCAACAAGGACAGGCTGATTCTTATGAAAAAGCTCCTTGGAATTACATTTTGAAGGAAACTTCTCTTCCAAACTACAGAAACCTTGATTAAAAGCCTAAAATCACTTCTGTCTAGGTCCCCTAAATACCTGTTACTGAACTCAATAACAGTGAATATGAGTATGTCAGATATTAAACACTGAATATTTATAGCAAAACAATGTTAAAGCAAAAAAAAATTAATAGAAAAACAACTTCCACCACAACTCTCCTCGTTCAGAAGGGCAAAACCCCCAAGGAAACAGAAAATACCCACAACATGCTAGATGTCCCAGCACTATATATAGACCATAAGTAGATTAATAAATTACAACGCCTAAGTTTAAGAGGAGGTCAATATCACTTCGGTTGTAATGCATGCAAAAGTAGTTTAATACCAACCCTTCAGTCCAGCTCTCTTAGTACTGTCAAAGGTTAGAAGAATATCTATTGCATTTTGGGCATTGTCAGACAGCTTTTCTTCACCCTCCGGCCAGGGAATATCTATAGACAAAGATGCAGATGAGTCAATAAATCAAACCATACAGCCAACTTTGGGGAAAAAAACTCACATTTTCCTTTATTACTGAAACAATTACCTCTTTTCAAAATATTCTGGAAGACTTGTGCTGGTGTTTCATCATTAAAAGGTGGAATCCCAGTTAGAAACTCAAACAGGCAAACTCCGAGAGCCCACCAGTCTACAGCAGAACCTGAGTAAGAAACCCAGATCATTATTATTAAAAAAAAAAGAAATTAGTGTATTTGCAAACCTATGAAAAAACAATATGAAAGTGTTTTAATCCTGCAAAACTTGGAAATGAAAGACAAATATGCTGTGCCTGACAATCGTACAGAAGACAAAAAAATATTAAAGGGCTTTTTTCAAGTCTTCTTGTTCCTTACCTCCTCACCAGACAATTCTTTTATCTTTTACTGAAAACAGAAGGGAGCTATTTCAGTTATCAGCTCCTCTCACAGAGAATCTAAGAGTTGAATTCCCCAAGGGCTTGTTTCTTCTTTTTTTTTGACAGGAGATGACTGTCTTTAACACTCTCTACTATCTGGACAAATACTCCATCTTGTCATGCCATATCTTTCTCTCCCTCAGGTCTTCAAGAATACCCAAAGAATTCACACTTAGAACTTCATTTACCTAAATCTATGCCAAAAAATATTCAAGACAATTTACAGAGAGCATCCAGCCTGTGAAAGACTGGTACAACTTTCCATGACATTGAAGCTGATTAAGGCTTCAGCGTAATAAACAGCACTCTCATCTTTACTACTTTCATTTTCCCAAGTTTTGGATTTTGCAACATCTTACTAAACCACTTAAAAACAAGCAGGCAAAGCAGTCTCAAACACCACTGCATGCACTCTAAGCTTTCTTCATCTTTAAGCTACGCCTATGCCACCGCATAAAGAACAGATGCCGCACCGGCCGCAAAAAATCTTTGAAACAAAATTAAAGGGTAATTTTCAAGGGCTTTTTAGTATTAAAAAACAAATGTGTTCCCAGCCATTTCAAAAGGACTATTTCACCAAATTCAGAAGAGCTGCAAGCTGTATAGCTAGTATAATGCACTTTTAGCAACTTCTAGCAGCAGTAAGAGTGCCCCACCATGCTAAGCATATCAGAGCAGTAAAATCACACCCATCATTGTTAGAAGTATTTGGATGTTCAAATCAAGTGCTCTCAGCTTTAGTCAAAGTCTAATTAGATCACAACTCTGAACAAAGCAGGAACACAGGGCTCAGCAGCAATTTTAAATTCCTCCCACCTCAAGTTTAACTCATGTTAACTCCAACCACATCCTGACCTATCAGTACTTGGAGACCAAAACAGAAATACACAGCCTTAAACATCTGAGTCTTCTTCACACACGCAAACTGATTCAGACTGATTGCATAAAGTAGAAATGAACCAATAAGGAAAAAAGCATCTGCCTTATTTCCCAGTGCGTATGGCTTTTAAGAACACCAACAGTCTCTTGGGTGTATCAAAGGCAGGGGAAGGGAGGTCACTGTCCTTCTCTACTCTGCCCTCCTGAGGCTTCACCTAGAATACTGTTTCCAGATCTGCCCCAAGCACGTGGAAGATGTGAAGCTGCTAGAGTGGGTCCAGAGGAGGGTCTCGAGGATGCTTGGAGGGCTGCAACACCCCTCCTATGAAGACACACTAAAGGAGTTGGGTTTGTTCCACCTGCAGAAGCACCCCAGAGCCTTCACTGTCACCTTGCAATACTTAAAGGGAACTTATAAACTGGAGGGAGATGGACTTTTTACACAGGTAGATAGTGACAGGACAAAGGGGAACATTCTTATACTGAGAGAGGAGATGTAGATTAGATGACAAGGGGAAATCTTTCAACGAGAGGGTGATAAGGTCCTGGCACAGGCTGCCCAGAGAAGCTGTGGATGCCCCAGCCCTGGAGGCATTCAAAGTCAGCTTAGTGGGACCCTGGGCATCCTGATCTAGCGGTGGACAACTCTGTCCATGGCAAGGGATTTGGAACTAGAGAACTAGATGGTTTTTGAGCTTCCTTCCAAACCAAACCATTCTGTGATTCTATTACTCCCACTTCTGATAGCCTCATCAGCAATACTGGTGTTTCCTGAATCTTTTGTGGAAAAATCATTTTATTTATGTGGAGTGCACGCTGCACATCTTTCTGTATCGACTCTGCTCACCCAAGAGTTCTCATGAATTGTGATCTAGTTATACTTTGACTGTTTGCAGTTATGCTGAGCACTCTCTTTTCTATGCAGTATGCAGCAAACTCACCAGAGATCAGAGTCCCTGTACGTGAAAAGACAACGAAGCAAGAAAACATTACAATTATTGTAAAACCCCTTAACAAATACAAACATCGAAAGATACCAAATGTAACTCTGAAAGCACAGGAATACAGATTTCTTAAAATCTGGCAACTCAACAGTAAAAATAAAATGGTGCTGTTAAAGCCTAAGCTACAAATAGAAGAACTATAAAGTAGTTCTGTAACACAGCTAAAGTCACAACAGCATTTCAAAGTAATTTAATGCCACCAGGAATATTTAGGGAAGGAAAGTTGAGTTTTAAAGCCAGCAAACCCTGGCTTCAATGAAGGTAAAGGAAGCTTTTTGATTTATGGACAGAAAACCCAGACCCTTTGCAAGTTATTCATGAAGGCCTGAAATCCCTCAATAACTGCATGGAAGTCATCTTGAAACACAGCAAAATTTGGTTGACGTACCATTGGTTATATTTTCAACCACTATCCAGTTATAATATCTGCCAAATAACCATGACTCTTTAAGAGAAGTGAGAACTACCACACAGTTTTAGTATTTTTAGTCCAGTTGCACTCCAATTTGTTAAGTCCATTAAACTTCTTCCATGGAGTTAACTGCATACCAAAGAACTTCACTGTTCTACAGATTAGTGATCACTATTTCTCAGGGGAAATTTAATAGTAGTCTTAGGAAGATTGTACTGATGCTATTACTTTATAAAGTAAATTTATAAAAACCTAAAAGTTGGTTTTTGAAATAAAATGTAACTATAAATACAACAAGAGTATTCAGGAGTACACTGATTTTTGTTAACGATCTGAAAATTAATAGGAAAACATCAGGCTTTTTGTTGATCTCAGTAGAGCTCAGGATTAGAGTCAAAGAAGTTAATGAGCTTTAATGTTGTGTTATTTCCTTTTATTATAGTATTCTCAGTAAGTATTTGATGGCTACAGTCCAGTTTTATTGAGGATCCTGCGAGAAATCTCAATTCAAGTCACTCAGTTCAAGAAGAACTAGTTTTTATGCAGCTTCATAAACTTGTCTTACTGCATGCAGCACTTCAGTATCAACAGATGTGGAATACATTGAGAACTGAAAGCTTCATCTTTTCATATTGATTTTACCTTTTTTTTTTTTAATGAATCTTTATGGATACTTATGATGAGCAATTTGTGATTCCCAAGCAACAGGAAGGCCTTGGGCTGCCTAAGCTCTGATCCCAATGCATTAGGTTAACAAGCAAGACCACACCAGACAGCCCAAACCTTGTGAAAAAGTAAATGGAGGGAGCTGCTGAGGCAAACAGCCATGAGTGTAGGCAGAAGCCAAAACAAGGTGTTTTTGTTTGTTTGTTTTAAAGAATTGTTGCCCTACTTCAGGGGTTTGGGGCTCTAAACACATTTAAAAGGTAACATAGCTACATTTCTAAGCATTTACGAACTCCATAGTTTGTCTTACCATGAGGCTTTGTCAAAAGCAGCTCAGGTGCCAAATAGTCTGGGGTCCCCAGGATGCGTTCACCTTCCACTGGGGCAGCTCCTCTTCTTACACTCTTTGGGGTCCTGTACGGTGTGCCTGCATCCCCCTGACGAGGTGTCTTCAAGTAAGCAACAAAAAACATTTAAGTCAAACCAAACTTCTCAACTCCCATCTTCCTGTTTAGTAAAGGCTATAACAGCAGCAGAAACTTGAGTTTAAATTCAAGAACACGCTACAAAACGTACATTTCCTGAAGTGTGTATAAAATGTGCTGTCATCTCTTTACCTCACATGTCTTGAGGCACAAGTTAAACATTGCCTATCTTCACAAAAATTTTCCCCAAGTTCTTTTCCAGCATCAAATCCATAAATAATGTTTCAAAATTAAACTCTTAAATTCTAATCTGAAAAAAAAAATTACCAAATATGTTGTCAAAATAACCTCCAATTTTACCCCACAGCTCTTTACACTAGCTAATGAAAAACAAGCATCTCAAATATCTAGAATAGCACATGATTTATTACATACCACATATACTCAAAATGTGCTGAATTAGTCATTCATTCTTTAACCCATACACTATGTGACACACAATGCCTGCAGATGAAATTCTCCTCAGATTATACTTGGTGACTGCTTACAGCTACACAAACCTATTGAAAATCATCTGGTATGTAATTTGAAGGAAACACACATCTGTGGGGTTTTCTTGTGAGCCTGTAAGGCTGATTGCAATGAAAGATTTCCAGTTAAGGTCCAGAAAGATCAATTAAGTATCTTACAGAGACTCTTACTCTGTATTTTTCAATATCCTCTCAATTCTAGTCTATCTGGTATAGCTTTGTTTCCAGCTTTGTTTTCAATACAGTAGAGATCAAATAATTATAACTTTAAAATATTATTGGACTACAGAATCTACCTTCTTTCTGTTTCAGTAGTAATCATTTAGCAATGAAGTTACAGAAAGTAACACAAGTTTAAAAGAAATTTTCCTATTCAAGCTACAGAAATGTAACACCAGTCATTTATTTCTCAGATGAAGCACACAGTACACTGACTCTGTTTCATCTGAACACAAGTTCCACAGTACATTAACAAACTTATGCTGAAACAGAAGCAAGCAATCCAGACATCAGAAGGAAGAGGGTCCTTCCCTGAAACACCATTTGGAATGTCTGCTTCTGGTATACCACTTCATTCAACACATTGCCAATAAATGGCTTTGGAGACCTGTCAGAAGTCTTTAAACATTACAACTGCTTAAGGAATTAGAAAAGATTTGTAAAGCTGTCCTGATCAGGAAACGCGGACTGACATATGTTTACTTTTCCCACATTTCTAAGGCTCCAATCGGCTGTAAAACATTTAAGATTTTTATTTACTATCAATTGGACTAACACAGTCAAAAGAAAAGTGTCATCATCCACAGGCAGGTGTTACTGTTAGCATAAGTCTTTATAATGTGCTTCTAATTGTTACTTGACAGTAAATCAATTTTCCTATAATGAAAAAAGCAGCAAGCACAATAGCAATTGCTAGCGGCACAACAGCATTTCCAGACTGCCTTGGCTGATGTGCAACAAGAAAGTCAAAGACATCCCAATGCATTAGGAAAGCTAGAATAGCTCACAGAACATACCACACTGCCCTAAAAGAGAGATGAGAAAACATCACAGGTTTTCTTTACCAGCTTGCTATAAGAGCAAAGGATTTCTCAGAGAGGAAGGCAGACCACATGCTGAACTAAAACAGTTTCGGCCACACAAATGCAGTAAGTGAAAGCATATCAGCAAAAGTCATATTTGATAGACTATCTCAAGCTACTCCCAGTTTTCCTAAATAGCACCTGAAAGAAAAGTTTCAGGTCAACAGTGTCCAACACACAGATCCCATGTCCCCTTATATACCTGATAGGCTCTGTACGGCCTTCCTTTCTGTAATGGAGTAATAGCTGTTGGGTAAGAGCCACTACAAGCAGGTGAAAGATCCATTATGTCTAAAGAAGCCATGCTACATGGATCCGACACATTAGATACATTAATTGGACTATTATAACTTCGAAAAACAACATTATTTTTTCTGAAGAGATGGACTGTTTCCGTCATCTTTTCAGAAGGAGACGATATGGTGTCAGTTTCTTCAGTGTGTTTTTGGTGATTATCCTGCTCACAACATAACATCGTGCAGTTCTGAACAACATCCGCTTCCCCTCCATTTCGTGAAGCTTCTTGGCAGTTGGGTGACATTGTTAGCAAGTCTTCTGCTTTAGGTTCCTCAAAGGAGAGGTCTTTAACACCTTTATCCAAATCTACGAGCTGCTTTTCTAAATGGCTTTCAGAAACAGACGTTTCAGGAAACGAAAGGTCAGAATCTGCACTCAGGGCTCCTAAAGGTTTTTCATCATCAGCACACAAAAGACTTGAGTTCATATATTCTTTATCCTTTTCATGGTCTGCATCCAGATCACACAAAAGATTTTTGGCTACAGTTGGAACAAGTGGTTTCTCTGTTTGTTGCCTATCAATACATCTCATAATTTCTTTGCTTTCGCAGACCTCACCACTAAGCATTAAGGATTGAATTTCAGTTGTCAAACCCGTACTTTTGCTTGCTGAAAGTTCTGAGATCCAACAGCCACGTTTATATTCTGCATTTGTTTTTTTAACGTAGTTCAGTTCCTGACAAGGACTCGTATCGACTAATTCAAAGCTTCTTTTTACACCCGGCTTCTCAAGAATTTCTTCTTCTTTGACTGGTTGGACAGGATCTTTCAGGAACAAAGGTGACTGTTGGGAACTGCCAGTTTCTGACATTTCATTGGTCATCTCTCTACGTGCAACGAGTTTTTCTTCCCAGATCTTGTTTTCTGAGAGGCACTTTCTTACTATTCCTTTCGTGTCCAACGTAGTCACTGGAGTGTCTGTTATTTCCGAACGTTCGGTTCCCAGCTTCTGCCTGCTACCACAATCATTGCTACTGATGGGAGAAATAGCAGATTCTAGTTCTTTTTTAAGAACTTTAGGATCTTTGCTATTTAGTACTTCTCTACTAGAAGGGAGAGGTGGTCTGCTGTTACTCGTGCCCGTAGAACACATCTCATCTTCAGTTTGCTGCAAACGAGCACATTATGTTTTGAGTAACAAGAAAAATAAAATTATTGCATTACAGAAACGTGTCCTTGAAAATATCTTATTTCTACTTCAGTGGAAAACAGCAAGTTAGGAAGCATTACTTATTCTTTATAATCACCAGTAGTGAGAAAAAGTAATACGTACTATGTTCAAAAAAACCCAAGAACTAAATTAAGGAGCAGCTTTGATAATTAGGCTTTAACAAGAAAAAAGTTTGCAAGACGACAGAAGAAGTGGTAATTTTAGAAATGTAAGGAGGAAGAAATTGTGGTTAAAGTTGTTTTACTTGCAACAATTTTATGCTAAGAAGATAAGCAACAGAAGTATCCAGTTAATAAAAACACCACAACAACCACCAAAACCAAGAAACCCTGCTATACTATCCTGACTGCTCTGCAGCATGTTTTACTCTAGAGATGAAAGGAAAATGCAACACAGCTATTGTTTTGATAACACAACACTAGAAACAAGGCCTCAAGAAATGGACAGAAAAAAACATTTTAAACAATTGATGATCCTTTGCCTTGCATGATCTAAGTCAGAATCACAGCAAGTGACCAAACATAAGAGCAACATTTCATTAACAGCTTAAAATAAGAAAGGATTTCTTACCACCTATGACTAACTACTGGCTAGGCCAGTTGGTACAAAACTCTTCAGTAGTACAAGTGGTAACTGACTGAAACGTTAGTGGGGTTTTTTTTTGTATGTTTTTGGTTTTTTCCTTCTCCAAGTTCTGACTTCTTCAGTCTGCACACTGAGCTAGCAGAAGTGCGTGGATAAGTCCAGCTCCCAGAGAGCTTCAGCACTGAAGACCTTATAGACAATAGAGGCAAACCACTGCCAACCAGCAGAAGCCGCCTTCTGCTGTTTGCAGCAGGCTAAATGACATTTACCTTTTCTGTGTGTTGCATAGGATTACCATTTGTCTGAGGATAACAATAATAACACTAGGCTGATTCAAAATTCCTGTTCAACAATGATTATAATCTCTGTTCCTTGTTCAGTAAGAAGGTTTCTCTAAATTTGAAATAACTAGGAGAAGGAGATAAAGACACCTGCAATCATGCATATAGAAGTGCAAGCTAATTTTAATTTGTAGTAGAAAAATGAAACAGTTCTGACCTTCACATCTTTCTCCAACCTGGGGCTGCTGCAGCATTCTGATTCCATACTGGACAAATACATGCAAGACTGACTACTGGCAGTGGAGGCACCAAACCTTTCTCTTGACTGAAGCAGAGCAGGAGTCAAACTTCTCACTGGCATAACAGGAGTTAATGGAGAAGTATCCAGACCTTGAGAGAGAGAAAAAAAATTTAGACAGAAATGTAGGCATGTGTATAGATGTGTATACATATATTTTAAGTAACAAATCAAAAATAAAAATTCAAATGTTGACCCACATGTGCAGCATATATTAACCAGCTTCACATCAGGTCAAGCTTCTACACTGAAGGAAGTTACAGGAAGCTGCGTGATATCAGTTTATCCCACCTTTTCCCACATAGTAAATACACTTTTTTCCTCTCCCTGAGGTGGGCACTTGCCAAGAGCTTAAAAGCAACATTAGTAATAGCAACATAATTACTTCCTTTTGCATTTCTGGTTAGAAAAAAATCAGACAATTAAAATGAAAGCACATATTGCTATATTAAACCATTTTCAGTGGAACTACAAAAGCTGATACCATTTCTGTAAAACCCCAAAGAGTAATTCTGAATTCAGTAGTTATACACTAAAAAGAAATCCAAACACTACATTAGTAATTTAGCTGAAAGAGCATCAGTGCTGAAGTACTGGAAGAATGGTAGACAGCAAGACTGTAAACAACTTTTATTCAGTGGGTTCAAGCTACTCATAACATTAAAAAAATATAAAGCAGAAGAAGGACAATGGTACAGAGAAGAGTATTACTCAGTACAAGGTTTTGTATACTCACCTGTTTTGAATAATTTAGTTGAAAGAGGAGTGTTTTCCTTTTCGATCATAGATAAGGGTGAAATCACTTCATGCAGACTGTCAGAAGCTCCACCTGAATTGGGATTGATTGGCATTTTCATTCCAACAGGAGTATACTACCAAGCAGGAAGAAGCATACATAGAAGTTAACAGAGCCTGAACAAAGAACCTGAGATACTGAGTGTAACTTCACACATTCTTTATTAAATTTGCACTGAAGGTAACCCATAAATATTTTTTTCTTTTTTAAACCAGAATTGGCAGTCAGCATTTGGAAGTGCTGTCAGAAGGAGTATAAGAATAGCCTTACCATTTCTACTAAAGATAAGGAAACTAAAATAACCAAGTACTTAAAAAAAAAAAAACAGTAGAAATTACTTACAAAACCCAGAGAGCTGATAAGAGACAACAGTTGTCCTGGAGTACGTGAGTAGTCATGTTTTGGCTTTGCCATTGATGGTGTAGTAAGGATATCTATCATGTTTATCTCTACAAACACATTTAAAAAAACAGGTGAAGTTCAGGTTGACTATTCAGCTACACCTTCCTGCTACTTGAAAACAGCATGTTCAGATGCTAAGATTTCACAGTAAACTTTGAAATCCATTTCCCTTAAGAGAAATAATTCATTTTTCACACATCCTTGCCCCAAAGAATAAATATGTATGCTTTGGAAGTGCAGATCACAGAACAGTTCCCTTGCTAGCAAGCACTTAGTCAGTACTTACTAGAAATCAGGTGCTAGTGCAGTATTTGGACTGATTTAAATGAAAGCTGACTGCTACAAGGAAGTAAAGCATTAAAAAAAATACAGAAACATGTCCAAAAATACATGGCTGGGGCTTTGAGCAACCTGGTCTAAAGGGAGGTGTCCCTGCCTATAGCAAGGGGTTAGGTCTTAAATGCCCCTTCCAACACAAACCATTCCATGATTCTATATTTTAAGAAATGTAACTGGTAAGATACAGATAACCCTTACCTCTGTTCAGAGTAACTCTGGAAAGCCCAAAATCTGTCAGCTTTATGTGGCCCTGATTGGAAATGAGCATATTGTCTGGCTTCAGATCCCTGAAGACATGAATACAGTTGCAGTCAGCAAAAAAGATAACTGGGCAACATTATGGAAGCTACCTGAGCAGAAACCAACAGTCTAAAACCAGCAATAACCCTGATTGCCAGTAGTAAGGTCTCTCAGCTACAACAGAAGACTTCACATGGAGGGATACACCAGAACAGTCAAACAGATCTAGAACTAGATATTGTACAAACATTTTCAGCCTTGTAACATCACCATGCACATCACAACTTGCACATTCTATGATACAGAGGGTTTAATAAGTGCTCTTGAATACTACTGTCACAAAATTTACTGATGTGTAACTCCTACACATGAGAACAAGCACGATAAACAAACCTCAACTAAAAAGGGTTCACATGTGTTCTTTGCAGTGCTACTGAGAGCAGCAGAGAACACAATCATTAGAGTAGTAAACATCTCATTGTCCTACAGTTCTGCTTGCAGTATCCAGAGGATTCCAGAGCACTCATTGAACAGCCAAGTTCATACAGCACTGTATGGGACAGGAAGGGAAGATGAAAGCAGTGTATGCTTTTCTGTTAACATACATGGACGTATTTTATTTTTGGTGCTTCATGACATTGCTGCAGCATACAAATGCAAGAGCTTCTGGAAACTAACAAATGGGGTAGCTGTTACCACGGAATGGCTTTTGGCATTTGAGGGGAAGCTGGAGGCAAATCCTACTGAAATTAAGATCTTGCCTACAAAAACCCAGCTGTGCTCCACCTGGTTATAGTTGCTTTGCAGAAGTTTTCCCCAAACAGTCATAATTTCTTTATGATTAACAAATGTTTTTTTCCTTTAGTAAACAGAAAATAGCAGTCTAGATGCAGAATCAGCTTGTTCTGCACACCAGTACTTGGCTAACAAAGAAGACAGGTATGTGATTTCAGCCAGAAACCTACCACAGGCAACACAAGCCAGTAATCCCATACACTGTATGAACAGCAGCGAGTTACTGTCCTGCCATACATACTCTACAAAGAGCCAACCTACAGGTGGCATGCCACAAGTTTGGGCATAAGATGCACATATAATATAGCATAATAAATAAAATATACAGGCATCGTGAACATAGTCATCCTTAGTAAAGGCCACATAGCAAGTACACAATATTGCAAATAAATTTGTTCCATGAAATTCCCAATCCTAATTCCTAGAATGCAAAAAAAAAGACCCCAACCTACCAGGTCCTTTTTTATACTAAGAAAGTAGGTTTTACCTGTGGATTATCCCATGTCTGTGAAGATAGTCAAGAGCCAGTGCTGCCTCAGAAATATACTTGACAGCCATTTCTTCATCAAAATATCCATAAATATGGAGAAGAGATTTGACATCACCACCAATAAGGTACTCCATCACCTGCCATTCAAAGATTTTAAGGTAACTTAAAATGCATTTCAAATGTGTAAGTAAAAAAGCTTCACATCCAAGAAAGTATCATTTCAAAGAGTGAAAGAGTGCAGAGGCTTCTTCATAGTAGCTTACTTCATTTTCCCACACACAGTGTTTTTCACTTGTATAAAGTAACTGACAGTGAACATGAAGCATGTTCTGTTAATAGGCATTAGTGCTTTCTACTATTTGCCAAGATTACTTTCTGGAATAGGTGACAGCTTCCAAAAATTTTCATATAATAAAAAATAAATTGTTATGCTCTTCTGTGAAATTCAAGGTCTGAAACCAACCACTGACATTTTGATCTGTTCAAAAACAAGTATCTAAGTGATTTCATCTTGCAAGTGTCTGTACAACATGAAATTCTGACCCAAGCCTTATGAAATAATGGTAAGTTTACAGAAACATAGGATAGAGTGAGAGCACTTTATATGTGAAAGCAATTAAAAGATATGCACATTAAAAAAAACACACATGAAACCATATTACTACACCCACGTAACATTCTTCAATGGTAAAAACATATCTTTTTGTCAAGAAGCCTTATCAGTATTTACATACTAACATACAACATACTAGTGCATGTAGATGTGTGTGTATATACATATACATATATGACTCAGGCATCTACTTGATGAGCAGTGATTAACAGAGGCCAAAAAAGGAAGCCTTCTTTTATACCTTTTATACACAAACTGTATTGTAAGAGTGTGAATCAGCCTCAGCACTTCAGCGCTCTGTGTGCCTACAGCAAACCAGACATGCCAGACCTTTTACAGGCAATCTCAAACCATGCTCTTTCTATGTAGAGGCAAGTGAGAAAGCCATGCTCAAGTCCTACTGCATTCCACAGCACTCCATGCTGACCAGCACTTCCTTCTGCCACCCACTTGTCCTCTCACCACCCAGACCAACTGCCTTAATGCATTTTGAGCGCAGGCAATAACAGACTTCCACCTTAGTGAGCCTCAGAATCTTTCCATTGACACTTTTTTTTTTGTTTGAATAGAATGATTTCTTGTTTTGTTTTCCAAAAGACTTCTCCACATCTTTCTAAAACAGACTACCTACTAGAAAGGACTCTCCTGTTTTCAGACATTAATAAAGTTTTGCACTCCATTTTCAGCGCTGTAATAGAAGACCCCTACCATTGAGTTACTCACCAAATAGACATTATTGGCTGACTGGAGCGAGTAGTATAAGTGTACAATAAAAGGACTTTTGCTGAGAGCCAACGCATCCCTCTCTGCCTGGACCTGGTGAACCATGTTCTTATTGATCATGTCTGCTTTCTTCATAACCTGAAGAAAGAAGGGAAAAAAAAAAAAACAGCAGATATACATTCTTTACCTAGGCACACAACCCACAGTTGCACTTCAGCCATCTCTATACTGCAAACTTGTATGCATGTGCAACATATATATATAATAGTTTTAGGAACAGAGCTCTAACTCTGCGTAACATGGAGATCCTAAATCACAGGTTATCAGAGACCCTTTTTCATTTGATCACAATTGTGCACAGCTGATAGGCAATCAGACACACTGTACACTCACTGGAAGCTCACCAACCTCCAGTACCTTTGGTCTGGTGATACTGAAGTCAGTTTGATTTATCTGCTCTACATGCAACACAGCTGAGCACACAGCTACCACAACTGTCAGTGAGTTGGATAACAGCAGTCAGACTTACATGTGATTTGATATCACATGCATAAGTGTTGGCCATAATTATGAAAACATTTAGCACACTTTACAGCAGTAAGCAACCCCCAAGCTCTGTTGCGTTAGGAATAAAGGGCTTAAGCAAAGTTCCAGAGGTGACAGCACTCATAACGAAGCCATATAAGCGCATGTAGCTTTAGACACCAGTGTTTACCTCACCGCTTTGCACGGCTTTATCACGCCACCTCTGAACCCGGCTGCAGCCCCCCGAGGGCGCCGCTCCTCAACTGCGGCCAGCGGCGAGGAGCTGAGGGGGCTGCAGCGGCCCCGCCCCCACGGCCTCACCTTCACGGCGTACAGCCGGCCCGCCTTGCGGCCCAGGTACACCTTCCCGAAGGCGCCGCGGCTGATAGGCTTCACGATGGTGAACTCCTCGATGGAGGGCGGCCGGGGAACCTCGATACGCCTCGGGCCGGCAGCAACGCCCTCATCCGATAGCGGCTCTACCGTGCTCATATCGCGCCGCGGCCCCGCACCCCGCGCCGGTTCAAAGCGGAGCTCCGCCCCCTGACGTCACGGGCGCCTGGCAGGGAGGGGCGGGGCTCTCGCGAGACCGTGCGGCCGTTAAGACCGTTGGGGAGCTGGCTGTAATGGCTGGCGGTAGGTGTGGTCATGCTGAGGAGCTTATGGTGGCGGTGTAGTGGTGCTAGGTGCAGTCCGGCCTGCTGGTGGTGTCTGCTTCTTGAAGGCTTACACAATTTTTGTGCATAATCACGCAGAACTAAGTGGTGGTTGTTGTTGACAGAAGTGGAATGAAGTTCTCTGCAGCGTGCCTTCCCAGTGTGTGAGTGCTGCCCCAGTGTCCATGCTGTGGATTGATAGCATCCTGTCGCCTCCTCTGCTACACCGCAGTGCTCCTCATGGCCTCCCTGGCCTGACTGGAAGCACTCCCTGACCGTTTACTCCCCCTGTCATATACGGCAGCTAACGACAGCCTTTTGTATGTGGGGCGTTGTTGTTTTAGTGAGAATTGATTATGACATTACAAAAGATGTTGCAGTTGTTCTGACTGACTAAGAATTTGTCATCTAGATTTCTTGTTCAAAAGTAGGTTGATACTTTGCAGCCTCTGTGTTTCTGTGGGATGCCTGAAGGTGCAGGAATCTAATAGAATGCAGTGTGACAAGTGAAGGAATGGGAAGGTAATATTTAGGAAGAAATGACTGATTTTGGTCCCACATATTCATTTTCTGGTATGCTTCACTCACACGTCTGCTCCTACTTATACACTCAAAAGTAGTGAAATCACAGATTACCTAGGCAGGCTTGGATTCCTCTGGATTGGGGTTGACAAACTGCTTTCTGAGCAGCTCTTGTGATCAGGAACTACTATGATGTGATCTGTTAAAGATGCGGAGATGGTGGAGCATGTCCAGAGGAGGGCTGTGAAAGTGATCAGAGGGCCATGAAGATGGTCAGAGGGCTGGAGCACCTCTCCTGTGAAAAAAGGCTGAGGGAGCTGGGCTTGTTCAGCCTGGGAAAGAGAAGGCCAAGGGAAGACTTCACTGAAGCCTTCCAGAACATAAAGGGAGGTTATGAAGAGGAGAGAGATCAACTTTTTACATGGTTTGATAGCGATAGGGCAAAAAGGAACCATTTTAAACTGAAAGATAGAACATTTTGATTAGATGTTGGGAGAAAAATCTTCACTTGGGGTGGTGAGGTGCTGAAATAGGTTGCTCAAACAATCTGTGGATGCCCCATCCCTGGAGGTGTTCATGGCCAGGTGTTGGATGGGACACCCTAGTGGGTGGCAGCCCTACCCCTGACGGGGGCTTGGAATGGGGTGGGCTTTAAGGTCTCTTCCATCCCAAGACATGCTGTGGTTCTATGATTCTATGATCTTTTGCCTCCCTCCACTTCTTACTTCAGCCTCCATTTGCCTTAGGCCAGGTTGCTGTGTGTTTTCTTTGTTCATTTTGTGTATCTCCAGAGTTACAGTCTACACTCCTATTGCAACAGCAGGAACTGGAATGGCATATGCAATGCCAGTAACCTTGTTGCTATCTTCCTGTTATCAAACCATGGCCTTGTGACAAACCATCTGTGATACAGCCGTATTAGAGTGGAGGCCTTCTGCTCTCAGTTTTAGGGCCCTCAGTGTTTACCAGTTTTACTGCTCTCAGCTGTTCTCCTGGTGTTTATTTTTTAACATCCCTTACTCTGTTGTTTTTATCTTGCTTTTCTGTATACTTTGCTGTCAATAATTCATTTATACCAGTCATAATTGCCTTGCTGCTGTCGCTATGTTAGCAGAGAGCCATCTCTCTAGAGGTCAGTGCAGAACTATGGTCTTCAGTAACTCAGGAAGATAGGGTCATCAGACTTCTGTTTTAAGGTACGTACTTCACTTACAATCTGACACTGCAAGTGGAAGTCTTGCTTGTCCCTGTGAAGGAATGTTAATTTAATGTGCCAGTGTAGGAAACAATGTTCTAAATAAGCTTTCTCAAATGAAGTCAGCTTATCAATGGCTGTTTCTCATTTAACTCTTTAGCATTAGTTTAGCTGTTGCCTTTTGTCAGCGGCAGTTTAAGCAGAAAAGCAAAGCTGACAGCAGGAAGGATGGCCTTTCAGTGGCATAGCATTTCCAGGTCAGGTTGTGTAACCAGGCAGTCCATCACCACAATTCCTTGAGGCAACACCAGCGGTGTGGAAAACGTCACCGGGTGGATCCCGGGGAATGCTAATTGCCTTTTTGTACCGTTGGGTGAAGGTTTGCCAAATTAGCTGACTGACCCACATTGTGGTGATCGTGTTGGTGCTGGCAGAAGGCAGCAGGGAGATGCACGAAGGCTGCACTGATTTGGATCTGGGTAAACTGGTGTTTTTGGTGAAGAAAGGAACAACAGTGAAGAACAGCAGTCAGGTGAAAGAAAGAAAATGATAATAAACATCCAGAAGTAATTTTGGGGCATATGGAAAGACAGCTGAAAGTGAGAAGAAAGGATGAATATCAAAGACCAATTGCTGCTATATGCAGGTATATGTGCCCATTCTGTCATTTAGCTTACATCATAACTGAATGTGAATAACAGCATCTATGTTACTGATGCTGGAAGTGTCTAAACAGACATGCTGGTATATGGGGCTTAGATGAGGCCTTTGGCCTCAAACCACTCCCACAGGCCTCGCTGCTTTCCGTTCCTGCGCGGGCAGGTGGCTCATCCCGTACCGCCCCCCCTCCCCCCCCCCCCCCCGGCTCCCGACGCAGATGGTGTGGTCTTGAGGGAAAAATGGGTTGCTAAGCAACCTCGTTGCGGGGCGGTGGCGAGCGGGGGGGGGGGGGGGGGGGGGGGGGGGGTGGGAGGTAGGTGGCGCGATCCGGAAGCTCTTCCACCGCTTCCGGGATCGCTCCGGGCCTGGTGGCAGCCGGCCGCAGGGAGCGGCCATTTTCCTGGCCAGCGGGGTCCTCCTGCTCGCGGCGGCTGCCACAGCGGCCGGGCGGCGGGAGGGCACGGCTTTCTTTTGTGTGCCGGGAAACGGGGCAGCGCCCTGTGGTCACCGCCGGGAGGATGTTTTCCTTTTCCACCGTGCAGCCTCAGGTAAGGCGTCTGGCGGTGCGCAGTTCGTGGCGTTCGGGGCCCTTTGGCACTGGGCGGCTCTCGAGGGCTCCTCTGGGGCTCGGTCGGTGCGCTGGGCGGGCGGCGGGGGTCCCGGCGGGGCTGCGGTCGTTTGGTGTTCTGGGGCGGGGCTGAACGGGAGAGCCGAACGTGGCAGTGGAGGAGAGAGCAGGGTCCGGCTGAAGCTTGTCACGTCGGAGGCGAGGAGGTAATGTGCAGAGAGGCATTTCTTATTGTTTGTTTTTGTCGTGGAAGCAAGGGGCTGCTCTTTTCGCAGAGCGGGAGTTGTGCAGTTAGTTTTCACGGGGCGTTGTGGCGGTGGAAAAGAAGCGGCCTAGGCTTTAGTGGAGGAGAAGTCCTTTAATTATGTTATGTAAAACAATTTGGGTGCAGTTGGAAGGGAGGACACCGTTCGTGAGCCAGTGGGCAGGATGCATCTCATGAGTTGTGTGGGTTTCCATCTGAACCAGTGCTTCTATCCCTGAGTTTTACATTGGTGGGGTTACTGTGTTACAGTGGGCTTTGTGCTAATTGATTGTTGGTGTCCTGAAGTGAGAGGAGGTGACGTTAATTTCAGGAACGTGTCATTCCACACTTTTGTATTGGGAAATGCATGGGGGAAGTTTGGTAAGCAGTTAGCGTGCCAACTTTGACCATTTGAGCCTTAATAATCTTACTGCGAACTTCTGTAGTATAACTTGGAACAGTTAATTCTGAGGGACTTGACACATTGTGCAGCGCGGTCTTTCTGGATCTTCTGTGCAGGCAAAGCACGTGGAAGTTCTTGCAGAACTTAAGCAGGGGCTTAATCAGCAGTTGCAAGGCGGTGTTTACGCAGCAGGAGCTGCAGCCCAACTCCTCCCTGCCTTGTGATACATGCTGGCACTGGGCCGTTTCAGAAGTGTTGAAGTGAGTTGTACTGTATATTCATGGCAGCTGTGGTCATGATGGGGTAGGAGCCCAGAGCGTCTATGCCAGTTCACACAATGGTGTCACTGAAAGGCTGAGGGCTGCTGAACTGCAAAATTAACTGTGCCCCGTGTGCATGCTTTGTGTAGGCTGGTGTACTCAGGGAGGTTGTTAAAATGGGATCTTAAGGGAGAAAATGTAGAGTAAACTTAAGAATAAACTTTATAGTACAGGAAAAATGTAGGTGCTTCAAATTATAGAAGTATCACTTCATAGAGGAAATAGGTGTTTTATTTATTTTAATGATGCTAGAGCCCACAGTTCCTTTGGATTATTAAGATTTTGATTAAATCCTCATGATTAAACACTATTTAGCCATGGAGTTCTCTGTTTGAATAGCTTCAAGTGAAATCAGCTTGATGAGATCTACTATCAAGGTAATATGTCCATGGGTAAACCAGAGTTTTCTGTGTTACAGTAGTCCATCTTAATATCTGAAGTTAAGTCCTGGCCACTGGTGAGGGGAGTGATCTCATTTCCCTTTCTTTTTCTTTTTCTTGAAGAGTATTCTCTTCTGCAGCTACATTATGAAGTCTACTAGGCAGGTGATCTTTATGCTTAGTTTTGTCCTGATACCAAGATGGCCTCAGGAATACCACGTAAAGAGAGTTCCTGAAAGACAATAACCATAAATAAACAGCATTTAAACATTTCAAGAGGTGATGTCGACTTGCAGATTTTTTTCAGTGTGGAAATAGTTTGCTATTGCTTTACCTCTATCTCCAAATGTCTGTGTTTCCTTTTTGTGTGCCTGTATGTTTCTATTTGGAAGGTAATTTAACTGACTATGGTCATAGAATGGCTTGGGTTGGAAGGGACCTCAAGGATCATCAAGTTCCGACCACCCTGCCACAGGCAGGGTTGCCAGCTGCTAGATCAAGTCCTAGACCAGGCTGCCCAGGGCCCCATCCAACCTGGTCTTGAACCTCCGGGGATGGAACACCCACAACGTCTCCAGGCAACCTGTGTCAGCACCTCAACAGTCAGTCAAAAAGCTTCTCCCTGATGTCCAATCTAAATCTTCCCTCCTTTAGTTTAAAGCCATTCCCCCTTGTCCTGTTACTATCTACCTGCATAAAAAAAAATGATTTCCCTCATGTTTATCATCTTCCTTTAAGTATTGGAAAGCTGCAATGAGGTTTCCCTGCAGCTTTCTCTTTTCTGGGCTGAACAAGCCCAGCTCTTTCAGCCTGCCTTCATAGGAGAAGCTCTCTGGCCCTCTGATCACCTTTGTGGCCCTCCTCTGGACCCTCTCCAAAAGCTGCACATCTTTCCTGTGGATAGAAGCTTGGTTCCTATAATGGAAGATCACAGTTAGTTTCAATCATTTCATGCAAATAAGATACAAAATTGTAGAGTATTTGTCAAAGATAGCAACAAATTATATTGCTCTGTTATCAGGCTGTAACAACACTTTTGTAGTACAACAAATAAATGATTGGAGGAACACTTGGAGGAAAAACAGTCCTGAAATTCATGATGGAAGTATTAATTGTAACAGTAACTTTGTTTTCGTACTATTTCAGCAAGCATCTATACGTTGTGTTAGTTTTCTGTAACTAAATGTTCAGGTGGGAATTGAGGGCAGCAGTCTTTGCATTACCTAAATGTTGATTATCTGTACCTGTTTCTGTATTTGAAAATGTAGTGATTATTCTCTAGAATCCATGTTACATTTGAAAAGGAACAGGAAATGTATCTGTTCTTCTCATCTAAACTTCGTGAGCTTCTAATTTGTTGTATGTACTTAAAGTCTCTTTTTTTTTTTTTCCTGTTATTTGAGCTACCAACTGACAGTGTAGTGTTGAAACTAAATACATGTGATTTATTATGCAATTCTTAGTTAAAAGGCAACGTACGAAATATTGTAAGCCATAGTTTGGAAGGCAGACTTGTTTAAATTGTTGAAGACAGCTTCAAGTGTTATTTTTTCTTCTTCCAGGCTACCGTTCCTTTGAGTCACCTTATCAATGCCTTTCATTCTCCAAAACCCTCCACTACAACTGCCAGCACGACATCTGTACAGCCTGTCCAGAGGGATACCACCTCAGAGCATGATCCTCAGAGCACTGAGGTACTGAAAACTTTTGGAAAACAGGTTGTTTGCTTATAACTGAATTGAATATTTGACTCATCTTATGGGTAACAATGAAAAACAATGTAATGGGAATATGAACGGATAGAATACAACTTTTTTTGACAGAACTTCAGTAAGTCAGTGCTTTGTTAGTCCTACAAAAATACAGTATTTCATTAATAAGGAAAAAAAATGCAGCTCGTACCTGTCTCAGTAATAACTTCCTGAAATGGAGAGGATCTATTTCTGCTTAAATCAACTTTGAATGCAGTGATAACTGGATGCATCCAGAAGATTCTTTTAAAATGACTTCATCTTTTGATGTTTTATTCACGTATGTCTTACTGAGAATCATTGAGTTCCATTGAGTTTCATCTCAAAAATAAAACATAAAGTTTACGTTAAAATGATTTAGGAAAAATGAAAATATAACCCATAATGTTCTAACAATAAAAAAACAAAATTTATGTGCAAATACATTTTGGATAGCTTGACATACATTTACTTCTTGTTTAAGAAAATACTAAGTCTAGTGAAAACCTCTCTTGAGAGGCTATTATATATTTTAAAGAGACAAAGCCGAGAGGAGAGGATGTTTTTATAGTTGATCATGTTTAAAAAATGCCCATCTGTGAAATACAAGATTACCTTTACTTAAATCAAGATCATTTATTTGGTAACTCAAGTGGATGCACCTTTTGCTTTTCTCATAGAATCTTTAATTTTCTGTGTAAGAGGTTACAGATCTTAGTTCTTATGCTCCTCTAAATAAGAACTTCTTCCTTTCATTGTGTCCACTAATTTCATACTTCTTTACAAAAATGATTATTATTTTTAAATTCTTATTTGAGTTCTGGATATAGTTTTTAAATATCCAGTCTTCATGTTGCTGCTAAATTTGCTCTATCAATTTTTTTCTGTAAAAAGCTTGGCCGAAAAACAAAGGAGGAAGTGTGGGATTTTGTCCTTTTCCCACTTGAATGAAATATAATGGGTGGATATTGCTGTACGTCGTCCACCTCACACCTTCTACTCACTCAGTCATGAAGATTAGAAAGAGTTGGAAAAGAGCACTTTTTTCATGTCTACTGCAATCACAGAACTGTTTGACTTGGAAGGGGCCCTTACAGGCCCAGCTGCCCTGGGATGGACTAACTGGGGCACCCACACTAGGTCAGGTGCTCAGAGCCTGATCCAGCCTGACCTTAAATGTCTTCTGGGACAGGGTGTCCACTGCTGCTCTGGGCACCATGCCACTGCATCACTACCCTTATTGTAAAAAATAAAAATAAAATTGCTTATTTCCAAATTAAATCTCTTCTCTTTTAGTTCGATACCATTTCCCCTTGTCCTATCAGGACCTTCCTATCATGAAAGGTACTAAAAAAAAAGACTGAATCGGGAAGAAAATTTACTTCCAATAAGTGTACCCTGATAATGAAAATATCAGTGTGTGTACATGGGAAAGCTGTTTTGTGTTGATAGTAGCAAATATTCTTAAATGGAATTTCATTTATTTCTTGTCACTTTTTTTTTGTCTGTCTACCTTTTTGGCTTAATGCAGCACCTATATTTTACAATTAACGTGGTTAATTCCAAGTTTATTAATAATATGAAGTCAATTCTGAACACTTAACTCTTTTTTTTTTCAGTCTGTACTTAATTTCAGAGATCTGGGATTGTCTGATTTGAAACCTAACCAGTACAAAGAGCTCATGAACAGGTTGCTTCCTGGGTACTACACAGATAACAAAGTCTCATCACGGTGGCATACGTCGTACGTCTCTGCTGAGTCGTTCTTTGAAAATAAGCATGGTATGTTTTAGAGTGAAGTGCTGATGAAAATGGGTAGAGTTAAATTGTGAAAGTGAGCGCTGTTCTTCTGCAGTTTAATTTGTTGTGTTGTAGAGAACTTGTAGTTTAAAAATATCAGATAAAAATTTTTAATGTAAAGAGTGCTAATATCTTTTTATTGTATGCAGATTGTCCCTAGAGTGGGGCTTTTTGAATCATGGGGTTTTTGGTTTTTTAGAAATCTGAATCCAGTTTTGAGCTCACGCTTGAAGTTGGTGGTTGTTGAACTTGTCTGATCTCAGCTGTAGCACGTGTACCTGTCGTCTTAATGACGAGACCAAAGGAGAAATTTAATCACCGCTTTGTTCCTCCAAATAAAATTGATTTTGCTCATCTACCAATGTAACACATTTGTGAAAATCTCCAGTTTACATAAGGCTGTTCCATTTTTGTTTGAAGCAACGTTACGTGAGGACTAAATAAAAGGGAGTTCAGGGTAACAAACTGTTAACAGGACACAAAGAGTATTCCATTGCTGGGGGGAAAAAAACAACAAAGCAGGAGTGTTTCCTTAAATATCTTATGTTGGGATTGGCCTTAAATACAGGAATTAAAGGTATCATAAAGGTGGTCAGTGATGTGTTGGGGAAAGAAGCATGTAAGCAACATCTCGACTGTCAGCTGTGTGAATGGGAGTAAGGATGGAGGGACTAGTAAAACGGGATTCATGTTTAAGAAAGGGAAAAACAACGTGTGCGAGGAGTAGTGTTTAATTATCATTTAACAGGTGTTTACGTTCTGTTGTATCAATTCTTACAGGTTTTGTGGACATCTTTAGCACTTTACGTTCATCATGTTTGTACAGACGGCATCCTCATCCCCTCCAACACTTCTCTTCTGAGCTCAGGTGTTGGCCAGGTATGAAGCAGTAAACTGCACTTTGCTTTTAATTTTCATAATACATTTCCATTTTTAGAAAGTCTTTCTTTTAAATAGGAGTCATGCACGAAATGTTGGTAAACTTTGAGGAAGAGCCTTTAAATTGATACTTGCACAGTTGAGGCTGCATTTGAGCAGTGTTCCCAGAATAAAGTTAGTAAATGTGCTGTAACAAGAGAATATTGTTCAAAATTGTTAGTATTTGTGGGTTAAAAGACAACAGAAGATTTATTTTGAATCCATAAATCTGTTGAATCTGATTATCTTTCTAAGTTTTCATGATTTGTTTAAACTACTCCTGGATACATGATGGGTAATAGCAGGGCTGATTTAGCAAGAACATAATCAGGAGCTCAGTGAGTTCAAATATTGACATCAGGTCTTCTGAGGCTGTACCTGGATACTGTATCTGGTTTGTGTCCCTCAGTTACAAGAGAAGGGTTGACAAAGTAGAGGCAGGCCAGTGCTGGAAGGGTACAGGGTGTAATGCACTTAAAATACGGTGGAAGCTGAAGGATCTGAGCTTTTGAAGTTAGCAGAAGAGAGGGCAAGATGTGATCTAATTGCTGGTGGAGCCATATTAGTTACCCTTCTCTTGTGCACCTTGAAGGAGAGGCAGCAGCTGCAAGTAAAACAAAGGACATTCGTGCTGGGGACTTTTCCCAGAGAGAATGAAGAAGTTCTGGAACAGTTTTTCTGGCGAGGCTGTGACTGAACTATCTGATCTGATGTTGAAGTTTGCCCTTTTTTTTTGAGCAGAGGTTGAAGTGGGTGAGCTGCAGAAGTCCCTTTTCCATGGTGTTGTTCTGTGATAAAAGAAGTCCCACTTAACAACTAACCTTTAGACTGCTGTTGATTATCTTAGAATGCTGTAGTGAAAGAAGTTCCTGGCTTTTGTAATTTATGTGATTAAAATCTCCACCACAATGTTTCTGTTGTGATAAAAGAAGACCTGCAGTGTTTTAAACTCCTTGTATTTAAATAGTCTAATTTCGTTTATCACTTTCTACATTAATAATGCATCACAGTCATTGGGGATCTCTTCAGGGTAGCTTTTTAGCTGAGCTTTTGAACAGAGCTTTTCTTAGAGCATGAATCTTCATTCCCATCCTTCTGGGTCAGATTTCAAATATGGAAGATTTGTCAGCATGCCTGGATTTAATTAATCTGTTTGTTTCTGCTGTTCTCAGAGACTACTATAGAGCTGATCAATTTTCCTTAAAAATTATTATGGAAAAAATGTATTGTAAAACGCAGCATAGCATACTTGAAATTGAAAGTTTGGATTACAGCTGTTGTTCAGGGTTGCCTACCAGTGCATTTACATCACTAAAATGTTTTGATTTATTTATTTATGCCATTTATTCCTAATAGATCCAAAAGTGCCTTCAGACAACTTCACATCTTTTTGGGTGGAAATGGTCTGCGATTCTCTCCACTTTCTAACTTGATTATTTTGGGGAGGTTACATTTGGTTCAGATATTTTTCATTTAATAAATTGAAATTTCCAATGTTCTTAATCGTAGTGTGGTAGTAAGGGATAGTTGTAAACCTTCCATTTCTGATAATTACTTTTTGTTTTAAAATACAAGTCTACATACAGTCCCGGAGCTTTAAGACGTTGCGGTCAAGATCAAGGCGTTTGCAGTCAACCACTGAACAATTCACCGAAACAAAGAGTTCACTTCCTTCACTTTTGAAGGTAACTACAGATAACTTTAGGAAGTTGTGCTGAGCGTATTCAGACAGTCTCTTTTTCTTGAACAAATCTTTGGAATTTACCAAGAGCACTCTTAAGATAATTTTTTACATTAGTAATCTAAATGCTGAACTAAATGGCAACGTACTATTTTTTTTATTAATACACAGATTTGTTTAATATGTATGACTAGAGATTATTTTTACCTTTAGGGAGATAATTTCAAATCTAAAAACTGGTTTTAAGTTTTGGAAATAAAATTGTCTATTCTGTTGCTGTGGTTTTGTTCAAAAAAGCTTGGAGTTGGTCAAGTATTTAAATGGAAATATAGCTAGTTAACGTAAAACCTTTTTCTTAATTTTTTTTCTAGTAATTCAGTGTGTTATTGATGCTTTGAGAATAGACTTATTTGTAGTAATTATCTTTTTTAAGATGCAAAAACTTTAAACTTGATGTTTCTACGGGTTTAAAAACTTGTCTGCTCTTAATTCAGTAGAGAACTCCAGACTTGGGGTAGCCAGGCACTTACCAAGACAATGTTGATTTTGGTACTCCTTGCTTCTAACTGGTTGTGTAGAAGTCAGACCAGTTATAGCATTGGCTCTTATTTTATGTGTAAGTTAGCTCTGAACTTTCCAATTTGTTTAGGCATATGTGATTTACTTAATCCGTGGACTAGGTTTTCTATGGATGGAGATGCACCAGAGCTAGCTCCATGTGGTGGTGGTCTTTAATTTGAGAGGGTGTATGATGCATATCTAATCAACTCTGTCAAAACTATAGTTGGAAGATATTTCACATTTGGGAATAATAAGTGGTTTTCATGAAGAAAAAGGCTTAAGCTAATAACTTCCATTGAATCCAGTGTACAAAGCTAGCTGTGTGCAAAGCTCTCTTGACTCGGTTGTCTGTTTGGGGTTCTGAGCCTGATCTGTTCAGAGCAAAAAATCAAGGTGGCTCTTACTTGTACCTTTGTGATCTCATACTTAGCCTACTATATTATCTAACCCTGCAGCACCTGAATTTTAAGCTTTTATTTTTCCCTTCCCCTCACCCATGGTACCGAAGAAGTTAACTGTATATCAGAACTTAGCATAGACTTAACATTCTTGTGGAATGTGTTTTAGGGCTTTATACTGAGAAAAAGAAGAATTGATGTTGAGAACTTGGATACGTTAATGAAAACAAAAAACATCCCAGAAGCACACCAGGATGCTTTTAAAACTGGTTTTGCAGAAGGCTTTTTGAAAGCACAGGTATTCCTGCAGAAAACACTCGGTAAGTTGTTTTAGTCCACGCATTTTTGTCTTTGCATTCAGAAAGTAGTTTATTTTAGCCTATTTAATATTTTCTTTGTTTTTTTTTACAGATTCCTTAAGAAGATCCCGTTTGCTTTCCTTCTTTCTCTTCGTTTTATGTTTTTATCTTGCTATATATTCCTCATTTTTACCTGGGAAAGGCTCCTTTTCAGATGCCGGTTAGTTACCTTTTTTGAAACCATTTTACTTTCTTTATTCCTTCCATCATGTTTAGCTCAAATTAAATGTGTTTTCATATGATTATTTTAGGATAACATTTCAATGTACTAGTGAAAGATAGTTATTGCTTTTGACTACAGGCTTTTAAACAGTAATGCTACACAATGTTTTCAAGAACAACTTTAATTTTGGTAATTTTTTCCTAATTATTTTAGTGAAACAGTTACATGGAAACTGAAACAGAGGTAGTCTGTTCATAGGTGGTGTTAGTCTTTGAATTCAAATGATGTGATATCTCAGTTGTCAGCAGTAGGGAATAGGATTCAGTTTTTAAACTTCTGTTTGTAGTCACAACCTAATTTACAGTGACTACGTGCTTGCATGGCCAACTGCCATCATGAGAAATCTGCTGGCAATGACAGAATGAACAAAGGCTGAGCTCAGGTAAATGGAGAATTTCACCTTCATGCTGAGCTATGATTTGGTCTGAAGGATGTTGGGTAATGTTGAGGGAGAACTTGTGTTTCTGTGTATCTGCTTTTGGATGCAGAACTTTCTGTACCTAAAAGAACTTACCACTGAATTAACTGAAAATATTTTAAATATTTTTTTAGTGTTTTTTATTCTTGCTGCACACTTTTAAATGGAAACATTGCTTTTTAAAGGGCTGTGTGTAAATGTGATGGCTTAACATTGTGTGGATTTGAGTGCAAAGTATGCTCTTGGAACAAAATGACTTTGCATAAATTTTAACTTTCATTTTCTGCTATTTGCTATCAGTGCGCTTTAGGACATCAAGTATCTTTGATGCAGCAGTGGATCCAATCCAACTGAAAAATGTTACCTTTGAACATGTAAAAGGGGTAAGTTAAAAAATTGTGAACTCAAAAGTAAATTCAAAAACTTGTTAATTCTTTGAGTAAGCATTGTGAGCTTGGAGATTGTCTTACTGTGTTAAATGAACTACTTTTTGTGACCTGTTTTAAAAGAAGCAAATCTTTCTCACATTTGGATAAGCCTAAGATGTTAAAATTTAAATGAAGAGAATATGAATGATAGAATTACATTTCCCATTTTTGTGAATTAGAGGAGCAGCGCAGTCTTCAGTAACGAACCTCATTTCTTTGCTCCTCTCCTTCCTCCAAAACTTTCTCAATATGTTTGAATCTAAGCAGAGCTGCATACTGACTTCAAGTTATAATCTATGGTTTTCTTTGACTTCGCACATCTCTTTTTATATTTAAAAGACATGATAATTACATTTTCACATATTGGAGATATGGAAATTCCTAGAAACAAGTGGGCCTGACACTGTTGGTGGGATAGCTTTATTATTTTTGCTCTGCATCTGTTCCTTGGCTGTGTGTTGCAAAATGAGGACTCCCCCTTGCCTGAACAGCTTAATCTTTTTAACTGATTAAGTTGATATCTTGACATAGTTTGTGATTCCATATTTGTCTTGTTGATCAGATCTGGTCCTGAACTGTTTGTTTATCCCTTAGTTTTTTGAACTTCAGTGTTACTGGTTCATGTAAACAATTCTAAGAAATAGGCTTGGTATCGACACAAAAGTTTTGTGATAGTCTTATCTCCTTTCCTTCCATTTTATATTTTTTATTCAAATAAACTTATTGAAGTCTGTAGTGCAAAGTTTATCTACAAAAAAGATGCAGTATTTTATGAATGCTTTTTGACTTTTTGTGACATGCTTTTAATGTGTAGGTTGAAGAAGCTAAACAGGAATTGCAGGAAGTTGTAGAATTCCTGAAAAACCCACATAAATTTACTGTGCTGGGAGGTAAACTTCCAAAAGGTAAGAATCATTGCTCACAAAAGTGAGAACTGTATGTAGACATGGCCACCTTGTTCTTTGTTCCATGTTGAATGTTGTAGCTTTGTTCCGTGTTGAATGAGTGATTTACAGACTAATCTCTGCATATTTTTTCCTTTGGTTTTGCAGTAAAAAAGGTCCATGGACCAAAATGGTACTAAATACTGCTGTTTCATTTTGTTTATATTTGAGATAAACAGTAAAGCAATGTTAGGCGTATGTGGTGGATTTCCTCATTTTGTCCTGTTTCAGCTTTTATTTTGATAGTCTTACAACTATAGTTGTATAAAGACAGTCTTTATATTGATAGTCTTACAAACGTTTTTTGTAGTTGTTTAAATGTGGATCAGACTCCAGGTATTTAAAGGAAGCCCCTTCATATTGCAAGAAATGAGCAGTATCTGAAATAGGATATGCACAGCTTTTTGAAGCCAAATGTAAATTCCTTCAGTGTACAGAAAGCAAAGCTGTATAATAACGCTGTATGGATTTGTTGTTGTTGGGTTGTTTTTCTTTTATATTTTCTTTTCTTTCAGGTATTCTGTTGGTTGGACCACCTGGTACTGGCAAAACTCTTCTTGCCAGAGCTGTAGCTGGTGAAGCTGATGTGCCATTTTATTATGCTTCTGGGTCAGAGTTTGATGAGATGTTTGTTGGTGTGGGAGCGAGTCGGATTCGAAGCCTATTCAGTAAGTTGGGTGTTTGTGTTTTTGAAATTTTTCAATGTGCAAGATGAGTACTCAGTATTGTTTACAGATAGTGAAAGTATGAGCTTTGATAAGGTACAGTTTCGGTTACTGGAAAATAGCACTGTATCAGAATAACAAAGCTGTAAGTGTTTAAGTGTCTTAGCTTTCCATGAGCAGCAATTAGTTGTAGACACTTGGTGATCAAAATGAAGTTGTAGCAAAATTATAACTGATGTTACAGCATGCCAATGAGAGTAAAAGTTATTTAATCAAAGATGCAGTGTTCTGTAAATAAAAGTAATATTTTAATTTGTAATTGTATTACTGTAAAATGTAAACCTTGCTCCCTTCGATGGGCCCAGAATAAAGGGCTTTAGAATGAAACTCTTAGTTACCTCTTAAGGTTGATAGTTTGCACAAGAGAGGCTTTCTTTAACTATGAAAACATTACAGAGGGTGTTGGGGTGGAAATGAACTTGTCTTTTGCATGTACGATTGATAGTGTCGTGCATCAGCACTGTAAGAGGTGATTTGCATTTGCAGAAGAAATGTCACCTTCTTTTAGAAGGGGAACAAAACGTGCCTTTCTTTATGTTGGTTACAGAAATTTAGATAAGTACAGGTCAGCTTAACGTTAACACTACCTGTCTAGCTGGATGAGATGAACTGCATCCTGGCATGCATGTATAAGTCTTATCTTAATTACTGTGTTTTATTTTGTTTTCATTACCTGTGTGCTTGAGGGTGATGTCTTTCACCATTAAACGGAAGGCTCTGTAAAAATGACATTATGTTTACTTAATAGGTTAATGTTTTGTACCTGAACCTGTGAAATAAACTGTTCTATGGAGCTGATAGAAAATAGGATGACTTTCTCAATCTACTGCACTTGTAATTTTTTGTAGCATATAAGAATATAGAAGCTGGTGTGGAAATGAGGAACCTGCTTCTCTGCGTTGCTTCAAGAATAAAATATATTTTTTGAAATGGAGGCTAAAATTGAGACAGTTTTGGTGATGATACAATGTTCCATAATGCAAAACTAAGAGAAATAGGAGAATCCTGAATTGCATCGTATGCTGTCTGTTAGTTTGTGTGGTTGACGTTTTTCTTTTTGTCAGGGGAAGCGAAAGCAAACGCACCATGTGTTATATTTATTGATGAGTTGGACTCTGTTGGTGGGAAGAGAATTGAATCTCCAATGCATCCGTATTCAAGGCAGACCATTAATCAACTTCTTGCTGAAATGGATGGGTAAATATCTGGATTCTGAGGGTATAGAAGGTGTTGACTAGTATTTTGAATATTTGGGTGAATTTTTCTTCCTTACAGCTTTGGTTGTAAGCTCTTAACTTTTTAAAAATACTTTCAAGGATATAAATCTATATGATACTATGAAAATGTTCTTATGTTACTGTTGGCAGTAGTAGAAAGTTGCCATTAATGGCCTTAAGTAACACAGAAGCTTTTAAGTTACAGTAGTGTAGAATCTACAGTTAACCGAAATAATTTCTTATCAGCTCTCAACTCTGAGATCAGGGCATGATTTTCAACCAGTTACTGGGTTAAATGTGGTCATTAGTGGGTCAAATGTAGGCTGAGATGACTGGTCAGTTGAAGCAATCCCTAATAAGAAATAGAAATTGTTTAAAAACAAGTATAAATTCTGTATAAAAATGCATTCTTGCCTTTTTTTTTTTTTAATACAGCTTTAAACCTAATGAAGGTGTTGTTATTATTGGTGCAACAAACTTCCCTGAAGCATTAGATAAGTGAGTATGACCCATTGATCGCTTCCATGGCATGTTTTTTGTTTTTTTTCAAATACACACAACAACTAAAGCTTGCTTTGGTAATTTGCTAAATATTAAGAAATAAGTAACTTGCTTCTAAACAACTAAAGCTTCTGCAAGATTTTTGACTTAATTTGCCTGGCTGTGTTCCTTGTTTGCAGTGCACTTTAGTAGTAGTAAACAGTAGTATCTTACTGTATTTACAGATACAAAACCATTTAAAATCAGTTGGTAACATATCTTTCATCTGGCTTTTTAGCCACAAATAAGGAATGAAGTGTGGTTTATGTAGATGTCTTTAGAAGGATCACGTAGATTTGTCTTCCTCGTATCTCTTAGGAACAGTTTACTGCAGCCTTTTTGAGTCAATGTATTAAATCATCTTTTCCCTGTAGTGCTTTAATTCGTCCTGGTCGCTTTGACATGCAAGTTACTGTTCCCAAGCCTGATGTCAGAGGTCGTACGGAAATTCTGAAATGGTATCTTAATAAAATCAAGTATGATCAATGTAAGTAAATTTGTTATTGCAGTATCTTTTTGACATAACTGTTCATACTCAACCAGCCCGTTTATGTGTCAGCCCTTTATTCCAACAGCAGCAGTATCTTTACCTCGTACCTGAAAATAAACAACACAATAAAACACAATGGTACAGACTGTTAAGACAGTTTTCTGAGGCAGTGTTTCTTACCACCCCTGAACAGGTCATAGTGTCTTTAAGCATTTGCATTCATTTCTTTTAAAGCTTGGGCACTTCTGTTGAATGCAAAATTTTTAGTAGAATGTGATTCTTGCTCATAATTTGATGCTTCTTGGTATCTGTTCACAGTGGAAGACATTTCAGGAGCAATATGGACCACAGTAACTTTCTTTTTTTTTCCCCCCACAGCTGTCGATCCAGAAATAATCGCGCGAGGCACAGTTGGTTTTTCTGGAGCAGAGCTTGAGAATCTTGTAAATCAAGCTGCCTTAAAGGCAGCCGTTGATGGAAAAGATATGGTAACCATGAAGGAGTTGGAATTCTCCAAGGACAAAATTCTAATGGGTAGGACATAATATACATAACACATAGTATATGTTAAAGCAGTTTTCTCTGTGTGTGTCATTTACACTTTCATAGAAGAAGAGAGGGTGTTTATTTTTATACAAATACATCTTCTGTTTCAATGATTCTGAATAGAATTTGAGGCCAGAGAATAATTACGTTAAATCTAGTATGGAAAACGTTCTTCAAGAGTTGATGCTGTATCAGAAATTGTGTTTTATACTTGAACCCAGAGGAAGGCACAGGTTTGATTTCCTCCTACCCTCCATTTAGGAATATGGGGAGGGAAGTAGTTAACTAAAAACCCGGAACTCCTGTTCAATTAACTGTCATATGGTAACACAGCACAAACACCTGTGATGTATGGACTTAAGGTCTACTCTATTCAGAACTTGAGAGGAAGTGCAATTTCATCAGATAGACAGATTCATGATTCACTTTAGTCTATTCCTTTGGAAGCAGCTTTGCTGTTAAGTACAGATAGGTCAATTTTGGACACTAATGCTCATTAAATGCAAAGTGTTTACAAGTAGAATTTTGGTTATGCTTGTATGCTGTTCAACTGCTACGTTGTACTGTGGGTATGTATAATCCATGCGTATCATGGTGGCCACCTATTCAGGCAAGTTTATTTAATGTTTCATCTTTTTAAGGGCCTGAACGCAGAAGTGTAGAAATTGATGAGAAAAACAAAACCATCACTGCTTACCACGAGTCTGGACATGCCATCATCGCATACTATACCAAGGATGCAATGCCGATCAACAAGGCTACCATCATGACACGAGGAACAACCCTGGGGCACGTGAGTATTTTTAAGTTTTTGTTGGCTTACTACTAATTCTGAAAAATATTTTGCCCTCAGTGCTATTTGTTGTCCTTATATTGTGTATTGGGATATATTGAGATCTTCTGTTTGAGCAGTCTCTTGGAAAGCTGGTTATCTCCTGTGTGGTACAAATATTCTTCATTTCAAAACACAGGAGCACATGCTAATGTAATGATTTGATTCTGTTACAGTTAGAATAGCACCCAAGTGCAGCTCTTAGAAGAATGTCTGAAGGATCAGAGAGTAGCAACATTACTCAGTTGTATTTTTGCTACAAACATACTTTATCCAGTTGTTTTGTGTCTACTGTGACTTTTTCTAAACCAAATTAGTTGATTACCTTGTTTCTCTACCATAGATATTCTTTCTGTGTAAGCGAATGGTAGCTCATGGCAGAAAAGAAAAAGTGTAGATCCAGTCTGTCTGTTTCTGTAGAACTTTTATGGTAGTTAACATGTTCAGATAAATAAAGTAATTGGTGTAAATCATCCAGGAAGTTAATTTGTGCTCAGTCCAAATGTAGAAAATAAGGAGAAATAGATAGAGTAGATTGTTCTGTTTCTGTTCCTACTTGTAAGCTTCTGTTGTTAAGTTAGTTAATTTTTTTGGCACTCATGGCTCAAAGGAAGTTATTTCAGCTGGTAGACCAAGCGAACCTGACGAGGGCATAGCCTAGGAGGAGGCCCAGAGCACTCGCATAGTTGTGTAAAAGCCATTACATCCTCTTTGGATTTAAACAAGCATACTTTTCAGATTGTTTCACTTTGTTACCTGACTGTGTTTCTTTATCTTCCAGGTGTCTTTGCTCCCAGAAAATGACAGATGGAGTGAAACTAGATCCCAGTTACTTGCACAGATGGACGTCTGCATGGGAGGAAGAGCAGCGGAAGAGCTCATATTTGGAAGTGATCACATCACAACAGGTCAAGTCATCAGTAGTTAGAAGAATTTCTGATCAGAGTTCATGGACAGGCATGTTTAACTTGGTTTCAGTAATTAATTTAAATTTGTTTGCTATCTAGGTGCTTCCAGTGATTTTGACAACGCTACTAAAATTGCAAAACTGATGGTGACTAGATTTGGAATGAGTGAGAAGGTAGTGTATCATCAGTGCTTAAATACTTATGTGCTACACAGAAATGTTCTGTAACTGGCTGTCAGTTACGATAGGCAAAGTAGTTCTGCCAAAAAGAAAGGCTTTGATTGGCCCTGCTATAGGAAACTTGAATTAGAAAACCTGTGTATATGGTAGTTTAAAAAATCAACTTGCAGGATCTTCTCCTCAAAATGACCTCCAAGTTACGAAGGTCTGCAGAAAAACAAAAATTGAGTGAAACCAAACATTTTGGAATTGAGAATAATTTTTACTGTGTTGGGTAGGGTGAAGGAAATGCTGAGTTTTGTGTACTTCTAAAGAAACTTCTTTCATCACCACTGTTATCGTGTTAGCAGTCTGAGGTTTTTGTTTTCCTTTTAAATGAAATTCTTAAGGTTCTGTACTATGACCTATGGAACCAGAACTCTGCAGTGACTACGTAGTTCATGGATAGGCTTCTTGTTTTGCTGCTTCCGTTTGAAATTCTTTTTGTGAACAATTTTATTTGTTTGCATGGACAAGCAGTGGGTGATTACACTCTTACAGAGTGTTTTAAGTGCAATGTTGCAACAGTGGTAAGACAAAGACTTTCTTGTTTGTTTGTTTAGCTTGGTGTTATGACCTATACTGACACTGGTAAAGTTAGCCCTGAAACTCAATCTGCAATTGAACAAGAAGTAAGAACACTTCTACGGGTAAGAATCTTCCTCTTGCTGTAATACACTTGTTTTGAGATGAGTTGAACATCAGTTTAGTTTTGTAATGTATATCAGTGAAAATACATAGGCTGTTGCAAGTATTCTCAGTATTTCACATAGCAACAACTTGGAATCTCTGCATGTCAGAACTTCTTGTATATTTTCCTTTGCAAGCAGTGGATAACAAGTTGATGGTGTTGGGTTTTTAATGTTTCTTAACGCTTCCTCTTGCGTTACGTCAGGGTTTGTATGTTGTGTATTTAATTCATAGGGGAAAAAAAACTGTGCTATAAGGTGTAATAGAAGAGATACAACAGCTGTGTGTTACTCCCACATTTCATAACTTGCAGCTAATTCATTTTGTGTGGAAACACAGAAATGGCCATATTGGTTGAGATCAGAGTCATTTGGTCAGGGGTTCTATTCCTCAAGGGGATCAGGATCAGATGCTTAGGGAAGGTTGTAACAGTAAGTCACCAAACTTCCAGATCTGTTCTGGTATTCTGAATTAGTTTCCTACAGGCATAAGAATTACTTATATCTAATAATATTTAAACCTTTAAAACTATTGCTGAAGCTGTTTCTGAACTGACTTGGTGAGCTAAAGTGCTGTCAATGTAGAACTGCAAGTTAAAATTGAAGCTGATAGTGCTGGCAGTTCTACTTGCAGCAACAGATAACTTGTTGGGTTGTGTTCACCTTTCTGGATGTACATAATGTTTTGAGAGCTCAATAACATTTGGAAAACTTTACACTTTGAGGAACATCTTGAATGCTGCAACACTGTCCATAATGTAAAATCAAATATTTAATAAGCAACTTTACATACCTAGCAAATGTTTTCTAAGTCATATTTAAAAATACTCAGGCTTGTCTGTGGATTTTGTTTTCAGTTGTACTTCTGCAAAATGCAGAGCTGGTATAAAGCTATGTTTTCTTGAGCAGTTATGCCAGCTGGCTTTTAAATCATGGTGAGACAGGAGCTGTGCTAGCTGTGATATGTGTGGCACGATTTTAAGTACGTTTTTCAAGTGGCATTTACCCAAAAACAATTTAAAAAACAATTTTGCTGTTTACTTTTGTTCAAAAGTCTTAATTCCTACTACTTTTTTTTTGTTTAATATTAGGACTCATACGAGCGAGCAAAGAACATCTTGAAGACTCATGCAAAAGAACACAAGAATTTAGCAGAAGCTCTCTTGAAATACGAGACTTTGGATGCCAAAGAAATCCAAATTGTTCTAGAGGGAAAAAAACTAGAAGTAAGATGATAACTTCTGGGATACAGTTGCTGATAATCTGAAGAATGTACATCTAGCAGTGCCGTAGTCTACGCAGCGTAGCTTTTTTCCCTTTCTGATGTGTGTATGGCATTAGTGACATGTTAAGATTAATTCTGTTTCTTGTGAGCTTCTGTTATTTATCTGTTCGTTGTGTCTCATTGGATTAAGACACAAGAATAAAAAATGTTCTTCATCTTCTGCTCTTTCCACAAGAAGTTATTCAGAAAGACAAATCTCAGGGTTGAATTCAGTGTTGTGGTTTAGTCAGTCATGTTGAAGCTGAGAAGAAAAATGTGCAGATGTACTGTGGTGTGTTTTGGCATCGCTTCCTGAGTCATGCCGCTACGCGTGCGTTTGAAGTGATACCCCATAATATATACTGCAGAGTTTTTTATGGGTAGTGGCAAACTGACATGTAAAACAGTATGCAGTCTAATGCTCATACTCTGGAGATAGAGATCACTTTTAAAGAAGGTATATTTGGAAATGCAACAAAGCACATGTATGAATGAAGCAGCTACAGAACGCATCTCTAAGGAGAATTATGAGAGCACCATGTAAAACAAAAATTACTGATTTACCTTCTCAGTGTTCTTGGAGTTAAAATACACACATACAGAGCTGGGAGAGAGATTTTAACGCAAACACCAGTAACGGGCTAAACATGTCTCATCTCTTTGGACCGTGTTTTGGGCAGAACCATGGCAGGGATAAGAGAAATACCTGTGACCTCTGATGTGCTGCTGACAAGACTCCTAATTTGTTTTATTACTGCAGTAGATGGATGTGATTTGATAAGTGCTTTTATACTGCTGGAGATCCTATATAATTAGTTTGTGCTAATGCTATGTATAGGCATTTGATAATCCAACAAAGAATTTCTTCAAAGAGGACAATATTGCTAAAAAGTAGTTCAGAAAATGTTTGAAGCATCTGTTTCAAATAACATTCCCAATCCTGTTCAGTACAACTAGGAAAGCTGGTTTTTTGTTGTGGGTTTTTCTTTTTTACCTCCTCCTCTTCACCCAACTTTTCTAGAAGCTCCTGGAAATTCTGGGCTCTTAAGAAAAATCAGTTTCCAACCAAGTAGAAGTGATTGCTAGCAATTATATGCCAGTATTCTGCTGATCTCATGGAACTGGTTTTTAGGAATAACACAGCTTTATTATAATCTTCTGCACAAATAATGGTAGACTCCTGGGACTGCAAACTTCTGGTGCAGAGAAGGCCTTCATTATTGTGTTAATGTTGAAGGTTTGACGTGGTTGGAGATGAAGATAGTTGGGTTGGTGCCGATGAATGTGAATGACAATTGATAACCACATTTAAAGCTAACGTTAAATTGCTTTAGAATTTTCTGAGTGTAATACCTGGTTTTGTTCTTTTTTCCAGTAAGATCACATGCATTCTTTTTTTCTTCTGAAACTAGGATTACTTTCTATTTGCTTATTTTTCCATTGTCAGCTATTATAGTGACATCCCAGCATGGGAGAACTTGAAAATGTTAAAAAATATATATATACCAAATGCCTAGGCTGACTAGTTACAGTTGTACATGTATTTTAGAAATATGGCAATGGAAACAGAAATATACTGCATATTTGCATCTGTTTTTGGAATAATAAAGGTTCAATTTAATTACGGACATCGGCTTTTCCTTTTACTTACCACTGTAAACTGCTACAGAATGTAATACAGAATTTCTATTATGTAAATGGAATATATAAAACATTTGAACTTGTAAATAAATGTAGTAGTTGTGGAAAAAATGTATATTAATTATATTTCTAGGAGATGTTCTCACTAGAAATTCAGACCTGTTCTTCAGTTCCTGCTTCAGTAATGGGACTTGGACAGAAATGTTTCTTCTTGAATAGTGCAAATCTGTCATTAAAAGCAAAAGCAGAAAACTTTGACTTGAAAAGTAAAAATCTCTACTGAATGATCAGTTTTGTGGGGTAAGTCCTGAGGTCTAACATCTTTTTGAACGCTTCTTGGTATACACAAAGAGCCAAGTGTGGTTTCTTTCAGGTGTAAAGTATGTATTTGCTTTCTGGCCACCTCATAGCAGCCATGCTGTTGAAGACTCTCTTTTCCTCAGGGGATGGTGTGCACATATATCATGTATGTGCTTTCAACCAAACTCGCATGGAATTGTAGAAGGACTTGGATTTGAAGGGGACCTTAAAGATCATCTAGCTCCAACCTCTCTGCTGGGGGCAGGGACACCTCCCACTCGATCAGCTTGTTCAGGACTGTATCCAACCTGGCCTTGAATACCTCCTGAGAAGGGGCATCCGTAGCTTCTCTGGGCAGCCTGTTCCTCTGCTTTGCTCACCCTCCTCAGGGGGAAGAATTTCTTCCTAATAATTGATGTAAATCTCCTCTTGGTTTAAAAACTATTCCCCCTTGTCCTGTCACTGCACTCCCTGCCAGAGTCCCCCCCATCTTTCCCTTCAGCCCCCTTTAGGTACTGGAAGGCTGCTGTAAGGTCTCCTCAGGGCTTTCTCTTCTATAGACCAAACAACCCTGGAGAGGAGCTCCAGAGGCCTGATGACTTTTGTGGCCCTGTTCTAACAAGTCCATCTTCTCTTGTGCTGAGGGTCTCAGGCCTAGACGCAGTACTCCAGGTGGGACTTTGCAATTTCAAAAGCACTGATACAGACACTGGAACACTTAACAGAAACATGGAATGGTTTGGGGTGGAAAGAGATAATCTGGTTCCAACCCCCCTGCTACAGGCAAGGATGCCTCCCACTAGACCAGGTTGCTCAAAGCCCCATCTTGCCTGGCCTTGGACCAGGGAGGAAGAAGTGATGTGCACAGGCTCAGGCCTTTTGGTTTCCTGCCCTTCTCCATTCTGATCCTTAAATTTCGCTTTGAAACCTGTCCTAGAAAGTTGCTAGCCGTATAAGTAGGGGTCTGTGATTGGACAAGAAGAAAACATTCTGAGATAGAAATTTGCAGTAAAGTTCAGGTTACCTTTGGCAAAAAAAAAAATTCCTATAAGAATTCTCAAGTTGTCATAAGTAGAGGGGTGGGTGATAGGGTGTAGCTTTAGGGTTTTTTTTTCCTAATCGAATTTTAAATCCACATAAAGTTAAAAAACAAACAAAAAAGCATTGATTGCTCTAAAAGCAGGTATGAAAAGCAGCAGCTTTTCTCCTCTAGAAAATCAGCTTCCTGATAGATACACCCTCACTGTAGAAGATTTTTTCCTTATATCTAACCTAAATCTACGCTCTTTGAGCTTGAAACCATTTCCCCTTGCTCTATCGCCACAGACCCTGCTAAAGAGTCTGTTCCCTTCTTTCCTGTCCCCATAGGGGACACCACTCATCACCAATCTCCATCCAGACATTGAGCCTTTGACCAGCTCTCTCTAGACTCGATCCTGCAGCCAGTTCTTTGTCCTTCAAACAGTCCACACATCAAATCCATATCTTTCCAATTTGGAGAGAAGGATGTTGTGGGGTACCGTGTCAAAGGCCTTAGTGAAGTCGAGATAGATGACATCAGTGGCTCTTGTCCATTGATGCAGTGACACCATCATAGAAGGCTGCTGAGTTAGTCAAGCAGGATTTGCCCTTGGTGAAGCCACACTGGTTCTCCCAAATCACCTCCCTGCCTTCCATGTGCCTTACCATAACTTCCAAGAAGACCTGTTCCATGATCTTCCCTGGCACAGAGGTGAAACTGACATGTCAGTAGTTCCTAGGGTCATCCTTTTACCCTTTTTAAAAATGGGTGTGATGTTTCCTTTTTTCCAGTCACCAGGGACTTCACCTGATGAACACTGAAATATCACAGGGAGTGGCTTGGCAACCACATCAGACAGTTCCCTTAGGATTCTGGAATGCATCTCATCAGGACCCATAGACTTGTGGATGTTCAGCTTCCTCAGGTGGTCATGAATCTGATCCTTGCTTAAAATGGGAGGATGTTGCTTCCCCACTTCCCTCCTACCAAACCAAATGTTTGAGGGCTGTGTGGTTGAGCAGTTAGTGGAGAAGACAGGCAAAAAACTGTTGAGTACCTCAGCCTTCTTGTCTGTTGTTACCAGTTTGCCTGTGTCACTCACTAGGGGGATTACGCCCTGCTGGATGTTCCATTTCTGGTTGAAGGTGCCTGTAGAAGCTTTTCTTGTTCTTTTTGGCATCCCTAGCCAAGTTCAGTTCTAGCTTGGCCTTGGCTTTCCTGACCCCATCCCTATGCAGCCTAGCAGCTTCCTTATATTCTTCCCTCAGTACCTGTCCGTTTCCACTGCCTGTGCATTCTCTTCTTGCTCTTCACTTGAACTAGTTGGTCCCAGTTCAGCCATTCTGGTCTCTTGCCTTCCTTTCCTGACTTGGTACACCTGGGATGGAGAGCTCTTGCACACTGAAGAAAGCCTCCTAAAAAAATCTGCCAGCTCTGCTCTGCGCCCTTGTCCATGAGGAGTTTCCCAGGGGGTTTTGTTGACTAACTCCATGAAGAGCTGGAAGCTAGTTTTCCTAACGTTTAGCTTCCTAGCTGTACTCTTCACTTGTCTCATGTCCCTCCAGAGTGTGAACTCAACCACAGCATGGTCACTACAGCCCAGGCAGCCTCCAATCCTGATGTCACCAATCAGTTCATTTCATTGGTGAACAACAGGTCCAGTATTGCATCACCCTTAAAGGGCTGTCAGTTACTTGACTCAGGAAGTCATCCTCAGTGCATTCCAGGAGCCTCCTGGATTGCCTACAGCTGGCTGTGCTACTTTTCCAGCAGATGTCTGGGTGTAGTCCTATGGAACTGGCCCCAAATCCAGATGGAACAGAGGCTTTGCCACACTGGCTGCAGTTTTCACAAGAAATGCTCCACAGCTGTAGATTTGGACCGTACGGTTTTATACCTCCTGGACTCCCTTTTTTCCTAAATTGCCTTTTTTCCTAAATTGCACATGTTATATGCCATTACTCAGCAGATTTCTGACAGGTAGCTCATTAAATTGGTGACAAATTACGTACTGGCTCATAATCCAGTGTTTTGTCCCTACAGGTTAAAGCCCTTCATTATCAATATTTCAGTGAAAGCCCTTCTGCTCCATTGATGCATCAAAATTTGGATTGTTACAGACAAACACAATGGAATTTATGGCTTTAGCTTTAGAACTGAATGGCTTAAACCTGCATTGCTTTTTGACTTTGTCCTCAATCAGATGTGATGCTTTCTAGGAAATTCCAGCCTTGTCATGCCATGGCATGCCATTTA
Source organism: Gallus gallus (assembly GCF_016699485.2). Taxonomy (NCBI): domain Eukaryota; kingdom Metazoa; phylum Chordata; class Aves; order Galliformes; family Phasianidae; genus Gallus; species Gallus gallus. The sequence continues at coordinate 15,829,951 of NC_052533.1, read as the reverse complement.
GCATTGTGGTCACTCAGGTGGTCCACACAAGATCAGTCTACAGTACATATCCATTTGGAAACTGCAGCCAACAAAAGAAATACAGTCGTCTTAAAGCTACAACCTGTTTAATCTTAGCAAGAAGAGATCCATTTGAACAAAAAATGTGAGTCAGTTACTCTTCCCTATGGGCTCTCGTGCTGCACTAGGAATCTAAGCAGACTAAGTCTCCCAAACATTTATGAACCATTGCAGTATTTGGTAGTACTCACCTGTTGATCATCTCGCTATAAAACTTCAAGGTTCGAGCCTCTTGAGGAAACTGTCTTCAGGCTCAGTGTTAAGTGATTGCATGAAGGTAAATAGCAAGGAAATGCACAAAACTGATGGTTGCTGTAGCCTCTTCTGTATATTTCCTGACTGAACTGCAACAGTCCATGATGCTGGGACAATCTCTAGTGTTCATAATAATTTCAGTTTCAATACATTCAGTAAACAATTCAGACACAGAACAAAAAAAAAAAGGGTTTAACAACATTAAAGTTACAAAGTCAAGCACACATAAAAGTGAGGAAATGCAAACCAATTCTGTGCACATTCACTTCTCCTGTTACTTAAGTAACAGGACTTAAGGCAGTCAGGACTGCCTGACTTTTCTTGAGTCTTTGCCTCTCTGTTGTATTACTCCATCCTTCATTTCTTACATTCCCTGGAAGTCGCTGCATTTTAATCTCCATATAATATATAAATAACAGTAAACTTTTAAGTTAGTCATGCACGGTCTTTGTCATTTCTATATCTAAGGTCTAGCATTTTAGTTTCAGTAACGGGGAGTGATTTGCCAAAGTATCCAAAAAAGGTTAGAAATACTGGAATAAACACAAGACCATGAAGAGCCCCAAACAAAATAACAAGAAACATGATCTTAAAAAACGTTCTGAAGATGTAGGTTTTTGCTGCAGCCAGGACAACTACTCCTAACACAGTAGATACTGCTCCTTGTAACACTGGGTAACCAAGCTGGTGCAGAGCTCCTATTGCCCTTTCATTGGCTGATGACTCTCCACTCGTAACAAAGGCATAGGAAATATGTGCAGAAAAGTCTACTGAAAATCCTATGCAAATGACCAGGTTAATCATGGATATGGAGTCGAGGCTAATGTCCCAAAATGTCATGAAACCAGAAACACCAACAATAACAGAAGCTATAGAAAAAGTCACCCACAAGCAACACAGTGGGTTGGGAATAAGCACAAGAGAGACAACGAGCATCGCCCCAGCAGCGATGAGAACATTCTGAATGGTGTTCTGCACTATCACCAGGTATTGGTCGTAGTAGATGAATGCTGGATGGTACACCATGAGTGGAACTACACACTGCTTGGCTCTGTCTCTCAACTCATTCAACAGATTTTTCTCGTCAACAGCTGAGGTGACATTCACTGTCTGGATGAAGAAACGGGAAGCTGCTATTCCTTCCGCAGTCTTGTGAATGTCCCACTCAAAACTGGGAGAGTACTGGAATAGTACAGGTAAGTTATTAATGAAATCATCCTTATTGTTTATATTTAATGAACCAGTTCCAGCAATTCCTGTGTATACTCTCAGCCATGACAGCGAGAGGTTCCTGTCTACATAGGTACTGTTCTCTAAATCCTGTAGGCAAGCCTCAATGTCATTACGAACAGACTCATCCCAGTAGTTTCTGCTCTCAGTAACGACAACCATGACCCTGGGTCCGTATTCGGAAAAGTATTTGTCATCGTCGTCATAGTATGCAATAACGTAAGAGTCATCACTAGCCAGATTTCGAAGATCTATGCCCTCCTTCATCTGGGTGCATCCATAAATACTGCCACCCAAATACGCTCCATACAGCAACACCACAACAAGCTTGATCCATTTGCCTGTCAAGAAAGGACCATAATAGTTTTTGAAGAATATGCTCATGGGATGTTCGCTTTCTGTCTCACTGGTTTCTGGCTCAGGCACCTCACTAGAACAGCTGCCTAAACAACACGCGTTATACAAGCAGGACTTCTTTCCTACTTTCACTTGCACACAAGTTAACCAGTGTCGGTTTTCTTTCACTCTTCTATGATTTAACGCGATAACTGCCCCAAAGAAGGTAATAACGTAGACATAGCAGAAGACAAAGGCGGTGCCAGTGTAGAGGCAGAATGACCTCACAGAAGGAAAAGCAGTCCAGGTGCCAATGAAGAAGGCCAAGACATCCGTGAGAGTGGTGATTGTCACAGAAAGTGCTGCTTCGCTGTAAGTCTCGGCCAGGCGAGATTTCGTGTCTGATTTGTCTGCCTTGCTTGAGCTTTGCTCCCAGGAAGAGACCATGATAAACATGTCATCCACACCAACTCCTGCAAGAGGAGAAAAAGTTAACTCTGCACGGCACAAGGCGGCTTCCACTGACACCCAGCAAAACTACCACATAAACAGCATCTACGGCTACACAGAATTTTCAAAAAGCAAGCGAGGCTACTTGCTTTAGTGTTGATTGAGTTTCAGGTACAAGAAAACACATCTTTTGGATGCACTTGGCTCTACTACCTCTCAAAAACTCATAGTGACCTGTCACATCATTGATCCTTCTCCCAGCTCTGCTGAAGGACCGAGCACAGCTCACCACCCATCTCTGACAAGTTTTGAGTTTTGTGTCTGCTGTTCAAGTACCCACTGATACAGATGGCACAGATGCACTGCTTATTCTGACACTTCTCTATCCTATCTTCAGAAGCATCTCCTGCTATCCTTGGCACCTGCATTAAATTAGGCCAATTATTTATTGCTTGGTCTTCTGCCGACAGGGAGAAGTCATTGAAGTTTGCCAGTCGCTCCCATTCCCTCCTCACTCTCCCCAGTTTTTCTTAAAAGAATTTGCTCATGATCTCTGTAAACAACTTATTTTTGAAATTTGTATCATTTGTTGACCATTACTTTTATCATGATCCTTAAATTGCTTTGTTATATTAATAAGTCTTCACAGTTCTACAGATATGCCAGCATATACTACTCATCAGAATCCTGGAAGACCATTCCAGGAAACCTCTGGGTCCTGGACTACAGTTTTCACCAAGACACAAGAGAAAGTAAGCAGAAGCAGAAGGCAATTATGAATTATTTGTAAAACTAAGTACTTATCTTTATCACAAGCATTCACTAGACTTAGTGTTAGTCATATCTGAATCAACACAACAACAGCAACAAAGGACTTATGTTCCCAGTGGTAGCTGGGAAGAGTTACAAGTGTTTCAAGAGGTATAATCCAATCACAGGAAGTTTGGTGAACTGAACAAGTACTAATACATATAATGGCTTTCAGAATTATAGCAGATGAGTGAAAGAAAAAGCAACAAACACAAATAACTGCATATAGAAAACATGGAGAATAACTGGCTAAGTAGTTGAAACAGATCTGGGTTAAGGGAAGGACAGAAAATATAAAGCAATCAGCCAAAGAGGCCAAGAACACAGCAAGAATAATGTCTGGATGAGTGCTGGTCTACAAATACAGGTACTGCAGTGGCAAGTGGCTGAAAGCACCTTGACCTTCCCCAGGCCTCTCACAGAAAATGCATTCTGCAAAGCAGGCACAGCTGAATGTAACAGCTGGTGAATTTAGATAAACTGAACTTGGAGTTACCCCATATCTGGCTTCAAAAACACAGCAAGTCAGATCCCTCCTGCTATCAGCAAGTTCGTGTCCAGAAAGAGGTGCAGCAGGCACATTCCATTACACTACAGCAGTAATGTAGTCCACTGAGGAAAAAAAAAGGGGGGGGAGGGTACAAACAATGGGTTCATATTTTCAAAGGGGGAGACCAGCAGTCCATCAAGGAGGAAAGTAGAAACAGTTGATCAGAAATATGTGAAGAACAAATGAAAAAGAAACAATTATCCACAAATATGCCAAACGTGATAACACACTGATGTCAATGAATCACAGAGTTTGGAAGAGACCTCTGTAGATCATCAAGTCCAACCTCACATTCATATGGAACTTCCTGTGTTCCAGTTTGTGCCCACTGCTCCTTGTTATGTTGCTGGGAACCATCAAAAACAGCCTGGCCCATCCGCTTGACTCCCACCCATTAGATATTTACAGGCTTTAGTAAGATTCCCACTCAGTCTTCTCTTCTCCAGGCCCCTCATCTTCTTTGTGGCCTTCCGTTGGACTCTCTCCAGCAGCTCCCCATCTTTCTTGAACTGGGGAGCCCAGAACTGGACACAGCACTCCAGATGTGGCCTCACCAGTGCAGAGAGGAGGGGGAGGATCACCTCCCTCTACCTGCTGGCCATGGTCTTTTTAATGCATCCCATGACACCATTGGCCTTCTTGGCCACAAGGGCGCATTGCTGCTCATGGCCAACCTGTTCCCCAAAAGGACACCTAGGTCCTTCCTTACAGAACTCCTCTTCAGCAGTTCATCACCTAACCTCTACTGATGCATGCAGTTATTACTCCCCAGGTGTAGGACTCTACACTTGCTCTTGCTGAACCACATCAGATTCCTCTCTTCCCAACTCCCCAGCCAGTCAAGGTCTCGCTGGATGGCAGCACAGCCTCCTGGTGTGCCAGCCACTCCTCCTAGCTTTGTATCAACAGCAAACTTGCTGAAGGTGGACCCTATCCCTTCATCCAGGTCACTGATGAGGATGCTGAAGGCGACCAAACCCAGCACCAACCCCTGGGGAACACTGCTAGTTATAGACCTCCAACTGGACTCTGTGCTATGGATCACAACCCTCTGAGCTCTGCCATTCAGCTACTTCTCAACCCACTCCACTGTCCACTTGTCTATCCCACATTTCCTAATGTTACCTACAAAAATGTTTTGCAAGACGGTGTCAGAAGCCTTACTGAAGTCAACAAGAAAGGAAGTGTACTGTAAAAGACCAGTAAGATTATGAAGGGCTAATTATATTCTAAAATACACACTCATAAGCATGGAAATGAAATTATACTCTGACAGCAGCTATCTGCTCCCAGATTTAGAATCTTCTAGCCCCACAATATGCATGACCAGCAAAGATAAATTATAGTAACCAATTAAAAACTGAAAAGAGAGATAGTTTTGTAAACAGCTGTGTATAACAAAAAGTGCTTCTATTCAGGTATGTGCATGCTCTGCTAAAGACCACCAAGCACTTAATTGTGTGCAGAATTAAAACAGAAAACTCCACATAGATTCTGACTGTGTGCTTATAGACTATGTGCATCATTCATGAACTCCACAAGGGATAGAAATATAATGTCTTTGAAATTAATCTGTTTGCACACTTTAATTAGCCCGCTAGAAGGCAGCATGATAACAGTCCTCTAATAAAGGACTGTTGACAAAATACGTTACCTCTAATGCATATGAAAGAACAAGGAATGATTAATTTAATGCTATCACGGAAACCTCAAAGAGTTCTTGAGATAACTATTACAAACAGCTTTCTGTTTAATTATCACTAGGTTCCTAAACACATTTGGCAGCAGCACTGCGTCCCCCTCATGAAGTTTCCTCTACACCCCAACTTCTGATGGAATGGTTTGCCTAAAAGAGCAGCTTCTGGCATACAATGATTAAGGAGAGATCTCAGCACTCAGCCCTCCCACTTGTGCCTGTACCTTTGATACCATGAAGGAAAGCCCGAAAATGTAACCTAACAGACCATAAACACAAGCGGCCATCCAAACCCACAAAGCAGAAAAATAAAAAGCACAGAAATTTTATTCTAGAAACGTCTCGTGATTTCTAACCAAGCTTGTGACCTTTAAATGTCTGGGACTGGCACTCATCTCTCTCAGCATCAACCAGAAACCCACAAGGAGAGGACGAGCAGCATGCCAGAAAGGAGCGCTGCATGGTGTTGAGCCACACAGCTCCTGGCAGTCAGGCAGGTTTGAAAGCAATTCTTCTAAATTTAAGATAATTTGTTTGCCTTAATCCAAAAACCAATTTCACTATAAAGATCTGAAGAGACTGCTTTCAGCCATTTTTCAGCTTCATGAGAGGCTCTTTGTTAAATATGGAGCTTTTGCATCCAGAGAACAAACATGCAAATACCAAACACATTTGAATGAGGAAACAAAGAAGTCCTGTTTCCTACAGAGCACTTGCATTAGACACCCAACACAACCTTGCACAGGTGTCCAAACTTTTGGCTTCCCTGGGCAACACCAAGTAAAGAGGAATTATTTTGGGCCACATGTAAAGGACATAATATAGTTAATGTATATAAATAACAGAACTTAAATATATGTATATTTAAGATATTCACTAAAAAAAGAAAAAGAAAAAAAAAGAAAAAAGAAAAAGAGGGCAACAAAAACATAAAAAACAAAACATAAAATTAGTGTGTTGGACACGTACAACCTGCAGCATCTACCAGGCCAGGAGGTCCATGCACTTCCCTCAGCAAGGGATTAAGACCAAGAGAACATCACATGAATGTATCACATAGGAGACTCCGTAAGGTTTTTAAAGGTGTAATTTATTTGCAGCAACATTACCGAAGACATTTTGAAAGCTATGCTCTGGTTGTCAAGTGGTCTTTGTAACTGTGACACAGTGATAGTCAGTAACTTCCTGGTGTTCTTGTGGGGTGCTGATTCTAAGAACAGGCATCACTTCCATGTTACACCAAATTGAGGCTGCTTGAAGTCATTATATTGCACAGGAAATTTCACATCTTATCAAAACAAGATGAGCTTTGAAATTGCAGACTGTCCTGATACACTCAGGCCTGATTTTATCTAATCAAAGACCCTAGTAACTTAATTTGCATAATTCAGATGATAATACACTTACTGACTTTAGTCTCTGCTGGTTTGGCCTAAGTTGTGCATGTATTCTTTACTGCTCACTGCTGAGCTAGGTATGAACTGACACTCATAAAAGAGTAACACTGTCAAGTTGTTTTAATTCCAGCTTTTCTCTTCATACTGGAGCCCAACACACTTTTTCTACTTACCAAGAATAAGAAATGGAGCATTTGCTACAGTTGCCACAAACGGTACTCCACAGTACAGCATCAATCCAAAGCTGCTTAATACAGCTAAACCGGAGGAAAGCACTCCACAGCATGCAAGCCAGATGTTATTTCTTACACAGCTCAGCCTGAAAACATTTTAAGGAACAGCTTAGTTACATGTCAAGTATTTCACTAAGGCATTTGGCATGACAACTGGATTCTCTGCAGAGATACGGGTCGTATCCCATCCATGAAGAGAACCTGATGAAAGTTGCTATTTGCTAGGATTGCTCCCAAGTGTCAGCATTAAGACAAAATGATTTTATAGGGCAGGTGCTAGATATATTATTCCTGCTGGCCAGTTACAGAGAAATGCACCTGAGAGTAAAATATGCATGCTGATCTTTGTACCAAAAAGCAAACAGCTACTAGAGGCTCTGCCCAGGTTCTCAGGGCAGCATCAATATAGTATAAATGCCTCTCCTGGGCTGTAAGCACTGTGCTGTAGAGAAGCTTTCCAGCAGACAGACCTGCTGCTGGCCATTTGCCAAGATGCCCGCAATGAGTGGATTGAGGACTCCCTGCAGAACACTCCCAGTGGGAGACTTTGCATGTGGTAGCACTGCATCGGGACAGTAGAGCTACCTTGTGCCCCATCAGAAGTATCCTCCAAGCTCAAGAATGTTTCCAAACTGTAAGAGAACCTCTTGGTTCCAAGCAAGATGAACCTGGTAAGCTACCATACCTAATTCAGGTTGCACCCTTTTGGGTAAGCCAGGACTTTTATATACATAAAAAGCTGTGTAGGCTGGAACTGCATCCAGCTGAAACCTCCTACCAGACTCTAATACGAGAAGCACATCACAGCTGCCTAACTCTTGGGAGGTCAGTGCGGTACAGAGCAACCCAATGGGTGTACAGATGTGACTTGGTGGAACCACTCTTACTCTAGGTGTGCTCCGAACTGATGATGTCTGAGACAGCTGATTCCCAAAATTGCATGTCCTAGTTAGAAAGGTGCATCACACAAGATCCAGTTCAAGAAGAACAGAATAACATTCTGCTCACCCTCTGAGCAGAATGTTATTCCTCAAGCACAGCACGCAAACCTGGCTCTAGAGCTGTCAAATGTAGGACAGCTTACCTTCCACCTGAACAAAGAGAGGGCAGCCTAAGTTCTCTGTGAAGGCAGGGAAAGCTCAGGATTCTCTGAGTAAGCAGAATGCTTAAAGACTTACACAGAGATGCAGCAATCTGTGAAGTTACCGTTGATTCAAGTGTACCACAATTGAGGTGGCAGAAAAACAGCGCAACGAGACCTGAAAATAGTATACTTCCTCCTCACTTTCTGGCTTCCTTCCCTTTTTGGACTTGTCTTTACAAAGTGTTAGCAGAGCTCTGCGCTGCAAAGAGGTGCCAGCAGCTCCTGGTCCCCTTCCTGCATAAGGTCAAGTAGGACCTGGTGGCTGTGCCTGGTGGTGCCACGGTTACAGCACTCTGACTGCTACTAGTTATGGTTTGTTGTCGCTGTTGACATTGCTGCAACACACGCAAACATACCATTAACAAAAAAAATGATTCTTATGAGATGAGGACCACGTAAGTGCTTGATGGCTTCACAGGATGGACTGCTGGGTATGAACATTCAGGCTGCACATGACTGAACAGAAGCTCTGTTCAGGGATTTCATGGTGCTCTGCATGAACCCCACTTAAGCACATGGGAAGCATGCACACGTTGGAGCGAAAATGAAAAAAGGCGTTTTGCCTGTTATTACATGTCACGAGGGCAGCATCTTCAGAACCACTTCGCTCAGCAGCAGCCGAAGGAGCCCAAACCCCGCCGGACCCGGAGCGGAAGCGCGGAGGGCCTTACAGCCCGGGCCTTACGGGTACTTTACCTCAGGCAAGAGACGACCGAAAAGGTGATGGTCAGGAAGTACGTGATGGAAAAGAGCGGGATCACGCTCTTGGTGTTTCCTTCAAACTCCTCTTGTCTGGACAACGAGGTGAAGTACGTCACCTGGTGCGAAAACAGCGCGAGGTCAGAGGACGCGTTCCTGCCCCGGTCGCCGCTCGGCCCCGCTCCGCCGCAGCCGCAGCCCCCCGCCCCGGCGCTACCTCGACGGCCGTGAGGTTCAGCTTCCGCAGCTTCGCCGGGAAGTCCCGCAGGAACGTCTCCAGCCACGCCCGGCTCTCGCCCGCCGCGCCGCCGTCCTCCCGCAGATAATACATCAGCTTCACGGCCCGCGCCCGCTCCACGCGCCCGCTGCCGTCCGTCCGCACGCCGCCCAGCGCGGTGCCCAGGAAGGCGTCGCCGCCGCCGCCGCCGCCGGGGAAGGGCAGCTCGGGCAGCTCGGGCAGGGCGCTGCCGTTGGTGTGGGTCAGCAGCTGCAGCAGCGGGTTGGCGCTGGCGCAGGTGCCGCCGCTGCGGGCGCAGAGCCGCTCGTAGCCGGCGTCGCGCACCTTGTTGTCCAGCAGCAGCACTTCGTCCCACGCCGCCCGCTCGAGCACCGAGGCGTCGTCCTTCGCCGCCACGGCGATGAGCGCGGCGTAGGCGCCCTCCGTGGGCAGCCGCTCGGCGGAGAAGCGCTCCGAATCGTCGGTGGGGAAGTACCGCCGCACGAAGTCGCGCTCGGCCTTGGCGGGCCCGCCCGTCGGCGTGAACTGACCCTCGATGTCGTTCGTCTGCCGGCCCGGCAGGAAGATGAAGCCGGCGCCCAGCCCGGCCGACAGCAGCGGCGGCAGCAGCACGAAAGGCCAGGGGCAGGCGGCCACGACGCGCCCCAGCGCTTCGAAGAGCCGCGTCAGGGGCCGCTCCACGCAGTTGGTGTTGCTGCAGGAGCAGCGCTCCCGGGAGGACCGCGGCTGCCCCATGGCCGAGGCGGCGGTACGGGCTGACGGCTGCCGCTTACGCTCAGCGTAACGCTTTCGCTCCGCGGGAGGAATGCCGCCCCCCACGCGGCGTAACCGAAACACTGAGCGCTCCCCAGCCGCGCCGCTATAGGTCGTCCCCGCGCTGACTCACCGCGCCCGCCGCCCCCTCAACCACAGCACGCAGGCGGGGCCACGGCGCTGCTCCTCCGCGCCCGGGATGTCCCGCGGGCAGGACACCGCCCCGCTGCCGGGGTTGCCGTTATGCGGCGATCGTAACTCTTGGAAACGCCCGTGCCCCCTCCAGCGGTTCTGCAGCCGTTCCACCTTGCCCCGCTCTGGCCGCTGCCGCGGCTGTCACTGACGCTGCCAAAAGCCGGAACCGCGAAGTGCTCCGCGGAAAGCGAACCAAAGCGCCGTGCCGGGGCGTTGTTTGTTTGTTTGTTTGTTTGTTTGTTGCCTGGGAGCAGAACGTATAACCCACTGATGTGCTTCGTACCGTGTCTCCGCTTTGGGTGAACAAGTTTGCAAAATGGGGATGAGAACTGAAGAAATAAAGGGCACGGAAAGAGTATTTAGCGACCGGAATGGGCAAGCGACTAAAATCATGCTGTTACAATACATGGCAGCTTCGTGCAGTGACAGCGATAGAAAGCATCCTTCCAGCTCCACAGCGTACCCAGCAGCCTGCTGTTCATCGCTCTCCTAAGTGACGTTGATTGGAGTGCCCCCTGGCTGAGAACAAAACTAACCACAGATGTGACCCTTCTGAGCGTCTGCCAATTAACTCCGACAGGTGCTTCCTCTTGCCCTTCTTTGACAAAAAGCTCTTTCCTACCAGTGCTTCCAGAGAAAAGTTATTTGATGTGATGGAGGCCCTCGGTAAATGACTGGCAAGGAGTTATAGCAACAGCTGGCAATGGCAGCCTGTTTTCTGTGGAGATCACTGCGGAGGTGAACAGATGTATGTGCAAATCAACGTCAGCTATGCCTGTCCCCACAGCAAGACACTAAGAAGACTGTGAGGACGTTCTGGCAGTGGACCTGTTTGTGGGCAGTCCACTGAGCTTGCAGCAGGCAAGAAGAGAAAGTATCCACCCGAATGCCTAAACAGTAAAAACCAGCCATAAAGGGTTATCAATGATTTTAGGCTTATTGAGAAAGAAAATAAAAGTTGATGTCTTGTTGTGGCTCTAGGAGTTCGTGTGTTCCCAGGCAAGTGCTGCAGCTGGTTTGTGGCTCCTCGAGAGCAGGGTACAAGCTCTGGTGATGATCCGGAGGCAGGAAATAGGCTGTTAGATGCAGTTGCCCAGTCAGGGTACCAGACACACTCAGCACAGGCAGGTGCCTGTGGTTTAACTCTTTCTGAGTCTTGGGTGTTTGACAAAGGCTCCACCAACACTCAGCTCACAGGAGTTTTAAGCAGAAGGTAATCATCTCCACTCTCCTCTGCTAGAATTTGGATTCTCATCCTCATCCCCAGGCCAAGTCACGCATTTTATATGAACATCAATTTGTAAGAAATCTGCAGTACTTCACAGGGTAAGGCTAGGAACTGGACAAGACGATTTCCCACTCCCAGTAAGCCATGATTTTCCTTTCTTTGAGGCCCAAAGCAAAACCTTTCTACTGATGGCTATGTTGCATTGGCAGGAGCTAAGACCACTCAAACTGAAGTGGAAGCTGAGCACAGCTCTCTCTTTCAGTAGGCACACGTTTTCTTTGCTGCACTGGTAGGTAAAAACAGAGATGATAGAGGCACCTTTGGCTGCTAGGCTTTGCAAAGAAAGCAACTGCTGTTCCCGTCCTTTCTTTTTACAGCTGTGATTAAGAAAGGCCTTGGCTCTTCAAGTGGAATTTGTGTTGTATGTTAGCTGTAAACTTTCTGTCAATCTGTTTGCCTTCTTTGTTAAAATAAGAAAACATAGTCATATTATTTACATGAATTTGCATACGTGACAAGTGGGAGTTGAAAGTACCTCCACAGGGACTGCAAGGTAATGCAGCTGCAGTGACAGTGGTTTGCTTGATACAAAATCAGCAGAAATCCTATCTTCAGATGATGTAAAGATGGCTAATGCTAGCCAATACAGAGATAACTGGATTAAAAAGAATTAAACAATCCACTTGCAAGATCCCAGGTGCACTGTGAGCATACACTCACAGCAATCGCTGGCTGCCAGCTGAACAGTGCCTTGGCAGTCCCTGAGCAGCAGCAGCCCCTCAGCCAACCCCCTGTGTGATTGCTCAGCTCTACACCACGTGGTATGGAACACCACTTTGACCAGATTGAGTTGGCTTGCTGGCTGTGTTCCCTCTCAGCTTTTTGTGCTCCCCAGGCTCTTTGCTGGCAGGGCAGCACAATTAGCTGAAAAGTCATAGGCTCTGTGTAAGTATGGCTCAAAGTCATCTAAAACTCGGTGCTGGCCAGCTGGGAGACCTGAAGATGATCAACTCAGTGCAGGGGTGTTCCACATGGGGTCGTGGCATACCCGGGGTAGGGGGGGAGGATCCTAAAAGGCAGACTCAGGGAGCAAAACAGGCAGTCAGGCCTCGGCAGGGCTCCTGGCACGGAGGGCTCCGTCACTCTGCTGCTTCCAATGGCCGTTGCCACCCACGCACGAGGAGCTCCAGTCATGGCATCCACTTGGCAGAAAGCTGCGTCCTCTGCATTCCCTGTTGTCTCTCCAGCAAACAGGAACCAACACAGCTACCAAAACAGATCTCCCAGGGGAACATGCAGCCATACAGGTCTCAAGGTTTGCCCAAGTTTTCTGCCAGGGTCTAATGGCAGCAGGGAATGCACCTGTGGGTAGAAGGACTGCTCAGCCTTGTGACAGAGCTTCGTGAGGAGCTGAGCAGGCTGAGGGGCAACAGGGAATCGGAGAAGATCGCCTGCTGCAATCATACCTTCCTATCCTCGGGATAGACATTCTGCCTCCTCAAAAAAGTTTCTATCCACGTGTAGATAAAAAATGTAGAGACACAGATAGATAAAAGCAAGTGGACTTGGTGTGTTTTTATGTGTTACCACTCCAATAGGCAAGGGCACCCACTACCAAAAAGACAAATGCCAGCTGAGCCCGGGCAGACATGACGGGAAGGATACTGCTTCTCTAACACCCTGCTGGCACAAGAGCAAAGCTTCACAATGTCAGTGATTACTCTGTATAGAGCAGACATCCTTTTTCTCCAGGAAGTGTGAAAGTCTGATATCAGAGGACAATTGTTCAGAGAGTGAAAGGAGGAAGAGATGTAATAAATTAAACAATGTGATTTCACCCTGTGTATATAGGGAACTCCCAGTGCCATTGCTGTGAAATGGCCGTTGGACATTTCTGCATTCCAAAGAGAAGTTCCAATGAAGGACAGTTAGGGCATGGGTTAGGGTTAGGGCATGTTACCACATGGGCAAATATCCACCGTACCACATTTCTTTGTGTTTCCCGATACTAAGGAAATGATGGCAAGCAAAGCAGGCTTACAGCTGCCATGCCAGCGCCCCTCAGATTTGTGCAGCATCTGCCTGCCTCTCAGCAACATCTCCCGAGATCCAGAAATACAATCAATTTGTATCTAATACGGCTTCAGCTCTGGATGGTGTCAGAATGCACCTAGCATATACTCACGGTCAGCTTCAGGCCCACATAGAGCAGCCAGAGCTGCTCTCAGAAAGCAACCCAAACAAAAACAAACAGCCCTTCAGGTGGCTGACTTGCTGCCCATGCCACAGCACCTGCAGTCTGACCACTTGCCCAGAGGGCAGGAGAACTGCATTCAACTCCACCCTCAAAACACAGTGCCAGAGCCACCACTCTTCCACAGCGGAGCCCACTGAGCAGCACTGGCACATTGGCATTGGTAGGAAGCAAGGAGAAAGAATGCAGCAAATTCAGCCCAGATCTCCCTCAGCCATAGCCCAAGAAGGCTCACAGAGCAGCGTGCACAGCCCTGCCTAGGAAGGAGATGGCTGGCTTTGGTGGCAGAATCTTTTGAATCACAAAAAACAAAACCACTCTTTACAGAGAGGACAGATAATTGATGGTAACTGGGGAACAAGAAAGGGGAGAGCTCCACGTTCCTTTTGCAAGTTGAAAATTTTACGTGAAATGGCATTTCACTTCAGGTTGTCTTGGGGAAGGGTATTAAAAAGACCAGGATCTTTGTGAAAGCACTTGCCTCCAGAAGAGCTAATGCACATAAGTGTCAATGTACATATGAAGCAGAAATGAACAGAAAGGTATGAGTGAATGAACGTCACCAAAATAAAACAGACATATACGTATATTTGCCAGAATTACATTTCTGCATGTGCTGGCTTTGGCTACAGCACTGCAAGTCAGCGACTGTCCTCCGCCATCACAGTTCTTAAGAAACAAGGGATGAATACTTGTGCATAAATCCACAAGCAAGCTAGGAGACAAGAGACCTCTTTTTTATTAGTAAGGATGTTTGTTCACTCAGTGTGCCCGCCAGAGTCCAAGATTGATCAGCTCCCTCTCCAACTCCCACCCAGAATCCCTTCAAGTGCAACAACGAGGCAAAGAATGTACCCACAGACACCAGTGGCCAAACCCATCCTGAATCTTGGCAAGTCCTCACTCTCTGGCGGCAATATTGCACCAACCAAGACTCCCTGATTCCCACCCGTAGGCTGTATGGATGGCCAAAGTGAGATCAGCTCACCCTTTAATAGTTCCGTATGGAGTGTGTGAAAATGTAATGGAGAGTGGAGATTAACAGTGGGCTTCTGTGGCGTGAATTAAGTCACGTCACCTCTGAGTGCTACCGCACTGCACATGCCAGTATTGCAATATGAATTGGAGTCCAAGGCAGACAAGTGGCATGCACTGATTGCTTGTTACGGCTATAGGAATTCCTGTGTTTGACAAAGGCTCCACCAACACTCAGCTCACAGGAGTTTTAAGTAGAAAGTAATCTCCACTCTTCTCCGCTAGAATTCGAATTCTCATCCTCGTCCCCAAGCCTAATCACACATTTTCTGCGAACATCAAATTGTAAGAAATCCGCAGTACTTCACAGGGTAAGGTTAGGAGCTGGACAAGAGGATTTCCCACTCTCAGTAGGCCACTGTTTTCCTTTCCTTGTGGCTGAAAGCAAAACTTTTCTACTGATGGCTATGTTGCATTGGCAGGAGCTAAGACCACTCAAGCTGAAGTGGAACTCGAGCACACGATTTTTCATGTAAACCTGCGGAACAAGTCAGAAGTATCAAAGAATCACAGAACTGCTTAGACTGGAGGGGATCTCTCATGATTATTTTTTGCAACACCACCAATCAAAGATGGGTGAGCCAGATCAGACTGCTCAGGGCCTGTCCAGTTTAGAGTATGCTCTAGAACAGAGATGCTCCATGCAAGTCCTTTTACCCTTGGCACGTGATGAGGAGGTGAAGAATGCTTAAGGAAACTGGGCACAACTGAATCCAAAAGGTGCTAGAGGATGTGAGCATCTGTATCCACGTGTTTGAAGATGCAACATCATGAAGTGCTCTTCATGATTCTGTTGTGATTTATGAAAAACAAGTTGGCTATTAGACATAATTTCAGGATACAATTTTGTTCTACCAGGGGTTAAATCTACACATAAATAAATAGAGGGAGGTGGATCTAAGCACATCCACTTAATGTAATTTGATGTCCATTACTAACCACTGAAGAATTATATTGTATCACCAGCAAGATATTTCCCTAGTGAGAGAGAGAGAGATAATAGAAGTATGAGCATGCAACCAAATGTGCTGATGTTAGTGACTGAAAGTTTATGCAAGCCACACATAACATCATTTATGACCAGTTATGAAACATTCCCTGAGGGGTTTTGCATAAATCTATGGCTGAGGGGAAAAAAACCTATTCAGATTCTGATTGAGTATATTTCATTTCTGAAAGGTAACTGCTGATACAATTGCTAGGGCAGAGTGTGTGGTCTGTATGTGAGATTAAGTCAAATCTGGCTGCAAGTGTACATCAGTATGGTTCATCAAAACAAAAACAAAAGCAAAAACAAAACAAAACAAAACAAACAAACAAACAAAAAACCACGCAAAACACATTCTGTTTCCCCGGGCCATCAACATAATGGCACACAGCCGGATGCAAAACAAGTCAGGAGCGCCATAAGCAAGCAAAGGTCCCGTTAGGTGTGGATGCTGAAAATTCTGGCTCCCAACTTCTTGCTGAGCAGCCACCAGCACCTGGAAGTGAAACCTGACAACACGCTTTGTGGGTGGTTTCCAGCATGTGCAGCAAAAAGGGGGGAGAGTGAACAACATTCAGATTAAATTAAAGACTTCAGGTTATGATTATTTTTTTTTTTTGACTGGATGTAAGAAGTGTTATTTTTATCTAAAATGTCAAACTTCCCATTTCTGAAACATGAAATTTCCCTGAAAGTTCCCTCTGAATCTTTCAGTACTTTTCCAAGCTTATAAATAGTGATTATTGTGGAAACCACTTCCCCTAACATTTTCCATCATTCTCTATTTTTACTCTGTACATTTCTGCAATTCAGTCAAGAAGTACGTACAAGTACGTAAGTATTCACAGTACGTAAGTTCACAAGTATGTAAGTATTGTTGCATAATTACAAGGAAGCAGATATGTATTCTGAAAATACATCTGAACACAAATATCACACGTCACAGCCTCTCTTCTAACCTTCAAAACATGTCTTGTATTTAAGTGCTCATTTTGGCCATCTCCACAGTACTCAGCACTGCTGAAAATGAAGGAAGGGTTTCTGTGTACATATAAAAATAATATCACACAGCATATTTGCTTTGCCACTATAAGATAATTCAATTCTGAGGAACTTCACAAGCAATACCATTACATAACCACCTGCAGGAACTAGGGCCTGGCCTCTGTCCCAAGTACATAATCAAAAATGCAGCTACTCCCTTTCATAGAATCATAGAATGTTTGGGTTGAAAGGGACCTTAAGACCATCTAGTTCCAACCCCCCTGCTATACACAGGGACACCTCACCCTAGACCAGGTTGTTCAGCCCCATCCAGCCTGGCCTTGAATGCCTACAGGGAGGCAGAACCCACAATCTCACTGGGCAACTTGTGCCAGTGTCTCACCACCCACACAGTAAATAATTTCTTCCCAATATCTGGTCTAGATCTACCTTCTTCCAGTTCAAAGCCATTTCCCCTTGTCCTGTCACTACACGCACTTATAAGAAGTCCCTCCTCCTCCTGGTTTATTTATTTAGTCTGATTTTTTTTTTTTTTTTACATTTATTGGATACTACGGGCTTCGCAATTTTGACAGACAGTAAAGGGAGAAGAACCTGCTGTAAGAAACCAAGCTGCCCAAATAGCTTAAACTGAATGAGTTAATACCTCAAACACTTGGCAGAAGAAAAGAGATGTTATGATCACCTCTGTTTTGACAGGAGCTCCTGTAAAAAACTGAGATGTTGTGGTTACCTTACTCAGGCTGGATAGCACTTTTCTGGGACTAACTTACAGTGAAGGAGAGGGGAGAGTACAGGGTAGCCTGCTCAAATCCCCTTCTGGAAGGTCTTGGAACCATACACTGAGCACGTGTGAACTAGACTCTAGAAGACACAGACCTAAGGATCCATGTGTGCATGCACTGTCTGGAGGAACCAGATCCAACACGTTGCTTGAACCCGGGGTGGTGGTTTGGACCTTTCATTTACCTCTATTCTATCTTCATTTTTTTCTTTCTCTCTCATATGTTAAGTGCATTAGAGATAACAAGGTTGAAATAGTTTCTGCCAAGATAGCTTCTGCCAAAATAGCTGCTGCCATCAATAAAACTTTTAATTGATCATTTGGTATTATGTCACTTTAATGTAGCCAAAGGGTATCTTAAACTTTGGTTGCTTCTAAGTGAGGAAGGTGCTGAGCACTGTAAGCTGGAGGGGGACACAGCAATACGGTTACGTCTTAAATGCTCAGTCAGGTTTCAGGAGAGGATTAGCTGTGTTTGTTGTGTCAACCAACATGCTATGGCCATATCACTAGCCTCTGGCTTTTTTTTCTTTTTTCTTTTTTTTTTTTTTTTGACCTTTAGTACATCACAAACACTGCTAATGATTTTCCAGTGGTGACACCTTGTTTGTTCTCCCTGGAGGGGCAAACCAAAGTGATAGTCAGGTCCAGAAAACTTCAGGATGAGCTCAGGAATACATGTTCAAGAATTGAGCGGACTGGAAAATGGAATATAAATATGAAGTGTTTTTTAAGACTCTTCATCTGGCCATCAACTGAGAACTAAAGCCCTTACAAAGCTGGAAGATGACGGAAAAGAAATTTTAGAAAAGAAACAGGGATATTTTGCTTCCTAGATGCTTTGTCAAATTCATTTTTGCCAGCAAGATGACAGGGCAATAGCCTTTGTGGCAGGAGCTGGGAAACAGGACATTTTGCACGTATGATAGCATATTATTTTCTGGTAAATTCCTATTTTTCCAAGATGCTTCTCATCTCAGGCTCTTTTATTAGGGTTCAGACAATTATTTCTCATTTACAAATTTATTACCCTCGGGAGTATTTTTCTGTGCATTTCACTTCTTATTTTCCAACCAATAGTTCAGGTTTGATGGGCAAGGCAAAGTGGAAAACAGAACCTTTCTGAGTGCTAGATATCTCTTAGCCAGCAGCCCTTGACACTCCCCTCATTGGGCCCAGAAGGGGCTGGGGCTCGCTGGGTCAGGAGAAGGCCTGGTAGCCAGGGCCTGTCCCACAGCCTGAACCAGGGAGCAGAATAAGTATGGGGCAAGAGAGGCAGCCCCAGCCCTGGGCACTGGGCACCACCATGGACCCTGGGACAGGCTGAGGACAGGGACAGGCCCAGGCCCAGGCCTCTGGTTGGGGTCTGGGCTCAGACTGTAGGCCATGGCCAGGCACAGGCAGATTCCACAGTCCATGACTGGGCCCTGGCTGCAGCCTTCCCACAGCCCCGCTGGGAGCCTCTGCCCACCTCCCGAAGACCAGGGCTGCTGTTGGCTGTGACTTTGCCCTGTGTGCCTGGGGCCCTGGCAGCCAAAGCCATGGGCTGATGCCCTCAGGACTGACACAGACCCTTCCTTGTTGTCCTGTCTCTCACTCAGATCCATGTGAGGTCTAAGGCTTGAAACCTGAAGAGGTCTGGGGGAAGTCCCTGGCCTTGCTGTCCCTGGGACTTAACACTTCAGTCAAGATAGTAACCACTATTCTGTTCTCTTGTTTTTCCTTTCTTTTCCCCCATGCATTAATAACACATAGTTACAGAGCAGGACTTTATATCAGTAGACAAACAGTCCTGAGCCTCCTGAAAAACAATCCAGGCCCTGTGTGCACAGGGGTTGTTGCAACATTTCCAGACTATAATTGTAAAAACCAAACAGCAGAAAGCTTCCTAGACTGTTTGAGGAGTCTCAGTCTCTGGAGATATTCAGAACTGGACTGGGCAATGTTCTAAGCAACCTGCTCTAACTGACCTTAGAGCAAAGGGGTTGGGCTGTATCTCCAGTGGCCCCCTAAAAGGTGCACATATAATTTTATTTCACAAAGAACGTGGCTCTCCAACCTCCTCATGTCTTTATGAAAGCAGGCAGCTGAGGAAAAAAAAAATGGTAGTTGAAGAATGGTGTCTACGTAGCACAAACTAAAGTAAACTCAAAGAAAAAAAAATCGTCTCTCATTTGTAACCCCACAGTTCCAGAGAATGGTACAGTTAAGCTAAAATTTCTGGAAATGTTTTCAAGGAAAGTGGAAAACTCATCTAGAGTGCTATCTCATGATACTCTATTTGAAGTAGCATTATTCTAAATGGTATCTGCAGTTGTGTTTGAAAATTGCTTTTAGGCTATAAGAATTTCTTGAAAGTACAGAAATTAGAGATATCTTTTGC
Source organism: Gallus gallus (assembly GCF_016699485.2). Lineage (NCBI taxonomy): Eukaryota > Metazoa > Chordata > Aves > Galliformes > Phasianidae > Gallus > Gallus gallus. The sequence continues at coordinate 15,810,228 of NC_052533.1, read as the reverse complement.
CTATGAAGCATGGATTAATTAATTCAGTCTTAGAAGAAATATTCTTGGAGTTGGGAAACTAGAGAGCTTGTTGATATCTTTTTCACCCTTTCTCACAAGAATCTACATTTAGGAAATTTCTGTGTTCAACTGAGTTTTCTTTTTTATTTTTAGGAAGGTTGAAGCTTTTGGAAGAATTTCAACTGACTAGCTGGTAAGCTGTTTTTATTGTGCATCCAAATGATGGACAGAATTTCAGCTTGTTAATACAAGCTACCAGAAAGACAAGATCAGTTGCCAGATTTTATTAATTTAGCTCCAGGATATTACTTTTCAAGCTGACATAGACAAAGATTCCTGTTTCTACCGTGACTTCAGAATCATGAGATTTTCCATGATGGCTGTTCTAAATTATACTTTTAAAAATGTGGAGAGCGGTTAGTACTCTGGAATGTGGGCATAATGAAGAACCTCATCAACTTTTGTATTTCTATTTCCTTATATAAGAACCATGGAATTTCCTTTTCCTTCATACGTAAAGGTTACTTTATTACTTCCATGAGAAATACGAAATGTGTCTCTTTAATCAGTATCTTATCAATAAGGAAAATGTTATCTTTGTATGCTCCTTTTTGGTTACATTTATTAACTTCCCTGTAAGATGCCCGTTCAAGTCATGAATGAAATTCAGGAACTGTAACTGCATGTTACTGATGCAAAGAAACTGCAGCAGCTCTATTCATTACATCAACAAATGCCTGCTTTAGCTTTTCGGAGTATTTCTTTTTTGTTTTGGGAAAAAATAACTTCTTGTTTTGAATATTTGGTGATTCTACGGTATTTAAATATCTCAGAATTTGGCTCTGAGCACAAGCTATGATTCAGCAGAGCTTGAATACAAAACAAAGTCACTGAACGGGGGTAATTTGACTATTTATTGAGTTCTTCATATGAGGGATGACTTTTCATACCTGTATTCGTTTCATTTACAGAAAGATAATTTTATACATTCCCAAGATGTGAAGATTAGGTTTGATCACACGATTGATGTAATCATTGTTATTCCGTGACATTTTTCCTGTGCCAACAGGATCTTAGCAAAGTTATCTCTTTCTTCTTCAGTCAGTCTGGGCTCTCCTGGCATTTATCCCAGCAGAGGCTCCCAGCAGGGCTGCAGACAGCCACAGCCAGGGCTTGGTCACGGACTGTAGAAACTGTCTGTGCCTGGCCATGGCCCTTCTCTGGGTGTGGACCCCACTTGCAGGCATCAACCCAGCCTGGCCTTGGCCTGTCCCACTTTGTATGGCGGATCCTGACTATGAATTGTGATTATTTGCATTTAGACCTCTTTCCAGAATTGACAGCAGCTTTCCTGTACATAGGTAAAAGGCAAAGAAGTGTTTAAAAATGAAGACCTCTAGTAGATCTGCTTTTCTTTCAGGGAACTTGCAGCTGAGTTTCCTGTGAAAAGCGCTGTCTAAACAGAAAAATGTGGAGCAATGGCAGGGGAAGTGGTTTCCACAATAATCACTATTTATAGGCTTGGAAAAGTAGTAAACGTTTCAAAGGGAACTTTCAGGGAAATTTCACGTTTCAGAAATGTGAGATTTGATGTTTTAGATAAAAATAACACTTGTTACGTCCAGCCTAAAAGAAAAATCATCATGTAGTCTTTCATAGAACCTTCCCTTCTCCAAGCTAAACAATCGCAGTTCCCTCAACCTTTCTTCATAGGAGAGGTGCTCCAGACCTCTGATCATCCTAGTGGCCCTCCTCTGGACCCTTTCCAAGAGCACTGCATTTTTCTTGTGCTGGGGGCTCCAGGCCTGGACGCAGTACTCCAGATGGGGCCTCACAAGAGCTGAGTAGAGCGGGACAATCACCTCCCTCTCCCTGCTGCCCACCCCTTTTTTAATGCAGCCCAGAACACAGTTGGCCTTCCAGGTTGCAAGTGGACACTGCTGGCTCATGTCCAGCTTCTTGTCCACCAGGACCTGCAACTCCTTCGCCACAGGGCTGCTCTCAAGGGGTTCTTCTCCCAGTCTGTATAAACACCTGGGATTGCACCTTGAACTTGGCCTTATTGAAAGTCCTTAGGTTCACATGGACCCACTTCTCCAGTCTGTCTAGGTCCCCCTGGATGGCTTCCCTCCCTTTCACATGAAAAATCGTGTGCTCAAGTTCCACTTCAGCTTGAGTGGTCTTAGCTCCTGCCAATGCAACATAGCCATCAGTAGAAAAGTTTTGCTTTCAGCCACAAGGAAAGGAAAACAGTGGCCTACTGAGAGTGGGAAATCCTCTTGTCCAGCTCCTAACCTTACCCTGTGAAGTACTGCAGATTTCTTACAATTTGATGTTCACAGAAAATGTGTGATTAGGCTTGGGGACGAGGATGAGAATTCAAATTCTAGCAGGGAAGAGTGGAGATTACTTTCTGCTTAAAACTCCTGTGAGCTGAGTGTTGGTGGAGCCTTTGTCAAACACAGGAATTCCTATAGCCGTAACAAGCAATCAGTGCATGCCACTTGTCTGCCTTGGACTCCAATTCATATTGCAATACTGGCATGTGCAGTGCGGTAGCACTCAGAGGTGACGTGACTTAATTCACGCCACAGTAGCCCACTGTTAATCTCCACTCTCCATTACATTTTCACACGCTCCATACGGAACTATTAAAGGGTGAGCTGATCTCACTTTGGCCATCCATACAGCCTACGGGTGGGAATCAGGGAGTCTTGGTTGGTGCAATATTGCCGCCAGAGAGTGAGGACTTGCCAAGATTCAGGATGGGTTTGGCCACTGGTGTCTGTGGGTACATTCTTTGCCTCGTTGTTGCACTTGAAGGGATTCTGGGTGGGAGTTGGAGAGGGAGCTGATCAGTCTTGGACTCTGGCGGGCACACTGAGTGAACAAACATCCTTACTAATAAAAAAGAGGTCTCTTGTCTCCTAGCTTGCTTGTGGATTTATGCACAAGCATTCATCCCTTGTTTCTTAAGAACTGTGATGGCGGGGGACAGTCGCTGACTTGCAGTGCTGTAGCCAAAGCCAGCACATGCAGAAATGTAATTCTGGCAAATATACGTATATGTCTGTTTTATTTTGGTGACGTTCATTCACTCATACCTTTCTGTTCATTTCTGCTTCGTATGTACATTGACACTTATGTGCATTAGCTCTTCTGGAGGCAAGTGCTTTCACAAAGATCCTGGTCTTTTTAATACCCTTCTCCAAGACAACCTGAAGTGAAATGCCATTTCAGGTAAAATTTTCAACTTGCAAAAGGAACGTGGAGCTCTCCCCTTTCTTGTTCCCCAGTTACCATCAATTATCTGTCCTCTCTGTAAAGAGTGGTTTTGTTTTTTGTGATTCAAAAGATTCTGCCACCAAAGCCAGCCATCTCCTTCCTAGGCAGGGCTGTGCACGCTGCTCTGTGAGCCTTCTTGGGCTATGGCTGAGGGAGATCTGGGCTGAATTTGCTGCATTCTTTCTCCTTGCTTCCTACCGGATGCCGATGTGCCAGTGCTGCTCAGTGGGCTCCGCTGTGGAAGAGTGGTGGCTCTGGCACTGTGTTTTGAGGGTGGAGTTGAATGCAGTTCTCCTGCCCTCTGGGCAAGTGGTCAGACTGCAGGTGCTGTGGCATGGGCAGCAAGTCGGCCACCTGAACGGCCGTGTGTTTTTGTTTGGGTTGCTTTCTGAGAGCAGCTCTGGCTGCTCTATGTGGGCCTGAAGCTGACCGTGAGTATATGCTAGGTGCATTCTGACACCATCCAGAGCTGAAGCCGTATTAGATACAAATTGATTGTATTTCTGGATCTTGGGAGATGTTGCTGAGAGGCAGGCAAATGCTGCACAAATCTGAGGGGCGCTGGCATGGCAGCTGTAAGCCTGCTTTGCTTGCCATCATTTCCTTAGTATCGGGAAACACAAAGAAATGCGGTACGGTGGATATTTGCCCATGTGGTAACATGCCCTAACCCTAACCCATGCCCTAACTGTCCTTCATTGGAACTTCTCTTTGGAATGCAGAAATGTCCAACGGCCATTTCACAGCAATGGCACTGGGAGTTCCCTATATACACAGGGTGAAATCACATTGTTTAATTTATTACATCTCTTCCTCCTTTCACTCTCTGAACAATTGTCCTCTGATATCAGACTTTCACACTTCCTGGAGAAAAAGGATGTCTGCTCTATACAGAGTAATCACTGACATTGTGAATCTTTGCTCTTGTGCCAGCAGGGTGTTAGAGAAGCAGTATCCTTCCCGTCATGTCTGCCCGGGCTCGGCTGGCATTTGTCTTTTTGGTAGTGGGTGCCCTTGCCTATTGGAGTGGTGACACATAAAAACACACCAAGTCCACTTGCTTTTATCTATCTGTGTCTCTACATTTTTTATCTACACATGGATACAAACTTTTTTGAGGAGGCAGAATGTCTATCCCGAGGATAGGAAGGTATGATTGCAGCAGGCGATCTTCTCCGATTCCCTGTTGCCCCTCAGCCTGCTCAGCTCCTCACGAAGCTCTGTCACGAGGCTGAGCAGTCCTTCTACCCACAGGTGCATTCACTGCTGCCATTAGACCCTGGCAGAAAACTTGGGCAAACCTTGAGATCTGTATGGCTGCATGTTCCCCTGGGAGATCTGTTTTGGTAGCTGTGTTGGTTCCTGTTTGCTGGAGAGACAACAGGGAATGCAGAGGACGCAGCTTTCTGCCAAGTGGATGCCATGACTGGAGCTCCTCGTGCATGGGTGGCAGCGGCCATTGGAAGCAGCAGAGTGACGGAGCCCTCCATGCCAGGAGCCCTGCCGAGGCCTGACTGCCTGTTTTGCTCCCTGAGTCTGCCTTTTAGGATCCTCCCCCCCTACCCCGGGTATGCCACGACCCCATGTGGAACACCCCTGCACTGAGCTGATCATCTTCAGGTCTCCCAGCTGGCCCTCCTAGTGGAATGGCCCTCCTTTGAATAGGTGAGAAAAGCGGAAAAAAAAAATTGAGAAGTAGAGTACAAGATCTCAGGGATTGGGTAGGGACATTTTAATTAGAAATAAATAAAATAAAAGGAATAAAAGAATCAGAATAAGAAAATAAAAAGAAAAATAGAAGCAACAAAAGGAAGAAACAAAACTAGTAGTGCATAATACAATTGCTAGTCACCAGCTGAACAATGCCTTGCCAGTCCTTGAGCATCTCCAGCCCCTTGACCAACTCTCCCTATGTGATTGCTCAGCTCTACCACGTAGCATGGGACATCACTTTGACCATCCTGTGTTGGCTTGCTGGTTGTGTCCTCTCTCAGCTTTTTGTGCTCCCCTGGCTCCTTGCTGGCAGGGCAGCACAAGAAGCTGAAAAGTTGTAGGCTCTGTGTAAGTATGGCTCAAAGTCATCTAAAACTCTGTTCTGTTACCAACAGTCTTCTCATCCTAACTCCACAAAAGAGTACCATACCAGCTACTAGGACAAAAATCAACTCTATCACAGACAAAACAAGGACAGTCGTGCTTACAAGGAATTCAGAACTAGGGCAGACAAGCCTACAGGTGATCTAGCAAGTCATCAGTAGTGTTGTTCACCTGCTCGACTTTGCCGTTAAGAATTATAACCAGTTGCTGGAAGTGTATGTTCAACTACAAAAGTACAGGGTAGATCTTATGTAGCCTACTTTGGTAGGAGCCTGTAATACATAATCCATTTTAGGAATTCCTCTGTTGACCAGAAGCTCTGTATATCTCTTAGTCTGCCCGCACCTTAGTCCCAGAGGTATGTCTACAGGGGAGTGCTTATCTGTATAGCTAGTTGTATCTTCACTGTCTGCTTTTTTATCTGAAAATGTGAGTGTATGCTCACAGTGCTCACCTGGGATCTTGCAAGTGGATTATTTAATTCTTTTGAATCTAGTTATCTCTGTATCAGCTAGCATTAGTCATCTTCACATCATCATCTGGTATATGTTTGCGATCTGTGTGTGCATTCCTTGTGCGCAAATGTATGTGAAGTTTCTTCAAAGTGAGCAATGTTATTTTATTGTCTGCAAGGCTGGAAAAGCAAGCTGCCCTTTTGGCCAGATAGAAACTCCCGTTAGTAAAGCACGGGCATATTTAAAAAGAATTACTGTTGTCTTACCGCGTGCCTAAAACACTTCTGAAGTGTCCAAAGTCAACAGTATTTGTGAGAGCTTGTTTGCTGCCTGCAATCCTACAACAGCCTGCCAGTCTGCGAAGGCTGGTAGGTGCTCCTGAGCTGAGAGTAGTTAAGGTCTTCAGGGGCAGTAAGAACGGTTTTTCCCCTCACCTCTCCCAAAAACAGCGTTGAGCTGTTAATTGAGACTTTAGGCTGGAATTTGTTAGCTGTCAAATAGAGAGCTTCTGCTGTTTTTTCATTGTGATTATTTTGGTTACAGGCTAGATTTAAATTTACACAATTTATTTTTGCATTTAAAATCTAAATTAGTCAGTAAATTAATATTAGGAGAAAGTATGAATTACCTGCTATTGAATATTAAGGAGAATGCTTGTTTTTATTTATTGCGAAGGCTAGGCATGCATTTTCCCACTTATTCAAGTCATTTTATTATTATTTTTTAATGAAGATTACTCATTTATGCAAATCTATCTATCTTCTCTGTTTTGTAAATCCAGCAGTTTAAATACCTTGTTGTATGCCTTAATAGTATTTGCTGTTTCTCAATAGTGGAATTGCCAGGGTTGCAGTTTAATACAGCTAAATGAGTCAGATAGGGAAGTCTGAGTGTTTGGCAGGATGTGGTATTTCTTTCTGAGAAGCTATGGTTCTGAGAAGAAACTGATAGTGTTCAAGATTACAAGACTTTACATTTAGTGTAGACGAGAGAAAACCAAACCTTAATGACTTCCTGGACACTTAAATAAGAATGTTTATTAAGTGTGGGAATGTTATACTACTACCAAATTTAGTGGTGAAAGTGGATTTATTTATCTAACTTAAGCCATCTAAAGTTGATCTGAATTTCACTCTGCAGTTTTTTATCTGACTGAAGGAAGGAAGCTAGGTGGCTAGCACAGATTACATGCCTAGCATTCATGTACCTCAAGTTTGACTAGATGAATCTTACTCATGAATCAGCAGTGTCTCTTGCTGCAGAGAAGGCCTACGGAGTCCTATGCTGCATTAGGAGAAGTGTTGCCAGTGGACTGAGGGACTTGAGGTGTCTGTGCTTGAGCAGGGGAGTTGGACAATCTGACCTCTAGAAATCCCTTTGATATAGGTTCGTTTGTTTAGCAATAGGGTTTAGTACATTAGTTTAAGAACCAATATATAATACTTTAGCAAAAGGAATCCATAAGTGATAGTTCTAAAACTTTCCGTTTCAGTTTTAGTGGATGAGTAGTCTTGTTTTCCTCAGTAATTTTGCACTGGGGACATAACAATACTTTTATCTTTTGCCTCAAAAGGTACAAGGACATTTTCCTTGGGTTCCACGTATATTTTTTTGAAAAAAGTTGCTCACTATGGCCTAGTAAGGAACAGAAGTTTTCCAAAATGAGGAATAGTGAGTTGAAGGTTTCAGTGATGATGCTGATGGTGGAAAATGGAGAAGAAGTAGGTGGCCACTCAACCACCCTAGGTACCAGTGAGCGTGCCCAAAGGGACATTAGCATATGTTAATGAATCCTTGAAAAAGAATGAATGCCTGTATACTACATATGTATGTCTTAACTGTTTAAATGTCAAACCTGAACTCTAAAAGAGTGTGCGTGCTTGTCAAGTTGCCTGGTAGGTATCGTGAGGAATAAAGGAATGCCACTTTTTAACACCACAACTGGGGTCAGAGAGTTTTCTTCCTGTATTTTGTCTGACACCTTCAATTCCGTGACTATGTGATCTTAATGAGAATGTCTTGCTCTTTTTTCATTGCACGTTCCTATTTACTTTTTAATAGGAAATCAATACAAAATGATATAAAAAGATGTAAGGTTCTGCAGCCACGTGTTTGAATGTGCAGGAGTTGGAAATGCTCTTCATGGTTCCATGTGCTATATGTAAAACAAGTTAGCAATTGGACATAATTTCAGGAAACATTTTGGTTCCAGCAGTTTAAGTCTTTGTGAAAATAAATTATGATTTTTTTTTCCTACTGTTTTTTACATCTCCCCTTCCTCTCTTCTTTCCCTCCACACTCGTATTGTCCCCGAGGTGAACCCAGTCCCACACGAACTTTCACTCATGCAGATTTTTCTAGTGTAATCAGGTAAAGATGATTGAAAAAAGCAGGACTCAGCATATGAGTAGCTATATTCCCGTATACAAACCTTGGAAAAATGTAATCCTTCATTTAAAAACTTGCTGAGCAAACATGAATATATTTTATTTGTCCTTTTGGACAAATTATCAGACATAGATGTGGTTAAAAGCTTAGCTGCTTAGAGGTGGTTACTGTAATGGCTGATAGACAAAGCATCTGGAGTGCCTCCTGTATGACAGTCCTTTATAGCTGACATTTTGACCATTTGAAGTTTATATGAAATGTTTAACAAATTTGAAGACAGATTTCTTGTAAATTCGTTTTAAGGAGAATGCCTATGCCAATAGTAGTAGACTCATTCCTTTACTGCAACATGGGTTTACATACTTCACTCATATTTTTATGACTCACATTACTGAGAGGGATGGGTCATAATTGCTTTACTTTCAGTTTATAAATATATTCTTCCATAAATATATTCACCAGTGCTCATACAACAGACTGATACTTCCTATTAGTATCTGAGTAGTGCACAGACTGGTTTAATTTGCACTGAAATACATAGTTGTGCAGGATTTGTTTCAATACTCCTTCCAGTACTGAACCAATACCTCAACACATGACTCACCATTTCTTACTTTCAAAACTAACAGTGAAATTGTAATGGAGATTGCACAGTGCATTGCTGGTTCATCTGATAACCCACATTCTGCCCAGTTGGGGATGTTAGTGGTATCACCACTGACAAGATTGCTCTTTAGACGTGTGTAAAATACAGGGAGAATCAAGTTATCTTCAGAGTAGCCACCTTGTGAATCAGCCTGGTGATGATGCAGTAGGCAGAGCCTGTGGCGTAATCTACTTGAAAAAATGCCATAAATAATCTCAATAACACCAGAATTCAGAAAAGTGTTTTACAGCTATGAAAGTGAGAACATAATTTGGGCTTTTCAGAGCAGGTTTCAAAGCTGTTTAGTGGCAATATGCATTGTTTTCTTTTACTCAGGACAATGATTTCTTCTTTCTTTTTTTGGAGAGAGGTGTGTTCCACAGCCAGGGAAGGCACTAACATCAGGGAAGACACTGACATATGGACTCTCCTGGCTCCTCAAAGACTCACTTAGCAAGTAAGAGAAGAAAAGATGAGTTTGGGTAGTTGGGAGGAAATCAGCTGAGGAAGAGTTAAAAAGGCATCTAGCAGAGGCTGGTGGATGCAATGCCTTCAGAGTTCGATTGTGGATGTTAGATAAGAGTGGGAGCTAGATAAGACAGATTTTGCTTTTGTCCTGATGTAAAACTTGGTTGCTTTTACTACCCTCAAGGAGGGAGTTTTGAACTTTAGTCATGAGGAGAGCTGCTGACTAATGACAATGCGGTGACTCATTTGCTTTTTTTTTCCTAAAAGGCGTTCACATTGTCACCACGTTTTAGCATGCATTTGAATAAGAAACCTCCCAGAATGCTATATAAAGGACTTCCAAAGACTCAGCCTGTTAGTAACCCCTACTGGAATCACATAAGGTAAGAGTTACATATCTCATTGGGTAGTTTTGTAGCTGTCATATTTAATGTTAAAAGGGGAAATCCCTTCTTTTTCTATTAAATGCTATTTAGGTGCTAACTTAAAACCAATGCTCTCCAGTATCTTTGTGGTAAGAGTATCTGTGTTGGGCTTTGCAATTTTAGGTTGGCAGTGAAATTAAAATATGGATATAATATAAATACAATGTAGAAGCAATATGGAAATCAATAGAATGGTAGTAGAGAGGAAAAGAAAATTTAACTACAATTAAATAAACTATGGAATGGAATTAAATTGAAGTTGAAATTCAAAATATAAATTAATGAAGAAATTAATAGGAATAGAAACTAAAACCTGAGACTAGGATATAGAGAATGATCTCAGGGCACTAATATGTTTAGATGTCCTTGTGATCATAATTACTAATGACTACTTGGAAGGGATCTCCAGTCTTAAAAATGCTGGTCATTTGGAAATAAATAAAAGATTTTTTTTGGATGCCATTTAAAAATTATTATGATTGTTAAAATAGAATTTAATTCTAGAAAACCAGATCTTGGTCTGCTTATATTTACTTGTTTGCCCTCTAGCTTTGCCTCGTAATAGCACGGTGAAATAATGTTCTCACACTGTGAATCAGTACAGTGGTTTTAATTTCACATTCCAAAGATAACTTCCTAGAAACCATAGATGTGGTCTGTAGGGCTGTGAATCAGCTTCGTTTCCCCTTCACTGCAGTGAATAACTCTGAAGGACTCTTTGGGAACTACTCTGCTATCACTGAGATGATTATCTTATCACTGCCAAGCATATAAAAAAAAAAATCCCTTTCTCTGTGAATCTTCTCAGCCTTGCAGGCTGAAGGAAGCCCAGTAAGGGCTCTGAGGCAGGCATTCTTTGAATTGAACTCATTTTTGTCTCCCAGTTTAAATTCCCAGAATTAAACAAACAAACAAACAAAATCTTTGAAATTTATAGTGAGAAGTTTCATTTGATATATGATATATATTAAACATTATGTTAGTTGAAAAATGTCATGGTTATGTTTGAAATTTCTCCTCAACAAAAGTTTTCTCTATGAAGCTGCAGATGAGATGCAAGGCAAGTGATTCCAGGGGCTGTGGTGGTGCTATTTGGAGATTGCTCACTGTCAGGAATACAGAGATCTCCTAGCTGCTGTTGGTGGCTTTGAGCATAGTGTGTGGGAGTTCTCTTATAGAACCTTCCCAGTGGAAGGCAATTTAGAGAAAAGCTAGGCAGCCATGGGATCCAGCAAAGCAATGCCCCAAATAAGACTTTCTTTCCGCGTCCTTTTTCAGAGTGTGGATGAAGCAGCTTTTGTTCCTTCCCTTGTTTGATTGTCCATTGGCTGTTCAGCGGGTCTGATTTTAACTGCTAATATGTAGAGCCAGTTTGGGAACTGTGTTTTATGAACAGGCTGGAGACGATGGAACTGAAAGCATGCCTTGGCCAGTGCTTATTTCCCTGCTGGACCCAAAGTGTGAAGCAGAACTGATCTAAGCATAAGCTGAAGAGCAGATTAGGTGGCGATGGAAGTATCAGAGGCGAAACAGTAGGTCATTCAAAATAAGCCAGCCTTTGAGCAAATGCGTACTTATGCAATGATCATCTTTTAAAGTTATATTTATCTTACGGTTAATGTAAAGTTATTTGATCTGAGTGTTGTTTCTAACTGCATTGCGTTGCCCAGGTGATGAAGATGGAGACAGGGGATGAAATTGCTATTGTGGGAATAGCATGCAACTTTCCTGGAGGTAAGTTCTGAGTAAATACAAAGCAGGATGCTGACTGAGTGTTGGAAAGCACAGTCACTCATTACTACTGAGGTGGAGTAAAACAACTTGTTTCCCTCTTACTTTTGCAGAGTTCATGGCTTTGCTACTTGACCTTTTAAGGAGATCTTTTTAAACGATCTCATTATGGTGAAAATGAGTTAGTTTGAATTTGTCCACTGAGAGGGAGAGCGGCAGTGTTTGCTGTGGGCAGGGCTTTGAGCTGCAGTGCATGAAAGTTGTGCAGACAAACCAAACATGTTAGGGATGATTTGAGGTTATTGCAAGTGCACTGGCCAGATGATCATGCACAGGTGTAGGACTATGGATCCGTAGGGACATTTATATTCTTTGGTTGGATGGGTGGTGTCCTTTGGATAGCTGGATGGTGGACTGAGCGTGGGTGTTTAGCCTTAGTTGAGATTGCTGTCCTCCAATAACCGTTCCTGACAGTTCCAATCCCCGACGTCCCACATCAGCTAGAGCTGAGCTGGTCAGTACTTGGTCATGCCACAGGTTAGCACTGTTTCCAGAGTGAGCGTGCATGAGGACATATGAATGCTGGGGAAAGCTGAAGCTGGGAGGAGATGAAATACGTGTTGGAACATTGATGCCATGTTATCTGGCTATTTGCCATGTTATTTTCCTTAAACATTCTTCAGAGCTTTCAAGGAATTAATTTGGTGGGGTGACATGCTTTTAAGCATGTAGCAATAAGAGGAACCATTCCTTTCCATATTCCTGTCACCAAAACACGATTGTTTGTTTATGTGTAGCAATTACATTTCAGCTACCTCGATTTAGATGTAGGAGTCCCAGGTAACAGAATGTGTTTTTCAGAATAAGCATGATGAAAAGGAGTACCTAATTTAATCTTCTTTGCAATATTTGTACAATAGGTGAAGGAATTGACAATTTCTGGAGAGTGCTGGAGGAAGGCAAAAACTGCACCGTAGAAATTCCCCCAGAGAGATTTAATACCGAAGACTGGTATGATCCAGACAGCAACAAGCCAGGGAAGATGTATACAACACGAGCTGCTCTTCTCAATGAGTGAGTGTGTTACTGTGCTGTGCCACAGATTTATTCTTTATCTAGTCTGATGCATCTAGCCTTTCAGAGAGAGCAAGCCACAGGAAGATGTTATAACTTGGATGTAGGAACAGGTTTTCTTTCATCTCCCACAATGAACTTGCAGTTTTCAAGTTGCAGGAATTCCTGTAATATGACAGTTATGAGCACATTGCTTTGCAGGCCGTGATATTTGTATGCATAATGCAGCTTGTGTGTCCACACTTGTCATGTCTTGTGACACCACCAGTCATGCAATGGATGTGTGTGCACTTTGGGTATGGACGCATACACATGCATTAGGTATGAAGCTGTGTATACCAGATGTGAGGTGGGCTACAGCCTGCCAAAGGACTTGTAAATCCCTCTTACAGCCTGTTGAAGAAGGTGGCGGAGTATGGACTTCAAGTACGATCTGCCTGATGAGTCTTGCCCAGTTTCAGTTTGAAGGTTGACCAGATCTGCTGGACCTCAGGCCATAATCCTGCGCTTGCAGGGGCAAGTAGCTCTAATTACAATGAAGCTGTGACAGTTTTAATACAAAGTAAGAAATTCTGCATTTGCTAGATGGTCAAGAAGGGGATCTTACACTTGATTTTCTTGTGACGGTGTACTGTTCCTATGAACAGTATCATAAGAATCCAGAACTGGTTCATAATCAATTCTGCTTTTCCCTGGGCTTGTACTGTCATGTAATAGAAAAAAATAAAAATAAATATTTTTTCTCCCTTTTGACTCGAGTCAGTCCTTCATCATGCTAGGGAATTATGTGTATATAAATATTGGATAATAATCTCTCTAGATTTAAATGAATATTTTATTTATATTGTGCTCTTTTTTGTTCTGTTTATTTTAGATTTAACACATTTGACAACCACCTGTTTGGAATTAATAGTGTGGAAGTTGAAAGCATGGATCCACAGCAGAAATTACTTTTAGAATGCACATACAAAGTGCTAGAGGACGCAGGAGTCCCTGTAGAAGCCATCAGTGGCACCAAAACAGGTGTTTTTGTTGGTAAGACATAATTTCATGGTGAAGAATGTCCATTTTACCCTCATAAAAATGGAGTACTCCTTTGTAAACTTTATGTGTATCTCTGGCATAGGTGACCTTAAGTCTACTGTATTATGACAGTACTGGAAAAATTTGGTGAAGACAGACTTTTAGGTCACTCTAGAAGTTCATTATATAATTAACACATCTACTTTAAATGTTCCCATTAATATCTTGCTGCACTGGTATTGACAGAAAACAGGTTGACAGAAACCTTGCCAAGCCCTTTCCTAGACTGATACTCTCAAGCCAGTCTGACACCTTGGTATTTAGCAGTATACCAGTGGTTATGGTGTTTTTGAGGTTAAGATCATTTGAAAATGCCAGACATCATCACGTAGTTAGTAGTATGCTACAGTGGTGCACTTGTCCAACTGCTGATTGTCCCAAGGAGGTAATCCGTTTTTGGTTGGTATTGTGTGTATCTATTTCTAGAGTTGTCCAGGATAGTTAGACTGATAAAAGGATAGGGACAAGCTATTTATGTTGCTCTTTGGTCTGGAATATGCTCCTATTACACTGAGGGAATTATTCCTTGCTCTCTATATAGATATATTCCATTTTCCACACATGCCTTTTGGGATCCCATATAATGCAAGCATGTGTGTTCCCAGGGAGGGGGTTCAAATGCTCCCCCCCACACAGGTCCTGTTCTTTTCTACTTTTCTCTTAACTTATTGGATCACAGTGAGCAAACCAAAGATACATAAAAAACACTTGATGTAGCTTTCACTATGATATTTATCTTGGAGCATCTGAGGAACTGAAGGCAATGTTCTCTAAGTTTCTGTTCCAGCTGTCCTCATTCTAACCTGTATCTATTGTCATAGATAAGCCAAACCAACTATTCTTAAACTGAGATTCAGGGATCTAAACAGGCTATGTATACCTCAATTGTGTCATACAGTGAGCTAAGCCAGCAGGACAAGCCTGAGATTTACTCCTTTGACTTGAGTAGAAAAAGCTTCACCATAGAAGTTTGGTTGCTAAGCAGGTTAATGGTGAAAAAGAAAAACCAAAATGCAATGCCACCTAATAGTCCACCCTTCAAACCCATATATCCCCAATTACGATGTAAGGATGTGGTGTCAAGTTCAAGGTTGCACATCCCTTTGGTCTGCTCAGGGTAATGTGACATGTATTTGCATTGTTACAGGACTTATGAATCGAGACTTTGAAATCGTAAGAAGCAAAGCAGTAAGTGAAATAAATCATTATGCTGGTACAGGATCAGCAATGAGCATAGCTGCTAACAGGGTCTCCTTCACATTTAATCTGACTGGACCATCGCTGACAGTTGACACTGCTTGTTCATCATTTCTTTTTGCTCTGCACTGTGCCTTGCGAGCAATTAAATCAGGTAATGGGATTGAAGAGATGGTAGGCAGATAAATTAGGACTGATGCTGTATGAAATTGCTGAGATATTAATATTTCATGTTTTTATTCTTCCTGAGATGTGATTAATACCTTCATGTTCACCAGTAGCTGCCTTAATGGATTCCAGTGCCTCAGAAATATGCACTGTACCTGCAGAAGCAGTCATCCCTTTGCTGTGAGGAATCCTGTTACTTTCTCTAACATATCCTGATGTAATTTTAGATAACTGTATTGGGTACTTTTTCAGCAACCAATCACAATGGCAGATTCCAATCTTAACAATTAAAATAGCACAACTAACTTTTAGTATCAGTAAACTCTTTCTGTAGTATCTGTCTTTTCAATCAACTATGTTATAGTTAATGTCTTTCTTCCTGTGACCTTCAACATCTCAACCGGAATATGTTTCTGTTATACTGCAGGAGACTGTGAGGCAGCTATTTGCGGTGGTGTGAACAGCATAATAGATCCCCGCAACTTTGTGTCTCTCAGTAAAGCAAAAATGATCTCTCCAGATGGAATAAGTAAACCCTTTTCCAAAAAGGCAGATGGCTATGGAAGGGGAGAAGGCTGTGGTGTTGTATTCCTCAAACCACTGGAAAAGGTAAGATTGTTTGTGAAGAAGCCTGAAATAAGCCTGGCTTCTTACTTGAATTTTGTATTTCCAATTCCCATAATTACTGTAGCAAAAAGCTTTTCTAATTCAAGCTTACTGTTAGCATTAAGAAAACATTTATGCTCCTCTCCTGCACTGAGAATGATATCACAAATTTAAGGTTACTGATACCGTCTGTCTGGTTTGGGTTCCTGATCTTGCAGATAGATAAAGCATGAGATGATTAAAGATGATTTTCTCTTTCTGTGAAACAGGCAATGGAAGACCACAGCAAAATCTGGGGTGTTATAAACATCAGTGCAGTCAATCAGAATGGTAGGTCTATAACACCAATCACAAGGCCGTCCCAAATAGAGCAGGAGAAGTTACTGCGCAGTATTTATGAAGGTCACGTAGATCCCTCAGTTGTGCAGTACATTGAAGCCCACGGGACGGGAACTGCCGCTGGAGACCCCACGGAAGCTGAAAGCCTTGGTAACGTTGTTTGTAAAAACAGACCTTCACGAGTTCCCCCTCTGAAAATTGGTTCGGTGAAAGGAAATATTGGCCACACTGAATCAGCTGCTGGAGCAGCAGGTTTGATCAAAGTGCTTCTGATGATGCATCATGGGAAGATTGTTCCGTCCTTGCACTACTCAAAGGAGATGAGCAGCATCGATACAGAGAAGTTAAAGCTTGCCATTCCCACCGCGGTTGAGCCCTGGGAAGATTCCAGTGAGTACGGCAGAGTAGCTGGCATCAACTGCTTTGGATTTGGAGGAACCAATGCCCATGTTGTAGTCAGGCAGGTTAAGCAGCCAGAGCCTCTTCCTGCCTTTAAGAGGCCGCTGGAATTAGTCCTGCTGTCCGCAGCGTCAGCTAAGTCCCTTCAGATGACAATGGCAGACACAGCTGAGCAGCTGAGCACAAGAAACTGCGTAACTCTCCCAAGCCTGGCCTATACATCTGCCTGCAGAAGAAGCCATGCCAACTACAGGTACCGAAAAGCATTTGTGGCAAACTCTCTCCAACACCTGCAGCAAGAGCTTATGTTGGCAGCAAGCACTGACTTTGCCATGTCAAAGGTGGAGCCTCAACTGGTGTTTGTGTTCTGTGGCAACGGCGTAACATTGAAGGAGTTCAGTGAGGCACTGCTGAGCTCAGAGCCAGTGTTCAGAGACAAGTGTAAGGAAATAGAAGCACTCTTCCAGAAGCATGCTCCCATCAGCCTTCTGCCAGCAAGAGATCGCAGCTCGAAGGAGCTGCTGAATCTGGAACTCTCCCAGCCCATGCTTTTTACCCTGCAGGTTGCCTTAGCTTCTCTTCTGAAGTACTGGGGCATTAAGCCGGTCGCTGCAGTTGGCCATTCGGTGGGGGAAGTTGCCGCAGCACATTTTGCAGGGTACCTTTCCCTGGCAGATGCAGTCAAAGTGATATATCACCGGAGCAGGCTGCAGGCAAAGACTGCCAGGGGCAGAATGCTGGTGGTTGGAAACATACCCACTCAAGAGATTGCTGAACGTTTGCATTCCTACTCGGGAAGGGTGTGCATTGCAGCTTTCAACAGCCCAGTTTCCTGCACCTTGTCTGGAAATCCAGATGATGTGGACTTGGTCCAGAAAGATTTAGCAGCAGCTTTCAGCCACAGAAACATCTTTCTTCATGTTTTAAATGTCCCAGCTGCCTACCACAGCCCTAGCATGGATGTGATACTTGGGGAGTTGGAGCAGAGCATAGAGCCTTTAGAAGAACAGAAGGGTGACGTTGAAGTAATTTCAACACTGACCGGGGCAGCTGCTTCTGCAAAGGACTTCACTCGCGGCAAATTCTGGGCCCAGCATACTCGTGAGCCGGTTGCTTTCACTCAAGCCATAGAAACTGCAGCTAGAGACAGGGAAAATGTAGTGTTTGTGGAAATAAGTCCTCACAGAGCGTTGCAGCGAAATATAAAAGAGACCCTAGGAAACGTCACTAAGGTGCTCCCTTCTTTGCAGTCTGATGCAGAGTATCAGGCACTCTTTAGCTTGGTAGGAAATCTGTTTGAACTGGGCTACAATCCCAACTGGCAGCACTTTTATGATGGATATCAAAGCATTCCAGTGACCATTCCACGGTATCAATTTGATCGTAAAAGAGCTATGCCGTCTCTGGATACCCCTCAACAAGCAAACCAAAGTGATGTCAACTCTCGTCATCCTTTGATTTATGTAATCAACAATAGCAACACGGAGTTTGGCTGCCTGCTCTCCCAGGACACCACCTCCTACTTATATGAGCACAGGAACAACGGTGTGGCTTTAGTTCCTGGTGCTTTTTATGTGGAGCTTGGTCTGGCCTGCGTGATGAGCAGCTCAAGACCTAAAATGCCTCTGAGTGCTTGCCAGATGAGCATCATTTTTTCAGCACCGTGTGTTCTCACACAGAGTTCCCAAGTCTTGAATATCAAGCTGAGTCCACAAAAAGCAGCGACAGCCTTTGAGATACTCTCTTCCTCCAATGCAGTTTATGCTTCAGGCCAAGTTAGAAAGGTTCCTGAGGCTGCTGTGGAAGAAAGCACCATCTCCTTCCAAGAGGTCTATAAAAGATGCAAGTCAGTTGTTAGCACAGAGGAGGTCTATGAAGCACTGTCTAAGGTTGGCTTTCAGTTTGGCTCCATATTCAGGCAACTCAGGGATGTGCATTATTGCCAGGAACTAAAGGAAGCTATAACAAGCATCAAGGTGAACAAGGAGACCCTTGGAGAGATGTACAGCTACTGTATTCACCCAGTGCTGCTGGACTGTTTTATGCAGATGACTGCTGTTATGATCTCGAGCACGCAGCAGTCCAGAGCAGGCTTTCCTTCAGGGATAGGCAGCCTGGTGGTGTTGCGACCTTTGGAGGAAGAAATGATGATATATATGAGAACAAGCAAATCCATTGGGAATTGCTTTGAGGTCTGTGGATGCTTCATGGACAAACACGGGTCCGTTTTGGCTGAACTCAAGCGTGTTGCCATCACTTTCATGAAAGCAGCGTCTTCCAGAGACAATGAGTTCATGTTTGAAAACAGATGGTCAGAAGTTTCTCCATCAAAGATGATTGGTCATGTAGAAGCAGTGCCTAGAGTCCTAGTGTTTGCTGACAAATTTGGGATAGCTGAGCAGCTCAGAAAATATTTGCATCCTGATTCCAGATATGTTATGTATGAAGACTGGGAATCCCTCTTGGAAGACCACGCAGGGAATAAGATGAAAGCCGAGGTTGAGGATTACGATGAAGTTCTCTTCCTGTGGGGAATTCAAAAGGTGAACGAAGAGTTCCCAAGTAAAGTGGTAGACCAACTCTCAAAGTGTTGTGAAGCCTATCGCCAAGTTATCGTGGCGTTAAGAGAGAAAAGTTCTCACTGTTCAATCCGAGTGATCAGCTACAGAACAACAGAAAGAAACGTAGACCACGTTAACTGTGGGTTTGCATTGCATGGCATGACCAGAACTTGTGTTGTTGAAGTTCCAGAAATCACGTTTCAGATAATCGACCTCAGCTCTTCCAGCTCCCTGGACATCTCAGCATTATCCGATGTCCTTGTCAAATACAGAGGTAAGGATTATCCGGAAGTCTACATCAGCCAAGGAAGAATTTATGCATCTGAAATCAAACGCACTCCTTTTGTAGATGCAGATTACAGCCAGCACGTAAGGTCTCTCCGGAGTTCGGAAACATTCACTTTGTACACTGCTGATCCATACGCAGCAAAAGACTTGTCTGCTGAACTATCCACCAGCACGGCTACTCAGCTGGAAAACCAAAGTGTTGAGATTCAAGTGGATAAGATATGTATCCACTCTGAAGATTATTTTCCCATTAGTGTTTCTAGTCGTAACTTTGGTAATACACTCTACTGGAATTCCCAAGCAGCAGACAAACACAGACTTCTAGCTCTTGATGTCAGTGGCACAGTCACAGCAGTAGGCACGGCTGTGAAGAAAGTCAAAGTGGGCGATCACGTGGTTTCCTGTTATCCGACTGCTGCATCATCCAGAATTCAGGTCCCAGGAACAGTTTGTTTAAATGTAAAGAAATATCCATGCTTTCAAACTGTCCCTTGTGTGTCCTACTTCATCATTGCATGGGAGATCTTAAATCAGAGGTTACCCAAGGGGAAACATGGCAGAAGTTTGGGTATTATTTCTACAGAGCCATCATCAGTGTTATGCCGTGTTCTTTCCGCGGCAGCAGAAGAGGTGGGCTGGAAAACAGTACTTGCAAGGCCCGCTCCTGATATGTTGCAGTATATAAATGCATGCAATGCCCTTGTTGTTCTTCCTCCAGTAGGCAGGCTGTCTCAGGAGGATTTGGCCCATATGTACTGTCTGAAAGATGTGGTGATAGTATGTGGCCATCAACAGTTGGAATGTATTCAGAATGTCAGTGGACTTGATCATGAAAATATCAGCTTTCATATCCTCATCCTTAGCAGTATCTTCCAGAAGGCATCTCTAAAGGAGCTCCCAAAGGCTGTGTGTGTGTGGATCAGTTCTTTAGATATGAAACGGTTTAGACATCTACCAGGCACTGTATTTCAGCAAACTGAGACCTTTGAAAGGCTGCAGTCTGCGATGTGCTCGTTTACCTGCAAATCTGTCCCACTTGTTGTACTGAGAAAGCAGAAGGACGTCACCGTTGTTTCAGATATCCCATTGTATGAATCTGAGAAGAAGATATTTAAGCAGAATGCTGTTTATGTAGTAGCAGGGGGGCTCACTGGCCTTGGCTTTGAAACTGTGAAATTCATAGCAGCGAATGGAGGAGGGTGTATTGCAATACTCTCCAGGAAAATTCCAAGCGAGGAGAAACAAGAAGAGATGAAGGATTTGCAGCTGAAGCACGAAGGCAGCAAGATAGTGTTTGTGCAGTGTGACATTACTGTGACCAGTGATGTTGAGGAAGCTTTCCAGGTCATTGTAAAATTGTTTGAAGGGTGTCCAGTCAAAGGTGTCTTTCAAAGTGCTGTTGTTCTACACGATGGTCGTCTTGAAGTTCTGAAGTTTGCTGACTTTCAGAAGGTGCTGAGCCCCAAAGTGGCAGGGACCCTAAATCTTCATTGGGCTACAAGAGGCCAACAGCTTGACTACTTTGTGTGCTACTCCTCTGTTACTTCGTTTCTAGGAAACTCCACGCAGGCAAACTACGCAGCTGCAAACTCTTTCCTGGACGTCTTCTGCCTCTACAGGAGGAACTGTGGTCTTTCAGGCCAATCCATTAACTGGGGTGCTTTGAACCTCGGCATATTGCTCAATCAAAACCAGATTCAGAACATTCTGGAATCCAAGGGCATAGATATTCTGGAAGTGCATGAGATTCACGAGTATCTCAAGAAGAGCTTACTTTCAAATAATCCACAGCAAGCTGTCGTCAAATTAAATTTTAAAACTTTATTTAATTATGTTTTTAGCCGAATTCTTTCACTTAAAAATCGGTTTACATCACTCATGTCAGAAGAATTTGGAAGCAAGCTTGAAACCACTGAGAAATCTCAAGTGCAGGATACTGCTTCAGTCAAGTCTGAAGACTATATTACCTCGCTGATGGCTGACCTCACTGGACTGAACCCAGATGAACTGACCATGAATACACCACTATCATCGTTGGGCATAGACTCTATGTTAGCTATGACAATTCAGAACCGCGTCTTTCTAGAAAGAAAGGTGGACATTCCTCTTCTGAAACTACTTGATCCTCACACCACTCTGTCAAGTTTAGTAGTAGTTTTAGGAGAAACCACCAATGCAGATGGAATTGTAGAGAAAAAAATGTCTGCAGTTGCAACTGCAGAACATGATAGCTGGCTGTAGGAATCAGCTCTTTCAATAACCATGTAGCTTTCAAGATGAGTATGATGAATATGTCATGGCAAAGGCAAGTTAGAACACGCACATATGCTGAGTGTAATCTTCTGTGTTGTCCTAGAAAATCACACCGGTTTCTCCTGCCATTGCACTAACTTTGTTACTTTTGGATAGTGGTATGACATTATGCTTTCAGTCTTTTTTACCTTCATTTTCAATATTTAGAACTGTGGAAATGTAATCTATACTGAATTTCATTTGATGAGTTTGTATGTAAAAGACACATTATGTATTTTTTAACCGTAGTAAAAGTCCTGATTGAAAGGAACGAGTTAACAGTTTTAAATGGTGAATGTCTATGTAAAGCAACAGTATATTATCCCAATTGTTTGTCATTATTACTTTTTTAGTGTACAGTAATTTTCTGATTTTTATCAAAGTCCTATAAATTGGACATCTTTTGAATGACTTTTCTAGATGTTGTGAATTTCAGAGGTTTCTTTTCCAGCAATTTAAAATTTGTATTTTTCTTATACAAAAATGTTAAAAATTGTCTGTAAAGCAACAGTATTTTTCAGTTTTCTTTTATGAAAGAGCATATATATGAAAATAGTAACATTTTTTAAAAGAAAACTGAACATCAGTTTCAGGGAAAACAGATCAGTCTGCTGAAGCCATTTCTTCTCCAAGGTAAACTAGATCATTTTCCTAAGTTACTCATCCACTAGTTCCTTCTGCAACCTCAGGAATCCAACTGGATGCATCCCATCAGGTCCCATGAAATTGTGCTCATATTATCAAGCATTACATGATCCCGGCAACACATGCAAAAGTCAGAGGTTTATTCAGCCCAAAATGTCCTTTCACACAACAAAGATATGCTCTGACAAATTGCCTGGAGCAGAAGGCAAACCATGCAGCTCTGAGCACATTTTCCAAATAAAGGTTCTATCTCTTTCCCATTAATTTATGCCACTGCTGTGGGGAACATATCTGGCTAATTACATTCACAGGTATACTTGGATCAGGGGAGGCAGGCATCTTTGCAGATTGGCTGCATGTATCATTTCAGGATCTGAGTGGAAAAATTAATATTTTTCCACAGACTGCGCTAGGGACGTGATTATCTAATTACTGAGCAAGCATCCTGCTAATGGGATCCTTCCTCTGATAATGGGACTGAGAGTTTGGAGACTGAGAGCACAAAACCTTTAAAAATACACCCCAGGTGGTTAATGCTGACTGAGGTTAATTGCTGTGACCGAACAACATTGTCACTAAAAGCTTTCTGTGAAACATAGATACTGACTTGTTAAGAAGTAATTTATCTCATTACAGTCCCGATTATGAACGGAACACTGTTTTCCAGGCAGAAAGGGCATCTGCAGCTTTCTTCTAGCTCGTGTTTGACAGCAGCTGACAAAGAAAAAGAACACTGAAATTAATTGAGGGGTCTGAGCAAGATCTGCAAGGTCCTGTTTGCAAGCTGCAGCGATGATATTTGGTAGTACAGAAGAGTACGCAGGACTCTGTCACCGCTCCTAGAGTAATGCAGGCTGTTTCTGTGTTTCTCCCAGGCCATCCTATTGCTTCTGAATAACTTTTCCTTCCCTTCTGTCTGCTTGCAGGTTTCAGGCCATCTGATGTATCTCTGACCTAGTGTGTTGTTTGCTTGCATTTCTTGCTCTATCTTTCTGCGTATGTGTCCTACATACTTGGCAGGCAGAAGCAAAAGGGCCCTCAGCCCCCTGCCACTGCTGTGCTCCCCTGCACTCTGCCCTGCTGCTGTAGGACTGTCAAATGCTCTCTGCGCCAGCTGCAGCTGAAATGCACGTCTCCAGAGCCTTTTTCAAAATCAGCTTTCTTACGCTGCTTTGTGTGTGTGGGCTGTAATGGTCTTGGTTTTATTCAGGTATTCTGTCCCCTTTATGGCAGATCTTGAGCAGCAATCAAAAGCAAGGCACATGGAAGGCAGGAGCTGCCCTAGCACCACCTCAGAACACAAGTGCCATCAGGAGGTGATGAGAGCCTGGCTTTCCCCACAGTGCGTGGCTGGGCAGTGCTGGCCCAGCAGTGGCAGCTTGGGTAAGAGAAAGCCGGAGAGCAGCAGCGCATTCAGCCAACCATTTGGTGCTTTGGCCTCATGGCCAGACCTGACTTTATCAAGATTCAGTTACAACTGCACAGTGTGAAGATGTACGCGAGATTCTCATGTGTACTTAACCCAGCTTCACTGCTTACAGAGCTGAATGTGTGTAACAGCCTCAGGAGCTGGGGATAACGGCTCTGGAATCATTCTGCTTTGCATGATCCTGTCCAGCTCTGCTTCAATTTCTCCTCTCTTTCCTCTTTCTCCTCCAGTTTCACAAAATTTTCTTCTTTTTGACTTTTATCAGGGTAATGCAGTAGCAGTTTGCAAATCACATCTTTGTTTTGGTGTGACAGCAGGTTGAGAAATTTTTTTTTTGTCCTTTCAAACATTGTGCATGAGCAAAAGACAATGTGATTAAAGTTTTAAAGCTCTAATGAGTGATAAATATTGTATGAAAATATCTGATTTTTTTTTAATTTTTTTTTTTTTTGTGTGTGTGTGTAATTATGGCTTAATTTTGAGATTATTGAAGAAAATAACTGGGCTGCAGACAATAGTCACAGTATTAAAAGATTTACTGGCAAATAAAATCGTGCTTATAGAAGTACATATAATAGCCTTTGATTAAAAATCTTCCTGCCATCAGTAGACCCCACAGCTCACCGACTGGGTTTTTTTATTGCAGAAATCCATTGAGAGATGACAGTCTCCTTCAAACACAGTTTACTTCCTCAGCTCAGAGCAAATCATTCTAAGTTAGCTTATGGTAAAAACAATACTTTGTATTACACAGAAAAGATTTTAATTTCATTTACTGAAGCAGGAATCAACATTTTAGATCCATCTTTTTCTCTAAGAGGTATAATATTCTTTAATTTTATGCTGAAAGATAAACTGAGTGCTAAACCTTTTCAGCAAATTATATCTAATACATATATTTTCAAATCTTTGCACCAAATTATGCACAAAGGACTCCGACTATTAACATCATTGGGCTAAGAACACAAGAGAAATGAAACTGACTATGAATTGTATCCTAGGTGAACTGGGAAATATTTGCTCAGTACTGGGGAAGCTCATATTCTTCAATATTCGAAATATGAAGAAAATAATGCTGCGCAGAGTTGTGATTTCTTGCCACTGGTTCAATTTATTGCCAAGGTGTAAGGAAATCCAATTAATGCAGTGCTTGAGGTTGTGATCAGCAGTGCGGTCTAGTTGGAGGTCTGTAACTAGGAGTGCTCCCCAAGGACTGTAGTGGTGTGGATGAAGGGGGAGAGTCCACCCTCAGCGAGTTTGCTGATGTTACAAAGCCGGGAGGAGTGGCTGACACACTGGGAGGCTGTGCTGCCATACAACATGTCCTAGACAGACTGGGGAGTTGGATAGAGATGAACTTGGTGAGGTTCAGCAAGGGCAAGGGTAGAGTCCTACACTTGGGGAGGAATAAACACATGCAGTTTGGGGACTTACCTGCTGGCGAGGAGCTCTGCAGAGATGGACCCGGGTTTCCTTTTCGGGAACAGGTTGGCCATGGGCAGCACTGTGCCCTTGTGTCCAAGAAGGCGAGTGGTGTCCTAGGGTACATCAAAAAGTGTGTGGCCAACAGGCTGAGGGAGGTGATCCTCCCCCTCCACTGTGCCCCGATGAGGCCAAACCTGGAGTGCTGTGTCCAGCTCTGGGCTCTTCAGTTCAAGAAAGACAGGAAACTTCTGGAGAGGGTGCAGTGGAGGGCCACGAAGATGAAGAGCCTGACGCATCTCCCTTATGAGGGAAGGCTGAGACATCTGGGGCTGTTCATCCGGGAGGAGACGGAGAGACGATCTCATTAAAGATTATAAATATCTAAATGGTAGGAATCAAGTGGATGGGGTTAGACTCTTTTTGGTGGTGCCCAAGGCATTTGCCTTAAAGGTTAATTGGAGAAAATATCTGTTTACAGTTTGCTGCCTGAAGCTGTATTACAGCAAACAGCAGTAGACTCAGGATGAAAGAGTTATTTTAGAGCTTGTGAAATGCACCTTATTAGATGCATACAAATAATGAAAATCTATAGAAACACTAGAATGATGATGACAGTTAAAGCGACAGTGGTTGGAATGGCTGGGATAATTCTAGCTCACCTTTCTTAAAGACTTACTGACTGTATTTTATATATTATTTACTATAAATGGCAGTCAGGTAAAACAGAACAGCTGGTTCATAATCTCATTGCACTCTCAGCGCTGTATTGAGCAAGAAAATTCATTCTGCTGTATTTATCAAGTTAATGATACCTTGGTTACCCTGGATACTTTGGTCAACATGAGTGCTTACTCTGAAGACTGATGATTAAAAATCAATTGTGCTTAATTAAATTTGCTGCCAGGGATGTTTTGTTGCATCACTGAGGAGTCTGTTCAATATTTGCATTCCTTAAACACCCTCTTTGCAGAGTCAGAAAGAAATGAACCCTCCTGTCTTTAGCATCTCTCCATAAACGAGAAGTAGCTGGAGAGTTTGGCACAGTAGAAACATAAGATGCACTAGATTTAGGAGAAACAATGTCTCAGTCATTGTGTATGAAAATACAGGTTGCCCGTCCCTCTAGGAAACTAATGGAATTATTCCTCCACTTCCTGTTAATACCACAAATTGATAATAAAAAGCACAACTGAGCAGCTGAATATAAGAAATCAATCACATGACTTTCCAAGTTGGTTGTCCACTGAAATGTCAATCTTATGAATCCTTTTAGGAAATAATTGGCAACATCATTTTTACACGTCTCGGATGTGTTCCACTGCTTGCATCCAGTACTGGGAACTATGGAAAAAGAAAACTGAATTTAGAACTAGGCGTTGCACAGAGCCATGCTTGGAGGAAAAGCTGAAAGCAGCTAAAAAGCATCACTTCTCTTTCAGTCAGCAGAATGAGGAGGGCATGAACTGTATGTTCCCTTCCATGGAAGGGAACTAGTAGGATCACACAGAGGTTGGCATTGCAGCTAGCCCTATTTAATATCTTTGTTGATAATCTGGATGAGGGTATTGCGTGTGCCCTCAGGAACTCTGCAGATGACACCCAGCTGGGAGGAAGTGTCAATCTGCTTGATGATAACAAGGCCCTTCGGAGGGATCTGGACAGGCTGGATCAATGGGTTGAGGCCAATTGTATGAGCTTCAATAAGATGAAGTGTAGAGTGCTGCACTTTGGTCACAATAACCCCACGCAGTGCTACAGGCCTGGGGCAGATTGGCCAGAAAGCTGTACAGAGATCCGGGTGTGTTAGTTGACAGCCAGCTGAACACCAGCCAACACTGCGCCCAGGTGGCCGAGAAAGCCAACGGCATCCTGGCTTGTTTCAGGAACAGTGTACCCAGCAGGAGCAGGGAGGTGATCATCCTCCTGTACTCGGCCCTGGTGAGGCTGCACCTGGAGTACTGTGTTCAGTTTTGGGCCCCTCCGTACAAGACACTGGGGCCCTGAAGTATGTCCAGAGTAGGGCAACAAAGCTATGAGGGACTTGGAGCTTAGTCTTATGGAGAGTGGCTGAGGGAGCTGGGATTGTTCAGTCTGGAGAAGAGGAGGCTCGGGGGGAGACCTTATTACTCTCTGCAACTACCTGAAATGAAGTTGTAGCAAAGTGGGGGTCAGCCTCTTCTCCCAAGTAACAGCAATAGGATGAGAGGGAATGGCCTCAAGATGCACCAGGGGAAGTTAAGAATGGATATTAGGAAAAAAAATTCTTAGAAAGAATGCTGAGATACTGTAATGGGCTGCCACAGAGGTGGTGGAGCCACTGTCCCTGGAGGTTTTCAACAAAAGGGTAGATGTCATGCTGAGTGACATGGTTTAGTGGTATGTTGGAACTGGGTTAATGGTTGGACTAGATGATAGCAGTTTTTTCCAAACATAATGATTCTATGACTCCCTTTGGGGCACTTTTGGGCAAGGCTGCAAGGACTCTAAAGGCAGTAGGCTTTCTGAATCCTCTTGGCTCCTTCCAGAGACGTTTCTCAACAACAGTACCTCCTGCATGTGAGTGCTTCCTGGATGGTGATGGATTCTTGCTATGCAACTGTACAGGTTAGATCATTGCAGGAGGCCCACTGCCCATCTCACACTATCTTCAGGTCTGGGTTCTTTCTAGTTTCTGCAGACCCTATGAGGGGTGTGTAGTGCCGCAGTGGGAAGCACTCTCAAAGTCTTTGCACTGTCAAAATCTTCATCCCTGCCCCATGAGAACCCCCAGGTCCACTCCATCCCCAGGCTCTGCACCAAGCAGCAAACTGCATGTGGCACAAACCCTTCAGGGGAAAAAAAAAAAAAAAGCAAAAATAAAAAGCAAAAAACACCAAACACAACACCTTTATTTATGCAGGTTTATTGCAAAGGGGTTCGTTCTTAGCTCAGTGCATGGTCACAAGTGAAAAAGAAGTCCAAAGCCTTCACAATTACCACAAGGCAGACTAGGAAAGGCATTTTTGCACCATGGCTACCTTAGCCCACGATGTGACTGGAGCCAGCAGCTCTTCAGTTTTTGTTGTGTTACATGTTTCAGGGCCAAAGCCTGCCTGCCCTCTCCTCTTCTCCTTTCCCTTTGCTCCCTCGCCTCCCTGTGGTGATATAAAGCAATTCCAGAGAACTCTTCAGGATGTGGATGTAAAACCTGGGAGGTTGTAGTAGAAATGCTAAGTCATAGCTTGGAACAGTGATTGAGCACCTGGTAAAAAGGCAGGGCATATATCCCAGCATACATAAAACCTGCTGAAATGATGGACTTAAACCTGGATCTCATCCATAAGTTCTCCCTGGGCCTGGTGTGTTCCTTTGTCTAAGAACACAGCTATCCACATCTAAATTAGGTTTAAGAGATCCTTTCATTTCAATTAAGAGAGAGGAACTTCTGTGGCAATGAACCACAAGTGAAGTCTGTGTACAGAAACAGGCACACAACTTGAATTTTTTTCTACTGGAAATGAAAAGAGCATAAGATGACCTGCTCAGCCTTGCACATCTCCCTTCCACCTGCGATGCTTTCCTTATTCCTCCGGGAGATGTCAGATGCTTTGGCCGTTCTCCAGGACACCAGCTTTCCTGTGTTACTGAAACCAGCAGCAGTGAAGGTGGCATGGGCTGCTTGGCTGTCCTGGCAGTGCTGGGACTGGTGAATATATTCTGCTGAACTGCCCTCAGCAAAACTGCACAGAAATCTCACAGAAAATTACTTTGGCAGACCTGGAATTCACAGAATCCCTGCGGCATCACGAGAAGTGAATTTCTGCATGGTTCTGGGCTGTCCTTCCTGTGCCATGCCATCTACTATCTACTGCAGAGACTTCCAGAGAATCTACTATCTACTGCAATGGTTACTCAGGAGGTCCACATAAGGCCAATCATCTACACCGTATCCTTTTGGAAACCTATTAATCTTCTTAAAGCTGCATGTTGGTCACACTTAGCAAGAAAACAGCACACTAAGAAAAGATGTAGCTGAATGTAAAATGTTCATCAGTTTGTCTTCTCCACGGGTTCTGAGTGTTGCAGTAACTAACTTACAAAAAAAGTTATAACACCAATAAGGGTAAAAAATTCAAGCACACAAAAAGTGGCAAAACGTAAATCCATTCTGTGCACTTCCACTTCTTCTGTTACTTAATGCCTGGCCTTTCTTAAACCTTTGTCTCTCTGCTATATTTATTATTCCATTTTTCCTATCCTTCATTTTTTTAAATTTTCTGTAAGT
Organism: Gallus gallus; assembly: GCF_016699485.2. Taxonomy (NCBI): domain Eukaryota; kingdom Metazoa; phylum Chordata; class Aves; order Galliformes; family Phasianidae; genus Gallus; species Gallus gallus. Next base: position 15,780,963 of record NC_052533.1, on the reverse strand, counting down.
CTCTGCATTTTAATCTACATAAAATAAATAAATAACATCCTACATTTAAGTTATGGGCGGTCTTTGTTATCTCTGAACCTAACATATTGAATTCCAGATTTGCTAAAAGATCTAAGACCTAGTATTTTAGTTTCAGTAATGGGGAGTGATTTGCCAAAGTATCCAAAAAAGGTTAGAAATACTGGAATAAACACAAGACCATGAAGAGCCCCAAACAAAATAACAAGAAACATGATCTTAAAAAACGTTCTGAAGATGTAGGTTTTTGCTGCAGCCAGGACAACTACTCCTAACACAGTAGATACTGCTCCTTGTAACACTGGGTAACCAAGCTGGTGCAGAGCTCCTATTGCCCTTTCATTGGCTGATGACTCTCCACTCGTAACAAAGGCATAGGAAATATGTGCAGAAAAGTCTACTGAAAATCCTATGCAAATGACCAGGTTAATCATGGATATGGAGTCGAGGCTAATGTCCCAAAATGTCATGAAACCAGAAACACCAACAATAACAGAAGCTATAGCAAAAGTCACCCACAAGCAACACAGTGGGTTGGGAATAAGCACAAGAGAGACAACGAGCATCGCCCCAGCAGCGATGAGAACATTCTGAATGGTGTTCTGCACTATCACCAGGTATTGGTCGTAGTAGATGAATGCTGGATGGTACACCATGAGTGGAACTACACACTGCTTGGCTCTGTCTCTTAACTCATTCAACAGATTTTTCTCGTCAACAGCTGAGGTGACATTCACTGTCTGGATGAAGAAACGGGAAGCTGCTATTCCTTCCGCAGTCTTGTGAATGTCCCACTCAAAACTGGGAGAGTACTGGAATAGTACAGGTAAGTTATTAATGAAATCATCCTTATTGTTTATATTTATTGAACCAGTTCCAGCAATTCCTGTGTATACTCTCAGCCATGACAGCGAGAGGTTCCTGTCTACATAGGTACTGTTCTCTAAATCCTGTAGGCAAGCCTCAATGTCATTACGAACAGACTCATCCCAGTAGTTTCTGCTCTCAGTAACGACAACCATGACCCTGGGTCCGTATTCGGAAAAGTATTTGTCATCGTCGTCATAGTATGCAATAACGTAAGAGTCATCACTAGCCAGATTTCGAAGATCTATGCCCTCCTTCATCTGGGTGCATCCATAAATACTGCCACCCAAATACGCTCCATACAGCAACACCACAAGAAGCTTGATCCATTTGCCTGTCAAGAAAGGACCATAATAGTTTTTGAAGAATATGCTCATGGGATGTTCGCTTTCTGTCTCACTGGTTTCTGGCTCAGGCACCTCACTAGAACAGCTGCCTAAACAACACGCGTTATACAAACAGGACTTCTTTCCTACTTTCACTTGCACACAAGTTAACCAGTGTCGGTTTTCTTTCACTCTTTTATGATTTAACGCGATAACTGCCCCAAAGAAGGTAATAACGTAGACATAGCAGAAGACAAAGGCGGTGCCAGTGTAGAGGCAGAATGACCTCACAGAAGGAAAAGCAGTCCAGGTGCCAATGAAGAAGGCCAAGACATCCGTGAGAGTGGTGATTGTCACAGAAAGTGCTGCTTCGCTGTAAGTCTCGGCCAGGCGAGATTTCGTGTCTGATTTGTCTGCCTTGCTTGAGCTTTGCTCCCAGGAAGAGACCATGATAAACATGTCATCCACACCAACTCCTGCAAGAGGAGAAAAAGTTAACTCTGCACGGCACAAGGCGGCTTCCACTGACACCCAGCAAAAGTACCACATAAACAGCATCTACGGCTACACAGAATTTTCAAAAAGCAAGCGAGGCTACTTGCTTTAGTGTTGATTGAGTTTCAGATACAAGAAAACACATCTTTTGGATGCACTTGGCTCTACTACCTCTCAAAAACTCATAGTGACCTGTCACATCATTGATCCTTCTCCCAGCTCTGCTGAAGGACCGAGCACAGCTCACCACCCATCTCTGACAAGTTTTGTGTCTGCTGTTCAAGTACCCACTGATAGAGATGGCACAGATACAAATGCATTGCTTATTCTGACACTTCTCTATCCTCATCTTCAGAAGCATCTCCTGCTATCCTTGGCATCTGCAGTAAATTAGGCCAATTATTTTTTGCTGGGTCTTCTGCTGACAGGGAGAGTTGCTCCCATTCTCTCTCCACTCTCCATTTATCTTCTCTCCTCTAATAAGGGACTGTTAAAAAAAGTTCATTGTCTCTGATGCATATGAAAGAACAAGGAATTATTAATTTAATGCTATCACAGAAACCTCAAGAGTTCCTAAACACATTTGGCAGCAGCACTGAGTGTGTCCTCCTCATGAAGTTCCTCCTACACCCCAACTCCTGATGGAATTGTTTGCCTAAAAGAGCAGCTTCTGGCATACAATGATTAAGGAGAGATCTCAGCACTCAGCCCTCCCACTTGTGCCTGTACCTTTGATACCATGAAGGAAAGCCCGAAAATGTAACCTAACAGACCATAAACACAAGCGGCCATCCAAACCCACAAAGCAGAAAAATAAAAAGCACAGAAATTTTATTCTAGAAACGTCTCGTGATTTCTAACCAAGCTTGTGACCTTTAAATGTCTGGGACTGGCACTCATCTCTCTGAGCGTCAGCCAGAAACCCACAAGGAGAGGACAAGCAACAAGCCCAAGTTTATTTCCAGCAACATTATTGGAAGACGTTTTGAAAGCAAAGCTCCAGCTGTCAAGTGGTCTGTGTAACTGTGGCACAGTGATATTCAGTAACTTCCTTGTGCTCTTGCGGGGTGCTGATTCTAAGAACAAGCACGGCTTGAATGTTATACCAAAAAGAGACCAAAATATGGTCATTATATTGCATACAAAATTTCATATCTTATCAAAACAAGATGAACTTCTTTATAATAGCAGATAATACTGATTTATTCAGGCTCGATTTCATTTGACAAAAGACTACACACCTAATATAGAATAGGAAAGCTCATGGTAACTTATTCCCAAGATTCAGCTCATAATACACGTACTGGTTTAAGTCACTGCTAGTTCAGCCTAAGTTGCACATGGGGCATATGTTCCACTGTATTTGCTGCTGAGCTTCCTTGAAACAGATGTGAAGTAACCAGATAGGGACCTCTCAGTGTACTGCAAGAAAAGGTGGTCAATGTGTGGAACAGCAGAATGAGGGCAGGCGCTGTTATTTTGAAAGCAGCCCTTCTGCTGTTTTAGCGTATCCACAGCATGGGTGCACCAATCTGACCGACTCACCCTGCTGCAGGCCAGAGGAAGCTGCACCACCATAGGAGTAGGTTACTTAAGAAACAACGTCCACGAAAGAGTAACACTGTCAAGTTGTTCTAATTCCAGCTTTTCTCTTCATACCTGAGCCCAACACGCTTTTTCTACTTACCAAGAATAAGAAATGGAGCATTTGCTACAGTTGCCACAAATGGTACTCCACAGTACAGCATCAATCCGAAGCTGCTTAATACAGCTAAACCGGAGGAAAGCACTCCACAGCATGCAAGCCAGATGTTATTTCTTACACAGCTCAGCCTGAAAACATTTTAAGGAACAGCTTAGTTACAGGTCAAGTATTTCACCAAGGCATTTGGCATGACAACTGACTTCTCTGCAGAGATATGGATCATATCCCATCGGATTGCTCCCAACTGTCAGCATTAAGACAAAATGATTTTATAGGGCAGGTGCTAGATATATTGTTCCTGCTGGCCAGTTACAGAGAAATGCACCTGACAGTAAACATGCACAAACCTCACAGAAGTAGACGGGATGCATGTGTACTTTGGAGAGAAGGAGCAAAGAAATGCATTTTGCCTGTTATTACATGTCACGAGGGCAGCGTCTTCAGAACCACTTCGCTCAGCAGCAGCCGAAGGAGCCCAAACCCCGCCGGACCCGGAGCGGAAGCGCGGAGGCGGCTGCTCGCAGCCCCGGGCCTTACGGGTACTTTACCTCAGGCAAGAGACGACCGAAAAGGTGATGGTCAGGAAGTACGTGATGGAAAAGAGCGGGATCACGCTCTTGGTGTTTCCTTCAAACTCCTCTTGTCTGGACAACGAGGTGAAGTACGTCACCTGGTGCGAAAACAGCGCGAGGTCAGAGGACGCGTTCCTGCCCCGGTCGCCATTCGGCCCCGCTCCGCCGCAGCCGCAGCCCCCCGCCCCGGCGCTACCTCGACGGCCGTGAGGTTCAGCTTCCGCAGCTTCTCCGGGAAGTCCTGCAGGAAGGTCTCCAGCCACGCCCGGCTCTCGCCCGCCGCGCCGCCGTCCTCCCGCAGGTAATACATCAGCTTCACGGCCCGCGCCCGCTCCACGCGCCCGCTGCCGTCCGTCCGCACGCCGCCCAGCGCGGTGCCCAGGAAGGCGTCGCCGCCGCCGCCGCCGCCGGGGAAGGGCAGCTCGGGCAGCTCGGGCAGGGCGCTGCCGTTGGCGTGGGTCAGCAGCTGCAGCAGCGGGTTGGCGCTGGCGCAGGTGCCGCCGCTGCGGGCGCAGAGCCGCTCGTAGTCGGCGTCGCGCACCGTGTCGTCCAGCAGCAGCACTTCGTCCCACGCCGCCCGCTCGAGCACCGAGGCGTCGTCCTTCGCCGCCACGGCGATGAGCGCGGCGTAGGCGCCCTCCGTGGGCAGCCGCTCGGCGGAGAAGCGCTCCGAATCGTCGGTGGGGAAGTACCGCCGCACGAAGTCGCGCTCGGCCTTGGCGGGCCCGCCCGTCGGCGTGAACTGACCCTCGATGTCGTTCGTCTGCCGGCCCGGCAGGAACATGAAGCCGGCGCCCAGCCCGGCCGACAGCAGCGGCGGCAGCAGCACGAAAGGCCAGGGGCAGGCGGCCACGACGCGCCCCAGCGCTTCGAAGAGCCGCGTCAGGGGCCGCTCCACGCAGTTGGTGTTGCTGCAGGAGCAGCGCTCCCGGGGAGACTGCGGCTGCCCCATCCCCGCGGGCGCACCTCACGCCGGATCCGCCGCGCGGGAAAAGGACCTCCCGTTGCCCGCCGCGTAGCGGAGGCACTGAGGGCTCCTCAGCCGCGCCGCTGCAGACCGTCCCCTTGCCGGCCGGTGGCCGCGCCCTCCGCCCTTCCTGCTCCCTCACCGCTCCCTTCGCCGCGCCCTCGGGTACGCGCTTGGGGCTGCGGGGCTGCCCGCTCCGCGCACGGGGTCGGGTGTCGGATGGGTGCCCCGCTGCCAGGCACGGCCGTGGCTGAGGGGCGGCGGTCCGCCCGTGCCCTCTGGCAGCGCGTGGCGATGGCGCCTCGAAGCTTAACGCTTCTCCGAGCCAAAAGCAGTGCGTGGCTTTCGACGCGTGTGAGGAGCCGAACAAACTCAGTGAGGGGGCTGAGGAGTGTAGGGTGTGCACGGGGGAAGAATAACGAGCGAAGGACGTGGGAGGAGCACCAAATTGGGCTGGCACGGTTGGCTCCGGAGAGCTTCTGTGTAGCTCATGACTGGGAGTCCAGGTTACTATGGCTGAGTGCTGTAAACGAGTTGGGGTTTGATTTTTACGGTTATAGGAACAGACTGGAAATGTAACAGTTCTTGTGCACACCAGCAGGGCCTGAATGTCTCCTATTTGTCTATAGGCATAAAGGCTCATTTCTGTGCCTCTCTTTGGAACTGCAGGACAGAGGGGTGTTTGTTTATCCAGGCTGCCTGTGGAAAGAGCTTTGCCAGATGTCTGTAGACAAACAGGAGACATTCAGTCCTGAGCCTCCTGACAAACAACCCAAGCACACTGGTGTGTGCAAGAGTGGTTACAAACACTGATACATTTTTTCATCCGACCCTGTCCACCATAAGGCAGCGTGAGGTATGCCCACACCATTTCTGAAGGAAATTTGACTAATGTGTTTTTTATGGTGTCCACTATAGTACCGCACAATGACAGGAAAGCTGCCTCCTCGCCTGATGCAGCCTCTCCGACTGCCTGGATGGGGTGGATGTGCTCTGTTGGTTTCCTAGCTGCTGTCTCTGTTTGCATGCATGACTGCCATCAAATATAGGTCTTTGCCTCCCATGCTTGGCAGCAACAGTCTGTATCCGTGACTTTAAACATGTGCAGCTGATGGAAATGATGGGGATGGAGCCCGGTGATGAGCACAGCTATGTGGTGAGTGAATTCATGACTTCTTCCAGCGAAACTTATCTGCTTAGATAATAACCATTCTGAAGAAAACCTTGAAGTTACTCTGGCTCCAGGACGTGGAATGAGCTGATATTTATTCAGATTGAAGATCTGCTCATCCTCGCTTTTGGAACACATAGTGATTCTGTGGAATTGCCATTCACTGAGCAGTGTCAGGATGAGTCAGGGTGAGTGACTGCTGCTCCTCTGATCGATGATGAGAGTGGTATTTGCTGTGATTATGTACCTTAGGCCATGCGAGAGGGAACAGTGTCAACGCAGGCAGTCGAATTGTATGAAAAGCTGTGACTGCCTTATGTGATATGTCAGAGTTGTTGGTATGTGTTAGATATGTTGTGGGGCTTTTCAGGAATTTCAGTGTTCAGTTGAGTTTTTTATTTTTAGGAAGCATGAAGTTGCATGTAGATTTTTTACTGGCTAAATCGTGGGTATCCGTTTTGGCTTGTCTGGGCTGCACTGTGTGAGAAGGAATTGTCTTGAGTCACATTTAAAATATAGAATGTATTTAAAGCCTATAAGTAAGAAAACCTCTTTATATATATATATTTAAAAACATAAAAAAAAGGGCAAGAAAAACATAAAACTAGTAGGATATTTGACCTTGTTTTTGTGAAACTAATGCATCGATATCTGTTTTGATGGAAGTGAGTTCTCAAGGTGCTCGTCAGAGATTTTTGATGAAATTTTGCTCTTCCTGTGCTTCATCCTTGAAAATATTTGTTCAGAAATGTACGTACTGCCATTAAGTGAGGACATAGTTGAAGACTAATGCTAAACAAACTGATCTATGGTTGTATTAGGTATCAGAAGAATAAATACTTAGTGCCCTTTACCAGGGACTTTCCAGAGCCACTACGCCTTGAAGGGAAAATTAATCATGATACGCTGGGGACGTTGCTGACTTATCAAGAAAACCCAGGGTCCATGAATCCTTAGGACTGTATGAAAATTACCAACAAATCACCGTGAGGAGAACAGACTGGAAAATTATTTCCTCTTTGACTTTTGTATATAAATATTGTGTGGATAGTTTTGTGTGGTGCTTGATCTGAGAGAAACCACTGAGCACCTCAGCTTGCACAATGCTGAAGAAAGCAGTGTCTCTCCTGAGGTTGTGGTGATTGACTCCTTGCATGGCGATGACAAACCCACTTTTTGGATAACAACATGAGTAAGCTGTGATTGTGAAGCAAGGAATATTTTTCTCTGGTAAGAGGTCCTATGGAAGTCTGGTAAAGAGATGTGATCAAATTTCTGAATTGGATATCTGATTGCAACTCTGTACGTTCCATTTGAAAACTTTTGGGTAAAGTTTTTATATCAATGGAAAACGGAGCCACAAATATACCAAAAATTGGTGATTTTTTCAGCAATTTTGAAATCTATTCTCAAATCCCCTATCAAAACAGAAAACAAGACTGCATATTTTTCACTGTTTGCAGGACTGTGTTTAGGTGAAATATCAAAACTTGCCATTATTTGCCATAACTTGAATGTGCACTGCCCTCCCTGTGCCCTGATTTCAGCCCAGACAGCACCGATTGCACACCCGTGTTTGGTTGTTGCTGAGTGATGGGTGTGTGCCTGGGGCCAGGCTGGGCTGCTTGGCAAGGAGAGTCACCACCACGATGGCATAGGGTGGGGGACAGCCACAGGACAGACTGGGTTGCGGCATAGGCTGGACATGCCCATGCTAGGTGATAAGCTGCTTTTATTGCACGTAGGTTGCCCAAAAAATAATGCCTCCTATTTATTTCCATGGAAACCAAAGCAGGTGCAAAAAGCACAATAATACTGTTTGATAGGGCACATTCTCAGCTACAAAGCACTATTTTTTAACATAGTGACTGCCATTAGCTATGCACTTTCACTAGCAATGCCATGCTCTTAAAAATTTGCGCCAGTAGAGGTGACCCACTGTCACTGTCACCACTGCTGAAACACACCACCCATGCCTCACTGTGCTTACATCCACTGGTCTCCATAAACATTCAGCAAGCATGAATTAATGTCAACAGGTGTGATTTTTTTCTGCATGGAGGAATTCAGTTCCACAACTTTGTTGCATACGCACTTCCACGCCAGACACCATTCTGTCAGACTACCCCTCTGCTGCCATCTGTCACATGGCAACAACATGTTGCCAGGAATATTGGTGGGATGCCATATTACATCACATCTGCCTCCGATGTCCTGGGCCAACGTAATAAAATAGGAGGCATTACTTTCAGAGCAGCCCCTGCACATGAAAATGATGGTCAGAATTTCAGCTTGTTAGTACAGTATAATGACCAGGTGAGCTGCTTGACTGTATTATTTAAGCTCCAGTAATATTTCTTTTATTGCTGACATAAATAACAATTCCTGTCTGCACTGTGATTTCAGAATCATGAAGACTGCTCTGAATTATACTTTTAAAACCCTGGAGTGCCATAAGTACTATGTAATGTGAGGGTAATGAAGAACCTCATCAACTTTTGTATCTCTACTCCCTACATAAGAATTATAGAATTTTTTTCCTCAATAAATGTAAATTATTTCAAAACTTCTGCGGAAACTGTAAGAAGTCAACCTCTTTAAACAGTATCTTATCAATGTTGGGGATGTTGTCTTTGCTGCTGCAAAGGCTGCTGTTTTATTACACGTTTGTAAGCTTCCTTGTAAAATTCCCGGTAAGGTCAAATAAGGGTAACAAATGAGATAAGCACTTATGATGTTATCAATATAACCTATAAACTTTCATAGCTATCCCCATTTCATTTACGGGAAAATAACAGTATACTTCACATGGCTGGAAACTTTCTGGTTATCAACGTCTGTGCCGTTTTTCCTGTAACAAGAGAACGTTAGCAAAGTTATCTCCTTCTTCTCACACCAGTCAAGGTTATCCAGGCATATATATTTATTTGTTATCAGTGTGACTGTCTGAGCAACATATCCTGCTGTTGCTGTTGCACATTCAGAGTGCGTGAAGTCTACGTGCATGAATCTGTGTCTGTATATTTTTTAACTACTCGTGGATTTAAACTTTTGGAGGAAAATAGAATAAATGCAAAAATGTCAGTACTTGGATAACCTGCTTTTCTTACAGTATACTAGAAATTTGTAGAGAATTCGAGCTTGTTGAGTTCCCATAAACTTGAAATGCACTTGAAGCTGCTCCTCAGCTGAACCTCTCTTTGTTCACTGGAGGATTTATTTTCTTGGTTAGGTGAAAGAAAATCTCTACCTGACATCTGATTTCAAACATGAGATCTTCCTGGGTCTCTTGTGACCATGGCTCCTTTTCAGCCCCAGTGTATGTGCACAGTTTTATTCTCTTGGAAATACTGTGGGACCACTCAGCCTCCTGTCACAATTTCTCATAATAACCAGCTGTCAGCTGTTTGCTACAACATGTAGGTTGCACAAGCATGGGATTTTCAGCTCATTTCAGTACCTCAGCAGGTAGAATGATCACATCAAGTACAAAGCTGCTTCACAGATGCCATTGTTTGGTCTACTGTTTGTTTTTCATTTTGTCTCCCTTTTGCCGTATATGGTCTGCTTTGTACATCTCCTAAAATCTTGTTAATTAAGTAGCAACAGATGGTTGTATGCTTTAGATCTAGGATTACTATCTGATGTTGTTTGTGCTTGCTTAGGTATATTTCAGAGACAGCCTTGTTTTGTGTATAGGAAAGCCAAGATACACTGAGAACAGAGAGGTTTCCTAGGGTTTTTGTTCATACAGCTGTCTCACAGAAGCACTCTGAGAGTGTAACTGTTTGCACTTTCAAATTACCTGAAGTTCCTGTTGTGAAACAATGTTCCTGTTCTACTCTTTACCTGACATGTACTGGTGGTAAGAAAAAAGAACTAAAGACAAGATAGATAGCATCCAGAATCAGCCATAATGTGGAAACCTACTCTACCATCAACTGCAATGGGAACTCATGTGAATGACAAAACAAGAGCTGACCAGGCAATTTGTACCTTGCCTGAAGCATGAAGTCCCAGAGACAGCAAGGCCAGGGATTTCCCCTAGACCTCTTCAGGTTTCAAGCCTTAGACCTCACACGGATCTGCTGCGTGAGAGACAGGACAACGAGGAAGAGGCTGTGTCAATCCTGAGGGCATCGCCCCAGGGCTTTGGCTGCCAGGGCCCCGGGGACACAGGGCAAAGTCACAGCCAACAGCAGTCCCGGTCTTCGGGAGGTGGGCAGAGGCTCCCAGCGGGGCTGTGGGAAGGCTGCAGCCAGGGCCCAGTCATGGACTGTGGAATCTGCCTGTGCCTGGCCATGGCCTACAGTCTGAGCCCAGACCCCAACCAGAGGCCTTGGCCTGGGCCTGTCCCTGTCCCTGTCCTCAGCCTGTCCCAGTGTCCATGGCAGTGCCCAGTGCCCAGGGCTGGGGCTGCTGAAAGGTTGGATGTTCATGTACTAGATAATTTCCAGAAATGCCTTCCAACCCATTTGATTCTGTGATTTCATAGCACTGAAACTGACAATGCCTTATAAACAGAGGATAAAATTGCATCTAAATTTATTACTCATTTCCCTCTCTGAGCAATTATCTTCTGATTTAAGAATTTTGTATCTTCACTCTTTTCTTTTTCCTTCCTGGTCACCTACTGGAATACTGTTTGGAGAAATCTTTCCTGCTAAGCTAGGAATCTTTTGAGATTACTATTTTTAAGAGAAAAATGTAATTCTGTCACTCCTACTTCCCATTTACCTTTCTTGGATAGAAATTGTCCAGTTACTGAGAATCCTTTCCCTGCATTTTCTGGATCATTCCAGAAATGCTCAATGCCTCCACTTGGAGTGGTATTAATGACATCCATCTCACCTACATTTAGATGTCTGCAGTGTAGCTAACTTTATCTGAGTGAGCTAAGTTTTCATTGTTTTTGGAGGTCTAAATGTTGTGAATGGAGGCTGGAAACTGCACTGGTCAAATGGTCAGCTCTCTGCAAAACTCCTCTAATCTTGTGGACCCTATGTCCTCAGTCTGTAAAGGACACTTAGACTCTCATCTTCCTGATGACTGTACTGTCACTATCTAGAGTGACAATTGGTCAGTGGGCAATTCTATGTAAAGACTCTTCAATTTACGTGTGCAACATTTAGTATTTATAGTTGAACCCAACTTCATAAAATCATAGAATCATAGAATCATAGGATCATAGAATGGCTTGGGTTAGAAGGGACCTCAAGGATCATCAAGCTCCAATGCCCCTGCCACAGGCAGGGCTGCCAACCTCCACATTTAATACTAGACCAGGCTGCCTAGGGCCCCATCCAACCTGGCCCTGAACACTTCCAGGGATGGGGCATCCACAGCCTCTCTGGGCAGCCTATTCCAGGACCTCACCACTCTCCTAGTAAAGAACTTCCCCCTGATATCCAACCTAAATCTTTCTTCCTTCAACTTAAAACCATTTCCCCTTGTCCTGCCATTATCTACCCTTTCAAAGAGTTGGCTCCCCTCCTGTTCATAGGCTCCCTTTAGGTACTGGAAGGCTGCAATGAGGTCATCCTGCAGCCTTTTCTTCTTCAGGCTGAACAAGCCCAGCTCTCTCAGCCTGTCTTTGTAGCAGAGGTGCTCCAGCCCTATAATCATCTCTGTGGCCCTCCTCTGGACCTCTCCAACAGCTCCCTGTCTTTCTTGTATTGAGGGCCCCAGACCTGGACACAGCACTCCAGATGGGGCTTCACAAGGGCAGAGCAGAGAGGGACAATCACACCCCTGCCCTGCTGGCCACCCACTTCATGATCCACATGCCTGCCATTTCCATAAAATCTGTTTACAGGAAATATTTCTTATAAAGGAGTGATCTGAGAGTAAAGCAAGTTAGGCTGTCCAGATTATTCAGGTTCATTTTAATGTTACAGTGCTGAATATTAGAATATGTTTCCTTCTACGTTAATTTTTTATGCTGTAAGATATCAAGGAATGGCATTTCACTTCACACTTTGAACCTTATTTTACAGCTTTTAAAAGAAGCCCTAAGTTCTTTGCACTTGCTTGATACTTCTGTGTAATGACATAATTAGCCGCCTTTTCGGGAAGCAGATTTATTTTGTGTAACATAAGTATCAGTTACAGTCATGAGTAATTTTATGTTTATGACTTTATTTTACAGTCAAAGACAGACTTCTTACTTAGGGCAGACTTATGTTTTCAAAGCAGCATAGTAGGATTTCTGATTGTTTTCTGAATGCAGCGGAGAGAGTTTTTATCCTCAATCCAGCCTGTGTGACAGCCAGAACCATACCTTGGTCAAGCAAATACCACTCCCTAGACTGGGAGAAAAAATTGCTAGTGAAGTTTGGAGGATGCAGGAAGTCCTAGGCCTTTTCAATTATACAGCAACGACATGGATAAACAATGCTATAAGCTGAGGTCTGAACCTTCAGAAGATTCAAAGTGAAAAACAACAGCAAAAGTAGAAATTGCCAAACTTCTGCATCTTTTGCCTGAGACCCCCTTGAACTGCTGAGCTACCCATACAAACAGTGAAGCAGCCACATCTTCACTTGTACTATATGTCCAGAGGCTGCATGGAACATTTTCTTGCCCATCTTTTTTTCTGTCCAAAAAGTCTCTATGCTCTGTGGCGGACTTCTGTTCTGTGCCAGTTTCTTCTGCATGTGGCTGTGTACTGAGTTTGGTTGCGATGGAGTTAATTTTTTCCATAGCAGCCTGTATGGTGCTGTGGTTTAGATTTGTTACCAAAAAGTGGTTGCTAATACACCTCTGTTTTAGATCTTGAGCATCAAGACTTTCTGTTTATCTATCATTCTGCTACTTCCATGAATAGGCTGTCAATGAGCATGAGGACGGATGAGCAGGGGTCACATCTGGGATATGTGATCTGAATTAACTCAGAAGATATCCCACAGAATATAACACCATGCTCTGTGATAAAACTGTGTGGAGTTTTACCAAGGTAGCCATTGCTCAGAGTCTGGCTGCACATCAGTATGCACATGAGAGGTGGCTAGTGATTGCCTTTGCTTTGCCTGTTTGTTTTTTCCTTTTTCTTCTTTACCTTGACTCATGAGCTATTCTTGCTTTTTTGGATTCTATTTCCCCATCCTGCTTGGAGGAGATGGGGCCTTAGCTGCTGGCTGTGTTCAGCCCACCACAAGCTGTCACATTTATTCATTTATAAAGAAAAATGACTTTATCTGTGCCCTTGCAGCAGGTATTGGGGTCTGCAGTGCCATATTATGAGGAGCAGAGCTGGGTCACTTCTGCTCTGCTGCCTAGCATTAAAATCTAGCTCACAAATATGTATTTCTCTCTCTATGTATACATGTATATAGTATTTAATTATTGCTCACTTCTAAGAAGTGTTGAGTTGCTTCTGTGGCATACAGGTATGTCACATCGTCATAGCATCAGGAGAGACTTTGAGAATCTTCTTCCACAAGGTGTGATGAATGGTTTGCATCCTGTTTCTGAAGAAATCAGAACTTACTCCTACTGATCTTTTCTTAAAAATTTCTGTAAGGGAGATGGGCACTTGGGTTCTCTCTTGAGCGAACTGGGAATTTTAGGAGGAATTGCTCCCTAAGTATACTTGATCAGCATCCTCTACCTATTTGCCTACAGTTTCTCTTTGTATGAGGCACAAAACTTAAGCATGTTGCCTTCCACTTCAGTGCAGGCAGGTCCCACAGGAAAAAAAGGTGACTCAGAGGCACCATCAGGCATCTTAGTTTGGTGTGTAGAGTCGGTAAGGGAATTACACAGTTTTCTAGAACCATGGTATATTGCTATCCCCCTTTACCAATTTTTTTTTTTTTTAATTATTCCCAGCACAGCAGAAAATTCCAAATATCATCAGCACTGCAGCACTGCATAAATTCTGTCGGTAGATCCCTAGTGACTCTCTGGGAGAAAGCAGAGGCAAATTAATATATTTAGGAGCTGTGTCATTTTTGCACAGGCACATCACATTTTGTCATTTTGGCATTGCTTGCTGAAGAGGTCTGTGGATTTATAAGCAAGACTATGGCCAAAAAGAGGGAAAAACTGCTGTTTGATGGGTAGATCCAGTTGAAAATTTTGGTGGTGGACACTCTCCTAACTCTTTGGTTTACAGACTTTAACCCAGAATGATAATATGAACCCTCTTATTCCCCTTCTTACCACTCACATTTTAGTAAAATTAGGCAAATATCTCATTATGATCTTGCGTCTTCTCTACTGCCTCTTAATCGTCATGAAAATAGTTGCTTTCGTCCACGGTTGAACTGTCAGCATTGATACCTTCCTCCCTACAGTTAGAATGAATGGGGAAGCTCCTTTGTTGTTTCAGGCCCTCAATCTGATCTCAGCAAAATCAGGCAGACATCTTTGCATCACTTACTAGCATATGCAAGGCTTACTTTTCCAATCATAGTTGAGACTTCTGTTAAAAATAAAAAAAATAAATGAAAATTTAAGACACACAAACTATCGGGTAGCTATTCCTCTTCCTTTTATTTCCCGTGACAAGGTCCACATTGCTCAGTGCTGGAAACTAATAACCAGGGAGGTCACACATTACCATTTTTGGTGAGGTGTTTTCCATCCTGTGGGTAAGTGTAACTGCTGGCCTAGCAGGGCTCTGCTGTGTGCTTGACATAATTTCTGTTGCTATAACAGTAACAACAACAGCAATAATAATGCAAATTTATTTTTTTGTAAAAATATGTAATAAGCTTGATGAATTGCTAAACAAACTTCCTATATAATTCCATAAGTATGTTGCTTATGTCAATAGTAGCAGACTTATTCCTTTATTTCAATGTGGGCTTACATACTTAGCTCATATTTCCACTACTCACATTTCTGAGAAGGACTGTGCTATCACTGCTTTCCTTTCAGTTTATAAATATATTCTTGCAAGTCATCAGTGCTCATTCAACAGACTGATAACTGTTCATCAGTCTTCTGCTTTGGATCAGTGACATTAACAGCACTTTCCTATTAGTATCTGACTGGTTTAATTTGCACTGAAATTCATAATTGTGCACGATTCGTTTCAATACTCCTTCCAGTACTGAACCAATACCTCAACACATGGCTCAGCATTTCTTACTTTCAAAACTGACAGTGAAAATGTAATGGAGATTCCACAGTGCATTGCTGGTTCATCTGATAACCCACGTTCTGTGGGCAGAGCCCATGGGTTAATTTACTTGAAGAAATAGCATAAATAAGTCCAATAACACCAGAATTCAGAAAAGTGACTTACAACTATGAAAGTGGGAGCAGAATTTGAGCTTTTCAGAGCAGGTTTCAAAGCTGTTTAGTGGCAGTATGCATTGTTTTCTTTTACTCAGGACAATGATTTCTTTCTTTTTTTGGAGAGAGGTGTGTTCCACAGCCAGGGAAGGCACTAACATCAGGGAAGACACTGACATATGGACTCTCCTGGCTCCTCAAAGACTCACTTAGCAAGTAAGAGAAGAAAAGATGAGTTTGGGTAGTTGGGAGGAAATCAGCTGAGGAAGAGTTAAAAAGGCATCTAGCAGAGGCTGGTGGATGCAATGCCTTCAGAGTTCGATTGTGGATGTTAGATAAGAGTGGGAGCTAGATAAGACAGATTTTGCTTTTGTCCTGATGTAAAACTTGATTGCTTTTACTACCCTCAAGGAGGGAGTTTTGAACTTTAGTCATGAGGAGAGCTGCTGACTAATGGCAATGCGGTGACTCATTTGCTTTTTTTTTCCTAAAAGGCGTTCACATTGTCACCACGTTTTAGCATGCATTTGAATAAGAAACCTCCCAGAATGCTATATAAAGGACTTCCAAAGACTCAGCCTGTTAGTAACCCCTACTGGAATCACATAAGGTAAGAGTTACATATCTCATTGGGTAGTTTTGTAGCTGTCATATTTAATGTTAAAAGGGGAAATCCCTTCTTTTTCTATTAAATGCTATTTAGGTGCTAACTTAAAACCAATACTCTCCAGTATCTTTGTGGTAAGAGTATCTGTGTTGGGCTTTGTAACTTTAGGTTGGTAGTGAATTAAAATATTCAATAGAAATAACATGGAAATCAATAGAGCAAAAGTAGAAATCAAAAGCAAAATTAACTACAAATTAAATAATGCCTAAATTGTGAAATGCAATTAAATAGAAACTGAAATTCAAAATATAAATAAATGAAGATCTTAATAGAAATAGAAACTAGAATATCAAGTTAGAGTGGGGAAAAAGATCCCAAGTCACAGATGTGTTTATGATCATATTTATTTCCAATGCAATGGGAAGTACCTCCAGTCTTAAAAACAGAGGTGATCTGGAAAGAACCAGAAGCAAACATTTTCTATGGCATTTTAGGATTATTATGATTGTTAAAATACAGAGCTTCGTTTCTCCTTCAGTGCAGTCAGTAACTCTGAAGGACTCTTTGGGACCTACTCTGCTATCACTGAGATGATTACCTTATTACTGCCAAGCATATAAAAAAAAATCCCTTTCACTGTGAATCTTCTCAGCCTTGCAGGCTGAAGGAAGCCCAGTAAGGGATCTGAGGCAGGCATTCTTTGAATTGAACTCATTTTTGTCTCCCAGTTTAAATTCCCAGAATTAAACAAACAAACAAACAAAATCTTTGAAATTTATAGTGAGAAGTTTCATTTGATATATGATATATATTAAACATTATGTTAGTTGAAAAATGTCATGGTTATGTTTGAAATTTCTCCTCAACAAAAGTTTTCTCTATGAAGCTGCAGATGAGATGCAAGGCAAGTGATTCCAGGGGCTGTGGTGGTGCTATTTGGAGATTGCTCACTGTCAGGAATACAGAGATCTCCTAGCTGCTGTTGGTGGCTTTGAGCATAGTGTGTGGGAGTTCTCTTATAGAACCTTCCCAGTGGAAGGCAATTTAGAGAAAAGCTAGGCAGCCATGGGATCCAGCAAAGCAATGCCCCAAATAAGATTTTCTTTCCGCGTCCTTTTTCAGAGTGTGGATGAAGCAGCTTTTGTTCCTTCCCTTGTTTGATTGTCCATTGGCTGTTCAGCGGGTCTGATTTTAACTGCTAACATGTAGAGCCAGTTTGGGAACTGTGTTTTATGAACAGGCTGGAGACGATGGAACTGAAAGCATGCCTTGGCCAGTGCTTATTTCCCTGCTGGACCCAAAGTGTGAAGCAGAACAGATCTAAGCATAGGCTGAAGAGCAGATTAGGTGGTGATGGAAGTATCAGAGGCTAAACAGTAAAAGGAGAGAGTCTGTGGATTAGGGAGTCTGAGAAATAGGTTAGGGTCTTTCCTCTAAATGTAGAGAGTGAATGAGAAACACCCCTCAGGTCTGGCCACCTTTCTCATTGCAGCCTAAAATACGTCATTCAAAATAAGCCAACCTTTGAGCAAATGCGTACTTATGCAATGATCATCTTTTAAAGTTATATTTATCTTACGGTTAATGTAAAGTTATTTGATCTGAGTGTTGTTTCTAACTGCATTGCGTTGCCCAGGTGATGAAGATGGAGACAGGGGATGAAATTGCTATTGTGGGAATAGCATGCAACTTTCCTGGAGGTAAGTTCTGAGTAAATACAAAGCAGGATGCTGACTGAGTGTTGGAAAGCACAGTCACTCATTACTACTGAGGTGGAGTAAAACAACTTGTTTCCCTCTTACTTTTGCAGAGTTCATGGCTTTGCTACTTGACCTTTTAATGAGATCTTTTTAAACGATCTCATTATGGTGAAAATGAGTTAGTTTGAATTTGTCCACTGAGAGGGAGAGCGGCAGTGTTTGCTGTGGGCAGGGCTTTGAGCTGCAGTGCATGAAAGTTGTGCAGACAAACCAAACATGTTAGGGATGATTTGAGGTTATTGCAAGTGCACTGGCCAGATGATCATGCACAGGTGTAGGACTATGGATCCGTAGGGACATTTATATTCTTTGGTTGGATGGGTGGTGTCCTTTGGATAGCTGGATGGTGGACTGAGCGTGGGTGTTTAGCCTTAGTTGAGATTGCTGTCCTCCAATAACTGTTCCTGACAGTTCCAATCCCCGACGTCCCACATCAGCTAGAGCTGAGCTGGTCAGTACTTGGTCATGCCACAGGTTAGCACTGTTTCCAGAGTGAGCGTGCATGAGGACATATGAATGCTGGGGAAAGCTGAAGCTGGGAGGAGATGAAATACGTGTTGGAACATTGATGCCATGTTATCTGGCTATTTGCCATGTTATTTTCCTTAAACATTCTTCAGAGCTTTCAAGGAATTAATTTGGTGGGGTGACATGCTTTTAAGCATGTAGCAATAAGAGGAACCATTCCTTTCCATATTCCTGTCACCAAAACACGATTGTTTGTTTATGTGTAGCAATTACATTTCAGCTACCTCGATTTAGATGTAGGAGTCCCAGGTAACAGAATGTGTCTTTCAGAATGAGCATGATGAAAAGGAGTACCTAATTTAATCTTCTTTGCAATATTTGTACAATAGGTGAAGGAATTGACAATTTCTGGAGAGTGCTGGAGGAAGGCAAAAACTGCACCGTAGAAATTCCCCCAGAGAGATTTAATACCGAAGACTGGTATGATCCAGACAGCAACAAGCCAGGGAAGATGTATACAACACGAGCTGCTCTTCTCAATGAGTGAGTGTGTTACTGTGCTGTGCCACAGATTTTTTTTGTATCTAGTCTGATGCGTCTAGCCTTTCAGAGAGAGCAAGCCACAGGAAGATGTTATAACTTGGATGTAGGAACAGGTTTTCTTTCATCTCCCACAATGAACTTGCAGTTTTCAAGTTGCAGGAATTCCTGTAATATGACAGTTATGAGCACATTGCTTTGCAGGCCGTGATATTTGTATGCATAATGCAGCTTGTGTGTCCACACTTGTCATGTCTTGTGACACCACCAGTCATGCAATGGATGTGTGTGCACTTTGGGTATGGACGCGTACACATGCATTAGGTATGAAGCTGTGTATACCAGATGTGAGGTGGGCTACAGCCTGCCAAAGGACTTGTAAATCCCTCTTACAGCCTGTTGAAGAAGGTGGCGGAGTATGGACTTTGAGTATGATCTGCCTGATGAGTCTTGCCCAGTTTCAGTTTGAAGGTTGACCAGATCTGCTGGACCTCAGGCCCTAATCCTGTGTACATAAATACTTGTTAAAGATCCTTCTGAACAAAGAAGTCATGGAGATATGAATTATAGTGTGTATCTTTTCACTTGTGCCCCAAAGTTTCACATCAAACTTTATTAGAGATATGCATTTTTATTTGTCAATCTTATTGGGCCCTGCAAAGAACACTTAATGGGCTTGGATGAAAATTACTTAAGTAATTTGTCTCCTATTAGATATTTAATTTTTTGCTTAATTCAAGAGATGACAGAAAGCCTTACAAATGTGATCTTGGAATAAAAGCTAAAATCTGGGCTTAATTATTTTTAACTGTGGGCCTATTTTAAACATTTTTAAGATAAACAAACAAAAAACACAATATATTTTTAATTTATTATTAGAGAAAAGAAAGGGTATCTACTGGGAGCATCTGAGCTGATCGTATACATATTTAAATTGTATGATCATTGGTCCATATTGTCTTTAAATTGTTTAGAAGGTAGTATTTAAAACTTGTTGACTAGGTCAACATTATAGCAAGGGGAGTCTCATTCTGCAAGTTTTGATAGCGTAAGGCATGCTGTTGGTACCAGTATGATAATCTACCAGTGTGGGGAAAAAAAAAAATAAAAAAATTAATGAATGGTCTTCTATCTTTGAAATGTAGAATAGTTGATAAAAATACATATTTCCTGGCAGAAAATAAAGCATCCTTGGCCTACTCTTTTTGTTAATTTCATAAATGGGAACTGTGTTCTCAGTATCACTTACTGTTTTGCTTTTTGTGACACTGCAAAAAGAAAAAAAAAAAAAGCTTGTAATCTTTGTGTTGTATACATACTGTGCTTTTTTCTAATCCACGTATTTCAGATTTAACACATTTGACAACCAGCTATTTGGAATAAATAGTATGGAAGCTGAAAGCATGGATCCACAACAGAAGTTATTGATAGAATGCACATACAAAGCACTGGAGGATGCAGGAGTCCCTGTAGAAGCCATCAGTGGCACCAAAACGGGCGTTTTTGTTGGTAAGAGGAAAATTTTATGGTGAAGAATGTCCATTCTACCCTCACAAAAATGGAACACCCCTTTGTAAACTGTGTGTATTGCTGGCATAGGAGACCTTAAGGCTACTGTATTATGACTGGTTATTTTTGGTGAAGACAGACTATTAGGTCACTCTAGAAATTCATAACATAATTAACGTATCTAATTTTAGCTGTCCCTGTTAATATCTTG
Organism: Gallus gallus; assembly: GCF_016699485.2. NCBI lineage: Eukaryota > Metazoa > Chordata > Aves > Galliformes > Phasianidae > Gallus > Gallus gallus. The sequence goes on along the minus strand of NC_052533.1, from coordinate 15,760,504 downwards.
AGGCACCAGTGTTGACACAGAAAACAGTTAAAGTCTCCACTCTGCCCAGCCCTTTCCAAGACTGATACTCTCAAGCCAGGCTAACACCTTGATGTTTAGCAGTATACCAGTGGTGAAGGTGTTATGAAGGTTAAGATGGTTTGAAAGCAGCAGAAATCCTTATGTAGATAGTGGTATGCTACCAAGGTGCACTTGTCCAACTGCTGATTGTCACAGAATCAAAATCGTAGAATGGCTTAGGTTGGAAAGGACCTCAAGGATCATCAGGTTCCAACCCTCATGCCACAGGCAGGATTGCCAACCTCTAGATCAAGTCCTAGATCAGGCTGCCTATGGCCCCCTCCCACCTGGCCTTAAACAACTCCAGCGATGGGACATCCACAACTTTTCTGGGCAACCTGTGCCAGCACTTCACCACTCTCTCAGTAAACAAACAAACAAACAAACAAAAAAAAACAAAAAACACAGAAAAACAAACAAACAAACTTCCCCTGTCATCTAATCTAAGTCTCCCCTCTTTTAGTTTAAAGCCATCCTGCCCCTTGTCCTATCACTATCTACCTGCATAAAAAAAAAAATTCATTTCCCTAATGTTCATCACCTTCCTTTAAATATTGGAAGGCTGCAATGAGGTCTCCCTGCAGCCTCCTCTTTTCTGGGCTGAACAAGCCTGCTTCCTTCAGCCTGCCTCCACAGGAAAGGTTCTCAAGCTCCCTGATCATCTTTCTGGCCCTCCTCTGGACCCTCTCCAAAAGCTCCATATTTTTCCTGTGTTGGGGGCCCAAGACCTGGACACAGCACTACAGCTGGGGCCTCACAAGGGCAGAGTAGAGGAGGACAATCACCTTCATACTACTGACCACCCGTCTTCTGATGGAACCTAGTACACCATTGGTTTTCTGGGCAACAAGCACATACTACTGACTCACATTAGCTTTTTCATCAACCAGGACCCATAAGTCCTTTTCTGCAGAGCTACTACAGAGGAGTTCTTCTCCTAGTTTGCATACATATCTGGGATTGCATCAGCCCAATTGTAAAACCTTGCATTTCATTTTGTTGAACCTCATTAGGCTCACAAGGGCCAACCTTTTAAGTTTATCAAGGACCCTCTGGATGGCATCCCTTCCTTCTCCTGTATCAACTGCACTGGTCAGCTTGAAGTCATCAGAAAACTTACTGAGGGTTGTAATGCTATAATAGAAGGAGAACACCAGGGTGGCAAAGTCATTGGCTACAGCAAATGAGAATGAGACCAAATGCAGCAGCCACAGTTACAGAAAGGAAAGAAAACAGCTGCTTGTCTCTGGAAGGCCACAGGTAGGCAGGGATCTCCAGCGAGAAATGCCCTCACCTCTACTGCCAACCCATAAATGAGATCAGGGAAGGGGTCGAGCCGGGATCCAACCCATCTGGTCAATCAGGTGCATGGCATGCACCTGAACCCCCCTGGGTTGGCCCTGCCTTCCCACCAGGTGCTCAAACACTGTTTCAGGCCGTGACTTGGCATTTCCACTACAAGGATATACGGTCAATCCTATCATCTACATTATTGATAAAGATATTAAAGAATAGCAGTCCCAAGAGAAATGCTGGTGGAACACTGCTCGTTACCTGTCTCCATCTGGACATAGAGCCATTGACCACAACCCTCTGGTTGTGACCTTCCAACCAAGCCCTTATTTACCGAATAGTCCACCCTTCAAATCCATATATCCCCAATTAAGAGGTAAGGATGTGGTGTCAAGTTCAAGGTTGCACATCCCTTTGGTCTGCTCAGGGTAACGTGACATGTATTTGCATTGTTACAGGCCTTATGAATCGAGACTTTGAAATCATAAGAAGCAAAGCAGTAAGTGAAATAAATCATTATGCTGGTACAGGATCAGCAATGAGCATAGCTGCTAACAGGGTCTCCTTCACATTTAATCTGACTGGACCATCGCTGACAATTGACACTGCTTGTTCATCATTTCTTTTTGCTCTGCACTGTGCCTTGCGAGCAATTAAATCAGGTAATGGGATTGAAGAGATATATATGGCAAATAAATTAGGACTAATGCTGTATGAAATTGCTGAGAAATATATACATATTTTCCTGGGATTTGTTTCACATAACTTCTGAAGTTAAGTGTTATAGTTATTTTGAAGAACTAACTTTCAATAATATTTCATGTTTTTATTCTTCCTGAGATGTGATTAATACCTTCATGTTCACCAGTAGCTGCCTTAATGGATTCCAGTGCCTCAGAAATATGCACTGTACCTGCAGAAGCAGTCATCCCTTTGCTGTGAGGGATCCTGTTACTTTCTCTAACATATCCTGATGTAATTTTAGATAACTGTATTGAGTACTTTTTCAGCAACCAATCACAATGGCAGATTCCAATCTTAACAATTAAAATAACACAACTAACTTTTAGTATCAGTAAACTCTTTCTGTAGTATCTATCTTTTCAATCAACTATGTTATAGTTAATGTCTTTCTTCCTGTGACCTTCAACATCTCAACCGGAATATGTTTCTGTTATACTGCAGGAGACTGTGAGGCAGCTATTTGCGGTGGTGTGAACAGCATAATAGATCCCTGCAACTTTGTGTCTCTCAGTAAAGCAAAAATGATCTCTCCAGATGGAATGAGTAAACCCTTTTCCAAAAAGGCAGATGGCTATGGAAGGGGAGAAGGCTGTGGTGTTGTATTCCTCAAACCACTGGAAAAGGTAAGATTGTTTGTGAAGAAGCCTGAAATAAGCCTGGCTTCTTACTTGAATTTTGTATTTCCAATTCCCATAATTACTGTAGCAAAAAGCTTTTCTAATTCAAGCTTACTGTTAGCATTAAGAAAACATTTATGCTCCTCTCCTGCACTGAGAATGATATCACAAATTTAAGGTTGCTGATACCGTCTGTCTGGTTTGGGTTCCTGATCTTGCAGATAGATAAAGCATGAGATGATTAAAGATGATTTTCTCTTTCTGTGAAACAGGCAATGGAAGACCACAGCAAAATCTGGGGTGTTATAAACATCAGTGCAGTCAATCAGAATGGTAGGTCTATAACACCAATCACAAGGCCGTCCCAAATAGAGCAGGAGAAGTTACTGCGCAGCATTTATGAAGGTCACGTAGATCCCTCAGTTGTGCAGTACATTGAAGCCCACGGGACGGGAACTGCCGCTGGAGACCCCACGGAAGCTGAAAGCCTTGGTAACGTTGTTTGTAAAAACAGACCTTCACGAGTTCCCCCTCTGAAAATTGGTTCGGTGAAAGGAAATATTGGCCACACTGAATCAGCTGCTGGAGCAGCAGGTTTGATCAAAGTGCTTCTGATGATGCATCATGGGAAGATTGTTCCATCCTTGCACTACTCAAAGGAGATGAGCAGCATCGATACAGAGAAGTTAAAGCTTGCCATTCCCACCGCGGTTGAGCCCTGGGAAGATTCCAGTGAGTACGGCAGAGTAGCTGGCATCAACTGCTTTGGATTTGGAGGAACCAATGCCCATGTTGTAGTCAGGCAGGTTAAGCAGCCAGAGCCTCTTCCTGCCTTTAAGAGGCCGCTGGAATTAGTCCTGCTGTCCGCAGCGTCAGCTAAGTCCCTTCAGATGACAATGGCAGACACAGCTGAGCAGCTGAGCACAAGAAACTGCGTAACTCTCCCAAGCCTGGCCTATACATCTGCCTGCAGAAGAAGCCATGCCAACTACAGGTACCGAAAAGCATTTGTGGCAAACTCTCTCCAACACCTGCAGCAAGAGGTTATGTTGGCAGCAAGCACTGACTTTGCCATGTCAAAGGTGGAGCCTCAACTGGTGTTTGTGTTCTGTGGCAACGGCGTAACACTGAAGGAGTTCAGTGAGGCACTGCTGAGCTCAGAGCCAGTGTTCAGAGACAAGTGTAAGGAAATAGAAGCACTCTTCCAGAAGCATGCTCCCATCAGCCTTCTGCCAGCAAGAGATCGCAGCTCGAAGGAGCTGCTGGATCCGGAACTCTCCCAGCCCATGCTTTTTACCCTGCAGGTTGCCTTAGCTTCTCTTCTGAAGTACTGGGGCATTAAGCCGGTCGCTGCAGTTGGCCATTCGGTGGGGGAAGTTGCCGCAGCACATTTTGCAGGGTACCTTTCCCTGGCAGATGCAGTCAAAGTGATATATCACCGGAGCAGGCTGCAGGCAAAGACTGCCAGGGGCAGAATGCTGGTGGTTGGAAACATACCCGCTCAAGAGATTGCTGAACGTTTGCATTCCTACTCGGGAAGGGTGTGCATTGCAGCTTTCAACAGCCCAGTTTCCTGCACCTTGTCTGGAAATCCAGATGATGTGGACTTGGTCCAGAAAGATTTAGCAGCAGCTTTCAGCCACAGAAACATCTTTCTTCGTGTTTTAAATGTCCCAGCTGCCTACCACAGCCCTAGCATGGATGTGATACTTGGGGAGTTGGAGCAGAGCATAGAGCCTTTAGAAGAACAGAAGGGTGACGTTGAAGTAATTTCAACACTGACCGGGGCAGCTGCTTCTGCAAAGGACTTCACTCGCGGCAAATTCTGGGCCCAGCATACTCGTGAGCCGGTTGCTTTCACTCAAGCCATAGAAACTGCAGCTAGAAACAGGGAAAATGTAGTGTTTGTTGAAATAAGTCCTCACAGAGCGTTGCAGCGAAATATAAAAGAGACCCTAGGAAACGTCACTAAGGTGTTCCCTTCTTTGCAGTCTGATGCAGAGTATCAGGCACTCTTTAGCTTGGTAGGAAATCTGTTTGAACTGGGCTACAATCCCAACTGGCAGCACTTTTATGATGGATATCAAAGCATTCCAGTGACCATTCCACGGTATCAGTTTGATCGTAAAAGAGCTATGCCCTCTCTGGATACCCCTCAACAAGCAAACCAAAGTGATGTCAACTCTCGTCATCCTTTGATTTATGTAATCAAGAATAACAACATGGAGTTTGGCTGCCTGCTCTCCCAGGACACCACCTCCTACTTATATGAGCACAAGAACAACGGTGTGGCTTTAGTTCCTGGTGCTTTTTATGTGGAGCTTGGTCTGGCCTGCGTGATGAGCAGCTCAGGACCTAAAATGCCTCTGAGTGCTTGCCAGATGAGCATCATTTTTTCAGCACCGTGTGTTCTCACACAGAGTTCCCAAGTCTTGAATATCAAGCTGAGTCCACAAAAAGCAGCAACAGCCTTTGAGATACTCTCTTCCTCCAATGCAGTTTATGCTTCAGGCCAAGTTAGAAAGGTTCCTGAGGCTGCTGTGGAAGAAAGCACCATCTCCTTCCAAGAGGTCTATCACAGATGCACGTCAGTGATTAGCACAGAGAAGGTCTATGAAGCACTGTCTCAGATTGGCTTTCAGTATGGCTCCATATTCAGGCAACTCAGGGATGTGCATTATTGCCAGGAACTAAAGGAAGCTATAACAAGCATCAAGGTGAACAAGGAGACCCTCGGAGAGATGTACAGCTACTGTATCCATCCAGTGCTGCTGGACTGTTTTATGCAGATGACTGCTGTTATGATCTCGAGCACGCAGCAGTCCAGAGCAGGCTTTCCTTCAGGGATAGGCAGCCTGGTGGTGTTGCGACCTTTGGAGGAAGAAATGATGATATATATGAGAACAAGCAAATCCATTGGGAATTGCTTTGAGGTCTGTGGATGCTTCATGGACAAACATGGGTCCGTTTTGGCTGAACTCAAGCGTGTTGCCATCACTTTCATGAAAGCAGCGTCTTCCAGAGACAATGAGTTCATGTTTGAAAACAGATGGTCAGAAGTTTCTCCATCAAAGATGATTGGTCATGTAGAAGCAGTGCCTAGAGTCCTAGTGTTTGCTGACAAATTTGGGATAGCTGAGCAGCTCAGAAAATATTTGCATCCTGATTCCAGATATGTTATGTATGAAGACTGGGAATCCCTCTTGGAAGACCACGCAGGGAATCAGATGAAAGCAGAGGTTGAGGATTACGATGAAGTTCTCTTCCTGTGGGGAATTCAAAAGGTGAACGAAGAGTTCCCAAGTAAAGTGGTAGACCAACTCTCAAAGTGTTGTGAAGCCTATCGCCAAGTTATCGTGGCGTTAAGAGAGAAAAGTTCTCACTGTTCAATCCGAGTGATCAGCTACAGAACAACAGAAAGAAACGTAGACCACGTTAACTGTGGGTTTGCATTGCATGGCATGACCAGAACTTGTGTTGTTGAAGTTCCAGAAATCACGTTTCAGATAATCGACCTCAGCTCTTCCAGCTCCCTGGACATCTCAGCATTATCCGATGTCCTTGTCAAATACAGAGGTAAGGATTATCCGGAAGTCTACATCAGCCAAGGAAGAATTTATGCATCTGAAATCAAACGCACTCCTTTTGTAGATGCAGATTACAGCCAGCACGTAAGGTCTCTCCGGAGTTCGGAAACATTCACTTTGTACACTGCTGATCCATACGCAGCAAAAGACTTGTCTGCTGAACTATCCACCAGCATGGCTACTCAGCTGGAAAATCAAAGTGTTGAGATTCAAGTGGATAAGATATGTATCCACTCTGAAGATTATTTTCCCATTAGTGTTTCTAGTCGTAACTTTGGTAATACACTCTACTGGAATTCCCAAGCAGCAGACAAACACAGACTTCTAGCTCTTGATTTCAGTGGCACAGTCACAGCAGTAGGCACAGCTGTGAAGAAAGTCAAAGTGGGCGATCACGTGGTTTCCTGTTATCCGACTGCTGCATCATCCAGAATTCAGGTCCCAGGAACAGTTTGTTTAAATGTAAAGAAATATCCATGCTTTCAAACCGTCCCTTGTGTGTCCTACTTCATCATTGCATGGGAGATCTTAAATCAGAGGTTACCCAAGGGGAAACATGGCAGAACTTTGGGTATTATTTCTACAGAGCCATCATCAGTGTTATGCCGTGTTCTTTCCGCGGCAGCAGAAGGGGTGGGCTGGAAAACAGTACTTGCAAGGCCCGCTCCTGATATGTTGCAGTATATAAATGCATGCAATGCCCTTGTTATTCTTCCTCCAGTAGGCAGGCTGTCTCAGGAGGATTTGGCCCATATGTACTGTCTGAAAGATGTGGTGATAGTACATGGCCATCAACAGTCGGAATGTATTCAGAACGTCAGTGGACTTGATCATGAAAATATCAGCTTTCATATCCTCATCCTTAGCAGTATCTTCCAGAAGGCATCTCTAAAGGAGCTCCCAAAGGCTGTGCGTGTATGGATCAGTTCTTTAGATATGAAACGGTTTAGACATCTACCAGGCACTGTATTTCAGCAAACTGAGACCTTTGAAAGGCTGCAGTCTGCGATGTGCTCGTTTACCTGCAAATCTGTCCCACTTGCTGTACTGAGAAAGCAGAAGGACGTCACCGTTGTTTCAGATATCCCATTGTATGAATCTGAGAAGAAGATATTTAAGCAGAATGCTGTTTATGTAGTAGCAGGGGGGCTCACTGGCCTTGGCTTTGAAACTGTGAAATTCATAGCAGCGAATGGAGGAGGGTGTATTGCAATACTCTCCAGGAAAATTCCAAGCGAGGAGAAACAAGAAGAGATGAAGGATTTGCAGCTGAAGCACGAAGGCAGCAAGATAGTGTTTGTGCAGTGTGACATTACTGTGACCAGTGATGTTGAGGAAGCTTTCCAGGTCATTGTAAAATTGTTTGAAGGGTGTCCAGTCAAAGGTGTCTTTCAAAGTGCTGTTGTTCTACACGATGGTCGTCTTGAAGTTCTGAAGTTTGCTGACTTTCAGAAGGTGCTGAGCCCCAAAGTGGCAGGGACCCTAAATCTTCACTGGGCTACAAGAGGCCAACAGCTTGACTACTTTGTGTGCTACTCCTCTGTTACTTCCTTTCTAGGAAACTCCACGCAGGCAAACTACGCAGCTGCAAACTCTTTCCTGGACGTCTTCTGCCTCTACAGGAGGAACTGTGGTCTTTCAGGCCAATCCATTAACTGGGGTGCTTTGAACCTCGGCATATTGCTCAATCAAAACCAGATTCAGAACATTCTGGAATCCAAGGGCATAGATATTCTGGAAGTGCATGAGATTCACGAGTATCTCAAGAAGAGCTTACTTTCAAATAATCCACAGCAAGCTGTCGTCAAATTAAATTTTAAAACTTTATTTAATCATGTTTTTAGCCGAATTCTTTCACTTAAAAATCGGTTTACATCACTCATGTCAGAAGAATTTGGAAGCAAGCTTGAAACCACTGAGAAATCTCAAGTCCAGGATACTGCTTCAGTCAAGTCTGAAGACTATATTACCTCGCTGATGGCTGACCTCACTGGACTGAACCCAGATGAACTGACCATGAATACACCACTATCATCGTTGGGCATAGACTCTATGTTAGCTATGACAATTCAGAACCGTGTCTTTCAAGAAAGAAAGGTGGACATTCCTCTTCTGAAACTACTTGATCCTCACACCACTCTGTCAAGTTTAGTAGTAGTTTTAGGAGAAACAACCAATGCAGAAGGAGTTGTAGAGAAAAAAATGTCTGCAGTTGCAAATGGCGAACAGGAGATCAGGTTATAGAGTTTTTTCTTTCAATAATTGTGTAAAGATGAGTAGACCCTTTGCAGTATCCCAGAATATGTCATGGCAAAGGCAAGTTAGAACATGCACATGTGCTGAATGTAATCTTCTGTCTTGTCCTAGAAAATCACACCGGTTTCTCCTGCCATTGCACTAACTTTTTTACTTTTGGATAGTGGTATGACATTATGCTTCCAATCTCTTTTACTTTCATTTTCAGTATTTTAAACTGTAAATACCTAGGCTATACAGAATTTCATTTGATGAGTTTGTATGTAAAAGACGTATTATGTATTTTTTAACCATACTAAAGTCCTGATTAAACGGAATAAGTTCACTGTTTTAAATGGTAAATGTCTGTGTAAAGCAACACTGTATTGCCCCAATTGTTTGTCATTATTACTTTTTCAGTGTACAGTAATTTTCTGATTCTTATCAAAGGCCTATAAATTGGACATCTTTTGAATAACTTTTCTTGTGAATTTCAGAGGTTTCTTTTTCAGCAATTTAAAATTTGTATTTTTCTTATACAAAAATGTTAAAAATTGTCTGTAAAGCAACAGTATTTTTCAGTTTTCTTTTATGAAAGAGCCTATAAGTGAAAATAGTAACATTTTTTAAATGCAAAACCAAAAGTGTATCTCCGTGCTGTTTTAATTTTTTTCCTTTTCCCACCCTCTCACTTTAAATGTTCCTAATAATAACAGCTGCCCTTACTTTACTCCCAAGAGAAAATACTGACTTCCCCCCCCCGGTACACTGGAGGAAACTTGATCAATAATTGATTAAAATGAGGACAGTGTCCTTGTATTTTTTTCTCCATTTTATATCCAGTTACCATTCCCCCTCAGATTTCTCTTGCAGCTCTGACAGCATCTGGGGCTACCCTAATACAGGGATGGCACAACACCTGGCTGAGAAGGGAAGGCACCTCTGTAATAGTGGAAATAATGCATGGCTTGCTTGCGTGTTAACGAGCATGGATGTCACTTACAGAAACAACACATCAGACCCCTGAAGCAATCTCTTCTCCAAGCAATACAAGCGCAGTTTCCTCAGCAACTCCTCATAGCTCTGGTGCTCCAGTTCACAACCATCTTGACGGCCCTCTGCTGAAGTCAAGTTTATCACTAATATCTTTCATAAACTGGGTTGGCAGCTGTGCTTTGTTCAAAACTGAACCAGTGTTAGATCCTTTTGTTATTTTATGTGAGAAAAGGTCATTTGCACACCCATGAAGGAGCAGAAAGAGACAATGACAGGTGATGGAGCCTAGGTTATTTTCCTCCTCTGGCTGTGCCATAAGAAGAATCCACCTATTAAAGGCCCCTCCCCATATATCCAAAGGAACACAGAGAGCACAGAGACACAATGACAAGCAAGAAGCCAAATTAAGGACTCAGAGGAAGAGATATCCTGCTTGGAACCCTCCCAGTGCTATCTCAGGGGAGCCTCAATCCCAGTGTCGAGTTATGACAGACACCAAGATGAGTCCATACTGGAAGAGCCTTTGGACTGAGGGAGGTTACTGCCTAGGGCTTGGGGGACACCTCATGGTACTCAGGTAAAGAATATTTCAGGACTGCACTTGCGTGTCATTTAGGAGAGGAACACAAGTCCATAAAAGGGAGGGATCTAGGTGATTTGAGGAGGAACAAGCATGGGGGACAGAGGGATAAACAAATTAAGCAAGCCTGTTGTGTGCCAGCAGATGGCTGGTCATTACTTTTGTCTGGTCGTGCTTTATAGATGATCAGCATATCTATCCTGCTGTCCTATCTTCTTCCTAAATTCCTTTCAATCTCTTCTCCTGAGAGAAAGACTCTCTAACCTGTGTGCATACGTATGACGTTACTGATACAGGTAGGAAACAGTGTGTCTCAGGGTAGACTTCCACTTGTAACTGGTCTTCGGAAAGAATGTGAGCTCTCACATTTTGAACCTGATGATCCAGCCAAATTTTCACCACAGGACTAGTCCACTCAATGAGAGCATAACATCCCAACTAGTAATAGCTGCCAAGAGTGTCAGCTCAACAAATGCTACCTCTTGTGTCGCCGAGCGACTTGTCTGAGTCCCCTGGAGAGCAGTATTCAGCCGAGGCGCGGCATGGACGAGGCCACACACCCATATGGTTTCTAGTAGCCAAGCCATTTAATAACTGCACCCAGCCGTTTATATAGAGCGGTACAAATAACATGCTAAGTACAACAAGGCACAGTTCTCATAACTTGCAGTTGCTTGCAGCTTGTCTCATGGCACCTGGCACAGTGGTCTCTATTGCAGCTCCGCATTCCTTTTGCCTACTCCCATCGTTCTGTGTGAGACAGTGATCCATAGCAGCTGTTTTGCTCGCAGTGACCCAGGGGGAGATAAACATGTCCTCCCTGGGTCAGCCATCCATCCACACTCTTGTACTCTCTTTTGCCCTGACAGTGAAGAAACAGACAGGCACACCTACTATGGACAGGCATGATTATCTTCTTTTCTTATTCGACCTAGACACATGAAACCTCATTGAAGAACTCATGTAGGGAGCTATCAAGTCCCTCGAAGAATAAGAAGTATGAAAGATGGCTATTTCTCACAGGCCGCCCTCACTGCAAAATGTCTCTTGGTCCTTTGGATGTGTGATCATCTCAGCAAAGATCAAGCCCCAGAGTGACTTGGCAGATGATTGCTTGCCAGTAGTTTCATCATGGCTGGCTGTAGCAGACACAACTGCCTTTGATTCTTTGAACTACTGCAAAATAATTAGCAAATGAGTGTTCAAGGAATCCAGTGTGGGGCTGTTGCTGACAAAACCCTTCTCAGTATTCAAGAAGTATCCTTCTGAAATCCATTCCCTAATATTCAGAAACTGTTCACCTAGCTGTTTCATCAGAATCAGGAAGGGGATGCAACAGATATATGTTGATGCAGTCTGATGACCAGAATTAGATGTCCTAATTATTACATGATTTAGCAGAGCTGGGGAAGGGAGATCTGTCTGGTCTTCTAGTCATGCTTTGAGTAGGGGGGATGAATCTCAAGGGTGTAGTATTGCTGAATGATTTAAGTTGGAAATGTCCTCTGGCAGCCATCTGGTCAAATCTGTTGGCCTCAGTAAGGCCATCAGGTTGGATTTCTTGTGGCCTACTCTTGTGAAGTCCTGAATATCTCCAAGGATGTAGATTCCACAGCCTCTCTGAGCAACCTGTCCCACTGTTTGATTAGAATCATAGAATCATAGAATTTCTCAGGTTGGAAAAGACCTTAAAGATCATCATGTCCAACCACAACTTAACCATTCTACTCTAACTAACAACGCTCCACTAAATCATGTCCCTGAGCACCACATCCAAACAGTTTTTAAACACATTCAGGGATGGTGACTCAATCACCTTCCTGGGAAGACTATTTCAGTGCTTAACAACCCTTTCTGTAAAGAAGTGTTTCCTGATATCCAACTTAAACTTACCCTGGCGCAACTTGAGGCCATTTCCCCTCGTCCTGTCACCTGTCACCAGTGAGAAGAGACCAGTCCCACCCTCGCTGTAAGCACCTTTCAGATATTGGAAGAGAGCAATAAGGTCTCCCCTCAGCCTCCTTTTCCCCAGACCTTTTCACAATAATTTCACAATTACCCTCATTGTGAATATTTTTGGCCCATAGAGCTAATCAGTGTTGTCCAAACACTTCTTGAACTCTGGCAGGCTTTGTGCCTTGACTGCCTTGACTGCCTTTGGAAGCCTGCTCCGGTGCCCACCACCCTCTCAGTGCCAAATCTTTTTATAGCCAGCAGGTCAATAGAAGTGATTCTCCCCCTCTACTCTGATTTCATGAGACCCCATCTGGAGTACTGTGTTCAGATCTGCGTATGAAAAATGTGGAACAGGCCCAGAAGTGAGCCACAAAGATGATCAGAGGGCTGGGCTTGCTCAGCCTGGAGAATAGAATGCTCTGAAGAGACCTCATTGCAGTCTTACACTACTTAAAGGGGGCTTATAAAGAAGACCAAGAGCAACTTTTTCCATGGACGGACAGTGATAGGGGGAGGGGGAAGAATTTTAAATAAGAAGGTGAGATTCAGTTTAGATATTGAAAAGAAATTAATTACTCAGAGGATGGTGAAACACTGGAACAGGTTGCCCAGTGATGATGTGGATGCCTGGAGGTATTCAAGACCAGACTGGACCAAGTCCTGGACATACTGTAGAGAGTCCAATGAAAGGCAATATGGATGACTGCAGAACTGGAGCATCTTTCCTATGAGGAAAGGCTGAGGAAGTTGGGACTTTTCATAGCGCAGAGAGGACTCAATGTCTACAAACACCTGAAATGAGGGTACAAAGAGGATGGATCCTCCCAGCCAATTCCAGAGCTTGTATCCCCAGCTCCAGAGGCTGTTACACACATTCAGCTCTGTAAGCAGTGAAGCTGGGTTAAGTACACATGAGAATCTCGCGTACATCTTCACACTGTGCAGTTGTAACCGAATCTTGATAAAGTCAGGTCTGGCCATGAGGCCAAAGCACCAAGTCTGGTTGGCTGAATGCGCTGCTGCTCTCCGGCTTTCTCTTACCCAAGCTGCCACTGCTGGGCCAGCACTGCCCAGCCACGCACTGTGGGGAAAGCCAGGCTCTCATCACCTCCTGATGGCACTTGTGTTCTGAGGTGGTGCTAGGGCAGCTCCTGCCTTCCATGTGCCTTGCTTTTGATTGCTGCTCAAGATCTGCCATAAAGGGGACAGAATACCTGAATAAAACCAAGACCATTACAGCCCACACACACAAAGCACCGTAAGAAAGCTGATTTTGAAAAAGGCTCTGGAGACGTGCATTTCAGCTGCAGCTGGCGCAGAGAGCATTTGACAGTCCTACAGCAGCAGGGCAGAGTGCAGGGGAGCACAGCAGTGGCAGGGGGCTGAGGGCCCTTTTGCTTCTGCCTGCCAAGTATGTAGGACACATACGCAGAAAGATAGAGCAAGAAATGCAAGCAAACAACACACTAGGTCGGAGATACATCAGATGGCCTGAAACCTGCAAGCAGACGGAAGGAAAGGAAAAGTTATTCAGAAGCAACAGGATGGCCTGGGAGAAACCCAGAAACAGCCTGCATTACTCTAGGAGCGGTGACAGAGTCCTGTGTGCTCTTCTGTACTACCAAATATCATCGCTGCAGCTTGCAAACAGGACCTTGCAGATCTTGCTCAGACCCCTCAATTAATTTCAGTGTTCTTTTTCTTTGTCAGCTGCTGTCAAACATGAGCTAGAAGAAAGCTGCCGATGCCCTTTCTGCCTGGAAAACAGTGTTCCGTTCATAATCGGGACTGTAATGAGATAAATTACTTCTTAACAAGTCAGTATCTATGTTTCACAGAAAGCTTTTAGTGACAATGTTGTTCGGTCATAGCAATTAACCTCAGTCAGCATTAACCACCTGGAGTGTATTTTTAAAGGTTTTGTGCTCTCAGTCTCCAAACTCTCAGTCCCATTATCAGAGGAAGGATCCCATTAGCAGGATGCTTGCTCAGTAATTAGATAATCACGTCCCTAGCGCAGTCTGTGGAAAAATATTAATTTTTCCACTCAGATCCTGAAATGATACATGCAGCCAATCTGCAAAGATGCCTGCCTCCCCTGATCCGAGTATACCTGTGAATGTAATTAGCCAGATATGTTCCCCACAGCAGTGGCATAAATTAATGGGAAAGAGATAGAACCTTTATTTGGAAAATGTGCTCAGAGCTGCATGGTTTGCCTTCTGCTCCAGGCAATTTGTCAGAGCATATCTTTGTTGTGTGGAAGGACTTTTCAGGCTGAACAACTACATTTTCATACAAATAAACCATTATGTTTCTTGTTTTGTATGGATCATGCAATGCTTGATAATGTGCAAGTTGGACTGCAGATGTGGTTCAGACTTGCATTAGGGGCTGTGGCCAGAATAAGCTATGCCGTTACACAGTGGTGGTTGTAGCTCTGGTGTTACCCAGATGATGAAGGCCTGGTTTTAATGCAGGTCCCCCACAACTGGATCTGGTTGTGGCCAACGCCTTTGGCAGTCTCTCCCCACTGCCCCAGGTGAGCTACCTTGGCCCTGAGCCCCGTCAGTCAAACACCAGGATCCTACAAAGACAGCTTGTATTTTCTTTGTCTACATGGATCCATGTAAATGCTTTAATCAGTGTTGTTAATGGATTAAAATATGTCTCACTCCTGCCTGTTTCTAAGGGAGGTGTGTATACTACTCTTTGGAACATTGTTCCCCTTGTTTCTTATTCTTTTGTTTTGTTAACCGCTTCATTGATGCTTACATAGCAACGAGCCAATTTTGGAAATCCCAGCATACAAGGGCTGTTCTAGAAGTAACGCTTCCTATTTTATTATGATGGCCCACAGTGTCAGTGGCACATGTTGGTGGTATGGCAGTAGATGTTGAAGCTTCTCACCAATATCCTGTTACATGTTGTTGCCATGTGACAGATGGCAGCAGAGGGACAGTCTGACAAAACGGCGTCTGACATGGAAGTGCACTGGAAACAAAGGTGTGAAATTGAATTCCTCCATGCAGAAAAATTGCACCCACTGACATTCACTGATGCTTGCTGAACATTGGTAGAGATCACACAGTGGATGTGAGCACAGTGAGGCAGTGAGGGGTGCACTTCAGCAGTGGCAAGAGTGATGTGAAACACGACACATTCTAGATGGCCATGCACAGCTCTCACCACAAAATGAAGAGCATCTCGACCCACTCCTCCACAAGAATCAGCTGATTACAGCCAGAGAGCTGTGTACAGAAAGGCTATTGAGGTGTGTTAGTTCTCTTCATATAGAAGACAGCTTGAGGAGATCTCACAGAGGGTGACTCTCAGAGACATTTTGATAGATTAAACAAAGGAGGGAGTGATATGAACAAAGGGCAGTGCTCCAAAGTCGACATCTCTGTGTCAGCTGATCACCTTGAGCTTCCCTTACAGTCATTTGTGACTGACAAACACTGTGAGCCATGGCTGTTTGATCCAAAATGGAACATCTACAATGGATCTGACAACTCTCTTCTCTCAGTAACATGCTTTCCCAATGGAATATGAGGAATTCACTGCAGTTAGCTCTCCTGTTGCTCTTGAGGAGACAGCCAGACTGATTCTGTGGAACTTTCAGGGAAACACAACCTAAGGAGACATGGATGAAACAATTGTAATCTTATGGCCTACAGTTGGCAAAAATCCAGGAAACTGGACATGGGGCTGTGTATGACTGAACGCCAGATAAAATGCATTACAGTGATACGTCATGTCTACATGTGTCCGACCTCAACAGAGGAGTAGCTTAATTTGCTCATGACGTGTGTGACAATTGAGGAAGCCACCTGGGCCATGGTACTGGTTTAGAAAAATATCCTTACATTTCTCAGAACAGAAATAAAGGAAGATTACATCCAAATATTGGATTTGTTTTTAATAATCAAGATACAAAGAACAAGATCCTGCACAGAACTCTAATTTCTTGCCATCAGTTCAATTTATGACTAAACCATTAGGAAATCCAAGTAATGCAGTGTCTCAAATCAACAAACCAGATCTTTATTTCAATATGTGGACTGAGGAGAAAAATGCTAGCTAATGTACTTTCTCAGAAATTAAGCCAGTAGGTAGTAAAATTGACAATTTCTGAAAGCAGATGAAGTTCATATTATGAAAATTCTCCTTGGAATATTTAACTACTTAAACTATTACGATCCAGTTAAGAACCATAAAAGAAAAAATGTGCATAATGTAAACTGTTTTTCTGATGAGTAGATCTGTTTCTGTGATCTCAAATTTTACATCGGATTTTTAGTATGGAAACCTTGTTTTTTCAGCGTCTCTACACAAATTAGAAGTTAGATAGTTTGAAACTGTAGGACAGGATGTGAGGAAACAGCATCAAGTTACAACAGGGAAGGTTTAGATTGGATATCAGGAAGGCTTTCTTCATGAAGGTAGTGTTTGGGTGTCTGGGCATTGGAACAGGCTGCCCAGGGAGCCACCATCCCTAGAGGTATTTAAGAAATGTGTGGATGTGGTGCTTGGGGACATGGTTTAGTAGTGAACATGGTAGTTAGGTGAATGGTTGGACTTTATGATCTCAAGGGTCTTTTCCAATCTAAATGATTCTGTGATTCTGTGAGTATGGCCATGAGCTGTACTAGGTTTAAGAGAAATGATGTTTCAAATGGCGTATGAAAATACAGGCTGCCCACCCCACTAGGAAACCAATGGTATTATTTCTCCACTTGCAGTTACTACCTCAAGTTGACAACAGAAAACACAGCTGAGCAACCGAACACAAAAAAGTCAATCACTTGCTCCTGATTTGCCAAGTTGCTTGCCCATGGAAATGCCAAGTTTATAAGCACTTTTTAGAAATAGTTGGCTTCAGCACTCAGCAGAAGAAATACCTTTCTTCATTCTTACATATCCCAGTTGTGTTCTACATTTTGAATCCAGTACTGGAAATTATGGAAAAAGAAAACTGAAATTAAAACTACATAAGCTGAATCAATGCTGCCTGGGATGGCTGTTTCTGCAGAGGTCAGTGAGCAATGCTCAAAATCCTTGAAGTTCAGATCTTTTGAGACCAGAAATAACACACAAATATAGAAGAAAAAGAATGTTTTGTAAAAACATGTCCTCAAACAGTGGGTAAGTGTTATTTAATAGAAATTTGATGGAAAAAGGAGGGCTACTCTTTCTTTCACACTTGCTCTGAATATCAGAAATCTGAACTGGATGCAATCCTGACTGGAAGCACATCTGTGTTCCTTGCCTGAGTGTGTCCCAGTGGCCGCTGCACTGTATTGGTGTGATAACAAAAATCCTCATAGCCTGTCTGGACATTTCTGCTGCTGAGAAGGACTGTTGAACTGCCAAAGGCTCCTGCACCACCAGTTCTGGACTTTAAAGGCAGAGGCTGCAGCTGCAAAAATACAAAAGCTAAATAAAAATTGGCATTTTGCTCAACATAAATTCCATTTCCACATTCATCACATAAAGAGAAACAACAGGTGCAGAACATCTGAGAATTGAAACACAATTTGTTCAACAGTTTTATGGAACAGAACTGAAACTGAAAATTTTGACTACTGCCAGCATGTGTAGCATCATCTAGATCTGTCTCCTGAAAGCTTGATTTTTGCACCTGCACCTGATGTACATGACAATATGAACAAGTGCTGTCAAGAGGCAAAATAGTATGTGTGGGACCAAGGTTTATCTTCATTTGCCAGGATCTGAATAGAGAAATTCCAGGTACAGCACTTTGCTGGGCAACGCACAGGGAAAGCACAGAGATCTGGGAAGGTCAGGGAATGAAGGCTCATGGGGAAACTGAGAACAAGTTCACATCCCAATATATACCAAACCTGTTGAAATGGTGGGTTCAAATCTGGATCTCACACTTGAGTAAGCTTTGCCTGGGCCTGATGGGTTCCTTTGATTGAGAACACAGATATTCTCATCTAAACCAGGTTAAACAAAATCCATATGCAGAAACAGTCACAGGACTTGAACCTACAAGTCTTGCTTTTCTCCACTGGAAATGAAAAGAGCATAAGATGACCTGCTCAGCCTTGCACATCTCCCTTCCACCTGCGATGCTTTCCTTATTCCTCCGGGAGATGTCAGATGCTTTGGCCGTTCTCCAGGACACCAGCTTTCCTGTGTTACTGAAACCAGCAGCAGTGAAGGTGGCATGGGCTGCTTGGCTGTCCTGGCAGTGCTGGGACTGGTGAATATACTCTGCTGAGCTGCCCTCAGCAAAACTGCACAGAAATCTCACGGAAAATTACTTTGGCAGACCTGGAATTCACAGAATCCCCATGGCACAGCAAGATTTTAATCCGTGCATGGTTCTGGACTGTCATGCAATGAAAGGCAAATTCTTAAAACCCACTTTGCATCAGAAGAGTTCACATGGTGACTGTTTATCTGTCTAAAATGTGTTTGCTTAACCTGCCTTTGAAAAAGAACAAAACCCACAGAATTAAATATGCAATATGCAAGAAAAGTGTAAGCCCGAGAAAGAAGAGGAGAGAGAGGCAGGTGAATAGATCAGTTTATATTGTGTGCCACATTAAATAAAATTAAAACCATTCTCAGCTTCCAGACCACTTGTCTGCAGGTGGCATTTCAGCTGCAGGGGACAAGCTTGTCTTCCTGCCTCTCTCCATCTCATCTTGCACTGCTGCTTTTTGTTCCATCTCTTTGTCCCTTTCTGTTTCTTTCTTCCTTTTTTTATTTTTTATTTTTTAATTTGATTCATTAGTGGAGAAAATGTTCCACAATGGAACAATCAAAATTTATGAAAGAAAATGATTGTAGTCCTCCTCCCAGTTATGGAATTGTGATGAGAGACTGCAAAGGCTGAGCCTGGGGAGCAGCTGGCACTTCCTGTCCAGTGCAACCAAAGGGCTGAGAGAACACATGAGCTGCTTCACTCCCCTAGGGAAAACTTACAGCTTTGAAGAGAAAATGCTGCTATATGTGTTCCGAGGAGCATGTCTAGGCCAGGCAGCCCGTGTGCCCAGGGAAGGTCCCCCAGCTGCAGGGGGCAGAGGGCTGGAGCTTGCAGGCTCCATGTGGAACCTGGGGCTGGGCGCGGGCTGTCACCGCCCTGCTGAGCTGCTGATGGAGCCTCACCCCGTGCTGAACCATGGCACTGGGCCAGGCAAACTCGTTCCACCTCATTTTCCCCCTTGACTTTCCACTACAGCCAGACTCTTTTGCACTTCTTCCTCACACCAGCACTGGGCAGGGAGCCCATTAGCTGGGCGCTAGGATGATGAGATGTTGGCTGTAGGGAACACAGTTCCTGAAAACATTTTAGCTGTCAGTAAGATGATTTCCTTTTTAATTTTTTTTAACTATTTTTCCATAATCTTCTTTTTCTGTTTTTAATTCAGAGTCCTATGTTTACTTGCCGCTGAGGCCTTGGCAGCACTTTATCTGATGGCTCCGGTTTGAGGTAACTGCCATGAGCAGACAGGCTGGATGAAAAGCAAATGCTGAAAATGCTGGCTAGAATAAGAAATGTCAAAACCAGGGAAGGAAAAACAAGAAGGGAGGCTAGAAGGGCCTAGCAGGAGAAGCAACTATGCAACTAAAAGCACAGTCAGATCTGGATGGTGTGAGGAAATGTAGGAGAGACTTGTTCCAGGATTTTTCTTCTGATCAGTATTTTGAAGAAAATCAAAGAAAAGATCCTAAGAGATAATTCAAAACAAGATGCATTCTACTGGAACCTTTCTTGGCAGTTATTTGTGCAGCCAATCCTTGAAAAATTCCAGTAATAGCAACACCACAGCACCCTTAAGTAATCTGTTTCAGCCCTGAGTTACACTTACTGTAAATAAAGCTCTTCCTAATGCCTTGCACTCCCTCTTGATATCTCCTTGTAGTTCTGGCTGCTTTCATGGAATAGTTGAGCTCTATATTTATGATGCTTTGAAGCTCTATATTTGGTTTCTTAAAGCATCGAGGCAACTTGTTTTGTCTCATATTTACCACTGCTGATGATTCATTTCCAAAATTGTTTTTATTTGCCAACAACATTTCACAAATGTGTGTTCACAATGAAACCATTTGCGTTGCATATTTCTAAAGCGGCTCATCAATACAAGTATACTGAATCAGGGGGGGCTGTCTGTAGCCACATCAATAAAATTAATAATGTAAAAATTATCCTTGAAAGATTTACACAGCCTGTTACGCAGCCCATGGTTTCTTACATTTTCCTCCAGTGACTTTCCAGATATCGGTTATCAGTTCAATGCTGAGTGAATGGATTGGCAAAATATTCAAAGCTTTCCGACTTGGCAGACCAGTGAGCACCAAAACCAGATGTTCATTCTGGTGTTCAAAGAAGTAGCAAACACACTTATTGCACAAAAAGAAGAGCAATAGAAATCAAATTCCTTTCATGTACTGTGAGTACAAACCATACAGTATGAGCTGGGAGAGGACATACCTTCTTTTCCTCAGTGGCAAAATTAAATGTTTAGAATGTTGCATTTTTTCTAAAAAAGGGAGCAACAACTGTCACTGTAGCATTACATAAGAGAGAATACTGGTTCTCTTCCCTGCAGTCAGGTCAAAAAGCAAAAGGTATGCATAGAAAGGTTATAATTATCCTGCTTGCTGAAGGGCATGGAAATATCTGGAAATTGCTTATGGTGAGGATAGAAGTCCGGCTTTGAGATAGGAAGAAGAGTGTTTCATGACTTCTGATGTGTGGTAAGTTGTTTTGATGCTTTTGCTTTGAAGGGAGAAACCTAAACTGCTGCCAACTTAGAAATTAGAGGATTGTCTGCATCAGCTCAGGTTGTTTGCGTTCTAGGCACAGAGAGAATATATCCATTTTATTCCATCCTCCAGGCTTTACAATGACTTTTTCATCAACATCTGGAACTGCTGGCCACTTATTTTTTTCTGCAGCTATAAGCCTCTGTGCAGCACATTCTCTCTATCTCTTGTTATTGTCAGCACTAGTCCTGCCATTACTTTAAGGGACTGCATCATAGCAAAGGTTCCACTGCATCAGGCACTATGCCAAAGCAGATCAAAAGTTTCACAAACTTCACCTTTCCAAATGCAGCAGAAACTCTCTGAATGTTTTCAAATCTGCCAAAATGACTTGGGCCTCTGAGCAAGAATTGACTTAGAGACTAAAGTCTGTAGGGACAAAAGTATTTATGCTGTGCTTCACTCAGCCTCTCTGTTTCTCTGTATCTTTACATGCCAAAGGGCAAGAGACGATGAGACATCCATGCAAAACTTTCAGTTTATCCTTCTTGTACTGCTATTGATTACGTTGTATGCATGGTGTTGAGTAAGTAGAAAGAGTAATGTTAGAAATACGCACATCCATCTCTCTCACACAGAAACATTTAATTCTTTGCAAGATTTATATTTTGGTACAATGACTTCTGGCCTTCTGCTTTCTTAATTCCTGGGGCCAAACCCATATTTCTACAGTGCAATTCTCTCCATGCTAACAGATTCTGGTCACACTAAGCTGATACACTTTCCTGCCAACTGAGCAGGTGTTTCTTGGAGGTGATCCAGCTAACTGTCAGGACAGTGTCCCTCAGGAAATGTTTCCCAAAGGCAGCCTGGCTAGTTTGGCTCCATGGCTGCTCCACTGCAAGTCAATGGCCCATGAGGAAGATCTCAGCTCTTCTGTTGTCATATCATAGAATCATAGAATCATTAGGGTTGGAAAAGACCTCTAAGATGAAGTAGTCCAACCATCAACCTATCATCACCATGCCCACTAAAACGTGTTCCTAAGTACCACATCTACCTTTTTCTTAAACACCTCCATCGATGGTGACTTCACTACCTTCCTGGGCAGCCTGATCCAATGTTTGACCACTTCTTCAGGGAAGAATTTTTTTTTAATATCTAACTTGAACCTCCCCTGGTGCAACTCACATCCTAACACTAGTTACGTTGATGTGTGGAAATCAGACCCTATAGCCAGTAAGGATATAGAGCAGGTATGTGTTTATTGGTGACGTGCGTACACCCTGGTGCGAGGGGAATCGTTCCACCTAACTTGCACACCGTCCAAAGAAATCGTGCTATAGATATAGGTCAAACTAATACATAATCAATAGTTGACAGGAATTCGGATACATATTCACTACATTCCCAAGAGCCCATTAGCATACAGTCCCTCCCTCCCCTTGGGACATGGTAGGTCGTGATGATGAAGGCTCGTAGTCTTCCTCGTGAAGGCTTGTAGTCTTCCTCACTGCAAACTTCTAACCCCGAAGGGGGGGCATCCCCCGAACTGGTTTCAGCTTGCACTTCAGACATCTAATCACCTCCCTGCCAAATGTTTTCGAGCTGTTATCCGGTCCTTATCTTTATGGCCATCATTCTCTTTGTTATTCCGGACCTAGCACCTGTGAAAGTGCTTGGAATCCCTTGTTTTCGAATACTCTCCACATAAACTATCTCTATTTGCCCCTTATGTCTACCTTGTGAAGCTGCTTTCTCTTTTCTTGCTATGAAGCCCTTCTTTATATACTGTGGGGACCTGATTTTGCCCTTCAACGTGGGAGGAGAGGCTGATCCTCACCTTACTACAACCTCCTTTCAGGGAGTTGTAGAAAACTATCAGGTCTCCCCTGAGCCTCTTCTTCAGACTAAATAATCCCAGTTCCCTCAGCAGCTTCTCACGAGACTTGTGTTCCATATCTTTCACCAGCTTTGTTGCCCTTCTCTGGATACACTTCAGGGTCTCAATGTCTTTCTTGTAGTGAGGGGCCCAAAACTTAGTTCAGGGCTTGAGGTGAAGTCTCACCAGAGCTGAGTACGGGGCATGACCTTCTCCCCGCTCCTGTTGGGTACACTATTTCTGATACAAGCCTAGATGCCATTGGTCTTCTTGGCCACCTGAGCCATAGTTGCTGGCTTGTGTTCAGCTGGCTGTTGACTAATATCCCCAGAGTATTTTATCTACACAGCTTTCCAGCAACTCTGTCCCAAACCTGTTGCACTGTGTGAAGTTATTGTCACTGTACTGAAGGATCCAGCACTTGGTCTTGTTGAAGACTCATATAATTGGCCTCAGCCCAGTGGTCCAGCTTGTCCAAATCCCTTTGTAGGGCCTTACTACCTTCAGGAAAGTCAGCACTTCCTCCCAGCTTGGTGTCATCTGCAAACTTGCTGAATGTGCACTGAACCCCCTCATCAAGATCATCAATAAAGATATTAAACAGGGCTGGTCCCAATACTCATCCCTGAAGAACACCCCTTGTAACTCATTGCCAGCTGGATTTAACTCCATTCACCACCAATCATTGGGCCCAGCTGTCCAAACAGTCTTTTTTACACAGAGAGGAGTACACCCATCCAAGGTATGGGCTGCAAGCTTCTCCAGGAGAATACTGTGGGAGACAGAGTCAAAGGCTTTACTAAAGTCTAGACAGACTACATCCATAGCCTTTCGCTCATCCACTACGTGAGTCATCTGGTTGTAGAAGGAGGTTGGGTTCATCAAGCAGGACCTGCCTTTCATGAACCCATACTGGCTGGGTCTGATCCTCTGATTGTCCCACACGTGCTGTTATCACACTCAGAATGATCTGCTCCATGATCTTGCCTGATACTGAGGTCAGGCTGACAGAACTGCAGTTCCCCAGGACCTCCTTTTTAATCCTTTCTGTAGGGGGAATCACACTAGCAAGTTTCCAGTCATCTGGGACTTCCTTGGTGGACCAGGACTGCTGATAAATTATGGAAAGTGGCTTGGCAAGCACTTCTACCAGCTCCCTCAGTATCCTCGGATAGATCCCATTTGGCCCAGTGGACTTGTGACAATCTAGGTGAAGTAGTAGGTTGCTAATTGTTTCCTTCTGAATCATAGAGGGTTTCTGCTCCCCATCCCTGACTTCCAGGTCAGGGACCTGAGTACCCTGAGGATAACTAGTTTGACTACTAAAGACAGAAGTCAAGGCATTGACAACCTCAGCCATTTCCTTATCCTCAGTGGTAATGTTCCCTGCTGCATCCAACAAACAACAGAGATTCTCTTTGACCCTCCTCTTGCTGTTGATATATTTGTAAAAACATTTTTTATTGTCTTTAACAGCTGTGGCCAGATTAAGTTCTAGCTAGACTTTCACCTTTCTAATTTTCTCTCTGCATGCTCTAGCAACATCCTTGTGCTCTTCCTGAGCTGCCTATCTCTTCTTTCAAAGACAGTAAACTTTCTTTTTTTACCTGGAGTCTCAGCAAAAGCTTCCTGTTCAGCCAGAGTGGTCTTCTTCCCCACTGGCTCGTCTTATGGCACACAGGGACATCCTGTTCCATCCATGGTGCTGGAGGTTCCCAGGATGTTCCTCCACTGGAGTAGTACTGCACTTTCAGCAAAGATGCAAGTGGAATTTTGACATTACCTTGATCTTTCATTACAAGGGTAACCAAACCTGTTTCCCTTCACAGCTGCACATACTTAGTGTAAGTTTATGTGCAAATACTCACTTCAAAATAAGAATTTCCTATCTTGACTTAATAAATGTTACTTAAAAAAAAAAAAATCTCAATCAAGTCCTTAAATTAAGTAATCTCACGTAGATGTGTACTAGAATTGCTGGAAGCGTGAATTAATCCAGATGTAGTTTGTTCAGTTCCAGTGTGTGTGCTGAAGAAACACTCCCATGTGCTGAACAACTGAGGATTTTGCAATAGATTTCCTGTCAGTTTTTGCAACGAGGCACTTCAAGGCCTAAGCTGCATCAGAACAGTTGGACAACAGAATCCATAAACAGATCATCATAGCTCTGATTAAGTTAGAAAATGGCTGATTTGACACAAATCCCATCACAGAACTTGGCCCAAATCCACACAAGTGCATCCTGAGGTCAGAGAGAATTCCCAGAGTGAGCTGAGGTCAGGGCAGTACCTGGCCTCTTGTCATAACAGTTCATCAAGAAGCACTTATGAAAGTCAAGTTGGTGATGCTCACAGCGTGCCTTTAAGGACACATCAGTTAATGCAGTGTGCTTTCTCTGTGAGCTCCTTCTCTACACAGTGCAGTGCCGTTTCTCAGCCCAAGGATTGCTCATTCTTCTACACAGGAACAGCTTTTAGTCTGAAAGCATAATATCCCTTACATATTTCACCCCATGTGTAGCAAAGATCTTGAAGAAATGCAATAATTAACACTTAACAGACTACCAGGAGGCATTTCCCTCTTTTGGACTCCAAAGGAAAGAGAAGGCTGAGAGGCAAGCTTCCTCAGGCCAGAATTTAAAAACCATTGTACATCATATGTCTATACGTGCATTCACACAAGCAGATAATCAGTCCCATGTCTGCCCCTGGAACATCAAGTGAATGGATACAGTATTTGTAGCTACCGATTCAGCCCTTGCAAATAGCCTTTATGAGCACACACAGAAATGCAGGGCAGTTGGAGACCTCTGCTCAGCAGGGCAGCTGGGAGCTCTTTCCTGGAGCGGTTGGGACTGGGACTGCCCCAACTTTATTTGTAAGGCAGCTGTCTAAACAAACAACCAGCAGCTTCTGCAGTGAAACTAAAACCCTTTCCCAAGCCCCTGTGAGAAAATTCGTTTATTGTTTGTTTTTCTCCATTCATTGAAATATGCCAGTCTTGGCCCCGGGACACCTTCACAGGAGCTGCAACAACACACCTATTGAGTAGCTTTTGAAATACTGGCTCTGGAGCATCTGAAAGTAACTAAACGTGAATATCAGGTGCCATTTCACATGCGTTTGTCACAGTTATGATGATATTGTTATTTATTTCTTTTTCTCTGAAGATTCTGAGGGTTTTTTTTTTTTTTTTTTTGAGTTGTAATGAAAATGCGAGAAGTTTAATTTTCATTTTTGTAATGAAAAATACTAGTGCTTCTTACTGACATCTTGAAATCTGATAGGCAAGGGCATGGATGTCAGAAATCTAAACTTTCCATCGGAAGGATTTTTATCCATGTTGCTGGTGAAGGCCGGGCCAGCAAATGGGAAGCTGTGAGGAAAGGCGTTCCTGCAGCCACGGGCGGCCGCGGGCTGCGCTACGGACAGCGCCCGGCAGGGGGCGCCAGGCGGCCGTGGTGAACGCGGCAGCTCTCGGCGCGGGGCTAGGCGGGAAACCGCCGGTACCTCAGGGCTGACCTCACAGCCCGCAGAGCTCTCCTCAGTTCCCTCAGAGCTCACCTCAGTTCCCTCAGAACCCACCTCCAGTTCCTCAAAGCTCACCCCCGATCCCTCTCAACTCACACCTCTGGCTTCTCCTAAATATCATGATGCTGAGTGTGGTTTTGGGAAAAGGACATGCTCTGGGGAACTGCTTGCAGTGACTGCGGGGAAGGTCAGGCATTTTTTTGCTTGCCAGGGGTGGTATGAAACCATGTGCAGACCCCATGGCAAAGCTCCCTCTCAGGTGATGTGTGAAGTGTTTGGTTAATGTAAAACACGTACTTACAGCTACTTATAAAAGCATGCTAGAATGTAGTAGTTAATAGTCCGGCTAGTGATGACATGAGTGAATGGATGATAGCAGACAAATATTAGCAAGAATATTATAATAGTTGTGGAGGAATATGAGGACCTGTGTTCCTGCAGCACAAAGTTTTGATCTGGGGGAAGAGATATTTCTTTCTCTCTTTCCTTCTTTACCTTTTTTTCCCTCCTTTTTTTCACTTAACGTAAGTGCAGAATTCAAAATGGAAAGTCTAAGATTAAATCTGAAGCTGCTAGCTTACAAGTGAGAGGTGAAGAAGTGACAGTCTTCATCGTAATACTATTCCACATGGCAACCAGCAGTACTTTCCATTCCTGTTATTCTTTTCAATTGTTTCTTTCTGGTGCTGCTGCACTTCTCACCCTTTGCTTTCTGATACAAGAAGTGCTGCAAGCTTGTCCTTATTGAAAGCGGCTCTTAATTCAGGGAGGTTTTTGACAGACCACTTTTGTGATTTCAGAACCAGTTACCAGCGGTTCTTTTGTTATTTCTTTGTGAGAAGCATCTGGATTCTTGATCTGAATAGATATGATATAAATACTATGGACTTGATATATACTGGACTGCTATATCAACACCAGTTGCTGCCATTGGATCACAATGCTGTACAGCTACAGAAAGGAAATGGTCCCGACAAATGGGATACATAGGATTTTTACAGTACAGTATGTAGAAAGAGCTGCCATTAGAAATCCCTGCTGGGTAACAGCAGTTCAAAGATAAACAGGAGGTGTGTAAAATGCCACAGCAGCAAGCACAGATTTCTCAGTTTCTTACTGCATTTTTGCTTGCTGCAATTACCACCATGCCTAAGTGAAAAACACCAATTTTTACTGGATTCTCAGGCATAGGAAAGCGGATGACTGGTGAAGAAAAGCAACTGTAGTTCGAGGCATGGATCAGAAGCACATCGTGTCCTGAATTTTTCTGCTCCTCCTGAAGAGACTGACAAGTATTTAGCATTATAAATCCCCTGAGCATGTTTCAGCGTCAGAACCATGAATGTATGCTGCATACAACATTTCAAAGCGAATGTACTGTTAGCACATTTACAAATACACTTGATTAAACCATCCTGTGTTATGAAAAGAATTTACAAAATCAATAGATTCAGGGCCAATTTTTCTCCTTGGCATAAACCTGTTCAAGTAGGTCAATTTACTGGCATAATCCAGCAGAGAGCTAAATTGGTGCACGAACTGTGTTGTTGAGTGAGTGAATTATACTTCATTGCTAAATTATTTTTGCTTTTTTCATTTGTTTTCACAGGGACTAAGCAGTGGGATTTGTGCTATTCATACAAACTAGCGGGGAGACTTTGCAGTATGAAAGTCCTGACACTACTGAAACATGCAGTCATAGCCTCAGATCATTTCACGCTCTTTCCACTAAGGACGATGGTACTCAGCTCAGTCAAATAAGCCATGCATGGCTCATTGCTAGTAAAAATACTCTTTCTCAATTAATGGATCCTGACAGGAGAGAAGAGTCAGCTCGCAATCTAATGTCTTGAACATGCCATTGACAAAACATTTTACTTAAATATTTTCAGGCACTTGATGAGGATCCAGTATCAGATGGATTGTAAAAGGAATAGAAATGACAGGAAGATTGTGAAGATTTTTGGGAGAGACTCGAGGAATTAAAATGTCTTTTCCAGATCTTTCCAGCGTTCCTCAAGTTGGCTAAAAAAGGGAAGGCATTCTGCATCTAACGACTATTTTGGTAGAGAAACAAGAAAGTGCTACTAGGGAAAAAAAGTTACCTTTGAAAACATCTTGGCTATCAAAGGAAAGAATTAGACTGTCACTTGGACTGTTAAATTCTTTGAAATATGAAGGATACTATTGAAAGGGGTATTGGAGATGATGGATTATACCTATTGCTACACAGTGGCAAAAGAGATGCATAGTCGTGTGGTTTCTACTGTGTCTTTTTTTTTATTTCTAATGATTTACTGGCAAAAGGCCTGCAAAAATAATGGAAAATCAAACAAAGTAACCTGTTAGTACAGAAGTGATAGCATTAATGCTCTTAATTGGTTTGAAAGCTTTATTTGTATTTTAAATAAGATTAGTCACTTTTTAAATAGGGCATTGTCTGAGGTTAGGGCAGGTACATGGGGTTTGCATAATTCTAAGGGTAGAGAGCTCTCTATTTCTGGATGCTCAGAACACCATTGGACCGAGACCGTGTATTTAAAATGCCCATTTATTTCTTGTGCATCTCTGATTAGAATTCATACAAATGACTTGAATGCCTCTGTAATGTTTGAAGTCCCGTGTCAAAGCCATGTCTTTCTGAAGAAGTGATTTACGGAAAGTGAAAATATGCTAAGTCTTTTTATCTTGAGAAATCAAGCTCTCTCAGCAGAATGAAAGGGTCTGAGTAGAAAAATACGCACCTTATGAAAAGCTGTGGAAAATGTTCAAAATATAAGAGGAAAAAAATACATCAGTTGCTAAAACTGGCAATCTGAATCTTTTGGATGCTCTAATACTGAGATTTATGAGAATGTATGTTCTGCTGATGAGATATCCCCACTGATAGAGAAGGAACAGCCTAAAAATGTATGGACATAGGGGGTATGGTATAAAAACAGCTTAACCAGAAAAAACAAGTTTTGAAAAGCCCCATTTCAAAAGTCTGTTTTTACAATGAGGGATGCAAAATTGCTCATCAAGTGCTTAATCATAATCTTCTATAGTTTCTTGGCTGCTTGCTAATATGAGTATTACCATCCAGACTGATTTAGTTGGCTCAGGTCTTCCCTTGATGGCTGAGATGATTTACTACCCACCCCTCTGAGAACAAAGGCTCCAGGAACACTTGTTCCAGTCCCTGGGACATGCCTGCTCTTTGCTCTGTGGCTGCTTTGGAGTAGGTGTGGATTTATTTTATTTTATTTTATTTTAATTTTCTTTCTTTTCCTTTGGATCAAACTGCTGACAAAACCAGCAGTTTGTTGAGATAGCTGTCACACATGCCATTTGAGCCAGTTCAAATATTACAAGCATACTAAAATTTGCCAAGGACTGCTCCAAGCCGCCCCATTCTTCTGGCCCTGCATGGCTGCCTTGCTTTGAACAGCCTCTCACCTGCCTCTGCCACATGTCCTTGAATCTGCTGTGTCCACACACAAATCTACCGCAGTGAGTTCAGCAGTGAGTTAAGGGTAGAACATCTAAATCAATAGCCTTTTTATCAGTGGCGTTAGTAGATCTGCAGTCTTCAGTCAGTCACGTGTCTTGCCTATTTTTCCTGTGTGCTCTTGAACTAAACCAACAGATTTATACAGAAATACAGCAGCAAAAAGTAGGCGGTCACACCGTATTCAGACAATAGCAGAGAGCAGCTGTGGAATCAGGAGAGTTGGTGAAGCTAACACTGAAATTCCTGGATACTTCTCTTTATCATTCTTTAACTTTAGAAATGTAAAACAGCTGAATTTGTTGTTTCTCCTATTTAGGACTTTTCTGTTATATAGGAGTTTTGAAACAGAAGTCCAGTCCCAGCTCTTCTTACTTGATTAGACAGTCAGAGGAACGGAGTACTGACATAGAAGTAAACAGCTAAACAATCGGAAGCTCTCCTGGATCTGTGAGTGCTGTATTTTTTATGACAGATACTATTCCATACTCTACTAATACGATAGTTTCTTTAGAAACAACCCTTTACTCTGTGCAATTTGAATACGCCAAAGTTTGCCTACCCTTTCTTTTCCCCCCACATATCAGGATATCAAAATCACAACTTTAGAGAACTCGAGCTGTTTTACATGTAAGACTGGAACTCCAAAGTTTATAGTTATTGTTCCATTTACAAACACCAATGTTTGCAAAACACGGCCATAAAATTTGCACTGATTACTCTGATGCATTTTGCAGTCATGGTGTTCGATATACTTCCTTTGTAACCAAGAGACCTTTCCTGACGTTCCTAAGTAGCCATTTCAAAAGGCAGAATTAATCCAGGCTACTAATTGGCTGGAAAATCACTAGGGAACATGCCTAAGAAACGGCACGGGTGATTTGACAAATTGCACACTACCATCAGAACAGTCCAGATGAGCATCCGAGAACTATTTTGAGAAGTGCTGTTCTGGGGAAGGCACTCACTGTATTTTAGATAAGACAAAATGGGGTCTCTCTCTGCTTGTGGTCATCAGAGAGCTTAAACTACTAGTGTCAACACCAATACTGAGGCCAAGAGCCATTCATGTCATTACCTTCCCCAGCCCAAATCCCCTGGCTCTTTCAGAGGTAAATGATAGCCTTCTTTACTTCTGACTCCAACCTCGTGCTCAGAATCGCTCATCATTAAGCAACTATAGCATTCTCTTCAGGGGCAGTGATTTCTAGCTCTGAGCTACTATTTAACATTTAATATTTTATCCTTCAGCAACCCCTGAAGGAAGGAGATACAGATGGCCACAAGGCGTACGTGAATGTACGTGCGTTTTAGAGTTTGCTGTGTAACTCCCAAGCTGAATGCTGCTCATGGCTGGCAGCAGTTTTAATCTGGAGCAGAACTTTGCAGTATACTCACAGTAATGATATAAGCCACGTTTCTGAAATCTTGCTGCTTTCCTTCCCCTTCCCTTGGAGGATAAAATAGGTCAGCTCTAGGCATGAGTGTGAATTCCGTGGTTTGGTCTCTTTGCACAGGAATAATAAAAGAAGGGGCTTCCTAGGCCACAGAATCCAGTCTCCTGGTGTTACTATCAACAATGCCACACAGTCTTGACTACAGATTGATCTTCAAAATATTTTTGTTTTCTTCTTCTTCTTCTTCTTTTTTTTTTTTTTTTTTTTTTTTTTTTTTTTTTTTTTTTTGTAACACCGCAGCAAAGCCCCTCCTAAATTTAGACAGGCTTTCCATACTTTGGGAAGTTTATTCTTCCAAAGTCACCATTACCTCTATGAAGCCGGCAGCTGGTCGTTTTCTCTTGCTGGATGTGAGAAGACTGAGAGCAACATGCTACTTCAGTGGTCTTTGGCAGATTGCTGCCAGCTTGCTTTGGCTTCCTAAAAGTAGTCCTAACTTTTTGAATTTTTCGAGAGAGAAGGCAGGACCTTGTGGCTACATTCCTGACTTCGGGCACTGAGGTCATTGAAGGCATATTTCTACCATATTTTATGGGACTTTGGACATTGTGTCATCCGGGAGAATACAATCAATCCCACGGGAAGCTTTTATAAATGCCCAGTAATTTGTGGAGTTTTTAAACAGCAGGTAATTGGTATTCGGGGAACAACAGATTCACTCTGCAAATAGATAGGGCTATTTATTTCTCGATTCTCTTTTATTCTCCAACTTTTCTGCCCTTTTCAGTTATTTCTCTATTTCTAATGGAAATAAGCATGGAGTGGCTTTCTTTGCAAGACATCTGAGCAGCAGTTACTTGGCTGGAAACTTAGATGGATACTTAGGAGCCTTGCTTAAGTGGAATCCATGGTGGAAGACATCCAGGAAAATCTATTGGCTGCTCAGAGTGTACTGAGTAGTGTTAGAAGATTTAAGTCTCTCCAGAGATGCTTAAATGTCAAGTAGATTCAACAACTGAAGCATCTGCTGCAGCTCTTGTTAAAAAAATAAAATAATACAAAAAGATAAAACATCACATAGGCATTTTATACTAACAAACCATACTCAAGTGAAAGGTGGACCTGGCAGCACAGAGTCTTGAAAGGAAACAAGAGATGTAACTGAAACGATATCAGAAACAAATTTCACCATTGTCTGTCAGGAGACAAAGATTTCCAACAGCAGGTCTTTGTACAGGTAAATGAAGTACTGGCAAAAGAACCGGAAATGTTCAGCTGTGACTCAGTTTCACCTGGAGAGACAAAGTTACTGATATAATGAACACAGTGAATATAGTTACGTTTCAGGGCTGTCATCCACATTTTTGTACATCTGGAACATATTTTTCTTGGAGCACAAGTAGAGATAAATCCTGATTGGAAGCCCAGAGAAGTCAACAGAAATCTTTAATTGACTTCAGTGGGTTTTTCACCAAGACTTTGACTGGCACATCATGTAAGCTGAAGTTTTAAGTGAGAATCAGATTAATTCCATGGGCTTGCACTGTTACAGACACCTTTCTTAACATTTTTGTTGGGGAAGCAGCAATTTTTTAATGAAAATAATTTGCTTTGCTGCTAATGAGAGGCTAATTCACTATCAGTGATGAAGAAAACAGTGTCAGGGCCTTACGAAAAGCAAGAAGCAACAGAGCACAGGAGGGATGTGACTGTGAGAGCTAACCCATGCATTTAATTTAAACCTGTATCATTCACTACTCTGGAGCCAGAGCGCCCAATGCCAGGCATTAGAAAGCCCTCATTGCCCTGTCATCAGGATGGTGCCAAAGGGACTTAAAATACCAATTTCAGGAGTTCAAATGTTTTGTGGTATTATTCACTATAGTTTTACCTCATTCAGCAGTGCTTGAGTTTCTTTTGGGCTTTCCACGAGTAGGCACTGACCCAATATTTGGCCTTTAATGAAGAACAGAAGCATTAAATGCTCTAAAGTTTTCCAATAAAGAAGTGAGCCATTACTGAAATTCACTCATTTTATCCTAATAACATTGCATTTCCTGCCAATAGCTTAAAATATGCTGTTATTCTCCCTGAAAAGAAAAAGGTCTTAACTCTAAAATAAGACTCTGGAAATGATATAATATAAACATGTGCTGACATTAATTACTGTAATATTTATCTATAAAACAGATGGTAGTGCTTTCAAAAATGTGTGAGCAATGATCAGAATGAATTCATTAGGCATTTATACTGCTGTCATGTACTTGCATAGGTGTTGCCTTGGACCCTGCTGTATGCTAAGGGGCTCTTTCTTTTTCAGTGAGGTTTTACCAAACAGATGGAAAACATTATTAACTACTGTTTTCCTTTCTTGTCAAAGATGTTTTGTCTAATCATCGCTATAATTACACATCCACATTGTAGTAAATCATGCTGTATAAACATTTAGAACAGAGTGGATTATTAGGGTGAAATGCAAAGTATTCCAGACATTAAAACAAAACAAATATGGACTAGACTCTGCTGAATAATAACAATTTTCAACATCAAGGACAGACAAAACATAATTTAATAGCTTTGGCTTTTCTTTCTTCCATTTATGTCCCATTATTCTATGTACAGCGTATCCTGGGTGCTTTCAAAAGCTTCTCTCTTTCCTTTGTGTGAAAATCTTACCGAAGAGACATTTTCCTTTCTACAGCAGCTCCTTTCGACATCTTGCTGCCACTGTCTTCTTTTAACGCAGGACCACAAAAGCCTCCCAGAAGGTAGTGGACAATGAAGCCTAACGTGGGCCCTCTGTTTCCTCAGATAGCCACAAAATTTCAAACCTCACTTTGGGAATTGCTTGCACAGGTGGCTGCTCAGCACAGTTCGTGCCAACTTTCTGGCCCTGTTTGGCCAAGCAGTGAGTGCAGGAGGGTGCAGCTGATTTAATGGCTACGGTATAGATGCCTGTATCTGTGCTGGTCATCCTTTAAAGTCAGTGGAAGAAGCAGAAGATGTTGTAGTACTAATTTAATTGACTATACTGAAAGTGAATTCTGCTCTGGTGCCCAGATCTTTCTCCTTCAAAGCTCTCTGAATTTCTAGGGTTTAGAAGATCCTGCTTGAAATCTTCCTGTTATCCTAAAGGTTCATGAATATTGTCTTATAGTGTCAGAAAAGTGAGTTTGTTCTCCCTCTGCAGCCATCAGGAAAGGTGTCTATTCAATTCTTACAGAAAATAGATCAGATTTGATCAGAGACTGAAATGTTGTAGTAGGCGTCTTGCGGGGCTATGGGATGTACGGGACAGGCCTCTCCCTAAGCATAGAGATACAGTGCTATCGTGCTGACCTTGATGCAGAGAAAACAGGAGAAGAAGAAAGATGAGAAAAGAATGTGGAAATGGCCAAATAAGGCACAATGTTATCTGGTGTGAACCAATCAAGGTGGGACATGACAGCACGGTTATGTAGGTAAAAATATTTATAAGCTGTATTTGGTAGTGAATAGACGCCATTTTGCTGCTCATCATATTGGTGTGTGTCTGCAGTCATTTGGCCCTGATCAGGTTATTGGTCAGTGAGCGCAGAGGGCTAACACAGGTGGCTAACATCACAGTTGCAGAAGGCAACACTGAAAGAACATTTATTTCATCTACCGCATGGTTCAGACTTAGAAAACAACAAATACCTCATCACTGTGTACATTTGCAGGACAAGTTTCAGATCTTCTTTTCCTAATAGTCAGGCTGCATCTACATTTTCCTCTTCTAAGTTAAAGGCAATCACATCAGCTGTTTCTTGGAAGGTCAACAATTTTTGATACCTATGGGAACTATGACCAAACACTGACATACAAAATGGTTTGGTTTTGGGTTTAGACCTTTTCCGCATACTTTTGCATCCAAAATAGAATTGTGCAGAGTCCTGCAATTCCTGAAAGACATTATGGCCAACTGCAGTACAAGGAGAGTATCAGTGATATTGAATAATATAGTTGGTTTACAGGGGAGCTGAAATATTGAAACAAAACAAAACAGAGAGAGAGACAAGTAGCTTCTATGGAAAGCAAACTAGCTATATGCAATGGGAGAAAAAAAAAAATCTGCCTGTACAGAATTAATTCACCAGGCACTAAAAGCTGGATACTCTGGTCTTCTGTGGCTCAATATCAGTATCTAATTAAAGGATAAGAGTGCTCAAGACTTTTTAAAAACAAACAAACAAATAAGGAAAGACAGTTTTAACATCCATGATATTTCCAAACAACTGTAATTTTTCCCCTGCACCCTACTCTGATTCCTACTTTTGAAAACCACTAAGCAGTACAAAGCAACGTTTTACTGCTGCAGATCAATATATTTCTATCTGCAGACATTTACATGCTTGTGTCAGAAGTTGATCATGGCTTAGGTTTTATCAGCAGTGTTCTCTTTATTGTATTTCTGTACATTCCCTAAGGAAAACCCGTGGCACAGAACTGACTATTTCTACACTCATTAAAAGTCTGCAGCGAATTGCAGGAGTTTGGGCTTGGTCAGTGTCTGTTACGATACAAGTACTCATGCAAATTGTTGGTACAGCAAAAAGGTTTGATCATCACTGAGCTTGTTAGATCTTTTCCTAGATGCATCTTTTCACAATTTTATAGGATATAATGCAAAGCCTACCCTCTGAGCTTCGCTACATGAGTTGCAAAGGGCTCTGAGCAGCTTAGTTTTGCTGTGTTGAAATGATCGTACAGAACTACAGTGCCATATTAGCTAGCAAGACAGGAGGTGCTTAATGCTGTTCTTTCAAAACCCATTAAGTCCACCAAAGCCTTCCTTGCTCAGCAGAGTCATTTCCAGCTGCTTCACCCTGCAGCATTGCACAAGAACTGCCTCACACGGTCACCTTTTGTGTCCAACTCTGCTCTGAGGTCAGGCAGACCAGATGACAGCTCCCTACATCAGCGCTGGCACATGGTCAGGATCAGTCTGCTTTAGTGGCGTGCTCTTTGGGTCATATTACAGCACACCATAATTTTGCAGTAACCACTGTTAAGGAGTACCATGCTACTTACCTCTACAGGCAGCAATGCAGAGCTCTGGCACATCGTGGCTTTTGAAAAAAGTGGATATTCATGAAGTGTTTGAGAAGAACCATAAATCCATGCTTCATGAAGAATCTCTTACGGGGGCTCTCTCATGTTATGAGACAGACAAGGACAAAGCCGGACCACTGGCTGTTTTGAAGCCATGTGTGTACTGTGACAGGCTGTACAACAGGTGGTTACTCATGCGACATTTTGATGCTGACATCAGCAAGCTGTCAAAGCTATCAAGGGCACTGGAACTGATTGATAACAGCAGAACCTCATTTCTATACCAGAATGTCTCTGCTTTACTGTCTACAGCAGGAGGAAAAGAATCAGCACCACTACCTCACTGGCCACCCTGATGGGGAAGACTCATCTGGTAAGTGCTGTTCCTGTATTATAGCAGAGCAGGTGGTCTCTACTCTACTCTACTGTGGTAGAGGGGTTCTGTGGTGCTGCTGGACTTTTCTAAGGTCCTTTTATAAGCTCCTAAGAGGTATAACGATAATAGCTGATGGTACATGATGGTGAATATAATTATACATGTCTGATGTTTAGAGCTAAAACTCTGACTAGCTTTATTTGAGCACTGTATGTTGCTATACTGGGCAGATGTGAGTCACTAAGTAGGCTTTAATGTGTTTAATGTGTAGAAACTACACTGAATGAAGCATATCATTCTAAAGACAGCATTGTGAAAATGCTGTATCTGGCTTTTTGTTTCCACAGACCTCTCTTCACTTCTCTTTCATTTCTTCCTGCCGTAACAAACCCTTGCCACCAAAATGTAGCTGGAGAGGTGGATCAGAAGCGGCTGTGAGGGAAGGAGCAGTTTAGGAACACTGGGTGCTGTAAGTGAAAGCAAAATCTCCCAGAGGAACCCACCTTTGAACTTCCAATCATACACAAGGGCTTATGCCTTGGCATTTGACTTGTTGAGTTGCGAGGAAGATGACAAAGAAACCTGCAGTGAAAATTAGTCTGCACACCTCAAATTGTTCAGCTCTTGACTGTAGGAAGAAGAACGTGACAAAGTTTTAAATCTTGTGATCAGATTTATCTGAGCAGCGATGGGACTCACCCAGAGGGTGGTGTTGAATTGAGCTCTGCACCCACTGCCACTGAGCTCCCTGCCATGGCTTCCCTGGCACCCTGGGGTCTGAGGACAGCAGTGCTGCTGCTGCCAGGCTCACAGCAGAGATATTTGCTTCCAGCTGAGGACCTGAAAAGCAGTAACGCATGAAATCAGTCTGCTGTTTCCTTTATGATTTTCCTATTGTTACCATCATTGAAAGAGAATGGGCTAGTACCCCTGGACAAAAAAATGCTGCAAAATCAAAACCTGGTAGGTTTGCTCTATTGGAAAACTTTTGGCAGACTGTCAAATATATCACTAGAAACTGTGCTTTCTTCATGCTAGCCAGTAAGAGATCAATAACAGTCCTAATCATTGAAGTACGGGGAGATCATAAGAGAGCAGTAAAAGAAGAGAAATTGTGAGTTTGATCTATCATTCCTGTTGATTCTGGATGGTTTCTGCTCGTAATTTCATAACTCAACATGAATTTCCATAAGGCAGAAGGCCCAGTGTATGCAGAAAGAACTTGTGGAATTTTTGCCCATAGGGTCGAATGCTTAATAAAGGGAAATTTTTTAATCTGTGGAAATGCAGGCTGAGATTGCAGTAGGGGGCAATCAGCCCTCTGGACTCAGGTCTGACAGTTATCTGGAACACCCCAGTGCAACGCAGATAACCGTAACCTCCATATCTTCTCTGTCTGAGCAGTCAGGCCCCATGGCTGCCCCAGCAGCTTTTTTAGCTGTGGTGAGGAACTCTTCAGTTTCAGTTAAATGACTCTAGGCCTCTGCCATTGTGAAACCAGGTACAGCTCCTTGAGATGACAGTTCAGAAGCTATCTGTGCTTAACACCAGGAGTATGCTGAGTCTGCAAGAGCCTAGCATGATTTACAGACAGAAGTGACAGAAGATGGGCTGAATTATGTAGGAATAGACTCACATAGCTGCATCTCCATATTTGCATCAGCATGCTGTGATGCACAGGAGAGCCACTGATTTCTCCCGGACGCCAGCCAGTGGGAGCACTGCAGGGACAGGACACAGTCTGGGAGAACAAAGGGCTCCTATTCCCTCCTAGCAGCCTCCTCCACCCTTCTGTGCTCAGCATGAAGTTGAAAAGGAGACTCTCCAGTGCTTCTCTGCTGGGAGAACACTTGTCAGAAGATGAAGCCCAGGGCTGAGGAGGAAGCAGAGAGGAAAGAAGCTTCCAGACATCAATTATAAAACAATCCCAAAGAGCAGACTTTAAACAGATCAGCTCAGAGCATAGGAAACTATTTATGAACCTATCATGTTCTGTTTTTCAGTAGACTGAGCACAGAATATACAGTACATGGTCAGGTTACTCCACCAACACGTGTATACATACCACTTGCCGGGAGGAAAGGTGACGTGCCAAGCAGCAGTTTACTGAGCTAAGA
Organism: Gallus gallus; assembly: GCF_016699485.2. Classification (NCBI taxonomy): domain Eukaryota; kingdom Metazoa; phylum Chordata; class Aves; order Galliformes; family Phasianidae; genus Gallus; species Gallus gallus. The sequence goes on along the minus strand of NC_052533.1, from coordinate 15,721,826 downwards.
TTAGATGCTCAGGTTTTTAGAAGGGGAGGAAAAATCACATTATGATATTTTTGAAAAAAGAATGTAGGAAAAATTTTACAGAATTAGGAGGAAAAGCCCATACATTTTTAACAAAATATTTTGTGTTGGATTTCAGCTTCAGTGAAAGTACAGGAACTATGGAAAGAAGTCCATCCAGCACTTGACTGATTACTTAGAAGAATTATTACAGAATTTCTACATAGTCCTATGTCTTATCTCAGGGACTGTGCTATACTTCCATTCAATCAGAGACACACAGTTATCATACATCCGGTCTGATCAAAGCTGCAGTCTGTGGCATGATTGATATGCATCTGAACCAGCTTTGGAAGGAAAGTGCAAAGTCCAAAAGCTGTAGGAGCAATAAATGAGACATCACACTATCAGAAGATGACAATTCTTATTTCGCTTGTTATTCTTTCCTCATTTTATTCCTTGTGAATTCAAGAAATTACATATACCCCTGGTTATATTGGCTGCAGACATACCACCTGCTTGATACGAACTCTGAGAGCAATGCAATGAGCCCAGCAGCATATGTGATGTCTAGAGAGGATGACATCCATTGCACAAAGCTGCTGGTTACTGTTTCTTGTATGCAAGGGTACAATTAGTTGATATAATTTTGATTATGTAATGTTTGATATTTTATATCCTGTTTCCATCGTTTTGGTGGGTGGAATTTCTAGGCTGAAGTTACCTTAGCCTGGTTGAATGAATCTCTCTCATTAAAAGAGGCTGTTTTTATCACTTGCCTGCGTTATCTAAAACGGCGATACCTCAAGCAGGTGGATGCACTGTTTGCCACAAGACAGAGCTCCCGACTTATAGATTCTATTTATGAATCATGATAGATCTCAGTGTAAACATTTGTACAAATTTTCCAAGTAATAAAGCTAAAACTAAAAAATGGAAGATAGTGGAGATAGAACGCTCCTTTCCCAGCCTCATTCAGATAACTAAGATGGAGAAGTGCAAGCTCCTGTAATAGCAGGCAGACATGGAAATAAAGCCACTTTCCTAAGTGTGCCAATTTCCCATTTCCTTCACAACCTGTGGTCACCTGAATCCATGCTGAGTATGGACTCTGCAGGCTGTGTTTCCACCAAAAGTGATGACACCCTCCCTTGGCTAAGTGCTGCAGCTGCTTCACCTTCATCAGCTCTGCTCCTGTCTTGCAGCTGTGGGGAGACTGGGATCAACACTGATACAACAAAATCTTTATTTTTCAAGGTTTGTTTTCAGCCTGGAATTAGAGCTTACCCACTGCACACAAGGAGGCAGTGGGAGCATGTAGCTGAGTGGGGATAAAGATAAGGTTGCTACTTTGGCAGCACTGTAGTCTCAGAGAGGATCCTGCAGTGTGCAGAGTGCTCCCTGAGAGGATATGTTAAGACTGTCTGGACAGCACTCCTGAGCTTTAGTCAAAACAAGATTTTAGGAGCTGCACACTTTATTTTCATCATGTTGTAGCACTTGAGTTATGTAACTCATTTGCTACGTTGCCACATATATCTATCTCCTGGAAAGTACTGCTGACTGAGGAAAGAGACCATCATTCTGAGAGGTGAGGAAATGAAAACCTGACGTGTTTCCTAAAATACTGATGGTTTCATTCTCAGCTTCTGCCCTGGACCTATCCAATATTTTGTACAAATTAATCACTAAACAATGCTTTAGTTATTGATTATTATTTTATACTCTCTTGTAGCCTGTAGCTCCCTTTGACACCCAGGCAGAGCTTACCTGCTCCTTTCATGACAAATATGAATTGCACACGGGTTTGTTAGTACTTGTTGATTGATAGGGTATTTTTACTAATAGCCACAAATCTTAATTTAGCAACTTTTCATGGGAGGAAGAAAAACTCCTCTTGTTTTATTTCTTGAAGGGATAAATTTTGGAACCTGCCCACACACAGGTGGAAGGGCCTTTCTATGGGAGCTGTGAGGAGAAAACAACCCTTTTCTACGTTGCAAATGCAACCTCAGGCCTGTGTTAACTTTCATACCTGATCTATTGCCACACCACAGAGCTGGTGAGGGAATGATGAGCAGATCTGGGCTGCCCTGCTCTCCCTGTAAGAAGGAATAAAACCAGCCAGAGCATGCTCCTGCACTGTACTGCCAAAGCAGATCATGTAAAATCTCCTACACTCCAGACTCTGCTACACCCATGTTCCTTTTTATACAGACATTTTCTGATAAATGAAGCAACAGATGTTTATGCACTGTCAAACATTAAAGAAGACAGAAGAATTAGGTATTCTGCTTGAAAAAAAATATTTTGTTTGAGGATTATTACAGGTTATTAAGAGATCAATGCAAACAGGAAATGATTCATACCATTCATACCAGTACTTTGGAATCTCCTGCCACTTAAAGGAGTGAACATACTGTGTCTCATCAGCTCCGGTTATGATGAAGGTGATTTAAACCCTTATTATCTTAATAAAACAACTGCGAATGCAAAATATGAAAGGATAAAATATATACAAGATCTGCAAAAGTGCTTCCAAAGCTCAGCACGTTTCAAGGACCTGAGGGGGAAAGCTCAAATGACAAATGGAAACCAAAGGCTTTTAAGTCCTTACCAAATGCTAAATATCAATTTGTAATTGAGATACTTTGGGAAAAAAACACTTGACACAGTGGATGGTGCATGATGGAACAAAAGATCTCGAAGGCGGAATACAAGGCCCTGGGGACTCTAGTAGTATATCCAAAGACTAAATGACAGGTCTGAAAACTGTAACTTCATTCAGGCTACCAGATGCACTACAGAGAGTCGAGCAGATGACACCAGAGGATCAAGGGGAAGTATTACGGTGATGCAGAAAACCCAGTGGAAAAGTAATCTTTTCAAACCCAAGGGGAGCAAAAAAAACTATACGTATTGTATAACAGAGGAGGATTAGGTGAAAGACAAGGAGTAGTTCTCTCATGCCAGGAAAATTCAGTCATCTAATTCAAACTCCTGATCCAGAAGAAAATATTTTGGTTTGTTTGCAAGTGTTTTGGATGACAGAAGATTATACTTGATGTTGCCATCCAGGACCTTAAGTCTGATCACTGTTTGGAGACAGATATCATCAAGAAAAGCTCAGTCTGCTGTGGGGAAAATTCTTGCCTGCTTAAGTAGTGCTAGTTTTACCTTTCAGACATTTTAGAAGTTTTGTGATTTTGCAGAAATGAATACACTGTTCTAATGAAAGTCTGAAGGCATGTGTGCAGTGGAAACAGAAATAATTGGAAATTGGTACATCAGCTTGGTATTAAAGATGCTTGCTCATGTACTGGCACTGTTTTGTATAAAGTGAGAGGTAAGAAAAAGGATTATGAATATTAACTGTAGAGTCCCATTGCAATTTTTAATAAATAAAGGTTGTATTATCAGAAGAATAAAGGTTGTATTAGCATTATTACATTTTGACAATAAAAGTTGTATTAGCATTATTACATTTTGAATACGTCCACTTACATTTTGGCTTCAGTTTCGAATAGAGACTGTAGTTCGCCTGGCTCTCTTTTCTAAACTGTTGTTCAGTTAGACATGCTACATAATTCCTGGCTTCTTTGTCAAAGAACTGCACTTCAGTACTTCAGTAGTTTTTAAGAGCCTCCTCTGAAGTTTACAGATAATTTCAGTAGAAAGAGTTTATACAAATATGCTATAAAATCATTATAATTGCTTATGATAGGCATGGTAGGAAGAAATACTGACTACCTACACCTCTTAGAGTTGCAACACATTATCACCATGCTTTGATATAAAGTTTTGTAATAATGCTATATTCTAAATGTAAGAGGAATGTGCAATGAAGTTACTGAACCATGCTACTACAAATGCTTCCAAGACCCTGAAATAGTGCACTTTTTATAAGTGAAGATCTAATGATGCATGCTGTTTGTTATTGTGCTGCCATGGCCACCTATTGAGGAAAGTGCTTAAGAGAAAGTGAATATAGGCAGCACAGTTACGCCAGCCTTGGCATCAGCCCTCTGTTGGACCTGGAAGCAAAGGTCCTTTGCCGAGTATGCTGGTGGATAAAATAAGCTGTGGTCCTGAAGGAGAGGTTACATTACTTGATATGTATTCATTTTGTAATGCTCACACGTTCAGTGGTGCCTAAACTTTGAAGACTCTGCAATCAGGTATTCCAGGTATGCTGGAGGTGTCACCTTGGAGATAGTCCATCCTGTGCCAAATGCCCATTTGCACTTCCTCCCTTTATTACAGTCACGCTACAGTGAAGGAACTGCTACATGGCTGCTGTCATAGATTTATTATCAACCAGATTTTGTGTTAGGGAAATTCTTGATCCCCATGATTATTACCTCTATTAGTACTGAGGTTCTTACAGATTGGTAGCTGCTTGCTTAACATGCAGACAACAGAGATGCAGGACTGGGAGTGTGTAGTTGGCTGCCTGACCAACGAGATTAGAGGAAGTTTGACATGATGAACCTGTGAGTCAGTGTGAGTCTCTCAAAGATGCTGAGAGGAAAGGAAACTCAAGTAACAATGAAAACTTCACTTACATCCAAGGCAGGTTACATAAAATATCATGTCCAGACATGGTGCTAGGAATGAAGGTTTGGATGTCATAAACAACTTCTCCATTAAACATGTAGCTCAGAACAAATGGAAAAACAATTCCTGTTTTTGTCCTGAACATCAGAAACAATCTAGTTCAAAGTATGAAAGAGTATTAATGCAACAATTGCATTCAACAGCAGTGCAGAAATGACAAACAGCAAAACATCCAGTGTGTTTAAAAAAAAAGAAAAAAAAGAAAAAAAAAGGTAGAGGAATTTAAAGAGAACATAAAGAAAGACAAAAACTACAACAGTAACGTGTAGGCTCAATGACACCCTACTTGAGGATCAGCATAGCTGTAAACCACCTGTCAGTAGCAGTTTTGGAAAGATACAGATATGGGTAAACAAATATGGATAGAATTAAGGCATTCCAAGAGGCAAAGAAAGCTGTAAGCCTCCTGCGTATTGGGTAAAGCTCTGCCAGAGCGTCGAGAGAAGTGATCCTTTCTGATCAGCACTGGTGAGGCCAAATGCGGAGTGCTGGGTCTGGTCTGGGGTTCCCCAGTATCAGAATGATACTAACTTAGTGGAGCAAGTTCATGAAGTCATGAATATGAGTAAGGGAGGCTGGGAGAGCTAGGACTGTAGCTTGAAGAGAAGGCTCCAGGAGACCTTATCAATACCACATGAAGGGAATTAAGAGAAAATCACATTCTTCTCAGTGGTACCCACTGACAGAACAGGAGGAAATGGGATTATGTAGGTATTATAGAGGAAGATACTATCACTATAGGCTCAGAAAGTCCTGGGTCACAAACTGCTGAAGGATGCACTAACATTCTGGTGAAGTACCAGTACATGGTCTTGCCGAGGACACTACCATTCCTGGTGACAGATGGGCTTTGGTTGGAGCCAGTAAAACTGGTTGCCCCCATTTGAATTCACCTATCTGTGTGCATTTCTTCCAGTGATTGTGGCAGCTTTAATACAGATCGTTGTTTGGCTTACTTGTCAGTCACTGCCTTGATGCTGTAGCTCTGCTCTTTGCCCACCAGGTCCTCAGATTTTTCATGATTGCTTCATACAGTGTTGTGCAAAGAGTGAGATACTGATGACAGTGGTTACTTAATCCACCCAGAGACATTCTGACAGCTAATCCCATCAGCACATAAAACCAAAGGCTAGATGAGGTATGTTAAACCTTCAGAAGGGATTATGGATAAGACAATCCCAAGTAGGGATATCTCTTCCCTGCTTCGCTGTTATCCATGTTAAGTACTAGAAGCAACTGGAGAAAGTTACATAAATACATTATTTTTGAAATGCAAAATAACTCAATTCCTGATTTTCCTCCCTTGAAATGATCACTTAAAGTAAAACCTCATTAGAGATGAGAAATTCTTTCAACAACTGCTTTCTAAGAAGGACTCCCAATTGTCTTGCTTGTGGGAAATAAGAGATTTTGCTAATGTAAAAAGTACTCCACACAGACACGTGCTTACCTTATCTTCTTTGGCAAATTTACTGTATTCACAGAAAGCCTCTTTAGCTCTACCACCAACATTGGAAGTCCAAAACAAACCCTAAAGCTGCTTTTGAAAAATTCATGACACAACATAGAAACAGCAAGCTTTGGAAAATGCTCTACTACTTTATATTTCACTAATATTCAGAGGGAATACTGCATGTGAACTGGGTTTGTCAGAAATTCTTTGATTTTTTTTCCTGTCTTCTGATTTTAATGGTAAATATATTAGACACTGTGCTGCACTGGATACAAATACACTTGAACAAAGAACAACTCACAGCACAAACTGTTCAGTGTTTGTGAAGTACATGTAAAGTTGGACTGCAGGAAAACTAATACCCAAACTCTGTTGTTCTTTCTTTGCCCTTTGAAAGCTGTTGTCTTACCTTTTTCATTGTTGATGTACTGTCGGTGCTAGATGTACCTCAAATATCAAACCTGTTTTCTTCTTATTTAAAATATAATTAAAGTATTGTAAGGAATCTAACAATCATAAACAAGAATCTATTTCCATATCATTATTTAAATAACTCTGTAGTTACCTCAGAGACATTTAAAAAGGAATATTTAGGTCATCCAGTCTTAAAAGCTGTCCTTAGTTTAAAGATTCATGACATGATGCAGGAAGATAAAATGCCATTTTTGAGACAACTGCTTGCATTAAGTGGGATTAAGTGATTAATCGATTCATCTCACAAAATTGAATGGAACTAGGAGGTGGCAAGCCTTTTCATCGTCTTCCAGTAGAGAAGGAAGATGTGGTGTATCTTGAACATTACACCATGTATTTACCAATATAACAGCATTTCAAAGCAACCAACTAATCTTTTTTTACTTTTTATTATTATTAGTTTTTTAATTACCTTCAGCAAGCAGGTTACTTTAGCACAAAATCTGGAATCTACTCATGATCATTATGCAAGATACACTTAACGATCTACAAAACACTTGTTGGTTTTCTCTGAAAAATCCTGTTATATCACTGTCATGCATATACCTAAGGTATATATGCCTTGGCATTTTAGTGGCCAAAACACTGTTTTTCTTGTTCTCCTCCAAACAGCTGACTCTTGTCTGTTATGACTCCAACATGTGTAATCCACTTCTTAAAACTGAGTTGACTATAAGCAGTGTATTCTAATTGTCAACAGCTAATGTACTTATAGTCTTAAATCTCCCCTTTCTGTGCACAGAAAGTAAGCAGGCACTGAGAGGATCAACAGATGTGAGTCCCCAGCTCTGGCTGCTGTTGGAGATGAGGGGAGAGATAAATATCATGCAGCTGCTTCATAAAAATAAGCTGGATTCTTCCGAAAAGGAGTCGCCAACCACAGTAATCTCATTTACATTGTGGTCTCCAGAGAAGTCCTTCTCAGAGTTCTGAGACTTATGCAGTACTTTTACTCCTTGCTGCTATCTGCTGAATATGAAATCATAAGGATGTGTCACTATGTTTAAGGATGTCACGCAGAAAAGGAACTTCCCTGAATCTGACACGTGATGACAGTTACTCTTACCAACTTTGCAAATTACTGCATGAAGAAGAGAAAAAGATTGAGCATGTGTACACATGTTGTTTCTGCTAGGAGTCACTGATGAGCTTAGTAATCAGGCTTGTTCCATTGTGAATCATAACTGCTGACTCACTGTCAGGACAATATATACTTTGGGTCAGCCACACAATCTGGAAATGGGATAGAAGAATGTGTCTTTGCAACAGGAGACCGGTAGATTGCTGTCAGCATCTTTCTGAACTGGCTGAGCTTCTCCACTTCTGCTGGACATCGTGCCGAGTTGGCACAACTGAGAAAATCCTTAAAAGTACCTATGAATTAAGGACTTTGGGATCTAAAGACGTCCATCAGTGTACCTAAAAAGCCTAAACAGAACCTGTAAATTTCAAAGCGTTTTAACTTGTGACAGTATTGGTGATTAAAGAGATAAGAGGAAAGCCATGCGGCTAAGTAGCCACTCTTGGATCGTGAAATTCACAGCTCATGTAAAACCAGACAGTGCTGACAGGGAAAACACAAACCACTGGCTCCCTTTTGAAATCAGTCCTTGATCTTTCTGCCATCTTCTGTGGTAAACACAATTAAATTATCTCCATGTTTAAGCTACAGAAGCTAAGGCAGATAGTTCAAGTGATCTGACCAAAGCCTCTTAGGCACAGAATTCACAGATTGAGGCCTTGTTTATTCCAGGTTGTCTCTCATGTTACTGACTCATGTATGACACACTCGTCTTTGTCGCTAAGGGTATACTACAGCAGGAATGAGCTGGATGGATGTCCTTCTAGCCCTCGCTTGCCCTCAGTGGCAGTCCAGGGGAACACAGCTGTGCAAAGGTGCCAGGGTCCCCTGAGGACACACAAAATTCAACGTCCCTGTCATTACAGATCTCAGCACTAAGGAAGGGGCTGTAAGTAACTGCCCATCTTTTGAGAGAGGCAATCACAATTAGTCTCAATGACCTGTTTTCCTGGTCAATGAAATGGCTGAAAACAAAAGGACTACAATCTCTCTTTTCCTTAAATTGAGAATTAATTGAGACAAGGTGCTTTGGGTTCTCCACTGAGTTGCAATTTTATACCAGTGGGATCTGGACGTTCCAAGACTTGGGGAGCACAACTGCGACAAAAACTGTCCCAAATGCTTAATATATTGGACAGGTAATTTCAATACTGAAATTACAGGAGATATCTTTGTCAAGATGTTTTCCTTTCTTTGTCACATCCCTGAAGTAATCAAAACCTTAGGAGCACTGATCTCGTACTCTCGCTGCAGCTGAGATGGAGCTTACACTTTTCTGTTTCTCTGAGTCCTGGATCTGGTCAGGAACTGGGCAGCTTTTATGAAAGACTATAAAAGCATGGAGAGAAGTACTCTGAAGTACAAATTTCATCTTTCTTTCACTATACACCTCCATATGTGGGAGGAGCTGACTTGGAACCAGTTATGCTAGTTTTCTACCATTTCTCTTAGTAGTTTATGAGGAATGAGGCGTGTAAGTATAATAATTTATAGATATTATATACAGACAAGTTAATCTGTTTGGTACTATTCTGATAGAAACTAGAAGAGATCACTGAAAGAAATCAAGAATAAAGGGAATAGGAGATAAAAATGCAGTCGAAAGCTCTCCATTGTTCTTCTAGGAAGAATAATAATCAGGCAAGGCTAATGATGCTGTTGTGGCTTGGCCCTCCAAAATCTGAGGCCAGGATCAAAAGGGATCATAAAAGACAATCAGGTGAAAATTTCCACAACTATTAAAGAAAAGATTTGGGTTAGTTGTCATAACCAAGGACTCCTGACAAGTCCTGAAAAGCATGCAGGAAATCAGACAGACAGACATGAATTACAGCAGGCTAGATGTCTCTCCCAAATCAGAGACAGCTTCACTGGAAATATCCTACACGAGCTTCATGGCAAAATAAGTTGATATTTAGTTCTAATGGTTGTATGTACCTTAGTGAATAATACTTCACTTTGAAGGAACTATGTCTGAAATGCTTTAATCATCCATTATCGCTGGCTTCTGGAGTACAGCTGGTACACGCATAACATGGCCTGGCTTTTTGGAGTTAAAACAGGTGTCACAGACTGCAAACAGGTCAACTGCCGCAGACAGATTTGATGTCAGATGACTACACGGCTCAGTCTGTACAGGGACAACACAAAGAAACACCAGTTCTTAAGGGTCTTGCTGAGGAAGGTCTAAAGCATCACTTCCATACACACGAACAAGACATCTCATGCAGGGCAAGTTTTGCCTGCTTTCATGTGACTGTTTATCATTAAGGTGAAGGATCTGCATGCCATACTGAAAAATTCTTCCTTCTGTGTGACATACAGAATTATAATTTGAATCGCGACTAATACCCATATTGAATAGTTTGATTCTATGGCTATAATGGGAAACAACAGAAAACAAATAACAAAAAAAATAAAAACAAATACCCTTTAACTTCAAAGGATTTGATATCCATAGCAGAATACTTTGCTGTTTGGGTCCACCTTCCAAATTCAAATTCAAATTCTGTTTCACCCTAAGATCCCACAGCTCCCTAACACGGCACTATAAGCTACAGAGTATAAACACACTCTCCTCCCAGACCACTGCAAAGCGTAATCCACACCAAGAAAACAAAATCACACCTTCAACAAATCTCAAATTATTACAAGTAAACAGGCACAGTCCTAGTATACACACAGCTATTTGCACAGGCTTAATTATAGAACATGCCTTGATAAGTCATAATTATTGTTATTGTATTCATCTTAGGAGCTTGTTTTCTGAGGCAAAAGAGGCAGGACAGCAGATCCTGAAGGCGGTAAGTATATGGCATATGGCACCAGAACGGTTTACTACATAAAAGAATGGTCACTGTCTTGATCCAATAACCCAGCTGAAGGCAATTGTGCTGCAAAAAAAACTCTGTGCTGCTACAGAGCTGTGCCCTCTGAAGTCTTCACGCTGACAAAAACAGTAAAACAGTCTCACCCCCTTTGTGCAAAACGCTGACGGGGGCTGATGTCTTTCATAGTCATAGAATCACCAAGGTGGGAAAGGATTTCCAAGAGCATCCAGTCCAGCCATTTACCTACCACCAATATTTCCCCACTAAACCATGTCCCTTAGTACAACATGTAAACACTTCTTCACACCTCCAGGGACAGTGACTCCACCAGCTCCCTGGACAGCCCGTTCCAGTGCCTGACCACTCTTTCAGAGAAGAATTTTTTCCTAATGTTCAACTTGGATGAGTGCAGATTGAGGCCATTCCCTCTCGTAATAGTGCTTGTTACATGGGAGAAGAGGCTGACCTCCACCTCACCACAGCCTCCTTCCCGGCAGTTGTAGAGCGATAAGGTATCCCCTGAGCCTTCTCTTCTGCAGCCTGAACAATCCCAGCTCCTTCACCTGCTCCCCACAAGCCTTGTGCTCCAGACCCCTCACAGCTTCGTTGCCCTTCTCTGGACACACTCCATGGCCTCGATGTCTTTCTTGTACTGAGGGGACCAAAACTGAAGACAGTACTCAAGGTGTGAGCCCCAGGCTTTTAGTGTATGCTAAAGCCAGTATTTGCAGATGAGAAGATGCTGTCCTGCTGGCCTAGGAGCTACAATAAGGACAATTTCAGACATCAGACATACACTTGATTAATAGTAAAAGAGATTCACACGGTCTGAGGGAGGCACTGAGCTGTAATAGCAGGGTAGCCAGACTGGTTATGAAGAGCCTTTCTCACTGCAATCAAGTTAGAAAAACATTTGGGGTTTTTATGGAAGGGCTCTGCTGGGTATGTTTTTTTACAGTTTATTTGCAGCCTTGTTATCTTTCTAAAAGCTCCCTCAGGAGCCACACAGCTTCCATTCTAACTATGTCGAGGAGCAGACACTGCAAGCACATCAAGGAACTGGCAGGGGCCAGTCCTTTCTGCTCTCACTTCATTTTCTTAATGAAGCATATTCAGAAAAAGGACTCAGATTTACCTGGAAATAAAATATTACTGCCAAAGCATACAGATGTAGGAGATGGGAAACAAAAGGCTGAGCGTAACCACTGGCCAACCAGTGCCCGCGGTGGCACGCCCAGAGGCAGCCTGCTGGCACGACGGACATCCCGCCACCGACCCCCGCCCTGCCAGCCTTGGGACATGAGGGGCCGGCGGTTAAATGCCCCATGTGTCGGTGGTGGGCTGACCGGCCGTTCTCCAGCATTAGCGCTGGGGATACAGGCAGCTGGCCGTCACTGCGGCTCAAGCTTTCTCCTTCCCGTCTGCAATCCTAATCTGGTTTCTTTTTTCACCGATTCCCGACGGCGGAAACTGAAGGCCCACAGTTAGGCCTCTCTCTCCCCCGACGACAGGTCCAGCACCAACAGGACGCTACGGGAACACCAAAAAGAGAACGCCAAAGCCTCACAGAGCCGCACATAGCACCTTCCCTTCACCTCGCTCCTCCCCCACCGCGCTGTAAACACCAGCTCAGCTCCCTCCGCTCTGCGCATACGTCAACCGAAGGGGCGGGGGGTGTTTTCCTCCTCTCCCCCCTCTGCTGGCACACCTGCGGCGCATGCGCGGGGCAGGCAGCGAGGGGGCGAGTGCAAAGGGGCGGCGGGGCGCGCAGGCGCAGGCGGTGTGGCCGCAGCCTGTGTAGGGAGCGTCTGTCGGTCGGGGCCGGGCAGGGCCGGGCGCGCCGACGGGATGGACGAGGACGTGTTGACCACGCTGAAGATTCTCATTATCGGCGAGAGCGGCGTCGGCAAGTCCAGGTGAGGGGCACCGTCTCCGGCAGCCTCTCCGCTGCGGCGCGGGGCAGCGGTCGGCCCGGCCTAGGCCCCCGCGGCGCCGCGTTGGACACTCCGCCCCCACCTCCGCCTCTGCGCGGCCTGGGCGCGGCCTGCCCGGCGTTGGGGGGAGCTTCATCGGCCCCTGCGGGCCGGCCCTGCTCGGGCTGCCGGCCTCCTTCTCTGGTGTTCCGCCCGGGGGGAGAGTGGCGGTGCTGCCTGACCGAGGCGGAGGTGCGGCCGAGCCCTGCGGGCCCTGACACGGGGACTTGGGCCTCCTTGTGCCCTCTGAGCCTTTGTCGTCATTATGGTGTGCTTACTCATCTTCGTGCTGCCTTGGGGTCGGTCCTTACGTGTACGTGTAGTCGCACACACGTCCCAGTGCTGACGGAGGGGATAGGGGCGCATAAAGTACATATTGAAGTCGGTCTGCTGCTGACTCTTCTGTTGATGTTATGCTGATGTGCTTTCCCAAGTCCTTTGGGGTTGGTGTTTCTCATCACTATTGCATCTTTTGTCTAAGCTGCCTTCTTTTGTCTTTTGTTCTTTTTCCTTATTTTTTTTGATAGTGCCGTACACCTCAACAAAATAAGTGATTTATGAATGTAGGTCATCTGGGAATGTAACACACTTCTTATGTTGATTATTATTATTTTCTTTTTTTATGTGTGTAAGCTCAATCTCATATCGTGGCCCTAAGTAACCCATAAGTTGCTAATTGGAGAAAAAACAACAACCAACACCCTATTAATTATAAATCTGTCAGCCACTCCTTGGAGTTGGTTAGCTGCTGAATCAACAACCCAGTGTAGTAGGCCTCTCGTGACAGACATGACTTGACATTCTCTCAACTAAAAGAAATTACTCTTTTATATGTGCCTATGTGACACACAGCACACACAAGTGCAAAAACAGGCATTCAGAAGTTTATTTCTTCAAAACAGAAGAAATAGCTGTCCCTTGACAAGAACTGTTGGATGCTGAGCTTGGGTTAGTCTCACATAGTGTGTGGTTAGAGTCCTGACTTCTCTTCCAAATGCTGCCGTACACCTGGACCCTGCGGCAGTGCTGAGCTTTGTAGAAGACATCTCCATATGAAATAATGATGAAGTGAGAGATTGGCTGAGTTTAGATCTTCAGGCTTACAAACTGATGTTTTTATTCTAGTAGCAGTATGAGAGTTCCATGTTTTGCCTCCTTTAAGTGGAATTGGTTCTGGTTGTCACTAAAATAGCTGCTCTTAAATAGCATCTCCCAAAAAGTAAGTAAAGCTTTGTTTTGTTTCCCTAGCCTGCAAATGAACAGAAGCTGTCAGTCATAGGCAGCAGCTGTCTGCCACATGGTGATATTTACTCACCACAGATGAATAAGGTTACTGATTAAAAAAAAAAAAAAAAGGAATCGTGTACTGAGAAACTTCGTCTTGCCAAAATATTTACATTTGGTACAAGTGCTGTGGCTTATGGGTACTTCTAGGAAGGATCCTACTACTATAATGTGGGAGTAAATTTTGCTTGCATCTGTTTTATTGGTAGCAAACATCTGTGGATGGGGAGAAATGCTGTATATGTTAAAGCTGTCACGTACAGAAAGGATACAGAACTGTAAAATGATTTAGTGGTATTTCTGCTGTTCAGTGTCTGTGTCTTTATTTTTAATGGATGTAGTCCTTATTCTGCTGCACGCCTAATTCCAGGAATTAGTTCTTAGATAAAAAGCTGACTTGGAGTTTTCTTCCCAAGCTTACAGAAGTACTCTGTGAGACATCATGAAACCAAAAGAATCTTACTTTCATACTGAGTTCTGGGAGAAGAGGCATAGAAGTAGATAACATGACTGTTCAGGCAACCGATCTGACAGCTTGAGTGGCACTTCTTTCAGAGACATTCTCTGTAATGGATGTATAGAAGAGGGCTGGGCTCTTCTGACGCAGCGTGGCTACTGTATTTTCTTGTTTCTTTCTTTGTTTTATATTGCAGGGTAAGGATGGAAAAATGAGGTGTATTTTTCTTTAGCTATGTAATCTTGCTCTTACTTTCAGATGTGTAATTTATAGGCTTTTGGCAAGCTGTGAATATGAATAACTCTTCTTTTTTTTTTTTTTCCATTCCCATCAGCCTTCTGCTGCGATTCACAGATGATACATTTGACCCAGAACTTGCAGCAACAATTGGTAAGTATGTGCTGATGCTACCTGAAAAAAATTTACATCAACTGCAGAATAAAATAGCAGTTTGTTTAGACTTGTCAAACCGGTAGTGAAGTTCAGTCATGTCTGTTATTGTGCGAGGAAAGAATGATGTAGACACAGTTTAGCATGTAGCAATAATTGGTGTATTGTCTGTACTGGGATGTAGCTGTCCCCTTTGTGGTAGAATATATCCTTGCCTAGGAAAGCAGATGGTAAATGTCACCCTTGGTGAAGGTGTAAGTCATGAGTATGGGTAGTGGGAAGCTCTGATTCAACAATCTGCCAATCTTTTCTAGCATTTCAGGCTAAAATGGAATTGTAACAAACACTGTTACGTTTCCTACTGATTTATTTGCAAAGTAGCTATGAAGATGTTTGGATAGTCCAGAACTTGTGAGTAATAAAATATTTGGGTAGCTTGAGTGTTAAAAATACTTCGGACTCTCTACTAGAGGATGTCAGCCTTTGCAACTTGAACAATACTGGGGCATGCTAGGCAGTGCGTAGCTTCTGCTTTTCCCATACAGGGAAGAAATTACAATGTGTTTTGTTTTTTTTCTAGTTAAAAATCAGTTCCTTGGCAGCTAATAAAATTGAAAAATATAGAAGAGAGCTATGAAACTGGAGTTGGGGAGCAAAGGAGTGGGATCATGACTGCGTTGGTATGATGTCTACCAACAGTAAAATTAATTGTTTGTGGAAAGTGATGCAGGAATGCAGGGTATCCTATGTAGAGAGTTGCATCGTGTTCTTAGAAGTTTAATTGTGCTTCCTCTGATGGCTATCTGTGCCACATTAATAACCGAAGTAATGAAAAATAAAAGTAACTTTTCTTTACAGTGCAGTTCAATTCTAAGACTTTTCTTACTTCCTCTGCGGAGTTGTGGCTGTGGACTCTGATTAGGAACAGCCAAATTTAAGGAAAAAAGTGAATCTAGGTCAGCTTTCTCTAAGAAGTCTTCAATAATCTTAATAAGATACAGGAGCACTTTTCATGTGGAGCGTTGAGAAATGCAGCGATAATGAATTTAAGGCAAGAAAAGGCTTAATAAATAGTATTACTTCTCTGTATGGCTTCTTCTGGGCGTGACTGCCACGTGGGAATTGTTGCTGTAAGCATATTAAGGTTGGAGAATGATCATGTGCAAAGGCAGTAAACAGGCACATGTTGTTAAGTACTGCTGAGGCTTTCCTAGTAACGTTGTATAACTTCCTGAGTAGGTGTCAGGGGTGGTTTTTTTCCAGCTGATATTACTGGAGCTGCGTGCTCGCCCAATTAAAACAGGCATGCTGACCTCAGAAATGCAGGGATTGTGGTTTTATTCTGAAGATTTTAAAACTTCAGAAAGGACTGAAATCTGCTTATGGATGGAGATGTTTTCAGAGTATCCTTAACTTAACTTCATACATCTGTCTAACAGGGCAATGACAACATTTCAGAATTGGTATTGAACTTGTAAATGATAGCTTTCATGTGCCATCAAGCCTGAATACAGTGCTTCATCACCAAAAGAACAATTTTAATTTGTGCCAGAAAGGACAGAACACTCATTTAAGCTGCTTCTGTTTTCTTTGACAAGTGTAGGCCATGAGGAAATAATTGCTGGGTTGTGCAGTGAGGATGCACGTTAATTTGCTTGTTAAAAAAAAAAAAAAAACAAAACAATGAAACTTCAGGTAGCACTGTGCCACTGCGTTCATCTTCAATTGTGTGTTGCACAAAACTTATTAGTTTGAACCTAAATATATTGAAATCACACATTGTGGTTTGTGATGTTTGATAGCTGGGTAATAAGAAGCACAAATTTCCATGAGGAAATGAAACTGCATTACAAGAGAAGTTAGTCATGACATACATTAATGCAAGCTATCACTGTCAGACATCAGTCTCTGTATTGTTGAAGGGCTGCAGTGAGCTCTTCCCGGAGTCTTCTCTTCTCTGGGCTGAACAAACGCAGCTCCCCCGGCCTGTCTTTGTAGGGGATGTCCTCCAGCCCCCTGAGCATCCTTGTGGGCCTCTTCTGGACCCCTTCCATGTCTCTGTTCTGCTGGGTGCCCCAGGCCTGGGCGCAGTGCTGCCTGCAGAGCCTCATGAAGGCAGAGCAAAGTGGGGAAAAATCTAGAGTAAGTGCTGGAAGATCCTGATGTGATTTGGATTTGTCGTTCTTTGGGATTTGTCACACCACACAACAGCAGTTAAAGTTCTGTAGCATGTTGTGTGGAGCACTTGTGGCATAGCAAATTCCTGTGGATTTTGTTCCCCCATTTAAGTGAAAAGGGAACGAAGTCTGAGTTGTATTTGTTTTTTTCTTTTAAGCAGCTAAGCCCTGGTACCTCCATTTTTGTGACGGATGTGTTACTGACAGGCAGCCTTTCAGCTCTTAGCATAGGCCTTGTTTGTAGAGACAGAGTATTTGGGGGTGAATTCTTAGAGAATTGTTTACTCCTACAGGACAAATCCTAGATGCAAAATACTGGGGTATGCAAGATGGTGAGATGCCAAAACATCTTGTGAATCTGTACTTGGATCTTTTCTTGGGCTGATCAAACACCGTTTCACTTTGAGTTTGGGGGTGGAAATCCTTTCTATTGGGACTGCAGAGAACCATGCGTTTCCAAAATGTGAGGATTGACTCAGTGTTATCTTTCAATGTCATCTGCTTGAATTGGGTGAGATGTCTTTGGCTTTTAGTTAGAATAAAAAGTGGAGAGAGAATACTGGGTTAAGGTTTGGCTGCAGCAAGGCTGGTCTCTTTCCTGTTGAGACACAAGGGAAAGTGATCTTTGTGTCTTGCACAAACCTACAGCTGCTGGGTGCAATATAAGCTTCAAACCATTTGTTTGCAGGGTTTTTATTATTTAGGATTTACTAACAATCCTGCATTATTCTCAGGAGTATGAACTGATTTGGATGAGTATTTTGGCTTCAGTAGCTTCTGCAGGATTAACCATGTCCTGTTCTTCCTACCAGATCATTGTCCTTCTTGTATTCTTTTGAGGCAAACTTGTCACAGGGCTTCATCTTATAGATCAGACTGTGCCCTGCTATTTTCTGTAGTTCTCACTGCTTTTGCCTGTCTCCTCTTGCTCTTTGTATGAGAGATTCTAGATAAACGTGAAATGCAATCCTTATTTCATAAGTGAGGTAATGTATTGCAAATATCTCTCTTGACTTTGTAGCCTTCCTTGCACTTGGAGTCCTGCAGCTCCCAGATGCCAGGCTTCTCAATTACCTTTAACACAGATTACATGCTCCAGCCGACTTTGCACTTGGTACAAATGTAGTATGGCGTGCTGGACTAAGAAAGGGACAGAACTATTTCTTGCAGACTGTAAGTCTGTAGTCTGTTGGTGTGTAGTGCTGGGTCCCTTTGGCATGGGCAGTATGTGCCTCCATGCATGAGTACAATATAGTACCATGCTCCCTTGGTTTTGGCTGCCTCCTAGAGCGTGGTGGAAAGCGCTGTCAGCCTTCTGTTGTCAGGGTGAGAAATGTCAACTCATCTTGTGAGCTTAGAACTGACACTTGTCACAGAAACATGCCTGCATTTCACTGAATCACTTGCAGAATGTAAATGCATTGCTTGTGCTCTTTAAGAAACAAGTTTCTAGAGGCCTGAAGTTTTCTACTTGCTCTCTTATATCATTTTATAAAATATTTCCATGTCTTGCTTATATAGAATATTTGATGTGTCTTAATCACTTGAGAAGATACATTTCAGTGTGCTTTTTTCATTTAGCAATCAGTCTACAATACATACGATTTATTCACTGTTTCAGTTTCTTAATTTAAACAAATTGCTTGCACAAATTTTAAACATTACCTCTTGATTTTAAGCTTATCAGCAAGGCTAACTTAAAGGTGCATGTGCACTTTCCATTAAATGAAAATTGCAGAACAGACGTGACATTTGGTCTGTTAATTTAATGGGAGCACAATAACCTGGCTTTGAATCGCAGTTGATGCTCTAAAGGGGGGAAAAAAGTCCTTCTTGAAACTGCTGTGATGTGCTCTGGATTTATGTGAAGTCTCCGATAGACTCGTAACACCTACAGTTATAGATTTGAATGTCAGATTGATGGGTGAATCTTTACTGTGAGCAGTCAGATGTTCTAGCTGAGCAGTGGTGATTTTCACAGTTCAGGGAAAGAAACACCGCATTGCTGTGGGGGAGGAGATTCTGTTGGTGTAAAAGTTACTGCTGAATGCTGAAAAATTGCTGGAACTGGATGTTCTTTAGGACCAAGTTGTGGCAGCGTGGTATCATAGCAGCCTGCTGTGAGTAAGTTCTAGGAACTGGTGTTTAAAAGATGAAAAGCTAATGGTGGCACTTCTTTTCTGTGAACGTAACTGTAGAATAATGTGCCATACTTATGCATGGCATAAAGCTCTATATTACTGCTTAGTTGGGGATTAAGACTCTTTGCCTCTGAAAAACGGCATTATTATGCTTCATTTCAGGGCTGCTGGCTGATGGGGAGCAAAATGAAGCATAACTGTGCCCAACCTCTCCCTCACTTGTATTGCCATAGCCTTTAACTTTGTCCTGTTGTGTGTAGCTTTCCTTGGGAAAGTGATAGGCTCTCAGTTCCCATGTATATAAAAAATAAAAAATCCTGATGTTGAGGTCGATTATTCTTATCAACAGTAGAGCTGTTACCATGATGTCCACATGTGTCTCCATCGTTGTGTGCAGTACTTGTGAGTCCCTAATGCTGCTCGAATCCTTATAAGAGACATACTGCATGTTCAAATAATCTGGAGCTTATTTGATGTGCTCGTTAGAGCAATTAGTGTCATCTAACATCATTTCTCACAGGATAGAGGTCATGTATTAGGTCAGTCCTTGTCTATGCTAGTCTACCTCTGGATGACCATGCTGACAGGATTCGGTTGGATTGTTAGAGATGAGTTTATTTGTGCTGTTTCCTTGCCTTGCCACAGCTTCCTTGTTCATTTTGAAAGTGTGTTGTTCAAGACCAGTGCATGCTCAAGAACATGTAATGAATTGAAAGTTAACCCATTTGAATTAAAACTTGAGTGCTCGTCATGGAAAGTGTACTTTAATGTTGGGAAGTTATTTTTTTTCCCCTCATTTCCATAAAATGTTTGAGTCAGTGGTCTAAAATGTCATTGGACTTTTACAAAAGCCCTTCAATAAAACCTTATGAGCTTTGAGAACAACAAGGTGTGGAGGTAACCAATAGAACTTAGTACTACTATCCAAGTACAGCTTGTTTTGAGTTTGATTTATTTTGTTTTCCATTTCCAAAACACATGGAGTATGTATTTGAGGGAGTAATGTGCTTTTTTTTCTTCTCCAGGTGTAGACTTCAAGGTGAAAACTATTTCAGTTGATGGAAACAAAGCTAAACTAGCAATATGGGTAAGTCTTGCCTTGTTCTTAATGTATTGCTTTGTTTCAGGATTGGTGATGGCTTGTATAAGGTATAACTTGTATTGAATCACTTTACATTAAATAGGGTAATTTGGAGGAGTGGGTGTTTTAATACATAAAGTTGTTTACATTTTTGATATGTGAAATCTGCAGTGTGTATACTCCTCCGAGAGATTAAATTATAGTCTGAACTTTAACAAGGAATCAGCACTCTTAGTAACTTTTTTTCTCTTTGCCAAGCTGTTGACACTTCAAATTTGAAGATGTAAGGTTGAGTTTACTTTAAAATATACGGGCTTCTTTCAGCTCTGTTATGGGTTGTTAAATTGCTTTTAAACTGGGTCTTTGGACTGAGATGTTAGAAGTGAGGAACCAGACCTCTACCACAGATTTTGATGCTTGTTATAAAATCTTAGTATTACAGCTGTGTTTCTGGCTGGTTGCTGCCCTGTCAGTTGTAGAACAAATGCTACAGCAGAAATAATGTAATTGTTATCTAATCCAGTTATTCACTGCACTTAAGAGATTAAACATCTCAAAGTTCATGTGAGTGAAACAACAGAGGCAGGTGTAAATTTGGTTATTCAGATTGTTGCATATGCTAAATTACTTTGAGTCTTGTGTTGTGCATTCTGTAGGATACGTGAGAGCTAAAATAGATTCTGCTGAAATTCTGAATAACAGAACTTTTGGGTGGCTTTTTAGGATACTGCGGGTCAGGAGCGGTTCAGAACACTAACACCCAGTTACTATAGAGGTGCACAGGGTGTTATTCTAGGTAAGTACAGCTTTGCATGCAATTTTGAATAAGTTGATGGTTTTCTAATGCATTGGAGTACCAACCCACCTAACTTTTCTATACTATCTAATCGATGTTCAGAGTTCTTGTATCTGTGTGTGGAACAGCTCCTATACTAAAAGATCTTGAGTTTTATGTCTGGATACTGTGTAGTCTTTCTCACAGGTCAGAAAT
Source organism: Gallus gallus (assembly GCF_016699485.2). Taxonomy (NCBI): domain Eukaryota; kingdom Metazoa; phylum Chordata; class Aves; order Galliformes; family Phasianidae; genus Gallus; species Gallus gallus. The sequence continues at coordinate 15,700,879 of NC_052533.1, read as the reverse complement.
ATGGATTGTACGTGAGTTCAAAAGCTGCTGCTTCTTAAAGGGGTATCTTAGAGCTCTTTAAACTTTTGACTGGAGAGATTCTTGACTAAACTGTTATTGTCTCCGGTCCAACTGATTAATTTGGAATAACCTGTCATGAGATTTCCTGCTAAGTTTTGTTTTGTAGGTACTATTTTCCAAAGTCAGTTATGTTCCCGATATAGGAAGGCACTGTCAGAGCATGTCTTAAGTTCCTTAGTCGTTGGCACTGAACTTACTACTTAGTATTGAAAGTTTTAAAAGTAAGCAAGCACTATCTGGGGGCTAGAAAGTTGTGTTGTTAGCCCTCTGACTTTTAAAGATAATCCTCTACTATGTCTTTGTTGAACAGCTTTCTAGAAATCAGACTGTTCTTGCAAGTGAAACTATTGGTTTGAGTGAAACCAACTGTTAATACTTACCTACATATGGGGTGGGAGAATGAACAAAAAAGTTTTCTTCAGAGCTCGAAATGGTCATTATTAGGTAGTCACTGGCTATTGAAATTTAGATCTAAGAACTGTAACTGTTAGTATGTCTTATTACTTGTACCTCATATAAAATGCTAAGTAAAATGGAATGCTAACGTGCTGAGGATTTAATTGTCATTTTACTTTCTTAGCTAAAAATGAGGAGTGACTGAAGAAATGATGATTGTTTGATCTGGGGGAGGCTGAAGGGAGACATTATTCTCTACAGCTGCTTGAAGGGAGGTTGCAGCATGGAGCATGTTAGTCTCAGGTGACTTAGAGATAGAGTGCAAGGAAACAGGCTCAGATAATGCTGGGGGAGGTGGTTAGATTGGATATTAAGAAGACTTTCTTCACAGAGAGGGTGGTAAAGTGTTAAAATGGGCTGCCCAGGGAAGTGGAGGAGTCCCCAGCACTGGAGGTACTTGAAATGTGTGGACATGGCATAACGGCACACAGTTTGGTGGTGAGACTTAGGAGATTGTATTGATGGTTGGACACGATGATCTTGAAGGTCTTTTTCCAACCTAGATGATTCTATGATTCTGTCAGCACTGCAGCAGTGCAGTGTAAGTAACACTCTTAGCAAGCACAAGTGAGATGCTCAGTCCAAAAGGCCATGACATCCTCTAGGTGTATCTTCTGTAGTGATGTTAGTAAGTATCCTGTATCTGTGGTTTGCAAACATGGAATTCTTTGAAGAATAATAGACACTCTGGTTTATAGGACAGAGACTAGACATAACTGAATCTTAGAGTTGCTCTGCATTTGTATTATCCATGATTGAAGCTGGTGAATGAAGTATAAACTGGACTCCTTGGGGTTTCTTTGTTTTTCTAATTCAAGAAACATAATTTTTGCTCCTGTTCTAATGTAGGATGTCTTTTTTGGAAAAACATTGTGAAATAATATTACTTATATCTTTCAGTTTATGATGTTACAAGAAGAGATACTTTTGTCAAGCTGGATAACTGGTTAAATGAACTGGAAACGTACTGCACAAGGAATGACATAGTGAAAATGCTTGTTGGAAACAAGATTGATAAGGTAAATCTGGTTCAACTGCATTGAATGTTCTGCTAGTGTATTTTGCTAATAATGCATATTAATACTGTCTTACAGGAAAACCGTGAAGTTGACAGAAACGAAGGTCTCAAATTTGCAAGAAAACATTCCATGTTGTTCATAGGTATGTTACAGATACTTGCAGAGATTTTGCTTGAGTTTTTGTTACATGATAATACCACTTCTGTAGGACTAAATTTTTATACAAATTAGTGATGTTTCTCAGTTGCAGTAGGTGCAAAGATAGGTTAACACCCGTCTTCTATAAATCTGTCTCTAAATGTGTCCAGTGGTCTGACTTAACTGTGAGTGCGTATACTCGAGAGCTCAGTAAGAATTAAGGGTGGAATACAGGATTGACTGTAGTTCAACAAAAACTGTTTTTGCTTTGAGGCTCTGCCTGATTTCTTATAATTGTTAGGGATTTTTTTCCCCCTTAGTCCAGACCTACTTGCTGAGTTATAAAAAGAAGCAAAATGAATTGGGGAAAACTGGTACTAATAGCCAACTTTTAGTATAGCAAAAGAACTAGTAGTCGACAAACCTACAGTAGAACTAGAATGTATAAAGAAGTAGGAATATAGTTAACTTGTAAATGGTGGGTAGGATGAAATAGTGATTGTCCTGACTGGAGGAAAGATGTTGGTCTCCTTTTGCTGTGAATGAGATGGGTTTAAAATTCAATTAAAAATTTGTAGTGAATTGATTTTTTTAATGTGCAAGTTTGTTAATCCTTTCATGTGAGGATCAGTGAGAAGTACTTTATAGGATGACTCAAGTAGCAAAGCAGTTCACTGACATGCTCTGTGTTCCTCTGTGACATAGTTGTGTTCCTCATCTGCACTAATAACATGTTTTTGTCTAGCACTTTGCAGTGTTTTTGGCTTTAGAGTCAGATATGAAAATGGAATCTCAGAATTCAGGTGCAAGCTGTTAAGTGCATGGAATATAAAAGGAAGCATGAAACCTAATATACGTGAGTTTGTGTGTGAGCTAAGTACCTGTGTGACTGTACAGAAGAACAGGGCAAACCTTAGTGGAACTGAATAGTTACAGATGGTTTCTGTTTGCTCTCATAATACACCCAGTGGGCAGTGTTTTGTGGTTTTGATGAAAGAAAGATTCCTGAATGAGATTATCAAGAATTCTGCTCAATGCAGAAGAAATGAGACCCCTGTTGAGTTTTTAACAGAATAGTTTTATCTTGGAGATTGAACCAGAAACTTACAGCATTGGAGTCCTTTCCTTCTAATGATAGTAGTACTACAGTTCTGGCAGCAGACAAATTTTCCAGTTTTTCTTTTTACTGAACTGCTTTCCACAGCAAAAATAAATATGAACTGTAAGTCTTCATATATTCTAGTGACATTCAACCTAAAAGCTCTCTTAATAAAGCAGCAACTAGTGGAAACAAAAATCTGCATACCTGCTAATTCTGATGCTGCTACATGTTGTAAAACGTGTTGTAGAAGTTGTCTTAACCTACCATCTACATTTACATTTCTGAAAGAAGTAGTACTAAACAAATTATTGGGAGCAATGCTAACATTGGACTTCTTGTGTCACTTTTTCAGAGGCAAGTGCAAAAACATGCGACGGTGTACAGTGTGCCTTTGAAGAACTTGTGGAAAAAATCATTCAGACTCCTGGACTGTGGGAGAGTGAGAGCCAAAACAAAGGTGTAAAATTATCAAACAAGGAAGAAGGACATGGAGGAGGTGCATGTGGTGGATATTGTTCTATGTTATAAACTTTGGGAGGCTTATTCTTTGCATATTTAAACAGATAGTGACATCTTTCTGTAAATAAATCCATTAAATGCTATTTTTAGGGACCTTGCAGTTTGCACATACTTGTTTTGTATCATGGCAGTGAACACTTGTAGGAAAAATCTTCTACAGCTTTCCCAGTTTGAGAATGTTATGGTAAGCATGCCCAATTTGCCATCTTCAGGTTTTTATAAAGTAGCATAAATAATGTGCAGGAACAAATGCACTAAAAGTTTTATGACTGTATACATCCATCATGTAAGTATTCTAAACAAATCCATCTAACACATGCACATTACTACATTGTTTGCTTTCTGTCTCATTTTTAAATACTCTTGAAATTACAGAACTACGTAGTGCACACAGACCTTGAAAACAGCGTAAGCTATAAATGTTACATTTCATCTCTTCTAGTAGATGCTTTTTTGATATTAAAAACAACGTGATTATACAGTTCTTAGATAAATGCTGAATTTCAATTTCAGCTGAGCTGTCAAAAATACAAATTGGCATAGGCCATAATTGATATCAGCACCTTCTGGAAGAGATGCCGTGAAAGCTTCCTTTGCAAAGCTGAGGGATGCCCTTTTTTCTTTTTAATCATCACTTCAGTTGATGGCTTAACTGGAGTTTTAATCCTGTGATATTTATATACTAAATTTGTGGTACTCTTGCACTCTAGGTTTTTATGATGCAGTTTACTCTAGGTCTGCTGTAGAAAGTCTTCATTTTTGGCAAGGAGTCTAAATGACATCTTTGTTCTTTCATTGTGAATCAGCTTGCCACTCTTCAGTACAGATGCCTCATTTTCTTAAATGTTTATAACTATCTCAAACTGTAGCTCACTATGGCTGTGAAGATCTGTATTATGTCTGCTTTGTGTGGCTACCTGTTTGGAAATATAACTTCCTATCACAGACACTAAATGGGAAGCTCCGGGGCTACTGTATGGAAAATACTACAATGAGTATTCACTTGAATTAACTGTATCAAAGCCAATGGTTTGTTTCAGAAGACTTGTATAGACTAATAAATTTTTTTTCCACAGTATTCAATTTTTCTAACCTCTTTCTATTGTAGAGTTGTATATTTTCTAGCACATGCAATTTAAACAAGGTCATTTCTTACAGAGAAATTATTTCTGATTTGTGAAGGACAAGACAAGGATGCTGTGTTGATTTTTATTTTTTTAATAATCACTATAGTGCAATCAGTAACTGAACTCTTGGGCAACTTCTTGTAAATATAGTGAATGACTGCCTTTTCTTACTGCAAGGTTTTGTGTACATGTCAGCGTACATGATCTGTATTTTGCAGCAGATCTTGGCTGCTTCTGTTAAAATACACTTTTCTTCACATGGAAACTGCTTTCTATTCTGTTTTACACTTGCTTGAAGACAATATCAAAATTTGGAGACTTAACCACACTAGTTGTTTTTACCAAATATTGTATCTATAGTATTGTTGATGTAGTAGGATAATTTAAATATGTAAATGTAATTGTTATTAAATACACATACATATTATGTTCAAGTGTTAGATTTGTATTACTGTTTCATGATGCAGAATGTGGGCTGAGCACATCTTACTGTTAGTGTTGAGGCTCTTGTTTTATGTAGGTTAGTAGCAGTGGAGGCCTGTAGAAGCATTAAAGCTCTGAATAACTTATTTTGGTATGATTTCACTAATATCGGGCTAGTGTTGTAACGCAGGCAGAGGCCTGTAGTACTTCCATACCTATTTTTCCATCTGGTCTGGGTGCATCTTTGTATTGGGAAGGGACTTAATGTTTAGTTTGTGTCAAAAAGATCCTTTTATCACAGGACTGGGATTCATCTTTTATTCTGATTCTGCCTGATCTGACAGCTTCTCTTCCCAAAGGGGGAAGGAACTGCAGGGTACTCTGAATAGTGGCATTGTTCAGCAGAAGAATGAAGTCATTTGCTCCTTTCCCTGGAAAATTGGAGATGGGGCAAGGGGAGAGAGCAGTATTCTGAAACAGCGTGCTTAGTAAGACTCAACAGAGCTGTCCTTTCTTGGGTTTTTTTTTTTTTAAGGGTTGTCTACTTGATGTGCAAGTAGATCTTCTTCCTCTTCTAAGCATGTTTAAATATGTCCCTAAGGAATGGCATTTCCTGGAGTCTCGCTTCTTCCCTCATTCCTCTGTGAAGAAGCTGTGTACTGGAGGGATGGGTTCCTGTGCTTCCAGTATGTTAGAGCGTACTTAGTGTCATGTGTTCTCCCTCTGCTATTTCTTTTGTTTCAAACTTTTTTTTTAATGTTGTGGTTGCCATCTTTCAAATTTTTCCATACTTTCATTGCTGTCTCTTTGCAGGTGAGAGATGTACCAATGCTTTTGCAAGTGCACTTGTCACTATTTGGCTGTAATGCAAGCATGTCTGAAACTACTGTGGGATGTGTCATGATTTCTATCTTATTGATTTAAGGCTGGATTGCTTTTAGAAGCATGCAGAATAGATCATTCAGTCTACCTTAATGGGTAGCTGAGGGATAAAGGGGATGATAATTATTGATTTTCATGAGGTAATGACAGCTCCTTCTTCAAAAGAGTGGTCAGGTGCTGGAACCAGCTGCCCAGGGAGGTGGTGGAGTCGCTGTCCCTGGAGGTGTTGAAGAAACATTTAGATGTTGTACTGAGGAATGTGGTTTAGTGGAAAATACTGGTGATAGGTGGTTGGTTGGACTGGATGATCTTGGAGGTCTTTTCCAACCTTGGTGATTCTGTGAATGTCCTCTTCCATGGCAGATAGTTTTATAAGCAAATAATGAACCACCGTGAGATAACTGGGAAATCTTATGTGATCGTGAAAGAGAATTAAGCCTTGTTTTCCTTTCATTTGTTTTGTTTTCAATATTGAAAGCATCAAGCATTAGTTAGGTACTGATGCCTGGCAGTGGTTGTCCGTAACCTCTGGAAGCCTGGAAGAATATAGCAGAGCAGCTGGATCATCTTGAATTTGCACTTCAGAATACTTCTATTATGGTTTTGTCTTGGATTCCTTCTTTCACTTAAAAAAAAAAAATATATATATATATATATATACACACATACATACATATATATATAAAAAGGGGGGAAGATGATGGGACAGGCTTTTGCTGCAGGCTTCAAGATGCTCTTTTTATTGGTCTACTATTTCTGCTAGAAGGGCTTTTGTCCAAAGGACAGAGTCACTTTTCCCTGTTCTCCTACTGCAATAATGAGATCAGCAGCTGGCTTGAAGTAAGCCTTAACAAAATGAAAATGTCAGTTCAGTAAATCCCTGAACAATGCCATCAACTATCTCACTGACCTTGGCAGCACTTCAGGAAGCAGCGGTGGTCTTGATATCGCTACGTATGGCAGTGGCAACTCCTCTGTGTGCTTTGTTTTATTTTCCTTGAAAGATGCATAGTGAGTTGCAACAGTTCTTTTAATCTTGGCCAATAGTTTTGTGTAGTTTAAAAATTAAATCACATCCAGATCAGCCTCAAAACATTTTTTTTTCTTAAACCCTTGCAACACATGGCCAGGCTGTGTTTTGATCACCACAAGTTACTGCTGTTCAGCTACTGGAGGATTGGTAAGGTGCTCAGGGCACTGCATCCACCCCACCTGTGTTATCTTGTTCAAAGCTCCTATAATAACTTCCAGTGTCTCCTGCCTCCTTGATGAAGCAGCATTAGGATGTGCAGTGCTTTCTCATGTTGCCAGATACATCATTGCATGGTTTATGGAGATAGTTGAACCTTCAAGTACCTGTAGGGTACTTTTTGTGGTGATTTTCCAATAGTGTTAGATTTTTTGAGGGGAAAATGGAGAAGCACTACATTAACACTGTATCAAAAGTCAAGTTTTGTAAGGTTTCCACACACCTCAATTGTGAGTACCTGTGACACCTTAATTAAAAATGTGAGAGCTATATGTAGGCAAAGAACTGTGAAGCCATGTTTCCAAACTGCTGTGTGCTTACCTTCCATGGCTGATGTCAGTGCAAGAATAAAAAGCTCTGACCTTGTGCCTGTGCCAGAGTAACATCTGGTCCTTTAAGTTAACAATAGTCCTGGAGATTAACTACTAAAGTTTTCTCATAGTGCTGGATTCTGTAGCATCTATGTGTATAAATAATACAAAATTCCTAGTGATGTTCCAGAACTCTTGGGCTCTATTTCTGTTATCTTACAAGCTCCAAAAAAACACAGAAGAACCTTTAAAAAAAAAAAAGTGTCCAATTGTGATTAAAAACTTTTCTAGTGGAATGATCAGCTCTGGATTTACTTGGCTCTGGAAATGTCTTCTAGTAAGGATCATTTCAGTAGGAGTTCTTGATTCCCCCATTTTTAATGTCTGTCAGGCTGGGCTTTCTAATAGGATGAAGCTATTGCAGTGTTGGTGAGAGCATGAACCTTGTTCTTTAACATAACTTGAGCTTTCTAGGGTTAGGAGCAAAGCTATAAAGCAGAGTTCAGGGAACAAAGTTAGCAGTAGTCCAAATTGTGAAGGCATTTAAATATTTTAATAATATATATAATATAAATATGTGTATGTGTAGTCTCTGAACTTTAACCTCAGACACAATGAGTTAGTGTAATTCAGGGTAGGTACAACACAGCCTGCAGTTTGGTTTCATTCAGAACAAGATTGGCTTCTTGTACTGGAGGCAGGGGTGGGCTTTGTGTACTGATAATGCCTGAGCTTGGTATGAGTACAAAGCTGAAGTTCCTGGTCAACTGAGTAGTTGGAGTGCCATAAGACAGGAGACCATGTCTGCCTCGATGTTGTTTGACTAAGAACTTCTTTCCTGAAGAGTATCCTTGATGAGGCTGGCACAGATCTGGGTCCACCTGGTCCAACCGCTGCTCCAGTGGGGACACCCAGAGCAGGGGGCCAGGCCTGCATCCAGGTGGCATCTGAAATTTTCCAGGGAGGAGACCACAGCCTCTGCGCAGCCTGTGCTGATGCCTCATCACCTGCACTGCACAGAAATACCTCCTGGGTTGGGCCAAGAGTGTCGTGCCCTGTCACTGGGCGCTGCTCGAAGGAGCTCTTTGCTCTCTCCCTGTCAAGTGTTTATATGTGTTCACAAGCTCCCTGTGAGCCACCTAAGTGCTGAGTAGAGGGGAAGGATCACCTTCCATGCCCTGCTGGCACCGCTCCTAACAGCCCAGGACACCCCCTGGGCTTTGGCAGTAGGGTGGTGCTGCTGGATTCTCATCTGCCACAACTTTCTTCCCCCCCCCCCCCCCCCCCCCCCTTTTTTTTTTTTTTCCTGCAGGAGCTGAAATCTGCGTGGGCCCCAGCATGTACAGCTGCTTGGGGTTATTCCTCCCTCTGGGCAGGATTTTCTGCTTTTCTTTTGGACCTTCATGAGGTTCCTTTTGGGCTTTAAAAGGGAGCCTCCGTCCCTGGGTGGGCTCGAACCACCAGCCTTTCGGTTAACAGCCGAACGCGCTAACCGATTGCGCCACAGAGACCTGTGCCATTGTTGTTAAAAGAACAATATTTCTGATTGCATTTGCATCAACTGCTGAAGGAAGTGGTAGCTGCGTGCATATGAATATTGATCGTACCCCAGCACATTACTGCCGTGAGCCTGAGGTGTCTTCGTATCAGAATAGTGCAGGAGATGCAAAGAAATCTGCTGCTGCCCACTGCGGGATGCGAAAGATGAGATTCTTTTCATTTTGAGAAGTAGCTTATGCTGCTCAGGAGAGGAGGGATTAAGTTGGTGATGTTAGGCCATGCTCCTATCTCAGGTGTGGGTGAGCTCTACGCTTCCTTGAAGTCAAAGCTGCAGAGCGGCCCAGCAGCACAGTGCTTGCTGTGTGTATGGGCATGGCTGTGAGAACTCTGACAACCTGCATGGCTCTGAGCTTTAATGCAACTAAAGACATTTACTCTTTGGAGCGTGAGCTGAGAGACACCTGTGATGATGGGCACTGGAGGTTAGGAATGTTGGCTCGCCTAAAGGTAAAGTGAAGATTTCATGGTTGAAATTACCTTTTTATTTTTTTTATAGATGTGCTACATCAAAGAAACCACAGATTAAAATCTGGTTTCTTGTGTGCATAAGTATGTTTCTACAGCCAGAAAATGGCAGGGCCTTTCACTGTGTTTTCCCCTCCAAGACTGCACTTCTGAGTACTCCTGACAGCATCGTTGGCGAAATCCTCCTGTAGCTTAACTGCATGACCATAGGAAGATGTGTGGCTAATTATTTTAGGATGAATTTGAGTATTCAGAGGGTTAGGAAACACTAGGTAAGAGAAATGGCATGGGGCAAGGCTGCAGATTCTGTTTTCTTCCTGAGCTGGAATTGGAGGGCAGCTGAGTCCCATGGGCCTGAGAGCTCAAATGCGGCAGAGCCAATGTAGGGAGGGGGAGGAAAAAAAACTGGAGAGCTGAACTTAGTATAGGACCTTCTGTGTTTTTAGGTAAGTGTTAATAAAGGTCTTTCCAATGGTTTCCATGATAATCTGTTGGAGCACTAACAGCATTCAAGCTTTGGCAATAATGTTTGAACTAAGAAATTATGGGTTTTCAAGACTCTGCAGGCATTACTCATATGATCTTTTCTGTAACTCAGAGTTTGAGACAAAGCTTGGAGGAGAGAGAAGGCATTAAATTAACAGGTTGAGCTGCAAGAGCCAAGTGTTCAAGCAGGGAGGTCCTTTCTCAGGTCTGTGGAAAGGCTGCAGTAATGCTGTTGGTGCGGTGTACTGCTTTTTCTGGGTGTGAACAAATGCGTGATGAAATAAGATGGGAAAGCTAACAGGTTTCTGTAGACCAAGCCAGAGAGTGAGTTCAAGCATAGGAATATGTTGCTTGCCTCTCTTCGTCCTTTAAACAGAAAGAAAAAGCCATATTTTCATCCTTAAATTTCCCTCCTTTCAGCATCTACAGGGGGCTATGAGAAAGAAGGGGGCAGATTCTTTAGGAGGGTCTTTTGTGTCAGGACAAGGGGAAATGGTTTCAAACTAAAAGAGGGGAGATTTAGACTGGATGTAAGGAAGACACTGGCACAGGTTGCATGGAGAGGTGGTGGATGCCCCATCCTTGGAAACACTCAAGGTCAGTCTGGATGGGGCTCTGAGCACCTAATGTAGCGTAGGTGCCCCTGTTCGTTGCAGGGGAGTTGGACCCGATGACCTTTAAGGGTCTTTTCCAAATCAAATGATTCTATTTTATATATACATATATATTTTTGCTTCCACAGATGAGCTCTTCCACTGTTTTTTTGGAACCTTACCAGGGGATGCTTTTCCTCCTGCTTGGATTTATCTCCTTAGCTGTAATTTCTTTCACTGGGTCTGCTGCTGACAGTGGCATTTGCAGGTGATGCTTCCAAGCTGAATGCAACCGGGCTGAAGGCTGTCTTGTTCATGACATGTAAAAATGAAAAAAGCAATTAAATTTCTTGCTGGACTGGAAAGTTGCTCACTGCGAAGCAATGCCTTTTTGATAATTTCTGCTTTTTAGGGTAAATACAGTGCAGAACTAGGAATGTAAACTCACTCAGAGCATTTGTTCTTTTTCATGCATCATTCTGTGTGGAAATGAATCATACAGTCATACCAGAAAGCTTAAACCTAGTGATAGACCCAATTCTCGGTGCAACTGAGTAAAGCAGCTGAACTACTTTATAGCTTTGCAGCTCTATTTTGTATAGAGGGAAACATCTTTGTTAAAACTGAGAGTTCTGCTCAAGCACCTTGTGGTAGCCTGAATAATCCAGATGTGGAGTGCTGTCCCCTGGAAGCGGTGTTGCCAGGGGCTCCCAGGCTGAGGCAGATCCATGGGAGTCACCAATGCCAGTGGTGCTGTGCTTCAGGAATTGGGTGGGTGCACTGGGAAGCACGGAAATACACAGAGGGAAAACAAGTGATGAAGAGCCCCTGATTTCTTGGGCAGGTGTTGAGTGTTTTTTTCTATGCAAGTAATCCATACAGTTGAAAACCAAATCACTTCAGTTGTTTGCATTCATATTTTATTTTTGTGCCCTTATGTGTTGTCCTGAGTGGTTGCTTGATGACTGCACACCTGCTGCAGCCTTTGGCAGCCTGTCCTACCCCTGCAGTATGGGCCAAGTCCTCTGTCTGTCCTTGCAAAGATCCCTAGGCACTTGTATGGCACAACCAATATGGGGAAGTGAGGGACCAACTTAGGAAGAGGAACAAAGGAAGAAATGTAGACCTGTGAGGCTAAAGATGCTATCTGTCTCTCTGCCTCTACCAACCCCAAACTGCCTGCAAGACAAATTGTCAGCAAAGCCCATTTGTAGGAGGTCTGTGCCATTGCTCAAGTGCCTGTAAGCATCAGAAGAAAAATGACAGCAAATCATGTGTAAAATGCATTTAAGCTGTGAATTTGTGTGTTCTCATTTCCTATGACCTCTGCCTCCCGCATGGACTTTCCTGTAGGCTTTGCCATAGTTAGAGGAGTTATCACCAAGCAGAATTCTCCTCAAGAGCTTGTATCTTTAAAACGACCCATTGAAAAATTCCCCTTTTGCTTGTGTGTGACTGACTTTTATGAACTCCTGTTGAATCTCCTAATCCCCTTTTGGTCTTCTGGTGCAATTTACTTTTATCCCAGAGCTCAGCTCTCCAAATTTGCCAAAGAAAACACTGGGCACCATAGAAAGACTGGTTTAAATGGAGCTGCTTGGGGGAGCCTGCTAGAGAAGTTTAAAAAGATGAAAGTCAATGTGTTTTTCATATCTTTATATATATAAAATCTTTCCTTTATGCTCTGATTAGGGACTAAGTGGACCCTTGAAACCACAGTCTCTTTCCTTACTGAAATTTTATATTTCTCAGCTAATATGGGGCAATGAAAGTGCTGGAATTTTTATTTAAAGACCAATATGAACATTGTAATAAGATATTGGTAGGCAGAACTAAGAAATGCTGCAAAACTAGGCTTTGCAAACTGATAAAAGGGAATGAAGATAGTCCTTTTGTCTTAGGCATCTGCAGCTCTCCGTTAACATAGTGTGGAGCTCTCCAGATCATTTGCTCTTTGCAGTGCTTTGAGATGGGTGGGGTTGCTACGTCACTGCAAGACTGGTATTCATTTCTGCAGAAGCATTTAGGTGGTTAGGTGGCAAACTCACTTCTGAGTATTTGGGTACAAGTTTTTATGTGAAATCCACCAAGGACAAAGAAACCTTCAGCTTGAACTGACATGCCTGAGGTCCCATCTGGTGCAAACAGTCAAGTGATTCTTTTCCTCCAGTGTGTTATCTGTGGCTTCTTAAAAACTTGGTCATGCTGTATATGAACTTCACGTAATGACACTTAGAATAGAGGGAAACAGGGATTATAGCTTGTTCCACAAGCCGTTAGTTTGTGTACACAAGGGTGGCTGAGTATAGTTGTTACAGTGTGGCTTGAGGTAAGAGAGGACACCATTACTCCTCTGGATTAGAGCAGACCTCAGTGCTTTGTTCTTAGAACAGTGTAGAGATGATGTGCTGGATGTATGTGCTCTTGCAGTAGACACAGCATTTACTGATATCGCATAGTGTGGGATTTTTCTTTAGAGTACCTGATATTGATGAAGGATCAAACTCCTTCAAAACCTGCATCATTTCTCTTACTGCTTACATTGCACTTTCCTTAAAAAAGGAAAATATTTCCCTGATGAGACCTATGCCTAATAAGCAGCATTTAAAGATGTTTAATTTTCCAGCTATTCTACTTTCTGGTCAACCTCACTTAGACAAAGACTTAAGGTTTTGACTAGGCTCAGGCACCTCTTGTCCCTTACTCCTTGTCTGAGATCTCTCTTTTCTATCCTCCTGTGACACAGAAGCTAGTGGAGGGATTCCATTTGAGGCTGTACACAGATTATGCCAGCAAAGCTCCCTCCACGCCTGCATATGCAGCTCCTTGTGCCTTACAGATGGAGAAATTACAGCCAGGTGTACGTGCCGGGTTCAGGCTTAGCTGGAATACTCTCGCTTGTCCTAGTAAGCACATTAAAAATTACACCTTTAGTTAAACTGGTTCTGTTGGCTGTGCGGAGAAGGCTGGAGATGGAGCACAGGGAATGGCTTGCTAAAGATGGAGTGGAAGTGATGACTTTATCCTGCAGAGGCTGATGGGCCCCAGCTGGCTTTACTGGGTGGCACAAGGAGCCTCGTGTGAGGCAGTGTGCTGCCCTGTCACAGTGCGCTGCTCCCCCAGACTTCTTGGATGCTCTGAGAAATACAGGAAAATCACAGCTGAAGTGACTTCCACAGAGCAGAATTTGCCACAATAGGCTGATTATTCTAAAGCAAATAAGTTGTTTGTTTGTTTGTTTGTTTGTTTTTGTTTAGAAAGTCATTATTAGTTACAGTGTAAACCCAATGACATGAGAACAGCAGCAAAGGGGGAAGAGCTTTTAGGCCAAATGCTTTACAAAGCCTCTTCCATAAGATGGCAGCAGCTTATTTTGTGAACTGTGCTGTGAGGCAGTGAAAGGGCGGCTGTGGGAACCTGTGGGATGGGTGCTTCAACACTGTGGGCTTTATATCTGTCTTTTGCTTGGTCCATGGGCTTTGTGACTGTTCTCACATGGGTTAGTCAGCAGCCTTGCTGCACGTGGTAAAACATTTTCTCTTGTTTGGTGCACTGGTGATTTTACATGTAGAATGATATATGTAAGCATATATACATAATATATGCGATAAATGGCACATTTTTTACAAATACATTTCTACGTATCTTTATATAAATGTATAAATATAAACACAAGCAGAAGTACTAAAAAGCAAGCTGCAGGAGCCATGAGTATCTGATCACACCTCAGCATTGGCAGCGGCCAGGTGTGCAGAACACAGGGGGAGGTGACACTGTGCATTGTTTGCCCTGTTTCAGATTTTCTTTCTTGAGTGTGGCTGTTCTGTTAAGAACTGCCCAAAGCGACCCGAGTTCTGTGAGCAGGAGAGGTAGAAGAACAGCAGGGGTTTTCTCCTTCCAAAACAGGAGATCTGTTTAATGCCACAGTCAAACCGACCACGCTTTATTCTGAATTGTGGGGAGGGCTATTACCACTATTATTTGTCTAACAGAAAGTGGTTGAAAGAAAATATGTTGGAGATGAGCTATTTTCTGAAGTCTTTTGATATAAAGGATTTCATGTCCCAGGTGTTCCAGTTGTCCTTTCTGAGTGTGTTCCATGTTCTTGGTGACGCCCACCACTGTGTGTGCAGTACGTACTTAACACACGTCTCCTGCTCTTCTGATGCATTTTTTCCTCTGCAGATGCATACCAAATATTTAATAGTCATAAACTGCTCTAATTTGCTCTAACAGTAGGTTCTATTTAAGAGCGAATTGTGGATTATTTTCTCAGTGGTTTTTCTTGTTCTGAATGACTGGGTAACGTGGGAGGAGCTAAAAGAAACCTCCTTTTGGCTTTCCCCGTTTACTGCCTCCTGTTAGGCACTGCTTACGTTCCCTGTGGCCCTTTAGTATCCATTCATCACCGGTATTGCGGTAACAAGTTGTGAGCTTGAAGAGTGGGAGGAGAAAAATTCGGTGGTTTTTGACTTCCATTCACATTTAAATAGAACCGCTGGACCTTGTGGTTCTAATTTCTGCGTAGATGGAGCAGAATGCGGACGAGTCCCTCATGAGCCCTTCCCACCTCGCTCCTCACCTCGCTTCTGCCTCACTAAGGGCTGGATCCTGTCTGGAAGCGAATGGGCCGATCACAGCAAGGAAGTACAGTTCCACAGGCATGCTGGGAAAGAGAGGCGCCCTGGTTCCCAGTGGGGGCTCTGATGGTCTAATCCCATCTCAGAGTCTGGGGGGCTTAGAGGCTGAGAACTGCTCTTCCTTAGCTCTTGGACCTGCTTTTCTACTGCAGACAGTGACAGAGGTGGGATGCTTTCACCCCTTTTCCTTTTTCTGAATTGTGTCTCAACTTCAACAAGGAAAAGACAGGCTTTCAGCTCTCAGATTTTGGCCAATCGTAAAGCTTAAAGAGTTTGAAGAAGTTATGGTTGGCAGGAAACACAATATTTTAAGGGGTCATTTCATTGTTACTGGTCTGCAGTGCGTGCTGCCTGATTTATACCAAGGAGACTCCTGGAATGCATCCTGGTTACTTCTTTCTTTCTTTCCAATTAACTTTAAGGAAATAAAAAGAGAGATGAAAGTGAGTTATTTGAATAACATATAAGATGTTTTATTTATTCTAGAAAGGTTCAAATTCTTTCCAAGAGTCCTACAACTTCCATTTTCAGAACAGAGCCCTTTTCACCTCAAATTATTTGTACTGCGAGAGCATCCAGGGGCTCTGGTCAGGATGGCTCCAGAGGGCTTGGGGAAACAAATGGGGTGAAAAGAAATGGAAAAGTAAATGAGAGCAGTTTGGAGCATATGAGGAGCGCTGGGCTCTGTACAGATCAGCACGGAGTTGGAGTGCATCATGGAGTCTCTGGCTCCCCTTGCTTGGGTGGGGTGGATGGGGTGAGGGGTGGCCAAGCTCTGTGCAAGCCAAGGATGGGGCTTCTTGTGGCCACATGAGCTGCTCTGCTTTGCCCTTCTGCAAAGTTCTGCTATGAAACATGTTAATGGCAACCATTTTGGTTAGCAACTAATTCCTTAGAGCCAATGTCTTTAAGTCAATTGTGTATCAGATGTTGCCACACATTACTTTGTTTTGGTGTTTAGCCACAAATAGCTTGTGACAATATTTTTGCGTTATAACACACCATAATTTACTTCTAGCAAGCATGTAATTCCTGAGAGACGGAGTGGCACTCAGCCTATATGTTCTTTGGTCTGTGCTATATTCAGTCCAACACAATTGGTGCAGCTGAATGATTTAATGTCATCCCAAAAGAATTCACACAGACTGCTGAAAAAGAAAACCGGCCATGGAAATAATTTGTAACTAAATGCATACATAAATATAGGGCTACAATGCACACAGAGGCGGTGTAATGCCGTCCCCTGCTGAACTTTTCAACAATCTTGGAGTCATGCCCTACTGAAGGATAAGAAGAAAGCATCCTGTAAGGTAAATTTGGTTAAATAGTGAGCTCTGTGAAATGTTCCTTTGATGTCAAACAGTTGGAAGTTCTGGATTCCTTTCTGGGAGAAACGAGGATCATCCCAAACATGCAGGTACTCTGTTCACCCACTGGCATGAAGAATAAGTGAGGAATCCAGGAAGTCTGCTCCCATCTATCTCCTTGTGAGGTGGAGGGAACCTGGAGAGGTTTCAGGGCTGCTGTGTATTGCAGCAGCAGTTTACTGTTTCACGGTGTTTGTCAGAGAAAAAGAAGCCTTGGAGCTGACTGATGGCTTTAGTGTCCATTGTGGAGGCACGTGCCCAGCCTGAATGGGGGCTTGCTACACGTATGTGTGTTCCTGGGGCAAGATCCTGACATGACACCAGCTGCAAAATCACTACAAATTCATTGTTCTGCTTGATAAACCAGTTATGTGCTGGGCTTGATAGGTTGAAAGGTTGATGCTTTGTTAGGATAGGGAAACAGCTTGAGGTTGATACTTTATTAGGATAGGGAGACAGCTTGCACCATTACTTTGCCTTGCACCATTTCTTGCAAACTGACTATGTTTTGATTTTGGAGGAGTTACATTTTGAATTTGTCAGTTTTCAACTCAGAAAAGCTATTAACCTCTTATTTACTGGAGCACCCATGTGGTTGCTTGCATTAGGGTGCTCATTAAGTTTGCTGTGCATTAACTGTCTCAGAAATCTGCTAAAGTGAGTTCAGAAACTTTCCATACCAGATATTTCAGTACGCTTCTGATGATTTATTTTATTCTACTTCTAGCTTATTTTATTTTAAACTTATAGCTGCATAATATTTCTGAATATGGGCCTAAATAAATCATTTTTATTTCAAAAACAATGGAAGTACCTTCAACCAATACTCAGAAGGATATTGCTAAGCAAGTGTAGTGCTTGCTGTATGTATTCCCTCTTGAAATAGTGCCTACAGTAATGCTAAATCAGATTCTGGAGGTAAAAATATCCCCAGATCTGTAATAGAATCTTCCAGTTAGCAAGCTTGCAGCCCCTGAATCCCACCCAACACTGAGCGTTGGTGTGAGCTTACGCAACATAGAATTGTTACGGTTGGAAAAGACCACTAAGATCATCATGTCTAACTGTCAGCCCACCCCTGCCATGCCCACTGACCACGTCCCTCAGTGCCACATCTACACGTTTCTTGAACACCTCCAGGGATGATGACTCCACCACCTCCCTGGGCAGCCTGTGCCAGTGCCTCACCACTCCTTCTGAGAAGAAATTTTTCCTAATATCTTACCTGAGCCTCCCGTACTGCAACTTAAGGTCATTCCCTCATGTCCCATTGCTGTTACCTGGGAGAAGAGGCTGACCCCACCTCACCACAATCTCCTTTCAGGGATTTGTAGAAAGGTGAGCAGTGCTGTCAGGTGGGGCTGTGAGATGGCTACGGTGGCTTTCAGGAATGGTGAGTCCTGCAGCACGTCTCTGACTTTCAAAGCTGCGAGGGCTTGGGCTGCTGCGTGCTGCTCTCCTGGTGTTGCGAGGCAGTTAAAGACCAGACGGAATGGACAAAACACAAGAGTTTTCTTCCTCTTCTTGCATCCATACAGGCTGATGCTGTTTAAAGTGCCTGTTCTTTGAGAGATCGGTACCAATAAAATACGCGCCGGTAAGAAGCCAATTTATGTACCAGAAATGACTACATGTGTTACATAATTAGAATACCTGCCCCCAACTCCTGAAATCCATCACCCATGGGCCTGCTTTTAATCTTGTGTCGTCTCCCTGGCTTATGAGATGAAATGTAGCTGGGGAGTGTTATGGGAACCAGATGGAGGGCTTGGCTGTGGGGCTGCTCGGAGCACGGCGTGTACGTACCTTGCAGGATACCTTAATCCATGATAAAGACAGACAGCTCGCTCTTCCAAAATCAAAACCATATCCACCACTGGTAACCTCTTCCCAATGCAGCACGAGCTGCTGCCGCTTGGATACAGGCAGCTTGGAGTGCCTGACGTAGGCAGAGCTGGACAGCGGCCGCGCATGGATGAGATAAAATCAGTCAGCTACCTCATAAATAAATTTGAAAGATATTCTAGGATGATACAAATTCAAGTACTAACTTGATCTAACTTGATCCCAGAGGGGTGTTTGCTCCACCTTTCACTCACTGGATCCTGATTTATAGCACACATTTTTAGGTTTTATTATTCAAGAAAGAAAACCTTCAAACTACAGCTGGCTGACCCAGCACGCTCTGCCCGGAGAGCTTCATGCTGCTTAAATTAATGCAACTTGTTCAAAAACGTCGCTGAATGGATGGGGTTTTAAGTCAGCAAGGATTCAGTTTGGGTAACTGAATGTTATTCCTACACGGTAAAATACCAGTAGAAGTAAAGTCAATAAACTCTAAAGGCAAATATATTAAAGAATTCTTATGCATCATGATTTTCCTCTTGCCATCGAGGGAAAAGATTGTATTTTATACAGGAACTGAGATGTTTCCCTTTCTGTAGTCCTGTGTGGATTTAACTAAAGCAGCAACTAAGAGAAACACGACGTTACATAAAGAAAGCCTTGTTGATAATTATAGAGTGGTCGTAAGCGTATGTTCATGGTCTTTATTTTTCTTGTTCAGAACTTTATTATGAATCTTTAAGTTTCAAATGACTCTTGATACTTTGCATGTGTGAGACATATTTTAGGTAAATAAATATGACTTATTATTTTGGGACAATACTTCAAATATATATTTTAAAGATCACGTTCTTTGTTTGACCGCATATGACTCTTACAGATCTATACGCTAACTATTTCAAAGCAGATTTTCAGGTGGTAAATAGGAGAGGATAGAGCTATTTCTAGGAACAGTTATAGTTCTGGCAAACCAGCCTTACCTGAAGCAGGTATAAATTATGTAGTAGTTACTCAAAGTCTTTATCAATGTCAGAGGTAGAAGAATTATCCATAATGACACAAAAATATTATGTCCATTTATGTAATTAAGGGCTGTCTCTAAGTTTGCAGAAAAATAAGAGTCTTTGACAGCTGTCTTGTGAACAATCTGTTGTGATTTTTATCTCCTGTGTGCTTCGCTAAGAGTAGAAATCAGTTGAGAAAAGCAAAACAGCGTACCAAGTTCTGCCTTTTCGAAGATAAAATATCTGTTCTGCTGGGATTTTGCCTGCTGCTTTTAAATCTCTCTTGAACTCCACCAGTGGTGGTGTTACTATGTAGTGCTGCAGATTAGGTAGCAGTGCTAACCTTCAGTGTACAGCATTTGTTGGTGTGGAAGAAAAATTGTTGCCTACGTAACTGTTTTCTTTCCAGGTAGTGGTCTCTTTGGTAAACCACTGATACTAAACAACATATTCTGCTGAACATGGAGCATATGGCTGATGCAAACCTGCGGTATATGTCATGGTGATTGCAGCACTGTGTGTACGAGGGAGTCATTTTCACAAAGTGTTGACTCAGAAGAGCATGTTTTGAAACTTCCGAAGGCTGAACAAAAGACTTCCATCCAGCAGGAGGTGTGAGCCGCCATCACAGTTTGCCACATGCTGTAGCATGTGATGGATATTCAGACATACACTCAATAGATCTCTCTTGGCTGCAGTCTATTACCTCCTCCTTTTTGCCAGAATGGGTAGCAAAATTAATCACACCAGTCCTTTAAGCCCGTATTTAAGTTTTGAATTTCAGAGAGCCTTACACCATGTTCCCACTGTTCCCTGCTAGTCCTATCCCCCTTTGCATGTGACACCATGAATTTTTCTGATTTACTTTTTTTAGTCAAGGAAGGAGAAGAACATTCTCCTGTGAGTTATAACAAATGATGTTACCGACTTCTTACATGCTGGAAGGCCAAGAGCTCGTGGTCTGTCTGGCTCAGATTTGTTCTGTCCCAAGGTGTTGTGCGGCTCCTTATTCATGCTTTATTTGGGATTCCAGCCATTTCAAGAATGCTATTCTACTAGTGTATACAAAGCATTTATTTTATTGCACATAGCTGCTTTGTTATTTAATGCCACCCAGAGCCTTCAAGGTGGCTTAGACTATAAGCAAAAGGGCAGTGTCAACTATTGATATCTACAACTTAAACCAGACCTGATACAGCAAAGGGTAAACCATTAATCATCAGACACGTGAGTGCCTGCACTGAGACTTGCCCTTGCATGGTAAGACAGATCCCATGAGCAGATCCAGCGTTGTTTGGCCCAGCTCCTCTGTGTGCCCAGCACAGCAGGTGCCTGCTGGTGGCTTTGTGCTGAGGAAGGCAGTGGCAGAGCCCCTCTGGAGGGTGATACCCAATGGATCGATGGTGTCTGGGGACAGGTGTGGTGGCAGGGAGGCAGAGCCATGGGAGCTGGACGTGCTGTGCTGTGTGTGAAGGGGAGCAGGGTGGTAGGCTCATAGGGCTGGAGTTAAAACCAGTCTGATTTCTTATTGGTGGTGGCACTGTCTGTACCTCCAAGGGACATTTTGTATGACTTAGGGGGTTCTGAAGGCAGACAGTGGAGACGTGGGTGTGTTGAATCTCCTCTGAGCTAATGTTCCCTGCCTGTCACTTGTTTCACATACAATATATATCAATGTGAAGAGCATAGCTAGAGTAAATTGTTCCACAAAGAAGAAAGCAAAGCTTTTCACCATCTAATCAATATTTCCTTAAGACGTGCCAATGTTTACTGAGCAGAAATATGGTCTTTCTGTTATAAATCATATAATTTCTGACCCCAATCCTTCCCTGCCCAGATGTCCTCTCTCCTGACGAGTGACATTTAGAACAGGAGTATTTGCATTTGGGATGGGGACAGTGTGTGCTACGAAGCACATACTCTGGTGCTGTGCATATAATAATCACTGAGTTAGTCCTGATGACAATTTTTGGGAAATTCCGAATACCTCAGTCCATATGCCAGATTCCTGGGCTGTGTCCAGGAGGGTATTATTTATAACAAACATCAGAACTGCAGCCATCTACTGCAGCTAACTGCCATCTTGGAGGAAGATTAGTTTGTACACTTGTACTGCATGCAGACATATACAAAGTCTGGCTTTCTCTTGAAAAAGCTCGATGTTTTGGTGACTGACTAGATGAATAAACATATAAACTTTCAGGAGCTGGCAGAGCAGCATCCAGTTCTGGTTACCCTCTTTGTTTCCCTCCACCCTTTGGCTCTCATTGTAATTGAAGACAACTGCTCTGGCCACTCAGCTCAGCATCTGCAAGATGAAGTTGTACATTTCGGGACTGAGGTCTCCAGACGTGGCACCCAGCTGCCAGAACATTGCTTACTCTGGTAGGCTCTGAGCCTCAGCCTTGGCCTTGGAGCTGTCTACCTGTCTTCGAGACCGCTGCTATGCTCTTGTAGCCATTGTGGATAGCACTGGATTCCTGTGATGCTCTCTATAATACTATGCAGAGGGAAAAGAGTGGGTGATATTGTGAGAAACAGTTATATGAAGCTATCAGTACACCCTTGCAAATTCACCCGGAGCAAGCTGGCTGTTGTCACATCTTTCTGCGACCCAGATGTGAGCAGAAGAGCACTCTGCCGCCGTGCCGTGGCTCAGGGTACCCGTTCTGTAACAACAGCACTCGATTTTCTATTTTATTTTATTTTATTTTTAGTGGAATACTATTACCAGAAAATTGTTAACATTTGCATGGAGGAGGTTAACTCTTTTAAGTGGCTTCATGCCATTAAGTAGGAATGTAACCACTCAGTAGAGCAGTTTGTCCATGGAGAGGAAAAATAACCCTTCAAAACTCTGGCACCAGTTCCACATTAGAGCTAAATTACTGTAACAGATTGAAATGACAAGACTCACATTTTTAAATGAGCATGTAAACGAGGCATGTGCCCAGATTGGCATGGGACAGGAATCCTAATTTGCACATATGCTTTGGGATTTGCACACACACACAAAAGCAATTAAAAAATAATCTGGTGAAGCATGTCTAACACAAAGCTGAATGGATGAGCTTAATGTTCTCGCACTGGTGGTGTGAAAAGACCTAAGCAGACTTTAAATATTCAGTGTTTTCTTTAGTAGGCAGTATCAGGACAGCTGAAGGCAGCTCATCACAAATGATGGAGAAACACGAGGCAGTATCTCCTCCAGACTTTGTGCATGGAGTTGGGTGAAGCACAGACCTGTCGAAGTGCATCAGGAGGGGGGCCACAAAAATAATCCCAGGGATGGAACACCTCTCCTTCAAGGACAGGCTGGGAGAGCTGGGGCTGTGCAACCTCGAGAAGAGAAGGCTCTGGGAAGAGCTGAGAGCAGCCTGTCAGTATCTTACAGGAGACTGTAAGGGGACAGACTCTTTAGCAGAGTGTGTTGGGATAGGACAAGGGAAAATGGATTCAAACTAAAAGAGGGGAGATTTAGACTGGATATAAGAAAGACAGTTCTTAACCTAAGTGTGGTGAGGCACTGGCACAGGCTGCCCAGGGAGGTGGTGGGTGCTTCTGGAGACATGGTCAGTCTGCTTGGGAGTCTGAACACCTGATCTAGTGTTAATGTCCCTGTTCATTGCAGGGGAGTTGAACCAGATGGCCTTTAAGGATCCCCTCCAATTCAAATGATTCTATGATTCTATGGTTTCTCCATGAGAAGGTGGTATTTTATCATCAGGCTGTCTGATACCAGTGGATTTTGTTGTTATAGTAGCTGACTTTCAAATATGATCACACTGTGAAGTAATTGTGTGTGTGATTTTGTAGAAACCTAAGAACAGAGGCTCAGGGCTCCATCAGTCTGTGTGTACCACACAGATAAAGTGACTGACCCTAATCCAGAGCCTTTCAGCCAGGAGCTCAGCGCTGTTGCTGCTCAAACCCAGATTAGGTATCATTTTTTTGGTCTTTTTTCTTCTGTTTAGTGGAAAGCTGTGGAGGGTCTGTGCAGTCCATTGTGTCTGTGTGTGTGCAGAAGCTCACTTGCAACCCACTTGCTGGCAGTGTTACAGTGCACCAAATAATCACTTTTTAAAAGTTGGTTTTAAAGATGATTTGAAAAAAGAAAAAAGGCATAAAAAGAGTCATGGGGTGGCTTTTCCAATAACATCTTGAACGTGTAATTCTGCAGTGTTGTCTCTGAGCCATTAATGAGATCCATATTGCAGGGATGGCCTTCAAGTAATGGAGGAAGGCAAAAGCAGCTGTACTTGCTATCCCGTGGCTCTGTCTTTTTCATCATGCTCACCCTTATTTTTGTGGTGGGGTGTATTTTCTGAAGCAAACAAGCTCCATGGGCTGCCATGCTGTGCAGCAGGTCGAGGGCTGGGGCTGTGATGCTGTGAACCCGCTAAGAAGAGCACTGCGGTCCCTCAGAAGGCAGCGATATTTTCCGTGGGTGAGAGTCCTGGCACAAACATCTGACTAAAAGACTCTGAGCCTATTACCAAAAACCAACCCAACCGGCAAGATACTGCCAGAGTTAGCCGAACGATCCAAGCATTTCACACAGTTGACGACCAGGGCAGATTTATCCTCCCTGAGTGACACATTGGAATAATATTAGCTAACTGTCTGTAGCTGGTTGGGGCGTCTCCTTCCAGACACATAATTGTTACTGTCACCTCTCATGCTGTATGGTATGCAAGGCTGATGCCTGTGAATTTTGCCCAAGTGCTTTTTAAGAGCTCTGGAGGCAGCCAGCCTTGAATGCTGAACAAACGGTGATGGCTCAGTTAATAATGGGCTGAAAAGAGCAAAATTAAAGCATGTGTTAGAGTGCATGCATTAGCTAGATAGTTTTTCAACGAACTGTCAGCCAGTATATGTAAGAATAGTAGGGCTACCATGGTGGAGACAAAGACTGCTCTTGAATAACTGAAGCACAGCTCATCTTTGATCGGCTTTGCAGGGCTGGATCTGCCACGCTTCTCCCAGCTTCCCATGAGCAGTGACTGCCTGAAGTGGGGCTGCAGCTCGGATGGAAGAGGAGAGCCCCAAAGGAGGGGTTAATCCCCGTCAGCTCTCTGCAGTGTGCAGACAAATCTTCCTCCTAATGAAAGGCTGTGAAACCGAAACAGAATTTATTAGGCACTGGCTGCGTTTTAAAAAGATCAAAATAATATAGGCACATTGCTGCTTGATTTTTGGCTCTCTGGTAGCTAATTTCTCCCAACTTGAATCTGCACATTTGTAATGCAAAATGTTTTACTTCACATTAAAGTAAGAGTGTTTGTTTATGCAGTTTCATTTCCAATAAAAGCTATGCTTTACAGTGCATTATACAGAATGACAGCGGTGCACTGAATTACAAGGTCACGCTATAGATCATACTCCCTCTGCCAAACACCCAGCGAGGAATTTTGAAGTCGTAGTAAGGGGCTGAGCGTCGAGCGGAGCCAGAAACAATACAGGTTAGAAAAATGTTTGTTTTATTTAGTGAAAGAAGAAAGAGCTTGACTTATTAGGGAGGGTTTTCCTACCATATTCATTCTGGGTCCAGATCCTGGAAAGAATGTTTGGGATGGAACTTCCTGCAGTTGACCCTAATCTGTCCTCAGAGCCTCATGCATCTTTCCCTAAACCGTGCAATATTGGGTGTGTTTGAAGATCTAACTAGCAGTTTATGCTTAGCACTATTACATTACCAGACATGACTTTTCCATAATGTGTGTGAGGATGCATCTGTCAAAAGGTGAGGAAGTGTCATCCTCTGCGCACAGACTGGCTGTGTGCTACTGTGCTTCTGAAAGCTGTGGGCCTAGATAGTAAGAGTGACTCTGTCCAGATGTTTACAAGGATCACAAAAATGATCCAAGGGATGGAACACCTGCCCTATGAAGATAGGCTGAGAGATCTGGGGCTGTGCAGCCTGGAGAAGAGAAGGATGTGGGGAGAACTGAGTGTGGCCTGTCAGTATCTACGGGGGGCTATAAGAAAGAAGGGGGCAGACCCTATTGCAGGATCTGCTGTGAAATGACAATTGGAAAGTTTCAAACTAGAAGAGGGGAGATTTAGACTGGATATAAGGAAGAAGTTTTTCAGCCTAAGGGTAATGAGGCACTGACACAGGTTGCCCAGAGAGGAGGTGGATGCCCCGTCCCTGGAGACACTCAAGGTCAGGCTGGATGGGGCTCTGAGCACCTGGTTGAGCTGTAGGTGTCCCTGTTCACTGCTGGAGGGCTGGATCAGATGGCTTTTAAGGATCCCTTCCAACTCAAACAACTCTATGATTCTATGCTCTTCTAAAAAAATTGCTCCAGAGCAGAGAGGGCCCTGCACAATGCAGCCACTACTTGCATTTGTGCATTTGCTGTGTATGGAAAAGAGTTTGGAGATAATTTTTTGGATATGTAGAAGGCCAAGAAGTGCTGAAGCCAACTTGGTGAATAACTTCAGTATGTGAGCCAGTTTCTCAGCCCATTTCAGATGTGAGATAAGAGAAGTGGCATGAATGGTGAAAGCAGACACCCACAGGAGGAATTATTTTCAGACCAGCAGAAAACCCAATATCAAAGTGAGATTTCAGCATCAAATATGCTGTTTTCTAGATGTGACCAGTGAGATGAACCTGAAGATGGAGCTCTCTGTAGTGAACTGTCTTCCAACAAAACCAAAGCTGAGTGACAGCTTTCTTTTATTTCAATACTGGTGGTATTCCTCAAGAGACAAAGCTGGACAGTGCTTTGGGAATCAAGCTTTTTGGTGGGGTTGCACTGCCTGAGGGGTACAGTTTGGGCAGCACAGAGATAGTGAGGCCATCTTAGAAGTCTCTTTTGACTTGGACCCTACCAGGTTCTTCTCTGCAGATAAGAAAATTTGAAGGAATGAGGAGCCACTCCAGTGTAATGTGATATTTTGTTGATGCAGAGAAAGCACAAGAAACTAAAAAATGAACAGCAGAAGACATTACCAAGCTTCTCACTACCAGTGAATTTAGTAGGACTGCTTGCTCCTTTAGACCCAGCGTGCAGGGCCCGTGTTATCAGTGATTCTTTTGCTGGAGGCTCAGAGTGCTGTTGCCTCTCTCGACCTGCCAGGCAATCACACCACACCACATGGTTTTGGTTGGCAGGTAATGTTACAGCATGAGATTGATTCTTGCAGTGCCCTGAGGCTCCTGTCCCACTGTTCTCAGCTCAGATCTCTGCTCTGAATTCTGTTGGAGGATTCTGTTTGTGACTGAGTGCTTGCTAAGAAGCTGAGTGGCTTCAGTGGCTGACTCAGAGGAAGGCTGACTCTTCTGCAGTGAACTTCAGGGAATACAAACAGAAGCAACATCAACAGCCTAGCTGAGGAACTTTAATAAAAATAAGTGCTCTGCCTCTCTGTCGTGTTATTGCAGTTCTTTGCTTAGGCTGCACACCCTGTCTCTGTACTTCTGAACACAGTGGGGTCTGCAGTATGTCATACAAGGTCAATTAATCATTCTCTGTAGCCAAAACATATCTCCACTCCCCCTGCATCTGCCACGATTGCCTTCTGTCCAGAATCCTTCAGCCTCACCCAACAGGAGGTCAATGTTTTTCACTCAGCCTAAGAGGGCTGTGCAGTGCCATGGCCTCTGTGGTGAGCAGCACTACCAGCAGAGTCTGGATCAAGCTTTATTGTCAGCTCATCATTGAACAAGACATGCTGATTGTTCCTTGTTCTAGGCTGCAGATACCATGGGACTGCAATATCAGGTCAGATAAGTCACACCTTTGCACTGGGTAGATGTGGGTGGCTTTTGCTAGAAGCTACTGTTATCATGTTCTGAAGAATACTTTTTTCTGGACAGATTAATGTTTTTGTCACAATGGAAATCCATTAACTCCTCAGTAAGTGAAAAAAAAAGTAGGGCTGACTGCAGCAGGATAGATTGCATTTACTGAATTCTTTAATTAAAGCTCTTACTGTTTTCATGCTGTTTTGGTGTCACAGTTTAGATTTTTTCATTGAATGACAGGAGAAGAGGGAAAAAAGAGGATATGTTTATTTAATTCATGTTATAGAATGTAATGACAAGAGATTGTTTCCATACGTACTGTTTTTCTTGACCTTTTAACATTTGGAAATGTCAGGAAATACCATTACTGTAGGTCTATCCAGCTTTAACGCTACAATAACTTTATAGCTATTCACAAGGGAAATTATTATATGTTGCCTGAAACAGTGAAGGTGCATACACACAGATCTCCTTTTCTCCCTCCCTGCCAAACAGATCTCTGTGGCTGCATGCATTCTTAGCTAAACATGCAACTTTTGTGTCCTGGTAACTATGACTTTTCTTTGAAACCTGCTGGATTTACTGAGACAGCAAAGAGGAGTGTTTAAAGAAAGTTTAAAGAAACTCCTACTATTGTGAAGTGGATTTTGACTTCCTTTGATTAGACAATGTCCAAAATCATGTACAGTTTTTCAAATATAAATACTAATTTTAGTGGCTTCTTTTTTGCTTTGTTAATGTTTTTGGGGGGGGCTATTGAGATCCAGAGAGGCTCAGAAGGATTTTTGATCCTTGCACGTTATGTGCTCTTTAAAACTGAAGAATAGATTCCTATCATGACTTTGATACATGAGCTGCGAAAACCCTGGAGGGTCTGCTGTTTAAGAAGGGCACTTCTTGGTCATGGTAGTGGTGCTGTACACATCTGTGTCTTGTCATTGCCCAGACTTTGATGCAAAGCCATAGCAGCCCGTCACCTTGGACAGCACCAGGCTGGCCTGGGACCCATGTGTGTGGGGTCACCTCCAGTCCTGCTGCCTGTGGCTGAGGTCCTGGAAGAACAAAACACAGCAGTGAGGATGTGGTTTGGGAGATTCTGGCCCATCAGGAGTCAGACCTTCAGTGCTTCTGGAGGGATGATGCTTTGTCCTTTGTTTAGTAAGAGAAGAACTCAACACATGATGGGAATGAGTCAGCTGAGGACTTTGAATATAAAAGAAGGGAAACTGAAACCAGAGAACACGCATACACATATTTTAAAAAGTAATCTAAAGGATTAAAATTAATATTGGGAATGTGCATAATGATTACTTGCTTTACAGAACACAACCACTTAAATGTTAGGGAATTACCCATAAGGTTATCATTAACTTTACACTGTCTGCCCAGAAATATCCTGAATCTTCCATATGCTGATGCAAGAAGCTCTTCTGTCTTCAGGAGAATCACAATCAGCTGTGGATGTGGTCGATTTCACTTATCATGCATACAATTAAAAAACAGCAATACCCTGAGCCCCAGCTAGAAATGCCCTCCACCATGATTGCAATGTGAACTAATGATGTGGTCCTCTTGTTATCACTTTGCAAGCTTAATTGGATTTTTAAACAAAGTAATTTTGAAGTACAACAATTGAATAATAATTGTCAGGTGTAATTTATTACTTTGCAGAAGCCTGGAAATGAGAACTGTGAAAACTTGCTACCCTAGATCATGAACAAATCTCTTTTACTGACTGAGATCAAGCTCTCAGATGAAGTTTGTATGGGTTGTTGAAAGAATTCATGAAAAGGGTTTAGATTTTGACACAATCTGGATTTACTTGCATGTAACCTTTTAATCATATATAATTTATGCGTGTGTTTCTTTAAATATAGTCTCATCCACACAGAGTAATCTGAGTACACTGTCAAAATTCTTCTTTGTAATTATTTTTTACAATGTCAGTGTTACTGAATGTTAGCTTCCAGATGTCCTGAACAAGGGGCTGAATATATGCTTTTCAGTCATAATTTGCTGAATGTTTTTGCAAACCATGGGTAGTATTCAAAACAATGAACAGTAATGAATTATTCTGGTAATGACTTAAATTTCTTTATTTCTTATTCATTACATCAGATAGGAAAAAATGAAATTAATTTTTAGAAAACATCATTAAAAAATTTAAAGGATCTTTGCATTTACACATATGTAGACACACAGTTACATCTGTATATATGTTTATATGAATGTATACACACACACACACACACACACACACGGGATTCAGCCTTTAGGAGAAATTCTCCATACTTGTGGACAGCCAGTTTCCAAAATTTTGCCAACTTGTAAACTACAACTGACAATTTATAATGGTATAGTCATGCTGTCTTTAGTATTGTAGCATGCATGTACTCTATTACTTTATCTCAATAATAATTTATGATCTTTAATTACAAACTCATTCACTGTTATATGCATGGATACTAAGAGACGTGTTTCACCTATACCTGCAGTGTAGTTCTAAAATATTACATGTCATTTCTGGTAGTGTATGTTGTCTTTCTGACACCATTCTCATCTATATACTAAATAGAATTCTACATTTTTTTTTAATTTGGTAGATTTCTTATAAGTATAAGTAAGTACAAAAATGGTCATTAATTCATCTGACATTCAGTACATCAACCTAGTGGTGACCTTCTTCAAGACAAGATTTTGCATAGGTTTTGCAGACTAATTTGAGTCCATGAAGGACAGAAGATTTATTAGCCCAGGCTGTTATTGCTAGTGCCTGAAACAGAAACACGGCTTCAGTGCTTTGGCCTGTTCAGAGTGCCCAAGTGCTAGGACTGGAGTGATTCCCAGGGTGAGACACAGGCAGGAGAAGCAGACAGCTGCAAGAAAACCTGAAAGAAAGCTCTATAAAATAATTGCTTGATATATATGTCCATTACTTCTTGTAAGATAAACTAAAATTTGCAGTAACTAACTGGAGCCATCCAGAGTTGGCTTTTATAAGATGAGCCAGAAGACCTGACCACTGGGCTACAGACAGTGGGGAGAGAAGGATGGAGAGAGGACAGCGTTGCCTAATCCCCACTTCCGTGTTCTCCCACAGTCTGTCAGGAATTGCAGTGGACATCTAATCACAGAAGTGACACTGCTTCTCCTGGCCCAGACCAGGGGGTGTGACTCCCCTTTTCCATCTGCCACACTGAGCAGGCAGAAGAGTGTTCAGAACTACCAGCCTGTTTGTACAACTTTAATTTCTGTACAACTATGCCTGATTCAGATCTTTGCAGATACATTGCTTTACTTGGTTAGAAAAATGACATATTAAACAACAGGTATATGAGTCAAATTACATAAGTGAAGTAGCAGTAGCCTTGAAAGGGTGACAAAAGCTAACACCTTTGAGGTACGATGGCCTTGGTTTTGTAAAAACATCAACAAAGATTGCAGCAGGCTATCGTGGCGGGTACTGCAAACCAGCAATCCAAACTTAGATATCGCTCATGAAATGCGAGGCTTGCTGCCTCCTTGCCTGCATTCCCTTCAGTAGTGGAAAAGACAAATAGTGCCTTTCGGCAGAAGCTTTTGTCGAGAGCTGAATGGTCTTCAGGCAGGAGTGGTAGGTGCTAAAAGGGAAAAATGTGCATGATTTGATGTGTATAGATTAGCAATGAGCACAGTGTTGAAAATTCCTGGCTGTGAGTCAGTTTAACATAACATTTGGACAACATTTCCCTGAACTGAAGTTTTTCAGTCTGGAAATCCAAACTGATGATAACAATTAGTTGTTCCCTTTGCTTCTGCCCTTAATTAAGAACCTACGGGGAGAGGTAGGGAGAGAAGCAAATTAAAAGCAATCAATCATTTTCAAACCTGTCAGAAGGTGAAGGTCAACCTGAATTTAAGCTGTGGTTTATGTTTGATTCGGATTTGATCTGCACCACCACACACCCCTCATACTTTAATACGTCCTAGCAGCCAGAAGGGCTGCATTTTCCCATCACTCACCAGACAGTGGCCAGAAAGCTCCCTGCAGAAGGCTATGAGGAACTGAGAAAGACAAGAGGTCATCAGTGACCACTAAAGGATCAAAGAGGGGAAGTTGGGTGGTTTTGTACAGTGAATCTCCTGTGGTAAATGATTTTATATTGCTTAAAGTCCAACTCTGGTGCAGTCCATTTTTACTGCTTTTCTAAATACCCTGACTTGTTCAGAAATGCAGTAAAAAGCTCTTGTCCCGGCCCATTCAACTTAAAAAATGGAAAACGAAATCCTCTTAATCCCTGCTTGGATCAGCCTGCAGAATGAAGTAGCCAAACTGGTAGTCACAGTTTTGCTATGGTGCTCAGCCTGCTGCGATTCCTATACCTTTTCCCACTCGGATCACCAGTGGGATCAGTCATTCTCTATTAGGTTGGAAAAGCACAGAAAATAAGAACAATAAAAATGTTAAATGTGCTGTGGAATTTCATTCCACTTTCATAATGAGCTTAGCAAACCCTAAAGCAGAGAAAACATAATTTCAAACAGATTTTTAAATAGCTCTTTTGTCAGCTCTCTTGGAAGAGGAGCAGCGCCAGATGATGATATTTTTTAGGAGTAGAAGCAGCAGATTTTGGGGCCAATCCTGCAAGGTGCTGGGGCTGCCTGGGGATGGGTGAGTTGCAGCATGTGGACACAGACCCTGAGTCTAAGGGTGGCTGTTGAGCTGCGTTGGCAACAGAAGAACTCCTGTTAATCAGGCGCAGAACAGCCAGATGGGTCTTATGGGGGAACCGGCAGCTTCTTTTTACAGGAGAATGAGGTCCTAATTATTGTTTCAATAATTCCTCTGCCATGTGAAGCTTCATATAATGCACTCCTTAACAGCTCTCTGCTTTCAAGAAGAGGAGAAAAAAGGCTTCTCTATCATGGGATATTTTTGGGCACCTTAAACAATAGCTATAAAGTAGAGCAGGAGGATTGCAACCCAACACCATCACATCTCTCTCCAAAGTCTTTCTCTCTGTTCTTAATCTCATTTGACTGGTAACTGTTCAACAGAGCAATAAGAAAAGCATTTGAAGCATCCCATCAAGCCAGCAAAGATTTTTAACACAAGCCAGTACAATTAGTCTATTATGGGTGGCCAAAATAAGATCCTTGTGCTCTTGATAAGTCAAATAAATACAGTCCTGGTTGATCATGTTGTAGAGAGCTATTTGAAGCTGAAAGCAAGACAGTTCTGAGTCTCAGTTTCTGTCTAGAAAAACAGACAACACAGAAAGGCTCTGCTGGTCTTGATTTTAAAAAATAGAGCTGGAAATGAAACAGATGAAACCATTAGTTTATTTCACTTGAAGGCTTCTGCTTTGAGGAGAGCTATGCCATATTGTTCTGTACAAGGACACCAGATTAATTGCCTTTTCTCTCCTTCACCTTTTATAGTGATGCTGCACAAATGGTATCAAGCTGACAGAGAAAATTATAAATATACTGTGGCTGCAATTTAGCAGCATTAATCACACAAATTTAGTAGTTTTAGATGGTAGTAGGTCATCCATTAGCTGAGAAGTTGACAGTTGTAGCATAGAAGCCTGAGTTCAGGCCTCATCTTCCCCTTTCAGGTCATCTATTTCGTTCTCGGCAAAAACATCTGGTCATTTCAAAACTGTAATTTTCATACATTTTAGCTAACAGTGGAATGTTGAAAAGCTGTTCTGAAAAACATAGTTCTTTCCTGTGCCAAACCAGTTGGCCTAGAGTTAGCAAATGTTGTTATAAATCTTCCCCTTGCTTTTTCAACAGCTCTAAAACTACAGAATTAAATGCTTCATAAAGACTAGCCAGTGGACACAGGTTAGTATGCTGAAGAAGTTAAGTGTGTAAAGCCACCAAGACTTCTTGAAGGCTGCCCCAGTCACCCCACAGAGCTCAAGTGTGGAGAGCCCCAAAGCTGTCTCCCACACAGTGATTTTGGAATCATTCATGTAAGAAAGAAAATTTTTACTTCAAGGAAAACAAAACAAAAACAAAACTAAAAACCCTAGACCTTAGATGGAGGATCCTTTTGCTTTCCTTCCCTCCTCCCAAGCACAGCCCAATATAAGGCAGAAAGAATGTAGTCCTGCCTTCAGTCACGTGTGCATGCTCTCCATTACTGTGAGCCAGTAGGAATGGTGTTTCTCACTGCTTGTTCTCCAAATCTAGCTCCAGCCTTCGGTCATAAATAGTAAGCTTCGGGATTTCTCCCACTTACCTTATTTATTTGCCAAAATGAAAAAGAAGAGAGAAAGAAAAAGCATCACAATGTTTATCAACCCAACATAAGTAGCAATGTGAGTGAACATTTTGGAAGAAATAAAATCATTCCTTCCAAGGTAAATTTCACCCAGTGAACACTGAGGACATCAGGGGTGTGCCAGCCACTGCACTGCTTAGACCCACCAACCCACGGCTCAAGAGCCTTGGAATGGCAAACCCAATGTCTTGTTGCACTGGAAGTGCCCTACCCCTGCTGGTCCAATGGCACGTAGCAGGGCGTGCTGCACACAGGCCTGCTTTGGCCAGAAACCCTGTTCTGAGCTAGGCATAGGGATATAAAACCCCATCTCCCCTCCCCATACAAGTCCCCCAGCTTCTGCTGTGGAGGTGAACACAGGCAAGAAACCATTTCCTATGCTGTGAACAGTGCATGGATCTGCAGGCAAATAAATGGTGATTTATTAAAACACATGACATGAAAGAAGATGACTGATTTAAGTGGGGATAGT
Organism: Gallus gallus; assembly: GCF_016699485.2. Taxonomy (NCBI): domain Eukaryota; kingdom Metazoa; phylum Chordata; class Aves; order Galliformes; family Phasianidae; genus Gallus; species Gallus gallus. The sequence continues at coordinate 15,667,131 of NC_052533.1, read as the reverse complement.
GCTTCTGGTTTACTGAAAAGTCTGGAACTATTGAAGCTTCAAATTTGGAGCCAAACATTTTTTTTATTGTCATTCTGACTTTGGGTCCCTGACGAGGACGGTGGGGATAGAACGTTCTTTACCACCAAGTCTTCACATACTAATGCTGCTCATCAAGACCAGCATGAGAGCAGGAGGAAAACACTGATTGCAGGGGATGCTTTCTCAGGGTCATGATAAAATTTCTGGTCAGAGAGAGACAGCTAGAAGAGCCCAGCAGGGCAGAGTACTTATTTAACATGTGAAGGAGAAAAGTTCAAGTTACTCGTCTGCACAACAAATCCCCAAACAAGGACCGGGCTGCCAGGAGAGCTGGGTTCCACTTACTCTCGTTTTTGTTGTCTGTCATGTGAACTGCTCTGCTTTGTGTAAGGATTATCCAGAGCAAAAATGAAAACCTGAGCTGCAAATTGTGTCCGTGGATCTTCTCAGAACAGGCACTAGCCAGCAAGCAGCTTTGCTCCTGTTCCATAGAAGAGGAAAAGTCTTAAAAACCCTTCACCTGATACAGAGCAGGGACTTGAATGCATGTCTTTCCCAGTCTAGGCAAACAAGTTCAGTGCTAGTACTCTGGCCTTGCACTCCCTTTTTCTTATTCTACATAAAAATATGAAATAGCCATATTTTAATTTTGAAGAAGGCATTTTTAGAACTCCCTAAAGGTAACACAAGCTGGGAACCTGAGTAGAAGCTTTTTAGGAACCAGTCGTGTTTATGTTAGGAAGAAAAACCCCACAGCAAGTTACCTTTAGCCCCTGCTGCTGGTCGTGAACATGGTACCTGGCAGCCCAATACCAAGCCACTGGCCAGGGATCCTTAGTACCTTGGGATCGTCCTTGCAGTTGGAGTGCAGCACCAGCCACAAGGATTGCCTGTTTCTGAACCCTGATGTTATGATTTGCTCGCAGGTAGATCCCCTCAGCTCAGACAAGACCTTCTGCTGTCGAGCAGGCAGATAATACCTGGTCTCAGAGGGACCAAGAATTGCAGGTACAGGAAGGTATGAGCCCAGGCTGTTGGCTGGATGAGCTCCCAGGCTCACGTTTCAGTAGAGCTCATGTGGAAAAACGCTTCTTATTTCCAACTCCTTTAGCCAACCATGGTAAAATCGCAGACTAGCTTGTGAGCCAATGCCTCCTGTCATTTGCTGTCCGTGAATGTGGAAGCACATTTATTTACTAACAGAAATGAACTGAACGATGCTGCTTGCTTGCCTTCAGACCAGAATTCTTTACACACTGGTAATGATATGGAAGAAGGACTTGTTATCCCTCACCTTTGCTCTGCCTAAGTAGTTGAAGCCCATACGCCTATACAAAACAGTGTAAAGTGATACTCTGCTCACAAGGTGTTGTTATATAGCAAAGCTGCAGAGGTAGATGGTGCCTTCGCATACGTAAGTTAGGTAAGAACCAGATTGTGGTTACAGTAACGTTCTCAGATCCTAGAAGCAGACTAGAATAGGGCAGGTATTTCCAAGACACCTGTGTCTCCCCAGTGGCTTGCTTCTGTCCCTCCACCCTGCAGGCAGGTGATCAGGGCAGCAGCAAAGTTATCACAGTATATTACAGAGACCTAGCCTTAGTTTTATCTTGCAACAAATTTAATTCCCCTCTATCTGCCCTGCGCTTCCTCACTGTTGGGCCTCCTGCCTGGATTTGTTTACCTAAAGCATGCTGATAGTTATTCTCTTAGGAAAAAAAAAAAAAAAAATCCTCCAACTTTTCCACCTCATTTTTGCTCTGGGCAGCAATAGCCACGCAGGTTTCCTCCCTCTTCTGTGCATTGCTCTTCTCCCACAGTCTGGATTTCTGCGTGCACCACAGCCAAAGGAGCCGCACTGAATTTTGGTGCTGATCTGGGAGGCAGGGGCTGCCCTCCCACCTCCCGTGCGTGCAGGGCAGGCACAGCGCAGGGCTCCTGGCCGCCGTTTGGGCCTGGCAGGCCTGCAGGCTGCAACCTGGAGCCAAGGAGCAAAAATGTAGAAAGCTACTTAACAAAGAGATTGCACATGTGCTGCTCGACCTGAGGAATGAACAATTGCTTTTCTGACTGGTCTAAAAGGGGGCTGCTTTATTTCAGTATCAGAAAAGAGATTCTGGCTTTCTCCCCAGCTACGGGCAGAGCAATTCTTTATTAGTGACGCTGCGTGGAGACTTGTCTCGGCCTCAGAGTGAGCTCAGCTCCTTAATCTCCTTGAAATACACTCTGCTTCACTGCCATTTTTGCCTCAAAAATGGTAGTCACATGGCTCTCAACACCAACCCTTGCTCATTGCTGTGCCTGGGAGGGCTCCTGGGCTGTAGGTTGTGGGCTGCCGTTCCTTGCTCCATCTCCTTCAGCAATGACTCTGTTTGGTCTCCACACAATGCCAACCAGGTAACTACCCCTAGCCATGGGAGCAGAAGGGAGAAACAAAAATCTGTGAACTGAAAGCAAGGAGCATCTGTGGTGACTCCAGTTGGAGGAATATTCTCTCTGCAAAGGGTACAAAACAGTACAGAAAAGATGGGGCATGGAAGGGGAAGACGCAGATGAAGCCTTGCTTTCAGAAAGCACTGGAGCCCTTGCAATGAGCTCATACTGCTTGCACAGTATTCTGTACAAACTGTTTACGAATGCCCAGGGTTTGAATTACGGTGATGTCAGCAGCCATTAAAATTTGATGCACTGGAAGTATTTTATGCTAGTTGAGGCTCACCTCCAGCTCCAAGGCTCTTGACAGAACTTCAGAAATAAAAATAAAAGTTAGGGTTTTTTTGTTTTTTTTTAGTTTATCCCATCCTGAAAAGACAAAGAAAAATATCTGAGATGTCCTCTCAGACAAAGTGGCTACAAGGTAAAAGAAGAATAGAACAATCCCTGAGCAATTGCACTCGTCTCATACAGGAGAAAGACTAAACAAGAATTTAGGAACAAGTACTGTACCAGGAGAACAAATACACAGTGCTCCCCTACCCCCCAGCCACATGTTGTTAAGTATCTGTGATGAATGGAATAAGTTGGATATTAGGAAAAATTTATTCTCAGAAAGAGGAGCAATGTACTGGAACAGGCTGCCCAGGGATGTGAAGGAGTCTCCATCCCCCAGAGGTTTCCAAGAAATGTGGAGATATGGCACTGAGGGACATGGTTAGTGGAAATGATGGTGATGGGTTGATAGCTGAACTAGAGACCTTTTCCAACCATAATGATTCTATGATTCTGTAAAGTAAGCCTAAATGGACCTTTGGTGTCGTTCTCTTCAGGTCAGATCACCCATCAGCAGATTTAATTGGTATTTGAGCCTTACTGAGAGGCCTGAAGGGCTCACCCTACTCCGCAGCGCTTTTACTGGACCTGCAAGGAGGGATACGTGGTACTCAGGTCTTAATTTTATCCTGCTACAAACTGCCTGGGGCAACAAACTTCAGGTCTGGTCTCAGGCAATATCCAAAAGCAGAACTCAATTTGCCATCTGAGGCTGCTTCCAAATTGCATAGCAGTGCAGCTGGACCCAAGGCCCCTTTATGCACACATAGGGATTCTTTCAATACTGGATCTCACACACTCACTCTCTCCCATCTAGCAAAATGTTAGCAATGTTGTGTTCCAGTTGACTTGTCTTCATTTTGTAGATCTCAGAAGCGAGTGTTCATCTTGTATTGGGTTTCCGCATGTTGCAAACAAGACTCTGAGAAAACAAACATTTGTAATTATCCTCAGCCACCACTGGATGTCAGTGACTGCTGGATTTTAGCAGTTATTTTGGTTTAAAAAAATTAAAAGGCTACATTTTCAGTAGTGCCTGTGTTGCACGCAGGACTGAGACCAGGCAGCACAAGTGCAAGCAGATGGTTTGACAGACCAGCACAGAAACAGATGTGCTCATTTGTTCAGACCACGTGCTTGCCTTTGCACCCACCCACATTTATGCACAGTGGTTTGTAAAAAACGCTTCAAAGCAGAGAAGAGGTTGGTGAAAAAGAGGTGTGCTTTTAGCTGACAGACCTGGTAGAGCTTAATTGTCTCAACTTGAACTGCTCTGCTGCAGGCGTAGGAGGGCATTTCAGAATGTGCAATCTGAAAATGTGGCATTGACGAATAGACGTGGGGAACACATCAAGGAAGAAAAGGCCACTTGTTTGCGTGCGAGCACTCTGCAGGACAGCACAAAGGAGAGCAGAACGCACAGCAAAGCAATGCAAAACTTTAGATTGGTATCCCCTGCTTCTTGCAGGCATTTACACCAAAGGCAATAACCAGGCTTGCAATCAGTGCTGGTAACTCCAGACTAAGACCTGGTCCCACATTGGAGTTGGGCATGGAAGCAATGCTGTCCACCACGCAGTGCTTTAAGTATGCTGAATGCCTCCCATATAGATTGCTAAGTCTGTAACTGATAGAAAAAGTTGCAAATAGTAACACTTGGATACCGATCTGTGAGCATGCTACAGCAGTGAGGGAAAACACTACACAGGCAAGCAAGGTCACAGGAGGGATGGAAGGCAGGTTAACATGCTTAATTTATTCTGCTTCCATAGTTAAAATATGAGGAAGCACATGAATGACAAAGTAAATAACACACTGCACTGCAGAAGTAGCGGCAGCGAGCGGCTCCCTGAGGTGCGGGGAGCTCAGAGGCTCCCAGAGGCTCTCAGATAGCACCAGACCGAGAGATTGCCTCCAGCAGCAACAACACTCAATTCAGGTCCTCTCATCCCCAGCAAAACATCCTGGGCTGGGTGGGAACACCAAGAGACGTATCCCATTTTAAGCACAGAACTTCCACAGGACTTCCAGCTGAAGTATGCTTGAGGATACACGTATGCTCTGACAGTAAACTCAGTCTTCCGAGGACCTACGAAGAGAAATACCCCAAGCCCTGCATCCAAAGCAGTTTTAGTAGTAAAGCAGGAGGAGGATAACTTCTTCATAAGGGATAAACTCTTAATATGGGGCAGTTTTCAAGATATTTGAAGATCAAGAGTCATGAATTTGTTTTAGACCTAACTATTTAAATCTTCCTAAGACTTAAAAAGCATAAAGTAATATGGAATCCATTACAGCTCTAGATAAGTTGTTCCAGTGAAAAAAATACCCAACTTTTAAAAAGAAAGTGTGTTTGAGGAGCTTAAATGCACCTTCAGCAATATCAGAGGGATCACATAGCAGCCGGGCTGTTTGGCAGCAGCAGCAGATGCTGTGAGACCAGACTGCCTTTATAATTTCCACCACTTGAGCAGGTCAAGTGGGATAAATGTGTAAGCCTGCAAGGATCCAGCCACAGTATTTCACTTTCCTTTGTGGAAGCTCAAGAGTGTACACACACTGAGCATGACTAGCAGGACCAGCCCAGTGGCCACTAAAGACTGCTACATACAGGTTAGGTTAGAAGTTAGGAAGAAATTCTTTACTCAGAGGGCAGTGAGGCACTAGCGCAGTCTGCCCAGAGAAACTGTGGGTATTCCTTCCCTGGAGATGTTCCAGATTGGGTTGAATGGGGCCCTGGGCAGCCTGAGCTGGTGGGTGGCAGCTCTGCCCACGGCGGGGGGTTGGAACTGGGTGGGCTTTACGTTCCCCTCCAACCTGAGTCATTCTATAATTCTATGACTGGTAGGAGGGCTCCTATCATGAGTACTGCTTTGACCAAGGGGCCCACATCCCATCTCCTTCAAGCATTTCAGCACAACAGGTGCAAAAGTTCGGCAGCCATTCCTATACTACGGAGGACCATAGACTTGCAGCAACTTTGTGATGTGCTACATCTGGGACTATGCACAAGGAACAAGATGAGGTGAGAGGCTGAGGGGGCTTCAGCCCTGTGCAACTTCCCTCCAGGCTGCTTTGCCATTGAGCAGTGGCTTTGTACCACGCTGTCCATGGCTCCCAGCCATGCCCTGTTGCACTATGGGATGCTCTGCAGGGGGCTATCCCTACTCCCCTCACTCCTCCCAGCCCTGCAGCCCCCTGGGTGAGGTGGGGTCTGCTGGTGGCCTCCAGGAGCCCTGTGCCTGGGCAGGGAGCAACCTGGCCTTCAAGCCCATGTCCTGCTCTGCTGGGCCAAGATGTAGAAGTTCTTCACTTAAAGTGTGTTCCTGAATATAAAGGCTCCTTTCCGTGCATTGTTAATGTGTGTATCGAGGCAGTGCTCCCTTTCTAGAGCTTGGTTTCCCCAACCCATGAGGCCCACAACAGTTCAGTTGCCCAGCTTCCCGTCATGCTGTCTTGTAAGTGCTTTCAAGGAACTCTTGGGATTATTTGCCCCAAATCACGTGCGCAGAATTGCTTGTTTTATAGCTAAAAATGATCCCTTGTCCCTGCTGTCTTCATTGTGCTTGTGAATCAGGTTTAGCCTGACTGCTGTGGGAAGGGAATGAGTGTTGGGCCTGACTTCAGTGCTAGCCCAGCAGAGCCTGCAGCCATGAGGAAACACTTTCAGCCTTGTCCCACAGCAGGTACTGCAAATACAGCTGGGACAGGTATATTTCCAGCCTGCCTCTCGCAGGGTGTGACTTCTTTGCCTTTAGAAGATAGCTGTAACAAATGAAGCAGGTTTCCTTCCTGAGCATATGCTTTCTGCTTTAGTTTTTCTGTGCATGGTATTTTATATCTCCATATATATCCAGAGGCACATTTTTAACGTTGCTTGGAAAAATGACACAGGCACTTTATTATTTCAGATTCAGTAATTCTGTGTCACTCTGCACAGAAACTTCAGTACTTTATAGCAACGTTTTTCTCTGGATGCATTTACCACTGCTATTAGAAGGCCAGGAACAGAAGAGTGGGGAAAGCTGACAGGTGTAGAACTAAGAGGAATAAATTTCAGAAGGTCCTTTTCAGACTACTAGACAAAGCTGTTATGTAAATCCTGATGTGTAGGTTAAAAAAAATAATAATAATCATGAGATGATTTCTCTCCTTTCCTCTTCAACATCCCCAAAAGTCCATTGCAGTAATTACTGCCTTTAACCATGTGGTGAGAGAGCTCAGAAAAAGGGCAGCAGATTAATTTTAGATCTATCTGCCCTGTCCAACAGGTCATAAGGAGCCAAGTTTGCTTTGAAAGCTGTTGTGCCCCTCAGCTGTCCAGCAGCATGAGGAGACCAGGAGTACCTGTACCATTTCAGCAGTGATCGAGCCAGATTTTGGGTAACCTGCTTGACTCACAACACAAGATATACCCTAAAATGAGACAGAGCCCCTACATTTAGCTTTGATTCTCCATATAAACTGATCTCCCCAGCAGCACAGCCAGCCAGCATCTCCCAACGTGGGTGGCAAGGCAGGTCTCGGGCTGCTGACGAGTCCTCACAGGGGTGCTGGAGGAGCTGGAGCAGGCCTGGAGCATTCACACAGCCACTGATTTATTATCCCCTAAGCACACACGCATGACTTCCATTGCTAATAACAGACGCTGCTCACACAATGAGACAGAATGGACTCTCAAACTAGCATTGACGTCCGCCCACCTCCTGATCACTGCATCCCATGTGCCTCTGTTGGTCTCCACCATACCCTGCTTAAGTGTTTTGCAGTCATTATAGGCCCGGCTCTGCTCTGCTTCTCACCTCATGCAGTCATTTGCACCTACGTGAAGTGAGTGCAAAGTTAAGTTTATTTCTATTTTGTGCAGGTGTAAATGATTACACATCCATGGAAGCTAAAGGCTCTCTACTAAGGCTGCTCTGGCCAGAAATTGTATCTCTGCTGAAGCATAAAGAATCCATGGAAGGCAGGTGATACAATTACTCAGGAGGAGAGAATAATGAATGTGCCATGGAGAGAGAGTCCTTTTGTTTTAGTGTGAGCTTAACATATAGCACACAACCATAGTTCTCAAAGGCACAATGATAATATATAACTTTATGTTTGATTTATTTTAAGGTAACTGTAATGTTTGCTGTTTTGTCACAGGGGAGGGGAGGTGAAGCTGGGAATGAAATAGGGCTGGAAGAGTTGTTTGGCTTGAAAGAATTTTCAGATAACAGTTCCTGCTAGCACACAGGTGCACATCACCTCATTTTAGAAAAGGATGGGTTCCTGCCTTTCCTCTGTGAGTGGAGCAGAAAACAAGGTTTGCATGTCCTTTTTGATGGGAAAAAAAAGTGTCTGGTTGTTCTATCAGAAGGCAGTTGATTTTATAATGTAGATTTGTTGGCTGGAGGACATCTGGCATTACATAGATGAAGAAAGTCTTATAGAGGATGTTATAAATACATCTGTAGTTACGACCAAAGTTCACGTGTATTAATGATGATCTCAGAAGGTTTAAGATAAAATAGAAGTGTCACTTTCTGATCTGGGAGCTGTAAATAGGTGCTACTAGAAGGAAAAGTTGCTCACTGAATTGTGCTGTTTTGAGGCTGTTTTTTTTAGTCACAGTGTTCATCCAAAGTTTTCCTTCTCATTGCAGGAGGAACTGAACACTGAAGGGTTGGCATTCTCCTCAGTTTCTTGTCTTCTGGCAAAATATATTTTTTTTATCTTTTCATCAAGTTTTTGGGACAAAATACTTAATTTCTTGCTCTTCTGTTATGTTCTTTCCCTATCATAGGCACCCAAGGTTCACAAAATAAGACTAAGATACTTGTCTTCCCATGAACACCCCTGTAGTGATGGCCAAGTTACATGTGAAGGCTGTTGATATGAGTTCTACAGAAGGACTTGATGTCTTCCTGTTGAAAGGCAGCTACATTTAACCCTTAAATAACCTTTATTTCATTGTCATCAACATGAAGTCTACAATGGTTGCAGTCTAAAGAGTATGTTTTAGAACAAAAAAAGAATTACATGTACTATAAATATTCTTCTAGTAATTATAATTAAATAATAAGATACTACACCCTTATGCAACACTCTTTTGTCAGATTCTGTTCATTTTGCTACTCCAAAATGATTTTTCCATCCACGCTTGGTGAAGATATATAAATAAAGCCTTTACCTTAAGGTGTGTTTCAGTAATAAAACTAATCATCTCAAACTAAAACCTAAAACTTTTGCTGCAATCAGGACACTTTGAAAACCTTTTGTTGCTGTAACAGTACTCTCCCTAAACTCTAAGTTCCATGTCTGTGAGCACGTGTTTCCCATATGGAGGGCATTTTACAATACAGGAAAGCAAACAAATTGTGAACAGTGTTCCAAAAGCCATTGTAACTCTGTGTTCTGGTGATCTTTGGGATGGTTTTCCATCACAAGCTCACCCAAGCTCACTGGTGTCGGGAAACAAAGTCATCCCAGATCCTGCTGCCCTAGGAAGAGTGGCTGATTCTGAATAGTTCCGTGGTCATTTTGTCGGTGGGAATTCCTCTTGCATTTCTTGTCTGCCCAAAGCAAACTGTTTAGTTTTGGTTTTTTAATTAAAAAATTCTTTCTTTGAAGTTCTTTGCAGCCTGTCAGACCTTGTGTTGTCTTGTAACATCTGTAAAACCACCCCATAGGGTCTGTGAGCCACCCCATGAGGAGCCAGTGGAGGTGACATCTTCAAAGACAACAAATGTGAGAAGACAACTTCTGAGGCAGCCTGGGGTGAACTGGGACATCCACAGGATGGAAGCACTGGTGTCATGGAATTAACTGGGGCAGAAAAGATGTTTGGCTATATCTTCATGATGCTGTGCTTGCGGTCTGACCCCCTGCCTCATGGCAGGACTTAAGTGGCTGTCTTCAGTGGCTCCCGAGGTTGTAGTCTGCCACTGTGAAGCAGACCTAGCTCCACAGCTGCTTATCAACTCTGGAGCGGAAAACAAAGCTGGCTTTTCTGTGACCGTGTTCCTTGCAGGACCACAGGACACGGGGCTGCCCTTCTCCTGGACAACCCAAGCTGATAGCTCAATCTTTCCTTCCTAGAATTCCCAGCTGCCCAGAACATCTCCCACACTTTGCTGCTGTTAAGCTGAGAAGTGGATTCTTCACGACTACTTTGCTGTATCTGAGTCCTGTGCAGCTTTGGCAGTGAGAGGGAGGACAACTCCAGGAACCTCAGGCAAAGCTCTGTAAGCCATCCTCAGCTGCTTGAGGAAATGCTCAACATCAAACAGCTTTCTTTTGCATTTATCTCCACTCTCTTCCCTCTCCTTTCCTATGTATATTTACAACATCTGTTTACTTTGTCATGCTTTTTGCACCCCTTCCCTTTCTTTCCCTGTTTATTTGCTCCTAGTCTGACATGTCTAGCACACAAGGAGGGGACATATGCCTGCTTCCAATATACCAACACTTGAGCAAAAATCCTTTTGAGATCCTAGGTCTCTAAACAGGTTTTAGCCTCTGGGAAGTGATTTTTTTGACTAGAAAGCTTACTTATAATGGTGCCTTTCCCTGTTCTCTGCAAACCAGTTGCCTACAAATCATTTTGCTCACCTGTGCCACATATTTATGAAGAATTTTCACAGACAGGGTCTGTAAGACATGGTTTTCCTGGCACTTACTCAGCTGTTAGGCATAATGAAATCCAAACTGTTTATTAGCTCATCCACTATCTCGGCTATCCAGAAATCTAGCTCAAATTCCAGATGTCCAATTTGCAAACCCAACTTTCCCAACTGTTGGACGGACGCACATTTCCCTGTCACTGTCTCCATTCAAGAGCAATTAGTTGGTTCAGTTTTGGACAGCCTACCCCTTACTGTTTTTAGCATGTCTGCTCTATTAATGGTTATCCTCAAGGCAATGTCCACTTTTTCCATGCATTTCCCAGATACTGGCAGATGATTTATAGGCATTCTCCTCTTTCTGTTGTTCATCTGCAAGGATCTAAACAAAAACCTGGGACTTAATTTGTGTACCTCTGGCTTTTCAATGTGGCATCCTTGCAACTCTCAGACTGGGAAAAGGGCTTTTTACTAGGCTCTTGTGATGTTTTGTTCTGGCCCAGCCTTCTATTATAACAACTTGATGTTTTATAGCGAACTTTCTTTCTGTACCAGCACTTAACTGAACTGCTTTCTTCAGATTTTATTGCCAGCTTCTCTTGTTTTACAAACCAAATCTATCACTTTTCCTAATTGTTCAAAAATGCCATAGACCAGACTAGAGTCACCTTTTCCATTTGACATATCTGTGCTTATGGGGCTCATGGCAATTAATGTCCATCTAGCAGCTGCTTCCTTTACTGGTTGGCTGATGTGGAGAAAAACTCAAATTGTGGGGCAAATTCCCCAGACCTTTGGGGTGTCTAATTTCTTTTTGCTGATGTGGCCCTGCAAGTCCAAGTCCAGTTAAATGTGCATAAGTTATTCCACTGCCCATTTATCCTGGGAGTCCTTGTTTGGACCAGATTATGCCAAGAACAGGTCTTGCCTGGTCCTCAGCCAGGCCAAAGGATTCAGCTTTCCCCTTGCTGCTAATTCTCTGATCTGGCTCTTTTTGCCTGATGGCTGCCTGCAAGCCACATCTCAACAGCTCCTGCAAACTTGGAGCTCTTAGTTGTCTGTTGTGAGCTGCTCCATAGCACGGATGGAGCTGGCGTACATGGACTGGCTGCTGGAAACCTCTCCTATTCCTCTTCCTAGCCACTCACTTGGGTGAGATGCTGAGCAGAGCCAAGAAACCTGTCAAGGAGTTTTCCCTCAAAGAAATCAATTTTTGCATTATTTGAACTGGACAATCTCTCCTCTCCCTCATTGGCCTCTGAGGGTTACAAATGGGGTAGAAAATAGTTTTACTGAGGTCATTTGGCTAACCCAGTTGTACAGCCAGGTGGCTGAGTGAGGTCTGCTCTGACCCATGCCTCTTTCATTGCTTTCTCAACACAGTTTCTGAGGTCTGTCATTCCTCTCTGCTCACGTCTATTAGCAGATTTGGGGTTGTCAGGACACCTTTGAGTCTACCTGGCACCGTGGAAATCCTAGGTTCAGAGCAGACAGATTTCTGCTCCTAGCTATGGGGTTTCCAGTCTGTCTAGACGTTTTGTAGTGCTTGCTCCAAAAGCAATTCCATCCACCTAGTAGTCATCTCTCCACTATTATGGAGACTTCTGGATGCCTTTTCTTCTTCATTTGATGTTTTCTCCTTTATTGATGCACCACTCTGCTGGCTGTTATTGCTTGGTGGGCTGGAATGAGCTCAGATGTGCTTGGGGCTGTCCCAGCTCTTTTCTATCACCACACCAATAACACAAGGTAGCACTTACAGCCAAATTGCTGATGCAGGGCAGACCTGTTCTTCCACAGTTCAGCACCATGGGGCTGAGAAGAGTTGAGGGAGGAAGGGTAGTGGAGCTCTGGAGGTAAGAAGAGATGAGCAGGAGGAGAGATGAACGATCAGCAAGATTTTGATTGCCTGCAGGCTCCACAGCAGGCAGCTGCCAGTTAGGTACACCCTGTGAGCACCATGCGTCCCACTTGGATTTCAGGTTTGCTTACACCATGGCTGATTTGGGGGGCATCTCCATCACCCTGTCATATACAGCTCTATAGTCTCTCCTGGAGCCTGGTTTTTGCTCCTGATGTGCACAGTAATGTACTCTGGGTCACCTGCCAAAATTCATAGTGCTGTGGGCTGTATTGATTAGGAGATGAAGGTGATGATAGAGACAGACTTGTTTATTGTGGTCCTGTGTTAACAGGGGATGTGCAGTGTGCCATATCCTCAGGCACAGGAGGGATTAAGAGCTGATTTTTCTTGTCACAATTGTCTTTTAATCAGCTCAGCCAAAATCTCTCTTTCCTTTTCCTTCCCACTGCTCTACTCTTGGAGCCATAATCCTGATGTTTGTTTAGGCTGTGTCCTTGGCTTCTCTGATCTGCTCTGCCTTCTTTCCATAAACACACAAAAACAATAACCAGTGAGACACGAGACACCTGTAGGTAGAGGTAATTATTCTGTTTGTGCAGGAATGCATGTCTCTGCAAGGAGACTGCTTTGGTTTTCTGGTTTCATAAAACATCCTGAAGAATTTTGTTTCTCATCTTTATCCTGAAGAGATGGTGACTGTTATACTGCACTGTGATACCTCTGAGGACAGTCTCAGTGCTTGCCTGGCACTGCAGTTGGCATCTCACTTACAAGAAAAGGCAGCATCGTGTTTATGTAGGTTTTTACCCATCAGTTAACCTCAGTGTCACTTACTTTAGCACAAACTAAGTCATGAGATTAGTACAAAGCAAGGGATCTTTGTGGTGGCCTTAGTCCCATCCACTTAGATTGGTGTTTGCAGATATACACAGCTGCCCTGGCTGAGAACTGTATTGGGATCATTAACAGCTGACCACAGCAATGAGCAGGTCTGGGGGAAGGAGAATCCACTTCTACCCATTGGGGAGGGTATGGAGACAAATTAGCACACTGCAGCCAGAAGGGCAGCTCTGCAGCTTCCTCTGCCTGCTGTGCACAGCAAGTGGGGTCTTCAGCCTCAAGCACAGCCAATCAAGGTTCTTCTGCCAATGCTAAATTCAATCATTAGGAAAAAAATACTCACCAGGGACCTGTTCAAGTGTGATGCAAAGCAGCACGGGTGGGAAGAGAGGTAGAGAACCAAAGAGTGGCTGGACCAAAGCTTTGAGTCTGTAATTCAAATGGAATGAGCTCAAATCCTTTGAAGTTTATCCATTTGAAAACATTTCTGCTAACTTTTTTTCCTCTCATCAATTTGCTTATAGATTAATTTTTATAAGCTTTCCATGGGGGGAAAAATTGATAATGTGACCCAAAATATTTCTCTTCCAAGAATGGCCAAGTTACAGTGGAAAAAAACAGTTCAGCCACATAAAGATGTGATCGCTATAAAAGCAATGTGAGGAACTTGCACAGCTCTCCACCTGCAGCTGCTAATTAAGAAGCAGAGGCTGAAGTCAGATCTTTCCCCTTCGTCGGAAAGGACGGCTTCCTGTCCGCCGGCATGGCAAAATCTGGGGCCTGCATCTGCGATTATCCACTGCTTTCAGCAGGCAGCCAGCACCAGGGGAGCATGGTAGTTAAAAGCCCTTCCCAACAGCGATTGCTCTTTCATGGAGGTTGTAAATAATGGCAGAACTAGGCCCTCATTCTCTCTTTCCTGCAGGCTTTTAGTTAGGTGAGTGATCAAAGCAGCAGCAGTCTTAGGAAGGGGTTAGACTTTTATATAGCCAAATAAACCAGTTTGGTGCCTGCATAGGTGCTATTGTCTTAGGTCTGCTACCTCTGTGTGGAGGGACCAAGATGGAGCAACTCATCCTCAGCCACACAGCAAGCCTCCAGGGCACTCTGGAGTTCAGTTCTTCCGTTACATCTGCACAGTCTGGGGATATCCATAGGCCTATAATGTTCCTCATGACCTTCGGCACATCACTTCTACACTATCTGAGATCATCCATAGGGCTATTATATATGTTGAGACTTTCAGCACTTTACATCTGCACTGTCTAGGGCATCTCTAGATGCCTCAAGACCTTCAACACATCACATCTGCACAATACGGGGCAGCCATAGGTCAACCACATACCTCGAGACCTTCAGCATCTCCAGGCAATGCCAAAGCTCAACTCTTACTGACTACCCTTTACCCCCTCACCCCTCCACGCCCTTCCTGCTCCACTATGTCCATACCTGGGGTTTTGCCAGCATCAGGCAAGGCAGAAAGGATGCTGAAAGCTCTACTGAGAATTGTACAGCCACCAGGAGTGGGGTGTCAGCCATGCAGCTTGTCTCATTGACTTGGGTATATGCCAAAGGAAGCCACATCAAATGTACCTGGAACATGATTACCTCAGAGGCTGCAGACCTCTTTCAGGGTTTGTGTTCGAGCTCATTTTTGTCACGAGGGATACATGGTCTGCATTTGTTTATAGACCATGGCTGCAGTCACCTTTTAATGATGCACAGATGGAGAGTCAAACACTGGATTTATGGACTGAAAGCACAGAAGAGAGAAGTTTTGTGGCCCTTTAACTTACCGTTTACTGTACCTCCACAGGTACATGCTGGGGCCTCATAGTTGTTCTCCAAATGCCTTTAACATCCAGGCCAGAACAGGTCTGCATGCCTTTCCATTTTCTTTCTCTGTGTAATGAACCTTGGCAGAACAGCCAGTGTCCTGCCAGGTCCTGGAAACAGAGAGCTTGTTGCACTGCACTGTAGCTGTCACACATCTCTGAGGGTAGGTTTTGCTGGTGACCACCACCTATGTGGGGGTTTCGGAAGGTAGGTGTCCTCATGTGTGGGAGGTAGAGTGGAGGTGTAGAAAACTTACCAAGAAAATTGTGTTTTAGTGGGTGCCAAGTCCCTCTGCATGCTCGCTGGCAGTTTGGATGTGATCTCCATCACATAGGTGGGAATTTAAGTGCCTGTCTCACATGGAAACTTATATTTACGTTCCCAAATTTGGTGTCTCAAACTAAATCATACCCACAGGGGCTCAGCAGGAGCTGTTCTCAGGAGAGGATGCTCCTTTAGCTCTGGGCTTACTTTTCCTACCTGGATCCAGCCACTCATTTGAAACTGGCCTTTCTCCTTCCAGCTGTATCCTGCAACCATTAAACCCTGACATCAGGATCTCACACCAATGGCATCCGCTTAACTTTCAGATAGAGCCACAAGAGAAGGACACTAAGAGGTAGGATCACATGTTAGTTCTAACCAGATAATGTCCTATGGAGAATGCTTCAGCAGCTGGCCTCAAGATCTGTCACCAACCTCTCTCTGATGGTAGAAGAAAACCCTGTGACAGCTTCCTCCATCCCCTTTTGGAGTTGAGTTGGAAGCCAGGCTCATAACATGTCTCCAGCCTTGGAAAGAGAAAGTATTTCTTCAAAGTTCCAAATCCACTGTCACAGCTGTGCATGAAACTTGTCCTTGATGGTCACTGGGTTCCCAGCACATAATGCCACTGCAGGTTGCTTTCATGTGTCTACATGAGCTCTCCCAGTGCCTTGTAGTGCCTTGCACAAAGCAGGCATGACCTCTGCCCGAAGGAATTCCACAAGGCAGTGAGATGTCTAGCTGCTAGAAAATCACCTGCAATTATTCACACCCTCAAAATTGCAGGAGCAAAATGAGACCCTGCTTTTCAAAATCAGGTCCATTATGTGTCTGCAAAGTATATAATCTCCACATAATTCATCAACACCATTAATCTAAACTCCTATGTACTGAGCTCAATAGCGCATGTGTTTTCCATGTGTGTGTAATATCAAACAAACGTGTGTTTAACTTGTCAGAATATAATCAACTTCCATTAATTACTTCAGCATGAAGTCTCCGGTACCAATGGTTCTTCATATAATAAGTCAAGAAGCTTTTATTGGGGAGCTAAACAGCTCAATAACACTAATTAATTGTGTTTCTTGGACAACTGAGATTGTATAAGTGGAAAGGTGGTTTTGGTACATTTCCCACTGCATTGATTTTCACATTTCTGGAACGCATTTCCCCATAATAGTCATTAGTGCACAGAGAAAAGAGTTGGAAAGGTGCGGTAGGAGCACGGCATTCCTGAAATATGATTTGAGATTTGTACTGGATTTGCACTGTTTGCCAGAAATTCAAACTCTGGCAAATAACTTAGCCTTTCTAGGCTGGTTGCCCAATAGGCTGAGTGAAAAAAACAGCAAACCTAAAAATCTGCCAATATTTATGTACCAGTGTGTGATTCAATTGTTTTATTGCAGAGTGAAAGTGACATAAGAGAGAGAGGGAGAACAGGACGGAAACTCTGCGAGTCTGAGGAAAAATATGAAGCATTTGAATGCTAGTGTTAAAGAATTTAAAGACCTTTAATTAAACCACCCCAAAACTCACAAGCTCCACAAAACTGAGAAAGAAAGAAAAAAAGAGCAATTGCTCTCTTGGGGCTTTCAGGGCTTTACTTCTACACATATTTTTCTAATTCCACATAGAGGAAAAAGAATGTGCTTTTCCCACCTGAGAAGTGTTGTTTGGTGATTCATGAAGCTTTCTCCCCTGTCTGAAGCAGAGATTTCTCAGTTACGTACCCCAGGGCTGCGCCATTCCAGAACGGAAGAGCTGGCGGGGAGGGTGTGAGGCCCACGGAGCATTTTGGATCAGCAGGATATTACTTAGTGTCTTGTGTGTGTATATTTATACATTGGGAGTAAATGAATTCTTGCACTCCATGGCATGCAAAAGTAACTAAAAGCCTCTCTTGGCTGCATCATGAATGCTGGTTGAGGGTTCGGATCTGTGTTTCAAGGCTCCATTCAGTGCCGGCTATTATGCTTTCAGGCCCTTCATGGAGCTCCAGTGTTATCTCAAAAGCACCATCTTTTTGTCTACACAAGTATTCAGCAGCACTCAAAAGACAAATCTTATCCATGTGTTCATAGCTTTTCCTTTGAAGCCCTTTTCCCCAATCGCATCATCATAAAATTCAGCTTTCACTCAATGGAAATATATAACACAGTCAGTGCCTTTGTAAATCAAGATCCAACCGTGCTTAAATCCTGGGGAGCAGCTTATTCCTGTTTAGTAGTAAACATTGTCACAAGGAAGTCTTAATGCAAGGCAGTGCGCTACTGAGCCAGGCTCTGTAAAAGCGAACCCAGCCCTGAAAAGATTTCATCTGTGAAGTGGCAAACGCAGGTTGGGGAGAGTGACAAGGGAGGAAAGAAAGTTGCAGATAAATGTACTGTGATGGCTTAGGGCTTTACACTTTCCCCTGTTATGCAAGGCAGTGTTGATTTAGACTTGTGTTTATCTGAGGAGTTAAGTCTGCACATTAACTCAGTAGCTCTCAGAAAGTAACTAAATAATTAATAATGATAATGATGGACCGGAACTGGAATATCCTCCACTGTGTTGCTTTTGCTGGTAGTTTGGAAAACAGGACATCCAACAATTTTGAGAAATAATAGAGTAAAATATCATTACAAACTTCCAGACTCTTATTTCTAAAAAGACTGGTTATAGATAATTATGTTTCTCTTCTTCATTCTGACGCTGACAGTCCTCTCAAAAGCCATTTAATGAAAAGCTGGTGTCAAGAGACAAATAACAGTATCAATGCCATGTGTTGTTCCTGTGAGAATCTCATAAGGCATTTCTCTCATTGCATACATAGGTATGCTTTTGTAAGTCAGTTTTTGCAACTTCTGTTAAAGATGCAGAGTCTTAGTATGGGGAAATGAATGTTGGCCTAAAAAAAGACAGACCTTCAGTCCCACTGAAATCATAATCAGAGCCTCCTTAATCTCTTGCAAAGTGGAGGTGAGCGAGGTGTCCGTGTTCTGTTGTTAACAGATCTTGCCTGGTGTTGGTCAGATCTTTCAGATCTAGGACATCTGGCTCCTAGCATGCAGTAGTTCACTTTAATAATCAGCCTTCCTTAGCAATATCTGTTTTATTTCTCTTTTCTACCTTGAGAGCCAAAGCCTGTTTCTATCAGGCTACATTTGGATCTGTTTCACGTTTCATCGTCCTCCTGGATGTTTCTGACCATTTAGGAGGGTACTTTGCATCACGAATAGCTCAGCCTTCAGCACAGTCGGATTGTCAGCCTTTGCAGCAAACACCTTGTGAATCATGTAGTTGGCAGAGAAGGGAAATTGTATTTGCACTGGTCACTGGATCTGATACAATGGTAATAAAATTCTTGTCTCTTTTGTATCAAAAGCGATTGTTTATCTCTTTGGATAATGGAATTGCAGGTGCTTGCAAAATCCCAACATTTTATCATAATGAATATATGCAAGACTCACGGGCTCTGATTTTCTTTACCTCTTTCTATTCCTGGCTCAGCCTCCATCTTTGTGCGCTGTTTGACTTTCCCTATCCGCTCGTTTCTGAAGTAAGCTGCTCATACCTAGAAACAAATTCAAAGTGTCCCTTTGAGTTAATATACCAAGCCTTTTCATACCCAGCAGAGCCTTATTTCTGAGCGATCCATCTTGTCGTGTAAGGAACATTCCTGATGTTTTTTAAATATCCTGCCGGCGCGCTTTCACGGTGCGGCTCTGGGGATTCTCCCGCAGCAATTTCCTTGGCTTTGTGGCACGATTCCTGACTTGGACTACAGGCATTTGTTTTCCTGTTAGTTAGCGGCATTGACCACAAACCAGCCTGTCAGAAAGGGTGTCGGTTAACATGTTCAGCCACCCCTTTTGAAGCTCGAGGTAAACTGTGAAATAATTTCTTCCCCTGTTGGCATCTTTTGTGAAACTAGAATTTCTCAGCCATCGCCAGAGGCTCTGGAGCAAGTGTTATTTGAGGCAGCTCGTAGGATCTATTCCCGTGTTTTTCTTTGTGGTCTGCCTGCCTGTGTTAGACTCCAGAACACAGTGCAAATGTTCAGTCTCCCATGACACCGAATAGGGGGAATATAGGCTAATCCTGCAATGTGGCCTTCAGAAAGCTCTGCGCAGGAACTCCAGGTTCTGCTCAAAACAAACATACCTTCTGGAGGGTTTCTGCCCAAGTATTTTCTGTGGAGGCCAAAAGCACTTACAGAGCTCAGAGATCCTTCAGGAGTCGTTCCATTGCACCTAACTGGAAATTTCCTAGCTTTCTTCTGGCAACTTTAACTTTCATGTTAAATGCACATCCCTCTCTGTCAGCTTCCATGTTTATCAAGTCTGTTGTTGCCTTCCATCTGGGAACCACCTTTGTCCTTTATGTTAGGTTCTGAGAGGCTGGGAAAGTTAAACAGCCTCCAGTGGATGGCTGCCCAGTCTCCTCCGCTGGCTGGCTGGTGGGATCAGAACTCGCTGTCCTTCCCCTCCACTCTTATGCTTGGAATGTAAACATACCTCCTAAAAACAGCGGAATAAACCAGCTGCTATTCACTCTTTTAACCATCTATTGAGCAGCAGACTTCCATGCCATGTTTATAAGGCAGACGGCTGAAATGGAAAATAAGAGCGAGGAGGCAACCTCAAGAGGCCAACCTGCCTCAAAGTAGGATCAATTACACCTATTTAACTCCTGATTAATATGTCTCTAACTTATTCTTAAGAAAAAACGTCAGCAATGGAAAGTCTACCACCCACATAGGCAACATATTCCAATGCTTCTCCATCTAATCCCTCTTCCATTGGCATAATCTACCCAGTAATGAACCCGCCATCTCTTTTGCTGTGATTAAAGCCCATTGTTTCTCAGCTGTAATACAAAGAATGTCCCCTTCATCTTTCTGCTGGCCACATATATTTGAAGACTTTCATCTTCTCTATACTTAATAATCCAAGATCAATCGATTTTTCCTGCTAGACCTTGTTTGTTCCTAGTCTAATGACCATAGGCTCCTCCTGTTGGTTTCTACTTCTATTAGGAGCAACATTAAATGCTCATGGTTCAGTGCAACCTCAACACAACTCAGTGGAGTGGAAGAGTTAACTTACATGTCTTATGCACCTAAAATACAATTCCATGTGGCATTTCTTTTTCTTTTTCTTTTCTTATCTTTCTTTCTTTTTTCTTTTTTTTATTTATTGATTTTTTAACTGCAGGATGATTTTGGATCATGTTCAATTCATGATCAGCTGTAAACTTCTGAAGAATTTCCAGCTATCTCGCCAGCCTTTGAGCGCTTTACCAAATTTTTTCCTCAGGCCTTCTCTATCTAGCTTATAAATTCTGTTATTTTTCAGGTAATTCCTGCATTTTGTCAGGGTGATTTCAAGTAACACTGCCTTCTCATGTACTGGCAAGGAGCACCTATTTGGGAACAAGACAGTAACAAGATTCTGCAGTGCAACAGCTCTGCTTGGTTCTAGACCACCATGACAAACAGTAGAGGCAGAGGGAGTACATCCTGGCAGCAGCAGCAAGAGATCTTTTCAGAGCTGTATGTCCCCTATAAACTGGTTTTATGAAATGAATAGCACATATCCTGAAGCCAGGGAACCTCAGCTTTATTCCACTAACCGAGCTATTGTTGAAAATATTGAACAAAACCAATAAAGGATAGACATCTGTGGAAGCCTTTCATCCATACTTCCACAGACACCATAGATGTGGTACTTAGGGGCATGAGTTAGAGGGCGTGGTAGTGATGGGTTGGTCTAAGAGGTCTTTCCAACCTTAATCATTCTACAGTTCTATGATTTTTGACCACGAGTCCCTGATAACTTCTCAGAGTAAGAGTTTTCAGGGTTTTTTTTATGACACTCTCAGTGGTAATTTCAGTTACAGGTTATGTTCTCTGTTTATTTATGAGAATAGCATGTAAAACTGCCAAAAGCCAACCAGAGTCAGTGTGGTTGTCAATGTGGCAGTAGGGGAAATGCAGATGAGCGGGACTATGCTGTGTCTTGGCCCTTTGCTCTCTGGGTTCATGCAGCAGTGCTTCAGGGTAGATGATGCAGAATCACCAGCACTTGCAGTCTTGTTGCTCTGCCTGTTCCTGAACTACAGCTTCTCTGAAGTGTGTGTCCTACCTGAGCAGTGGGAGTCATCAGAGTGACATCCTAACATCATATTCATTGGTTCTGTTGAATTCAGCCCAGGGGTTGCGACATTTAATTCTTCACAAATGAAAAGGTAGTGAGTCCTCCTCATCCTACACAGGACTGTTTTTCTTTTCATTCTCATAGAACAGGCTTAAAAAAATTTACACTTGGTATTTGGTTTCCATGCTACCATTCTGTTGCTGTTGAGGGAATGGTGCAAGAAGTAGCTAAGTATTAGTTTACATAATAACATTTCCACATGCTTGTATTTGATTTCCAGTTGTAAATCCAGGTTCCACCGGATCCCACTCTCATGCTGGTACATGTCCTTGTGAAACAGATATAGGGAGTATTTCATCTTACAAATTGGGTATAGAGTTCCCAACTCAGCTGCCCATTAGAAAACTGAAAAGAGTTTGTAACCTTCCTGTATTTTTTTCCTGAAAGGAAATATAATTGATGCTTCTTGGAAGATGTTTAATATCAATTGCATCATGCAAAGAAGTATTTACAGTTTTTTACATAGTAAACACTTCTATTGCAAGTAGCCTTGGAGATAGCAGTTACAGAAATGCGTTGAAATCTTTGATTCTTGATCAAAGGATGGCTTTATATATACTTCGAAGTAGCAAAAACACCAGACTTTCTAGTCAGAGTACCCTCTGATTTAGCCCTGGACATCACTCAATGATGCCAGCCTGGGCAAGCTGCTCTCAAGAGGATCCTTCTGCTGCCCACACATGTCAGAAGCAGACACCAGCTTCAGGAACATAATCAGGGGTTCGGAGGACTGGAAAAGACTAAGACTCTTCTTGGTTCACATCTCAGAATGTGGAGGGTCACTGACATTTGTTTGTTTCCACATGTTTTAAATTTGGTTTCACCGCCAGTAAAATGTTGCATCAAATCTTGTACCTCTTTGAGGTTTTCTGGTTGCCATTGCACCAGCTGAGAAATATATTTATTATTGCTATTATACTCTCTTTTTAAGAGACACAGATGCCATCTTCAGCCTCACACCTTTGCTTTCTCTGTTATTTGTTATCAACAGGTATAAACAAGCACCACACAGATGGCTCCTCTCCAAGGATGCAGAGTACCAGTAAATGCTGCACCTGCCTGCTGTCTTAATTTTCTGGCCACATGAAAATTCTCTTCATTAACACAAAGAGCAAGAGGAGAAGTCCCACATTTTTTCCTCAGACAGTATTTTTCTGAAGGCAACACTGGCACAAAGATATCCTTCAGAAAAAACAACGTGGTGCTTGCTGAAATGATTCAGCACCAAAATCGGTACTCTAAAATGAAGTATTTAGATACAAATTGTGATATCCACAGACTACCATGCAAAATTACTCTGATATTGTGAATACTGAGCATAAGAAGTCCTTTCATGCCACACTGCAGGATAAATTTTTCTGTTCTGTGGAAATTTTTGAGCTGTCAAAACTTTCTTGTTTTATACTGGGTTGGAGAGTGTAAACATATAAACAAATAAATGTAACGAACCAAAAGGCCACTTTTAAAAAGTCAGTAAACATAATTTGGTAACCTCAATATTTTGGTAAGTTTCAATAATTTCTGTTTGGCTTTGATTGCAGCCTTTTTTGCTATAATTATGTTGCATTTCAAGACAAAATAAAATCTGGAAAAACAGACTTTATTGTTAAAAAAAAAAACAAAAAACAAAAAAGGGAAGAAGAAATGTGGAGTTTTGATCATCTCCAAACTTTTTTAAAAGAAATTTAAAAAATTCAAGTCAATTAAGTGCAGTATTCCTGTTACAGAAAGCTTCCCTTTTGCTGACCAGGCATTTAATTTGCAAAGGTTGAGCTGAAACATTGCTGACCACTTTTCATGACTACACTGACTGCTGTTGAGTAGCTGGAAGTTTTAAAATCTGATCACGTATTTTGTGGCCATTTCACAAGATCCATGGGTCTCAGGGTCTGGCTGTCAATCTACTAAAAGGGCATGAAAAAGGAACACAACACTTCTTGGAGTGACGATTATCATACTCACACTCATGAGGAAGCTTTGTTCAGCTTTGTTGAACATTTCCAAGCCACGAGGATGCTCCTGTGTGAAACGTCTTACATCTGAACTATTGCATCCACAAAGTCTTGGGCTACAACAGAACTTCCTTTTTCAGCTGGACAGAGACATTTCCCCCTTCTTAAAATGTTTTTTTTTTTTTTCAAGTGCTTCAGTATGCTCCTCAGCTGATGTTACAGAGAAAGGTAGATAGTGCTGACCAGAGTCCAGCTGGTCTCTTTGTGATTTATGATTTAACATCTTGTTTCCCCTGACTTGAGCTGTGTCTGGTTTGGACATCTAGTCTCAGTTAGAAGCTTATTTTCCTGTTGCAGTCAATGAAGAAATTGAAGTGCTGCAGAAGTTGATGCCTACTCCGTAACATGTGCCCAAGATGCAGATTTCAATTATAGTAACATCAGATACATAAAGTTCCTTAAGCACACCAAACTGAGGGTGCCACTTACAGAACTGCCCTCTCCTATCTTCAGAGTCTCGTAGCAGCAGGGTGAGCAGTGAGGAATGTCTTGTTGGTGTGATTCTCAACTGATCACCCACTCGTATTCCACAGTGTTTAGAGCATCCCCAGAAGAGAGTGTCAGCCCCTTCACGTGGACCAAACCCTGGATGAGGATTCCTAAGGCTCATACTGGAAGCTTGCAACAGAACAGGGCCTGTAGTCCAGTTTTTCACCAACAAGGTATCTTTTCTTACACTCAAGATAATGTGCGTTTACCGTAAAGAAAGAAATGTCCCTAATTTGTGGTTATTTACAGCACTGTAAATCAGGCACATGCCACGAAGTACCAATAAAAATTGTTTAAAATCAGCCTTAAATAGCTAAACTCTCAACAGCAGCTCATAAAATGAGACTTGGCAGTTCCTAGGTAGTTATGGTTAAATTGACGGTCCTTTTGGGAGTTAAGATAGCCAAAAGTAGTAGTAGTAGTTAGGAGTGAAGTGATAGACGGTAGAGCTTGTTGGTTGAAGAACCTCCACTGCACACTCCTGAGACTTCATATGTTCACTGACCCCAGGCTGGGAGAAGGAAGATATTAGACTTCACCACTGAACACTGACTTGTTGAATCATACATCCTTCACCTATGTAGCACTAGAAACTGCAAAGCCAGACAGAAGTATGAGCTTTGGCATGAAGGATCCCATTGCTGTCTGAATGTAACAGGAGACTTTTCAGGCAGGAAGAAAGAAGGAGAAATAAGTCCAAAACAGGCTGAAAGGGAGGTTAAGGAAACCTGAAGAAGGGACCAACACCACAAATGAAAAAAAAAGCCCATCCATAAAGAAACCAGATCTCAGCTCCTTTTAAAAAGTCAGGTGTGTGAGTTATATTAGCCTTGAGCCAGGTCTAACTTCCGCTGCCAATAACCACTCCCACTGCCAATAACCCAAGCTGACATAACAGCAACACTAAAGAGTTTGGAGATTCTTTTTCTGTTGCACTGGGCACTGATGTCTCTTTTCCCATTTTTTTTTTCTTGTCAAAAGGGAGACAGCCTCCTCTCTTCTTGTTAAACAAGAGGAACTTCAAGATGAGGCTCAAACCTAAACACTGGCCCAGCAACCCAGCACTGTGTAAGCCTCAGCGCTGGGTCTCCGTTCTGCTACTAACAAAGACAAAGTACACTCAGTGTCTGGCAAACCAGCCCATACAACATGAGCTCACATCCAGGCAGTGTCAAAACTGCTCTCTCAGACAATTCAGCCCTTTGTATCATGCTTCATCACTTTCCTGACTTAGGTAGCTAATCTAGGTAGATATTTCACCAGAGCAACTCCCAACTGGCTATGTCCATCTACACACAACAGTTCAACCATGCAGGGCAGTAGTGTTTTCCTCTTTGAAACAGAAGAAACAGGTTTAAGCCCACATGTGCTTTATCTGTACCTAAGTTAAAACTGTTCTTCTTTGCACAGTACAGAAGTGCTATCAACTCTTCCACATCTTCTAACCCAACAGTGCAGTGCTTACTTTATGCACTTTACATGTGACCATCCAAATCCAGGTACTGTCCTTCACCAAAACGCCAAGTTAGCATTTAAATCCAAGACACCAAATAATCAGATGTCCCCAGAATGCTCTGTATGTTGGCCTGGGGCTTGCTCTCATTCTCTTTGGTGGAGCTGCTTCACCGTGAGGCCGCAAAGTGAGAACTACAGCTTAGTGGTTGTAGCTGTTGTATGAGACATTCTGGTTTATCTTTGCCTGTCTCATGCTTATATCCCAATATAGATTAATCCTGCCTGTAAAAGGAAACCAGAAATGCAAATGACTAAGAAGAGATAAATGAATATTTAATTCAAACCAGCAAGATGTTGTTTGCAGTTATTTATTTTACTAAAATGGTTACATATGTTGAAACAAAGAAGAGCTATAGTAATAATGTTTGTTTTTCCAATATCATAAATAATTATTGAGTCTTCATTAGCTGTTGGCTCAGCACTGATCATGATTCTTGTTATTTAAAAAAAGACACACAAATAATTCATTAGAATTTGTGTTTTCAGAAAACTCTAAAGCAGCAGTAGAAAAAAAAATAAATTAAAGGAAATGGTAACAAGAAATTATGCCAAGTATTTCTTAAATTTAAAACCCATTTGATGTGTATTACAGATTATTCTTTGTGCTTTGATCATTTTAAAGAAAGAACCATGAACAAGTTGTTTATAGTATGGCTTGTCTTCTCCAGTTTTGCTCCAGAGAAGTCACCAAAGGTACCATTTTTACATGACAAATGTTGTTGTCATTTATGCAGACAAAAACACTGTGAATATTCCTAACAGAAAAGTTTGTCAAAACCATCAATTTATTTTCACAAAATATTTAATACCAGAATAACTTATAATAGTATGAACAAAAGTGAAGTATTAACTCTCTGCTATTAGTTATAAACTCACATTATTATGTCAAAATCCAGTAAAGTATCAAAAATTAATGTCACGGAATCTTAGACACATAATGATGCAAGTCAGTAAAACACATACTTCAACTGTTCATACAGTCATGACAACATACATTTCTTGCTTGGCACTTTAAGTCAATGCAAATCAGCAATTTAGAAAACAAAGTAAAAATATATATGTACAAAATATTCTCATATCAAATCATTTTCATTGTACACTAAATAAACCCAACAACATGTTATGTTACATCAAGAAGTTTCCTAAGAAGTCGCACCAAGGCTGATATTTGCAATGTGTCTTGACTATTTTAGTGCACCCGGAACAGCCTATACTTGCAAGTTAGTTTAATCATTAGCACAGTCCTGCTTCCAATGAAGTGGGAATTTGGCCATTAAACTCAGTGGGAGCAGGACTGAAGTCTTATCTTGTTCACTGATGGCTCATGAAAGAGGAAAGGGGAGAGGGATAAATAGGAAAAAACCTGACAGGATAACCACAGGAAGAAAAAAATCCAATTCCTAGCAACAATCAGCTCTTTTCCAGTTTTCTGTAACTGATTCAGTATAAATTGTATTTGGCTTTGCCACTGTAAATTGCTTTCATGTAAATTCCATTCAAGCACTGTAAACGTCATTAGACTATTGTTATATGATTTAAGAATAATTGTACACCCTCAAAAACCCTTAAAATAAACTGGGCTTTATGCTAGTTATTATGCTCAACAACAGTCAAGTATAGAGATGTGACATTTAATACATTTTAGTATCTATTTAAAACCCTCCAACATTGAATGCTGGGATTTTTCAATGTTTCAAGTCCCATTTGTGTTACTACTGTGGGCTTTGATAGTTTATACTACAGCTTTTTCTCACTGAAATGTGAACTGTCAATCAACTGTCCTCATCTATGCAGTACCTACAAAATAAAAAACACTTAAAACACACTGAAGTAATAATTTCCACCATGGAAACATTTTTGAGCTCCACTGCAAATAATAAATGGCACTACAGATTCAGTTTTGTACAAGAAGAGATCAGTTTTGTTTACTTATGTAAAAACTTTTGTAAGTCACTAGCAAAGCTTTGGAACAATAGAAAATGGACTTTACAGCTAGTCTGACTAGAACCTTCTCAACTAGAAATCTTTAACAAGCAACATGTCTGGGAACATATGTGTAAGTTCAAAATAATCTGAACAATTAACTTATTTCCTAAATTTGTGTGTTCTAGAGTATTGCACTTTTCAAAGGAATGATTTTGGTATTTTAATATACTGCATATACAGGTAAGAAACATGCATAACAATCTCATTGTCACTTTGACAAAACATACTGTACAATTTTTATAACACTGTTGATTAAAAAAGAGAGAAAAAACGATGTAACAATTTTATTAAGACTTGTCAATTCGTTCGAGTCTATTATGCACAATTCTCCAGGGCCTCCAGCAGTAATGTGTTTAGCCCTAGGCTGCTTAAGCCCACTTGGAATAATACACAAAGTTTAAGCATTATGGCATTGTCATTTTGAGGCATAATACTGTTGTACTATGCCCACGTTATAGCTTATTTTTTGAAAGCAAGGCACTTACTGTAATAGCAATGCAAACACCTTATGCGCACTTTGATTAACATAAAATAAGTTAATGTTTTGATAAAAACAGGTTTTTTTTTTATAATTTACATGCCTTTTATAGAAGCAATTGAACATTTCATTTAATACAATGAAAACGTCAGAATCTGAAGGAGCACTGTTTTTAAACTGACTGTACTGTAAAAAGGGGACTTATTTTCCACATCTGCCTCATATCTGTGAATCTGATTTTGCTGAAAACCAATCCTGTGAGTTAAACGTCCGCTTGACAAGAAAAAAGGTACTCATCTCTTTAAAACTGCTGGACTAATGGCACTTTAACAGTCTTTACTTCTGATATATGTGAGGATTTCTGGATGATGCAGCTGGTAGTTCCCTGCAGTTTGTCCTTCCCTTGGGCGAGGTTTGTTAGGGCCATGGCTGCGTTGATCTCCTTCCAGTACGTTTCATCTTTGCTGGTTCCTTTTCTGTTAGCTGCGCTAGATTCAAGCAATAACAAATAGTTACACACATAGCTTACATAGCAGCCTTCCAG
Organism: Gallus gallus; assembly: GCF_016699485.2. Classification (NCBI taxonomy): domain Eukaryota; kingdom Metazoa; phylum Chordata; class Aves; order Galliformes; family Phasianidae; genus Gallus; species Gallus gallus. Next base: position 15,638,703 of record NC_052533.1, on the reverse strand, counting down.
TAGATGAAAGGAGCCTACAGGAAAGCTGGAGAAGGACTTTTTATAAGGGTGTGTAGTGACAGAATGAAAGGAAATGGCCTTAAACTGAAAGAAGGTAGATTTAGACTGATATTAAGAAGAAATTCTTTACTGTGAGGGTGGTTAGACACTGGAACAGGATGCCCAGAGGTGTTGTGAATGCCTCCCTCCCTGGAAGCATTCAAGGCCAGGCTGGATGGGGCTGTGAGCAACCTGGTCTAGAGGGAGGTGTTCCTGTCTATAGCAGGGAGGCTGGAACTAGATGGTCTTAAAGGTCCCTTCCAACCCAAACCATTCTGTGATTCTACATAGTGGCTACACGATGTCAGGAAAACTGTAATAATAATCATATGGGGAAATAGCATATTCCCTTACTCACCTTTCACACTTATTTGGTCCATTCTCCAAAGTTTCTGAAAAAGAAAAAGAAAAAGAAAAAGAAAAAATTACATTTTCTTTCAGTGGTTTTTAAACAAGCAAATTCATGAAATAGGCACTAGAAAAATAACTGCAGATTAATTCCAAAGTTGATACCAAAGAACCCCTTTGTTTGGACACATATAAAGGGTCAACTTCACTCAAGTGCCTCTCTGGAGAAATCCATTCTGAGCTTGAAGCGGGAACAAGTCAAAAAAACCCACTGTGAAGAAATTTCAGCCATGGGGAGGCTCCTGAGCCACAACTGTGTAAGAAGAGGGTGTGCTGAGGCAGAGTTTGCTGAGCCTCTCCAGCACCACACCAACAAGACCAGTGCTGAACCCTGCCCAGCGCACCCTGGAGTGGCCCCCTGTTTTAGTTTTATTGGCAATAGTGAGAATAACACTGATCCTGGAGGTTCACCTACATTTTGCTGGGTGATGGAGTGAGTTTTTCAGTACATAAATCCCAAGGACATAAGAAATTAGAAAAACTAAAAATAAAACCCAGTTTCATTTCCCTTTAGTGAATGCCCTCTTGTATGCACTAAAAATAGGCATTTTGCCCATACACAGATGATGTGTGTGTTTTAAAGGCGACCCTTGCCCAGGCTGCACCTCAGTCCCAAAGGCAGGCTGAGCAGGACACAAGGAACAAGCACACGTGGCTAACAGCCTTCAGAGGCGAAATTGCATCACAGGAGTAAGCTACATTTTCCCATCAAGGGTCACATTTGTTCATTCATTAAGTCCTCGCATTGCAGAGAAGCCAGAAATATTTGCCAGGCAGAAATCTGTATGCTTTAGTCAGTGGACTTCCTATCCTAACACAGAAACACATTATAGGGGAATGAGAAGCTGATGTCTAACTGCAATACCTGTGGAGAATGAGTCAAACAAAAGAAAGAGCTTGAGCATGAGCTCTAGTGGCTACATGACCACAGTAACTCCTAAATTTCATGAAGTAATGAAGCTGGATTCCCAAGTGGTGGTCTAACCTACTGCTAGATTTCAACCAGATTATTAATTAAAAGCTGATCTTTTCTTTAAACAGACCTTGCAGGTGAATAGGTCTCAAAGCACACTGCATCCCTTACTAGCTCCATGGTTATGAGTGGCTTCACCAGCCACCAAAGAGTGGCCAGTTTGCTCTTGCAGCCAATACACCCAACACCTTGGCACAGCCGTGTTCCCCAGTGCTTGCAGGTGAGCAGCAAAGACCACAGGCTCACCAGAAAAAATGCAGGCAGACCATCTGTAATTTCACTGGTCAGATGTTTGCCAAGCTGTTTGATTTAACAGGACTTCATGCTTTTGCAAAACAGCTTTATAAATGTCCACAAGTGAACGAGTCCTTGGGTTTATATGTTGTTCCAAAACAGCATATGTTAAGTCAGTGTCCCTGGAGCTGTCCTAGAGCACTGCATGGAGGGAAAGTTCAATCCAGGCGGAAAAGAGAAAACAGAGGATAAATATATATATATATGATTTGCAGAGATGTACTGACTGACACCAAAAGTTTCCTTCTTCATAATATATTGGGCTGCAAACCATTTTTCAGCCCTGCTTCATTCAGTGTTTGCTGTTGTTTTTTTTTTGTTTTGTTTTGTTTTTTAAATAGAGACAGTGTTAAAGAGGAGGTTTAGGACTGAATAGGTCAGTAGGTATAGAAATGGAAATGGCAAGTAACAGAACGCTGTTGCCAGAGCAAACCTGGATATAAATACACCTCTCTCATGCATCTGTCAGTTTCTTTTGCTGTTGGAAAATATTTCCTATGAACAAAAAAATTGCTTGTACAAACTTCTGAGGAAAGTAGGTGTGAATGGTGACACACATTCCAATTCCAGCGTTTATTTGAAGGAGTATTTGCAAATATTTTTTAGTGGTGTTTAGCCAGCTCTAAAAGAAAGCAACTTGCTCACAGTATAAAAAAGTAGTAGCAAAGCTAAAAAACACAACCCAGGACCAAAGAGTTACCTGTTCTTTAATTTTGCTGGAGATCTTTTTTATTTCATTCAGATTTTATATTTTTTAAACAAATAATTTATGTCAGAGAAATCTGAAACTGGGTTACAATAAAAACATAATTGATAATTTGCAAAGCTCTTGCTAATAGCTGCTGTAAAAGCACGTTAGTACAAAGAAGTCTGACAATCCATCATTTCAATGCACTTTTTCTTGCCAAAAATCCTTTTGTGCTATACCAAAGCTATGACAGCATATCTTCTTTTGCTCTGCCATAGCATCCAAGGAACTCACATCTGTCTGAACAGACCTTAGTGAAGGAAATGATCCACCATCTTTGGATGAGGAGAAACATTTTGAGAAAGGCAAACAACCAGTTCTGCAAGGAATGTTGGGCTCCATGTCCCTTTGCCTTTTGAGGCGAAAGAGCTTCGGCCACGCTCCCAGGCTTTCCTTGACATCTTTCAGGTCAAGCCAACATGACCAAACTCTTAAAGAAGGCTTAGCTTAGCCTGGCAGAACTGTAGTCTGGACGTGTCTGGCTCTTTACTGACAACAGAGGGAAGATAGAAGACAAAACCTTATTGAATTTTTAAAAATTACGCGAATCTTGCCCAACATTAGCTTAGTCTTCATCTTTTGCAACCTGCCTGCTCTACCCCCAGTTACTAACTCAAGCCTTTGATACTTTTGACACTTTACATACATGCAAAACTATTGCTGTCTATTTCAACTGTATAAGCAGAATGGTGAGAATGGTGAATTAACGTAACCAAAGAACGGCATTCCCAGTATATAAAGAGTTTGTTCTATTATACAGGGTTAAAAAGATGCACCATAGCTGCCCTCCCAAAGCACTGTGAAAATCTTTAATCCAACGTACTTCCTAAACAAGCTACAGTTGTGCTCAATCACATATTGATTAAGGGAAAGCCAAATCTACTTGCTAACGATGAGAGTAATTTGTTCTGTCTCAGAAAGCAATGTGGGAAAAGATGTTGGTAGGCTCTCGGCAGATCATGAGATCCTTAACATTAAACATCAGAAAAATCTTATTTTTGTTAGAAGTCCTGCATTTGCTTAAAGAAATTTGTTACCTGCTCTACAATCGGAAAGCTTAAAGCACTATGAAAATGGAAATGCAATCACATATAATTGGAGACTGTCATAAATGCTCCCACTTACTGGTTCTTCATTTTGCTTCCATTGCAAGTATCCAGAGAATCAGCTTTTGCTTGGACAGGAATGTCTCATTCTGCTCTCACCATCCGCCCAAAGAAACCAGTGATGTAGGATATTTGTTTCCTCTTGTTTATAATAGGAAGTCACTATAAATCATTCACAAATGGAATCTTGCTTACCTTTCCATTAGTATGAGTTTTCAGTATACAGTTTACCGTAGTGTGCAGTGCCAAGAGTGTAGTCACTGGACAATACCAGCTTTGTGATACAGTATGGCATTTTTCAGGACTCACATAATTATTAATAATACACGTAGTATATATATATATATTTCTTATTCACCATGAAATTTCTTCATAAATATTCACTGGCTGATCCTGACAGCTCTCTTGCAAGGTAGCCTGCAGTCCCATTTTAGCAGAGAGGGAAATGAGTTTCAGAAGTCCAAAGACAACATGGCAAGGCAATGCTTTGACCATTTATGTCAAAAGCATTTCAGAGCAGACTTCTCCAGGTTTTCTTCTATAGTTAAAATATTATCTTTTGTTCTTCTGCTATCAGAAAGGCTCACCCAAAGCAAATAAAACCCAGTGTTCTTGAAAGCAACGTATCCACAAACTGAACTGTAATACCACTTTCTTCCAGTGCACTGCCACTACATTTGACAGTTGTCAAAGTAATATTCAAATAATTAACCAGAACATATATATCTAAATACGTACACAGTGCCCTTTTAAACACCATTTCCAGTATTAGAGAAGAAAGCCAGTGTATAAATGCTGTAGCACATGTGTCTACTCCAATTTACCACATACAAAAGCTCTCTGGCTACGTGGTGTTGCAGCACATGCAAGTATTTCAGAACAATTCAGACCCTCACAGTTCTTTGAGTCCAGATTCATAACTTTCATATACTTGGATGCCATTAGGGGTGTGCTAACTAATGCTAATTTCAATTACATTTTATCCCTTTGAAATAGGAATTTTGATCTAAGAACACTACACGTGTGGTAATGAACGGACTTCAGCCAAAGGCCCTGCAGGGAATAGTGGAGGAAAGTCTGACTGCTTACATAGGACCAAGAAGCATCCACGTTGCTCCCACACTCGGTGTTACTTCTACACTGTTCAAGCCAAACTGCAGCAACTGGCACAAACCCTGCTTTGTGTTATCAGGTAACACTGACAAAGCAAAGATGGCTGGAAACCAAGAGGGGAAAGAATGTGTGAATGAGAGAATGAGACAGAGAGAAAAGGGCACTGAATACTATACAGTGGAAAAAAAAATGGACGTGGAAATCAAGATGCTGTGAGCTGGTTCCACATGGCTGTAATATTACTTGAAGCTACTTGAACATGTACAGATTCCTCATGAATTACACACCACCTACTCTAGCTCAAAACGGAGGGAAAAAAAAAAACTGCTGGCCCCAAATGGTGAATACTATAAAATATTTGTTGGTTCAATAAAAGGTCCTGTATAACTTATCTTCATTTTAAAGTTGGCAGTGTTATTCAGCTGTTTCTCTCTTTGCCTTTCCTGAACTTTCTTTTGTTGGTTTTGGAGACTCTTGCTTAACATGTGTTGACCAGCATTTTCAAAACAAGCAAGAGGAGGAAAAAGAGGGAGGAACAGGAAATAAATGGGGCAGCTGAATGAAAAATGAAGTTTACATATGTGAGTAAATTAGTGGTGAGATGAGGTATTTCTGTAGGTCACACACAAAACACACACACACTGTCCCTTGAGTATCTAGTATTTTCCAAACCACAATTTCAGGGCATATATGCCTTTCAGATCTCTGTTTTTCCAAGAATAAAACTGGGTCAACTGGAGCTAATATTCCCCTACTCTTCTACACTGATCCAGCTCCTTTTTTTCCAAAAAGATCCCAAAGTAAACCATGGATCACACAGTATCACTAGCATTCCCCCACCTCTGGGAGGGAAAGTGGCTTAGCACAGGCTGCTCAGCAGTGCAAAGGAGGGAAAACTGACAAGGATTTATTACCACGACAAGGATTTATTACCATGTCCTTTTATTGGGTGAGCTCTAGGCCTAGGCTCTAGAGAAATTTCCTTTTCAGCAGAGCTTTCATTTACCACTGCTCATGCGTTCTTCCAGGAAGAGGTAGTGGAGCAGCCTGCACTGGTCACACCCACGAAGTTGACACCTCACTTTTTTTGCTTCACAGACAAAATATAATGCCTGACCTCATCAGCCATCGTCCTTTCAGATAAGCAAGATGTACAATGACAGCAGAAAGTGATGAGGGACTGACACAGATTTCACAGAGAAGCTGTGGGTATCTCATCCCTGGAAGCGCTCAAGGGCGGGTTGGATGGAGCCCTCGGCAGCCTGAGCTGCTGGGTGGGAACCCTGCCCATGGCAGAGGTGTTGTAACTAGATGGTCTCTGCGGCCCCTTCTGACCCACATCACTCTATGATTCTATGATTCTGTGAAGTTACGTTCACAGCGACTATTACATCAAGTACTTTTCTATGTTCTGTGTGGGTCTTTCAGGAACACCTCTAGCCCTGGTCTGACATCTTCTATTAAGGTTGGGTCTTGCCAATGTTGGAAGTCTCCCTTTGCCATCATGCCCCAGAACAAAGCGTTTCAGGAAAAACTCTGAAATTTTCTTCTTGCACCAGAACATCAGATCTAAAATTGAACAGTGAGGGACTGATTTACTCAAGCTTTTTTTCCTGAGTACCTAGGAAGCTGAAGACTTTTTCCCTGTGCAGTCTGGAATCTGCTGAAGAGGGAGTAGGCATCTAGTTACATTTTAATACATGTGATTTTTATGAAATGAGTGTACATGCCCACAGAGACTGGGATAGGTGTATTTTATAAACCATAAAATAGAATTGAGTTTGCAGATCTACATTAACATTCACACTAATAAGTGCACAGAAAGCACCACATAATAGTAGGCTTGGTCCAAATGGTCTTATAGTCTTGGGCTGTGCACCTGCATGTAAGAATTTATTAGTTTGCATACTAGATACAAACCTGGTGTAAATCACTTCATTGTTCAGGCTGTCATGGCCAGCTTTATATTTCCCATGGCTACTGACAGTGTGTTCTCTTTGCTGAGATTCAGGGCACTGTGTGAGATTTGTTTTTTCAGCCAAGCTTTAGTAGAGCTTATAATGGGAGTCAGTGCCTTGTGGCATTAGAGGCGAATTGTTAACGAACTGAAGGTTATATGGTATTATGTTCTTTTCAGGTTTGCTGCAAAGCTGACTGAATCAAATCTTTCCTCATTGAGTTGGCATGTAATTAATCGTGCAATGTTGTCCAGTACCCTGGTGATAGTCTCCTGTGTGCATTTCATAATGGATAAACAAATATCTGACTTAGGGTTCATTTTTTTGGTGTTATTTGGAAAGGGATTTACAGTATGTGCTGTGCTGACTGGAAGGATGAAGTATTCAGCAATCCTATTGCAAACCATTGTGGGTTAACATCAAGAAGCAGGCTAGGCAGCAGGGAAGGGGGAGGGTGAAATAAAGGAAAGGGGAGAAAGGGAAGGGGGGAAAAAGAAATAAAGGAATGGCTATGGGAGATGTTAAAAAAAAAGGGAATAAGAAAATGGCAGATGAAAATTTGCTACGAAAAAGAAGAGTAAGGAGTATGGAGGGAGAAAATGAACCAGAGTATTCATTTTCTTAATTTTAATAGAAAAATATCCTTTTCCCACCCAGGAATTCCAGTGTTGTGCAGGAAGGCACGTTCAGGCTTTCACTCTGGATCTAAAAAGTTTAATTGGAAGCTCTTAAAGCCTAAAATAAAGCTTTAAAAGTAAAAAGCTAAAGTCAAATGCAGCCAGGGTAAGCACTATTACACTCCAGCCCGATTGTTTTTCATTAAAAATGCGGGGTGAAAGGGAGGGTTTCAAAGCCATATTTCAACCCTAGGCTGACACTACAGCAGTAAAATCTGATTTTGTTATGCTAGTTGGCTGTGGGTTTGGGAGCAGACCCTACATACGCAGTGTAAGGTATGATATAAATGCATGCACAGAGGATATTTTCAGAAGTCTCCTGCACAATTCAGAGAAATGCGTCCCCCGGCTCCCGCGGCTCCGCTTGATACGGCTCCAGGAGCCAGCTCCTCTCCTGCCCCCCGGGCTGCCAAGCAGGCTCAGACATGGCATGGACTGCACAAAGGCAATTTAAATTACAAGGTGCTGCATTTTCAGGCAAGTGGAAGAACTTCTACACGAATGCCAGAACTGATTTCCAGGGTGTGTTTAGCCAGCAGTACTGAGTAAAGAATGGGTAAGTTAGAGGAAATTCACTGTTTCTTTCACTTGCCTGTAAGACAGAAACAGATAAATATGACATTTTTCAGCCTAGCTACTTCCAGCCACAGCATGGGGTATTGTGTGTCCACTGGGATGCACACAACACTGATGTCCAATGATACTAAAACCCAGGTACCAAAGTTGTAGCTCAAACCAACTCCATTGTGTGACCACAGGTACAGAAATTCAAGTAGTTTGTAACGAGGTACATAGGCACGTATATGTGCCCAACAGTCAAACATACATAAAGTCGGTTGCAGGCTGCAAAAGGGCTTCATAGTAACCCCAGACAAATGTTGCACAAAAGATTCTACAGATCAATGGATTGCATGTGAAATTTTAAAAATATATATTTATGTCTATGGGGAAATATTCAGATACTCAGATACATATCTGTATCTACCTGTTTCTATACCACATGGGAAGAAAGATGAGAATTCCAGGCAGTCTGCCTTCCCACCAAGCATACTGTGAGATACAGTGGTACGGCCACACGGGGCACTTGCTATGGTTGCCACCTGGCAGAGATGCAGGATGGACCTACCTGGGGCCAGAACCAGAATGGGAGGTGAGACCTTTCCCCCACAACCTCAGCATAACTGTGCAGCTGTGGTGAGACCATTGCAGGAGGGAACGCAAGCAGATTGTCAGTCTTATCACTGACCAGCAAATCATGATGACAGCTGACAGTCCCTCAGCCTGTGTCACAAGGTCATGTGCAGGGCCAGAGGAGCTGTTCCAGTCAGCCTTTTCATACATGTTCATGTACCTTGTCCAGTCTCTGGACTCTGACCCAAGCCTGGACCTCCATCTGCAGCAGTGCTGAGCTCTTGCAGGTGTAAATGGGGTGAACATGAGCTATGCTTTGAGCGCATGAAGAGGCACAAAAGCATGAGAATCCATGATGTCTTAGGTATTCAAAAATAAGCCAGTATCAGAGTGGTGCAGTGCCTCACTTCCCATCTGTGAGACCCTACAGATGTGATGAAAACAACTTCATTCAATTTTGTGAAGGACCAGATGGAATGTCTCAAAGAGTGCTGAACAGCATATCATTAATTATGTTCTCCTCAGAGAAGCTCAGCTGCATTGACTTTAGGCTTTACCAGTAGAGAAGGGGCAATGAGCACCTGGTGAGGATGTGAGGCAGGATTTGATGCCCTTTCCAAACTGTGCTATCTCACGTATGTCAGAAAAGTCTCTCTTTCCTCCTCTAGCTAGAGATATGATGGAAGCCCGTTTATTTTGCACACTGAGGAATTATAGGAACCTACACAGAAAGCTGTAGTCACACACACCCTCACCTTACTTAGAATAGATAGCAGAAAGTAGCACTGAGTGAACTGCATGGGGAATAATTGCCCATGGATTATTTTCATCTCCAATTGCACAAAAAATGTTTTACTGTTTGAATGCAATTTTTTAGTTAAGTTCCTAGTTCTGCTGCCTTTGCTTTTCCCTTGTGAAGCTACTGCAGCATTCGTGCTCCTGCCCACCACAACTCATACTGTTATTATTTCCATTACAGTATTTCTTCCCAAACCTAAACATTCCCAGACACCTTCTGAACAGGCCCTCAGAGATTCTAGTAAACTGGGAAGTATCTCAAGAAGGGCTGTGTTTCCAGTTCTCCTATTCATTGGGACAGTGCAGCAAAGCAGGCAAAAGGGGGAAGGTTCTTGGAGCAGAAGAATTGTGTGACCAGAATTATTCAGGAAACTGTACCAATTTGCCAAGAGCCTTTGAAAAAGCAGAAACAGCTCCTTCTTCTCCAAGCATCATCTTGCATTTACAAATGGTTTGAGTCCTAGTGCAGAGCAATTTCAATTACTCAGCAGGAGAACTGTATTTAGAAGAGCTGATAGACTGCCCTGGCCATCATGGAGATTGGTGCAGCACAATAAATCACCTGGGCTGTGCTCGAATCCTCAAGGAGCCGCAAAACCTTAGCGCTGCAGATGCTTGCTAATTGAAAGTTGTAAGAGCCATTCACAGCGGAGTCTTTGCGTAAGACAGATGAGGCTCCTGCACTCCAAAGGAGCATGTGTGGGAGGTCCTGAAACAGTAGTAGGCCAGCATTTAACATTGCAAAGGCCTTGGATGTGAACAGCTTTGTGGAAGAAGGCGGAATTGCTCTTTTGGCAAAACATGTGAAACCGTCTGTGATAACGGGAATGTGAGCAAAGATGACTGAACAAATATTTGCACTGAATGCCTTGTCAGGACAGGGGAATTGCTACTGATACGATCTTTACTTTCAATGTTACTGCTTCTGACAGTCTTACAGACTTTGCAGATGTTTATTGGCCACTAAATCATTCTTCAAGAATGTTGGCTCCATTCCCAAAACTGAAGAGTCTGAATGTGAAGGGGTTTGTTATTCAACACACACTGCTGCTTTTGGAGAAAGCAATTTTCGAGAAACCAGCTCTCAACAGCAGGGAAGCATCATCAACTGATAACAATGTAGGACTGGGTTCAGACTTCTCAGAACTCAGGGCACGAGGCACGCCAGCATCAGTGCGTCACCTACCCCACGTGGCACAGCACCACGTGGGGACACTGCCTGAGCTGTCAGAGCAAGGCCACATCAATGGACCTACACTGTAGCAAAGACTGCTGGGGGAAGGCAGCACTTAGCAGCCCATGCTGACCTCAATATACTGCCTGCAGCTCTCGGTATAGCAAAAAGAGTGCATGAATTCAGGGAACTCTGTAAAACTCTCTCCATCATGCTGCAGAGATTGTTGTTGTTCCACTTGGCTCCCCTAACTGTAGGACACATCGCACAGCAGCCAGGCACAGTCATACCCTCTGCTGTTGATCCCAGGAAGAGCAATTTGCAGAGATGTAGTGGCCATCTACAGTGACTGTAGAGAACCATGAACCATGGGATTTCAAGCTAAGCACATTTGCTTTCAAACAGAGAGCATCTGAACCATGGGCAGCATGCCCAGACTGTCTGAAAGAAGATGCTGATTCTCTGAGATCACTGCAAACAGCACTCACCTGTAAAAGCTTTGCTGGCCAGTGGAACCACATCAGCAGTGATAACAACTGTGACAGTAATAACACATATCTTGTAAATAACAAGAAAAGAGAAGAATCCATGCCTTTATACAAATAAACCAATAAATTACTGAAGCATGATGTATTATCACTAGAATGGACAAATGTACTATCTGGAAATATTAAATATTTTTTTCCCAAAAAGGCAATAATTGTCTTGAGTAGTGTAGTCCATGTCATGATAGTGAATATGATCTAAGAGCATTAAAAGCCAACTGTCTTCTCTAAAACCTAATTTTATTGCCAGCTATCAGCCTCCAGCATCAAAGGCAGCATTGCCAAAAGCATTCCCTCATAATGCTTTTTCCCCAACTCAAGTGAATACTGTTTGTTTAGAAATGTCAGGTTGCTGATGAAGAGACAGTGCGCTTCAAAAATATGTAAGATAGGTGCAGAAGGCAATAGTGTCATTTTCACTGCATGCTTGTTCTACATTAGCTCATGCAAGTTTCTCTAAAAGTCAGGAGCTTTCTGTTAAGGAATCATCTGTTACAATTTGCTGTAACAGGGACTTAAAAAACACATACATGTTTATGACAAAGCCTTATGGTATTTATGGTTAAATCAAGTGACAAGCTTTGAAAAATGAGCCTTTTGGCAAAATGTGAGTAATCCGAAAGATCTGTAGATCAAAAACAACTCAGAAACTTTATCAGCATGGATGAACAGTTCTCTTTCCACAAATCAAAAAAAAAAAAAAAAAGCACTTTACCAGTGAGACTTTGTTACTGGGGGAAGGTGGGCTTACATATCTGCACAAGGACACGCAAAATGTCTGAATTCATAGAACACAATTCCTCACATGGAAATCAGTATGGATTTTTGGCTCATGTAATTACAAATGGACTTTATCCCAAAGTAACATGTATTTAGGTAGCTTGCTCATATGTCTTCCCCCATCTGCTCCACTGCTTTCACAAGGGTAGGCAGCATATGCCACAATCATATATTTGTATAGCTAGCCTTGCAAGCTCATCTTCCTTTTAAGAGTTAAAATCCTGGATTTCCTCTTCTATAAAGAGACACATACAACAAGAAGCCATGGCTATAGACATAAATAACATTCATATTTTTTTGAATAACTACGGTGAAAAAAATGTGAGATGCTTTGAATGCTTTGATTCCCACCACACTGCCCAGCTCCAGGCTCTGAGCCTTTGGACCGGGGATGAGATGAGGACTCTGGGCAGTCATGCAAGCCAGGCAGCTACAACACAAAGGCCTCAAGCTCTGTGAATTTAAATGCTTCTCTAATTAACTCACAGCTATTATTAGTAGTACTCCTGTTTCCACTTTTAGAACAATAAAAGCTTTTTCTTTCATTTTGCAAGAGTTTTTACTTCTTACTTTGCCTGGAAGCCAAAGCTTTTCTGTGGAGTGACAGTCTATGCACCAGAGTATGCAAAAATGATGCAGATCTGCAAAGGATCTGCAAAGCATACACAGCAAATCACACTCACACGTGCATAATGCCTGTTTTCTTCCTCACTCTCCTTCTCCAACACTGGGCAAACAGACTGTGTCCCCATAGCAAACATTGTGTTTAAGGGTACAGACTCACCACTTTGTGTGCCTGTAAAACCTACCCAGTTGGCTACCACCAACCATCTCAGACATTGAGAGACAGTAGGTTTCACATTAGTCATATCTGCTGAGCTTGCTAGGTCATCAAACTGCAAAGGCATGTCAAGACTCCAGAATGGGAGCAAGCAAAAGAAACGGTAAAAGAACTAGATAAGCTCAAGCAAAGACAGCTGTGTTTTCATGACTGAAAGTTGCCTGAGCAACCACTGAATTGAGGATGAGTGACCACCAGCTCAAATTGAGGTGGAGATTGAGCTCTTGGAAAAGGGTGGACATTTTAGGGAAAGTATGAATATGTATTAGTTAAATAATGAATATATATATTGTAATTGCATATAGTCATGCATGCAGAAGCAAAGGTAGAGAGCTGCTTTGGGTGTTAACCTCATTCTTTTACATGCTACAGTAAAGGATACCTGCTGATAACTATTACAATTCAACTGTTAAGTTACTGGACGTTTGGCTCCTTGACACAATATCATCCTCTTTTCTATCATCTTCTTTCTCTTCCTCCTCATTTCCAACTGTATGCTCACTTTTCTTTAGGTGCAGTGATAGGGAAAAAAAAAATCTGAAGCAAGAAGAGATTCCATTGCCAGTATTCATCTGAGACAACCTGGTGGGACGATACGTGGCGTGTGGAGATGGAGTCATACTGTAGCAACACATGAAATAGGAGGCTTTGCTTGGCTACTGACATCAAGTTGTCACCATAAGGATTTGTCAGAAATTTGACATTTTGATTGCTAGTCAAAAACAGAAGAAGGCAGATTGAGAAATATGACTTGTGGATAACAGGCAAAAGGACTTTGGGAAAGTTTCCCCTGCACATAAAGCTGGGCATGTGCAACCTCCCCCTCAATTATGTGTAGGCTGGCTTAGACAAAGCACTACAAGTGAAAAAAAACATCGCTACAGAAATGCCTGAAAGCAGAGATACTGGCAGTGGATGAGACTCATTTACTGTAATTACTGAATGTGAAGTTTTGAGGAAGACTTCTTATATTTCGCTTCTTTACTCAAGACTCCAAATTCTGTGGCCTCTGTAATCAAGGGAGCAAAATGCTTTCTGTTCAAATGACTGACAATGTAAAAGCAGCAAATTAGCATATTAAAATGAAGTCTTAAATTGTACTACTCTTTGAATACTAGTCCACCCCTCCCTCCCTTCCTCCCTCCTTCCCTCCCTTCTTTCCTTCTCTGTATCTCAGAGAAAAATAGGAGTTGTGGAAAAAGGTAGTGGGAGAATACATTTTAGAAAAAATGGGCAAAAGCTATAAATGGAAATACTACTTTTCCAAGAATGATGAAAAAAGTATGCAGATATGTAGGGGTATGAAATCTGATGCCTAAATGTTACTGTACTTGCACGAATAATTCATAAAAATATATGCTTTTCTGTTTGAAGAAAAAAGATTTTCTCTGATGATACAAAGAAGCTTCAAATGAGTTGACAGCTCCTTCTCTAACCACTGTTCTTGTTCTCACAGATTCGTGCAAGACATATTACTTTACAAAACATTCCTCATTTCTAAGCAGCAGAAAGGACGCCCTCCTTTGGGCAAATATACACTTTTCATTCATTTGGACAAAATAAAATAAAATAAACAGAATGAATTCCCAATCAACACTCGTTAATTTGAAACACAAAGAATTCTCCCATATTGAAAGCAGATTGCTCTATAAAAATGCTTGTTTTCAAGGTCATAACAGTGCTGGCAAAACTCAAAAAAGTTATAGTCCAACTTGCTTGTGTTCAGCTGTGTTTACTTAGCCTCAACTTGACAAAAGTCTGCCTCTGATTATACATAGCAGTCATCTGCCCACAGATAAATAGATATTACACAAACGTTTGGAGAGAATGACATTTGGCTACCATTATTTTTGGAATAATTTACCCTGCATCCTGAGCTTGAAACACCAAAATGATTCATAATGTTTTTTTGGAACCAAGTGTTTCCATTTGACAAATAAATTGACCTCTGTGACCCTTGTGTACTTTACATTGTGCACTTCAGTGGAAAAAACAGAACAAAAAAAAAGGTAATTTTTGTGAAATCTTTTGTATATTTGGAAAAGGTAGATTTATTTATTCAGGCCTTCCTCTGCCGAAAGCCAGTGGCACATCTGGGCAGAGCCCAGCCCCTGCACTGCAAACAGCTGTACAAGACATCCCACCAAAGCAACCTGTGAGCAAACACACACAGCTCAGCTACCTACAGAGTGGGCACCTGCAGCTAAAGCACACGTAAACCTAACAGCAGTGCCAGAGACACAAATGTATTTTCTATTTCAAATGTACTTATTTCAGACATAAAGCTTTCTGCTTATTATTTGAAGGAGGAAAAATGAATACGTACTGCTCATGCTCCTAGATGCAAAACTGAAATTCTGCCTTCTCTGAGGCAGATAGATTCCAGAATCATAGAATGGTTTGGGTTGGAAGAGACCCTTAAGATCATCTAGTTCCAACCCCCTGCTATAGGCAGGGACACCTCCCTCTAGACCAGGTTGCTCACAGCCTCATCCAGCCTGGCCTTGAATGCTTCCAGGGAGGCAGCACCCACAACCCCTCTGGGCAACCTGTGCCAGTGTCTCACCACCCTTACAATAAAGAATTTCTTCCTAATATCTAGTCTAAATCTACCTTCTTCCAGTTTAAAGCCATTTCCCTTTGTTCTGTCACTACATGCTCTTATAAAAAGTCCTTCTCCAGCTTTCCTGTAGGCTCCCTTCAGGTACTGGAAGGCTGCTATAAGGTCTCCTCAGAGCTTTCTCATCTCCAGGCTGAAGAGTCCCAGATTTGTCAGTCTGTCCCCATAGGGAAAGTGCTCCAGCTCTCTGATCATCTTCATGACCCTTCTCTGGACCTGCTCCAACAGCTCCACGTCAGATGTTTCAAGACTTTTATAAAATAGCTTATATTTTACAGCAGACCTACAATTTCTCTGATGTGGATAAAAATTGTGTCCAGTTAAAAATGTTACTTGGCTTAGGGCACTTTGTGCTATAAATTAACCAGAAATAAAGTAAAAACTTACAAATAAATTACAGTTCCGTTTCCCATTCCTCCCCTGATGTCTATTCCTAGTGCTTGCTCTATAAGCCCCTGCTAGTTCCCAAACACTGACTGCCCCAATCAGTGCTTCCACATCAAATCCTGGAAGTATCAAGAGCAATTCAAAGCCCATTAGGAATACTGTCACTGCTGTACATTTAAAGTGGAAGATTTTTCTTGAGAATGACAACAGATGGGATAATAAAACCTAGACAAGACAGAGAGACAGACAGATTAGTTTCTGTAAGGTTAGCATGCTTTCGGAAATGTCTTTTCAATTAGAATACCAAAATTAAGAAAGGCTCTGATGCAATAGGAACCATATGTGTTTGACATATCCAGCTTCTCTATCTTTGACATCTAAATATTCCGTTTAAAGAAAATTAAGACATTTGTTTATGAAGAACTAGTTTATGTGTTTACAAGGCTAAGCTGAATGTTTTTAGATGGAGTGATTATATACTAGTCATTTCCTCTCATTTTCCCTTGATTCAGGAAGGAATATTGCTGTGAAGATGGAATGTGTTCTGGATGTGAACAGCTGAAGGTACAGAAAGCAGATTTCTGTCACGTGGAACTAACAGCTAATTCCTTCTGCAGAGGCTGTTTTTCTACAAAGACCATGTACTAGGAGCTCATCACGCTGTGATGAAAAACCCCACTCCTTCAGAAGTGTGCTAATGGTCACAACCCAAAGAAGAGTTAATTCAGATGGAATCCAGGAAAATGAGGCAGCACAGAAACCTCATCAGCAGTCCAATCACATGACAAAATGTGAGGCATCTCCAAAGCCACTGCCTGCCAAAAAAAGAAAGGCTGCTGCAAGAAAAATACTTTCACAGCTTGATATCTGGGTCTTGTGACTGCTATCCAAACAAGGAGTAAAAGTGGTACTATATAATGTGGCAGGGTAAACAGAACCACCCACTCGTCATCACCAATCATGTTTTTAATTCAGATAAATTCTGTTTCTTTAAAAAATGAGGGGGGAAAAAGAAACAAAGCTTTTTGCTCTACTTGAAAATTGTATGTATAATCTGTTCTGGCATGGCATATTTTAGGTTCATATATACTATGAACTATAATGGAATGCACGATCTGCCATACCAGATCAGACTATTGGTCCATCCCAGGCAATATCCTTCCTCTGCTACTGACCAATGTTCATCCCAGGGGAGCACAAAAGCATTGCCCTCAGCCAGCTGTGCAGCAGGTTAAGAAGATTTTCTATCTGCAATTTACAGATGAAGAACTGAAAAATTTTCCAACAGGTGATCTGATCTGATCTGCAGATTACAGAAAGAGGTAGACTTGGGAGAAGTTCAACCTTTCAGGAATGCTGGATAAGAGAAGCCCCCACATTTTGCTGACCTGTCTTACACTAGCCTGAAAACTAGTCACAGTTTTCAAAATAGGTCTTGGTGAGAGTCTCCAAAGCCTAAATTGGGAATGATGAAGCCAAGGTATGAAAATGCTGTATTTCTGCATCCAGCTTAATTAGGAGTGCAGATTTACCAAGCAACAGCCACACACCCCACACAAACAGATGTCCTCTTGCCAGCAAAACTGGGGTACTTCTTAGCTATGAACTTAGTTTGGGTTTTCATTGAGCCATGAGCAATACTTTGGATCAATTTGTTTTGTGTTTCAAGCAAGGTCATACCCTTTTCTAGATGTGCCTTTGCTCCTAGCCTGACTGACACAGAAAAAAAAACGCCAAGAAATAGTAATTAGATTCAATTAAATTCAAAGGTGCCTTCCAAGTAGAGTGGTCAAATATCTCTTGAATGCATATCCACCCTTATCTGCCAAGCACTTTGAGAGGGAAAAGTGTCAAGTCTCATTTTGAATTGTGAAAAATGCTTCTATCACTTCTCTAATTTATACTAGAGTTCTTCCAACTGCACCCAATATTCCTAACAATATTTCCATCATATCTACTTTACTTTCTTATCTTCATCCCTTCTAATCTCCTTTCTTCCATCAGTCTTCCCTTTCCTCTTCCTTTTCTTTCGTTCTTGCTCTCAGTTCTGCATTCCCCTTTCCTCACCTACTCTCCCCTCTTTACTATCTTCCAAAAGTTTCTATCCATTATTTTCCCCCCTGTATTTATTTCCTGATTGTAGGTTCCTTTTTCCCTTCTCCTTTTCTCCTTTCTTCCGTCTTTCACCTCCTAGAGCTAAAATGATACTCCAGCAATAACCTACCTGAAAAGCGAGTTACATCTTTTAAGTCCATTGTCAGTGCTAAAGGGATGGAAAGCGTCTCAAAAAGAGCTAAATGACTATTCCAGTCCCTGCCTCGGACAAACAAGTGTAGCTGCCACTGACAGCTGGAGGAGTTCAACGCCTGAGTCAAGTAGTTCCCCATTTGCTACCAAGCACTGCTTTGTGCTGAAGTCCTGCTATAGCAATCTGTCCCCACACCAGGGCACGCCGAGACAGACAGAATTACTTGTGATGGCCGCAGGGTGTTGGTGATGAGAAAAACAACTCAGATAATGTAAGTCCTTTCTTCCCTCTTGACTGGGAACGCGCATCTAACAGAAGCTAAAATTTTGCTGAAACTTAAAAGAACAACGAATAAGTTGTTATCAATGTGGTCACAGATGCGCACTGCTTCACACCCTGATTCTCATGGGTCTCTAAGAAAATATCAAACCATAGTAAGAGAAGTTCCTGGTCTGGCACGCACAGCATAATTAATACTACAGCTAATGAAAATCTTGTGAGACTTCTTTCTCTCTCAGCTTCAGGGAAAGGAATGAGGTGAAAATCACTCCTGGTTTAGCGTCCCTGGAAGGAACAGAATTACACCATACAAGCAATTGAGGCTGAGAGGATAAGACTAAGCAGCATTGATTCCCTGAACTTTTTGAGATCTGCCCATCAAAACAGTAAATGTTTGCTTTCCGAGAAGAAACAAGCTAATAGAAACATGCACTGGGAATCATATTTATGGCCAACACTGCAGAGAAAAATTCTAGGGAACACTTGTTTTTCACGTAAATTTATCGGCCCTGTGACACAAAAGCCTTGCTCCCTGTCCAGCTGCGCGGCATGGGCAAGCTCAAGCTGCCTGCACACGGCCCAGTTCAACTTGCACACCCAGTCTTTCAAAGATTCCTGTTTGCTTTGTCTCACTCTTTTTCACATTACTTCTGGTGGTTTGTGTGTGTTTTTGCTTCCCACCCTCACTGCTCTCCAACCGCTCGCCGGGCAGGCGCAGCAATTCCATGTAAGGAGCACGGTGAAGAGAAGCACGCCTTGATTTTCTGCGCACAGTAACTCACACGACATTTGATCATACACAGAGATTAAGTCATTCATGAATAGGGCCCAAAGGGAGGAACAGCTCCAGAAAAACAACCCTCCTCATTGGTAGTGCAGCATCCAGAACTCCACAGTCATCGCTGCCACACTTACAGTTTGTAGTCTATCTGGCAAAGCCAGGAATCCAACTGCAGGCTCTGTGGTTTAAATAAAATGTATCTGCAGCAGCTTGGATCAGTGTTTAAAAATGTTCCATGTTATTTTAGTCCAAGGACAAGCTTTTAAAATTAAAAGAAAACTTTGGCTTTAATTACAAATTAAAAGTGAAAGTTGTTGAAAAAGAATGCAAATTCTGAGCAGAACAAAAACCATTTAAAATTTAAAACTCGTTCTTCTCTCCCCCAGTGCATGACAAAACTCCTTGTAAATATTTAAAACAAAAGCTTGAAACTGATTCATTTGAGGACAATATCTAGGGTGCTTCTGCCTCGCTGTCATGGATCTTTGGCATAGCTTGATTTTTTCCTACATTTATGTTTTCAAGCTAAAATAAATGTCAGATTTTGATGTGTGTTGCAATGGCCAAAAAAGAACCACAACAGTAACTTTCACCCACTTTTTCCCTACATGTTGTCATTACGTATGTGTGATGCAGCACATCACCACCCTATATGTAAATGTAAAGGGTTTATTCCCGATCAGCTATGAGCAATGCAATCTCAAAGTGGTTAGATGCTACAATGGAGAAGCTGCCGCTCTTAGGATGATTTTCAGCAACAATGGCCCATCTGAAAATCATTAGTGCACAGCAGTGGATTTTCCACATGTTCATACGCTGGACAAGCAGGTTGCCCTTGAAGTATGGTTCCCGGGGGGAAGAAGGAAAACCCAGAGAAAAGTATTCTATTGTCAGATCACGGTTTTGCTAGAGCCAGACAAAAATATGGTCAAGCGTTCACTTGGCTGCTCTGCTGGCAAAACTGTAGGGTACCGAAATGGAGACAGCTAAAGAAGAAGGCAAAGAATGAAGCTCGAGAAGAAGATTTCAAAGGAGGACAAATTTTTTTTTCTCTTTTGAAAAATCAGAAGTGAGGTTAAATATGCAAATTTCATGACTTTCATATTACTGACCTTTATTTTTATAAGGCCAAAAGGTTCAGAAAGGGTAGCCTTTTCCCAATACATTGAGATTTTCCCATCAACAAGATGTATCAACAAGAAAATAGTGAAGAAACCTAAATAAAAACATGGATGAATACAACTAGGCAGTATTTGATATTTAATGCCACATTAATTGATAATTTGGCTTGAAGGAGGGAAGAAAAGTTGGCAAAAAGGAATGGAATTCTTTAGCTCCTTGTTTTACTTTAGAAAAATTCCCAATGGGTTTCACTTAAACAAAGAACTTTAGTTTTCCACTGGAAAGACAAAAAGAAAATCTTGGTCTAGCATGTCCTGCCACATGCTTTAACTACACAGTAAAAGAGTACGTACTTGGATCCCAGGCACATTTCAAAAGTGTAGTATTTATTAGCTGCTCTGTTGCCAAGTTCCACTATTATCATTTTATTATAACTAAGGTATATTTTTACTAACTAAATTATATTTAGGGCTTTCGTTTAAGCATTTGAAGGTATCAGAGTGTCACGTACAGATGGCATACAATATATCACAGGAATTTGTTGATTTTCTCCCTCCTCCTCTCCTCTATAAACAGTTATCCTATATCTGTGATCCTGGGGCATTTGACTCTCCTAAACCCATAACCCAGCTGTAAAGACACATGGGGGTCAATGGGCAGTGCAATCCTAGCTCTGTTCACTGCCTGCTACACCTCGTTATGGCCCCCTCTGCTCCCCTTTGCTCAGCCTCACTCAGACCTGACTTTTTGCCAAGACCTCCTTTCTGATCAGCAGGAGACATGGGGTGGTGGCACACAGATTCCCCACAAGCAAGGTAGGGACAAGGTGGGAGTGCTGAACTATACACAGAGGCAGTTGGAACAATGGGATGGGAAGAGGACATGGCCATAAGGACAGAGAGGGCTTTGGTGGGCTCATGAGGATGTGCGTTTCTGTTGATCTGCGCAGGGACATGGTGTCTCCAAACAGCTGTGATTCCAACAGAGAGATGACAGAGCTCCTCAAACCTCAGCAAGTGCCGCAGTACCAAAGGGCTAAATAAAGCCTTTATTTTTCCTATTTTGTGCAAGGAATGAAGGAAGAGCAGTACCCAAATATGAGCACTGGCATTCTCCAAGGGTCACAGTCTTTGATCTATGAGCAAAGATCCCACTGAAAGCAGCTGGAGTTCACCATAAGAAGTTTGGAAAGCTTTGGAAACACAAATTTTGTGTGTCAAACCATGCAGTGTGCTCGGAGCCAAAACACTTGAAAACCAGACCAGACCTTGGTGAAATGGATCTTTGCATCATCCAGCATCAAGCATTTCAAAAAGCTTGATTTTAGAACATCTGAGTGCCTGTCCATTGATTACCAAGTCAAGCTATAGGCACTGTGAATCAGATATTTGATGTAATTATTAGCTCATTTTGAAATAATGGGGCAGAGTCAAGGATATTAATCTGCAAGTGCTTTGAATGGGGCACAGATTATTAAGGAATCCTGGTGATTTTTCTCTGTGGAGATCTATAACAAATGTAGCAAAAAATAGTTCTTACACGTGTTTGTAGCCAGAAGATATTATATCATTCACAGTCTAACGAGAAAAGGGCTGAAAACAGACACCCAACATTTTAACTGCTTTAAAATGTTTAAACAAGCATTTCTTTGGTTTAGCCAAAGTCCAGGCCAGCAAAAATGGCCTTCCCATAAACCATCAGCTTCACTGAGATCACTGTTTGCAGGTAAGCATCATCTTATCTTCACTGACAAGATTTTGGGCTTTGCAGTGAGCTGGAGCAAGCACAGGAGATACCTAATGATGCATCGGCAGTGCATCTGGGAGACTAATTTTCCCTGTCTTTGCTAACATTGCCACACTGAACTCCACTGCTTCAAGCTGAAGCAGAAAATGTGGCAAAATGGCAAAGTCACACAGAAATTACCATTGGAATACAGCATTGAGGGAATGTGTATATGCATATATAGATAAGTATTTACATACAGAAGTATGAATATATTTCATAGATGTATGAACATATGTATGTGAAAGACTGTGTGGTCTACACACATCACTACAGTCTCTGGAGCTGGCCAGAGCAAGACAGTTTTTTTGGCTTCTCCCCCTAAAGTGCATCAATACTTCACAAGCCCATGATCGCTGCACCTGCTGGCATTGCTGAGGGGAGGAGGCCACAGGCTCATGCAGCGCATGCATAACACCCATGGGAAGGCAGTGCCAGGGCTCAGGGAATCAGCTGGCAGCAGCCACAAGCTACACACCACCTAAACTACAGAAAATGAAAAAAAAAAACAGGACACAGAATGTGTCCATGTAACTCGCAACCCACCACCCAGCCCTTAGTCTGTGTCATCTGCACACCACTGCCATAAATCTGGAGCAGGCTGTGCGACATGCACACAGAGCGGTGGGAACTGTTCTGGCTCTGCCCCAGAGATCTGGCCACACCACGGCAGCCCCACACCTGGCTCCCTGAGATGGAGCAGCAGCTTGAGGAGGGGGGCCTTGGGTGGACATCCTGCAGTCAAGGGCACAGAGGGGCCTCCGGTATGCTGAAGCCTCATCACTGACCGCAGTGTCTAGCCCACAAAGTACATCCAGTGCAGGAGAGCGATCCTGCTGCTGTTTTGCAATGCATTACAAAATAGTTTGGCGAGCAGCAGGAATTTGAGGCAATTCGCTCCTGAAGAGCCAGGTCGTGAGGAGCCTTCGTTTTTCCAGCAAATTGGATTTAAGTTGACAAATAGGAACTGAGAGAAAAAAAAAAAGCCTGACAAAGTAGAGGGGAGATGGAGAAACCGACAACATTTAACTTGATCTTCAATGGTGTAAATCTGTCAATACCCACAAATGACCGTGAGGCCTCACGCCAGCTTCTACTCTGAGATACCGTAACTAAGACGTTTGGCTGGTACCTCACATTGGAAAGAAAGTTTTTACATTTAGAAATGTAAAACATTGTAACATTTAAGGAATTTTGGCTACAGCCCACTAGCCAGCCTTCCGCCAGCTCCAGCTAGAGGATTATTTTGAATGCTGCTTTGCCTTTCATGCATCTGTTGCCTAAATCAATGTGGAGGCATGAGGGAGGGACTGAAAACTGGCCTTAGAAATAGTGGTATATTTCAGTGTCGTAACTGAGAGTCTTGGCAATCTCTCTTAACTTGAAATGTCAGTGCCATACCGAATGATCTGGTCATCATAACCTCAGCTTCTGGCCATCAGCGAAGGAACAGAGATAGAGGCTCCAACATCAGGCTTCAAGGCCACGGCAAAAAATTAAGGAAAACACATTTCATGGCTCATTGGAATTCCACTTTACCTATTTTTGTGTGCTTCTCTTCAGCTGTTCCAGACCTAGCTGTTTATCTGATCTCTTTCTGTTCAAATTGTTTTTACTTTTTCCAGATTTTCTACAATTCAGCTTACTTCTCCAACTTACTTCCCTGCTTTAAACCCCTGCTCCTCTTTTGTTGTAGCTCACATAAACCTCACTTAGTACATTACATAAATCGTTTGAGTGATTTGACTGTTAGGACGCATTTCTTCTCTAACATATCTAAACGGACTATCTGATGCCATTTGCATTCCATAAAGCATAACAGACCTGCAACTGAGCCTTTAGGACTCACTGACAATGTCCACATTTACCCTTTGTTTCTCACATCCAATTTTCTACACTGAGAATGAAGTGGATTGAACAAAACAGAATCCAGCTCTGCTTCTCTGGTTTTGAATACACAGAAATTATCTGATTTCCGCACATGAGGGACATTCTGGAGGAACAGGTGCTTCTACAAGCATTCCCCCAGCTTCATCACAACAGCAACAATCTCATACAGCGCACCCACAGACTCCGCATTTTCAGAGCACAACCAATTCTGAATGTCAGGGCATGGGCTCATCTTCAGCCCACGCAGAGAGAGATTCCAGGTTCCCTCAATCCTCTTGTCAAATTGTGCCAAAGTTTCTGGTATTCACATTATGGACAAATGACCTAAAAAATTTCAGTTAAACACATAAAGGAGTTTTTAAAGTTGTGGAATCACTTTCAAAAACCACAAACCTGCAAGAGGAAATAGGATTTGCTGGATCAGATAAGATTACTGGCCTATCTGGTCAGGCAACATCCAGCTTGTAGCTTTTTAGAAAATAGTGATGGTGAATAAAACTAATACTAGTCCAGTTTAATACTAGAAGAGTTTTAAAGATATTCTGAGAAAATCTAAATCAGAAATCCCACTCAGGACAAAACAACCTGCTCTTTTCATTTCTCATGATTTTTTTCTTTTATTATGATCAACAGATACATTCTGGTGCTCGTGCTGGTGAGGACAGCTTTTTACGCTACCTGAGAGTGATCAAACTCTGCAGTGGAGCAAGATGCTACACAAGATCATGCATGTGTCACCCATGTCAAAATACTGTCATGGTAAGGAAAATGCATGTGCCTGTGCATATAAGCACAGAATAACTCAAAGCACATCTTTATTTACCCTCTATACAACTGAATACAAGCATGCTGCTTTTCACCAGTCTCATCAAGAGCATAAAATATTTCAAACTCCAGGACTCCTAAGAAGCTTACTGATTTATTCAGCAGTCATCAGGCTCCAGATTTACAAGCCCAGTCGAGATGGCTACGATTGGGATGTACCTGCTCAAATCCCTTCCCCAGATGGGAGAACGAATGCTTCCCGTGCCAAGTTTCAGTCTGGATTGAATTTTTACAGCTGGGTCGTAAATTTGTGGATTAAAGGGGTTCTAATGGAAACACAGATACAGCCCTAACTACAGCAACATGAACAGCAGTGCTGCAACACTGCGCAGACAGCCCACGCTCCAAGCTGGATGCACCCGGTTACCCAACAGTGCGCTACTGATCCTAAGCCGAGGAGGGACACTGGCGCATACAGTAACCCTGCGCCAGTATGAAGTTTCAGTTTGGGCATTTTTCCAGAGAGAAGTAAAAAACTTTCATGGGCTCCCCATTCTTTCGCATTTACTGCCATGGACAGTGCAATGCTGCCGGGCTTTGCCTGCGCCCAGCCTGCCTGCACCCTATCCTTCGGCACACGATTGGTGTATTGCATATGGATTACTCTGTTAATATGTGTCCCCAAAGACAGCAGTTATTCGTGAAGGAGACAGATTTCATATGTGAAAGTAACTCACTGAGCAAAAAGGATGGATTTTGTCCCTGTAATTTCTCTTCCTTTCCGCGCAGGTGCCGTAGGATACAGAGTAGGCGCATTTCGCAACCGTGTCGGGTCCATTTCGATGAATCGTTTTTCCCTAATTGTAGGTTCACACACACTTTAAATATTTCTTGAATTAACTGCTAATTTTCTTAATAAGTTCCCTATTATATTCATTATTAATCATACAGTCTATGGCTTCAGCTGGAAAACAGTCTGATTTATGCTCCTGCATTTTTCCACACACATTATTTCCTGAAACATTCGCATTTGGGCTGACCCCAGGTTTTAAAACCAAGCACATATTTGAAGCCATTTTGAACAATAGGAAAATGGGGATACTTCCTTCTCCTTGCACACACACCTTCATTAAATGAATGAGGCCTGACGCTTGGCCTGGAGCATTTGCTAACTCTAAAGAGGAGCATTAAAATATATGGTTGTTGGCAATTTGTGATAGCACTGTACACTTTCCCTGCTGTGTCTGAGACACGTCCTAGGCAAGCACAGGGGTCTCCCGCTTTTTGGCTGCTGCTGTGAATATCTGCACTGGGAAGATCTAATGGTCTCAGAGCCACCCCAGCAGGCTGCTGGGAGGGCACGGGCAGCAGAAACTCTGGTCCTGGCTCTTATGCCTCACTGAGTTTTTGGTCAGATGCTATCACTTTTTCAAGTCCTTCACATGAAAGCATCTCAGTCTCTGCGATGTGAATGCTGTCAGAACCCATGGGGGCTATGTTGGTGTGACGATGCAAGCTGCTCCGTGGCCAAATACAGCACACAGAAAATACTCTGTGACTACAGCAGCAACCAGACCAGTGGCAGAGGTGTGTGTGCACCTCCCCCAGGTCTCCACAGCAATCACACCCAACTCTGCCCATGAACATGGTGCTGGAGGAAGCCCCGTGCACGATCCATTCTCCAGAACTGATAATACTTTGGGTTTTATAAAAACAAAAAGCACAGCACAATGCAGTCTTCCTCCACTCTGCCACCCGAGACCTTCTGGTTGAAACAGGTACACTTCCACCAAAAACAATTGAAGTCAGTTTTGATGAAGCACCATTTTCCAGTGTCGTGTGGAAATAATCCTGACCCATTCCACGTGCAAGTGCCGAGAAATCAACTAAAGAGGGATAGAAAGAAAAACTAGAAAAAGAAGCGTATTTGATTTTCTCTGTTCAAATTGAAAGAAATCTAGGACTTAACAAGAAGGGAGCGGGAAGGATCTTGAAAATCCTCAAGTTTGGGCTACCATTATATATATTGAATCTGACGCTGTCCCTGTAGCATGGCAGTTTCCTTTTAGTCTTTCTGTAGGAAAAGCCATTAAGGCAGCAAATTAAAGACAATCTGCTCCTCCATTCTCAATTCCATGCTATTTCAGCGTTGATCAATCTGGTCATGTAATAATAAAATTCCTGTTGAAATATGATCTTAACTGTGCAACCTCCACACTGCAGTTACACTGCTTTGTGCATTTAATACTCTGCTCTACATTCCCCTTTTCAGTTTCATTTCTGGATGACATTAGGATCTGCAACAAGGACCTCCTTCAGCTCTCCCTGGTTTGCATTTATTTTAAAGCATCCCCAAGGTCCCCAGCACCATTTAGAAGGAACTTGCAAAAGTCACTAAAGCTCGCAGCTTTTGCTGGTCCCTTGAGTTGTTTCCGAAAACAGGTTCCATTGTGTTCACATTATGCTTTTACATTTTACGGCTCGTTTTTAAATTACATGTTAATTTCTACAAATGTTAAATTGAGAGGAGAAGTTGGCAAGGACCACACAAAACCACGAGGCTATAATACAGTCTGCGTGTCTGCAGCGTGTTTCTGTGAGCACCCTTATACCCAAGTGCTGTGCAGGAACGTGAGCCCGATCCTTCAGTGCGCCCAGTGCTCTGCTTGTTGCAAGAAGCGCCCTGGGATCCTGCTTTATAAATCACAGACTTTGCAGGATTCCAAATTAAAGAAAAAACAAGGCGAGAGGAAAGAAAAGGGCAGCAGTAATGAAAACATCACAAGCTAAACACACTTCTGAGCATAAATGCCTAAAAATAGAGATCAAACATCTTCAAAAATCAACCACTCATTCAGGAGTTTTTTTCAAAGCCACCCTGCTTCACAGGCCTGCAAGTTTTTGGTTTCCTCACTATTTTTTATTTGTTCTGGCTTTTCTGCTGCGCTAAGTAACACATAAAGTAAAATCAATGAAAACCTGCTGACATAAAAAAGTCTGAAAACTCCCTGTCCTGCCATTTCATCCCTCTCTCTCTTTGTCTCACTTTAAATTTTGCTTTCCTCTACCCAACACAGCTCACCAGACAGCGATATCCCAGAAAGCTGGGATTTTTTCATTTCCTTGAAGTGCAGCAATGCAGAGCGCTTTGTTTCCGCAGGTAACGAACAACACGGCGCTCGCAGAGCACTGCCCATAATTACAAGAATAAGTCGACGTGCTGGCGATCAATAAACCAAAGCACGATGTGGGTGCTTCGAATTAACAGCCATGCTCACTACAAGTGTTATTGGATTTTTTTGCAGTATATTTCTGGAGTGCTTGTTGCGATCTGACCATTGTTTCTATGTGCATTTGTGCATCAACTAGAGATAGGCACGTCTGGTTTTACTTACTGTTGTCATACAGGGAACCTGCAGCGATGACAGCCTGCCAAGGAGTTAATGAAAACTTCTTCTCTAACATGGATTTTTAACTAAACAAAAGTACTGAGTGCCTTTCAGTGGTCAGTTTAAGGCATATTTGAGCAATGATACATACTTACACATTATACCTGCACAAGGACTAATATGGACAGAAATTTTCTGCCTTAAGTGAACACATTCACATATGTCACTTTATATATATATATATAAGCATATCAGCTTACGACAGAAACGCTTACATATGTGACATGTCTGAGTATGTTCACAGGTCTCATTATGCTCACAGTCTTTTCTCAGTGCTCTGCTCTCTCCGAGTTGGCTGCAACACAACCCCTCACATCGTGCACCGTGTCCCCTTGCATGCAGTACCACCTCCGCCTGCATCGCACACCGTCTCCCCCCCATTTTGCTTTGCAGCACCCTCCATCCTGCACTGCATCCCTTGCATCCCACACCACATCCCCTGCATCCTGCACTGTATCCCCCACATCCCTCACTGTGTCCTGCTGCACCCTATACCCTGTCTCAGGGAGGATGGGGCTGT
This sequence comes from Gallus gallus, assembly GCF_016699485.2. Lineage (NCBI taxonomy): Eukaryota > Metazoa > Chordata > Aves > Galliformes > Phasianidae > Gallus > Gallus gallus. The sequence goes on along the minus strand of NC_052533.1, from coordinate 15,610,272 downwards.
AGGAGCTGTGGACACAGACACCACAAGTGCAAGGACAGAGCCTTGGTGTTTGCTGCTCCTGTTCCAGCACTAAAAATGCTCCCCGTGAGCTCACAACACAGAGGTACAAACCAAGGCTGATCTCCCGACACAGCATTACACAGCCTGTCCTTGATCTTTACATGGGGTTTCACAGTTGCATGAATGCAGAGTAGCATATGGGCCAGTGTTTATAAGCATGTTAATGACTGAAATGGGAAATGGCACTACCCGTTTTCCTTATAAACTTTAAACTGCAATTTCTTGTTTCTGTCACCGGACACTGCTCATACCCGGCTAATGCAGCACACGCGGCCGAGCCGCCTGCAGCCACGCTAACTGCAGGCCCCGCGGGCACCAAAGTGACTGAGAGCAGTGAGCAGCTCACAGCACAGAGCAGCCCCCAGCATTAAGATCCCTGCTCACGAACTGCTGTAAAAAAAGCTGCTTTTCCAGGAAAGCACAATAAAGATTTCCCTTCAAAACAAATGACTTCCTGCTCGTGGGAGCACAGCAAGCTTGCCAAAGTTTTCTCCAAAATTAAACATCAATCAGTTTTCACCGCATGCTTTTTGACATCCCATTGAAAATGTCTTTATAAACTACAGCATCTATCAAGAACTTCGAAAATCTGCTTCAGCCTCTTACTGTTAAAAGTTCACTGCTTCGCATAACACAGCACTGCAAAGGGGAGCTCCTTGTAAGTGCTGACACCACACCTAAAAACTCATTTGCTGTGCCCAAAGAGGCACAGTTGGACACACTGCTGTCTCCCTCAACCAGACGGGGTTGGTTACAGCTATTTTGCACAATCTGCTGCGTGACTGCACGGAGAGCTGCCACCCCAGGTGTTCAAACTGCACAGAAAATACTTCAAAAAATAAAATGCCTGTATTTATCTCTTCCTATCTAACAGTTATTTGGGTAATTTCATCTATTTCTGAATAGGTTTCAGGACAACATGGATATATCTACCTTTAGTCACGATGTAGTCAATTCCTGCATGTTACAACATCACCAGAGGGGCTGTAGCCTTATAACTGACAAAAGCCTGTTTTTACATATTATTTCCTGAGCGTACACACACGTGGGCAGGATACACCAAATAATGGACCTTTTTGTTTCTGTCGTCAGGCTACCGCTTGTCTGCTTTGGGAGCGCAAGAAGAATAACACTGTATCCTGAAAGCTGCTGATGTGTTCTCACCAGAGGCCACGGTGCTTCAGAACACTAACAAAGATGTTTAAGAAGTGACTTAAATACCATCTCAAGAGCAGTCTCAGGAACGCCAGATATGAACTTTATGGACAAATGCTGTTTTTCGGTCAGCCCAGCCCAGCCCAGCCTGTGAACTCACTGCCGTCACAGCGTGCCCGTCTCAGCCTTCTCTTTGAAGACCATATTTTACAGTGCAGTTAGAAACTTGGCAAGAAGAACTCAACCAGTAGCAAATTTATTACGATTTTTAAAAAGTCACTTTGTCCATTTTTAAGTTATGGTATAAAAGTACAGAAAAACAGAAGTTTACATATCTGAGCTGCTGCATCTGTTCTTGAGTAACTTTTCACTTAAAAATAAAACTTGGCAGACATTGTGCCCATAATGCAGACCAAATGCATTTGGTATGTTGAAAAAGAAATATCTTAAATGAGCAGAGAGAATTAATTTTGAAACGTATTCATCATGCATGCACTGTTCTTGCTCCCCATGAGATCCCGTTCCTCTATGGGTCCTCCCTTCCCCTTGATCATCCCCAGACTATCCACATGTACCAACATCCTCCCTCCCCCACCACAGCATTAGACCTTCTGAAAACCTGCTGTTCCCCCACAGGGACACAAACCATGTTAAATATGCTTGGGAAGAACGAGCACACCAAGGCTGCAAACCTGAGGGGCTGCAGAGGCACTGGGCGGCCAGCCAGCCGACAGGGGAGCCATGAGGAGCCAAGTACTGCATCTACATCTATGCTAGTTAAATGCGAAGCCCTCCAGCATCTTGCAGCAGCATCCATCCATCCATCCTCAAAGCAATTATGTTTGAGAAATGGCCAACCTCACGGGCTGCTGCAATGAGTGTAAACCCTGAGATGCTGGTGAAGGCCTCCATAGCTTTAGAGGAGCTCTCCAGCACTTGCTGCCCTGCAGGGACCTAAGCAGTTCCAACATTGCCCTAATTTATGGCAATCTGCTGGCATGGACCAGGCACTGCCACATTACATTCCCTGACCATCAACACAGTGAATGGTATAAATCATTCTTTTATGCTGTTATTGATTAGATTAAAGTTATAAATTACATGTAACCTCTCCAAAACATTAAATCAAGATCTTTATTGGCCAAGTCTGTGGCCCCTTATTCCAGTGCTCTATGTCGGAGAGTGATGCAGAAATTGTTCTGAATTCATGTAATCATAAGAGATCCAAAGGGCCACATGATAGAGAAGGCACCCTGAGGACAGTGAATAGAATGAACAGTAGAGGAAAAAGAGTCATGTGCACTCCCCCACTGAGCATATGGCCAAAAACAGCCACCAGAAAAACACAAAGCCCTCTACCCTGTGTCTGGGGCTACACGGCACTTCCCTCTACTTCTCCTCCAGTCCTCCCGTACTATCAGAATGCTCAGGAGTTGTCTCCCTCATTAGGCTTGCCCTAGTGCCAGCAAATAGACCTGTGAGCGTCCTTCAGAAATCTGCCCTGCTGCCCAAGGAAGAAGCATGGAGCTTCAGTACAGCAAAGCTGACATCTCCAAGGAATGGGAGGGGTTGGACAAGAGTTATCCACTCTCAAACAAAGGTATGGACAGGAGTTACCACTCCTATACCAGTGGACGGAGAGGAGTCATGGGCTCTCATAAAAGGCCCAACAAGGCAACACCCATTCCAGGTGAGAACAAGCACCAAAGCCAACTGACTCAAAAATGATGCAGGAAGAATCCCTTACCTGTCCGGTAGACAAAATTGCCTTCTGTCTCTGATGATGATGGAGACACCAGTTCCTCCTCAAATTCATTGGAACTAAATGAACCAGAGTGATTCCTTTGCCTTGTTTTTTCCATCATAGCTGCGTTAGTAGCCATGACATGTCTCAATGAGTCATTCAGGTAACGATTCAATAAGCTGTTTTTGTATTTGGGAGGTGACACGTAATCCTCATTGGCACTTGTTTCTGGTCTCACTCCTGTTTTTATGACTGAGCTTTCAGTTTTAATCACAGTGTGATGAACTGGTTTGTTGTATCCCCCTTCATTCATATGGTTTCTTGGAGGATTTTCTCCATCTGAAAACAAAGGAAGAAAGATACAGTAACAGCACATATCTAATATTTAACAAAAGGCATTCTCTACATGTTTAAATTGCTATAAAGATAACTAAAGCTAGACAAGTAATTTTTTACTTCAGTGTTAGAAAGTGATTTTCATTTTCTTCTGCTCACACATTGCTCAGTGTAGTTTCCAGGGTTCTCAGACACTCCAGCTATCATTATCAACTGTAGAAAACAGTTTCTAGGTTTAATTTGTTCATAATCAAGGTGAGGCAGGAAGAAAAAAAAATAAAAATGAGAAGTGCCATAAACCAATGATAAGTTTCTCAAAATATGGATGAATAAACTTAATTCTTATGATCATAGCTTCTCCTGAATACTAGGGCATATTCAAGCATATCTGGTTAAACTGTACTCTTTTGGCTGTCTTGTAAGCAATCTTTCAAAGGAAAGTGCCGTCCAAAGAAATGTGAGTACAAACTGAAATTGGAACAAACAGAACTGAAACTGAGCACAATTCGAAATGTCTTCTTCTAAAAATCCACATACACAACTCTGGCATCATTCTGTAGCTTTTTTCCCTCACAACGGACAGAAAAAAAAAACCATACATGACTAGTAACAATGTTCTATTAAAAATGTGGGTTACTGTTTAAAAAATTCCTACATTTGTTAATTCAGGCAGGAGAGATTTCCAGTGAATCTTTAAGGCAAACGTTTGTGGGCAAAATACAGAAACTAAACACAGTACTATGAAACTACACACAGTATTATTTACAGTGGTGTGTACATTAGGGTAAAAAAAGCCCTCTGGAAGTTACTAAGATCCTCCTCATTATGTGACATCAGTGCACCCCTTCCTTCTAGAAAAGTAATGATCCAGAGACTTCTCATTTCCTTAAACTGAGAAATGAAAGCTTTTTTTCCTTTTAAATCAGAATAGCCTTGCAGAATTGAATGGACTAGCAATTCTTTTTCTAGTAGGAAAGCTACACAAAGCAGGCAAATAACATGCAACCCTTGAATAACCTACACAATCCCATCTTCTAAGTGTTTTGCAACTACTCCCAGCAGTATTTGGGAGCCAGAAATGGTGCCTAATTCACAGGAAGTAAAGGTGGCTCTGCTGAGTGTTATGAGAAACCAGAGCTAACCTGTGGTATTTGAGACTTTCTAAATGTATTTTGATCGGTGTAAAATTGATTAAAAAAAAAGCACCAACAAACCTTCAGAGCACGAGTCATCACTGCTCACGCTCAGCCTTTCGGCATTTCCTTGGACGTATTTGTTGTACAGTTTTATTCGCAAAGCCCAGCTGAGGTCTGGTTGCCTGACTGTGTTCTTAAGGCGACGTCTTGCATTGGCAAACCAGTTTGAGACCTGCTTAAAAAATAATGTATTAGCTTCCCTGGAAAACAATGAGAATAAACAAATCTAACCCACACAGAGTACACAAACTTTATGTATGTCCTAAGAAAAGAGCAAATGAGGGAAACACCCTGGGGCACCGGGAGTCTGAAACTGCCTTTCTGCCCTTCACCCACATCAGCAAACCCTCAACAGGCTATTAACAAACACTTAATAAAGGTGTCCTCAAATATTCATCTTCTCTTTTTTAAGGATAACACCTGAACTTCCCATACAAATCTTTGATATATTACTAACATCCTGAATTAAAATTAATAACTGATGTCAGGTAGTTTGCATTTGACATTTATGTAGGCTACAATAAAACTGCTGAAGAGCTGTTCTGCATTTAGTTATCCAAAAGCCGAAATTCTTCCTCGTTCTGTATTGGGACACAAAGAGAGCAGTGAGGGTATCAGGGCAGTACGGCACCAACCACAGCACACGTTGAGTTACACAGAAATCAGACATTTGCTCTAAGGAGAAGTAGCTTCTGCAACTGTTTCTGTCATGGAAAAGGTGAAGACCAGCAGAGATACAAATCCCTTGCACAGTGACTGCTAAAGATGGGAAGTTATATATTTTCTTAGCTCCCAGATGCAGAGCATTTTCTAGAGTGTGACACCGCAAATGGACACGTGGTGTTGTCCCTCAGACCTACACGGTCAGCACACAGCCAGGTCTGAACACGAAGCCAGGGGCTGCTGCGGTCACAGTGTGACCCAAAACCATTTCACATTCAGCTGGTGTCACCTGCAGAGCTGGCTGACACGTGTGTTGCCAGCACCCAGCCCTGCTGCTGGGAGGCTGAGCTGCAGGCCTCAAACTGGGCCTGGCCCTGCTTCTGCCATCTGCCTATTGCTGTGGGGGCTGCCTAGGTGGTATGGAGGTGCTAGGCTAATTGTTCCGTATCGATAATGTCTTCTGGGGTGATGAAGAGAAAAAGGAGTCCTGTCTGCTGGAGGACAAACAGGTCTGCAGCTCAGAGCCCTACGCAGGAGCCAGCAATGACACTTTGAGTCTCCCACTTGGATTTTGCATAAAATCACACTTACAGAAAGCAGGGCTCCACTGAAAATACCGTGAGCCCTGGATCAGTGCAGAGCTCCACAAAGCACATAGTTTGCAGTGACAGGTTAGGAGACCAAAGCTGTAGCTGGCAGCGAAGAGTAAGTAACATTCACTCTCCTCCAAGGCTGCTTGTTTATATTCATCATATTGACACAGCAATCATTATAGTAAACCAGAAAGGGTGGCTTGGCACCCATCCACCTTCTGATGCCATGAACAAACTCGCTGCAGACCGCCCAGCTGCAGCATGAGCCACCTGCCCGCAGCGGGATGTAGGGGAGCTTGGAAACCAGACATGGGACAAGAACAGACCAGCCTGGAGTCCAGCATCACCTCACCGAGCCAGCAGCTCCCCACCATCTCGCGAGAGAGATTTTGTTGTGCTGCATATCATCACACTTTGAAATATTTTATCAATATTTCATCATAGGAAAGGAAGAGAGGATAGTACCAGAGTGACTCATACATAAGAGCAATTAAATTTAGCGAGAGTGATTTTTGCCTGGTACTCTTGGTTTATTTTGGGCTCATTCTTCCTGTGCCAACTCGTTGCATCCTGCATATCAGCATGACAAGATGAGTCACATTTCAAGTTTTCTGCTATGAGAGGAGGAAGTAGTAGTTATCTGATCATTGTGGAATAACCTTCAGTCAGCATTTACTGGAGAGGCTTTCTGGTAAAACACAAAGCAGAGAGCACTCACTCCAGAAACTCATTCCAAGTGCAATTAAACAAGGCATGTTGAGGATGAAAGAAAGTTAGGTAAATCCACTCAATGGCCAGCCATCTTTCATGAAGGTCCTACCTTATATTACTGGGATCTCCAAAAATCTCAAAAACGAAACAAAACAACAAAACTGCAGTGATTTATATACAAGGCATAGTAGAAAAAGGTTTATCTCTGAAATCTGCCAAGAACTCAGCATCCTGAAAAACTGCATGACCAAACTCATTTCTCGTCAGCGACGATCATACAGCTATTCCACAAAAGTGAAAAGACCAGAAAAAAACTAACAGGGAGAATGATAATAGAAAGTGTTTCCTTGCATTCATACTTTACATCAGCTCAGCCGTTCCCAGAGAGCACCAAGTACTTATATCGGCATCAAGAAATATTGACCCTCTGGCTTTGCTTCTGAAGAGCCTCCTCAGACCCGTTGTGATTTGTTCTGCTTCAGTGCCTAAGAGTGGCTGAGGTTTCAGAATGGGAACAAATCGAGCAATGCTCCTCCCCCCATAATCCCGATATGCCTGTGTGGATCCGAATACTATTAAATCCACAGCAGCGCATGACCCGTTTATTAATCCTAGTATTGCAGAAAGCTGCTCTTCTACAATACGGCTATTCATGTTTCTTTCTGGAAGGAATAGATGGCCATTTTTCTTTTTTATTTTACAAGGACGTCTAAAACAAAATTTAAAATAAAATAAATCAAGCACTGCGGTAATAATACAAATGAAAATGTAGCACATTAATAGCACATTAATAGGAGAAATTATTGGATTCTGAATCAGAATCTAATTGGAGTAAAACATAAAATGCTTTCTCAATTTATATTGCTTTTCTGGTTTCCTGCTTTGGCAGTTCGGGAAGCAGAAAACTTTCGACTGTTGGACTGCAAGCTGCAATAACATTTGCCTTGAGGACTCCTGAAGACCTCGTTGGACTGCTCAGGAAGAAGTCAGCCCAGAATGTGCACCGGGTTTTGCTACTACTTATTGAAAACAAGATGATTTATGATTGCTGCAAAATCCTACCTCCCTGAAAGAGTCTGACTTCCCCTCTGAAGGTGGGAGAGCCCCTCTGTCGTGCTGCACCAGGGAGCACAGGGCTAAGCCAAAGTACTGGGGAGGGAGGAGAAATTAATTTAAAATGAGCCAACTGGGTGACAGCAGAACTAATGAAAATAAAATAGTGGAAAATTTGGCATTCTGATTCTGTCCTAATGATACAGTAAAAAATGGAGCTGCATGTTTACCTGTTTATCTCACAAAAGGGTTAGCTACCTCCATGCCACAGTCCTGCAAAAGTTCTTTTGGGCGGATGGCACAGACTGGAATATGGTGAGTACTGGAGTAAGCTTTGTCAGATGAAAGGAAAGAAGGGCTGCAGCCTCACCACTGATACCACAGCAACCAACACCACACCCCAGGCGGCTGCTGAAGAACTTTCCTAAGGTGAAAGGAAAACGTGAAAAACAGGAAAAGTCCCCAACCGCCTCGGTGACATTTCGGTGGAAGCTTGGAGGGATTTTCAGCAGCACCCTTTGGAGAAGAAAGCTGCAACTTGAGAGCTCAGAAATGGGGGAAGGGTAAGATGCGAGGTCAGCATGAAGATGTGTAACCCACAGAGAAGACACCACATGGATTCCTGGTTCTCCAGTAACATTTGGTGTTATTAGACTAGAAAAGCAATCCCCAGAGACCCTGTCTGGGGGAGAGACAAAGCTTTCCAACAGATACTGAAGCCCAAACCCAAACTGCTCTTGGCTATAGCAGCCCCGTTTGAATGAGATTGGGCTCCAGGGAAGTTGTTACAGATGCATCCAGTGTGGCTGAGATCTCCATGAACAAGAACACTGATCTGGACTGCAGCCTGGCACTCTCTGGGCACATGAAAGCCAAGGAGGGGTGGGTGCTGTTTTGTTCCTCCAGGCTCAGGGATTGCTGCTGCTGCCAGACCTATTTATTTACCTCTTGTGCAGATGCTACACTATTCCCGAATTAAAAAAGCAGTGCACCCAAGTGATGGAAGAAACATCTGGGGCTTCTTTTTGATGGCGTGCTTCTGGAAATGAAGATGGATGTGCTGCTTCGCACAACTCTTTCAAATATTCCATTTTGTAGAAATACACTGCTCAAATTCAGCTTCGGTGTAAATCCAGCAGAGCCATGGGGGTGTAGCAGGGATAAATGCAGCACTCTGTAACTCTTTCTCATTTCATCCTACACCTGACATAAATCATAGCACTCCGTGGAGCAGTGGCCGTGGCTCCCTTGGTGCTGTTACACAGACAGACACAGCACATCCCAACCGGGACCTACTGAGAAGTACTGCAAAAACCACCACCAGACACTTTCCCATTGTATATTCATTCTGTGGCTTTTGTAAAGAAAGAAGAGAACTGCTCAATACATCACAAATGTGAAATTCTCCAGACGTATTCTGGACACACGTTTTACATTTCATGTAGAATTATGGGAATATTCGGAAAGCCGTCATTCAATAAACTGCTCCTATTGAATTGTGGCACTGAGCGGGCAGTGCTGATCCAACAGTATTTGTAAGAGTCTGAGCAAACCTTACATGCATGTTTTTACAAAGCGAAGAAGTTATTTTAACTGTATCTTCCTGCTATAGTTGGCATTTTCTGAGACATTAACATTATTTTTGTCCAAGTAATGGTGGTTTGGTAGTGCAGTAGTTCTACAATGAGGTACTGAAGTGTAGAAGTGTCCCCTTTCACCAATGTTATGAGAATGGGAGCTCGGAGTGCTGCCTTTTCTGCAGGAGCTCAGAACCATGACTCCGGATTGCCACCTGCACTCCCGCTCTGATATCTTCAAGTCCCCCACAGTGACACATCACAGACTGGGTAGAGCACTGAGGACCCATCCTGCCAACACGTGTTTCATGTCATGCACCCAGCAGCAGTATGGGAATGAGACCATTCACAATACATCAATCCCTGCAGCATCCAGAGCCGGGACAGCATCTCTCAGCGGCTGGTAGCATCGCACCACCCATCTGCACAGAGCACCAGATGGCAAAAGGGAAAGAAGACACCAGATTTTCCAACATCTGCAGCCAATTGCACCCCACCTGCTACGGCAGCGGGGCTGTACCTGTGAGCACAGCTACCTCTGGTTGCACTGTGTGGCACCGAAGCGCTCCATGAGCTGCTGAGCACTGCATGCCCACATGGCAGTGTGGGTTTGGGGGTGGCAGGAGGTGGCTGCTATCGGAGCAGTGCGGTGCATTCCATTCCAGACTGTTTTCAAAAGGGAAATGAATCCTCCCTACGGCTTCCTGAACAAGCCCTGCCGTTTGCTGACATCTCCCGTTATTGATTCTGCGGGACCCTGAAGTTTTTTAAAGCCCATGCAAAACTTTCCGTTGTACTTATGGATGAGATAAAGGACGCGGCTCCTTCTCCCAGCAGGGGAGGAGGGGAAACTCGGGTTTCGCTGCCCTCAGCCTTCACAGTCCACGCGGGCACGGGGCGATGCTGGAGGGCGGCAGAGGGAAGGACGCGCCCAGCTCTCCCCGGCCACGCCGATGACCCCGACCGCACCTGCGGCCCCAGCATTGGCTGTCCCCGTCCCTCCCGTCCGGATGGGGGGTCCCTTACCTGCACCAGGGTCATCTGGGAGCCCAGGGCCAGCAGGATCTTCTCGGTCTTGGTGGGATACGGGTTGTCGCGGTGTTTGTAGAGCCACTGCTTGAGCGGCCGCGCCATGTCCTGCAGCGCCTGCCGCTTGTGCCGGACCTTGCCGCCGCTCTGCCGAGCCCTGCAGCCGAGAAAGGGGCTCAGGGGTGCAGCGGACAACGAGGGGGGGACCCTGTCCTGAGATGCGCCGACGGGGAGCGGGGGGAGCGCGGGGATTTCGGTACTGGGGCGGTGCGGGACTGCGGTGATGCTTCGGGACGGGGCACAGCGGGGCCCGAGCTCGGCTCTCTCGGCTCCGGCGGTGAAGCCGCCCCGAGCCCCCGCCCGGGGGGGAGACGCGCGGCACCGAGCGCGGCGGTGAGCGGCGTTCATGCGGGAGCGTTTCCGAAAGGGAAAAATGGTGGGGGGGAAAAAAAAAAGGTTAAACGGTTAAAAGGGGGAAATGAAACTCAGCCACCGATGGGAAATAAAGAGAAAAAAAATAATAAAGGAGTTTTTTTAAAGAGGAAAGAGGGAAAAAAAGGGGGGGGGGGGGGGGAGCGGGAGGGGAAGGTGTTTGGTGTTTGTTCTTTTTAAATAAAGCGTCGGAAACCAAAAGCAGAGAGCGCGTCCGGGGGCAGCAGAAGGGCGCGGGGGCAGCAGGGGGCGCCGCGGGGCCGGGCCGGGCCGGGCCGGGCAGTGCCGGGTGGGACTCCCCGCAGCCCGGAGCCGCCGCGCTCGGCCGGGAGCAGCGCCTGCCTGGGACTCGCTCCGCGCTGCCGTCCCGCAGCGCCGCTACCGTGGGGAGCTGATGCAATCGTTAAGGTGGAAATGAGGAGCGAGAAAGAGCTCCTAGGAACGGTTCGCGCTCGGTGTCTCCTCGCCGCGTTCCTTTAGTTTCTAAAGCTGACCCGAAACGTTCGGTCGGCGGCCGCCGGTTCAACCCTCTGCGCTCCGGCCGAGCTCCCGGGTCCTCCCATCGCCTCCTATTCCACCTGTCCCACAGCGAGCCGAGCAGCCGCGGGCGGCTCGGCCCCAGGTGCCTTCGGAACAAACCCGAGCTCGACCGCGGGCCGTTATTCCGCTTTAAATACCCATTCCGGGAGCGCACCGACACCGGCGACGCCTTTCTCCCCCCGGCGGCTCCGAGCGCCGCGAGCACGGCGGCAGCGGAGGGGTGCGAGGGGGTCCCGAGGTCCCGCACCGCCACGCGTCCAACAAAGGGCAGCACCCGGCGACGCGGCCGTGCGCCTCGCGGCTCCGTTTGGGGGTTTCGTTACGCGCAGCGCCCGAGCGAAGGGGACCGCGGATCTGCCCGCTCTGGTTGTGCCCGAGCCGGGGGAGGCGGTCGCACGCCGCCGGACGGACGCGTTCCGACAGCTCGGGCGGTTCTGCATCAGCCATCGGCAGAATTTGCCACCGGGGGAGACCCGGGAACGTCGTGGCGGGGGCGAAGGGAGCCCGTGCGAACCTCCCCCCTCACCAGCGACCCCAACCCGTGCCGGGGCCGAGCGCGGGGCATACCCCGTCCTCCGGTTGCGCAGGCTGAGGCTCTCCTTGATGGACGGGCTGTCGGGGAGCAGCACCTCGGCGTGGTGCGGGCCCTCCACCACCCCCACGTAGGGCCGGCCGCCCCGCTCCCGCTCCTTGGCGTCCTCCTCGAAAAGCACCTGGCCGCTCAGCTTGCTGAAGACGATGGTGTTCATGGTGGGGGGGGGCTGGGGGCCGCCGTCGGGCTGGCCGCCGGCTCCGAGGTGCGGGGGCTCCGCTCTGCGCTGCGGGGAGGCGGCAGCGGTCACCCGGCGGCCGCGCGCACCGCCCCGGGCAGCCCCGGGCGCCGCCTGCCCACCCCCGGGGGCCGCCCGCCCCCCGCCCGCTCCCACGGCCGCGGCCCGCTCCGCCCGCACCTCGCCGCAGCCTCCGCCGCGATCCGAGCTCCGTGTCGCAATAGTTCGGAGCGCGGCTTTCTGTGCCGTTTCTCTCTCTCCCCCTCCTTTTTTTTTTTTTTTTTTTTTTTTTCCCTTTCCCTTCCCCTCCCCTCCCCCGGAACAATTTTCCCCTTCCCCCTCCCCAAACGTGTCGGGGGGAGGGAAACAAATTGTTTTTAACGACCACCAAATGCGCAGCGCCAGCGCCCGAGGGAGGCACAGCCTCCGCGCAGCCGCCCGCACCGCCGGACCGCCGCTCCCCTCCCGGGACCGGGGGAGCACCGCTGGTCGGGGGACCCCGCGAAGGGCGACGGCCCCGCCCGTGAGGCGCTGAGGAGGCGGTGCGCGGGGCGGCGGTGGGAGCGGTCCCCGCGGTGCGCGGCGGGGGGGTCCCGGCCGAGGACACCCGATGGGGTAGAGCTGCCCACGGGGAAGAGCCCCCGTCGGGGCCGCGGGGCGCAGCCGGCGCCGGTGCGGGCGGAGCAGTCCCGCGCCGCTCATTAACGCCTCCGTTAACGGAGCCGCACCGGGAAACATCTCCCTCCGCTCCTCTCGTCCCCCTCCTTCGTCCCCCCCCCCGTCCCGTCTCACAGGGTCTATAAATGAGGGCGCAGTCCGAACCGCAGGCAGCTCGCGCCCTGCAGCATAGCCGGTGCCGCCCGCACGCCCCCGGCCCGCACCCCCCCGCACCCCTGAAGCCCGTCCCTCCGGGTTTCACATCCCGGCTCCTGCTCGCAAGCAATGCAGAAGATGGCCACGGTCAATATTTACACGGATGCCATTCAGACGCTGTTGGAGCAGCACCGCCCGCCCCGCGCTGCCCCTCCCGCGGTGCGGTCCCCCCCGGCCCCTCAGCCCCCCCGGGGAGTTCTGTCCCGACCGCTCCCGATCCCACCCGCCGGGACAGGGAGTGCTTCTGCTGCGGCGTTCAGATGGGAGCGTGACGTCACGGCCGCGCTCTTTGACATCACACAGCCACGCAAGCCACGAAGGGGGTCTGTGGGCACTCTGGCGATGGGGTCGTCCACCCCGTGGTGCTTGCAGGACGGACATGGGAGAGACGATGTGCTGAGCGTGTCCCATTGTCACTCAGGGGAAAAAATCACTGCCCCTCTCTGCCCCCACCGTGGGAGAATAAACCCAAACACGTCACTGATGGTCCCCATCTGAGGAAAATCCAAATAGATAGAAATGAGAACACAGGAGCAGCCAACATGCAGTGCTGCCACGGCCTTTGGGGCAAAGCACAGCACAGTGGCCCCATTACTGCCGTGCCCGAGTGAGCTGCCCCTAACTGGGAAGTGTCGTCGTGGTTGTGTTACATAGAGGGGGCTGAGAAAGTGGGAGGTGTAGTGAGAACCAACCACTGCCACGTGGGGAGGTGACCCTTCCACCTGCAGCTGTGCTGCTTTCCCCTGTCCCTCTGCTCCCAGCTGCCCACTGCAGATGAGGGTGCTCAGGATGGGGGGCCTCAGTGGAAGACGCTCATTTCCACCTCTGGGATCTCTGGGCGCCTTTGGGCTGTCCTGCAGGAATAAATCCCACAGCTGCACCTCCGCTGTCCCCACTATGCGCTGTCCTATGCCTACACCCATGGCTAATACAGACTGTGTGGGGCTGCATATGAACAGTGGGACCCTTCCTTCAGGCACTGTGTGGACAGCAAAGGGGGACCTCTGCCCTGCTCAGACAAAGGGGTTCCCCCGCCGTTTCCTGCTGATGCCACTCAGTGGGGCTGCCCTGGCAGCAGGGCCGCAGGTCACCGTGGGCCTGGCACATCCCCACCTGCACCCAGAACAAATCACAGCGACCAGATCCAAGGGCAGGAATCAGCATTTGGAAAGCGGTGCTGGAAACAACCAAAACCTGTGCAGGGCGAGAGCTACCAAGGCAGGGAGCGGCGACAGGAGCTGTTTGCACTGCGGCGCCTTCTGAGCCTCTGACACAGTGACATCTCCCAAATCATCACATGTAAACCTCACACACGTCCACCCCCTCCATATTTTATTTCTTAGATCACAGTTGAAAAGCTTAAATGAAAACAGGACTTCTATTTCCGGACCTCGTTTAACATCGCCGATGTGATAGGAGCTGCAGGCTTCGTGTTTTTAATTAAGGTGACTCACCCAGCTGAGCATGGCACAGGCAATGGCTGCTCGAGGCCGGAGCAGTGCTGGCAGCACGGGCTGTCCCGGTCCCACTGGGTGCAGGTGACATTCCTGCGGCAGCTGGCAGGAGGGCTGCTTTGCTCCCTCCCTCGTCCATGGGTGTTTTGTGATGCTTTCAGCAGTACTCCCTTGACGGTGCATTCTCACAGCATGTCCCTCCAGCTGCGGATTCCTTCCCAGTAAACATGTGTGTTGGATATTCCAAGAATTCCCCTGTGTCATCCATGCTGGTGCCATCGCATGCTGGGCAGCTGAATAACTGCGTGTTGGGTGAGTGTGGGATTGTTTGGGATTATGCAAAATGGGTCTTATCTACAGTGGAACACAGCTACCCGCACAGACGCTGCGGCTGCACTGCCATCCATGGGAGCATCACAGGGCTGGCACTGGAGATGCATGAGGACCACCTGATGACCGGAGGTGGCTGAAGTGGTGCCTTCTGGGATGTGCTCTGCGTCTGCAGGCAGCCAGAGCCCAGCTGTGGCTGCTCACTGCTCCCAAAGCATGGGGATGGCATCAAGCAGGGATGGAGCTAAATCCCATACCAGTGAAATCACCATAGAATCATAGAATCATAGAAGGGCTTAGGTTGAAAGGGACCTAAAAGATCATCCTGTTTCAAGCTCTGGTTGCCACCCACTAGACCAGATTGATCAGGGTCGCATCCACCCTGGCTGCAAACACCTCCAGGGAAGTGGACTCCATGACTTTTCTGGGCATATATTTCTAAGGAAGAAGGGAGGATCTACCTTGGGCACCTCGCAGGGTCAGTGCCCATAAATAACACTGCTGGGTCATTTTGCTGGGCAGACAGCATCTATGGTGGAGATCATTTTATTGTCCCTCTGGAAAGCAAAGGTAGGCTGTGAATTTGCCTCCTGTTTATGGAGCTTCCTGCATGCACAAAGCTGTGGAGCAATGAGATCTGGGAGGTGTCTCAACAGCACCTGAAGTACCTGAAAGATAAAGTGTGGGCTTATTTTTTTTTCTGTATGGGTATTTGGTTTGGAGAAATTCATAGGAAGGTGTACTGAGATGGAAATCTGTGTGCAGGACACAAACACACCAGCACAGTGTGTGACTGAACCCATGTCTACTTTGCTGGTGCCTCTCTTGGCATAACTCATAGAGCCATAGAATCGTTTGAGTTGGAAAGGACCATTAAAGGCCATCAGGTCCAACCCTCCTGCAACGAACAGGGATGCCTACACTGGATCAGCTGCTCAGAGCCCCATCCAGCCTGACCTTGAGTGTCTCCAAGGATGGGGCATCCAACACCTCTCTAGACACTCCGTGTTATTCTTAGTTATGTGATATATCAACATAGTCAACATGAGTAGTTTTGCTGTGTTACACATCTCATTCTTTTCCTGACCACACTTGTTTTAACTGAGTTTTGAAATCTGCATGTTGCATTTGCAGAGACAGCTCAGTGCTTCACCTCTCTCCTTGGTCAAAGGATGACAGTGTTGTTCTGCAGTGTCTCACGGGTCGACGGCTGCTCTACATTTGAGAAGTGAACGTGGATTTGTTTGGATGTAACACCAACTGCAGATCATGCTACAGAAACTTCCTATCTGCTTTGAGAATGCAGGGATAAACTTTGAACAGTTGATAACAACAATAACAATTACGGTAATTTTTCTTCAGCCACCTGTGCAGAAATAAACATCACACAGTGTTATTGAATTCCTTGCAATTTAGTCCTGTTTTCCCATCTAGCATCTCTGGAAACTCTGAAGTCAGGTATTTTGCCCCCAGTACTCTTTAGCATGATGGATGCAGAGGTCCAGTCATCATTTTAAATAATCCTCTGCTCCAAACCACGGGGAGCTCTGAGCCCTGGGTGGGTGGACGGCAGCACGTGGTGGCAGCAGGACCCCTAGCGCCCCATCAGCTCCAGGCAACTGAACACATGACTGATGCCAGCACGGTGAGGAAGCGAGAGTGGGCTGGGTTAAGGTTAGGGTTAAGGTTTTAGGGTTAGGGTTAGTTAGGCTTAGGGTTAGGTGGAGGTTACTTCGGCACGGTGGGACCCTGCTTCCCACTCAGCCACATGCGTTTCTGCACGACCTCCAGGATTGCACAATCCCCGCGCCTCTATTCTGCAGCTGCAACGTGGGAATAATAACACTTCCTCTCCTTTCCCTGCTTCCTCCTCTGTTTTTGGCACGCAGCTAATGCGAGAGGGCTTGATCTCAGTTGGAATCTATCAGTGCTACTGACATGTTAATAATACTCGCGGAGACGTTTCCTCTCTGCCTCGTACTGACAGCACTCTGCGCGGGGCTCCTGGCGTGTCAGCCTGCGCCGTATTCCCTTTCAACCCCAGATCTGAGGCTCTTTCCGGAGACAAGACAGAGAGCAAGCACAATTCCTTCTGACTTTTAGGATTTTAAGCAGAGAGACGCAGCCATAACACGCTTCAGTTTGATGGCCCTCCTGTTGCTGAGTAGAGCTTCCAAACACCCTGAGCTGCTTGCATTGCATAAAGCCTCATGCGGGTCATAGAATCATAGAATCATTAAAGTTGGAAAATACTTCTAAGATCATCTAGTCCAACCGTCCACCTACCACCAATGTTACCCACTAAGCCATGTTCTTTAGTACCATATCCACATGTTTTTTCAACACCTCCAGGGATAGTGACTTCACCACTTCCCTGGACAGCCTGTTCTGGTGCCTGACCACTGGATAGACTAATATCCATCCTGAATCTCCCCTGGTGCGGTTGAGGCCATTTCCTCTCACCCTATAGCTGTTACCTGAGACAAGAGGCTAACTCTACCTCAGCACAACCTCTTTTCAGACAGTAGCACAGAGGGTCAGACAGGGCTGCAGGGATGCTCTGCCTGGAAGTGGACGCAATTGAGGGGGATTTGTGTCCCGCAGGGAAACCCAAAAGCAAAGCACCACATGTGCAGGCAGTGTGGGTCACTGTGGGTGGTGGGATCCCACTCGCGGCGCTCTGCTTGGGGTCACCCTACAGATGAAGCCTGAGAAAGTCAGAGGACAAAATGGGGTTGTGGAAAGATTCTCTAGAGATGCTTTGCAATTAATGTTTTTGGCCCAAGTTTGAAAATGTCCTTCCTTATAACTTGCAGTTATATAAAAATGTCTCCCCAGTTGCTCTCGTTCTTACATAATTGATCATTCATAAATCTCTGATGACTTAGATGGTTTTTCTGTGTTTTCCAGTAATAATAAATACAAATGTTTGTCCAAGCAGATTAAAAAGCCAGGCAGATCCTATTAATCTGCTTTAGCCGGTGCTGATAGCTGTATTCTTTTCTTTTAGTGGGACTGAATTTAAAGCTCTGTGAAGACTTTTAAAACACACAGATGCCATTCCTGATGGGGCAAAAGCCAACAATTCAGCAGCAGCTCAGTGTTGGCTGTGCCAGCAGCCTCCGCAGCCGATGCCCACCGAGGGGCACTGAGCTCACGCGCCGTGTTTTCCTGTTTGCATGCAGGCA
Source organism: Gallus gallus (assembly GCF_016699485.2). NCBI lineage: Eukaryota > Metazoa > Chordata > Aves > Galliformes > Phasianidae > Gallus > Gallus gallus. The sequence goes on along the minus strand of NC_052533.1, from coordinate 15,592,568 downwards.
ATGGGTCCTGCAGGGCGCAAACTGCGCGGTGCGGCACTGCAGCTCCCGTACAAACCGTCCGTGTTTATTATTGGCGAGGCTGAGGCATGCACGCCAGCGGAGGAAATAGCTGGCACATCTTCATTAATTCCTTTTGGTTCTAAAGTAGTTTTCAGGAAATAATTCTGCAAGCCCTTGGCTCCGCACACAGCGCATTTATTCAGAGCTGGCAGGGGCAGCGGGAGCCGTGTAGTTCACAGAGCCCCGCGCTCCTCTGGATCCTGGAGGTGTTTATCAGAAAGGGCTCTCTGGCCGATCGCAGCCCCACACATCCATGGGGCGGTCCCAGGGCACCCACTGGTGGCTCCAAGCACCTGTGGCTCAATCCCTGTCCCCGTCCACCTGTGAATAGTCCTAGGGAATCCCTTGATGGCACTAGGGGCACTGCGCAGGAGGTGCTGTCCACCGGAGCGGGTCAAGTGAATGTTGCCTTTGTCGGTTATTTGACTGTAACTGTTATCTTTTCCTTTGTAGCGGGGCTGTCTGACTTGCGACCTCAGGAATACTTCTGTTGTCGCTCTGAGATCTCACCATGACTAAAACCAGAGTTTAGAGATATGTTTAGGCTTTTCTTGTGTGTGTCTGAAAAATAGACTGAAAATCTTGAATATCAGTCTCCCTCATGAGATGTCCTGATTTCACGCATTACAGCGGGGCCAGAAATAACATGAGAACAGCTTTTCTCACAGTATTTCGGTAGTTCTTTCCTGGCCATTGCCAAAAGCAGGATGTGAAGACATGCATGAACATTAAAGCAAACTCCTATTAGAATAGTTCAAGTTCCTCCAGCATTGTGGTAAAAATTTGTGTCAATTTTTATTCTATTCAGACTGCTTCAACCCTTTCAGTACTTCAAAAATCCGTCAGTGTTTTCTCTTAATAAATCATTCTGCTTGGTTAAATGTGATTTGTGGGTTTTCATCCTTTATTTTTCTTTTTTTTTTTTAAACACACTCCAAGAAAATGACAAAGCGCTCCGACCTAAATTGCGCATTTGATCGTGTGCATAAATGTTGGCTCTCCCACCGGCTGCCCCTTTGGCTTTGCCATTCCTCCTCTGTGTGCTGTACACGTGCAGTGCAGTGAGCGTTTGCTGGGCTGGGACAGGAGCTGCCCTGAGTGCCCGGTGACGATTCGCGGGATCGTGCCTTGTGGTGTAAGGACAGAATCAGCCTCAGCTTTGCGTATTAAATTGTTTCCTTCAAAGCTGTCAACAAATCCAGGTGCCAGTCACCTCGCAGAGTTTCCACAAAGTAGCGAAAGGGTATAGAGTTACTGCTGTATTGCCAGGGTAAACAGCGGCCGTGAGAGTGAGCGGAGAGCGGGGTCGGAGCCTGCTGCTGCTGCGCCACGTGTCCGCACAATCGCAGAATCATTAAGGTTGGAAAAGACCTCTGAGGTCACCCGGTCCAACCGTCCCCCTGTCACCAGTGTGTCCACTGCCCCATGTCCCTTAGTACCGCATCTACACAGTTTTTGAACACCTCCAGGGATGGTGATTCCACCACCACCCTGGGCAACCTATTCCAGTGCCCAGCACTCTTTCTGAGAAGAAGTTTTCCCTAATATCCAATCTGACACCACATCCATGTCCACGTGTGTGCTCCTCTGGGCAATTCACACCCAAGGCAAGCAGCCCCACTGGGCTGAAACTCCAGCCTGAAGGAGAGGTTCCCTGTGTGTACCAGTCCTGGTGATACCAGCGGAGTCGTATCCTTCTGCAAGGGAGAGATGCTCCAAGCATCTTGGTGCGGCACAGCAGGGCATCTAACCTTCCTGGACTCTGCCTTCTCCATCAGGCTAAAACAAAGCATAGCCTGGCATGTTTTCAGGCCTTGTTTGCCTGTTTTCTCCTCGCCAGTTCTGTAAGGAAAAAAATGCAGGGAGTAGTGAGCAGCATTTCAGACAGCGCTAGCAGGGGTGATGCCTTTCCCAATGAGAATCCAGGTGTCTCTTCCATAACCTCTCATAAACCAGGTTCTTCAATGAGAGGGAAAGTGTACAGCAACATAGACTTATTGGACTTATCCAGGCAGCACTGAGAACCCAGATCTCAATGGATCTGAATGCTGGCTGCTAGCCCAGGACCAGCAGGTGTCACCAGGAGGTTGGCTCAAACACTGCTCTTCTTAGGAAAGCTCTCAGCCTATTAGGGCCCAGGTGAAGTGAGTCAGGCCATGGTTAAGTACAGAGAAAAGACCTGCTTTTGTGCTGAGAATCTCCCTGAGGAGATTGGTGGTATTGGTGAGGTATTGGTGCCCTTCTCCAGGTGGGTCTGGCAGCCACAGTTCACCAGAATGCTTACAAAATCTAGCCCACAGTTTGTGGATCCTGTCCTGCCACTATGAATCCTGGATCTCAGATCAAGAGGGTACTTAGGAATGGACAAAGCCAAAGCCTAGTTGAGGATTTTGCTGTTCACTGTTCTACAGACAATATCTGGGTTGAAATCACTGAAACCACTCAAGACCAGGCAGATCATGCCATTTCAAATTGAGTGCTATGAAGGGATCTTGTTCTGGATACACTCTCCGTTCTCTGTTGGGAGTTAAATGGAGATGTGTAGCAGAGAAGGATGGGAAGAAGGTCCTCTTTGTGAGATTTATGATTCTTCAGGTGCTCACGTGACCTCTTTTGCCCACAGAAGCAGGATATTTGTTGACCGTCCTTCAAGAGCCTCTATCTGCTTCTGTGCATCAGGATGCAGATATTTGATGAGGAGCCTTCTGCAGTGCACAGGTAACACTTCTGCCTTTATGGAAGAGGCTGGAGCCCTTGAGGAAGGCACCCTCAGCAGCTTCTAGTGAACTTGCCCATGAGAACTGTTCCAGTGTCATTGCCACCACAGTCCTGTAACAGGCTGTGACAATGATGCCAGCACCCAGCTGGAGCACTTCTTCCAAAAAAAGGCACTTCAGTTGGTGCCTGTGTTTGTGTGGGAGACTCTCCATGGATTGAGCCATAAGGTCCCAGTTAAGGTAATTCTCTTTGGCAGCAGCACTAGATAGTTTGCAACGAACATTTACAAACCAGCCAAAGAATATGATTTCTCACAAAACAAAACAGCTCTTTAGGGTTCTTACTCATGGATTTGCTTCAAGCAGTCACTGTGCTTCTGCCCTCCCTTGGATAGACTCCTCCACCCTGTAACCAGGTGGCTGATTGTGCGGAAATGCTCAGCTCCTTGGAATGGACACAGTCATGTCAGTCATCTCCAATGAAGGTAGCAGTCACAAACACATGGGTTTGCCAAAAGTCTTCAACTAGTTCCAGGAAGCCTTCATTTGTTTGCATTGCTAATCTAGCACAGTCTGGGACTGCTTGGGGAGATATCAAGCCTTTTGTAAATTCTCTCTCATACCACTTCTTTTGAGATCTGCAGGATAGAAGCCATCTGAGAAGGCTTTGGGAGACTGACCTAGTTATTGGGCTGAGACAGAAGGAGCTGTTCTGATCTGGAGTCAAGGCAGCCCCTGGAGCCCAGCACGTTTTTGCAAGTCTTAATTGTGCAAGTCTTCTTTTGCTTTCCCTATGGTTCAGCTTCTTGCCAGGGGTGGGAAATAGAAAAACTCACTGCAGAGGGGTCAGGACAGACTGATGGGGTTCCCTTCTGAGTGTTTCCCTTTGGCATTCAGTGAGTGCTGGGGCACCAGGAGGGCACTGACTTACAGGTCATGTTACAGTCAACACTGCAAGAAAGGTTTCTGTAAGCACTCTTGGAGCTCCCTTCTCATAGGAGAGCGAGGAGGATGATTAATATCATCACAGAATTTCAAGCTGTTAGGGAAAGGAGAGCAGCATGAGAGTATCGTATGAAGCATCCAGCTTTGGATTTACCACCTGCAGTTGCCCAGGGAACCTGTGCCTGCCCACAGCAGGTTGGCTCGCATCACACCCTCAGCCACCAGGATCTTTCCTGCATCCCCTTCTGTCTCACACCATCATCTGGGGAGCAGTTGTTTAAGATCACAGCTGGCCAATGAGAAATGTTACCTGCCCAGGCTAAGTGAGAGCCAAGGCCAAGACTTCATGTGTTTTTCCACAAACATTATTGATTAAAACCTTGAATGAGTCCCTGCAGGTGGCAGCCACCTTTTGTAATTGCATTTTCCCCACATTCTTAGTAGTTTGCAAAACTGCTACTAGCTGATTGTATCAACACAATTTTCTTACTTTGTTGGACTGCTTCATTTTAGAAATGTAAATCTAGTGGACTTCTGACAATTACTAACTTTCTTGTTGGATTAAATTCTTAGACAGCTTTATTGTTTCATGCTGTGGGGTTTTCCAGGGTTTTCTTTGGCTGGGTCAGCCTTTCTAAACTGCCACTTAGATCTACTATGCAAACATGTACCTCTGTGCGCCCAGTGCATTCTGCCAGGCACATGGTACAAGCCACAGGCCCAGGAACACCATGCTGCTGGATGCCCATGGATCTCCAGTGCTGGGACCCTTCAGTCCCCCTATGTTGCTTTCCATATTTTTTAATATTTTTGGACATTTCCACTGCTTGGACTTGCTCATATTCACCAAACTTGGGGCCTGCAGCACTGGGAAACATGGTAGAGAAGCTCTGTGTTCAATCTCAGCCCTCTCAGGGTCAGAGACACTTGCTGTAGCTAGCAAAGAGCTAGCTACTGGAGTTGAGCATTTCAGTCAGCACTTCCTGAGGTCCCAGTATCACAGCTGTATTTTGTCCTGCCCTGGCTGTCCATGATATACAATTGCCATTCCCAGGCCACACGGCTCGTCTCTTCCATCAGTTTTCTCTGATGGGGATTCCCTGGGATGTGCAGAGGATCTGAGGGTGCTGCTTGGCACTTGAGCATGCACTCCCCATCTTCCAGAGCACAGATGCTCGTGGTGGAGTACAGGGTATTCCACTCTTAAAGCTGAAATGTGTTTTAATTCTTCAGGACAGTGAATGTGGATGTGACAGTCATGTAGGAGAGGAAACATATGATTCACATTCCCTTCTAGCAAAAGTTAAAGTGGTTTCTATTACACATTCCTACAAAGTTCAAACTGGATTAAGTGGTAATTAGATATCAGTAATTGCCAGTGGAACTAAAATCGTAACACAGCTCTCAGTAACAGTGTTGATTTAGAAATGCTGGCAATTATCAATCTATGCTGGTACTTGTACGGCCCTACGACTGTTGAGGATGAGCACGTCCACAGGATGGAAGAGCCTCAAAGATATGCAAAGGTATGGAAAGAAACATGGGGGGAATTAAGAAAGTTATGTTTTGGGGGTGTTTTTTCTTTATGTTGAGTTTGGAAAGAATTGGGCCTCCGTCCCTTCAGAGAAATCACTCTTCTTTGTTTTGCACCTCTTCGTCCCGCATCAGATCCAGTGCTTGGCAGCCACCTCCACTCCTGTGTTGCTACGCTGAAAAACATTCACCTAGTCGTTACATTCTGGGAAGCATACCAAGGCTGGCCCACAGATGTCCGCTTTTCCAAATAGTTTTCCTTTTACATGACACCCCACCACAGACAGTTGTGGAATGGGCTGGAAGGAGGCATCAATCTGACCGTAACTTCTGCTTCTGAACATACTCTGCCCCTCAGCTGCAAGTGCACACTGAATATTTCTCTCAAAGAGCTTCTCCAGCTCTGTGGTAAATATTTTTCCTGCCTAACCTCATGCTGAGGTAAGGGCTACATATTCTGCTTTCCAAATGGTCTAATTAGAAAAGAACATCAGCCATGAGTATAATGAAGGTCTGAAGAGCAAGACAAGCATCCACGGTGAAGGGAATTTTCCAAATACTGGGCAAAGAGCTAAGAAGGTGCCCTGCACTGGTGCATCAATCATGATCAAGCACAGTTATGAAGAACGAGGTGCTTTTAGACAGACTGAAGCAGCACGTGCCTCTTCTATGAGTACATTAGAAGCTGGCTTCCTTTCTGGGTTGCCCCCAAGGAATTTTATGCCTATTTAATACAAGGCGACATCCCTATGTGGGTCTAAGCTTGGCCCCAGTCAACCTCAGTTCCACAACCAAGGCTTACTAACCTCTGACCATCCACCACTAGGCTCCTTTTAACATTTTTTTGGAGTGTCTGTTTGTCCCAATATGGGTTCCCCCACCCTTCCGTCACTGGAAGGTTTAATGCTGAGTGAAAAACCACGAATAGACTTTGAACGTGTTCTGCCAAGTCTCTTTACAGTACAATACTGGCAGGAGCAAAACACTGGGGCCAGGCAAATATGCAAGCTTCATCACATTAAAGAAAGCAGAGCAGCATGGCTATTGCATCATTCTATGGCTTCCCAGACGTTGCTGTTATTTTTTCATTAGAGCAACAGAAATGCACTTGGTGCTTTTTGCTGAAGAGCCAAGGAGGCCCCAAAAGGCTGTCGACTGGAGGAGAATGCAGCAACTGGAAAGATGAGCGGTTTACTGCACTAATTTTATAGCACAGCCTTTACCAGTCTGTGGTAGAGGGACTCAGCAATATGATCTGAGTTCACATTTTTTTACAAAAAAGACACATAGCCAAATACTTAAAACTATTTGCTTGTTCAAGACAAGCTATTCAAAAACTTTAAATACTACCGAATCAATCGGCATTTTTCATTTCAAGTCTGTATCGTATGTTTTTAATTTTATCAGCATCTGTAACTTTTTAATTACCGTTTTTATTAAAGCCTTCTTTTATTTTTTTTTTCAGAAGCAGTACACAAATCCCTCGTTATTTAACCTGGGTATTAGAACGTGCAGCTCACAGCTTGGCCACAGAAGCGAATCCGTGCTGCCAGATGTGCCCTGCAGACCATAGGTGCTCTGCACTGCTCTCCTGCAGCTGCCACACTCCTCGGAGAAGCCGAAGTTGTCTCAGCATGGCCAGACAGAAATTACTACTGTGATTTTAATGAACATTTTTGCTCCCCAAAAGCGTCTAGGCAGATTCCTACCTAACAAAGAGGAGGGAATCTTTAAGGCACGCAGGGTCCTGCTGCAATGGGAAGTTTCATGGAAATTAATGTTTTATGACCTAATGTTTCATGGTTCAGCATTAAGATAATGTCATTCTTCTGGCCCTTGTCCAACATACACTCAAAGTGACAACATGCAAAGTTTTTGACTGGCCAACTGCTATCTTATTACCATATCAAGATTCCCAAATGTTGGATGGAAACACACGAAATTAGCAAAGATTGTTTTGTGTCACTTGAGAGCTGCAAAAGCAGTAGGGTTAGGCCACATTATATAATTTAGTAGCCAAAGCTAAAGCTACCCTTCATGAGTTTATGGAAGTGTTTCAGGAAGAAAACCTTTGTATACAAAGTAAAATTTATAACAGTTGTCATAAAAGAAAGATCAGACAGCTAAGGGTACTGTGCTGCCTGTAGACTGGGATAAAACATACAACTTGCCAATGACAACAACTGGGAAAGGAAGCAGACCTTGCCAACTGAAAGGTGTCTGGCAGATAGCACACAAAAAGTTGAGAGAATAAACACAAGCTTAGGCAATGCTGTCCAAGGAGGACCTTTGCAGCAAGCAGTGGCTACTACTGAAATGATAACCAGGCAATGGGACAGAAAGTACACAGCACAAAGTCAAACTGCACTCAAGGAAAAGATTCCTGAAAGTGACTGATTCTTGACTTCCTTCAGAACTGAAAGCAGCAAAATGTAAAGTACTGAGGAATATCTCTGCTTAAGCAGAGAATGAAACAATTACTGGTAAGATTTTTTCTTTCAGAAGCTGTGTAAGGTAACATCCCCCTACAGTGGCCATAGCTGCAGAAACTTTTGTCCTGGCATGCATCAGGTCACCGAAGCACAGGTGAAGCTATCTGAATCTAGCCATGGTTAAGATGCATTGCTTCCTTCTCTTGTTCTGGATCTTGAGCAGTGTGTGCAAAGTTTAAGTGGCTAAAGAAGAGGCAAACCACAATTCACAGTTAGGGAGCAGTTAGCTTCTGCCTCTGGAAATAAGCTCTGCAAACTGCCTGCATGAAAACTTGAATACCATTGCTAAAGAAATATATCATATGTTTCCACTGTAGTCATTCTGTTGTCATGTGTAAGACAAAGATAGTTTCGTAGAAATGTTCAAGGACCAATTGTATAATTTATTATGAGATGAAATTCTTAAACTAACATGTTATCTTGCTCAACTTCCTAGGACAGTTCCCATCTGACCCTGGAGTCAGCAGCTCATTTGACTCATTTTAGATGACATGGACTAATAGAGATACCACAATTTCATAAAGTGATCAAGACAGTCCCATGAATCAATGCTCATTCATTCACCAAAGAAAAAATTTGGTGACAGAGCAAAACAACAGCCCCTCATACATCACAGATCCAGCGCACCCAGGCCATGAAGTTTATTTTTCCCCAACAACTTGGAGGCGGTGTGGTGTGTCAGAACACATGCACTTGCCATTAGCATGAACATTAAAAGGAAATGAACATAAATCCCAGATTTAAATGTGCAGTTTGAACATCCTGGGGCAATTAAATTATTGATAATGGTTATCTGTCACCAAGCAATAAATCATGTACTCACAGAGTGGTAAAAGAAAAGCTATCTTGCTGCTGACAGATGTACAGACTGAAAGATTTGGTGGGCCTTTCAGGTTCCAGAAGTAATTACATCAAGGTGAAAGATTTCTTCTCTTGCTTTTTTCTCACCAACTCTAGTATTTCCATACTTGAAACAACGCTTTCTGCTGACAACCTTTCTTATTTGGCCTCTAGATTTTCTGACATTTTGATGAAAATGAGGAACTTTTGACACTTTGATGAAAGTGAGCTGCTTAAAGGAGCAGCTGGGGAAGAGCAGGCCTGTTATATCGCTGCGAGCTGCAGCACAGAGCTCTGCACTGATGGAGGAGCTCCCAGAACTGTGCACAGTGATGGGTACTCTCTGCTGATGGCAACACCAGTGTAAATAAACAGTGGGTGGTAAAAAGACTGTCAAAATACAGAAAGAGATCGAGAAGAAGGGAGCAGGACACAGCAAAGGAAGGGGACAGAGGATCGACTTTGTACATCAGATTGCACTGAAAATAATACTAGCTCGAGTGCTCCACATCAGCGTATTTCCTTGGAGGCTTCAGGGTTACGTGGGTAAGGACTGGGAGAGGGATGGAGGCACTCCCTGCCAGGCGCAGCGAGGAGTGAGCCAGCCAGCGCCCGGCTCTCAGCACTGCGAATTGCGGGGCCGCTGCCAGGCCTGAGTGGGCTGCGGGCCTGCAAGGCCTGAATGGGCCGTGGGCTGCCAGGAAGGGATTGCGCGGGCCTGGCACCCTGCTTTGTGAGCTGCCAGCACCCTGCTTTGTGAGCAGGCTTTTCAGGAGGCTGCGGTGTTGTGGAACTCAGCACTGCTTTGCTGAGAAAGTGGAAGCTTTTCCAATGTACATGCTGTACTGCGGCCTTTAGGGGAGCCAGGAACCGGGTTCACTTATTCATTTTCCAACAGCTAAATCTCTTTATACTAATTACGTGGAATTCAGCAGCTTTGGCCAAGAAAGATGAACTTCTTAATACTGATCCTTGGACTGTGTAGAGATCAGTTTCAAAACTACTTCTTGTACAGAACTTAAAAAGTGTGGGCATGGTAGAGGAAAAGAAAATAGCACAAAAATAATTTGGCTTAAGTCTGGGATGAACTGTCTGAGACCTTAAAATAAAAGGCTTCAGATTAACTACTCAGAGGCGTATGGGCTACCAGCCTGAGTGTGAGTGTCAAGCTGAGGCTATTTAATTGTCAGGAACCTGCCATTTATTGCCCTGACACCTGTATCATAAAATTAAGTTTACTTTAGAACTTATTCCATATGAAATCTGTGTTGAACAGTCAAGAGTGCCTTGAAAGGTCACGTTAAGGACAATTATTGTCAGGGAGTCTTTTTCCCCACAACAGTAAGAAAAATCATCCACCAGTTTATGTATTTTTGATAATCAAGAGAGTGACAAACTGTATTGACAGCTACTCTTGCAGAACATTAAATAAATAAATAATAATTAAAAAAAATCAAGTCTATCCTCTTCCAAGTGAATTTGGCAATTGTATACCCGTAAGTATTTTTTGGTACAGTAATGAAGCATATGATATTACTACAGCAGTGTTGTCGGAACGATGATATGGATGTATCAGGTCTATAGAGCTGAGCTGGAAAATACATAGACTAATATTTGCTTAGTTGTTGATAGAACTGGTGACAAGCCCATGATCACGCACTCATCAAAAAATACTAATTGGATTCATATTTTGATCTCCACACTGCCAGCACCTGTCCTTAGTTTGTTTTAAGATACTCTATTACTTACCCAAGGGCCCAATGTAATCCTCCTTCCTCAGGACTCTATCAGTCTTTTAAGAAGAAATTTTAATTGAGCTTTTAAAGGATATAAAAATGAAAAGCTGGATTTACATTTTGTCCTTATTAGAAGTTTCTGCCAACAGTAAAATAAGTTGCCCCTAGTAGCCATGACGGATAGAGGAGTAATAACTGAATTATAAACTGCTTCCAAAACAAGAAAATGGTTAATTATTAAGTGAAGCAGAAAATCATTCAGAAGTGAATACTTGACAAACACCAGTTATTTAAACATCTGGTTTGAGGTGTGTTTTCTTTTCTTTCAGATTTGTCAGATGACTATGCTTATAATTAAGACATTACTGCTCTCAAGGAAATGTCTTTGTGTTATTTGTTGAGTATAGCACGTAGAGTGGTTCTCTTATCTGTAATAACAACAAGCAACGCCTACATGATTATTGAAATGAACTCTGCGAATATAATCTTATGCAGAAAATAAAGTAACTACATCAATACAATGTTGTACTCATTTTAAAAATGGAAAAACAATCAGATAATGTGTAAACAAATGTAATGCTCTACTTCTTAGTTACAGCTGGTAAATTTTAATTTTGTTTAAAGACATGTTAATTAAAACACGTTTCATCAGCTACTTATAAAATTAAGCTCTATTTTGTCTGATTTTGTTAGAAACAGGAAATTTTGAGTGATGCCCACAGATACAGCTGTTTTCAGTCCTTACATAACACCAGATGTGAGATTGATGTATCTGTATTTTGTCCTCTCCTGTGAGTTGCGATGATCAAACAGGCAAAAACATAATGACAGAATGATTAGACTAATTTAGCACAAAGGGAATTGTTCAAGACATTCATATTACCTCACAACCACACACACAATGATGGAGAATGTATTTATTGCAATGTCACAGATAAGCAAAACCACTTTTTGTCTACAATTAATTTCAAAGACAAGCTTTTTATCGTAGAAAGCATCTCTTAGACATAACTGGTATTCTTTCAGTTAGTATTACATTTTTAGATGTAATACTAAAAGATCCAGAAAACTGGCTGTGAGTGTTTTCGGAACTTTAGGCGTGACAAATCATTAATGCAAAAACAAACACCATTTTCCACAGATGTATTTCTTAAAGTAAACTATTCTCATTTAAATGAGCTCTGCTATATAACATCAATGCTAGAAGTAATCACATATTCAAATGTCGTTGGATTGCAACTCAAGGGTGTTGGTAAAAGCTGTTAAAGCATCAGCCATACTTTGCTTTTTCTGTTGCTAGAGCCAATCTGCGAATGTTTGCTATGCAACCAGCTGCTGCCTCCTGCAGAGTTTCATCTGTAGAGCCTACCATAGCCAGTAGGAGCTAGTGAAAATAACAGTAAAAAATAGTATAAGAAATAGAAATAAGTACACTGCTATTTAAAAAATATTCAAGTCATATTTTGAACAATTGTAGGCTACTATTTAAAAAAATTCAAATAATATTTTGAACAACTGTACGCATTTACTCACATACATTGAAATAAAATAGTGAATATTGTATTAACAAAAACATTGTATTATATAGGTACATATATATACACATTTATGTATGGTTTTGTATATTTACATGCATTAGCATACGCATAGAGCACAACACCTTATATTTTGTAATATTTGTACCTGTAATTTGATATTTTCTTGTCTGATTTTCTATTTACTTTTTCACACCTCTCTACTGGTTCTGAATTGAATTTTTCCTTATAAGTAGAAATTGTGTATATGCAAACCAAAATCACTGTTTCCCCTGAAGGCATATTAATGTATTTGAATATGCTCCAACTTTTAATAAACAAGACTGTGCTTTTCTTTTTGGCTTTCATCATAAAACTGGATCCATGTGAAGGACCCTAATGTCCTGCTCATTGCAGGTGGTTTCTTTACCGTCACAGCAAACCACTCATGTGAAACTCATTTATGGATACAGACCTGGACATATCATTCTTACATATTCGCATGGAAAAACACAAAACAAAGGCTCAACAGAGGCACCAAACTTTTGGAATCAATTCAGCTCTTCAGTCATGTGGAGTAGATCCTTCACTCTGGAAGTCATTCAGTTTTTTCAATGGAAATTCCCTTGGAGTAAGGATCTGTTCCACACCAGCATGACATAACACAGATCTTGATGACAGAACACTTTTACATATCAGAAAATCATTATTAATACTTTGGGATCTCTTTCTCTTAGAGTCTTGCAAGTCTGTGATGCAATGGTAATACAATATATGCTAGAAAACAGCAGAAAAAGCAGACTCTTTGCTAGTTTAAATCAGCACCTCACAATCCTCAGATTTCTGAAAATCTGCCAAGCATAGTATGCATCCAGGTATTTTGAAGCTCAGACAGCTCTAATTAAAACCTATATTTTCAGTCTGCAATACTTAGGATTCTGTGTTCACCCAAACAATGTTGAATCAAACCACAAAGAAATCTGTTATCACTCAACTCCAGTGCATATTTTTCATACAGCTAAAATATTACATAAAATTATGAACTGCTAAATATAAAAGCATAAATTGAATGCAGACATCAAATTCATATGCTACCTTTTTCTAACCTTCCAGCAATCGTGAGGCATGGGCCACAGCTGCACACATATGGCATTTGCTTATAGAGATCAAAGCATTTCATACTTGAGGAAGTATTTGTGTTAGCCAAATGTACCAAACAAGCATCTTGCCAGTCACCTTTCACCCTCTGACCCTTACATGTAACTTGTAAGAGTGCCTGCAACATGCTCATATCATGTCAAAAAGACTATTATGTAAATTAAGCATCAATCATGTTATTTTCTAATAATTCTTCTTACTATTATTTCCATTCATGTAACCAACCATCCACGGCCAGATAGCTAGATAAGAATTCTTAAAAGTGTGAACACTTCCGAACGGATGTACCACAGGGAAAAATGGCACAACTAGAAAATGTAATAAGAAAGCTTTATACTCCTGTGCTTTATTTGCAGGCAAAATCTGAGCCAGGTTCAGCAGCCAGCGGAGTCAGTGAAGCTTCACCACTGCCTTCAGCTGGCGGAATGGCCTAGCAGCATGTCTCTGCAGTGGTCAAGCTGCTCAACAAAGCACAAGGGCCAGAACGCAAGTCTAACCAGGAACCTAGCATTTTTTAGAGAAATACTGCTAAATGAAGATCTTTCTTCCTTCTGATTTCCACCAGCTGATTTCTCATTAACCTGAAGTGTTTCTTTGGATGCCTCACATCCTTCTTGTATAACTTACAGACAAAAACTGGTATAGATCTTTCACATCTCTGACTCAAAACCAAAAATATGTATGCACATACCGTTCATACGGTGGTTTTGGTAGCACCATAAGTTTCAAATTTGGGAGCAAGGAAGCTATATGCCTTATGTGATTATTCACTGCATCTTCATAGACCTAATGCAAAGCTTTTTGAAATGTAGTGAGTGTGGAACTCAAACTTTTATAACAAATTCAGCATGAGATTTTTTATCAGTTCATGAGAACAGAAGTTTGTCATGAAATTAATATTTCAGAAATATATTTTTAGTAGAAAATAGCAAGAAAAAAAAATCCCAACAAAAATAAACCTCTGCCTCTGTTATGACTCCATGTTAGGTAGTCCTCGATAGCAGGTTATTGATATCACCTTTTAGTCATCTCTCAGAAAACTTAGGAAAATAAATACTTTTTTGTCTTTTGACTTTTTTCACTTCCTATGGTGAGCTTACTGTTAAGCAATGGCAATGGTAGAGGCAGTGTCGAAAGGGGTGATCTCCACTCTTCCTTGCAGCTGCTTTTTGGAGAGTCAGGGCTTAGTATCAAAGAACAACACATTACAGGACACAGATCTGAAGTATCTCTTCAGATGCCTAAAGAATTAGTGGTATACAACAATGCAACAGCAATTTTTACAAAAACATTAAAAGCTGTTTTTTTTTTTCCTTCTGACTTTGGCGGTTAAAGGATCAATTGCTCTCTGATTTGTTGTTCTTCTAAATCACTTGCCAGTGGTAACATCTATAAGAACTGCCACGTTATACAAAATCCTTGTTCAGGATTTTCAGAACATGACTTCAAAGAAATATTCCTGGAAACAGAGTCTAATACAGTAGCAGCTGCTAGGGATAGAGGATATACAGAACCATTTGTCCGTCAACTTACTCCATGTTATAATAAGAAGAAAAGTGGAGAGAAGATTATTGAAAATGCAAAATATTTAAATGTAAGCAGGTATTTCTTACATATTTAGGAATCTAACTTCAAAGATTTTGATATAAATGCTGTTTTAAATGAAGCAAAATTTTATCGTTTTCATATATACCAACGAAGCTAAAATTCTCTCAGTTCCTGACTGCCACTTCTTAAACTTGTTGTGGATTCATTTCAATTTACTGGCAATTTGGGTCAACCAATTCAGCTGTGGAAATGTATTCATAGAATGTATACACAGACCATATCCACATATTGCATATATTTGACAAGTCCAAGAAAGCTTTTTTCTTTTTAATTTCAATACACCAATGCATTATTACACGTCCTTCTTCTTGAGGCAATGCCCTTGAACTTCATGTATCCCTCTCCTTTACTGTTCAGGTATTGTTTTCTGACACATGTAAATGTTAACAGATGTGAGAAGCAGTAAAAAAAGCATGTGGTATAAATGCTTCTTTCTGGCACATAAGAAGCACTTTCCATAGACAGAGAAAGCATTTGCAGTACTATGTAGACTTCATTTTCAGTTGGCAGGTATCTATATTCTAAGGCAGGAGTCCAAAATTTTTTGCACAGTTAGCACGTCATAGCAGCAAATAAGCACAAATACAAGCTGTTTGGAGAACGTACAGAGCATATGTAGCATTTACGGGTTCCAAAAGCAAGAGTTATGCACGGCCAAATCATTTAAATATTCAGAACAATTAAGAAGATTTTGCTATTACTATCCTAGCTTTAAAATAGCACAGAATGGTGTGGCTGCATCAAGGCAGCAAAGTCAGAGTAATCCAGAATGGAAGGCGTCTCAAAAGACCTCTGGTCCATTTCATGCACAAAGCAGGGTCAGCCATCAGATTAGACCAGGTTGCCCTGGGATTTATCCAGCTTGATCTTGAAAACCTTTGAGGACAGAGACTGCACAATCTTTTCAAGCAATCTGTTCCAGTGTTTGTCTGTCTTCACAGGGAAAAGATTTTCCCTATATTCAGTCTCTGTTGTTTCAGTTTATGCCTGTTGATTCTCACCCAAAAGCCATGCATCACTGGCAAAAGCCTTGCTACATCTGTTTGATGACTGACCCCCTTGTAGGTACTGGGAGGCTGATGCTAAGTTCACTAGAAGCCCTCCCTTCTCCATGCTGAAAAACCCGCTTCCCTGAGTTTTTCCTCACAGGACAGGTGCACCACTTTTGATCCTCATGGCACTCTGCTGGTCCCAACAGCCCTGGTTTAGCCATGTCTTTCCTGTATTGGAGGGCTGACTGGAGTATTCTAGGTGTGGTCTAATGAGTACTATGGAGAAGAAAAATCACTTCTTTAACATACTGACCATGCTCCTGCTATTGCAGCCCAGTACTGTGTCTTTGCTTTCAGGAGAGACTGCTGGCCAATGTTCAGCCCTCTGCCTACTGAAATCCTCATGCCCTTTTCTATAGAACTGTTCCACATCCGCTCGGTCCCTAGCTAGTATCACTGCCAGGGCAAGTGCAAGGGCAAGTGCAAGTCCTTCTCAGTTGCAGGATGTTGCATTTATCCTTGCTGAATTTCATTATGTTCCATCGATCTGCTCCAGCCTTGCCCTGGACTATATGGAAACCACCTCCCTCTCTGGCAACCATGTTCTCTGGTATACCAAAGTCATGACAGTTGTTCTTCAAGGCAATAGTCAGACATAAGGGGGTAAGCCAGAATACTGGCTTGCATGTTACTGAATCATGAATGATGCTGCCTGATACGCTCTGAAAGCAGAGCTTCCTTGGAATATTATCTCTGCAATCACAAAGTAATCAATTGAAAACTTATTTTTCAAACAAAATAAAACAAGGGTCAATAAGAGGACTTGTAAATGTGTCCTTCCAAAATGGGTAATAAAAGTTAGTAATTCTTCTTTCTATGAAGATGTCTTTCTAGAATTTTTCACTTCCACAAAAACATAGCATAAGGGGATTTAAAAGAAGAAAAAATACAGACAAGTATTCCCCCAATAAAACCAATAAACAAAATCTTGTATGGTTCAGATGCTCCATGCACTGGGTACAATAATTCCCAAGTACTCCCTTTCCTACTTTCCTTTAGTCACAATCATTGCAGCTTTCAGACTCACAGGTGGGAAGCAGGAAACAGAAGCAGCAGTGTTCTCAGAAAGAATATAGTTTGCATGTATTCTTTAAAAGGGGGTTAGTCACTTGATGCTTCTACAAGTTTTCCAAAACAGTGGAAAGTGTGGAACAGTACTACTGGACAGAGGTTCCTTTGCTCATGCAAAACAGATATAGATCAGCCTAAGCAATACTCGAGTCCTCTGAAAAGGAAAGCATAAAAATGAAGGAAGAATAGCTATCAAAATAATTTTTAATGCCAATTTTTCAAGCCTTTTTCTTTTTTAGAAGGAAAAATAGACGGGCTCCTTCAACAAGATTCATATCTATACTGGGAAGCTAGTCACAGTTCACATTGAGCTTAAAATTCCTGGAAAGAAAGACACTCAACATAACTGCTGCTTCTATCTGCTAGGCTGGTGATGACATCTTGTAGCCTGACATTGCATTTCCAGTTGGTGATAGGACTTGCCATTTCTTTTTTAAATTTAGATTTAGTACCTGACTTATTTTACTTGCAACATTTCCTAAAGGATACTGATTTTCTAGCACTGTGATTTTCTAATTGCGTAACACTTCTTTTCCAAAAAAGACATTTTTCACATGCTTTTTATAAACCTAACCTAAGAGAAAAAAATACTTTAAATAAAAGCATATGGTAGAAGCTTATCCAAGAAAGTATCAGTCTAGATCCAGCCAGCAGTTTGCTAACTTTCAACACCATAGTGCACACTGGAAAATATTAAAGCACCTAGTTTGAGTATTACGTTACACGTATTCCTATGAAAATATTTCTCATGAAATTAAATTATAAATAATAAAGCATACTCTTCAATCAAAGCATAATTAAGGTTAAAGAAAGCCGCTGCTTCTAAATTGATATTCAGGACCTTTTTCTGATTTTCTCTTTCAGCAGAAGGGATGTACCATGTACAATGCATAGTTCCCTAAGAAGATGCTTCTGCAAGTTCTGCAGTGTTTTCTCCTGATTTTGTTTTTCTCATGCAAAACAAAGACAATAAATTTCAGATGTAAAGTTTTTGGGCCAGGGAATGCTGAGCTAGCAGAGGTGGAAAACCCAGTACTACAAATCCCAGTAAATGCAAAAGATGGGCAGGACATACAAGCACTCTTTTGACTGCCTCTCGTGGAATGCCTCTCTTCTCTGGAACTGAAGCCAGTGCAGCACCTGGCAAGCCCAGCTTGCTCACACTGAATGTGAAGGTGCTAGAACTGGAGCTCCTTGCTTGGGCGTGGTGAAATTCTAGGAAGATCCCACCTAGTTGTTTTTTTTTTTCTTCATTCTCTCATTCCTATCTTTCCTCTTCTCTCTCCCTTGAAACGCATCTCCATTCTAGCAGCCATGGAAAAAGGATAACAGCCCTTGAGAGTCAGTCAGGCACTACAGAGGGACGAGAAGGCCTGAAAGATGCAGCTGAGACCAAGGCACACCTGAAAGCGGTGGCAGTCAGCAGACTGGGCAGGAACTGTCTCCTCTGTCTCATCTTTTCCTTACTCCTTCAAAAAAAAAACAAAAAAACAAAACAAAACAAAAAAACACCAAAAAACAAAAACAAAAAAAAAACCAAAAAACAAAAAACCAAAAAGGACAGTGAGAATAACCAGGTGAGAAAAACTTGTCAAACTTGTCTGCAGTTTGCAGTGCACTTTGCTATCTATTCTTTTTTAAACATTTCTTTTGTTTAGTTACAGCTAAACCAAAAAGAATCTGGGGCTATCTTTCTCCACCATGGCTGAACTGTGCCTACTTCGCTCTTGAAGAGAAATCTCCTTAGGCAAACACTAACAAAATACAAAATAAAATATAGCTCCCATATTATCCAATTATTTTAAAGGTGGCATTGCTTCACTTGCTGGCAAAATACATACAATATGGATGTCTAAAGGAAATTATAATATGGTATGCAATTTAAGTATACGTACATACTTCCAAGTCTATGTATATGTACGAAATATGAACAAAATATTCTACAGCTCTTTCAACACCTCATCAGTATTAACTGTCCATTTTTCACAGTAATACAATTATTTGGGGAAGGGTGCCCCACTTCTGTGCAAAGATATCATAAAAAAGCAGTGGATCCTGAATATCTGACAAGGAGAATGGGAACAAAATGCTAAATGGTAAAACGTAGAATAGTTTTAAATCTCAGTAAACTTGCAGGCCACTTTAAAATACACTAAATTGAAAGGCTTTTCTATCACAAGCTGTTAGGCATAGAACTTCAGAGGAATATTTCCCGCAATTTCAGATATAAGTGAATATAAACATATCATAGAAAGGTAATAAAGCAAAATAAAACCAGTAATAAAAGCAACTTTAAATCATTGTTTAAAAGGTACGATTATATGCAACCCATCAGAGTCCTTAAAGGCAGATAGTTTGAGTCCACGTTCAGCCGTAAGAAGTTTAGTACAATATTAAGAAAGAATTCAATCATCATGAACATTCCAATGTACAGAAGGTCTTACAGGATATGAAATTCATCCCACAAAAAGCAATAGGCAGATCTGATAATCCAGAAGTGATGAAGCCCAAGGTCTTACAGCATGTTTTTATTTGAACCACTTCATTTTATCCTTATTTCATGTCGTTTTCAAGAGAAGATTAACACATAAAAGGCCCTTGGTGGCACAGAGAGAATAAAGAACTTTTTCATAACATCAGTACAGTCACATTAAAAAAAAACAAAAAAGGTTTTTTTCAATTCACTGGAAATTCGTTGTATTAAAACAGGAGCCTGCTTACTTAACAACATGTAATGGACACAAGCAGGCTCATGGACGTTCCTTTCCTTTCATAATGAAATCTGTCTCTGTAACACATTGGAGACTATTTCTTTATTTTACTGCATCCTGATCAATCTTTCTTTTTATCCCCTGCTCACTTTCAGTACTCATCTGCTGTCTCATTCCTGCTCTTTTCATATTTTGCTTTCTTTTTCATTTTACAGGAGCATAATTTCTACCTTCCCTTCCTTCCTAAATATTTCTGTGAAGGTAGTATAGGAAGTTTGAGAAAGAACTGCTAATTCATTTTTGGTTTCAAAATGTAAAAAAATTACTATTAATAAGAATATTGTCTCTGTCAATTTGTCACTCACATGAGGGCTATATAGAAGCTAAGGGAGGTCAGTTGCAAATAAACTCTCAGGAGCAAGTCAGAAGAAAAAAGGAGACTTGAGCTGTCCAGGAACCCTCATACACTGACAGATTCTGCCTGACTTCCCAGCAGTACACTGAAAACATCTTACATGTCATTCTCTTGTTTACCTACTATTCCTGAAGTGCACTATAAGCGCTCTATTTTTGAAGTCAGCACAGAACAACAAAAAAGAGAAACTGCAGCTTCCAGACTACTGACAAATGTTTCGATGTTATCTTAAGCTGCATCTTATACTGAGAACAAGGTGCAAAACCTTACAGTACTACTATTTTAAAAATATGGTACATCCACTGGTATGCATAGACCGACTTCAAACTCTCTTCTGTATTCAATTCCAAGTAGTGATTTTGATCTATAAAGTCAGCACAGATTTAGGTCCAATGGTCTAAGTGTGTGTCTCTCTGCCTTAGTATGACCATACTGACCAAAATCAGTGGGGTGCTTCTACTAGCAAACCTTAACATATCACATTCTGGGGATAAAAGCAGGACAGTCATGCTGTACACATGTACAACAGCATTTATTTCAAATAAAGATTCAAGTCACTTTTTTCTGTGGTGTACTAGAAGAACTATATCCTCATGTTTTAAGATGTGTGGGTGGCAACAGTGCATATATTTACATAAACTGGAAGATGACTGGCATTGTTCAATTTATAGCCTGTTTTTAAACTAGAGAACATTCAACTAGAACATTTTATGAAACTAATACAAAAAAAATACTATATGCAGTCAAAAAATAATAAATGACTGCTGTAATACAATCTGGATAGATTCTAAGATAAGAAAATAGAATTTAATAATAATAATTTAATTATGATTTAATTTTTCACATTTAGAAGTTGCTCGTAACTGAAAGTAACTTCCCAAAACAAATTATATTTAACATGGAATAAGAATAAATACATACATAACTTAACTATCCCTTTGAATACAGTTAGAAACTCTTCCAGTCTAGAAAGGCAATAATTTCTGTTAGGTCTAAGTATGAGAAGCCTATTCGCACTGATTATTTGGTTGTTTGTCTTCCTGTATTAAATTCTTTTATGTTGGGGCACTACTAAGGATAATTAGTAGAGTGCAACTACATTAAACATAGGAAACAAAAAGGAAAACTAGCACAGCATAAATGAGTGTATGGATGGTATGAACATGGTTCAGCTTTACTCAAACAAATACGAAACTCTGAATGTGAGAAAGCAAGAAATGAGCTGGGTTGCTTTACAGACAAAAGTCTGTGTATAGTCCACATGCTAATTAACACCTGCAGATTTAAAAAAAAAAAAAAAAAAAAACTTGTCTACTTCTTGGTTTTCCACTTTTTAAGTTTTTGCTTTGGATTACAAAGAGACATGAATTGCTAGAATACATTTTCCTATCTTCAAATTGATTTTGGCATTTAGAGAACTCTGTATATGCTGCACATTTTTTTAATTTCTTTTTTGTCATTACTTTTGTGATGTATGAAGGATGAAAGACACAGAAGACAAGGTATGGTATATAAAGAAGATAGAAGCAACAGTTAGGAATCAGCTGAACATTGCTTTATGAACACAATATGATTTAGTGATGCTAATGCTAGCACAAGAACATTAACAGCATGTTAGACAGCCTTGGGTGAGGATTCTTGGAGAACAAAGCAGCCTAATTATTACAGTACGGGTAAGTTAGTGTAAAACAAAATACTACACCTGTGTGGGTAATGTTCTCTTTTTCATTTTTCAGCTCCCAACTCAAAGATGCTACTTTTTCAGGAAAATACTCCATCACATGCTTGAATCATGATAAAATTAAGGAGATTAACACCTATTCCATCTTTATGAAGAGCACTGGCACTTGCTTAAAAATGGTTTCTAGAAATACAATTCTCTCAAATGCATCAGTGATGCTTGAGAATTAAGCAAATTATCAGTTTCTCTCCTCACTCCCTAGGAAGTCTACAACAATTTAAAGCTAAATAACTCCTACGGTTTACTACAAATTCAATAAGAATTCTGGGACAATGAGAGGAAGAAGATGAAACACTTCAAGAAGCAAAAGACTAATAAAATACTATTTACACAGTGAATGCTCAGGAAATCCAGGACAAAATTATGGTAGACTTTGAGATACATACACACTCCACTAGCCTACAGTTCCTCTGGAGTCCAGAAATTCTCTTATTGGATTTCTGTAAAGGAGGTAAGTTAATTTAATGACTTTTGGATTCATGCAGATTTTATGGATAAATGTGCAGAGGTAAAAATATCAAATTAACCCAGATTTTTCCCACATACCTGGGCTCAAGATAGGTGATAGGCAAAAAGTGGTGAACTCTCCAGGGCAATTCTGAATTTAGGTGTTCCAAATAATGTCTGGAGATTTTTTTATCTTTTGTTACAGAGAGCAAAATTATATATCTTACCCTTAGCCAAGTATTTGGAACTGTAATGTCTATATGACATTATGGAAGTACCTTTACGCATGCCTGCTTTCTCAGTTCTTTATCATGTACAGTTTTGTATTTTTATCTTTATCTTCAACACAAATGCAATGAGCATACTGGATGTGACCGAACTTCACTTATGATCTACCTTTCTTGTTTCCTGCATATTTTGCAGTTTATCAGACTCCTTTTGTAACGGACTAGCAATACTGACCAATATGCTCTTATTTCAACATTCATTTCCTTCTCCTCAAAATTAACATAAATAGTTGCAATTAGTTGCACTAATTAGTAGCTGGTAAATACAACCAGTTATGATCCTTGCAGATAAATGTGAAATTCAATAAAAAGAGATTTCTTATAAAATGAAAATGCATGGACTTTTGTAGTTTAGCAGAAGATATATTTTAGCCTTTGGTTGATTGTTATACAATCACCATTGCAACTGTGATTCGTAATCTGATCCAGTCCTCACTGAAGTCAGTGATGCAGTTCTCATCAACCTCATGTGCCCTGGCAGCCTGGTCAAGTCTTTAGACTTTATGCCAAAATATGGAATACTGATCAGGAGCATTAACACAAGGGCCCATCTCATAATCTACACATTGCAAAAGGACTTTTCCTTAGCATCTTTATCTTGAAAGTGACAGCAGCAAGATGTGCCATATTATTAAAAGATACTGCAGAGTGCTCTTTGAAATGGCAACATAAAAGAGAATACAATGAGTAGGGCTTGAAGCCAACTGAGTGATTGATCCTCCAGGAAGAAGAAAAAAGTTTTCATAGACAACAACATGAAATGTAAAATTTGGTACATTAAGGACTCCTGAATGACAATTCAGTCTCTATTTACACATATGTATTACTGCATATCTACACACATGTATATATTGCCCTTATTATTTCTTATATTCGTCTTCTTTGAATAGCTCCTTACAGACAAGGAAACTATTTCTGATCAGCTAAATGCCAAAAATAATTACCTGGCATTCTGCCCTTGTGCATTAAGCCAAGTACCTCTCAATTAACAAAACTAATTCTAAGATTAGACAATGTAGCTACTACTCCATGTAAAATAAAATATTTCAATATTTTTTTCTTATTATTACCAAATTAGAAACAAATATCTCACACAGACATGGGGATGAGACTTAGTACAGGGAGCTAAACAATTGCAAGAAGCTGTTCTGTGTATGTCTGTGGTTTAGAAATAGTGCCAAGTCGGAAGGAAAAGACATTCTCTGCATTTTCTAAAGCAAGATAAATACTGAAAAGAAATATAGATGAAAGATGGAACAGCTATCTATGGACTCTGCCAGATTCCTTGGCTTTTTGGCACACCTACTGATGCTGGCAGACTTAGCCTGTAGCAATCTTTTCCATTAAAAGAAGCACCATATATTTTGGTTTAGCATACTTTGTTTGTGCATTTTTAAGCTTCAAAAATGTCTATTTAAATTTTTTTTAATGATTCCTTCTGCACAGTTGGCTGCAATTGCACTTATTTGAAGCAGTTCATTTATCACTAAAAGAGCTGCAGGGCACAGCTACTGTTAAACAGCTCCAGCAAACCTACAGCTTAGTGGGACAAGCTTCTTTTTATAAGACTGAAAGATGCTTAAATTGTGCCAAGAGGAGTTTTATGCCAGCCTCTAGGTTTGTTATCCAAACGTTACTAAATTAGAGGTCTTCTGAAGCATAGGATTTGGGCAAAGATAAGCTGATCTCCCCGGGCTGCTGTTTTTTCCTATCTGGGATAAGCCAGATTTTAACAGAACACTTGCTACGTATCATAAACTTTAGTAGTGTGAAATTTTGAAAAATCATTGAAACTCTGAGGCTTAATCTACACTGAAGTCAAACTTCATTACCTTTGGCAATGACACAAAAGTGAAATGTTTTACATGTAAGTACCCCTACTTTATGAATGGTGAATTCTACTTATTATGAAGGTAGAGGCTTACTGGCTTTTGTTTCTTGGAGCTGAAACTGTAGGAAAAATGTCCACACCTGGCAGTTACCAACACAACAGAAGTTGCAGTGGTGTAACATTGTCAGTTATCATTAATCCTTCTGAAACAAAGCAACAAATGCTGGCATCAGATTTAGCTTGTGGAAAATCTTGCACATTTATGGGTGAAGGAACTGGGTGTAATTTCTGTAGCCAACAGCCATGCAGCAATTTTGCCATCTAGTGCCCTCTTCCTTGACATCTAAGAGCTGTAACAATTAATTTATGAAAAACAACAGGCATCAGCCTGGAGGTATGTGCCAAACAGCAATATCTCCAGTCTGAACAGTGGAGCCTGAATAGAGCCAACCATGAGCGTTAAAAAGAGGGTTCTTCTAAACTGAAAATAAAAATGTAAATACATAAATATGTATGTATGTACGTATTGCACGCGGATAATATTACTGCATAGATACTATATGAAATATTTTGGTTTGATTTAAAAAAGTATTTTCTTAGAGGTTAATAATGTAAAACTCTACATTCTGTATCAGTGCTCTCAATAAAGACCCCCCCCCCCCAAAAAAAAAAAAAAAAAAAGCAAAAGAACAAAAAACCAACCCTCTGATCAAACACATCTAAAGAATTAGGCGCAAGTGCATTTGCATTTCAGTTTCTGATCCTCAGATATACATGGTATACGCCGAAGAGGGAGTTCTTGAAAATTTTCACTAAAAATTACTAGTAACCATCTTCCATATTTTGTAGTTCACAAAGACGATCCTGTGAAAGCCTTTTCACGTTAAAAAATTCACCAAAACTTGTAAGGATTTATGGTTTTAGTAAATAATGACCAAAATTTGGAAGCAATTCAAAATAAAATACCCAAAATGCATTCTTCAGTACAGTCATTATAACAAAGTATAGAAGAACTCTTCAAACAGAAAAATGTCATTTCATAATAACTTTTATGAATCATGGTTAAGCCAGCTATTTTTAAATGTTATATTATTATAGGGAAAAGGAAGAGCCTTTGTGTGATTAACTTTTCTACAATTAATAATTGAACTCAAAAAGCACAAATACTTCATAGATTAATTCATAGTACCATTTAGAAAAGACATCATAGCTCTTACAGCTTCTTTGCCAAAATAAAAGCTAACAAAATGAAAAACAACTATGCATTTCTTGAAGATATAGCATGATGAAAAGAAAAAAATGTGATGGATTAATTAAAAACATATCTATTCATACGTATAAGCACATAGACACATCAAGAAGTATCTTGTACACTCCTAGAAGCATGAGACTCTATTTTGCCTCCCTTATACCAAGGGTTTAAAATTAAGTTTTCAATATTCCTGCTGAAGATCCTACTAGCTGTAACCAATATTCCAGAAGGTATCTACTGACATTTTGCAATATTATGAAAACTGAGCACTCCCATATTGTGCAAATAATTCAGTGAGACCAAAGAGTAAGGCTAAAGATCAGTTCTATACACTGGCAAGTTGGATGGACAATAGCATGAGCTATGGCTCTCGTATGGGTTAAGTACCTTAATGTCTGGGTGACTGGGTACTATCTGGTGGCTCTGCTCTCTTGGTTTTCACAAAAACCTTACAGCCAGTATCCAGTATTTATATTTTGCTTATAATAATAGAGTTGGAGTTACAACTTATCAGTGACTGTATCTTGGTTTGCTTGAATTACCAAATATAAGCTATACACATATTTTTAGATTTTTTCCTACTATTCAATTCCTACCTGTTCACCTCCACCTTGTTGTGTTCTACATTCAAACAGGTTTTCTGGGGTCTTTTTCTGATATAGCTATACATCACTGCCTAGCAAGGTGAACAATTCAACTGTTATCAATGGCTTTAAAAGCTCTGACAATGCAGATAAACAAGTAAGTTTAATGACATCATTTATTAGTTAGGAATTCAAGCACAAACTTTACTCAAAATCAAAATGCCAGTAGATCCTCATTCATCTCACTGGGCAAATATCCCTGAATGTTTTAGAATATCTGTGTACTATCTGATCAGCTGCTTGCAAATGTAAAATATTCAGCAAACAGAATGGGTGGGTTTTAGCTTCATACTTTACAATCAAAACAACTAATGTTTTTCATAGACCTTAATCTGTTTGTGCCTACATAGTTCAACTCTCAGCCAGCAAACTTCAGTTTTCTAGTAAATCATATCTCTGCCAAAACTGGAATCTTCCATTATGGAAAAGGCAGCATTTTGTTTCAAAGGCATTATTGGAAGAGTTACTGTGTTGGTGTCTTAAAACTTTCTTCTCTAAAATAATAAAATGCTCGAATGCATTTTGCAGCTGCTTTTATACTGTGAATGATTAATATCAAAAAGACAGGTAACTCATCTGAGATTTACACAGTTTATTGACAAAAGTTTAAGTCTGATTTAATCTCTTGGTAAAAACAAATGAGCTTACTTCACTAGGTCTAGATTCACTCGTGATTTATATCAACAGTATTAGCTTATGTTAATTTTTACCCCTGTGTAGGAAAGCATTATAGCATGGCAACAGCTAGCCTGGTGAACAGTCGAAGAAGAAAACTGGCTGAATGTGAACTTTGAGGGCAATACTGAGGCAAAACAGAATAATGAAAATCTCTCATGTTCAAACAGAGCTTACATAGAGACAGGGAAGTTATTTTACCTGTTTTAAGAATTTATGCTACTATTACTGGAATAGTGAATTCTGTCCTGAAATATGCTGAAATTGAGTCCAAAAAAGGAAAGTTCAGAAAAAAAAGATTCAGAGCTGACTCACCAAAATAAACAATTGAAAAGACAGAGATTACACTGGAGATTACACTCATTAAAGTGATGACAATGGAGTGATTTGATTTCACTATATGAGAACATTCATGAAAACAGAAGCTATATAAGGCTTTTCAGTTTACCAAGCAACAGTATCATGCATGTAATGGCATAAGATAAAATTTTAGGCTACAAATAAGGTGCAAATGTTTTTATGGGGAAGGTATTTAACTACTGGAAAAAGTTTTGATGGCTCTAGTAGATTTTCCATTGCTGGAATTTTTTAAGTAAAGAGTCAGTGTTTTTCTAAAAGATATACTCTATTCCAAACAGAAATAAATTGAAGCCATGTCTCTGGGTTGTATGAGCAAAGCTCATCAGACCAGACCATTACAATGATCTCTTCTAGTATTATAATGTACAATGTAGTACTATAATGTATATCTATGATTATTCAACATGAGAATAGAGTCCAGTTTACAGGACCATAATCTTATTTAGGCTTTTAAAATACTGGCACACTGCTTTTCTCCGAACCCTGCAAGTTTCCCTGTACTGCAAAGCTTACCGAAAATCAACATTCAGGAGGGTAGTAATTTAAATTTAGCTGTCTGAAAGCCAGCTGTTTAGTCTGAGCTACAGACCTAGGTCTTTTCAATACTCAGTGGAGAAAACAAGAAACCTTCATGATCCTATACTTTTCTAATATCCTGGGCATCTATTTTCAGCTCGCGTAAGTCTGCAGGTGTCCCTCTTTCCATTGGCTAGTGAAGGTGTCTTAGTTTAGATTGCTTTAAACACCATACCTAAAAGTGGCCAAAGTTAGATGAAAGGAATCCATCCCTAATACTCCAAAGTCTTTCTTCAAAATCCCTGGATTCAAGTTAGTTAGATCCACTAATTCAAAACATCTGTCTTTGTTAGATCATGTTTAAAGTGTGCTTCAGTTACTGTTGGGCAGATAGTGTTTCATCACCAGCATATCATAAATACATCTCATCTGTATTTTTCCAAGAAAAGAATGAAGTACATTTTGAATACCTCTTTCATATTGCACAATTATTCAGAAGTCTGTCATTCCTACCTAATAATGAACTGGACTGCAGAGTCATTCACATTCACATGTATGAACTTTGTGAGGCACTCCCTTAAACACACAGATATGGGGGGATGCAATTGCGTAGATCTGACCTTTGTACCTGCACTTCCATTACAGCTGAAGGAGACCAGACAGTATTGCTGGTAGAGACTGAAGTGCCTTATCTTTGCATAAATGTCTAAATTAGGAAAGAGATGAAACACAGTAAAGGGTCTAAAGATGAAGAAGCATAAGGAGTGGATGAAGCTCCCTGGTTTGTTTTCTCTGGTAACCAGTGATAGAACCTGAGGGAACGACATGGTGCTGCAACAGGGGAGATGTTGTGGGATGTACAGGAGTGGATGTAGATTCCACAGCCACTGTAGGAAAGTGTTCCAGTGTACCCTCCCTCCAGTGTACTCTCAGTGGAATGTTTTTTCCTCATATCTAGCTACAATCCGTCAGTTTCATTCTGTGACCATTATCTCTTGTCCTGGTATCATGCAATTCAGTAAAGAACTTCTCTTTGTTGTGAGACAAAACCTTTCAGAAATCATTTTCACAGAAAAATTCTTTCTAGAGCCTTTGCAAAATGTTCTCCTGCTGAACTCTTAAAATAAGATCTTTCATGACTGCACGGTTCCAGGTGAACTTCATTTCTTAATTTTAATCTTAAATTTCCCCCAAACCCAGACACACTCAGTTCCATGGTGGCTTTCTGCCACAGTGACCAACTATCCATGCTGTTAAAATGCATGAATCATGCATGGTGATAAAATGCTGAGGTAATGTCACTACCAGCTGAGGTCAAAGTCAAGTGAAGCACTCTAGAAGTGAATGTCGATGTGGTAACATCATCAAGCTGTGATAATTTTAGCACTGAAACACTCTTTACTATTTCACTGCCATCAAGCTTTTCTAGGACAAAGGTCAGAATATTTGAGGTACTCTGCAGTATTTAAAAGCTATTTCAAAAGAAAGATCTCTTTTACCAAGTCAAATAAGAAAATTTCTACCTCACCTTCACCACTCCATTTTCATGCATGGTGATACAGTTGCTGGGATCCTCTGAAAGCTGATACAAAGCCTGAGCTGTAGCTCTATGCACCAATGGATCATTTGACTTCAAGTAATGTACTAAAGGAGCTACTGCCTTGTTCTCTCCAAAGGTAACTCTATTGTTTCCCCACATGCAACAGTGAGAAATGGCCTCTGCTAAGTGATGTCTTAATTTGTCATTGTTCTGAAGAAGGTAAAAACATAATAAATTAAAAGAAATATAATACAATAAAAATTTCATAGAAAGCAGAACTGCATTCTCAAACATCTTTAAGTCATCTCAATTTAATTGTAGCACAACTAAGAATTGGAAAGAACTGTGAGGCATGGAGCTAGTAGCACTTTGCAAGAAGTGCTGCTAATTTTTATATTGTTTTAAACATGCTTTTAGACTGGCTGGAAATTTTATAAGTTTAGCATCAAAATTTAACACATAGCCCTATCACTGCGATTCTCTGTGTGTTTCAGATTTATTGCTCTTTCAATTCTTTGTGCTTTTTCCATGCATCAGCTGTGAGAAGCAATATTCAGCAACAGTGATTATTAAAATGAAGTTCATCTTCCAAAGCAATTTTAGTACCAGCCACAAAGTGCTTTCATGTCCAAAATACAACTCATAGAGGAAGAATTCTATAGCTCTTCCTTACTGCTGCTGAAAAATCTATCACTCTTGTCACAATCTTTTATTTGGAAATAATGCAGATTAACGAAAGAAATTCAGATACTTAATACAATATGTTTAGCTGTTACTTACTGTGTTTACTAGTTTAGACAACAGAGGGACGACTCCATGATCTGTTATAACAGCTAAATTTTCTTCATCTTTAGCTATATTTGTAATGGCTGCACATACACTCGCTAAAACTTCTTTATTCTTTGATTTTAGTAAATTGACTATAAGTTCCAAGCCACCAACGAAGGACCGAACCATTTCCCCTGCATCCTAAATAAGAATTAAAGGAAACATTATTTTAGAATACTCAGTCTATATTATATTAAAATGTTACATACAAAAAAGAGATTGTCAGAAAAGTTTTTTAAAACTGCAAATTATTTCTTCACCAAGAAATATGGCTAAATAGGAACTTCAAGCTCTCTTGACTGACAGATGAGAGGTAGACTGTTTACATACCACCATGTAGGCAAAAATTCAATGCCTAAATAAAGGTATGTAGTGTCATTCTAGATACCATGGGATGTTCTTTATGACCTCAACTTGTCATTCCAAAAGGTGTGCAAGTTTCCCATACCTGCTGTATTATATTTGCCAGGATGCGCCTCATACACTCTACAGCATCTAAAACAACAGTGGACACTCTTGTTTAGAATCACAGACTCCTTAGAGTTGGAATGGACCTTTAAAAGTCATCTAGTCCATCTCCCCTACAATGAACAAGGACATACACAGCCAGGTCATGTTGCTGAGACCTTGGTCCAGCCTGGCCTTGAATGTCTCCAGGGATGGGACATCCACCACATCTCTGGGCAGCCTGTTCCAGTGCCTCATTCTCCTCACTGTAAAAGACTTTTTCCTTATATCCAACCTAAATTTACCCTCTTTAAGTTTAGGCTCTCCTAACTGTCTTCTGTTTCTCACATTGTCTGACAGCTAAGACATGGGAGTGGTAATATTCTTTTCTTCAATGCAAATTGCTCTTTGGGAATGCTTTCAAACTTATTCAAGAGGAGGTTACACAAGTCATGACAGCAACTGTGAGAGAATCATGTGCACTTCAGAGTATGAACAATATCAACATAAAATATTGGTAACAGATACAAACAATTCTAGAAAAATGTGTTTTTAGAAAGATAGAAAAGTAGACATATGACATCATTATGCCTCTATATAAATTGTGTATCTTAGCTGTGAATATAGGATGCAGATACGGTCCATTTTTTCCATCTCAAAAAAATTACAGTAAAATTAGGAAATGTTTAGAGAAAGACAACAAGAATAATCAAAGGAAGGAAACTGCTATCTGGAAGGAACGATTAACCAACTAGAATATTCAAGGCTGTAAAAGTGAAAAATGAGAATGGATATGATAGAAGTGTATAGAATCCTGAGATGAATAGAAAGATCATACAGGAAATCTCTCTTCTAAGAGAAAACTGGAAACATCAGATGAAATTAGCAGATGGCATGTTAGCATAGTTATGATGTTAAAGTCCTTGGAGTAGGATTATAGGAGCTGTTAAAAGTTTCTAAGTTTGAAATTCACTGGACTAATTCACAGAAAAAAAATCATTAAGGTATATTTGATATAAAAGCATTTCCTCTGATTTTCAAAGTTCAAGGGCCACATATTTCTCAAAGGTAGGAGAGAATTCTGGGGAGAGGAGCCACCACTGCTTTGAGTTTGCCACATTCTTCTATCTTTCCTTAGGCATCCCCAGTAGGCTAGGATGAGAAACAGAATACTGGGTCAGTGAACCTTTCACCTAACACAGAATTGGCTGTACTTACATTCTTGTGTTTATTAGTTAACTCAAATTAGCAAGCACATGTTTACATGTTAATGCGTAAAACAGAAAACCAGCAGTTTTGGCACCGTGAGACTGAGCTAACAGGTATGGAATTCATTTGGTTGCCTCAGGCAAAGAGGAACTGGCAGTTATCTCATAAAGTGGCATGCAGCATGCAGTACTTCATGTACCCTTAAAGGCACACAGGATATAAACTTAAGTTTTGTTTAAGCACAAATTCTTAACTGATTAAATTACATAGTCACTGACTAATACTGTACAACAAGATTCATTACAGTCTGTTAAACTGTCAGAAAGGAAACACGTCTCTATTTCTTTGCTAAGATGTTCCACCATGCATTACTTTAGTCAATCTCTTTTCACATTCCTCCTGGACAGAAAAAATGCCAGAATAGAAAAACATCAACTTCTTTAAATGTTTTATAAATATATTTATTCAATCTGTAGTTAATTCCAAGAAGCATTCTGTCAGCGACCTGCAAGAGATTCTCAGGATGCTTACTTCGAAAAAGGCTGAGGCACAACACTGTGAAGTGCAGTATCATTTTCAGAAACTTAATTGGAAGCACAAAAATTAGCAAAGAGGTGGTTGGGACATCAAGTGCCTAACCAGAAGATACCAATCATTGCAATGTAACCTAGACAAATCACTATTGTTACCTGAACTGGCCCTTCAGTTACTTACATGAATGGACCTGTATACTAAGCACAGATACCTGATATTATCACTCCTTAAAATAATCTGTAATCCAGCCCAACACTCTTTTGGTAGATTCTCAACCTTTTGAGTATGGATGTAGGAAAATGAGTGGTTCTCTTAAAGCTCTTTGGTCAGTGATCACACAAACTAGCAAATGACTAAATTTTGGTTAACAAGGACTTCGGTAGAAGCATAAAACCTAACTAACCCACTGATCCTGAAAAAGACAAAGTCAGAAACTACTGTGGAAAAACCTTTGGGTGTTTTTTTTTTTTTTTTTTACAGTCATCTAGTTTTTACGGAAAACTATTTACCAAAAGTATGCCATTAGTACCCAAATCTTATCCTTCATAAAAGGATTACTAACAAGGACACACTTTTTATGAACAAGTAGAAATGCAGTGTGGTGAACAAGATCAAAGAGCATTTGCATTAAAGAGGTAGGATTAGGTATGATCCTATGAAAGGACCCAGTTCTTAAAAGGAAGCACTATTGGATAAACAATTTTAGAAAACTGCTAGAAGTGGGGTAGGAGAAAACAAGAAAAGGAAAAGCAAGAACTCTTTTAACTACAGATCTACTTGAAGACAACTACCAGATATAACTAGAGAGCATTGTCTTTGAGAATTCCATTGAAACTGTTTAGATAGATGGATGTAGTGGATTATTTTTTTGCTGTTTATAGAGATGTATTATTGGAAGAGAAGGCTATTAAAGCCTCAGAGGGCATCCAATAACCACATATGCGGGTGGCAGATGTTTTGATTCTGTTAGTCTGTATTCTGTCAGTCTGGATAGAGATGCTTGAAATGTTCTGAGATCAAAATTGCAAGGGCACATTTCCAGGCAGAAGCCTTTCCAACTAGTCTATCAAAAATACACCTGATACTGACTTAAGCATTAATCTTGGGCTCTGAGGTAAAACACTTCAGTTCCTCAGTATCTGAGAAGCCCCAGTCCAGAAATACATAAATTATGATATATACTTGAATCTCCAATTTGCATTTAAGCAATCTGAAGCGCTTGGTGCTGCAGGGCAGTGATGGCCACAGCACTGTATTCCTGAAGAACCCTGGGGTCTAGTTTGAGAGGGCTGAGAGGCAACAACTAATATGGACTGTAAAAAGCTAAGTTAAGTAAAGTTGGAGCACTCCAATGGATCTCAACAGTGCTGTTCAACTGAGTAAAAAGCCTTGCCTATGGCAGAGCTAGAGAGTCCCTTGCTCCCAAGGGGACCTTCAAAACCATTCTTCTATACTGTATCGGACTTCTTCGCATAGGCTAGAGATTTGTAAATCTCTAAATAAGTATACTACTTGCAATCATCAGCTGAATGACAATAATACATTTGCAGTATAAGGCAAAAATAAGGTAGTAAAGGCACATGGATCCAAAGACTGATGCAAATGGATTATCTTTAAGAATGCTAACATTAATATTAATTCTACAAAAGATTTGTAACTATCCTGTGACTGCTGGGGAAAGGCAGAATCTAAGAGCACCAATGACATGTTCTTTTGAAAAATTCTCAGTGACATCTTGCTGTACACAGGGGGCATCAGATGGGCTGGTGTCAAACTCTTCTTACACTCAAAGGAAAGTAAAAGTGTTCAGTTAAATGGTCAGAAGTAAATTTGTAAAAGAAATTTTAGTCTGTATACATCAATGATGGAAAGTGTGAAAAGAAAGGTCTGCAAGTGGAATTTAATTCATGCACTTTCCTTGAAAGGTCAGTAGGAGAACTTTGAAGAAAAAAAAAACAGAATCTCTCCTGAAACCCTTCTGGAGTGAAAGGTTTTCAGATTTCATGAAAACACAAATACGGACAGTATAAACTTTCCTAGGGCAAGGGAGAGACCATAAAACCAAGACTGGTTTAGATTATATTTATTTCTTTTTCTGAGCTGATTTATGAGCAGAGAAGGGCTCCATCTGTATTGTGCTAGTTTTTCTAAGCAAATCAATCAAATTGCTCATGGACTTGGTAAATAAAAATTCATACTTTTCTAGTTCTGAGTTTATATGCCAAACAGAACTCTTAACTGTAATGTTTCCTTTGAACAAAAAGCGAAAGCAGTGGGAAGGCCCATCAGGAACATAAGATTTTCCACCACAGGCAAGGCTGTTCCTGTGACTGGAAAAGAAAGGTTAAATCCATACAGTTTGAGGGTCAAAACCAGAAGCCACAAAATGTGGAGAAAGGGTAATATCCAAGAGCAAACTTTAGGTTTAAGTCCCAAAATTAACTGAATGAATAAATAACAGAGGTTCTAACAGAAATTGAAAGAGAACTTAGATGTTCAGGCAAAATAAGGACAACATATATTTGTGACTTGGAGAAGCGGCTGAAACAGAGAAGGAAGAACAGCACAGCCAATCCTATTGCCACATGAGCTGCATGTAAAGGGAGGTGGGTTTACAGCATTTTTCCCATGGATATCTAGGATAGAGGTCTATCATTGCTGGTTTATACTATGTATGTATGCTCTCTATATATAGCAAAACGTAAATATGTCTGCAATCACTTGAACAAAAACAATATTTCTTGATAAGAATGTTTATGTCTTACTTGATATTTTAAAATTTCACCAAAAGCTGGAGAAAATGTGAAAAAAATCTACCAAGAAATTTCTTACTGTATGTATCAGAGATCTGGACAGCTAAATGATTAGATACAGGAAAATAAAAGTAAGATATTTTGTATTTACTTAAATTCTCTGAAACTTACTACATAAATGTGCATGACCTTGTGTCTAAACATTGGCTCAACAAATGAGAAAGGCTTCTGTTCAACAAGTAAACCCCACAGTAAGTAAGACTTGTATGGGGCCCAGCTATAAATGCAAACGATACGGCTTTTCTGCATGGTTCCAATATCCCTGTATTATTTGTGTTCTTTGAAAAAGCTTCATGAAGACAGAAGATAATCTATCTCCCCCTGTAATCAACTAGCAAATAAATCTTGTATGTTCCTACCTGTACATATTTTCTTTCCAGGTGATTAGAAGCCTACTTGTTAAACTTCTCTTCTGACAAGATTGTATTTTCCACATTTTGTAGAAGAGTACAGTCGTACTGAATGAATGGAATAATATATAAACAATCCAGCAGCAAGTAAAAGAAGGGAGTTTCAATAATTGTCTGTGAAACCAGCTAAATGCAAGGACAGAACTTTCTACCAGTGATGAAAAGCAGAGGGAAACTGCAGAAACCACATGTCAGGAAAGTTTCCCAAATGTGATTGTGGGTGTAGTCTGGTGGTCTGTGCAAGACAAAGAGAAAAGCAAGAAAGCAAGAAATTTGAAGAACAATATGCAGAAAGACGGAATGAAATGAAAGCTTTAAAATCCATTGTTACATTAAAAAATTTTCTTCCTTCAAAGAAGTTTAAACAATAAATGCAACCTTTTTGATATAATTTAGCAAAAACATAGATTTGCTTCGTACAGTAAATTTCCACTTTCTTTTCTTCTACTGCAATGTCTGTGTATTATATACCGTTGCCATAATTCAAAGACATTTTCATGTGAGGAAATTATAGAACATTGTGCATGTGATTGCAGGGGTCAGCTTTCAATTCTTTTGAATCTGTGTTCAAGTATAATTTTATTAATGATCAGGTAACTATTCATACTAAAAAGTCTAAAGAAATTCCATGATTTTGGTTTCCGATTCAAATAGTTACCTTGGGCATTTTCATCTGCATTTATTTTTGCAACGTAAGAGAAGAAAAGTCAGACATAAAATGTTTTTGGAAATATTTTTGTACTTTTGGGTTCAGGTTAAAAAAGATAGCAGTCTTTAATTTCCACCTTTAAAAATAATCAAAGAACAGCTTTTTTTTTTTTTTTTTTTTTTTTTTTTTTTTTTGTGAGCTTTAACTCAAAGAGATAGTCATTTTCAGACATTTGTGTGTATTAAGCTTTCATATTTACTTGTAGTCCTTAAAACTCACTGCAAAAATGTACATGGCATTGTTTCAAAGTCTGGGCTGTACAACTAGCTTACTATTAGGTAATGACATTTAAAGAAGGACATTCAAAGAAGCAATAAAAATACAAAAAAGCATAGGGCAAGAACATTTTACTGTACCGACAGGAAATATCTTCATTTTAGATCATCAATATTACAATTTTTAATGTAAAATTTAACATAATGTGACAGATATGAAAAAAATGTGGTTTGTTATACTACTTTTTAAGTGGTTGAAAAAGATAGGAGGAGATAACAAGATTTTTCATTACTTCACAAGATCACATCTTTCTTCTAACCACTCAGCAGCACAGTTTTTGTTCTCGGAAAGGATGATAAATATTATTTCAAAGGTGGATTCAAAGAGAGGAGTTTGCAATTTCAAGAAGTTAAAAAAAAAAAAAACTGGCATAGATACTGAGGACAGCAAGTTACCTGCGATGCTAGTAAAAGGTTCATCCTAATGCTCTTTAATCACATACGTTCATCTTGAACAGCATGATTAGTAACAAGATTTAGTTAACCTTCCCTATTAACAAAATTAAGTGTCCCTATTCAGATATTTCTACTTTGGCTTCTGCCAAGAGCAGAAATACTGTAAGATAGACTTTATTTATTTATTTATTTATTTATTTATTGAGAGCAGAAAGCATTACAATATTTGCAGAAAAGACAGATTTGGAAAAATCATTTTATCTTTGCAATAATTATACAAGAAGAACACTTAGGATTTTTAACTTCTCTTGTCATCATATAATGCATGGTTTTTTGTAGTTATTTCATTAAATAAATAAAGTTCATCAGCCTTAAGTTGAGAGACACTACTGAATACTTTTGTAATTGGATTCCGTTCTTATTTCTTCCAAAATGAATCCTGCATTCTCTATTTGAAAGATTTAAAGCTAAACACTGTATTAAAAAAATTCATTGTGTTTATCTTTTAAAAATACTCCACTTGAAAGATAAATGTTTCTCCACTAAAAACAAGTAGTATTTCACTCTTAGAACATCTTAAAAAGCTTAAGGTGTCACAGCTGATTTGTCAAATTCAAATGCTTTTGCCCAAAAAAGTGATGGTATGGCTGTGCAAATAAACTCTAATTATCTAGAATCATCTTTCGTCTACCTTTGCTTTACTGAAGGAAGCAGTCCATTTCTATCCCCTATTGCCAACTGAACAACTTACCATAATGCAAAATCAACTTAAGATTCAAAATAAAGAAATGTAGTAGATAAATTTCTATATTACAGCTGTTCAGTGGAAAAAAGAAATACAACTTATGTATGGATATTTCTATTCATTTTTCAAATTAAACACACAGTAATATCAATTCAAATGTTTTATATTTAAAGATTAATTTTATTCCAGTCTGTAGAGCTGCATGCTTCCACTGTAGCAGAACTAATGAAGAATCCCTTGAAAGATGAGACTATTTTACTACATCTCACAACTCTTCCTCTCTAGACTGCAATCTTGTGAGAAAGTAACAGCAGACTATCAACATATATTTTCCTGTGCTCTTTACGTCACTGAAGCAGCAAACATCAGAGAAGGCTTAGGGTTATATTAGTAGTTTTAACATGTCTCCAGAATAGGATTAGAAGCAGCTGAAAGAGCAGAATCATCTATTTCTGGTTCTCCAGGGATAGGATCATTGCACACCTAAGTACTTGGTGAGTATATTGCTGATAGTTTCAAGAAGCAAAGGTAAAGTCCATTAGCCAAGCATACAGGCCAATAAAGCATGCAGTGCATGTTCTCTAAAAGTGAGTGGGGAAAAAGGATTTTCATAGTCTCTCATTCAATTTATAGAAGTCCTTTTGTCTATTCCTTACTTTATTCTTTTCCTTACTTTTCAGCCTGGCAGACTACTTCTACTCTTCCTCTCCTGCTCCCCTTCACTCCTCACAACTCTCAGTCTTGTGTAAATGCCGAATCCTTTTTTCTTTTCACAGAAGCAGCTAAACTACTAATATCAGAGTCCTTTGAGGCCACAGTGGCAAAAACGTCATAATTTGCTTTAGATTATTTTGAAAAGCGTTATAATAATAGAAGCATGAGAAACTGATGACACCGAATAATTGGAAAAACTAAACATTGTTTCCATTGGATTTGAGTTGAACTGAATCCAAGTAAGTGTTCAAAACATTGCCTCTAAGTGTCTAAGTAAACTTCCTCATATAATTATTAACATAGTTATGAAATACTGGCAGTAATGTGGGTTAATATTGTAGTGTTACAAGACAGTAATATTAGAATGTTCCAAGGACAGTCTAGCAAAACAATCAATGCATTGACCACACAAACAAAGAAATTGTTGTAACAATTATTATTTGTGTCATTGCAACTCATGGCATGGTTCCATAAATTAGAGTGGTATTTGAGAAGGCAATCATATCATGTTTTACCAATTACAATTACAGACCACTAAGAATCTGAACAAGCAACATGAGGTATAATATATAATTCAGTCAAAAGCTTCTGGACTAGATAATGATTGCTTGAAATGGTCTGGTTTGTATTATGCAGCAAATGAGACACAATGATCTCCATGCTCTTTTTTTTTGCCTTAAAATCTATGGCAGTCCCATGTGGTAAGTGAGGGGGTAAAGACAGAAAAACGTGAGATGGACAAGGATAAACAGAAAAGAGATAAAAAAACTGGGAGGAATATAAGCTTTAAGCTTTTTATAGATTTTTAAATCTAATTAGCAAGTCTAATTTAAAAGTACAGAAGCTACATGACAAGCTGTTGACTAGTATATGTAGCTATTATAAACTAAGCTACAAGGAAAGCTGGTCGAATATTTTCCAGTGGAATAGTATTCCATCAGAAAATGCTAATGGAATGGAACCAAAACCTACCATAAGAACACGACTTCTTGAAAAGTTTTGACAGAAACCAGGCATAAAGGCAGGCTAAATTACCAACGTGCCTCTTCATCTTTCTCTTGTCAGCCAGATGGCTGGTGAGTAGCCTGCCAGGCTGCTTGGCTTCTGGTTTTCACAGAATCCCTGACTTCTTGCCCAATGAGCTGCCAAACAGCTGGAAAGCCAGGTCTCCAGGAGCTCCTACGCTTTTTGGCTTCTTAAGTTCTTCAAGCTCTCACTCAGCTGCTTTGAATGGAACTTCGCATCTGAGTCTCCCCAGTGAAGGAGACGTGGGTTATGCTCTTAGTTTCCTGTTGCTTCCCAGCCTTCAGGTTGTGTTTTACATGAATTGGGCTCCTAAGGACCTCAGGGCAATTTACGGGAGTCCCTTCAAGATCTTTAGGATATGTCTATTGGAACCCAAACTCTGTTTTAGTTGGTTCATTAAACTTCGACACAGCCTGTAGCAAAAGTCATTGAAAAGGTTGGTCCTTCATGCCCCCAGCAAGCATGGCAGACAACTATGAGTTCACCAAATTTGACTTCGTGACATCCTAAACCTCCAAAGACCCTGTTTTTCTGGAAAGCCTGAATGGCAAGCTGAAAATTCCTCTTTGTCTCTCCTATGGTAACTTTTGAAGTTCAGTTCATAAAAATAGCTTAAAAATTTGGAAAGTCTACATTCAGAAAATAGAGATTAAAAAATACATTAAAATGAGATCAACTATGGAGTAGATATGAATGACATTAAAATATGATAATGGCTAGAGAAAGAAATTGGAAAACTGAGAGAAAGGAGTAAAAAGCATTACTATGAACTGCCAAGGTTTCTGTATACGAATCTAAGAGGCACAGCAACAAAAACAAAGAAACTGAATAATGCTGTACATACTCAAGCAGGGAATTCTGACACGGGTTTAGCAAAAGAATAGTATGTTAACAGCAATATATAGGTATGGTTATGCACAATTTTTAAAATATAAGCAAATGAACAGCAGTTTGCATTATGGGGAACTACTAATCTTCATACAGAAGTTACAAATAGGTGAAATGTTTTTAAAAAATCAACGTAATTAATATAAAACAGTAAATAATTTTAGC
This sequence comes from Gallus gallus, assembly GCF_016699485.2. Lineage (NCBI taxonomy): Eukaryota > Metazoa > Chordata > Aves > Galliformes > Phasianidae > Gallus > Gallus gallus. The sequence goes on along the minus strand of NC_052533.1, from coordinate 15,552,264 downwards.
ATTTGTTAAATATCAGAAGACCTTTGCATGTTCAACTACCTTCCCTTGTTACTCTAATACAGAAATGTCCTTACTGATTTTATACATGTGGTTACATTAAAATTTCTGTAACAAGAAAATTTTATATAAGAATTCTAAATATCATGGGTCATCTGCAACACATTTTCAACCTGTAGGTTAACTCCAGATCACTGTCTCCAGTAGAATTCAATTCCTCAGTGTATAATACTTCTGCAAAAGTGAAGGCTACTTAAGTGTCACGCATACCCATCTCTAGACTTTCTCGCCTAAACCTGGTTTAGTTTTGCTTTTGTATTTTTTTGTGTCAATGTGGACATTCTCTTTCCCTGTATTCAGGAAATACACAGTAATCTTTATATGTCCAATCATCCTCCATCACACCCATGAAATTCCACTGTTGGGCTGAAAAGGAGGCAACAGCATTGGGGGAGGGGAGGAAATCACACTTTACTAGAAACAGGAGATAGCATTTTGCAAGTACATTTTAAGAAAATAAGATTGAAAAAAGATTCTTTCTCCCTTCCCTCAAATCAACATTCTCAGACTGTTTACTTAAATTATTTTGACAGACTTTACACATAGCTTATTTCCTGAAGTTCCTTAGGAAAACCTTTACAGTTGTAGTTATAACAAAAGTTAGAATTTAAACTTAAAAAGCTGAAAGCTAATAAGCAAACACGGACAAAAGACAGAGGAAAGGATGAGCCTGACATTAACTGTTTGCACCCCAAACTCTATTAAATACAAGGAATGAAAACAACCTCTAAAAAATTTGTCTTTTTGTTTTGTTTTTATTTCAAAACATGCTACTTAAGGGTTAATCTGTGAGGAAACAGGTATTCTTATACAAACTCAATTTGGCAGTGTTCCTCTTTCTGGCAAAATACCTTTGAATTCTATAATAGCCTAAATAACATCTTTGTATAGTTTCTCTCAGTTTTTCTGTCTGGGCTGATGTACATGGGGATAACACTATGAATACTGTTTTTCAAAGTAGCATCATAACCAAATATTGCTGTTCCAACATCAACAGAGTTGAGTAGACTTTTCTTAGCAATTTTTCATAATCATTTGTGTTTCTTGGACGGTGCACTTATACTTTACCAATGTGCTTGCTATAGTAACCTTTCCTTTTGGAAGTAACTAATTAATAAGAACCTGCTTCTATTACAATAATTCACTTGAAAAAAAAATGACAACTCTTTTAGAATATTTTAAAGAAAAATGTACACTAATTTATCCAAAATTACAAGTCATTTTTTTCTAAGACTCACAAATAGCACTGACAGGTGCAGTGCAAATTTCCTGAGGAGAGTTCTACCACCTGATCTATGCCACTGTCAATCTACTTTAAGATCTTCACTCGACAAACAATTCTGAAGACTAAAACTTTTTAAAACTAGTGCTGGCCATCAAGAGTGAGGACGGGCATTAAACCCATTTTATGACTGTCAGAGTTGTAACAATTTATGTACTGTGATGTACAATTTAATCCTCTATTTCAAAAGTCTTCAATCTGTCACAGACCAAATATCACTGCCCTAAATCCTACTGATGTAATAAATGATATCACTTAGCCACAACATATGGATGTATTCAACAATGTTGTCAATCAAATTCTATGATGCTACTCCATAGGAAGTACTCTGAACCAGTCACCATGAAGTAACTGTCAGTTCATATAATCTAGACACACAGGCACTTAGATTCTCCTCCCTTTTTTTCTATTAACTTCCTGTCTATCAACAGGCAAATTATTTAGATTCAAATGCTCAAAACTATTCTTGAGATTTCAGGACTGGGCATTTTTTGACCTTGTACCGTCTAATTGTAAAACAGAAAGGTGGATTTTCTAATCATAAACAGACTGTGGCAAGATTAAGTAAGTGTGTGAGATACCTGTGTACTCATATTATGACAATAAAAGGCATGTGACTCTATAAATATCATAGCAAATAAACTCTAAGTTGTATATACAGAAAATGGCTGCTCAGGTAAGTGAATGCTGTAATGCATTGTTACAAAATTTGTTTCTGGTACTGTTAACAAGTTCTGTTTTACTTATCAACCTCAACATTACAGAAGACAACCACTATAGAAGACAACCATCTTCCTTAAAAACAAACAAACAGAAAAGTAGAGTTCTAGCTGAAAGCTACTTGAAACATGCTTTGCAGTTTCAAGTACAGGCTTGGAAAATCCAAAATACCCATAACTGGTTTGAAGTCATATACTTATTCCTACATTTGAATCAAACACTGCATAAACCAGACTGCTTTTTGGAAGATCATGTAAATTTTTGAGTATTATTAACAGTGAATAAAGATAAAAATTTTGTTTAGATAGAAATAGTCACTGTATCCCCACAGTTCGGCTATAATTGTCATTTTATACATATTTCTTCCCATTTAGAGTCAGAGGACAGGGTATTATTGGAAGGTTTGTTTCAGTGTGCCACTCTGCCTCAGTCTCACACAAAGAACTCTTTGTGAGGTTGCAGATTAGCATTTGGGCAGGCAGCCAAGAGAGATGAAAGGAGGGTGGCTACACTAAGGATGTACATAGCTTACACTCATCAAATACCCGGAGGAAAAAACAGAGAAACAGTCCACATCGTCTGTAATTTCAGTTGCTATACTCTATCCCTCTAGTTTCTGAAAAAGCATTTTTAGTGGAAGCTCTATGAATGCATAGTTCTACTCTGACACTGTAGGTCAAGGAGTTTTATACATAATGAGTATTATGTATAAACCTCAGTAATGAGATAAAGCAGTATCTTAACATTTACTTACAGAAATATTGTTCATGAAAGAGGCAGATATGGCCATACCTTGACAGAAGAGGCACATATACAACCTGCCATTAGGTAATATAAAACTTTTATACTAGAATGTATGTTACAAAAAAAAAAAAAAAAAAAAAAAAAGCAACATGAAAAGATAATTCAGAATTACCAGTATGTTTGAAAAATGGCAATTAAGATATCATTGTAAAAATCATTTTGAAGAAATAGAAACTGTGTAAGCTATAAAGATCATGAGCAAATGTTCTAGAAATGCCTTCACTTATATAGCTATAGCTACATCTATCTGTATAGGTAAATAGCAACCACACAGACTCAGCTCCAAACAGGAAACACTACCTGCAGAGGATGGTAAGAATAACACTACTTTGAATGAATTTCCGTTCTTAACATAGTCACATTGCAAATTATATATAGAAGAATATGTATGTGTGGTATAGTAGAGAGAGAATGAAAAAGTTACATTGAATATAGAATTGAATTAGAAATTGAAGATATTGCTGTACAAAGATTAAGGTTAGTATTCCATCAAACTAATGAGCGACAAAGTCTTCTGCATTTATTTTACCAATTCACTGAAGATGAGCTACAGATTATACACACCATTTTATCTCTGTGTGGGAACCAACACAAAATAAATGAATAGCTCAGTCTTCTGTGCACAACTGACCTGCACAACAACCACTATTCACAACTGGCACTTTTTGTTGGCAGTCTGAACAGAAAATCTAAGGATTACATTGGCAGCGAGTCTGAAATATGCTCTGAAACCAAAGGCAGCCTCTTGAGAACACAGCTGAAGTACCTCATAGTGGTGAACAACTACAACTACCTGCACTATTCATAGGTATAAGCTTTCTGTTTCCAGCACTGTCAGATGGACTTTTTCAGCATACTTTGCTTGGGAACAGTAGGTTTTGATCCTGCTTAGTTATTAAAATATATTTTCCAAATACAGTAAGTGCTGTTAAGGCAAAACAGAATGCCTCTGTCTGGTACAAAATAAGTGCTAGATGGAGGACTTTTGCTGCATTTTTAAACAATTATTTCATCAATTACTTAAAGCAGTGAAAATAATAGAGAGTAAGTTGCAAACAGCAAAGTATTGCTAGAAGTCATCTATCCAAATATAACAATTATATGTGACTGTATATGTAACAAAACTATTACTTTCTTACCTTGGCATTTTCAATGCAAGGACAAATAGCCCAAGCTGCATTTGCTTGAACATCTGGATTAGGATTTTTCAGCAATGACCATAACAAACGAACTCCATCTAAACGGTCAATTATCCTATTGCAGAAACAGAACAGAAAAAAAGAGGTATTTAATTATGGAGTACACAATGTTCAATTCTAACTTGTGCTAGTTTGTTTGGAAAATTGCTTTAAGAGGTATTGGTATGGTTTTCCTTAGCATACTGTTTTGCTTTACATCAGTGCTTGTGTTTTATTGTCCATTGATTGCCATCAACATATACAGTAGGCATTTCTTGCTATTGCAGATGAGTGTGAACAAATTATGTTAAGATAGAATACATTTTCTAAATCTCATGCATCTTGTTTACATTTTTCTCAGTACTGTGATGTGAAATGCTTACAGAAGACAAGTGAACTGCATTCTTACCAGAACTCGCATAAAAGTAAAAACAAGCATGTGACCTTTTAATGATCTGCATGCAAAGTAAAATCTGAATTCAAGCATACTGGCTTCTTTCACATAGTAACAAATACTTTCCAAAACAAATATTTATGCCCAAACTATGTACTTAACTTTTTATTCAGTCTATGCTTAATGTATTTACTTTACCGTACAACATATTTCAAAGTTCTATGTTACTAATCTAGCATTAGAAATTAAAATGGTCACACCACACTGCATCCTTTGTGGGTTGTGAATAATGTGTAACTTGTTTCCCAGGTATTCCTCACCAACAAGACTAACACTGAACACTATGTTATAATTACTTAAACACACTGTAATCAAAGTATCTTCACGATTAGCTGAAAACTGAATTATCACCAGAAACATCTCTGTGCCATCTGTGTAATGTTTACATATCAATCAGGCTTGGGGATCATAGGGTCCAGAGAATACCTTAAAAGGAAATGAAGGTCAAACAAAACTTAATATCCTTTACAAACTTGCTTTCCTTAAAAAGATATATTAAACCCAAAGCAGATGAGCTGAAGATAAAGAAGAAAAAGTATACTTTGATTTTCTAACTTCAAAAGTAAAAATTCCATTGTATACATGGAAGTATACATCTTTAATTGTAAATACAAAATAAGAGAAATAAAATACAGCTTACTTCTAAAAAACACCACATAGAACATCTAACTTGCGTTCACTATACATATATTTGCCAAGAAATTTCAAAACTAGTTATAAAATTGTTTATGCACACAATTCTACCATCATTTGAAAGACAAAAAAAAAAAAAAGTTATGGACATGAATTCTGTCTACAATAACCAGGGACTTAATTTGAAATGTTTTTGTTTGAGCTGGTTAAAATACTTTGTTTTCAAAACAATGACTTTTTGCTTAAAAGATCAGTTAAGCTGATGAACTGTTAACTTTTAAGACCTGATAATTTTAATACAGCTTATTTTACATACTCAGCTCCAAATCAACTGCATACCATTATTTAAAGGGAAAAATCAGAAACATGACAAATTAGAATAGCATGATCACAAAACACACAATAACACATACATGTTCACAGAGTATGGATGACTTCAGTAAAAACACCCAAACAAGCTTTTAAATCACTCCAAATCCCTGTACTTTGAGGCAACTTTTAATAATGCTTTCCTGTAATTTCCGAAAATACAGATTTTTTTTTCCACATTGGATTAATGAAAAAAAAATCCAGAAGTCTATCTTCACGAGTCAAGCAGACTACTGGCCATTTACCAACATGCAATACTTCTTCCCAAGAGGAACTAAATATGAATGACTCAACTCCAATCAGTATATAAAAATCAAGCAATAGAAGTCAAACACTGAGCTCAGATTTTTCAATCATGTTTAAGAAAACAATCTCAGGGATGATTTATCTTTCCTTCTCTTTTTTTCAAAGCCTTCTTCTCAATATTTACTTCTCAGTTTTCTTGTCTTCTCTTCAGCTTTTCTACGGTTTGATTTGTGAAGTAATTTTAGTTTCAGCTTTTAGTTGAAGACCAGAAAGAGAAGCTGTATTAGACCCAATAAAATAGTCAATCAAAGTAGAAACATTTATGTCATTAACATAAGTAATTGCTTTCTTTTTCTTCAATATAAGTAGGTAACAACACATGAACATGCAGATCTCAAAATCAAGAGCTCAGATTCTGAACTATCACGGCTTAACATGACTGAAGCTTCTTAAAATAAACCTGGATCTCCTCTGATTCAAAATTATGATACATTGACTGTTATTATTTGATAATTGATACAATTTATAATAAGGTGTAAATTATTCTGCTCTTCAAAAAAACCCGATATATGATTGTATTGGTAGGTGGAAGCAGGTGGAGTGAGGAGGTACCCCTGTCATGCGCTCTGGTATCAGCCAGACATGAGGAGAGCAAAGATGAAGGGATACGGATGCTACATAATGTTTCCAATATCACTTTTTCAGAAGATTAATTACTGGGCATGTGAGCAAAATGCTTTTCTGGTTTCCACACAGAACAGTTTATGTATGGTGAATATAGAATACACCTTAGGGGTAAATAATTTTAGTGCAATTAATGCCATTCTTAGACTACTCGAGTGCCTACATGATCCTCTGAGCAACCTCAGGTTATTGTGAATTGCTATTTGCTATTTGATCAGTGCAGATAGTTTAATGAGATAATTTTTTGAATTACTTTCATTCGCAGTTTACAGATGAAAGTTGTTTAGTAAAGGCTTTTTTTTTTTTGCATCATTTCATTTAAGAAACGTGATGTCATAGCCTCACCGAACGTCATGATACATCTATGCAAAAAAAAAAAATTGGGTCACAATTCTCAGAATTTATGTTGCTTTAAAAAATACCTGAAACTAGCAAAGCTGCTCACCTGATATAGTCCTTCTCTTCAGAACTCAGATTTGACACTGAACATTCCCATTAGAAACGTAAACAGAAATTGCTAAATACACATACACATGCATATCCTACACGTTTGTTTGTTGTATCTATCATCTTTTTCTCTTACAGTATTATTTGCCAGATCTTTTGAGAACTCTAGTTTTATAGCCTGCCAATCCAGACCACAAATACAAATGTAAATAAACGAAGTTATACTGACTGTATTGTGCTCACTGGTAAGATTACAGGGTTAAATTCTGGTAGAATGTAATCTTGTCTTTTCTGAAACCACAATTTAGCATGTTTCTTAAAACTTTCACTATTTGCTATGGAGTGCTTTGTGCTATGGAGTGCTTTGTACCAGGAAGTCCAACTCCATCCATCTGGCTAAAATAGAGTGCTCACTAGAATGTTATACATTTACCTATATTTTTTAATATGAGGACTTGAAGACTGGAAAACTGTTTATCTGATATGTATCATAAAACTGTAGCAGCATTTCTTTTCTAAGTAGAAATTTGTAGACGCTACTACACATAAACTATCAAAATATATAACCATAATTTATGGACCGTTATCCCCTTTGAGGATGTGGCATCACAGAAACACATCACATCCAATACTTAGAACTTGAGCACCCATGTAGTGTTCAAATTCTGGAATTCATATCATTAATTTATGAATTGAATCGAGCAGAAACGTATCAGTGTTTCTTGATATTAAAAAAAAAATCTCAGAAACAAAATTCTTAGTCCCCAATTCTGTAATTGCAACAAAGTGGTATTACAGATTATTTATACTCCTTCTATTTGGTCACTTACTCTTCTCAAAAAAGAGAAAAGTGGTCTGTATGAAAAGCTACAGCTTCAGTTCCTTCTATACTGGTCTAAGGAGAAGGAACAAGAAATGGATAGCCTTTATTTCTAGGGGGAAGAAATCAAATACCTTAACTCTGCTAGAGGCAGAGCAAAAACCAAACAAATTATTTAAATGTGAGTAGCAGTACTGACATCAGTGTCTGAACTAAACATTGTTTAAATATTTTCCTGGATCAGGATCAAAGTTGTCCTCACCTGATTGGATCATATTTCTGATAAAGACAGCATTATCTTTTCTAGGGCTGCAAGTCTGAACTTCCACTAGCACAATACTTCCAGTAAATGTCAGTCTTGCTCATGCAAGCAATTTCTGTGTTAATATATTTATTAGCATATTTTGCTCCTGGACTAAGATCTTCCTTATTCATGAATGTTATATTTTTAAAAACAAACAAGCAGGCAACAAAACTTTTTAAATGTTGAGAACCTTCAGTAGAGAATTTTTTCATATGAGCTGAATTCAACATTTGAATCCTTCACCAACTCTTGGCAAACTTTGAAATTTCCTTCCAAACAACCTGCACTCTCTCCTCCCGAAAAACAAGCTGGACTTTGTTTTATCACAATTTTAGCAGCAACTTGTGTTATTTTTGGTGCCTATACTGACCGCGTTCCAGTGTGAAGCCATCCATACTGGATAATAGAAGTGATAGTCCTGAGTCTGAGATTTCATAATATCAATTTATATTTATTGGCTTTGAAATTTCTCATTTGATTTGCAGTGTTAATTTTGTTAACATATTCCTGTAAAGGTAGGAGTTTAGTATTCTTCATTTGAGATATGTAGTGAAGATTTTTTCATTTACACGCACTTTTACACTACATGGCTAACAGTTCACACAACCCATGTTTACAGTTGTGTACCATCTATCCTTTTGCCACTGGGTGACAGCCAAAGCATGAAAACAAAAACCCTATTCAGGAAAAGAATTCCCTGCACTGCTATATGAATATCAAGTGAATTATGCAAATCAGAACAGGAGGAGCTTACTAAAACTCTTTCTGACCTTTCATCTGTGTAAGGAGTGAAATATTCTGAGAATCTTGAGGTAAATATTCCTGCTAGGGAACAGTAAGCACAGTAAATGCCCACCTCAACTTTTAACTGTAATGCTTAATCATAAAGATCAAGAAACTTTGTAAGCTGTACAAATCTACATAACAAAACCAAGGAGAGTAGCAACTCTCTCAGTAAAAAGGCAGTTTTTTTCTTCAGTCTTGCAAAGAAGTAAGAGCAGGAAAAGAGGGTCAAGGAAAGTATTAGTTCTTAAATGATGAAGATGGACAAAACTTATAAATCACAAATTATACTCTTTCAAAAATTTCCATATTATTTTTTATGACGGTTAATGCACACCTTCCTTCTGGAACAGCCTTCTCTAATTTAGGAAATTATTTATTATAATATGAGAACAGTAGTATAGTAGATAGTCCATCAACTCCCTGAGTTAAACACCATGAACTGTAAATATCTTTTCAAACATCCCTATTACATGAACTAACTATTCTGTGATTGCAATGCCATAACATTCCATTTGAACATAAGAAAAAAAAACCAAAAGCTACTTTGCAGTGAGGAAGTTCAAAAACTGCAGCAGGTTGCCCAGAGAAGCTGCTGAGTCTCTATCCATGAAGATATTCATCACCTGATTGGGTGTGATCCCAGGCAACCTGCTTTAGCTGACTGTGCTTGAGCAGGAGGGGTGGACTAAGCGATCTGAATAGGTGCCTTACAACCTCATTGGTTCTGTGATATCTGATTACTGAGATACATATTTTTTTTTAATAATATTTTGTAAAAAAAATTTAGCTATCATCACATTAGAACCTTTAATGTTCACCCAAAAATATTATCAATATCTCTGCAAGAATTATTTTTTTCAATATTTAAAAATACAAACAGCTTACATCATATTTTCAGGTTCTGTTGCACAAGCTCCCACTGCTTTCGTGACATTCACAAGTAATGCCTGATTAGTTCCAGTAAGTAACTTCACTAGGGGTGGTATTCCACCACATTTACGGATAATTGATCGATTTACTGGTTCTTGGCAACATTCCCCCAGTGCTCCAACGATATTTACAAGAACTTCTTCAGGTTGATCAGTGAGCAGTCCTACCAAAGCTTCTGTGACTTTATATTCACGAAATCTAAACAACAGCAATAAAAACAAAGTTGTTATTTTCAGAATGTTACCATTGTAAGGTAATCCTAAGTAAATTATCTTGCAGAACAAATCACAGTACAGGTAAAACATTCAAATCAATTATTGAAAGTGTGACATACAGCATCACTTCTTATTTTACATTTTTAAATATATTTCTCTGATTTCACTTTCTGGGAACCTATAGAGTCACTTGAGGGCTGTTAAAAACTTAACATGTAGATGCAATATCTATAACTAGCTGAAAACACACTGAAAGACCAGCAAGTAAAGTGGTATCCTAATTTCCAGTTCTTTTTCCTGCCATATTAACAACAGCCAGAGCAGGAATATATCAGACTCTCTTACACTTCTCTGGAGCCAAAGGGTCACCCTTACTTTTCAATAAATATTAGTCTCACCAGTTCTATATCTTGCTCAAGCCTAACATGTTTTGCTCAGTTTTTTTTTATGCTTAATTTTTATTTTTTACATTCTGATGGTATATGTACAACAGTTACAATAGAAGTTAATTTTTTCTTTCCAAGCTGGTTTCAATAAACAATTAATGTAATCAAGAAAGGAGAAACACTCATTTTTCATTATTTGCTTGTTTTTTATATACTTTTGCTTAAAGAAAAATCTTTCTTTGTTCAATTTAATTTGGAAGTGTCTCTTTTTTTTTCCTTTTTTCAGGAGAAGACATCCATTGCATGAAAAAAAAGAGCAACAAAGTAAGTGAAAAATTGAAAATATGTTTATTTATTTCTCTGGCTACTTTATCGATGTTGCAGATTAATTGCTTCATAGGTGGGATAATATGAGCTGGCTCTGTGATGGGCAGGCTACAGACTGACAGAGTTGCTGGCTCGGGCCATCTTGTGTCCAGAAGCAGAACGGCTGCTTGCACACTAACGAATCTGAGCTAGTCCAGCCCAGGCACCTGTATCAGCTCACTGCTGAGTCAGCACAACTTCTCAGCAATTTATTTTATGTAGAGGAAGTAATGTGGAGTAGTCTGAAGATAATTAAGTGGCCCTGCAGGAACCAGTCAGCTTTGCTAGTTCTAGCTTCGTGCCAAACTCAAGCTCATCCCTCCAGATCTACTTATGTGTTTTCACATTAACCTCCCTCACTGTTCTGCAGTGTACTCCCATCCTGACTTTGGATAGGATTTACTGCTTCAGACTCAGCAGTACATAATACATTAATTCAGCACAAGTCTGGAGCAGCGCCTGACTAGTAACCTTCACGGAGCTTCATGCCCTTGTGAAGATACATCAGTAACCCAGAAAAAATCTGTTTGCATTTGCACAAAATTATTGGCTATAGTTACACTAATTATTTATTTAACAGGCAAAGTCTCATTCTGTAGCCCTGAGGACAAGAAGCACAACATAGTATCCATGTGACTAAAATCTTTTGTCTTCATCATTCAGGGCAGCCTCACCCATTCTGCTTAATGGAAAAAATCTATTCCCTGTGCAGGCAGTGCCTGAGCATTCCCCGGAAGATTGCTTCCTGGCACAGGTCAAACTGTGCAAGAGACTGTGCTAGAACTTAAACAGTATGGATAACCATAATTTAGCGATGGAACTCAAGGTATAGTCCTACTTATCTTATTAGTATAGATGGAGACATTCAGTTCATGCAATCGTTGATCTGAACCTATGTGCAGATACCCAAAGCCAACAGAAAAGGAAGATGCACCTTTCTGAAAAGCCAGGCTACTGTAAAATGAGGAACGCAAAAAGAAGTAGGACAGAAGAAGAGTATGTACGGACCAAGGCTCTGTATAACAACAGTTTGGTAACTCATACAGAACAATAAAAAGCCAGATTTTAAACTAAGATTATTGGAATTACTTCAGACTTTTATCCAGCAGTTACCCATTGTATCTGTGTGTCCAGAAGAGTACGCTAAAATTAGGGCTGCAGGAAGAGGTTACTTCTTACTGTTTCACCTCCCAGTCTGTCAATCTTGCATTCCCCTGTACAGAGTAGGGTAACCTCAGCAGGAAGCCTAGTACATACTTCAGTGGAGCAGGCATTTTACCAAGGTAAGGTGCATTAATCTGATGAATTAATTTAAGATGAGAGGGGCTACATATTCTCAGTCATTAAACTGAGATTATATTCAAGTTATCATAAAAGATATAAAGATAAAAGAGAGTGATAACTCCTGATGCCAAATTCTTAGATAATCATTCTGGGCCCAGATACTGAGAAAATATATATCTATCTATGCTAGGACTCCTAACAGTTAAATCCAGTCCTTTAGAAGGTGAGTGTCCAGATTAAGTTGCTTTCCCGAGCTGCTTTTGTAGTTAAGGATTCTAGGTTAATTATTCTAGATTCCAATATATTTCTAAAACAAGTGGACCTGATATCTGCTTCAGAATGAGATAATGTGTATTCTCTCTTGACCTAAAATGTTAAAGCTAAATGTGCTGGCTACTCTCCACCGGGTAGTCATGATCCCAGTTTGTGAAACAGAGAGAAGTAGGGATATCAGATGTACCCACACATAAAATGTTTTCTGTTTTAGTACACCTTCTGTCTCAGTGTTCTATATTCTTCAGAGCCACCAATTCTCCACATTCACTGTTAAGATTCTAGGAAATTAACTCTGTTTCCTGGGCACTCTGATGAGGTCACATGGCAATTTTTTTGACAGTATCTAAGTTGAAAGCCTCAGTAAATACAAAACATGGTTCTGTGAAATCATGACACTATTTTTCACAAAAATAGAAGCCCATAAAATAAAAATATTATAATGTAATAAAAAAATTGTGAAACTAAATAGTTACTTTGACACATTTTCTTCACTGATTGCACATTTCCAGATTGCTCCAGTCACAGCTGCTAAAAGTCTTTTATTTTCAGAGTTACCAAGTAGAGCAGACAGTGGTTGTAGACCTCCATGCTGTCTGACCAGGTCACGTGTCTCCTTATCTTCCGCACACTGTATAAAAAATTGAATACATATATTATGCGAAATGTGTAGAGCAATATCTTCAAAATTTAGGTGTATTATGTTGTAACTAGTCAAAACCCATACAGAAGAAAATGCAAATATTTTATTAAATTACTTGAATATGCTAACATCTCATTAAGGGAAATCTTGCAGTAAAGAGTTACTATATATGTAGCAGTGCTTCTAATGTCATATGATACTGCATGCAAATAAACATTAAAAAAGTTTCTTCTTGCACCACCTCTCCCCATTGGTTAGCAGTGGAATTTAGGTCTTACACACAAGAAAAGCAAGAATGGGACTGCCATATCAAATATGCAGTGAAAACACCCTCATAAATTTAGCAAAAGAACATCAAAATTTTTGCAAAATAATTTCTCACACATTAGAGAAACAGTAAAACTGAGGAATATTAAAGATGAGTGTAAAATACATATGAAAATAAAGTGCAAATCCTGGCTCCTATCTACTGATTAAGATAATAGTTACCTTAAATATGGCACTAGCACAATGTGTTTGAAGCTCCTCGTGTTCACTACTCAGATTTTTCACAAGGTTTTCAATCATTCCTTCTGTTCTTATTGCAAGTCTGTAACTTGGCTAAAAATACAAACAGTGCATTTTAAACCCTCTATATTAACAGTGACAATAGTCAGGGCAGTCAGTATCACTACTCCCAGTAATAACACAGTGCTAAAATTCTAGGCTTTTGATATTGTGAAGCTTTGTATTCTATTTTAAACTCAAGTCAACTGTAATGCCTTGAATATAGCATTGACGTTCTCTAAGTTAAACAAATACATAAATTCACTGTAGGGCTGTGATCTTCTAATCCCCCAAAAAAAACCAGGAGCTGCAATGCCTACATTATAGCCAGCTGGCTTAACCAGAATGCAGAATGTTCTGAAAGGTGTTCAGACTTCCGGCTCAGAGACAGAGAAGAAGAAGATTCTTCAGAACTGGATCACCAATACCCATTCATTTCATCTACAGTCATTAGCCAGAACAACAGATCTATTCAATATTTAAAAGGAACTTATAACAAGATGGAGACTGACTTCTTACAGTGAATGATAGCACTAGGATAAAAGGAAGCAATTTTTAACTAAAAAAGAGGAGATTCAGGTTAGATGTTGGGAGGGAATTTTTTTACTTAGAGGGCAGTGAGGCACTGGAACAGACTGCCCAGAGAATCTATGGATGCCCCATCCTTGGAGGTGTGCAAGGCCAGGCTGATGAGGGCCCTGGGCAATTTGGTCAAGTGACTGGCATCCCTGTTCAGGGATGGTAGGTTGGAATGGGATGATCTTTAAGGTTTCTTCCAACCTAAGTCATTCTGTGATTCCATGGTTCCTAGAATAAGGTTAGAAAAACATATTCTTAGCATTAATGTTTTTCATTGATCTTTGCCCAGTTTTTTACCTAGACATTGGAGCAGGGGACCATTAAAGGGAAACAGCAGTGTAAACATGCATTTAGTGTTCTCCCCAAATTATGTTCAAATTTGGTCAGGTAAGGAACTCTTGAATACTTTTCCTTCTCATTACTAAGGCTAAAATGCTGTCGCATTGAGTATGTATAAGTTTGTGTAGTTGAAGACGCTGTTTTGAAAATATAAACTTTTATAATGAAAAATCTTTCGAAAAATTATGGCTGCCTCAAATTCATCAAGAAAAGTTATGTATATCTTTGACCTTAAGCACAGCATACCTTTAATTTCAAATGATTCCACAAATGGAGAAATAACCATTCATCTCAGGTGGATAGGGTGAAAATAATTGTATTCAAATTTAAAAATTTAGTACACTCAAAGCTGTGAAACCTGACAATAAAATCTGTAGAAAAATCACATATATTCTTTTCTTCTTTTTACAGTTGATCAGAAACATTGTCAATGTGAATTAAGACGATAGAACGTACTCCCCTGGATCTTACATTGGATCTTCTTGTCAACATCTGCAGGTTATCATTGCAGAATTTAAATGTCCTGATTAACCAAAATATAACATCTTAATTTGTCAAACTTCATTCATTAAGCATCATTAAAAAGTGAGAAACTCATTAAGTATTTCATTTCTCCCTTTCTATTTTTTTCATAAAGTACTCTTAGCCTTAAACGAAATGTGGTCTTTAATACAATCTGTGATATTCTCAAAAACACTTTGCATGAAGTGTCTACATCAAAAGAGCAAACTTCTGATGGGATAAATGCCATGGTAACTGCCCTGGAGAAAATTCATTTCTAAATGATACTCAAGTGTAATGCTTAACCTTTTAATAGTCAGTTGTCTTAGTGATTAGAAATAGCATATATGTGTGTGGTTTACTTACCTCTGAGGCGCATTCTTGTAATATCCCTACAACTGGGGTTAGGATGTCTACATGTGAACTTTTAAGCCACTTAGCTAATAATGGAATGCCGCCAGCTTTACGGATTGCTTCCTTATTTTTGGTACTTTTGCTGCAGCTCCAGAGTGCTAAAGCCCCACAACGTGCTTTTTCAGTATCTTTTTCTTGATATGGTGTAAGACCAGTTGATCTCACTGACATACAATCCAACAGCCCAACCTAACAAAACAAACATATTTTTAATTTGCTACAAGTATGTTTGATACTATACTGCTTTTTTCAGTGATGGCAGCTACTATTTCAAGAATCACATAAACAACAAATCACAATTTTTTTTTGAAAAAAAATATATGCCTATGGGAAAGGTACTAATTTTAATGTCTGCTTACCAGTCTCTTGATTCCTCCATAATGCCTTACTGTCCTTCGTGCTCGTTTAAATCTAGCAACATTAGCAATTGTTTCAGCAGCCAAACATTTTAGATCTGTATCTGGAGAGTCCAATATTTTCACCATGATCTGTAAGCCCTCAAGATCTGCAATTGCATGTCTGATCAGTGTATTTTGACTAATTTCCTTCAGGATTTTTAATGAGCCAATCTAAATAATGAAATACAATGGATAATAAATGTTATTTAGGAATACATAAAAAGAAAAAATACTTAAAATGTTTAAAATGCTGGGTTAAGTAATACTTCATCGTTCAAATAGGATCAGAAGAAGGAAACTGAAGACCAAGGAAAATGATTTTTTCTAAGAAGGCCTTGAAACTGAGAAAATGTAGAAACAAAATGAGAAAAAAAATCATTATTTTTGTATCCTATATAATCTTGAAAATTTGAAAAAAAAATCCTAATACAAAAGGTATGTTTACTGCTCTATTCAACAAAGCTGCTTACCTGACATTTAATTTCTTCTGTATCAAGCAAATTAATTAACACTTCAAGACATCCAATGTCTCTGATGGCCAGCTGGCAAGTTTCTTGAGCAAGGTTGAAGTCTCTCATTGCACACAATGCAATTACAGTAGCTGTTGGATTACCTCCCTAAAATAGAACAAATAATTAACATAAATATAGTGTATGAAATACAAAACTTGATCTCTTCTACTAATTCTAGTAAAACTACTTCTAAAGGAGAAACCTTTAGAATAATTGATTCTAAAATAATCAATTGAAGTTAAGTAACACCATAAATATCTCAGTTTTTAACTGCCTGAGCTAAAAACGGGTAGGGGCTGACAGATTATTAGAGAGACTTGTGTTTGCCATGTTCCTACTCTGCCCTGGGTATTCACTTATGGGTCTGGGTTTCTTCTTCCTTGGTAGATTACAAGCAGAGTTCACATTACTGTAAGTTATGTAGCAAAATTTCCCACATTTGTGGAAATCAAAGGTTAGGTCATCTGGAGTGCAAGAGATGAGCTTTAAGCAAAGAAAACTTTTGTTGTGAACGTGCTATCTCCCTTCCTGTTGCAGTCAGAATACTGGGCTACAGTGACTTATTATCTGTCCCAGGCTCTTTCATGCCCAAATTCAAGGTAACATTCTTACATCTGAATAGAAGTTATTGTAAGCCTGCAAAAGTGTTGTATGAAGACAGAGATGAGATGCACTATTCAGTTAATTAAAAGGTAGGTTAAGGTATGATTTATTCATAGTGAAAGAGTACAACTATGCGGAAAAGTAATATAATCACAGAGCAATCTAGCAAGTCAGTGTGATGTGTGGTTTGAAGTTAAGGGTACTCACGAGGTAAAGTTAAAGCTACACGAGGAGTAAAGTGTAAGTTTCTGACTACACTGTTAATCATCTTTTGGAAGAAATTACTTTGAGTGACATTAAATCTTCCAGCAGTTGAGATTTTTTTTCAGTCAAGACTGGATAGAGTATATCTTAGCAACAGCTACTACACTGAGACTAAGAAAAAGACCAAAAATAAATCCAAGTCAGAAAGTTAAACCATGTGATAACAGTGGATCCTTTTGAACCCATAATACAGATATAGTGTTTATCAAATCTGGAGGAATCCAGCTGCACAGAAATTAGGAATGTTGAGCTACAATGGAACTGCAATAGAAGCTGGAGTGCACAAACAACGTCAATTGGTGCTCGTGAGGAAGTTACAACTCAGTGCACATAGAAAATAGAACTAGCGTCTCAACCTCCCAAATGCCTTTGAATTCCAAAGAAGCCGTGGCTCACATCCAGATCTGAACTGTGCCAACCAAGCCCATGTCCTTTAAATGACACCTCTGAAACCATCGAGGACTCGAGGGCAACACTCTCCAGAATTTGTTAATCAACATTTTGAAATACAGAACATATAGAGGATGAGTAATGTTAGCTGAAGTGAAACAAATAGATCTAGCAAAAACATTGACATTTTGCAGCATATCTCTAAGACGTAAACACAAACAGTAAGACAAATACACTGTAAAAAAAAGCATTTAAAATTAACACGCTCTTCAATAATTACCATAAAAGGTAGTAGAGAATCACAAGTGAGAAAATACTTATAAAATCAACGTGCGAAAAATACTTGACAAAGTTTCAGATTGGTAAATTATAACAGATAAAACATTTCTGATAATCAATGAAGTATACGTGGATGGCACTTCATAGCTGATTTTTACTTACATGTCTTGTAACTATAGATATCCACAGAATTTTTCCACAGCAAATTGTTTAAATGTAAAGTTAGCTTTTAGCATCTATAACATATATTGCACTGAAGAAAGATTCCTACAATTTTATTATCTTTTTTAGTTTTGTTATGTTTTTGATTTCAGAAGAAAATGAAACTTGTGATTAGCTTTAAGAACATATTTTGAGCTATTTTGGAGACATGTCCTACAGAATTAAATACTGTAACAATTTCTCAATTATTTTCCTAAAGAAACGTTTGTCCACGATCAACCTGATCAAGGTTTAAATGACCTTTAGTCAAAGGTCATTTGACTTTTTTAGTGAAAGTCTACAAAATACGATAGCAAACCAGACAAGATACTCTATAGCTCAGAAGAACTAGCAGTTATCCTTTTGTTAAGTTTCTGGTCTTTTCATGCAGCTTAGACTTTGAGATTTGCTTTGTTTTGAATTATATTGATAACCTATGATGTCTCTTCTTTTGAGAAGTGCTTTTCCTATAGGGAAACTACATTTGCACATAATAAGAGTAATTCATGTTTCGCTTATCTTACATGCAGAATGCTTGGCATTAGGTATTTAATATGGCCCACATTTTACAAAACAGTACAAATTTATTTTTCCTACATTAAATATAGAACAGTATATGAAATATATATGCATGCATTTAATTTTTTCAGTTTCAGAGCTGATGGTGAAAACACATAACCTATATTTATAAATAAAACCACAATAAAATCTTTGTTATATGTTCTGAAGCATCAGTTCTATGAAATAAGACACTGCTGTCTCAAAAATTATTTTTACTTTCTTGAAGTTATCATTTCAGCAGGTCTTCCAATACTTACACAGTTTAACATGCATAGAAATAGTTACCCCTCCACTTAGTTGACATAAAATCAGCATCACATTGCTATACCATTAGAAATCTGGTACGCTGGATAGAAAACTGTACAGGCAATAGTCATTTTGAGGCTTCACATAAAGTGCAGATTTAGCTTAAAGTCTGCCTCTCTGCGTATACGTTGGTATAACATACATACCCACAAATTGAATGAAAATAGAACTTCATTACTGCTTGACTATAAGTAAAACGTCTTTTGTGAAATGTATGTAATGTCTCTATTCTAATACTCAGAGCTCAGCTGAGAATTACAGAACAGAAAGCTATATAAAATTAAAATAGAATGGGTAGCAAAGCTTCTGTTGCTCTTGCTTTTATTTTTGAAGTGTTTACGTGAGCACTATTATAATACTATAATGCACAGATTAATCTACTTAAAAATTCTACTGTATGAATACAAAGGCAGATGTATTAGATAATGATTGTACACACATTTGATGTCTGCAAGTACAATCTTGTTTTCTGTGCTGGGAGGAAGATTAGGAAAAGACCTGTATGTGTTCCTACCCAGAAAATTTCTCCATTGCAATACAGGGTGTAGAGCTTGTCTTTACATTCTTTCCTCAACTTAAAAGGGTATTTCAGGAATGGTGAAAGCTACAGAGATCTCACACAAAATTCGTTGAGCTATCTTTTCATTCTTAAAAAGGTTTACTGAAGACAGCCCCTCACTGTTACATGTATATTCTGAATTCTGTGTGCCCATCTATTAAACTTCACACCTGGGCATCATGAAATACATTTGAACTGGATGGAGACACCCTGCCAAGCAATTCCAATCTGCATTTGAGAGTCTCTGTCCAGTTATTCCACATTCTTTGCCATTTCCAGTTTTCAGGAGTGCTTTCATATTTACACCCAGAACTCAAAAATAAATAAATAAATAAATAAAATGCTGACCAGTGCTTGGTAGTCAGTTCAGTATTAGAAACATCCTTATTTGGTAATGTTTCCCCACTTGGCTGAATTTATCAGTCAGTTCATGCTGACTGTGCAGCAAGATGCAAGCTTATGCAAGATGTATGAACTTCTGCCCTGCATCCAGGTCCCCTTTCCACTTGCTTGCATCAGGCTTTCAGAAATTTCTCCATAGGATCTCAAGAAATGCCGGGCTTTGCTTTGGGAGTATTCATAGAGTCACAGAATCATAGAATGGCCTGGGTTGAAAAGGACCATAATGATCATCTAGTTTCAATCCCACTGCTATGTGCAGGGTCACCAGCCATGAGACCAGGCTGCCCAGAGGAGTACCTTCTGACGCCTTCTGGCAAAAATGCATTCCAGTACAGCATGCCTCCAAAACACTGCTCAAAGATCTCAAGTTCTGGTTTCTCCTCAACAACAGCAGCGGCAGAAAGGCACACTAAGAACAGCTACAAAGACAATCATGTGTTCTCCATGTTGTTTGTGGATAAGATAAGAGATGGTGGAGTTACACAGTATCAGGCCTGATTTATGCTAGGTATGAGGAAAAAAAAATAATGTACAGAATATCTGTATTTTGAATACATTGTTTCTGTTTCTACCAGTCATGAAATCTCCATTGCAGAAAAGAAATATTGCCAAGAAGACACAAAAATTAACACGCAAAGAATCATTAATTTTTGTTAGTAAGCAGGAGTAAATGTCTTGCTAGCCCTACTTTCTATCATTTATTTTTACATGAACTTTTATTAGCATGAAATTTTATGAATATATTTTTAATATTTTGTTGTCTTCTTTTAAACAGTTATCTCAATTATAATGTAATAATAGATAATTAAGTGTACAAGATTAAGATTTCAACATCACATATCCATCCCATCCTATGTAAAACCCTTCCTATATAAATATAAAACTTTATATTTTGAAACTGTGATCCAGTTCAGTAAGACTAAAGGAGAAAGATACAGAAGTTCCTCTGGAGTAATCTCTGGATCATTAAAGTTTTTGCAGATGTTCTACCACAGCTGGAAACGCTATCTCTTCAGAGAGCTGAGACTGTAAGGAGCTGTACAGGAGGTTAATGGAATATCTAATTTTCATCTGGTACAGTCCAGGTCATGGGGTACATTGTTCTTTGCTTTTTGTTTGAACCCCCCCACATCCATATGATAGGCGTACAAATAATAAAAGTACTAACAAGGCTATAATGAAAAAGATTCCAAAAGTGTTGCCTAATTCATAGGAAAATGTATGTACATGCATAGAAAAATAATAATATTATGAAGAAGTTGCAGCGCATTTCAGTTTGCTGAGACAAAAAAAATTAAATAAAAATGAAATATATACAACTTCTGATTCACAAGCATTTCTATAAATATACCTATTCAAAGGTGTATTTTTTTATTAATACATCCAACTTGTATGTGGATTTAGATTAATATGATTTAATATCACCAGAAAAGGAACTCATAGAACAAAATCATGGTTAAAGTGGAATTCCAGCCCAAACTGCTACTCTTACAAAACAAGACAGTAAAAACAAGTAGTGAAGTATAAAACAGGATTCTTAATTTAAACCTTTCCAACATTTTGATTCTATATTGAACTTGACTCTCTCAAATCTCAGATCACTTTGTGATTTATTGCTGGAAGTTTAAAGTAAATTTTGATAAAGCTTTATGGAAGACTGAGAACTGCAGTGTAGTGTGCATGATATGCTTCAGCAAGGCAATTTTTCTATGCTAGTGAACCTCCAAACACTCCGTTTTGTTCTGGTTTAAATACAAGTTCCAATTTCTCATCTTAGTTTATAAAACATGCAAGCTGCAACTTGTTAGAGATGAGTTATGGACAAGTATAACTCAGTTGTGGAATAATTCCCTTCCCCACTTCCTGAATCTTCTAGAGTTCTTGGGCTACAGCCTGGCAGTGCGTAAACCATAACGGTTAGTATTATAGTTAAAGCCAGTGGAAAATAACAGGCATCACAAAATCACACAATCCAAAACGTTTATGTTGGACTACAAGTTACAGTGCACAGAAGTTGTGTGATTTTAGTTGCAGATAAATTCTTTCACCTTGCTACTGTGTCACAGTGGCAGAAGCAACATACATGTTAGGATCTAGGCTCAGTGAGTTAAAATTGTCATGACCTCTTATGAAATTGAAAAAAAAAAAAGGCTTTTGAAACAAAAGAACAAATCTATTATTATTATTTTCTGAGTGAACCAGAAGGTTTTGTTAAACAATGTGATTCCTGCTTGAAAACTCTGCCTAGACATATACCCATTCTATTAGCTTTCCTTTTTGGTGCTTAGCAGTTTGATTTGGTTATAGAGATGAAGAGTCAATGCAGTTCACATGCAAACATATATAAATATCTTAACAATAGAAGGTTATCTTCTGCTCATTTCTGAAATTCTCATGTTAGGAGCGTATTTGTTCCCCAGTTGCATCTAGACAATTTTGTAGAGACAATGGACCACTATTTCCAAACCTAGACAAATTTGCAGAGAAAAGTAAAAAGATTATACTGTGGGCAACAAAGCCACAATCCCATTGTGATATCTATATTAGATTGCTGAAATATATGATAATCTGAGATTTAATCTAACAGATCAATCAGAAACTACTGCTATTGCAAAATGTCATTATTCATGAGAATGTGTAATCACTGAAATTATTCTGAGTTTTAGCTCTGGCTTCTGTTTTAGCTACCACACACTATCTGTAGTACCTTTGGTAGCTATACCAGAGTTCAGATTTCAGCTTTACCTGTCAGAGTATCTTGAAGTAACCATATCTACGCAGTAAGTCTTAGACTGTCTCCAACGCAAACCATAGACTTCCAGCAACACTCCAGCATGAAAGAACTCAGCTTCAATAACCATCCAAAATTTCCTCTACCCAACATAACAGCTCCTTTCAGCATATATACATTGCATGACTTCATCTTCCACCATTCTCTATAAGAGAAGCCATCTTCCTTGGTCTTGGTACCAGCAGTACATTGTCTTCAGCTTCCACTGTCACAAACCCAGATGCAGTCCACACACAAATGACTTACCTCAGCATTTGTAATGAAAGGACCTTGTTTGTGCAAAGTAACAGGTCACACATTTTCTCGGGCCAAACATGAAGAAGGTTGCTCGCTCATTTGTTTTTACCATGACATTCCAAATCTCAGCTACTGCTCTGCTCTCTCTTCACTTTCAAAAGAGGTTGCTCTGGAGATCAAAGACTTACAAACTTGTAAGTCACATGCAATAGGACAGCCATCCTGTTCAATGCTCTCCAGTATTTAAATACAAAGCTTTCTGCCTCCTCTCATCAGTGTCCAAAAGGTCTGCCAAATCCCTCAAGAAATGGTCATACTAATTTCTGTGATCAAGAAAGGAATCATTTTGGGGTGGGAAACTACACTGATACAATAATTGTAATAGCAGCATGCAATGTCCTGGAATATTTTGATAATAACTTCATCTTCCAAGTAGTACAGGAACCCACATGAAAAATGTGTACTCTTCTGGAGTGCAGACTTTGACCCCTTCAGAGAACTGCCTGGCAGGGTGACACGGGAGAAAGCCCTGGAGGGAAGGGGGGCTCAGTATTCAAGGACCATCTCATTCAAGCCCAGAAGCAGACAAAAAGGAAGGCAGACAAGAATGCCAGGAGGCCTCTGTGGATCAACAAGGAGATCCTGGACTTAAAATCAGAAAGAAAGTCTATAGGGAGTGGAAGCAGGAACAAGTTACATTGGAGGACTACAAAGAAGTTTTCTGAGCATCCAAGGATCAGGTTAAAAAAGCCAAAACCCAAATAGAATTATATCTAGCCAGGGACATGAAGGCGAACAAGACAAAATTCTACAGGTATGTCAGTGATAAAAAGAAGGTCAGGAAGGATGTGGGCCCTCTCTGGAAGGAAACTAGAGACCTGGTCACAAGGGATACAGAGAAACCTAAGGTGTGCAATGACTTTCTTGCCTTGGTCATCACTGGCAAGGGCACTAGTAACACCACACAAGTTGCAGAAAGCAATGATAAGAACTTGTAGAAGGTAGATCTGCCTGCTGTAAGTGAAGATCAGCTTTAAGACCACCTAAAGAACCTGAAGGTGCACAAGTCCACGGGACCACTGAGATCCATCCACACTTTCTGAGGAAACGGGTAGATGAAGTTGCCAAGCTACTATCCACCATATTTGAAAGGTAATGGCAGTCTGGCGAAGCTCCCACTGACTGGAAAAGGGAACACAGCCCCCATTTTCAAGAAGGGAAAAAAAGAAGATCGACAGAACTACAGGCCAGTCAGTCTCACCTCCGTGCCTGGCAAAATCACAGAGCAGATCCTCTTGAAGACCATACTAAGGCAAATGAAAAATTGGTGGTTGGTGGTAACCAATGTGGCTTCACCAGGGGCAAGTCATGCCTGACAAACCTTTTTGGTGACCTTTTATGACAGAGTTTCAGCATTAGTGGATAAAGGAAGAGCAACAGATGTCATCTACCTGGACTAGTGCATAGTGTTTGACACTGTCTTGAACGACATCCTAGTTGCCAGATTGGAGAAAAATGGATCTGGGGAATGGACCACTCACTAGATAAGGAATTGGCTGGATGGCCACACTCGGAGAGTTGCAGTCAGCAGCTCAGTGTCCAAGTGGAGACCTGTGACGACGAGGGGCACAAAGACGATCAGAGGGCTGCAGCATCTCCCTCACAGGGACTGGCTGAGAGTCACCTTATAGTGGCCCTCTGCTACCTGAAGGGGGGGCCTACAGGAAAGCTGGGGAGGGACTTCTTATGAGGGTGTGTAGTGACAGAATGAGGGCAAATGGTTTTAAACTGGAAGAGGATAGATTTAGACTAGATATCAGGAAGAAATTCTTTACTGTGAGGATGGTGAGACACTGGAACAGGTTGCCCAGTGATGTTCTGAATGCCTCCTCCCTGGAAGCACTCAAGGTCAGGCTGGATGGGACTTTGAGCAACCTGGTCCAGAGTGAGGTGTCCCTGCCTATAGCAGGGGGTTGGAACTAGATGATCTTAAAGGTCCCTTCCAAGCCAAACTATTCTGTGATTTTTCCATGTTCTTCATTGGATTGTACTTTTTTTTTTTTTTTTTTTTTTTTCTGTCTTGCCTCTCAACACATAAGCTAGGAAACACGTAGGAATGGGTGATCCTTAGGACAGTAATTAACCTCTACTATACAGAAATTCATTGGAGTTGGTGTTTATTGTCAAAAATCAACTGGCAGTTATATATTTTATATTTCTCTTGTGATTAGGAATGATTGTTTGTACAGTATTTTGAGGAGAGAGCTATGCAAGTTCTTTAGAGCTGCCAATTACAATAATAATAATATGAGAGTTCTCCATTTGCCAATATTTCCTACCCAGTAAATTTACCATAAAAATTCATTTTCATGACCAGCACTGGCTAAATTGTTAAAAAACACATATCTTAACTACAAAATATAGTTTTTCCATGTTTTTATCCCACCATTTTTTCAGCACTCAATTTATTTATTTTTTTTAAACAGAAATTTAATAGAAAATCTCAGCTAATACCAGAAGATGGGAACAGGAGATGTTCACGTACAGTGCAGAAGTGAGGGATATAAAAAGATTACTTGCCAAAGCTGACAGGTTAGCCAAATACATGCCTAGAAACACTAGCAGGTGGCACATGATTATGTCTCACATGTTTGGTATTTTCTGAAGCATATCAGTCTACCACTTAGCCAAACTATTACAAAATTATTTTTTCATCTTGACCCTTAAGCTCAGTTGAATAATCTCCAACGCATGCTTTTGTAAGGGCAGATGAAAGGTTTAGTGTTAGATACTCTACTAATAAGGTCATCTAAATTATTTGCAAACTTGACAGTTCTGAAAAAATGTGTTATACACTTGTAAAATTATTTTATATGAAAATGTTTTATATACCTTCATATACAATAATTTAGTAGCTAAAATATACTCAAATGCAAGCCTTGCTAATGTGATAGTATAAAGAAATAACTTATATTTTTCCGCAGATTGTGGAAAAAAAATAATTTAACGTGCAACATATTTCCTATGCAGATATTTTGCTGCTATTAGATTCCAATATTTGCTTATATTACACGTCTAGAGCTGGATTTCAAGATTACAGATAAAGTCCTTTAATAATATTGCATGCAAAATAATTTCTGAATTGGTTACATATCTACCCAAGTTCCTAACTTCTATGTTAATCACCCAACTATCCAATTACAGTTGTACAGTTCTACCCAGCGGTAAATCTTCCTGGGAAAAAGGAAGCCAAACTAAAAAAGACAGTT
The DNA here is from genome assembly GCF_016699485.2 of Gallus gallus. NCBI lineage: Eukaryota > Metazoa > Chordata > Aves > Galliformes > Phasianidae > Gallus > Gallus gallus. Next base: position 15,526,232 of record NC_052533.1, on the reverse strand, counting down.
AGTTCCTCCGAAATGGTATTTACAGTTCTCTGGGCAGTTTGATATTCACGGATATCTGAGAACATTCAATTTTAGACTTTTTCTATTGCTACCAGAAAATATTTAAGTGGTATTGCAATATGTAAAATAACTAAACCAGCAATTAATGTTTTAGAGGATGCACTGCAACACTAATGCCATTTTTTCTTCTCTTACAAAATCTAAAATAACTTTTAATTAGTTTCACTTCAAATGAATCAGTATTGGAAGACCATTTTATTCCTTAGGCTAATATGTTCAGGTCTATTTTGATGTTCAGTATTTGAAAATAAAACAAAATTACTTTTCTGCTACTCCCAAAATACAACTGATTTCTTAATCCATGCATTTTTTATGAAGCTGATTTAATATTTTATAACAAGTACAATGTAATCGTAAGTATATGGAACATTTCCAGTATCATTGTAATTTAAGAAAGCTATATTTCTCAATTTTGCAGTTAAAAATACTGTGCCTATCCTCTATTTCACACAAAATTTGAGAAGAAACTATAAGCCACATCAGTGTTTAACCAAGTGCCATAAATTCATAATTGATTCTTTTAAAAGAGTTGCTATATACACGACCTGTTAAACTTCAGGAGGGCTGAGATTACTACATAACACTGTTCAGCTAGTCTTTCATTTGCACAAGAAAATAATTGGTTATTTTGAAAGGCTGAATGTTTTCTGCCACAAAATTTTATGAGAAAGTTTCAGATAACTAAAACCTCAGACCTCAAATACGAGAAGTCTCAGATTATAGACAAATTGTGATTGACTACTAATGTTTGGTAAAGGAGTGTGTATGCCATTGTTGCTGCTTCCCCTTTCCCCCTAAGCAGAGAAATGTCACAAAGTAAACCCCACAAAGAGAGTGCAAAAGAACTCCCAAACACATATGCTTCTTCCATTTAAGACTGTTTTGGATGCTCTGTGTCCAGTGTTCTGAAGTAGGCTCCCTGTTTCTGTAATAGGTTGAACCTTTCTTGTCCACACTTATTCCTTTCATGCACACATGGATTTTCTGCACTTTGATATGTCCCAACCATATAAATTTCAATCTCCAGATGTCTCTCTGCCTTTTCCTTGGGAAGAAAACCCTCTCACACTGTTTATCAACAATATCTACATAAACCTTTCTTTCCAAACTCTTCATCTTAGCTCCTGGAAGAGCCTCCCTACATATTTTCATTATTTCACCTGTGTCTCTAACCAGTACATTTATTTCCCAAGAATGCTAGTACCCTCCACGTACAAAAATCTCAGTCAAGGAACCACTGTGCCTTCTTACAAGCTCCATTTCTGTAACTGGTAAGTTTGAGCTCCCTAAGAAATGGAAATAAATTCTTCCACCAGCCACCTGGCAGTCTCCTGTCTTAGCTCTGCTCACATTGCAAAGGGAATGATGGGCTGTAGCTCTTTCCCAACCAGTATTCACTGCAACACCTGCATTATAAGAACTAGACTCATAGCTTAGATTTCTTTGATATTCATTCTTTGAGCCAGTTTCCTAGGAGAAAATATTAGGACTTTTAGATGAATCTTAAGATGAATTTTATTTTTTTTTTTTTGGTAGAGTGGTTTTTGGTTTAGTTTGGTTTGGTTTTTTTCCCAGTGAACAGCCTCAGCTCTGCCAAAAAGAAGATAAAGCACTGGTACCCCTTATCCCCATTTCTAGCAAAAAAAGTTGGTGTAAAATATGACCCCTTCACTCTATTCCTTAATTTTTTTCACATGTAAAATGTAGTCCTTCCCCCAGAAATCTAATAACTCAGAAACATTCTTTTAATAGATAATGTAAAATCGGAAGTAAGCTATACAGTAGAATTCACTTAGTTGAAATATTAACAATTCTTCATTATAAATTTACCCAGTCTAGTCCCAAGATTCCTAACACAATGCTGTCACCAAGCTCACTGATCTCCCTTTATTGCCCATTCTTAAGCCAATGAGGAGACATGGCAATAAGACACATGCTTTATCTTCTGTTTCACAGCTCTGGGAAGCTTGAAGGTAGGACAAGGAGCCAGACCACAAAAGCAGATGCTTCCCAGTGGAGCAATTCCAACATGGTTGCTCTTTCACAGAGAAAGGCAAAACAGGGAAGGGCAAAAAGTCAGAAGGGAATTTCCCCTGTCTTAGAATTTTTGTCCTTGTCATTCTCTGCACGTACAATTCGCAGGACCCAGCAAGTTTGCTTTATACAGGATGTAACTGTCTTTTTAAGATGGTAATCTAACAGAGCCATAAAAAACAGGTATTTTTCAGGTTTTATGCAACTTTTGTGTTTGTAAATTAATGTTCTGGAGCCTTGCTGAACTGTAAATCGTGTTTACTACAGTAGATATCCAAAAATCTAGAAATGACTGTATTTTCTAATGTCTATTATTTATTTCATTTGATTTTTAAAATGTGCAAACAATGTATTCAATTTTTCAAAACATAAGCCCTCCAAAATGCATGCTTCTATATAAATATGATTGTAGATACTTAAATATTGCAGTCATAAATTTATTTTCTCTTATGTTGCATGTGTCATGAACACTTGCCTACAAGAACAACAAGAATGCCAAAAAATCTTCCAAGTCTGGCCAGAAGCGCAGTATTTATACTTGAATTAAAATTAATTCCATGTGCAGGCTAAAGTAGCACTCCATCAATAAAGCATTTCAACCACTGTCTGTGGTATGGCACAGAGGCATCTCTTTTCAGCTTTATCTGACACTAGGGATTTCTTGCTTTACATAGCTAAAAATTGACAGAGAACTATTTTAAGTATATCTTCAAGTACTTTGTTTAATTTATATCTCGTTTAAATAGCTATTGGAAGACTTGGGTGTACATTAAAACATGAACAAGTATACATTTGAATTCTGAAAACAAAGTCTTTTCATATGATCGAATTTTGTATTAAAAATACATCTTACCAGGTACTCACTACATGATCTCCATCCTAATTCTAGTTCTAAGACATTAAGTAGTTTTGCTTGTTGACGTGTTGAATAAAATACACTTATATCTAAAACGGAGGAGCGTGAAAAATTTATTTTCCTATTTGCCCTTCTCATACTTCACTCAAAATGCTTTCAAGCAAGTGTAAATAAGTTTCAGTACTGAATCATGCCCAGTGCTAAAATCCAAACATATCTATATGAAGGATCTAAAGAGGAGAGGGAGTTTGTGAACTACATCATTAGAAGCCATTTAAGAAAGAGGGTGGTTCATAGATATGCCAATGAAAAGATTTCTGGGAGTCCATCAACAGTAACGAATTTCAAATATTCTCTATGGGAGGATCTGAGGTTATTACTAAAAAGCAACATGGTTATATCTCTCAACTCTGAGAAAGGTACAAAGAGTTGAAACAGAGTTGAAACAGTTTCATGAGTTTCAAAGAGTTGAAACCATGAATCAGAAGCAAGCTATCATTTGACTGAAAGATTTTAAAACCACATCTTGGACTGAAATTACATGCAAATTAGAAAAAAAAAAAAAAAAAACCAGCAGAAAAAACCCTCCATAATGGAAATTGTATATGTAGTGTGTTCAGCATTAGGGATAGCTGAACAAGTTACGTGCTGGATGTCATACCAGATTAAACTCATGAAGACTTACTTTAGTGTAGCTAAAATGACAAGAATATAGAGGTTAAATCTAGAAAGGATGAAGCATAAAGAATTTAGAGACGTGTATTATCCATCCGTTTCTATGCCTCTGGCTATGGACAATAGCACAGGTCCCATATACATTAACTAAGAAAAAACACTGAAAGTGCATTAAAATACTTTTCTCCAGTGCTGAAAGGACTGGAAGAAGACCAATTTGTGTTTACTCCTCATTAGTAACTCTGTTGTACCAACAAGTACAACAGCACAAGCATTTTTATCTGTCAGATGTGTATGCTCTGTAGCTGTACTCAAAAAAATAAATAAACCAGCAATTTTATTAGTAACTTACATTACTTAAATTCCTGTACAAACTTGAGAAGGAATTTTTCCTGAGGGAAAAATATGACTAGTTTTAGAGTTTTCCAGAAGAGTTGAGGGGATTTGTTTTATTTTGTTTTCAGACATACACAGAAGCCTAAGAATCTTTACTTGTAGACTCCAAAAGATTTTCAACAACTCTGTGTAAAAAGCCTTTTTTGTTTTAGAGGATCTGTTTATCATATATTTTCTTGCTCACTAACAGCAACTATCCAGACACAAGACCATGTTAGAACTACTTCAGTCATGCGTTAATCATAGTTGATGAAAGACTTTAGGCAAGTATTCAGTTTTAATAAAAACTCCTGAAAGTTATTATCCACATAAAGAAATATCTTGGAAAGTTTCAAAAAGCAAAATAGAAACCTAATAATTAATAAAGAAATTATACCATCTTAAGTTTTAAATAACACTGAACAGATGGCTTAATCTAAGGGTCTACATAAGCCAAAAACAGCAGATAAAAATGCAGGAGAATAAGGGTGGGTGATAGGAAAGCAGACAGCTCAAGCCTTTAAACATGTGACGTGGCAGGACTATTGTAAAATTAAAAAAAAAAAAAAAAAGAAAGAAAGAAAGAAAGAAAAAGAAAGGATACAAAGGAAAAAAGTGGCTTTTTTTTTTTTTTTTTAAATCAACATTCCTAACTTACCCTTAAATATTTTGAAAGCTTCTGAATTCCCCAATATTCTGATGGCAAATCAGTGCCTCCTTCCTGGTGACGTACAGGCTGTTCTTCATCTTCATCAGTCTCTGAGGAACTTTCACTAACTTCTTCAAACACATCTGATGTTTTACTAAAAATGAATGAAGACCATCACTCACTTTGGATAACTATAAAGTGTTATGAACAAGTGTATTTTAAATAGATATAACAATCCTGCCTAATAATAGCATTGGAAACATGCAATTATCACTACCAAACATTAAGTATGGTGATAAATACAGTAAATACAGGGAATATTAATTAAACTTTTGAAGAAAAGACAAGTAAGTCATACCATTGCAAAGCTGGTTGTATTTTAACAGATTCAGAAGAAATAACAGAGACTTTCTTTTTTTTTTTCCCAGATACAGTACTCCTTCTCCGTTGTTCTTTTTCTCTTGCAGCTTTGTCACTAAAATGTAAGAAAAAGCTGTGTTTGGATACATCATATATCATACATCATATGAGTTTATGAAGCTGTACAGTAGATTACATTAAAAAGAAAACATGCTGTATGTTAAATGACTGATTTTATTTTATGAAAACAGTGGAATATTATAAAATTTGTATTATGCCAACCTGTATGTAATAAAAGATCAAAGAAGTATATGCAGTCAGACCACTGGTCCATCTGTCCTAGGATACCATCTCCAACCATGACCAATAGCAGCTTTCTAGGTAATAGTACAAGAACAACAGAGGAATACTTTCTTGTCCAGAATATTCCTCAGAAAACTGTGGTTCAGGGAAATCTTAAGTGTCCTCACACAAACAGTTTTGGATTTTTTTTTTCCATGAATTTGTCTGTTTACTTTTTTATCTCAAATAACTGAATGGCCTTTAACATCCTGTGGCAAATAATAATAATAATAATAATAATTATTATAATAATAATTATAATAATAATTATAATAATAATAATAAAAAAATATCTTTAGAGCTTAGATGTGTTTTGTGGAAAAAAATAGGTCCCTTTATTCTGAACTTTCAGTCTCACTGAGGCTTGCTTCACTTGATGTCCTGTGTTTTTGTATAAGAACAGACATCTTCTTCAGTCATTACTTATATTTTCAAATCTCTCATTTTCCTCCAGGCATCTTTTCTCCAGGTAGAGGAGTCCTAGTCTGTTTAGCTGTTCTTGACACTGAATTGTTCCACTGTTTTGACTGTGGGCTCAATATTATGTATCTTCCTTTCCTTGTATTCCAAGAAGAGTCCCAGGCCCAACTGAGCAAAACTTCTGGTGCTTTTTGGTTCCTGATTTACAATGTTGTGAAAATGAAATGTACTTTTTTGCCTGGGTTGGTCATACTAAAATAATAATAACACTAATTGCTAGTACAAGTTAGGGAGAGCTATGGAAAATTCAGTTATAAAGATAACTACTTACCTGTGGGCAGCAGAAAGCCCGATATTCTTCCACTTCATAGATGGTTCTAATATCTTCTTGTCAGTGGATCTGCTTTTTTCAGCAGAACTTCTCTTTTTCTCATATACATTTTTTTCTGTGTTATCATCAAGGTTTGGGGATTGGCCAGAGACTTTAGCAACTGCTTCTACATGCTGATCATCTTTCTCATATGTCGGTTCTTTAAAAAATGTAAATTCCTTACAAAAGGAGACATGGTTTGTCAGTCATACTTCTAAATGAACAATGGACATTAAAACAATAACTTATCAGCAAAATTTGACGTGAAGGGCTTAATAATGTATTTATTAAATGTAGAATTAAATTCTAGGCATAAAATGAGATTACCTTTAAAAGCATGAAATGTTAGATTAATCTGAAAAGTAACTGTATGCATACTAAAGGTTTTGAAATAAATGAAATAATTAGATTAGGAATTTCTTGAATAGACTTGAATATTGAGTGCATTTCAATTCGTAGTATGTTAAATAATTTGCAATACAAGTGCTCTTATAGAACCTAATGCCCAGTGAGTTTTAAGACCTGGTCATTCTGCTTTTTATGGACTATTTATATTAAAAAATATTTCCTTGCATAAAGCATTTACAAAAAAATCCCACCAAAAAAATTAATGAATGTAAAACTGAAAATAGGCTGTAATAAACTGTTAGACTTCAGTTCCAAGCAATTTAATTTGATATAGTTTAGAATTAATATAAATGCTTGCCATTTCAGTTTTTTTCATTTTCTGTCTCTCAAAAGAGGCAATGGTAAACAAGTCACACGCCAAAACAGAGCTGAGTGGCACCTAGCAATCCTTCAGCTGTCAATGTCTGGTACCATGGCTGATCAAAAACATCCAGACAGCAAAGACTCTTGTCAACTGTTATTTTCTATGGGAACACATTCAATTTTTACAGGAAAGATAGCATATGATTGTTACTTATTATTGCAGCTGTCACTACCAGATAGGCAAAGACATTCTTTTTTGTATCTGATTCAAGGCAGTTTTAAGGAGACTGACACAGTATGGTCTGTCTTCCATTAGTCTCTGATGAGAATCGGCTGCTCCAGGCTTGCTATCCCAACTGTCTAATCGTAAATTAACTCTTGTTAATTCTGCCATTCTAAAAAGATACTCTAAACAAGACAATTTAATGTGATTGTCAGGGAATTGATGCTGCAGCTAGACCAGTTAAACATATTTTTAAAAGTATACTTCCTACAGCACTGTATGCCAACACAGCACTTGTAAATGTTAACAAACAAAGCCAAGAAGATATTATACAAATTAATTGGTTCTGCAATATATGTGTACATAGCGAGCCTTTTCAAACACTCTTCTTCTCAGAAAATAAACCAAAACTATTTCCAGTTGTACTTTATTTTATACAGGCAATCTTGAAAATAGTTTTTCTGTCCCTTTTATAGTTCTAGAGCAGAGCTGATTTTCCTTTAAACGCAAATGTAATGCTGCTCTACAGAAATAACTCATTTATATTCTAATTTTAGAATGCAGATTGTACTAAAATAGCTCATAGCAGGGCAACCGGATATTATATTCCTGAACTGTTAAAGTGGCATAGCTGACACTCTTCAGTAGAAACTTCTTTACACTATCAGGAAACACTGAATCGATGATTTATACGACTACTAATGGAATATAAAATAAATTCTATTTGTTTAGTCTTATTTAACTTTTAAACATTTAACTTTTAAACATAGTTACAGTATATTTAGCATCTCTATCACCATTTAGATTTAGAATTGTGGAAGATACTAAAATATCACTTTATTTTACATTTCATGACCATCACATGAAGCCAAATCACTTTGAAAACACATTAGAACAGTAACTATCTAAAACATTCACATATTGGCCCACTTATGAAATGGAAACCAATACGTAGATATAAAATTAAAGACATATTTGCATACAGAATATATAAAATCCACTTTAGAACTTTAGCAGTCATTGCACTTTTGAATGAAACAACTTACAAATTTAATTCCATTACCATTACTGTAAGCTACTGCACCTATGAGTACAATTTAAAATGTACTGTTCTTTCAGAACTGTCAAATTATCTTGTCCCAAAAAAGTAAATATCAGCCTTAAACCTCGCCAAACTGGTACCTGAGCATACAAAAATTTCCCTGTTAATGTTTTCCACCTTAAAATAATTACAATTGCATACCAATAACCATAACAAAACTTTTGACAGGTTTTAGCCTGTCTGCTATAAACACAACAGAAATCTAAAAAAAAAGTGGGTTTGTTTTGTTTTTTAATAACAGGAATGATGGAACAACTAAAATTGTAGTGGCACAATCGATTCTGTTTTAACAAACAAAACATGATGCTCCTTACTCCAATTTAGAGCTCTAAGCAAATACCAAATGCATTTTTGAGTGTCTGAAACAACAGCAACTGTGTAAGCTGGACACGTAACTCTTAGCTCTGAAATTTAAATCGTAGTTCTTGTAAAAAAAATTGGGCTACTTACATTTGAGTAACAAAAAATGAAGATAAAAATTCAAGTGGTTTTGATCATGGAAAAATATTGTCATAAAAAGTTGACCTTTTCTGTAAGGATATCATATTTTCCTACTCTGACATTTCCAGTGTTCCATAAGGAATATCACCAGAAGACAAGTAGAATTTTTTATGCAAAATTAGAAGCTGACCTCACATGCTGGATCAACCTCATGATACTGTATGATAGAACTATAACTGAAATACTGTAGTATCTGCTTTCAAACAAAGAAAACAAAAAAACAAAAATGTACATCCACAATTCTAAAATGTAAGCAATTTTAATAACACTAAGTATTACAAGGGCTAGTATTAATACTACTATTGTGGTTCCTATTGACTTGAGCCATTTTTTAAATGCACACAACAGCTGTTCTTCCCTTTATTTCTTTTTATTTGTTTCTTAAGTGATTGGGCTGGGTTCTGCTAAAACATGCTAAGGTTATGACCAGCTGCATCAGGCTTGCAGATATCTTAGCTTCCAATGGAGGTTTATGCAGCATTCAGGCTGATTCCAGAGGGAAGATGTGTTTGTGAGGTTTCGGTGAAGCCATGCTACAGAGGAACAGGCTGTGTAGTTGAACAGAAGGAGTACAAGCCCTCTCCACAAGTAACAGAGTCCAACGCAACTCTGTGCCTTTTAAGCAGACACTAAGACTTCCTTTTAAGTACACAATTCATGGTTTTATCACAGAATTGTTATTTTCAAATAAACAAAAGCTAGGAAGAATTACACCTTTCTGAAGTCTTGAACACATATGCACGTTTTATTCAAGACTACACATTAATAATTATTGCTTATTAAGAATTGTATCTTCCATTTCACTACAGTGGAGCTAACTCACTCAAGCTCAAACTGATCTCACAGAAGGTTTAGACAAGCTATAAAATAAAGTCTGCGATGTCAGTACTTCCTAACTCACAACTAACTGAATGTAAACTGGCAGCTATTGCACTTAAAAGTTACATTGCAATTATCAGGAAGGTAAGTTGGTTAGAATAACAAGCAGTCTGAATTCAAGGCATGATTAGAGTAAGGATAAAACTTACTACGTCAGTAAGAGAGAATAACTCCCTTTTTACACCACAACTTAATTATTCACAAAAAGAATATATTTGAGATTTGAGAAAGCACAAACTAAAATAATGAAGGCATCTCACATTTCAAAATTCTGCATTTAATCAAAGATTTAACTTTGATAAAGAACATAAACATTCAGGACTATAATGTAATTCTTACCAATATACATTTGTACAAACTAGAATATACACCTAGAATCAGTATATACATACCTGCTTAGCCATATTTTCCACAAATTTAGGTGATCTTTCTCTTAAAAATGTGACAATATCTTTATACACATCACTTTTTCTTTCATAGTCAATTTCATCTTTACCCTTTATTTCACCCTTCAAGAAAGAATAAATTCAAGTTATTAATAGTATTGCTTAATTTAATCTGCATCGAAAAAACACTGCCAAAGAGTACACAGGTCATCCACGGTAAAGAATTAGGTGCAGAAGCCTCACACTTAACACAGTGTTCATCATCAGTAACAGGTAGTGAAGATGTATAGATCACCTCTACGAATCCCAACAGATAATCAATAATACATGCAGTTCTGCAAGTTGAAGTTCACTGTACTGCACGTAGTTCAACTGAAAAGGATTCAGGACTCAGAGCAAAAAAAAAAAAACAAAAAAAAACCAAAAAAAACCAAAACAACTAAATGTGAGCTATTTTTTTAACTCTTAGGAAAAGTAGTTTGTAAAGTTATACTTGATGGACATGAGTTTCTCTTCAAAATATTGGTCACTGCTTAAACTACATAAAGGACTATTAACCCTATACAAAACCTATCTGCAAAGAGCTAACTAGAATGAAAAGCAGACAAAAAGAAATAAAGAATTTCTAGAACAGTTCCACTGAAAGGAGAAAGAATTGCTTATATCTTATAAGAATACAAAAGCAAGCTATATATATGAGTGACAATATAAAGCATCATCAATATTAGCCATACAGTAACATCACATCCTAGATCAGGAGCAATGAAGACCTAGAGATGTACCTAGTCCCACAGTACATTTCAATAGGAGTAGCGTGAAGGACTTCAGGCACATGCAAAGACAAAACAAGCTCTGCTATCAGAAAGTGTTGAATAAACTCCTGCTATAAGACTTAAATAAAAAGCACTCTAAATGTATGGGAAAATTAGTATATTATTCCTTCCCACTACTTGCATTACTATTTCTTCTCCATCAGTATAAGTAAACTAACCCTACAGGTCTTACAGCTTCAATACCATTACCCCAAACCTAATGGACTTTTTATTTTAGCAAATAAAAGTATTTGTTACTCCATGGTACTCCTTATTATTACTTACTCCATTTAAAAACACTCCTGCTGTGCTGCAAGTGATACACAAAGGATCAGTGTCATGTGGTTTGATGATTAAGTAACAAATTTCCCCGTGCACTTGTCTCCACGGAGGAGCTCTGCATCCATTAGAGAATGTGTAATCTGTAACCAATTAGCATTAGTGTTTTTATCCAATTTAGAATTATATTTTCATAGTTATGCCTAAAGATTAATATAATACGCATGCAAATCAAGCTCCCAGAACAATATGTTACACTTAAATACTCACGCTGTTGGGAATCAGCCATTCAGTCATACAAAACTGTGCACCATGGCCTAATCCAACAAAAAACTATGACTATGCCCAGCACGTTTCATGTTCAAGGACTCAGTTTATAACCTCTACTTCTAATGAAGACATACAATGAGAAATTTCTCTAAGTAAAGGCTAAAGAAGCACATTCCATATCTGAAAATACATTTTAATTTATTTCCTATCTTTAAAGTGGAAAAAAAAACCCACAACTTAAATTTATTAATGAAATTATTTTTAAAAGTTTCACATAACAGTCAAGTACTTTAATAAGGGTATAAGTAAACATTAGATATGATAAAATTTGGACCTGATGTATATTCCAGTGATTCCAGTACTGTATCCTCTCCTTTCCCAGAGAAATTCTTGAGAAGATTCACTTCATTATTCACAGCAGCTGGATTTAGTCTTACGTCTCTGCAATTAATAGAAAACAGTCTAAAATCTATTCATTAAAAGGATGTGCACTGAGATATTAAAATCTAATATAATAGGATTTTTTTCCTGTCCACTAAGTTTTAGTAGTAGCAACTGAGATCTGGGGATGGGTCACTTACCACTGATTTTCTTCATTTCATCTGTTAGTTCAAAGACATTTAATTCACAGCTAGGAAGTTCTTGTAACTTTGAAACAAACTCAATGTGTTTTCATGAAGAAGTAATCAGTTCCTTGAAAATATTTAACTGTGACTTTGTTATTTGTACAAATTACTTCAATTTGCTATGAAACACAAAACATACGCAATAAAAAAAACCTAAACACTTGTAGGCACACACTCACATACCCACACCTACAACAAAATCTTTAGGGAAAACAATTTTTCAGTAACATAGCAAATAGTGAAACTTATTTCAATAAATATATTTATATTACATGAAAAGCACATGTTGTGGGTTGAAAACAATCTAATTTAACAATAAAATGAAAGAAATGCATGAGCTGACATACTTATGTTGCATTTGAAGTGCACTTACTGTGAAATGTGTTTTAAAGAACTGTTAAGGAGTTGTATATCCAGCTGATGAAGAAGAATAGCAATTTTCATTTTCATCTCTGTTTGAGGATCATCATCATCTTTCATTTTTTCAAGTAAACGCAACATGGATGTATCTTCTCCTTCAACAGTCCCATATTCAGGGCCAAGAATTTTAACGATAGGATCTCTGTTAGCTGTAAACATGAAATAGAATCCATATACTAGGGTACTACACTAAAAAGAAAAGATTAGTTAGCAAGACTGACACATTTTATCTTTATCTTATGTTATTAATTTACAAAATTGTTTAAAAAAATCATGAAATCAAAAGGTGATTATTAAATACTCCCTTTTATCAGAAGGCTGCTTTCCTGTAAATATGCCCAGTTGATCATCAAAACAGGAAATCAATGGGCTTAACTTGCCGAAAACAGATCATTTGGGAAACAAGATTTAGTGTTAAAGAAAGTATTTAAAGCTTTCTAGGAGCGTTCCCAATAGCTCCATTACTTCCTCAGCTGTGCCAGCTGTCCTTTTTTTGGTAAATAGTGACATAACTGCATGTCAGTGGGTTTTACAAAAATAATTTGCCCTCTTCTTGAAAATGAAGTCCCATGCAGCTGTGAATGTATCAGCATGATACTCTGCCCATATTATTCATCTCTATTATTCATGGTTGATCACTATCAGCAACAGGACCCTGGGTTAGATGCATCTTAAGTTTGATTCAGTGCATTTACAGTTTCATATTGCAGATCCAATTTCTACTAACAGCACAGAGAAATACTTCTGATCACTTCTACTTCCAGTGAGAGGGGGATATCCAGTTCTGCATAGGGATCTTGTCAGTTGAAAACACTAGGACTAGAATATGAAACAATAAAAGTAGCTGTGTCTGTATTTTTAACAGTTCTTGTGAGAAGGACCTGGAAATGTTCACCATGAAGCTCATGCAGGTAAGAATGTCTTAAGCATATGAGGTTTTACTTGAAAATCCTTACAGGGTGTAACATTTTAAAAGGGCACTAAACTATGGACAAGGAAAAGGTGGTATTAACCTCAAATGATACATTCTTCTTCTGCAACTTAAACCTACTGTCTGTTGCAATACATTGTGTATTATTCAGTATACATGATTTTGAATATGCAAATCAGCAGTTTAATTTTATTTCATATTTCTCTGTTACTGATTACTGTGAAGTAAAAGAACAAACTTCCTTAAGTCCTGGATCAGCACTTTCAGTCACATTCTTGAATCAACACCTTTTCATATACCTAAAATGAAGGCAATGCATTTCCTTCTTCAGATTTCATAATCAGAAATCCAAGGAAAAGAGAAATTTTTTAAGAGAGAGGAAAGACTGAGGAAAAAAAAAAAAAAGAAGAAGAAAGAAAACCTTCAAGGCATGCCTGTGCTTCCTTTAACTTTTTTTCTACAGCAATTTGTAGCAAATGGGACAGCTGGTCAAAATTGCGAACTTTGAGATTTGAGGCTGTGAGGAGAAGTAAGGGTTGTCCGTCTTCATCTTTGGCTTCAGACTGAACAGTTGCTTCACTGGAAAAAAAGTAAATTATATCTTTTTAAAGTAGGAACAGCAAATTTTAAAAGATGAATCTTGAATGTTATTCAAGCTTCACATGATAAATCATTACAATTTCTTTAAAATGTATTTCAGTAAGCTTCGAGGGTAAACCATTTTATTCAGTGCAGATCACACCTGTAACTCATTTGCTTTACCCTGGTAACACCTTTAAATAGAATTTTGAAAGGCTGAATTTGTGACAAACTAGCCGCCTTACAGGACTGAAATGTTTTCAGACAGCATCCATCAGAATCCCTCTGAAGGCCTTTCTTTAGGCTTAGGTTACTATATTTTACAACAAAGCTTGCTACTTCCTGTCTCCTGCTTCTGCTTTTTTAAAACTTCAAACAGTATACAGGCATAAATACTGATCACAAGAAAGATTCAAGTAGCATAGAGAAGGGCTGTATTTTTACCATTTTGTTAGATTTAAAAACAGGCATATGTCTCTGGATTATTAATTTTTCAAGACTAATTTTTAAATTCTAGAAGAATTCTTACAGTATTTGAAAAGTAAGTCAGTCATAGCAGTATAACTGCTATGCTGATTAAGACTGAAACTGTGTTGGTATATTAAAACTGCCTGCTCATAAAGAACTTGGAAACTATAGTTCCCAAAGAAGCTGAAATTCAAGATTGTGCTTGTTAATCCACCTCAAAAGCAGCATTAAAACCTATACTTCTAACATTTTTGGGAGTCACAGAGTTAATCACTTAGGAACCTTGTCAGAAGTTGTAAGAATAGACACTGCAATTTATACAAACTGCTAACCAGAAAGGTCTGTATCACAACCAACACAAAACAGTCACAAACTCTCCAAAACAAACAAACACATTTTTAAGTTAAAAATTTCAATATATAACAGTAAAGAATCTCACCCACTTTAGCATCTGAAATACACTGAAGTTTTACACTGAATTAGTACAATTTCACTTTGTTGTTCACCTCCGACATTTCAAAACATGCTACAGTTCAGACTTACTCTATCTCATAACCCTCTCCAAATGCTGAGCAGCCCAACTGTGTTTTCCACTCTAGGGGCTCCCTGAAGACGAATGCTGCTTCCTGGGGGTGTCTAGTGCTGAAATCCTCTGCAAACTTAACAATCTGATTTAAAAGAGATTCATTCAGAGGAGTGATTTCAAGCGTGCCAGTTCCAGAACCGGCAGCAGTCCACTGCGCCGCTCTTGCCAATGCCGCTCCCATGGTCTTGGCTTGTCTCACAGGTGGACACCTTATCAAACAAACACAGAGAATGACTAAACTGAGCTCTTGAATGGTAAGGACAATATGCTGTAATTAGACACAGCTGTAGGTTTCCTTGTTCACTGCAGGAGAGTTGGATTAGACAGTCTTTCAGGGTGCCTTCCAACTCAAATGATTCTATGATTCTGTAACAAACGTATGTAGGAACTGGATTCTTTTACTTCAGGTAAATTTCTGAAGGGGGGATTGAAGAAAAAAACTTGACAAATTTTTTAAAGTGATAGGGGAAACTGGTGGGAAAGGGATGAAAAAAAAAAGAAAAAACTTTCTCACCTTGATTAATTCCTGGCACCATTAGTAACTCAGGGAGCTGACAGCAGATCTGTTAGGACTACAACATTCATTTTCACAGAATCATAAAATGGCTTGGGTTGGAAGGGTGCCAAGGCTCATCAAGTTCCAAACCCCCGCCACAGGCAGGGCCACCAGCCTACAGATCTGGCACTAGAGCAGGTTGCCCAGAGCTCCATCCAACCTGGCCTTGAACACCCCCAAGGAAGGAGCATCCACCACCTGTCTGGGCATTCTGTTCCAGCACCTCACCTCCCTCTCTGTAAAGAACTTCCCCCTGAGGTGCAATCTAGATATTCCCTCCTTGAGCTTAAAACCATTCACCTTTGTCCTATCATTGTCTACCCGTGTAAAAAGGTGATTAATACTGGAAGGCTGCAATGACGTCTCCCCATAACCTTCTCCTCTCCAGGCTGAACAAGCCCAACTCCCTCAGCCTGTCCGAGCAGGGGAGGTGCTCCAGCCCTCTGATCACGGCCCTCCTTTGGATCCTCTCCAACAGCTCTGCATCTCTCCTGTGTTGGTGACCCCAGACCCGGACGCAGTACGCCAGCTGGGGCCTCACGAGGGCGGAGTACCGAGGGACAATCACCTCTCTGTCCCTGCTGGCCACCGCTCTGCATTCAAAACAAGAGGTTCTTCTTGCAAAGTTGACGCCGCTGTTAGAAACTGTGCGTGCGAGGGAGCCCACATATACAAATCCCCCTGTGACTACCCCCATTTACTTTCTTTAAATGGAGGGGATTAAAAGAAGGTTCCAGACCCGCCCCTCAAGCCTGCGGTGGCCATACCTTGCCCTGGACGAGCCGCGCCGGCCCCCGCCATCGCCACTCGGGCCGCAAGCGAGGCGATACGTTGCTATGGCGACAGGGACCGCGGCAGCCGTTACCCGGAGCAGCGGGTAAACAGCGGGAGCCGCCGCGCCTCCGGGCAGGGGGCGGGAAGGGCTGAGGGGAAGCGGCGCTGCCCGAGTGCGGTGCGGCACTGGGGTCTCCCCGATGGGGTTCGGCGCTGTTGTAGCGGTGTTGATGCTGAGGGAAGCTGAGGTAAAAAGGGGGCGGAATTTCACGTCGTAGAGCGGGCGAGGCTATGCTCGAAGACATATGCAAAATAATAAAAGCAGGAATATGTTTTTGGTGCGGAATTAAATGAAATCATTCAGTTGGTTAAAGTTGCTTCACACCAGAGTTTAAAGGAAGACCACTGACTGCTTCGTAGGTTGAAGTCGAGCCAATATAACTCAAACCTTTCACTGGCTTTTGGTCATTACAAGGAAACAACTTTAATTCATAAGGTTAACGTGGACCATTTTTATTTCTTGAGTCAGTGTGACAGATTATGCTTGAAATGCTCTTCTATTAAAGAAAATATAGCATGAAATTAGTGCTTCAAGAAAGAAGCAAAGGAAATGAGGGTAAGCCATGCCAGTGATTGAAGTCCTCCCCACATATTAAGGGCAAAATGATAAATATCCAAATGTCCCAGCCCAGGCACAGAGAGGAAAGCAATGCTGTTCCCTCAGGCGTGAGGCCAAAATGCCTGTTGTGTGGTGACAGCCAGCTTCAGCCCAGGAGGAATGGTTACGGATGCATCCTGGCTGAGGCTTGCGAGCTGCATTCACCTTACTGGTGTGCATCTCCTTCCAAAGGCATAGGAAAAGAATCTGTTCAAGGGCAGTCTAGCAGAAGAACCCAGCTGTCCCAACAACATAGAGTTAACACGTCCAAGAGTTATTTTACCAACTGAGAGCTCAGCTGGGTAGGAAACCGCTAATAATGAGGAAGGTCAGGAAATGTATGGGGGACGTAGCTTGAAGAATAACAGTGTGGGATTAATGCATTTTTTCATTGAGACGATTGTCCATATACATTTTACTTACTGAACCTTTCCAACAATAACTACAGATGAGTACATGCAGTCTGCATAATAATGACTTAAGAATAGCATTGGCTTTTCTTGCTTCGCTGCATAAGATTGAGAAGACGGAAAATGGATCTTTTGATCAGGTGAAAATGAAAGGGCATTTTTAGTAAAAAGCCTGGCTTAGGACTTAACGCAATTATTATTATTTTTCCTTTTTTTTGAACAGTGTTGATGAAGGCACTTCCAGAATGGATTACACCTCTTCTTTTTAGTGAAATAATGACCATTTAAAAGTTGAAATCGATAGGCAGAAGGTGCAAACAGCAAAACATGGAAGGGGATAAAAGCATGTTGTACCATGGGTGGTGAGGAGTGAAGACAGTGAGTTTTCACACAGAGCTAAGTATTTTAAGCAAGAAGTCGGTGGAGTAAGAAATAGAATTCTTAAATGAGATCACTCTGTTCTACTGAATAGTGAGAAAGGAAGATATTTCAGTGGCTAAGATAAATGGCATGTTTTCCCCTGACGGAGTGTGCATCTCCACTGACCATAAAAGGAATGTGGCTTTGTTACCAATGGAACTTCCTGTGGGGATAGATAAGTTAAAAAATGAACGTGCAGAACATGTCCAGTGAGCCAGCAGTGAGGAGTCTGGTAATAGACATTAGTGGGCTATGGATGGTGTAGAGGTTGGAGGTATTCTGCCTTATTTCTTGGTAGCTCAGCTGTTCTCATAGGAAGACTGCTGAGATACTAACACTTCTGAAGACTACTCTTCTGATTCAATTTCTAATCTTATGTGATTACTTTGTGTTTATTTGGTTTTGCACCTTTACCATATTTTCAACAGCTATTCTTCATCCTTAGTTTTTACTCCCAGTTTTGAAATGGAGATTTTTTTCTTAGACTTCACTTCAGTAGACTAAGCAAATTTAGCTCTTCTAGTCCCTGCTTGCAATTTATTCATTTCATTTATCTTAGTATCCCTTATTTGTAGGGATTTATTCATTACATTTATCTTAGTATCCCTCTCAGTAGGAAGTTATTTTTCTTAAGTAGCTGTGACAATATTACTGATGCTATTTTACCAGGACCCCTACAATGCAATTGACTGTCTTCATCTCTTTGGAGTTCTTCAACTTCTGCATTCTGTGTTGCATTTGTTTTTGAGGTCACGTCTGTGGTTGTTGTTGTCTTGAAGTTGAATTATACAAACAGTTTTTTCTCCCTTACTTTATGTGCAGCTGGTGAGTTAGTAGCTTTCTGTAGGTTTTAAGCAAAATATAGCAGTTTGGCCTTACAACATCTAATTCCATTTGTGAAGGAAAGAAAATACAGCATACTGTCTTCAGTGCCAAAACTCTTCATTCACTCCCTTATGTGATAGGAGCTATTTCTGTTCCTGCTCTTGGTCTCTGTGCACTGTAGTCTTTTGCATATTATCTGATGTAAGTTGGCTGTAACAAGTCATTGCTGCTGTTATTTCGCTGGTAATGAAGCCCTGGGTTGTGTTTGGGCTTGTTTTGCTGGATGACAAAAAGTCATGCCTTCTTATATCAGCTGTCACAAAAACGTAAGCACTTAGGAACTCTCTCACTTTAGCTAGACTGAAGGATATTATTATTTAATACCACTTTTTGCTTCTAGCAGGTTTCATTTATCAGTGCTCTTAGCACAAGAATATGAACAGGTATCTTAGAAAGTTTTGTCTCAGAGCTCAAATTTTGAGCAATTTTTAAAGGTTGTGGAAGTATTCTTGTGGTGACTTGAAAACACAGAAATCAGAGACTTGGTGAAAAATGTGTAGTCATTTGCACCATTTTTAATGTAAAAGATAAAACAGTAGGTGAAATGTTTGCCTGAGCTTAGTCAAAGATGAGATCATTAGTTACTGGCACAAAGAAGTGGGGAATATGAAGAATTTGTTAACATGGAGAGAAAGGCGGTCGGAAAATTTTTTACAGTCTCAGAGTTGCAGCCAGAGTGTGTATGCAGTTTTGCTTGTGTACTTTTTCCTCACATTTCAGTAGAATGCTTTTAAAGTAGAACAGTAACACAAGTTTTAAAAAGCTGTTGTAGAAGCTTACATAAAATAAAAAGGCCATTCAAGATAAATAATATCATCTATTCATTCCTTTAAATAGCAGTTCAGCTATTCACGGGCAGTTTGTCAGACAAGTTAAAAATCGGGAGAAAATGAGTTTGTATTTGTCAGATTCTGTTGGTTGCTCATTAACTTGCTTTTGTTGCAACTATTTACATATTTTTGGCATTCACGGAACAAACAAAAGTTCTGCTGTTTTGATGAAGAGGTAAATGAAAGGGAAATAGGGAAATAAAAAGATCTAGTTCTTGTTGCATTTACTTTGTTTTGTATGTGTATAAAGGCAATACTTAGGTGCTTAGAGTTGTTAATGAACGTTTTAAATGCAGCTTAATTTTTTGTAATCTGTTGTTACATCTTTTTACAGTAGTGTTTTGCAGAACAGCAGGGTTTCAACTTCAGAGCTCTAAGAGAATGCAAAAAGAGAGAGGAGGTGATGAGTCTGTTGATATCTTTTCTTTCAACTTTCCTTTTCATAAAAAAAAAGCATGCTTAAAACCTATCCTTTGAGAGCAAATGACTACTCATTTTTCTCTGAGTCTCTGATTTCTGTGCTGTGATCACCTGCTTACCTCTTGTTTTCTATGTAATTACGTGCTTCAGAGAGGCCAAATGATGTCAAGTGAGTTTTATTGAACATTGGACACTATTCAGTATAGTTTCTTGGCTCTTGAAATTAAAGAAAGCTGTAAAAAGTCAGTTTTTCAAGTGGGAGTTAGTGCAAGCAAGAAAAAGGTATGGTGTTTTGTGCACGGGTATCCAGCAAAGAGATGGTTACTTCAACAGTCTTCAAGAAAAATGAAGCAAGAAAATATTTTGGTTAGGAAGTTCTGGATGAGTATCTGGATAGTTCTTTTCCCAACAATGACAATAACAGAGATGCTGCTGTTCTTTTTTAGACATGGCTTCCAGATGGGAATCGTGGCATAGAGTCCAAGATTGAACATGATTTAATACGGTTTTTTTAATCAGTAAAGAATATAATATTTCAGAATATGAACTTTGTTACTAGCCTGTGCTTCCATCTATTTTTAGATAATTGTTTCTTCTCTTATTTCATTCATTTCTGTTTGCCCAAGTCTTTTAAGTATTTCTGAGTATAATTTGGAGGAAAAAAGCCCAATATTGTTTAATAACCTTAAGACTGGGACTATGTCATAATAACATTTGGAGTACCAGGTAAGAACACTGTGATTTTTTAACACATGGTAAATTCCTTCATATATTTTCTTTGTAGCATCAGAACAAGATATGGTTCAGGTTGTCACAGATTTAAGCATGCTGAGATATCTTTTCAATGAAACCCAGTCTTTTTTTTTTTTTTTTTTTTTTTTTTCCTGAATTAGTAGTACTTTACTGGGTAATTATTACACTGAATGATTTTTCTGTTAAATTTCTACACTATCACACTGTATCCTCTTCACGTGGTATTTCATCTTGACATTTATCCTATTAAGATGTGTGAACATGTAATAGCAGTGATAAAAGCTTTAGAGAAAGACATTCTGGAACACAGTTATGTGATTATATATCTCAGCTGTACCTTTTTTCAAAATGCTGATTGTAGAGAAAGAGTCACTGAGGTATTGGCTCCATACGGCACCTTCACTTCTTTGTGTAGCAGTGCAGCCCTTAGTACATAGAAAAGATTAATGGCCGATTCTCTTTACATTTCTGATTTATTCTTCCAGGCTTCATTTTTTTCCTTTTTTTTTTTTTTTAATGATATTTCTCCAGATAGAAGGAGTATCTTTGCATTCTGATGTTAATATAAAGTGCTTTTGCTAGAGCAACTTAATTATTTTGACTTCAATTGCGTTGCAACTCAGTATTCATACAAACTACCCAACATTTTTTGAAACTTGCCTGTTAGTTGAAGTATAACTAAAAAGTGAATAGGGTTTCTGTATCAGTATACAGAAATCTTTTAAAGCTTCAATGTCAATCAGGCTTTATAATTTCTATTATAAAAAATAATGGAACTTCAACAGTTATACTTTTCTCCAAAGCAGGAGAGATTCGACTTTTTTCCCAGAGCAGCCTGTGCCAAGCAGTAACCCCCAAATCAAGCACCCTACTGAGGACTTCTAGAACCCTTTCTCACCTTTGCAGCTTCCAAAAGGTTTTGTCTGTCTGCTCAGTAAAACAGAAATCGGGGAGTTAGTTTAAAATGCAGGAAACAAAATTGCTACCTCTGTTTATTAGTTACTGTGGGTGGTTCTGGACATTGGAAATAACTTGATAATAAGAGTAGTGCTGCAGACCAGTGTATCTCATGCCATGATTGAAGGGTGTTTTCTGCTTTCAAACGTAATCCTTTGCAAGTGAATGCTACTGATATGCCCAAATGCCTTTGCTTTCCTGCTGGTTTTTAAAAGTTCTCCCCTTCTTTCAAGGGAGAAAAATGAGAAAGGATTGGGCTGTTTGTTTTAGGGTGAGAGTGTGAAAGGGGGATTGGTTTAAAATTAGAAATAGTATGTCATAAGTAATCTCCATTTAAGGATTTCTTTTCCTAGAGGAAAAATGAGAAGTATTGGTGGAAAGTATGTTGGGCTTTAACTTGGCGGTATTAATCAGGAAAGAGAGATTGACTGTTTCGTAAAGAGCATTTTCTCACATGAAGTGCTGATACAAACATGCAGAAGACACTACACTACATAATCTTATTTTTAAAAGAGTGAATTTAAAACCTTTTTGAGGTATTCATCTTGCAGTTACCACCGTGATAGTCCCGGTTCACTCTGTAAGCAATCACCACTGCAGAATTACTGTTCTGGATAATTCCCTGCATAGTTCATATGAAAATAACATAAAAATAATTAAAAAAAATAAAAACTCCAAATCATTTTTTCCATTATACAATCAGAAAAAAAGGCCAAGAAAAGACATCGAGGCTCTTTCCCCTCTTTGTAGGTCATTGTAAGGCAGAAATTCAAGCACCTTGGAGCAATCACAGGTTTTGAAGAGACTGCTTCTATCATTTATGGTGGTATGGTAATATTATATGGGAAAATGTGAAATGGTGAGAGGAAGGCAGGTCAGAATAAAGCCAAATCGCTACAGGGTTTGAGCAGCAACTGGCTGTAAAGTTAATGTGGAGCTGAAGCTGGTTGTTGCGAGACTGAGCGTTAATCCAGCGCCTGGTAGAAAAATAGTTTGTCTCAGTTTCTGCTTCACTGTGGTTGTGTTCTGCAAGCTATTGAACAAAACAAAATAAAACCAACCCTCTATCGAGTCCACAGATTATATTTCACGATACTGACATCTTCAGTCAATGTGAGGATGAAAAATACACATTATATGGGCGGGAGTAACTCCATTCCAAACCCATTTCCAGTAGAAGTTCAAACTGGGGAGGAAGTTTTTATCAAAATTATTTTTACTGAGAAAAACAGAACTGTGTGTTACATATACATGTCTTCTTGCATAGTGTACATTCTGATACAGTTAATTCAGCCAATTTTCTGGTATTATTCTCAAGATCTGTGCCATGGATATTAGAGTCCTCCATATGGGTACATTTATTCCTCTGCTTTTTTTCCACTAATTCTTCTTGTAGTAACTGTGGAAAATCAAGTGTTTTAGTTGAAATTTAGAGTCATTACGGTTGTTTTAGAGGATCTGAAGCTCTCTCATATTTTGTTTATTTATTACAGAAAAAGTTCTGTCTAGTTGTTACATCTCCATTTATTTTTTTTTAGTTCAAGCAGAGGTGTTTTTCGAAGCCCTCTTTTCTTTTTACACCCAATTCATCCATAAATGAATATTTCAGGCTTTTTTTTTTTTTTTTTTTTTTTTAAACTTGTGGATTTCCAGCAAGCTTTCAACTCGGGCTGTAAAATTTAGGGGATGAAACTGCCAGTTTTCAAAATGCCAGCACATGGGCTTTGCTTGGAGTTGGGAAGAGCAGCACTGAATATTTTGAGCGTCATTTTTCCTGGAATATCAAGCTAGCATCTATTGCTGTAGTATTGTAAAGGTCGCCGGTTGTGGTGCCAGAACTGTTTTATGGGGTGGTTTGAAATCACTGCTCAGGTTTGGAAAGGGATTCCGTCCCTACTGGAAAATCATACAGGGCAAGGCTTTTAGTATCTGCTCCCATTGCCATCGGCATCCATGGATTTCGTGGGGTGAAAATATGGCCCATCAGCAATACAGTCTGACAACATACACAGTAAAACTGATTTTAACGGACTTCCAAATCATCTCATACCTATGGCTCTCTGAAAGAGCATGTAAGGATGGTCATTGTATGGCAGGGTCAGAAGCAGTTAGGCTGAAGGTCCTGAAGAATTCTTGTGATCCGCTGTCATTTAAAGAGATAGAAGCACATCTAATTGTGTGAGCGCAAAATGCTGTGCTGGAGTGATCGATTCTACAACGTTGTATTTTTTTAATATTTGTATTAATAAGCACCACTACATTAGAAGCAGTGACGTTTAAGTGCTAAAAAAGTTCTATGCCATTAAATGAGTAAGCACAGAACAGAAATTGAGGACTCCAATCTGCAAATTTTTTTTTATGCCAGCAGTCCTTTGCATCCCCTGCTGGATGTGCTGTACTGCACAGGGAGTGTGGTGCAGAGCTTGGTGCCAGAGCTTGCTCATGCCCTGGAAGCAGGCTAGCCTATTTGTGCAGTGCTTTGCCAAAGCTGATTTACTCTGCTAAGAAATGGAGTAAATGAGACAGAATGAGACACTAAGTGATGTGATGAAGCTGCTCCCCTTACCCAGGCTGGCTCCTCCTGAGCTGCTCTGGTGATCTCTGCTCAGCACTGCGCTGTGTAGCACAGACGTGACTTGAGTGACGTTGGTGTGTGTGAAAAGTGTTCAGGTAGGGAAGGACTGATGAATTGTACTCATCCTTTCTTCTATAGAAAGAAAATCTGTCCTCAGATACGTGCAGAATGTACAGCAAGGCATGTCTTCGAATACCTACACTGTAACTGTCATTGCATTTGACCTCAGGAATGTGATTCTCTGAGTAAACACAGAAAATGGAGGAAGCACAACTGATTGTAATTAAATATAAGTGGCTAAGCACAAATCTGTGGTATAAATAGATGTGTTAGGGCTGACAGCGAAAGTCTGAGTTCAGCTTTCATGCAAGTCTTTGCATTACTCATGTAAATCAATGTTCTCACTTACCAGAGAAACCTCATAATTTACCACTGCCCATAAAGTATCCTCTCTGTAATCAGTGGTGATTCCGCTACAGAATTATTGTGCAGAGCACCCTTTCTTCCATCCATATCCTCAGTGTGATTGCTGTATGGTTTGGCAGAGCAACAGAAGATTACCCAGTGAGCTCAGTACTTCTCTGTGTGGAAGGACTCAGCTGCCCTAATTTGGTACAAAACTTCCATTCAGCTTAAAGTAAGCAAAACTGGAATTAAGTACTCCAAATGGTGAGGGACTAGTGTGATCTTCAGGGGAAAAAAAAATGATTTCTATCTATCTTTCTGTGTTTAGACTTCACGTTGAAGTTCAGCATTTTTTTATTCTATTTGGAAGTGGAATGCACTTATTTCTGTCTGCCATATGGATAGGAGTGTAGACGATGTGGCCATTCTTCCTTCTCCACATTTTGGTTAGATTTGTATTTTGCACTTGAGACTGAGTGCAGACCGTATTTAGATGCACCTCAAAATACTACGCTACTTTCTGATGAAGTGACC
The DNA here is from genome assembly GCF_016699485.2 of Gallus gallus. Lineage (NCBI taxonomy): Eukaryota > Metazoa > Chordata > Aves > Galliformes > Phasianidae > Gallus > Gallus gallus. Next base: position 15,501,141 of record NC_052533.1, on the reverse strand, counting down.
GCAGCGTGCCTACAAAGCAGCCTGGAGCTGAGGACAGTGAAGTCATGGCTTTGGGTTATACAGGAACCTGAATGCTTCATGGCTTGCGGCTTCCTTGGAAAGCCCAGCTGGGTTCCAGAGACCATGCGTAAAGGGAACACCTGCAGGTCTGTCCTTCCTGGGGCTTAGAAGAAGCTGGAGCTGGCAGTTCAGAGAAACTGAAGCATTGGCACTCAGGAGATTGACCGGACCAAAGTGATGGAGCTGAGGGAATTCAGGTTTTACAGTCAGTCAAGCAGAGGTTTTCTGAATTCCTTTTGTGGATTTGGATTGCCTGAACTTCATCTTTGGTTTCTTGCGAGCATCCTGAGTGTATGGCTCTGTGCTGCAACCAAAACACAGGCTGCATCTCAAGTAAACAAAATGAAGGAAACAAATAACAGTTTTTCCATTTCAATATATGATCACAAGGACTGAAAGAAAAAACTGATGTAGTTTTCTGGTCGCTGACGTAACTAATGCCTATGCTGGAACTGAGCACACCTCTATTGAAACAGTCTGCCTCCTCCTTTCCTCTTTTGGAGTGGGCTGTCCAGGGAGGTGGTGGTCACCGTCAGCAGGGGTGTTCAAGAAGCGTGTAGGTGTGGCACTGAGAGATGTGGTCATTCTGCATGGAGGGGATGGGCTGGCATTGGACTAGGTCATCTGAGAGGTCTTTTCCTTAGGAATCCTTTAGGATTCTGTGATTCTTCCAGTTACATGGAACAGATGCTTCCAAATGTAATGTTTCACAAAGCTATGATTATCTAATGGGGGGACAGAAAAATTTTCTGATAAAATATGGTAAGCAAAGTAAATAAATGGCACGCTTACAAGAAATCCTAATTCTCCATGGCATTTGATTAGAGCATGTAAGATTAAAGAGTATCAAAGTATATTTAAGCTGACAAAGGTATTAATACAACGGAAGTCTGCAAAGTTGTATGTTTTCCTGGTCTCATCTTCTTCTTTTTTCTTTTTCTTTTTTTGCATGAAATCTGTCGCTTTTTTTTCTCTCTCCTCTTGATATATGGCTAGATGTGTATATAACTGCTATACATTTTTCCTTTAATTTGTGATCTATAAGATAGATCACATCATTACATAAACCATCCTGTTTTATTTTGAGAGTAAACAGAAGGGTCATGCATCACTTCTAGACGTATTTTCAGTAAAGTGTCTGATGTATCTTTTTCAACTTTCACCAGCAGAGCAGTGCAGTATTTTTAGTGTTCTCTTCCTGCTGTACAATGTTAAGACTGGGGGAAAAATACACAGCGTCCATTGAGTCCCTAACAATTGCTTTGCATATAGGCAGTAAAAATAGACATGTACTCACAGTACTGATTCATTAATGGCGTCAGTGACTGTTCGGGCTGTGATATAATATCTCCATTTGAAAGCTTAAAAAAGCAACATGCTGCAAGGCCAGACACGTGCTGAGCAGCAACGCTCCCAATCCTCAGGTTAGCAGAAGTATCTTAAACAGCGTTGCTCACAAATGCTCTCTCTGTATTTAGCCTGACATTTGCTGTTCTAGTTTTAGGTACAAGGAAGGACAACTTTGAGACGTTTCCTTCCCCCTCGCCACTCACAGCCCTCCAGTGTCCTCTGCCCTTTTGCTGCCTCTTCTCCTGGCAGGAACGTGGTGCGCAGGAGGTCCCCCCATGGTTCCTTCCTAGGCTTGGAGCTCCACAGGGACAGCACCACAGGTGAGAACTACACAGGTAATTACTGGCTTCAATCCATCCACTGTGTGGCTCCTCAGAGCAGGGATGAGCACAGTGTGCACAACTGAATGGCAGTTACTGGTAGCCATGTGCAAACAAGCAGCAAACATGCACGCTTTACATGCGGAGTAGCTTGCACAATTATCTTTTCCTGGAACAAACTCATCGTAGTGTGAAAGCTGATTTTGCACAAAGCACTGACATAGGCATGGAGCTGAGCAGCTTCATGACTTCCTTCTTACTAATACCTATAATTTTTAGTAACAAAAGATGCTCCTTCAAACTGTAATAAGTACAAATATATTTCTTGGAAATGGGACACACGGTATGCTTTCTTTGCACTTAAAAGCTGTTTCAGAGCAAAACAGGTTTAACCGAATCCAAAGTAGCATCGTGCACTTACAGTAACTATATTCATTTTAGCTAAAATTACAATAAAGAGAAAAGAATTGCCATAGGTGGGAAATCAAAGGAGAAAAGTGCAAAACTTCCAAAGGAGTTCACTGCTCTGTACAGCACATGCCCTGCTTTGCCATTCCACCACAGAGAGCCCAGGCATTGCCATGCATTTAAGGGTTATTTGCACATGGTGAAATCCACGCATCTTCTCTGCTCTGTTACTCCCATGCTAGCAGGCAAACAGACAGCTTGGGTTTAGCCTGGGAGCTGGGAGGAATACTTCTAACACATACATGCTGCAGTCTGACTGCAAACCGTGGTGTGTAAGCGGGCGTCTGCAAGAGGTCAGAGTGCGATGGGCTGCTGTGAGGGGAAACCAAGGCTTTCAGTGAATCCGAAAGGCTGCAAACGGTTCAGAACACGCATTTAACTAAAAGTGGATGTTTCTGAAACAAATTATACCAATCATTTATAAATGTAATCTGAAAGCACCGTGGCTCCTGGCTTCTGTACAGCTGCTGTCTGGCAGCACGCTGTGTATCATCCGCAGTGTCTCGTTCAGAATCCCAGCACCCTGGCTTCAGGGAACACTCTAAATCTCCCTAAATTCTGATGATTCTGATGTCATTCTCTAAGCTTACAGTGTTCTTTCGAGTGGCATCAATCATGGCTCAACCTGGCCTCTCCTGCCACAGATGACAAAGGCTCCTATTTTTAAACTTTCAGACAAATACAGCCTGGATAACTTTTTTTTGGCCAAAAATACGTCAGTTCAGATCTCACTATTCCGAGTGTATTCTGTTCTTCTGGGATGCTTGTCAGCTGGCCTATTTATATCAGATTTATAAGAAATGAGATGTGTTTTCAGAAGTAAAATAACAGACTTGGTGAACAGCGCTTCCACCTTGCAGTATTAATGGAATTCCTGATAATCTGTGGTGAAATTGTCAGAGAGCACGGAGACTAATTGTACAGAGCCAACTATTCACTCTGCGTGGTGGTTACAACGGATAAATGGATAAAAATGATTTGTATGAGTGCCTGCAGTCTCTTGTAAATGTCAAATAATTTCTTGACATTCTAAAGCCCAGGCTGCACAGCAGAAGTGGGAGAGCAGCATTTCGTATTAATTGAAAAATGCATAAAACTGATTGCCCTCTCTGAGCACTCCACATTTTGCTGTTGGTGACAACCCTCGGTGCTGCTGAGAGCTGGCAGGAGTGCTGCATGCCGTCAGCTCACCGTGTCTCTCCTTTTGCATTCAGCAGAGCAGAGCAGGGACTGTTTTACTTCAGATAAGAGATTTTATTTCTTGTGTAACAAGGTATTTATGGAGATTCCCCACAACCACTTCTACTTGGAGAATGCTATAAGGATTCACAGCCTCTGTCCTCTGCTGTTCCATGAACGCAGAGTTTGTTCCTTCTGTGTTCCTTCTGTGTAATCCCAGCCACATGCATCCATCTTCATGGATCTCACTGCTGTCACTTCAGCTCCTCACTGCTCCCTTTAACCAGCCAGCAGGGCTTGAAGAACACCTGGATATATTCTCATCTGCTACTCCTTAAAGCATTTACAGAATGTTCTTGTGCAGAGGATTTATGATATTTCCTTGCTTCACCCCACTTGTGTACTTACCATACATCTGTTGGGCTCTGGTTTTTACTCCGCTGTAGCAGAATGATGCACAGGTGAAACCGCACTGACAAAAGTGTTAATATTTCTCTAAAACAGATCACTTATATTTAGTACAGCTGACATGTTGCTCATTGTTCTCGTTAATACCCACGTTTATTCCAAAAGTGCTGTGAAATGAAATCATCAAAAAGCCACCAGCTGTACAAGTCTTCTGAAGCCGCTGTCGTCTGGCTCTGCCTTACGCATTGCAAAAACATGCAGAAAGGCTTAGAGATAGCTTCAAAAAAAAAAAAAAAGAGAGAGCAGGAATATCCAGGTGGCTTTTTAACTGTGGAATACAATAAAAAAGAGTTTGGAAAGTATTACACAGAAATATAACGAAAAAACAAGATATGCGATTTACAAGTTGAACTCTACAGTACCGTGCCCTTGGAGCCGAGCCCAGCCGGTGGGCAGAGCATGCTGCGTGCATTCACAGGGACAGCCAACAGCACCGAGGTCACAACATGTGTCCAACAGCTCACAGGCATGCACAGCAACACAAGGAAATCCTTAAGGGTTAAGGTTAATTAAGATTAATTGTTCTGAAATTCTGTTTTGGAGAGTTCTGCACTGGGTGCTCAGTGATGGGAGTGAATTGTGGCCTCCATCCTGAGAGTGCTTAGGAGCATTTGAGAAGGTAGGGCAGGAACAAGCCATAGGTATAAGGGAAATGGAGCATTGGAGAAGCTGAGCAGCACAGGGCATGCCTGCCCACTTAGCACAACCCTGTAATTTACACTGGGTAATGCAGATAAAGACTCAATAGATATGTCGGCAAATTCATTATTGTTTTCATATTAGGATTTATTTGAATGGCTTAGCTTGGAAGGGACCTTAAAGCCCACCCAGTTCCAACCGCCTGCCATGAGCAGGGCTGCTCCCACCAGATGAGTCTGTCCAGAGCCCCATCCAACCCAGCCCTGAGTGCTTTCAGGGATGGGGCACCCACTACCAGGCAATGATCCAAAGATAATAACAAAGCAGCTTCCCACATGTGTTGGCTCACCCAACTATTGACCATCGTTGCTGCTGGCCCCAGTGCCAGTCCCTGCACCCAGGGGAGCCCTCAGCTGCAGCCCATCGTGGGCGGTGATCACAGCGACCACACAGCGAGCACAAAGCCGGGCAGTACATCAGCCAGGCCTGGCAACAGATTAGAGCAGCTTCTAAGCGAAGATCACTCCTCATTTCCCAGGCACAGGAAGACCAGAGGTAAAATCCTGATTCTGTTAAAATCAAAATGAAACTTCCCAACCAAGTTCAATAGCACCGCTCTTGTTATCCTCCACCACCTTCTCCATTTTGCACTTAACTGCATAACCAGCCTCGTGTTTCTGAGTGGTGCGGATGAGCCTGGCTATAGGAGGAGTTCCTACTGTCGCTCATTTAGGGCTTGAAGTGGTGTCAGGTATCTACCGATATTTCATCCCTGTCCCACACCCCTAATACAGAAAGCAGCAGCAGCCATTAGATATGAACAGTGAAGCAATCCAGACTAAGCACTTTCCAATAACACAAAATGAGGCAATTTAGCAGGAAGAGAGGGAGTTGCATTAGCATGAAAAAAAATAATAATAATAATTCTAAGTAATTCTCAAGATGCTGAAAGAGAAGGAAGACTCATCAATCCTGAGCACTGGAACTGTGAGGATCCATAAGGATTTTACATGACACCAGTGAACCTGAGCTGAGGAACCACTGCTGGAGCTGAGCTGCACAGGGAGCAGCATAGAACGGTTGCCTTCCTTTGCTCAGTGTGACAGATCTCAGATTTAGGGAGAATCTGGCCTCATGGGCGTTGTGATAGACAAGTGGCTGCGGCTGGAAGCAACCCAGGAGTTCCTACAGAAAGTGTCCCCGTGAGCATGAGGGAAGCTCAGGGCTAAGGATGAAGCTGCCTGGTCAGCAACATGGGCACAACCATGCACTTCCCAGGACCCAGTGGGCTGTCTGTAGGAGAAGGCAGGCCCTGATCCTTGAAAAGTCGCATAAATATCTTTACTTATTTGGCCTGGTAGCTTTGGGTGATGGGAACTTTTGAGATGACGTTTATACAAAGAATAAATTCCTTAAGACAACTCTTGCCTTCAAGCAGCCAAAAGAAAAACGGAAGAGTTTGCAATCATATTAATAGTGTCTGAAAATTAGAAGTGTGAAATAAGCTTTAAAAGATTAAAAATGAAGTAGTATTTTCCTCTCTTACTCTTATCCAAACTCTTATCCGAAACAATGTCCTCACTTCTGAACAGGGGCACAGCCCTTGGCTCCATGGGTGCCCTCCTGGCCCCCCGGCTGCAGTGCCCTGGCCTGAGCCTGGCCCATGGCAATGGGGAGCACAGCAGGGTGTACATGTTAGTTGGACGTTTGAAGGGAAAATAGAGCCTGATACCTCTGTTCCCACAGGATGCTACCACAGAGACTATTTGCTGTAAAACGAAACCTGTGGGGTGGTGTTTTACACCACAGCGTCACATGAAAGGCAACAGGCGGCCCAGCAATACTCCTACACCGACAGATCCCGCATCTTCTGACAGCTTCACATTTCTCTATCTGGCAAGCACAAAATTGTGGTCTATGTACAAAGCAGCCTTTTTATTTAGAGAACAATTAAGCTAATCCCAGTAAGATTTCATGTTTAACTAGGTTTGTAGCAAACACGTTTGTAGTCTGCATTCAGTCAAGCTCTTTTGACTTTCACAAAATAGGGGAAAAACAGTGGAGTTGAAATGTAAAAATCTATGCTGCCTGGGACATATGCAAGGCCCGAGTGAGTAGAACTGCTGACCTATTTGCTGAAATTTCAGTATTTTATCAAATAGATGCCTTTCTTCAGTTTATCTTCCAATTAAGCAGTAGGGAGTTTTTTAAAAACCTGCCTTTTTCATCAGTGATTTGGTATACTCTGCAGCGCTTGATAAATACACACATATGCATATGTATGCACACATGCACAACACACAATAAAATAGAGTTGATGTTGGCATAGATGGGGTAAGGTTTGCTGCACTCATTACAAGATGCAGGCTCATGGCCCTCAAAGTCTCACCTCTTCAGAAATGCGGTGCAAGTCTGTGTGCTTCTTGATCTGCTTTGAGTTTGGGTTGAATCCAGCTGTGGCCAATGATGATCTGAATTCAATGAAGTCACAAGAAGATAATAATTCAGCTTTGTTTCTGTTTTTTGACAAAACAATGGTTCAAATCAATCTTTGGTTTTGGTTCTACTTCCTGCTTAACAGCTGTGTAAGGAAAAACATCTGGAGTAATGCTCCAGTAGGGCCAATAACTGAGGCTGCTCTTTCATACTATCCAGATAGCACTGATAATAACAAAACATTCAGGCCACTCTTCAATAACAAGAAGAACAAACAAAAAAGCATGAAAATGTTGTTCTTTACTGCTCGTAGCAGCCATGGCTGCAAATGGGACTTCATCTGCACCAGCAATGGAAAGGGGCCTTGGTCCAGTGCTGTGTCTCTGAAGGAGTGTGGCCTAGCACAGCCCGCACAAATGCAGCCAAGCTTTCTCCCCAGTCCAGCCCACAGCCTTGCCGCCCCAACAGTGCCTGGGCTGCACCCAGCACTGAAGCCCTGCAGAAGCCCCCGGCCCTCTGACCCTCTGTGAGGTGTTGGATCCCACCTGTCTGCCCTGTTGCACCCACTCAGCCTCTGGTGCCATCTTGGTGAAGGGCTGCATCCACTGCATCACTTTGAAGACTCTTGCTGGCCCCCATGGACTGGTTGTCTCTGTTTTAGTGAGTTCACTGAACCATGGCCTACCTTTTGTTCCCACGTTCATACAGTGCCTAACACAGGCCAATCTTCATTTGGGAGCAGGCTTCTGGAAGCTGCATCACAGTAGGTTTAATGGGAAAGCATCACCTGTACACAGTACGCAAAGCTCTCAGGAAGAGTAAAGGGCTCTGTGGAGTGGTCTCAACCCACGCTTCCCATCTGTGTGATTTGCACATCATAAAAGTGGAAGTTTTTGATCATGAAACATGGTGACTATTCCCAGCACCAACCCCAATTCAGGGAGTCATCATTTCTTAAGAACAGGCAATCAGTGCATGTCTATTAGAGGGCGGGGGGGGGGGGATTGTGAAATGTCCAGGGGTCACACACACAAGAAATACAACTGCCATTCTCTTAAACATGGACTCCTATAGTCAGAACTGTCTGCATGAATGTAAAATGGGTCGTGGCCTGTTTTATTCCACACTGCTCTTACGAATCCAGAGCTGTTGTGTCTCCATGGGACAAAACACTGCTCATGTGCTCTCCACCTGGATCAGGCTCTTCACCTCTTTGGTTCAGAAACACACTGCTGCCAGTGTCCACTGGGAGATAAGTAAAAAAATGGCCCTTGACAAAAATGTCGAACTGTTGGTGCCTCACTCTTTCCAAGGATAAATCAATTACTGAGATTATTCAACTAAATCTGTACAAGGCCCCAAGGAAAAACAGAATGCCGTTGCTACAGTTAAGCACAGTTTGGTGAGTTTCTGTTAAAGCTGTGCTATTTGTACTCTTTCTGTTAAAGTTAACAAAATGAGAAGAAAACAGCAACTCCCTCGTCGACCAACAGTACTCCTTCTGGGTACTACATTTCAATTCCTCCAAACTAATTTTGGCTTTGCTTACCAGTAAAGATCTACTGGCACTTGTTCATATTTACCAAAGAGGGAACAGAAACCACAGAGCATTAGCAGCCAGCTTGCTAAACTCCTCATCCAGTGACTGACAAAACAGAGATGGTTCCCAGCACAGTGCCCTTGTCTGTAACAGCCCCAGACCCTCTCTCTACCATACCACAAACCTTCTGCCTTTAAAACATGCACTGAATCCCTCAAACTCTGCTTCCCAAAGTCTGAACGTGATCCTGTGATCCTGAATGTGATCTGAATGTGATCAGACACTCGTGATATCTTTGTTAAACCACAAATCTAAGTTTCACTGGAGGAAAATTATAATAGGCCTTCTGTTTCTTTCACATAGTCAACTCCTGAACATCAGTACGACTCCTAAAAGAATAAATAGTTATAAAAGAAATTGTAACTTAATTTTATTTCGTATCAAGAAGTTTTCAAATATTTTTTGTGCTGTTGAAACCCTCTCGGGAATTCTGAAGATATTTATTCTTGTATTGAAATATGTAGCTGGCAGCTTTGTGCCAACAAATCTGCAAGTGTTTGTTTAAACAGACGTATGTGTCCCACTAATACAGATGCCAAACAAAGTGCTGATAATCATGGTTCACCCTCTTCGTTAAAGCGTTGGATGTCAGCTACACCATACAGTATGGTATTTTATTATTGAGATGCAAACTCATTCCATGCAGTCTTCCAAATATCCAATTTGTATTTCAGACAAAGACACCAAGAGGGAAAAAGCACCCAGCTGCCTAGAGCTCCAAATGCTCTCATTTGTACTGTCATTTAAAATAAGACAAAATTTAAGACCAGACTTTAACTGTTTCCAAATGCTTTTGTGTATGCTTCTGCTGAAACCTTTAGCCATTAGCATGTGCCAGAACTCTCAAACAACCAGTGCACACTGTGCTCCTTTAACTTTGCTTTCAGACGTTTTTCTGTTGGATGCTTGTTGTCACACATTGATCATGGTAATACATGATAAATACTTAATGACTCTGAGAGCATCTTGGGTAAATTGCCAGTACAAGTTATTCTAAACATTGATACACAGAAAACTCTTACTCCTGTGGGGAACAACTGTAGAAACCACAGTAGCAAAAGTGCACTCAGATTATAGTTTTAATTGTAAATCTCTGAAGAAATGATTCATCCTTCAAAACAATCCACGAAAAATCAATACTAGCTTTACTGAGGAAAGAATTCTGCATGCACAGGAGAAACCTGAACCTAAATACATGCGGGAAATGCAGAATACTACACTGAATCAAAACAGAAGGGGCTTAAAAGTGTTCTCTCTAATCCTAGCATGTGTTGGGTTTTTATTCCCAGAAAAGATGTAAGGCAGTACAAAAAGCAACTTTGTTAGTATTACCTTCCATAAATGGCAGGAATGAGCACAGCCTCTCCCATGACCTGTGAGCACACCAGGAGCACACTCAGCTGACACCTCGCCCGTCGCTCCATGCGCTTTGCAAGCACGGCAGTGTCTGCCTGACCTCATGCATGGAGCCCACCCGGGAGAGCAAACAGGTTAGTGGGGCGTGTGCAGGAAAGGGTCTGATGGTTTTGAAGGAGAATACACCAACAAAAATGAAAAATTAAGCTTTTCAGTCTTTGCTCTAGGTTGCTTTATATTCCCATTTAAAGATTATTGGGGTGTGACAGTCAATAATAGAGACCTACAAAATAACTTCTTAGGCAGTTTTTCTTTTACAGTCAACACATTTTAAAGTCCCTATGTTTTATGGTGTAAATTACAATGGAGAAGAAAACACCTGCTGTGATATATCAATAATTTATTGTTTTGCATAAAGAAGGTAAGATCAGAGTGCAGGTAAGACATCAACCAATGACCTGATGGCGAATTCAAGTACAGAGCTTGGTACAGTATGAAAATATAACTACCCTTTTTTTAACTATGGCAAACAGCTAGAACACAACAAAAACATCTGGACTTGACAGTCAAAACACACAGTTCCCTAAAAACCCACACAGCACAACTTGAGTATGTGGAATATTGAAACCACCTTGAGTCGTCTTCATTCCCGAATGTTCAGAGTCAAAAGAAGCATGCAGCTCTCCCCACGGAACCTCAGAACAATTCGGCACGTGTTCTCGGAGCAGGTCCTGTGCTGTCAGAACTGGTGGGCTGAGACGTCTTTCTGCCTTGAACTTACATCATCCCTGCCTGCCTTGCAGAGCCCAGAGGCTTCTATTTTTTTTATGTTTGGAAGCAACCACTGCAATAACATTGATTTTCAAGAGCAATCTAGTGATTTAGCTAACACCACCTCTCACTGCGTGCACATTTTGCTCCGCAGGATTTATGTTTTTGTGATTCCCTTCCTTTGCAGGTGTTACAACTCAGGACTCGGCTCCCGGCCCGCAGACAGGGCAGGCAGCCATCTGCCTCTCCGCCTCCGAAGCGCCTGCAGGGCTGCACCAGGGACCAGCAGCAGTGTCTCCATGAAGGCAGCACAGCACAGCGCTGCTCACGACTGCCCAACACAGCGTGCTGCAGAATGTCCTCTGAGACTGCACCGACCCAGGAATGGGAACTGCAGTCTTTTTGAAAAGGACAAGACAGACAGCATGCAGGACTGCTTCGGGCAGGGACTTTGCAGAATATTCCAGCACCTCTTTCCTAAAGAGAAAAGTAGGTCCCTTATAGGAGAGTTATTCTACACTGATGTTCTGATACACTGCAGGTCAGAAGCAGCACTGAGAGTTGCTCATTAAGGCGGGAAATGGCCAGATCCCAAGGGATGCAGAGTGCCCTCTCCGAGCTGTTGGTTGGAAGAGGTGGTGAGGTTCTTTGCAGGCAAAGGCAAAGGCAAGCAGGCACCCAATTCCAGATCCCCAGAAAAACAGTTTGATTTTCAGTAATTAAAAAAAAATAGAAAACATTTTCTCAACCCACATAACCCACATGCAATTAACTTAATCAACAAATCTCGATTTATGTTACAAAAAGGTTTAAGTCCCCCTGAAAAATGGTGAAGTTTGACATAAGTTACATTACAGCGATTCAAACAGAGCGTTTACCATACTCAGATTCTGTACATCTGTGACTCCCGCATAAACATTTCCAGACTCAGAGGGATTTTGCTGCTGTTGCTTGCATTTCATTTGTTTTACACAACTCTAAGCTACGTGCAATGACCCACAAATTAAATACGCATTTAGAATAAAACTGCAGAATCTGATGGCTTTATCAGCACATGAACTGAAATAAAATATTTACATGGAATGTTGAGCTCAATTTACAGAGACAGTGTTTCGCATTACAGTCTTCGTAATCTGTTTAATAAATGATCACATTGACAAGAAATTTAAAAACTTAACATCCCTTTTCAACCCTTCCATAAATATATAAAGTTTCACTAAATTCTTTTTCCTTGAAACAAGACATCTATATTCTCTTTACAGATTAACATGAAATAACTGTTTCCTGTTTGAATGCCACAGATGTGATGACGTGAATTTACAAGCTCCTATACACGTTCTTTACTTACAGACACATTCACAACACAACACACAGGTGTTACTTGGTCTTTACAGATGTACTCATTTCCTGCATATCAGTAGTAAAGAAAAATACCAAATTATCTATATTAAAATACATCATCTATGATACATTTGCTTACACTGCCACATCAAATTCAAGATGAGGTTTTCAACTGTGCTGGACCACTGATGGAGATTTTTTCATAATGAGGACTACAGCATTAATTTGTTTCTGGATGGAGACAAGATGTCTGTTACGCTATCAAAACAAGTACCGCTACATACCAAACAGTGGAAAGAACTGACTTATTGCAACTGCTTCCCAGATCTCCACAGTATCCTCACTAATTGTTTGAAAAGTTCTGAAGGGAAAACCGTTCTAAGGGATGCTAAAAATTCTTGATATCAATTTAAAGGAAAAAAAAAATACTCTTTACTTGATTGCTATTCATACTGCTTCGTCACCCATTTTACAGAGGATTAATCCTAAAGACTTTGAAGTTATATACACAGTAACCCTATTTAAATAAATATTCCGTGAGTTTTCTTTCTTGTGCCACAAAGCATGCATGAAAATACCTTCAAATCTGTGCATGCTCACAGCAGGGATTTTCACAATTGAGCCACTGAATATCTTTCTTTTCATGACTACGTAAGTGCAAAGGAATACTGCAATCACTCTGTACATGTAAGACAAGGCTCACATCTAGAAAAGTAAAAACACTTATCTTGCTGCGCATAAGATGTCTTCCCCATAAAAACGTTGGTCACTTTTGCCTATTTCAGTTCTCTTGAGCACTTAAGGGATAATAATTTCCAAGTGCTGATGTGCTTTTTATGAGAGCAGTTATACTTAGAACCACCAAAGTGCTGATCTCCAGTATTAATTATTATCTTTTGCAGGCTCTCCATTAAAAAAGCTTACCTTGGAAATGGACGTATGAGTGAGAGAGAGACATTTGGCAGTTTTGTTACATGAGCATTAGCTCGCTTTACTGCGCTTAGTAAGACTTCGGTTCCACACAACTGTCCCAGAATTGTGAATAGGAGGATGAAGACACAGGAAAACAAGACAAGTGCCAAGTACGTGAAGAGTGCACTTGCTGCTCAGGTAGAGTTAGAAAGCCCTCCTCCCAAGAAAATGGCCCTTAAGTATTGTCTAACCACGCACACATTTGAATTGGGACTCATTGGCTGCCTTGTGTATGGGAAACGCTACGAGTGCAACCAGCTGACAGGAACCCAGAAGGTCTCAGTCTCCAGTCTGTCAAAGGTTGCCTTAAGCTCACTGTAGGCTGTTGCCAGGTCATCATTGATGATCACCTTATCGAAGAGGTGGCCGTACTGGCTCTCCATCACCTGGGCAGACTTAATCATCTCTTGAAAATCTTCTTCCTAATGAGATCAATGAAGTGAATAGTCAGTGCACAGAAACACGTCAACTAATTCTGTGGTGAATGTGAGACTACTTGCTAATGGAAATAGAAACCAGGTTTTTTATTTAAAAAAAAAAAAATTCAGAAGCTACCCTTCCAGATAATCTCGGGGAACACTCTTACAAGCAGAGTTTGCTCAACAGGCAATTTTTTCATCCTTCCCCTTGCAATAACACACTTGGTCACCGCATGGCAATTTCAGAGCCATCTTCTGTTAGCAGCAGCAGTGGAAAACATTTCTAGCTGTTTACTTCAATGATGCCTTTAAAGTTTTGTTACTTAATTCTCAGCTTGCTATTAGCACACGATATATTACGAGGCAGCCTTTATTCTTTTAGAAGCTTGTCAGGAGCTGTCTTCCTGTGCCTTGTTAGTCTTACTTGGGCCTGGTTGGGTGCATTTCTATTCATGTTTGAGGAGGGAACAAATCTACAATGTGTATCTATATCTGCTTTATCTAAACTATCCATCTCTGTGACCGTTCATGACTCAGCTTAAAAACAGAATCTAACAATTCCTAAATAGCAACTTATATCTGAGTACAGGAAAATCATGCACACAGTAAGTGTAGATAAAGTGTAACCATGCTTGGCTTTCATTTAGCTTCAATTAAAATATTTTTTCATTGTACTTCCAGGAAGTAAGTAAGTTACTATTGGGTAATGACCAATTTTTTTCCCAGATTATTGACAAGAAGCAGTACTTGTTCCTTTTGCTTCCTAAGATATTTCACAATCTTTCTTAGAATATTCATTTCCCTGTAACATTTTTTAATTGAGTGTCTTATTCACAAATATGGTCTTTTTAATAAGGCAGCATTTACTGTCTCAATTGATGGTTGATGTTTGAGGTTTCCTCTAAATTTAAGACTCAAAAATAGAATTGACAAAACAAGGAAATTCACATACTTAAATAGAAACATCTAAGCCCACATGCAAATGTTTTTTTTTAAAGGAAATCCACAGCATTACGAGGGTTCTTCAATTACATAAACTCACACTGAGGACCATGGACATGTGAATATCCATGAGCACAGCAAACAGTGAGAACATCACAGCAAGTTTAGGGTGACAGAAACTGAGAAATAATGTGTACGTTGAGTCTAAGCCCTGACAAGTACTGTGGAAGAGACCCAAAAATACCTTTATTTCCAAAGTAAAAACAATACAAACAAACTCTTAACAAGTTCTCGTGCTTTACTGTGTTTAAATATACTTACTGTAAAGGGTTTTGCAGTTCCCCTATCATCTTTACTTGAAATAATCTTGGCATTTTTTCTTGTCTCTCTCAAGCGGTCAAGAGGTGGAGGCTTTATAAATATAACAAACGGCTTAAACTCGTATGTCCGTAAGTGTTTCACTGTCTGATAAAAGGAAAAATTTAATTAATTGGCTTATTTCTCTCAATGGAATTTACCACAGTAAAAAAAACCTCTCTGCTAACCAGACTGAACCCATAAAGCACTTCTAGAAGGCTGTCTTTCAGTTACTGCCTTGCCGTTGTGTTGATCAGCACTGATTCATACAAGGAGAATTTTCATGTGAAGGGTAAGAAAACTCTTTGTTTCCGCAAATGTAAAGTAGTGCCTGAAGGCAGGAGGAGGATGAAAGGCAGGGCAGGGCAGGGAGTTCTGCGGGAGTGGAAAAGTTCTACGCATTTTAGCACTAACATTTTCTGTACCCAGGAGAAGCAGTGGGAGTGGGAGTCTGTGCCACAATCACAGGAGGTCAGCATTCACTCTTCAGTCACTCACTAAACAACTCCCTGCTGCTTACTGTTCCCGAGAGAGTGAAGTGATGCTATCTATGAAATTAGAGGTCTACAACTGTGACTGCAGCACAGCATGGAGCAGGGATGGCCAGCCAGCTTTCGGTCATCTTCGCATTGCCAGGGCCCACAAGAAAACAACGTGACAGAGAACATGACCCCAGAAGGGCTCACAAGACCAGGTTCTCTGGAGAATTTAGTGGTTCACTGAAAAACTGGGCTGCACTGGACGCACAGTGCTCTCACTGAGCCCCAGAAGCCCCGGCCCCGCTCTCCTGGTATGAGCTTGGCTTCCCTAGCTGCTCCTGTGCTGGCACAGCCCACTTGCTGCTGCTTTAAGGCAAAGCCCCACATCCAAAAAATGCACCGGGAACTGCTCACAAACTGCTGGGGTTCAGAAGCCACAGACTGGCCACCCTTGGTGAAGAAATACTTTGGCTCAGTTTAAACAAACTGGTCCAGCTCCAGGAAGCACTGCAGTTATTAGGAGAATAAAAATTCCCAGAGGAGCTGTTCAGTTGGGTTGAAAGACACAGTCAGGGCCATAACAAATGGCTTACACAAGAACATTCTTAACAATTATCTGGCCAACAATACACCAAGCATGTTCCTTAACTTGTGTCTGCCTTACGTGGAAGCTCTTTGCATGAGCAGACCCACTAAATGTAGGACAGCAGCTGGGCTGCGTGGCAGCTCAAAGCCATTCTGAAATTTAAGTTTCAGAGAGAACATCTAACACAAAACAGCAAAAAGATGAATGAAAATTTGGAAGCATTTTATAACGTCTGTGGTATTATGCTTTGGGCTTTCAATACAATAATTCCTGAGCTAAATACTTGCAATACGTATTGTAGTTTCCTATTTTTTCTCCTTCTAGCAAGTCTTGATATGATAAAGTCACCTATCAAGCCCACTCGATAGTAATTCAGGATGGAATACAATATATTTTTTAGGAACAGTTAAGTTTCTGGAATCCTAATATGGAACACGGAGAACTACAAGACTCCAAAAGATATGCTTACTTACATGAGGCTGCACATCCAACAGACACACTTTGTTTTTAGCGAGGACTGACCGAACAGAGTCTAAGCTTGTGCCATAGTAGTTGTTCTTATACTCGCCGTACTCGATAAACCTATGGCAGAGGGTGAAAACATTTAGAATCATTTCCATTTTCTCCAGCAAAAACTTACCGGTTTGGTTTATAAGATCTAATTCAGGAGCAAATATATGTTACTTTACATGCGAGTTTTACCATGTTTTATAAAGGAAATGCTGTCAAGTACTTCAACATGTCAATTTTAAGAAATCTTCTATTTTACCACGTTCAAATCAGTAACACCTGCTTGTATTACAGTTAAAGAGAAAAAAGCACTGTAGTCCAGCAGCCCACTAATGTTTTCCATCACCTCTTTTTCTGAACTAATGCAATGCAATAAAACAGCGGATAAGCTAAACAATAGAAACTACTGAAATTTCATTGCACACTACAGAATATCCAAATTCCATCTCAGAAGAGGAGGAGGAGCTACGACAGTGCTAATGGAACCAAGGCGGCTGCTTATGTGCTATAAAAGCGTAAGTACAATTTGCCAAGAAAGCAAAGCACAGTTTGAAGTTTCCATAAAACCTACAGCTTTGTGTCTAATACACTTTTGCCCCCTGAAACATGGGACAGAATTTCAAGCTGCAATATTTTACAGGCTGCTACAGAGCACGATGCTACCATTGTCTTCATTTTAGTTTAATTTCTGGAGTGTTTACAGACAGGGACTTCTCTGTAGGTCTCTAAATTCAAAAGCACAGGAAGTGCCTGTCCTGAAAGAGTGCAGAACTACCCAAACATTGATTCAAGCACGTTTGCAGCACTTCCAGGCCCCCCTCTCCCAGCGCTGCAAGGCTTCACCACCATCAAGGATAATGCCCCAAGAAAGAGAGCTCCCCCACCTCAACACCTACAATTTCAGGGTCTTATTGATGAGCTGAAGTACTGAAACGAATTGGAAGCACAGAAGCATTTCTGTCTGCATATTCTGCTTTTTTTTTTTTGTTTCTTTCAGCTTCTTTGAACTGCTTATGTATCGAAATGTAAATCTAACATCTTCAAATTACTACAGCTTACATCCACTTTGAATTACTATCTAAAATTACAACCAGCCCCATTTTATAACACAGCCATTGTCTTAACTGTGGTTCTAGTTAAAACCTCTTCAACATACTTGTTATTCTGTACGTCTGTCTCAAACAAGTGCTTGGAAATGAAAATGTATTCAACACCATCGCTTTCTTGGCTTCTTCTTGCTCGGGTGGTGTCTGCAGTTTCATTAAAAGAAAAAAAAAACAAAAACAAAAAAGAAAAGAAAGGATGCACAAAACAATATAATGCAAACCAGCTCAGGAAACATTCAGAAGCCCACAGCCCTTATGCAATACTCAGCACAGCGGTTCCTCGCTCCTGACCGACACGAGGCAACACTCAGCACGTGACAGGATTGAGTTTAAAAGCACGCACAGAGAAAAAAAAAACTACTGGACAAGTGTCAGATTATCATTTTTATTAACTGGTGGAAAAATCCAATAAAATGAGGACAGCTGAATAATAAAATGAGCAGCAGTTCATAACAATTACCCCAACCTTGCCACTCGTTAAACTTATTAGCATACAAGACCATAAAGGGAAACAAAGTTCACCAACCTGATTTATAAAACGTTACATTCGTTAGCAACGCTTGCAGCTATGGAGTACGGAGCATGATAGCAAAGAAACAGGGTGTGAATTTTATGATTTAGTGCTTTTCGTTTTCTGGTGATTCCTTTTTCTTTCGGTGGTCTTGCATTATTATTTGCACCCTTTACTTGCCATCAAGCTCCAGGCATAAAGGTTTTGTTTACAAACTTGTGGGGTTGCCACTTACGGATAATGAACACATTTAAAAATCATATTTAATACAGGATGCGTATTGCAGCATCGTATATTTGTCACATATGAACACACACAACCTGCCTGCAGAAGCACAGCCTGGAATGCCATTGGATGTTTCGCTCTTCTTAGGTTGACACAAAGAGAAACATTTCCAAGAACGCCATTTCTCCACGCAAGTCCTGACTTACTGAATTTCAGGAAGAAGGATTTCTTTACTTGTTTGTTTTAAATTATAACCACAAATTTGGAAGAGAAACGAGAAAAGGCAGCTTGATGAACACTGGCAGTTTTTAGAGAAATACTTCTGGGCAAATGACTGCATATGCAGTGTGTTAAATATTTGGGAACATCTGGCTTTTTTGTTGCAGTTTTCAATACCCAGCTGAGGCAAATATTTGCAAACGAAATGACTTGCTGAAAACAAATGTATTCATTTTTCTACCTAGAAAATTGAATCACATGTATTTTTATAGAATACCTGTACTTGTAAAAAAACATGACAGTATTTCCTGAATTCAGTGCTGGACCCATAGTTTGAAGGATCCCTACAGGAGGCAACACTGCAAGTACAAACAGACCAAGGAATGGAAGAGCAGCTAACACTGTCTAGCCCTCCACATGAAAGAAAACCCAATAAAGTACTGTAGAATTTAGTACAGAACAATGTTATTCATCATCGTTCAAGTTACACAACACAGTCAGACAGGGGGGAAAGAGGGGAGAAAGATCCCCAAATCAACTTTTCTAAAGCTAATCAAAGGGATTAAAATCATTTACTCATGGAGGTTCAAAACTGTTTATCATCCATCTTTATTCTTCAGCCTTAATGTAAAAGGGCATTTTGCTGAAAGCAAGCATTGCTAACAGAGTACTTTTCACTGCTTTGCAGCTAAATCCAGCATGTTCTTTAGCTGAGTTTCATTTACCAAACACCGCTGACATCAATCACGCTAAACTTGTAGTAAAAATCTACTGCAGTGCCTCTGAGCCAAAACGTCCTATCAATTTAATCAATGCTACTTAAAATACTACTGCAGCAGCACTTTCAAAAATTAGAAAAGTAATCTGGATGCCAAGCATGCATTTAGAGACTCAAATTTAAAAGTGCCTTAAGTTAATGCAAGAATAAAGGGAACCAAGTGTAGCATCAAGAGAATAGTAGTGTGTTTCTACTTACGTGGCACTGTTACGCCATAATGCTGCGTGTCACTGATCAGCAATTTTCGTTTAAGCTCATTCAGTCCAACCCCCACTGGTCCTAAAAAAAAGAAACAGTGCTGTTTCCCAGCAGCCAGGTCTCTCATCTTCAGGCACAAGTGCTCTCCGAGGTAAGTCCAAAGGGCACACAGCTATAACGCATACTGTCTTCTAACCAGTTAGAAACGTCTATGGATATAGCCTCTCCTAGGATACACAGGGCTGACAAACAGGGGGGCAGCTGGTAGTTTTTCTGGCCTGACTCTACCACTGAGGAAAAAAGACATGGAAAAAGTTGAATCATAGAATGATTTGAGTTGGAAGGGACCCTTAAAGGTCATCTAATCCAAAGCGAAGCAATTCCTCCACTACCCTCAACACATCATATCCCCATCCTTGGCCCTACCACAGACTTGGCACCTTAACCTTAATCAAAATTGGCGTGGCTATTCATTTTGCCAGAATATCTTGAACTCCTGGACCAGAGCCTCCCAGCCAGCAGGTGGAGGTCATTCTCCTCCTCCTTTTCGAGGGGTCAGGCCAGAAATGAGTGGGGAAAGGAAGAAAGGGCAGCTCCTCTCCACGCACTTGGTGCTCCCCAGGTCACAACGTATTTGGGGTGCTTCTGTTTCCTTCTTTGTTGTTGGTTTCCTTTTAAACTCTGCTTTTATGCTGTCTGCTGTCTGAACTGGTCCAAAATAAATGTTTCCTCCTTCATGTAGCTGCCAAAGGGAGACCAGTCTTGGAAAGAGGTTGGCAGGAAGAAACAAAGACTGCATGGTTGTTTTCTGCCCATCCCCTCCATCTCCACTTGAGTACTGCTGTGCTAGAAATTAATAAGGAAGCATTGCTTTTGATTTTTCATGTGCTCCCAACTCTTAACCATTTGATAGTGGTTCTTAATGTTTCTGCAAGGGTACTCTGTCCTATGAAATCCCAAAGGTTTAATGGGGCAACTACTTCCTACCCACAGGAACCCTACTTGGTGTTGGGGCAGGATTCATGGTGATATATGCATGAAGAAGCCCAGCTGTGGGTTGATGGGTTTCTGATGGAGTACTGGCTTTCTTTCCACCAGGTCAGGTCAAGAGCAAAATGTAAAAGAGAATCATTTGAATCATATCCCAAATGATACAAGAATAATACAATTACGGAAAATTCTTACAAGTGTATGAAAAGTGATACAACCATGCATTCAGTTCCTTCTAATAAAGACATTTTAGAGATTAGAAATACAAAATGTAATAAGCATGTTAATGAAATAGTGATATACTCGTTAGTTACTAATGAGAGTCTGGTATTAATGGGCAACAACTGACGCTTCAGCACCTTCAGGTGCCTATTTGTATCCACCCTGTGTGAAGTTAGAAAGACATGATGATGAAAAGCAAGTGTCTCCTACTATCCTCAGACTATGGTTCCTCTGTAAAGTCTTAGAGTTTCTGCATTTATAGTTTTATATGTTTACATAAGCTAAACACACAACTACATTTCAGGTTCCATCCCTGACCTGCCAGTAAATTAATCTATCAGTAAGTATAAATGTTTATTTAATATGGTGTACAGCAGCCTCTACTGGTGCATGTCTGAAGAGAAAAGCAATGTGTCATGCAGATAATGACATTACTTTTGTGCTTTCTATTTTTTTTCCTCTTTTAATGGCACAGCTATTTAAAGAAATACCTTTTTTTTCAGAAAAGTATTTAAAATTCTCAATATATTCTATTAACATTGAATGAAATAAGTGGAATTCAAGTAAAAAGAATCATTAAATTCCTTTCAAGCAAAATTTTTTTTCCCATCATATCTACTCAAATATTATTTCCTTAGACTATACACTGTCAAATCAACACCATGCTTTCAGCTCTATTTATATACAAATAATCCAGGCTTCACTTACTGTGATGGATGCTTTAGAAACTTAGATCAGATCTGTTCTAAGATCTAAACCTCATTACTATGCTGTCTCCCCTTCCAGATTACCATTTTAAACTCATCTTTAAATTTAACTACTGGAAGGTGTAGATTCCTCTTTTTCAGCACTGTTTTCACTGAACTCTCTTAACTGCAGCATATGGACACTGAGGAGTGATTCCTGATCAGTAATGCCATCCATTGTGCTTCTTTTCGCACTACATCTCCTGAGTGTAAAGAATACTTCTATTCTGATTCTTATTTTCATGTTGATGCTACAAAGATGCTAGTTTTTAACAATTAGAATCTGAACCTGATTTGACCTAAAGAAGAGAATAAAGCACCAGGATTGAGAAGGAGAATCCAGATTCTCACTGCAGAATGCCAAGCAAGTAGGATACGTAACTGTAGCATTATTTTAGTTTACTATAACTCACCCCTGGCAGCAACATTAAGTGTTACAGTGACAGATTTAGTAATACCTTGCTTATTTTTTTAAAGCAACATTTACTTTACTTGCTGTTCCATACTCAGTCATGTCAACCAAGTAACCGTAGTACCCTGCACAAACAAACTGCAACACCTAACTCACCTTATTGACAGTCACCTGCAGAATTAGACCAGCAATCACTAAAATTTGCATGAAGCTTTGTACTATTCAGACATACCTCAACATATCTGGAAAAACCGTTTAATAGAATAAATTCAGGTCTCAGGAAGATTAATCCCATCGGTTATTCTTCAGCAGGAGGCACAAAGGGATCTCCTAGAAAATATCTCTTAGTCTATTTGAAAGTGGTCTTTCAGAAAAGATTTTGGGAGGTAGGTGCTACCCCCTCTGCTGAGACCATAAAGACCCTGTAGAAAATGTGCACTGACAGAGGTTCTGTGGCTCAACTATTCCTTCTCTAGTAAAATGGATCAGTGCAATGCAGTGACTGCATATGTACATCCAACTATGACACAATGACATATGAAGCAGGAAAACAGAACATCGTTTTTCTGTTTTTCAGTAAACTGTAACTAGCAATGGGAATTTACTTCTAGACTGCCTGCTCACTGAAGCATGACTGGGAGTTTATACTGGCTTTCTGATTGGCAAGGCTAGCCAATGCAGATTTCTGAACCGTGCTGATCTGCCTATGCATTCAGCCAGAAAGGTTTAATGAAGATATCAATTTTAAGTCTTCTTCTTTGTTGTCCATATGGTTTACATGGAGTGGTATGGTCACATAGTATTGCCACAGAGCTATTACATTTGTGCAAGTCACTAGCGAACATTTGTTAAAGGTAAGTCAAGAGATGTAGAAAGATAGGAGCCACCTCTGTTTCATTCTCCCCTTCTCTGAGACAGACACTGTCTTCACATAGCTCCTTCATGATAAAAGTGATGGATGTTATACTTTTAACATGAGTACTGTAACAATACAGAACTCTTCCAGACTCAATATTCCTTTTTTCTGCAGCGGTGACCAGAAGGACACCATTGTGGGGACTACAGACAGCCAAGTTCTGGGACAAGAAAACCCCTTCTGATTTGTATCACGTGAGTAACAATGGCTCCTTTGTGGTTACAAACCTCTGGCCTTTGCTTCCAGCACTGCCCAGGGCAGATGCATCACCACAGATGACCACAGCAACCAAATGCATTGGGTGCCTCTGGTAATAATGCTGTATGCACACAACTGCGTGCATTCTAGGACACATGCTCGTGGTTTGCTATTTCTGACCTCACTTCATTCTAGCACTGTCTCTCCAGAAACTTCTGTCTTAGCTGATACTACACCATGTACAGCTAAAGCATATGGCACATCCGTTCTACCTCTGCTAGTTCGGCCTTCATCATTAGTGAAGCAGAAGCGTTTGTGAGCAGGATTTTTTCCTTGTTAGCGTAAATGAAAATTCTATAGTCTAAACAGTATGCTTCATATCAAAATATTCTGCCTCAGCCTGGTAAGGCTGCCAAGGATCACAGTTAGGATGCAGACGATATTTTTGAAGACCTTAAGGATTTTCTGTAGCCTAGGAATGGTAAGTATCAGAAGAGCAGTGGTCACGTGACACTGGATCATTTCACTTTGAGCAGACTCATCACATTCATAATACCTGAGAGAGAGCACAGCGGAAGTATCTGTAACATTATCACTCCAGATTATCCATTATTTTAGCCCCAAGGATATACAGGGCTTCTTTTCATAAACGGATATTTGCAGAGAGGGTGAAATCTTGACAAACTAATACATCTAGCTGTGGCTGGGACTAATACTCTATCACATAACAGGGCACTAAAAATTACTGTGTGTGCAATTTGCATTCTGTAAATTAGAGCAGATCAATTTAAAACGAGGCCAAAAGAAATTTCTCCTTCGCAGTTGTCAAACCCTCTCTCTGACAAAAAGGACAGAACAAAATCCCCAAAGCCTTCCAACAGTAAATTATGCATTAGGCATTGGCATAACACAGCAGATACTTGGTGTCCCCACCAATTAAAGCTATAAATTCATTGTCTGTCCCTTTGTTTCCTGATAATAGTACCCACCTTTTATTTGACACATTATACCCTATGCTGCTACTGGCACACAAAAGCTTGTTGAATGCATTCACTCCTACTGTACCTGTGTTGCTTAGCTCTGCTACTTTTTCCACATTTTGCCCAAGACATTTTTATGGTATTGGCCAGACTTAAGCTGCTCTTAATATCCAGAGAAAAACATTAGAATTACTGAAGTCTGCAATACATTTCTGAACTGCTTTTGTTACTAAAAAAGCACTCTTTCTTCGTTTGATTTATTACCACAAAAATCAAATGAAATCTCTAGGTATTCTTTAGATCAGACATATGCAATTTGTTATTAAAAGTCTACTTATCACACTTCTGCACCGCATATTGTTGATGTAAGTGTAAAATCAACTCAACCATGTTATTACGGGTTGCATATAGCCCACAATCTCACAGTGATCACACCAGTAGGTGGCTGAATTTTAGTTCTGGAAAGTGACAAAGCTGTTTATTAAAAACTAAACTTAATGTTCCCTTGGATATGACTGATATAAAAACATAGCTACTCAACAGAACAAAACAGGCCCTGATAGAGGGTTGTATTTCTCTGCTCTGCTGCTTTCAGAATGGAGGAAACTTTAGTAATGACGCAACAGCCTATGAGCTACTGCAAAAGAAACAATAACTAATGAGACGTTATTCACTGGTGGTAATGGTTACCCTCGCGGGGGCTCCTATGGCTACTTTTGAAGCAGTTAAGATAACACACTTCCTGTTTTGTTTTTTTTTTTAGGAGACTGAAGCAATGCATTTTGATTAGATGATAAATACTACAGGGAACCTATGCCAGTGACAGATTACAGAGGAACAGAAAGCTGAGTCTTAAGACTTCTGCAGCTATATTTACATCTGCTCTTGGCACACAGAAGCCCACCTCTCATCCACCTTTCTCTCAACCTGCTAATTTACTTGTTCTAACACAGTAGGTTCTGTTGCTCTCCATGCATATATTCTGCCTTGACTGACCACAAGTATTTATTCCATTTTTTTCATCTTTTCCTACTCTGCTATACTGATTGATCTTTAAGAGCAGAGCACTGCCTTAATTCTTAGGAGTTTCAGTACAGATTGACAACCAGGTTCAGATTAGTCACCATGATAGCTTTATTTAAACATTACCTCTTTTTATTTTAACAAGGCTGTAGACATTGTCTCCAAAAGCATCCTTACATACTAGTGGGGATACTGTATCTAAATTGGTGGTCTACAAGGCAGGTGAAAACCAAATGGATGACCGTGCTTGAAGGGTAGGGGTTACTGGTCTGTACTACACTGGGTAACTCACTGCAAGTGGAGCTCCTTGGGGGTCTACTGTGGGATGTACCATTTCACATCTTCATTAGAAAAAAAATGGAGGATAACACAGAAGAGCCCCCTGCTGAGTTTCCAGATGCCAAACCGGTTGATTTAGATGACTTGTCTGAGGATAGAGCTGCAAAACAGAGGGACCTCAGCAAGTGACGTGAATGGGCTGGCAGATCTTTGGCAAATTTGATGAGGACAAATGCAAAGTTCTGCACATACAACAGACTGCAGTACAAGATGAGGACTGACTGGCTGTGGAGCAGATTATATGAAAAGGACTGGAAGGTCCAGGCAGCAACTGAGCTAAGCATGTGACCACAGGGACACTGGCAGTGAGGAGGGCTATCCTGGGCTAAATCAGAAATGGGATAGCCACTGAATGGAGGGAAGTGGTTTTTCCTATTAGTTAGACACTGCAAGAAATGATCAGCCCATATTGGGCCCTTTATTACAAGAAAGATGCTGATAAACTGGAGTAAGGATAGTGAAGAGTTTCTAAGATGGCTGGAAGATGAAGAATAACCTACACGTGAGACAGGCTGAGGGAACAGGGCTTGGAGAAGAGACTGCTTCAGGGGGACCCAACCAGCACCCTTCTAACACTTACTGAGAAGATGTACCCTGCCTCTTCACTGAGGTGAACGGGGGGAAGAAAAGAGAAGACATAGTAGGAAGACAAGTTCCCAAAGGTGCTGCCGTCAGAAACCTGCTCTGAATTCAGAATTACTCCTGCTTTGAGTGGGAAGCTGGACAAGCTGACCTCCTAAGATCTACTCCAGTCTGAATGATTCTGTGGTAAGCATTGCACTAATCAGCAGTCCTTTGTTTTACCAGGTTAAAAATAAGGAAAACAACTTACCAACCAAAACTACAAGCCTGTATTTGTCATTAGGTTGTCGTCTATATTTTGCAACTTCTTCATATGTTGGGATATCTGCTGTATCGTACTGATCACTCTTCTTGCACTCATACATAGATTTGTTTGTTTTTTTATCTTTTCTGCTAAGGCGAAAGCTTCTTCTAAAACCAGCTGCAATAAGAACAGGATTTTTTCAAAATAAGAAAGCAGGTCTATCCAAAGCTGAAAACAGACTCTTCCAAACGCTCGAGGACCGGTGCATGAAATAAAAGAACGTACTGTATGTTAAACAAGCCATGGCACTAGAACGATTTTTTGTCGCAGTTTTAAACTGCATCAGATGCCTACTTAAACGGGAGAATTAGGATTACCAATCAAATCATGACATTTGCAACAAGTTGTAAAAATAATTACAGTAAATTGTTAACATATTTAGATAATTTGAGTATCTTACACATTAGTGTGCATACACAAGGAAAACATTCATGCAATACGGACTCTCATACCACACAATGCATTTCTATTAAATCATCATAGCATACAGACACATCAAGTACAACACATGAACACATCTGGTGGTTGAAAGGATTAATGAACATTAATTCCTTGAATAATTTTTTGTGCTTGACTCCATGCTGACACCATAAAAGAGAGCACAGAACGTTTCCTGAAGATGTTTAAGAATAAAACCAAACATTGTTAGTTAAATTCCAAAACACCATGAAACATGTTAGACAATACAGTTGCCATATTACGGATATGTTAGCATTAAACTAAAAGTTAATATTCCCATTAAACTTGCATTTACAATTCCAATTGCATCAACGATGTTACATCTCAGTATCTATCTACAAGAATGGGTATTTCAAATAATCACAAAGGAGATTATCAGAGGTGTTTTCAGGCAGAGCAGTATAAAAAAGGCTTCTAACACTGTATTTTAAAAACCAATTTGACTCATTTGTTAATGATTACCTTACAGTTCTTCAGTAAATCCTTTACATTAATTTTAGCGGTATCTCTATTGCACTACTTTTGTTCTAGAAGGACTGCAGAACTGATTTCATTATTTGGGAACAGTAAAGTTAAATTCAAACTACACTTCAAAATTATTGAAAAACTCCTGACCCCATTTTCCCCCCAGGAATATTCTGTAGGACAGTAAACATGTGTAAACTTTTGGTGACCCCAAATTTTTCAGTTATATATTTTCATAAACCCGTATGTTTAGGTGTTTCACAAGTAGTCATATTACAGTTCCATCTTCAAAGGCAGTATCTGGCAAACTCAACACTCACTTCTGCAAATACTTAGAAGCAAAATCTTATTAAGCTTAGTTACAGGCTTAGCATGTTCTGCACAGTTCCACTTAGCATAAATCTTTGCAGAATCTGGATCAAAAATAATGCTAACCAACTTATTTTGCTGCTGTAAGTCTCTATACTGATGGGTATTCAGAATACATACATACATGCAAATAAAACTTCAAAATATGAATAAGTAAAATCAAAATTGATGAAGAAGAGCAAACATCCACAGTGTAGGACAACGGTAGCTTTAAGAGTGGGAGTTGGGCTGAGATAGGAGAGTGACCAAAATATGAGACAGGAACACACACCAAAATGTACTGAATTATGCTATTTTCTTCTGCAAATAAAGGACACTAACACTGAAGTGACTGCAATGAGCAAAGTTTTGTCAAAATATCCATAACTGTAAATACAGCCAAGAGAAAGCCCAGGCAATCTTGTCCAGAATAGTGTGAAAATCCATCAGGATGCAATGATGCCGTAGGAACCTGCTTTAGCAGAGGGGTTCAGCTGATCTCCAGAGGTCCCTTCCAACCACTACAATTCTGATTCTGTGACGCTACGTCACCACATCTAACTGCATACACAACTGTATAAAGAAAGGTTAAAAGGAACACCGACTACAAAAGGGGGCTGTAAATTTCCTGACACCTCACAGAAAGTTCCAGATTAAAAAACTGCTCTAAAAGCAAGCCAAAAATTGTTTTGAAAATTGTACTCTATAAGCATCTATAGAAAAAAATGATAACTCTTTACCATTTACTTCTAAACAGTTGACAGAATAAAGAGCTTTGTCACAGCATACAGCATCTGCATATCTACAGAAGGTTCCGTTCTGTGCTGGAGGGCCAGCATCTCCCTGCTCCACTGCTGAGAATGAGGGTAGGCAGCAAATGAAGCCAAACCAATCCTCTGTCCACTTTGGTTTTGGGCTTACAAACATCAAGAGCTCCATGACCCTGAGCAGCTGCCTCACAGCAGCACATTTACCAACAGCTCCTTAACTTCAGCTTAAATACCTGGAATCTTTTGGAAAAATATCCGTTTCACAAAATCTTCATGACTGATTCAATGTCTACTGTAAGGTTCTAATAAAACCATTTGTAATTTGTTCCTCTTTTCTCCACCCGCTCTATCCAGATTTCATTACCAAACCACCAGGACGTGGGTTATTCAAGAATTTTCATTCTTTCCTCTTAAAAGAGAAAAGAACTGGCTTTGTGTGTGTGTGTGTGCTGGTACAAAAGGAGAAAAAGAAGAAAGCTTTTGGTGCAACCTTTAGGCTCTGCCCCTTGTTGCTGTTACAGACTACAGATAAAGCACTGCCATGACGCAGGTGACACAGTTCCACTGCTAATGTAGGTTTCCTTGATGAAAACATTTGGCATTTCTTTGACTGAAACTCACTGATAAAATGAAAATAGTAATTATTTCCTGTAATTTAAGAATGTTCAACAAACTGACCTAGGGCTGACAGGCTACAGGAAAGCTATTATATTAATGAAAAAGAACACACAAACACTGGGGTATAGATAATGAAGGAGATTCTCAGCACGGCAGATTTCTCTGCAGCTTGTGAAAATACTCCATAAAACTGTATATGAAGGAACTGTGATAGCTTTGTTATTTGAAGACTGCTGATCTGAAAGGTGTTTTTTATCTGTTCCTCCAAGCACATCTGTACAGCCCAATACACAACCCCAAGAAAGCCTGCTTTAAGCTACTTTCAAAGCTAAGGAAAATGTACAGTGCAGAGACAAGGGATGAGACTGCTTCCAATATATCCCCCATTTTTATGGTACTGCTACTACATTCCTTGAAACACGACTCTCCCTCTCTCAAATCTGTGATTATATACCCTCACATTTGTGGCTTAACTGTACTATGACCTTCAGAAGCTGTTTTACAAAGAACTGTTAGTAAATATTTTCTATTAAACTCTGCATTTATAATACATGTTGGGCAGCTATGACTCCATGAAAAGATTAAGCTGAACGGAAATTACATTATGCTCACAAGGCAGGAGCACATTCATGAACAAGCGAAAAAACACTCTCATAGTGTTTGCATATTTCTCAATTTAGGAAAGATGAAAATCAAACTTCCTATATTTAAATTAACCGTAGAGCATTATTAAAATTGTAGTGAAAATCACTGTGGAAAAACAAAAGGAAGATTGACCTGCAATAGCAAAATAAAGTTTCTATAAAATGATTAAGCTTGAAACTAAAAGGGAACAGAGGGAAAAAGAATTACTTGCCCGAGATATTTGATCAAATAAAACTCAGTGAATACGAAAGGAGTTGTGACCCGCACTGTCTGCAGAATATGGATATCAGCAAAAATTAATCTTAGCTGCCAAGAATGCAGACTATAAAATAAAAGGGGAAAATTTTGTGACTATAGCTACATAAAATTGTGAGCATTAAGAAGCTCGCACCAGTTTGCTGGTTTCAGCTATATGACTAAAAGCTACTGAACATTCTAACCCATAAACTGCCCCAGGAATGTAACAGGTTTGGTGAAATTGCTGCTGGGAAGAAAATATGAAGAACAAATGCTCTCCAGCTTCAAATGCCTCCAAACCGTATGGCACTCCTCAACATGAAACAAAAATCATCAGCTGTTACTAATATACTTAGATAAGGGCCAACTACAATCCAAGAGAAACTGCTTCTCTCTCTAAGATTAGGAATGCAAACACACAAACAAAACAGTCTAGAATAAAAGCCCAATTCGTCTTCTAATCACTGGCAATGGACATCCTTATGTTTGCACAGAGAAATCCATCTGGGCTTCATGCAGAAATACAGACTGAAAACTGGCAATGCGCAACTATATGCTGTCCTAAAACACCTCTAAAGGACAGCAATGTGAAATGTTGCATTTCATTAGATTTAATAATAAAATCCTAAAGAAGGGAACAAAAAAATTGTGACTAAATTTTGATTTAAATATGTGCACGAAGCTAGAAAGCTAATGGCTCAAAGAGAAACTGTGCTAAAAGGAAGCGCTATGATTTACATTCACCAGTAAGGCTCCGGAATGCTATCAGGTACTCACACGTGCTTTGTTCATTTTCATTCACTAAAACAAGGATTAAAAGCTTGCATTAACTTCATGTATTCTTCATTGAATTTGGTCTGAACTTACACAACTTACAGTGAACAAATGGTGCTTATGTGTAAACAAATTTACAGGTATTTTTGGTATTCACACGGCATGTTACTGACAAAAATAATTGTGGCACTCTGGTCATTACCACGGTGCAATCCTTTTATGAGATATTTCTGGATATTCTTTTTCCCCTTCAAAATATTGGCATTTTTTATACCCACTCGTATACTGAGTATTTCTATTGTTACACAGGAACTGCACAAACACAGAGCAGACCTCTTACTCTGCCTGCTTCTGGACTGATTCCCAGCTCGCACATTTAGGCAGGGTTAATAAAAATTTAGATTATGTCTGGATTTTTAAGACAAAATTGAGACGAGTAAACAGATGATATTCATCTATATTTACTGTATGTTGATAAAGGTTCAAGCAATGTAACTACATTTCAAGCTTGGCACAGACAAGGTCCTAATGTTCTCCCCAGCAATTGCTCAGGAAATTACAGCAGAAACATCTGATACTGCACTGTAACTTAAGTATTAGAATTTGGTGAAAAATTGTGTATTTATTTGAGTCACTTTAGAGGGGAGAGATCAAATTAACAGTGTGATAACCCTGAGCATAACGGATCTGAACCCAAATAGTAAAGACATTCTGCCTTCCAAAAGATGACTCTTCTATCGCTCTCCATGAACACCTCATGTGTCTCTGAAGCACACACATTCTTTTAGAGAAGTCTGGATATCCCGAGAGCATCCCGGTTCACAGATCGAAATGTGAACACAAACAGAAACCCGTAACAAGCCATACATTGAATTAAAAATCAAGGACAAAAAAGAGAATTGTTGTGGTTCATTTGGCGTGGTTATGCAATACCAAAAGCAGCATGAAGTACGACTTACTATTTTGATTTTAGGAAGTTGTCAGTGCATCTATACTTTGAATACTGTTTCTAAGATTTAGATGTGCAAAAAATTCACCATACCGAGCTGATAGTAACTGTTCATATGAGTGACTATAACCAGCCCTAAACACGAGGTAGTACAGCTCCGCTCCTTCATTACCGGTGAAGGGAATTTGGACTGCCTTGTTCTTGTGACAGGTCATAGCACAGACAGGCAGTTAACTCAGGCGTCACAAAAACATCCCAACCTTGTTGGTGTGACTCAAGTCCTTCAGTGACCGTGTTTTAGGCTTTGGTTTCAGTTTAGTGTCAAGATTTTGTGTTACAATTCGGAAGACTTGCCTATAAATTTAGTTACTTAGTAAGCCAGGAAAGCCATAAATGCCTGCCATCTTTCAAGAATGCTCAGGATTTGCTCCAAAAAACAGTACTACAAAACATGGATGGACATTCAGAATACACTGTTTTCAAAATCAGACAGATTCACTGTGAGAATGCCTGATCCTTTCTTGGAGAGTAAATAGTTCTTGTGTCTCTACCCCAAAACAGGTCCTAGTCTTAGATAGGTCTACTTTCTGTATACTGTTCTGTCTTCCAGCTCTCATCTCTGTCACCTCATTTCCAACAGCACAGACCCAGCATGAGAAGGCTGCAGGACTGCCTGTGGACTGATGGCAGCTCTCCAACACATGGAGGCTCTCAAAAGATAAAGCCATTACCTGCATTGTGCAGTTGTTCTCCAGTAATATTTATAAAGACTTTGCCCATGTTAATTACAGCTCATCTTCATTTTTTGTTCTTTGCACTGAGAACAACAGTAGTTTCTTTCTCAAGACATCTCCTTCCGAGGTGATGGAGCCATTTGGCAACTGTCGACCCCAATGTTTCACTGAATGGGAAATAGCATTAAGACGACAAATTTTGTTTTGCAGCCTTCCTACTCATATAAAGCAGCAACCCACTAAGATCTGATTGAAAAAACATGACAGTCTGATCCTGAAAATTCATGCTACTGTATCTGCATTCAGAGAGAAAAGATGAAAAAAATCTTCTCTTCTTTAAAGAAAATATCTATTAACGAATATGGAATGCAGCCAGAATCACATCCAAAGCCCAAAGCACTATTTTCCAAGTATGTTTCAATATCTCCATGTAGTTGCAATTCAACATTAATGTAGTTGATTTACTAACAAATCTAAAAGTTTATTTCCAGCACAATCAGATGACCATTAGTTACTATGTAAATGCATGATAAAATTATACTCTGCTAAGGTTTTGAAAAGAGATGAAAGTTCTTTCAGTTAGACAGTTCGTGTGTTCCCAGTGCTGTTTATATACCACATTTAAAAACAGCATACTACAATATGAAAACCACCTCTGATTTACAGTCCTGGCTTAAGGTGTTTCAGTGAGCCCAATCACTTGGATGTACTAAAGCACTCTGACATGTTTCTTCCTGTTCCGCTTGCAGTAGGAGGATGAAAGCCTTGGGAAAAGGGCTGGTTGCCACAAAATCCACTCCAGCCAGCCTTCAGCTGGCAGGAATTCTGGACAGTTTCAACTAAAATATTTTTACATAGCTTTTAAAATGGCACAAATTAAAAAGCTGAAACATATAATGGAACATTCACCTTTTTAAAATGTTACTTTTGTTTGAAATTTGGAATGCTGAAGCCTAAGGACTCCTTCCCCTCCTCCCCACTCCTTGCAATGGTACATGGAGTTCAGAAAAGGTTTAAAGCTAAATTTAAGCTGTTGGGTTGTTAAGACTTATTTTGTAACATGGAAGAAAAAACCAGTGACTACAAATTTGCTTTGTATTCTTTCTGCACAGTTGTGGGCTCACGGAATTGGTAGACATGTACAAAGAAAGAGAAGGCAAGCAACACTTTGGTAAAACCTTGAAAGCGTGTCTTTAAAGTCAAACTTTTCATGATACAGTAACCTTTTTGTTGTGTTAAATACATTGCTGACATAATATGCCTAAAAAGTCAGTATCTCTCCCAAATTTATGTTTTTCATTTAAACTGTATTTTAGTACCTTATTATTGACCAGATAGTGGCATACCACACTACATAAATCCTTTATGTCAAATCCAATGAGCCATTTTTAAAACCTTCATACTCATGCTTTTCTCATGCACAGTACAGACATTTGTATGCAGATTACCCCCAAAAGCAAAGTTGACACAGTAGTTCCAGGGAAAAGGAGCTGAAAGAAAAGAAGAAATTGTCTTTTGTAACCAATTGCTCACCTAGATAGGATCCACTGTTGTGACCAGCACATTCAGCATCTTCTGGACGAAGGGTAAAAGCATACAGAATAAGAGCCAAGAAATAAAGCAGAATAGTTAGAAGCCCAGCAAAAAATACAGAAGTACTTTAAAATGACAACCGTACAAAGCACAGCATTAGAAAGCCTTCAATAAGCCATTTTCTTAAAAACATAAAACAATACTTATTGTTTTATATTTTAGCTGAAGATGTTCTGGAATTTTGCAGCATGCACACTGATCTTTTCAATTTCTCAAGCGGAGATTTTGATGACAGCAAACATTCTACACAGAATTCTTACGATGTATTATTCACGCTTTATCAGTTAATAGAAAATATGATGCCACTTAAAAGAATGCAAAATGTATTTGATGTAAATCAAGCTTTTTCATAAATTATACATTATCAGACTTCAGCTTTAAGTTTTGGCTCACTGGATTAGACAGAAAGGTTTTTGATCAAAAACACATCCTCTCATTTGATACGAAACAACTATAATGTATATTTTTACATACCGGAGGCCCTTTGATCAAAAATATGAGCTACAACTTCTAATGCTTTATAAACAAAGGCCTCTTAAGTTAAAAAAAAAAAAGAAATACAAGAGATCAGCTGCTATTACTTTAACATATGCTGCAAGCATAACAGTAACCGGCTACGCTCGGAGGGAAAACAGTAAAGATGATACGACGTGGATGAACTTTCTACCGTCTCAGAGAAATACTTCTTCAGTATTAATTAGAAATGCAAGATTTCTCTTGGCCACATAATTAAGTCAGAACCACCTCCTTCCAACCCAGCCCACCCAAGCTTTGCACTGTTTTTTTTATGATACTTTTCTCTACACATCTTCCAACAGTTCAAGAAAGAGGGAAAGCAGTTAAAAACAACAGTTCAAATAATAGATCTTCGTATGAGGCAACCAAGAGCATTTTGGTACTTCCATCTACTTCAAAAATGATTCGGTCTATCTGGTGGCAATACAGAAGCATTATACGTACAACATCTCTTAGAAACATTTCACTTCTTTCAATTTAATTCTAAACACATGTTCTCTAAATAAAATTATTGGGCTATGCAGGGAAACTTTTGTACATGTACCTTCAATTTCCTCTGAGAAGCACAAAGGAAAAATAGGAAAGGAAATCATTAAATGGAGTGAAAGCATAACTTAAGAAAGAAAAGTTAAATCTAAGAAGAAAAATGCACCTACCACACTCAACCGCTTCCTCATCTTAGAACAGCCAAAAAAACAAAGTATTATTGTTTAATACTTCATAAATAGGAAAAAAATGTAGCTATGTAAGCTACTCTAAAATCCTCGACAGCACCTACGATACTGAGGTATTTACCATCATACTGGCACCACGTTTAACTTAAATGTTTAACTACATTCGAAGTCAGAAAAGGACCTGAACAGAAATTGAAATATGGTCTGTGTGCTGTAAGCTTCTATAGGAGATCTTCTACTTCTGGTAGTAGTGCTCTTACCCAGTTGTCATGGAAGATCTCTTCTGTATTAAAGGCAGAGTTTGTTAATTCCATTTAATCGGTGTTAGCCTAGAATTTCTAAGAATCGGTACCATAAATGTGATCTCAGTATTTTTCTGCACTTTAAATAACAGTTGCTACTGCCCTTGCAGCTGGGTTTTGGAGGTTTCTTTTGTGTTTTTTGGAATGTCTGTAGCTGTAGCTTAAATAATGCTGAAAGGACTCCTATACTCTGTCGCTATTTCTCTGACACCACACTAATATAATAGATCTCCTTAAGACCTTCTGTTTACCCATACTAAATCAATACATTTCTGCCCTCTTGACAGTGGAATATTTACATTTTTACAATCATCTTAGGGCTAGCACAGAGAAGTGACATATATATATAATGGATTTTTGTACACAGAGCTATTACATATTGAGGTCTAGATTTATACGGAGATTTTACAATCTAGATATTATTTAAATTTCCTTTGAAGCTTGGATAAATAAGTCTGAAATATACACACTTCAAAGTTTCCATGTAGCTTGTCTGCCCTCAGAATGTGAATATTCAAGAGATACTTTAAAATCTTTCATGCATGGCTGACATTTCAAGCAAAGGCTAGGTCAAAAGTCTCCTCTCTATCAGAGTAGAGAAGAGTTTTCCCATTTCATCCCAAGAAAAGGATACAAAAGGATTTTCTGCTTGAGGGCTTATTCTAAAAAAAATATTAATTAAAAAGACTTCTTTAAATTATATTTACAGTTTATCATTACTCAAGGCGTGCATACGGTTTCAGTAGGCTGGAGTGGGAGAAAAAGAGGTATGCGCACATAGGTATGCACTCACACAATTCTGCCTCCATGGCTGGGAGATGGTGGAACTACAGCAGCTGGGCTAAGGCAGTTGAAAAGAGCCCAGGCTTGTGGTAGGAAAGGGAATGGTCTTAATTCATTGATTTAATTTGTAATTTAATGCTATAAATTAAAGATGTTAGGATTTCCAAGTGAGCCAGCTGATGCCAGAAAGCAGAAGCCAAAATGTCTACAAGTTGAGGTTTAATTTTGAGATGGAGTTTTGAAATTCTACTTTTCATTTTGTTATAAGATTTCCTTCTTAGTACTGTTCTTGGTTTTCTTGCATTACTCCAAAGGTTGAAAGTAACAGTCCACAATGAAAAACTGTGGGAAATAAGTAGGTCTTCACAGCTTAATGCTGCTATGAAACAGCCATCACCACGTACATCCCAATTCAGATTTTACCAGGAGTTTCACTAGGGCTATTGTCTGTCTGCATTAAAGTCAGAGATTGTTTGCCAGTAAACTTTATAACTAACATGGCTCTGTGTGAATCAATTCAGCAGATATTTGCAGATACATGTCAAAAGTTCAAAAGCTCGGAGAGATGGAAAATTAGGATAGGACTTCTCAGGCCAATTTTACTAAACTGAAGCAGTGTGGGAACAGAAGCAGAGATGTTTATCTGAAAGGAAAAAATAAGAGACTAAAAGACGACATAGAATAAGGAGGAAGAAATCTGATGGGAAATAGGAAAATAAAAGCAGTGACAAAAAAAAACAACAAAACAACACAAGACAACATAGAACAAATAAAACACTGAGAAAAGAAGAAATACTATTAATTAAATGTAGTGTGATAAGGCAGAAGTTACAAAGAAAATATTCATGGAAGGGGCTCATGAAACAACAGTGAAGTAGCACCATGATATAAATGAGAAAAAGAAATAGGAAACACAAGTGCAATGGAAGCTTAGGATAGAAGTGGTTTTATTTGTTTTAGAAAGATTTCAAGATAGCCAATATGCTACACTGCAACAATGCAAAACAGTAGTACATACATTGTATTTTTGTATGTATTTTAAGTGAAATTTATTTAGATTGATGTGGGGGCCTCGTGTAGACTATATTACCTCACAACCTGTACCCTTCCAGAACTCTTGGGAACAGTTCAGCACCAGATTAATTTTTTTTTACTCTTGCTGAATTTCAATCATATTTCATCAAAGAATCTTATTTGAATGTTTCTCAGTCTGAAATTAAAACCAATAGCTCTGTTCACATTACATAATCCCTGGAATTCTATTTGACTGTACTAAACAAGAAATTATGTAAGAAACAGTGTAATACAATGACCTGCATTACAGAGCATACATTGAACAGTCGATTTTTTAGTGATGCACCACACAGCAACCGACATTTATACTGTTTTGCAGTTTTTATCCCATAGGATTCTATAGGTCAAATGATACACATATATACGTTCATGTTATCAAAAATTTAAGGTGATCTAATTTAATTATCTCATAGCATCATCAGATAACAGCATCTCTGCAATTTGGAAAATGAAGAAAGATAGTCTTGCGGTGAAGAACAGAGCAAGAGTGTATGAGATCCATTTCCACTTCTGTCTCATGTGACCTTGGTTCAAATACCATCCAGCTCCAGGTTTCTTTAATTTCTCTGTGGTAGTAGGAAGTTAGTATTTGTAAGGAAAGACGACTTCTGAACAAAGATGCTAATGCGCTAATTGAACTCTAAAGGTCTGGCGTATTTTTTGTTCTTAATCCTAACTACTTGCAGGTGGGCAATCAAGTATCAAATAGGAACACAGAAAAATACTGAGAAGAAAGGCACAGTGAAGCTTGTGCAGCAATTATAACAAGCAAAAGAGCCCTACTGCACATTTATCCTAAATGTTTGGTCTTCAAATACAAGTGGTACAAAGCATTTGTTCTTTCACCATGTTTAGATTCTTTTGTTGGCAGAACACATCTTCAATTCACAAGACACTCGTCTATGGATAAGCTGGGTTACATCTTTTTAGAATGAATACCATTTGGCTGCAGTTAAATCTTTCCTCTTGCTCATACAATGCCAATCACATATGGTAAATCAAAATTGAAAGTAAAATAGCTTTTAAGCCCTTGAAAAAATATATGATGACTTTGCCACAGTAAGCATTTACATTTAACATTACATATACAGAACAAATGTATTTTCAAGAAAAAGTCATCTCTAAACAGCTCTGTCTTATGAGCTTCCTACATACCCATGTATACACACAGAGCATGGATATATGTATGCCATAAATATACACACATGCATGCACTGCATAAGTTAACTGAAGTTACTGACTTTACTAGCATAAAATATAAAGTTACCACTAATTTTCATACCACAGACAACACATATATACTTAACAACAACTGCTTTGAAAGCAAAATTATGCTGAAGGGATATAATATCTTGGCTGATCACTGTAGTTCATAACTTCAAAACTGCAACTGAATTATTTGGTTATTATCCAAATAAATTTACTTCCCTCCCTCCCTCCCTTCCTCCCTCCATCCCCCTCCCACCCCAAAAACCAAAACAACAGTTGGTCAACATTTTATCTACAAATTAAAGTAAAAATTAAAGTAAGCTACAAAAGTAAAAATTGCCATGTTTCCTGGCAGTGACTATTACAGTTAGAGCATGATTACTCTTTGTATTCAAGTTAGCAGACTGAGAACTATTAAATGAACTCTCTGTATGAAATCTCTTGGCACTCCTTGGACTGGATACAGTGAAAGGAGACTTCACAGAGCCAACTCTGGCTGCAAAGTTGTGCCCAAGCTGAGTTCCTAAAGCCAGGAATTCTGTTAAGCACTGTTCAGAAATACCATAGCAGCAGATTCCACCCGAGCTGGCCTTCAGCCACGGCTAACAAGCTCAGACACACTTCAGTGGATTTCATGCAGCCAGCACTGCCCCCTCCCTTCTACATCCCAAAGAACACTTCATGCCTCGTGTCAGTGTCAGGTGTATGGCAGGTGCACTCTTCCAGCACAGCAGGGTTAGTCCTGCTCACACAATCTCATGCATCACTATTCCTTTACTTCCATTTCATTTATGCTGTTCCTTCTTATTATTTTTTCCAATGCAATTTTCTCATGGGATTAATGCACAAGCAACACTGCTTCTTGCTGCAAATTCAGTGCTGTTAAATATTGAGAGAAATGCTGAGAAGACTCAAGAGGTTTGTTATCCTCTCGTCATTTTTGCACTTGGAAATAATGCCATCAATTTGATCAGCAGGTCAGTACATCTAACTGCCACTTATCTCAGGCTTTTAAAACTTTTTAAATCTTATTCAAACTACTGTGAGGGCTTTCTAACCATTAATAAAAAAACTGAAATGGGTCAGAGGTTATATTAGCAATTTCTGCAAAAACTTTAACAAAACAAATATGTTAGTGCTGGGTTTAAACTGAATCAAGAATCAATTGAACTACAGTATAAATATTGACTATTTCAATTTTCTTGCATAATACTGGTAGTTGCACTTACTTGATCACTTCGAAGCCCATCCTCTATGGGGTTATGTCTACAAAGAGGTTGATGGGCAACTTTTGTTCACCCATTCTTCCACTGTCCTTGTTCCTTTTCCCCATCACCCTATATTTCTCCTTTTCTTCATTCTCAATACTAAATTTCATTTCTATACTTCTACCCTTATTTTAAAACTAAAATTGAAATAGAAAGAAATCTTCCCAAAAGTAATTTAATCTAGCTCCCTGCAGGATATGAAGCATACTCAATTAACAAAGCAGATCCTGATAGGTTTTGATGTTACTGTGGAATAGTCGTTGACTATATTTCAGAGAGCTCTTCTAGTTCAACACAACAGCTCTCCCCAGTTCCTAACACTGCCTTGAGGAGAGACAGAAAAAAAAGTTCTAAGATATTTCCTGTATAAAATTTTGGCTCATTTTTAGGTTAACTTTGAAGTAGAAGGACACTACTTCTCTGGAAGCCCACCTAGGAAACCAGAGCTGATTCATATTGTCTTGGTATTCAAGAAAACAGAATCATTATCTTCAATGCCCCCTGTTAAAAACAATGCCATCTATCTAGATTTACTCCTCTTACAAAATGTGGGATGTGAGGAGTGAGTTGACTAAACAGAGCAGGCTGGAATCCAGCACTACTTTCCATGTCTCAAGAAAGCTTCCTAGTACACGTCTCAGTCCTCCCAGGAAATGAACTTCTACTAGCAGATCTGCTGAAATCAAGATGTTTGTCTTTTGGAAGCTATATGATATCATCAACTGACAAATTTCCCTTTCCATCCAAACTGCTATGGAAATTCAGGCTATATGATTGTGTGGGACCTACTACAGTAACAAACCTTTCCATGTATAGCTAGAAAGATCTACAGAACATCACTTTCCCCACACATCCAGCCTTCCAAACAATGAAGAGCCTTGCATCAAGTTGAAAGCCTGTAGCACAGAACTTAAAAAAAAATCCAACAAAATCAAGCTTTAAAACTTCCTACCTCTGTACCGGGGAGTTTGCTAAATCAAACTTTAGAGGATGTGCCCAGTATAGAAAAGGGGAAAAAAAATGATGGCAGACTTTTCCAATTTTCTAATCTCTACATCCCCTTCCTTGCACATTTCAGATACTGGCAATATGCTGTTCATTCATCTGAGTAATGCACTGCTTTTCCAGCATCAACTTTGGTACGGTATTTTCTGTGCACAGATATAGACAAGACCTCCATACCTCACAGTTTCACGTCTGTGCTTGGTAACTGGAAAAACCTTCCTAACTTTAGAAGTTAGGAAGAATGTGTAGATTCCTCCAGCTTTCATGGAATCTTCTTGAAAAGCCAAGTAAGTGGAAGGTTTTCCTGAGAGCAACTCAAGCAGTATTCTAGTTATGAAATTCTTCTACAGGTGAATTATGGTCCTTAAAATGCTTTCTCAACGAAGGATGTAAATACCGCCCCAACACTAAAAACATGTTTGATCCTCAAATAAAGAGATGGAATAATACTCAGAACGGTACTGCCAATCTTCCGGCAGATTTATCAGCAAATTGTCCTAAGAGCTGAGGAAGAGAGAGAATGACAAATCTCCATTATTATGCTATCTTTCCTTCTTAAAGAATCGCCTCTGTCTTCTAGATGACAGTTGCATGGATCTGGCTTTGTTAGAGACAGTCTAAAAGAGAATGGTAACAAGGATACAGTTTCACTTAAAGACTCTGTTGTGTTTTAAAGGAAAGGGGAAGAAGAGAGAAAATCTCCTTTCTTGTTTAAGGTTGATAAGACAAAGAAAATAGTATCAGGATGAACAATAGTAGCAGCTATAATACTGTGGGATTTATCTAGACTGTAATTTTGTCAATTCCAAATCAAGAAGAGTTAGAAGCATCTTGTAAAACCTTTCACTGGAAGGTCGCTAAAAAGATGTGGTCCCTTTTGAAGGAAATCGTGGAGTGCTGCTGCAACTGATTCACCTCTTCATCAGCACCACTGCCCTCTTAATTGAAGAATCTTGTTGAGGGTTTTATCCAGGTTCAAGAACAGTGGGCAGAGAGAAATAGATATACACTGGGACCAGACACTTCTCCAAAATTGGGGCACAGCAGACCTTTGAATCTAGAGAAATTATAGATCTACTACAAACCAGAGAAACTCCTCTTTGTTTCTATGACCTATGTAAATTACAAATGCTATTGTTATTGTAATTACAAAGCTAATTGAGGGCTTTCAAGTTAATAATAGCATTAGGGCATACAGTCAAATAGTGAAATGGAATGAAAGATAGAAAGTGCAGATTATTAGAAAACTAACATTGACCATCAAAATCCAGAACACAAAAGCCTCAGAAAGGAGTTAGAAAAATTGCAACAGAAAACTTTGTGAGTTTTAAGGTTGTGTGCATTTAGCTTTGCACTTAGTATGCCAGTATCCACTGTTTCCCATAGTATTCATACTTGTGTTATTGTCAGAGAATAAAAGATGGTTGGAAATTTTAGACTATTTTTTTGAATATTTCTAGTTGAACTCATAAACATGATTGTATTTATCACTTAGATCCTACTGAAGTGTGATAGTTTCTAACATTGTACTCACTCTGTTATGAATCTGTACAACTGAAAGAAATAACAGGTCAAGTAAAATATGCAATAATACTTAAAACAGATGTTGATGTAAATTCCAGTGGAAAGAAAATATTTGTTTCAATGTATGCAGTTTCTTACAGCTTATTTTTCTTACATTGTGCAACTGCAGTATTTAAAAGCAGAAACTATTAAGACTAAATTTGCTTAAAAAACAGTAAGAAGTTGTTCCATAAAACCTTGTAAAAGAACTGTGTGTCCTGACTTCTAAAAAATCATGCTCCTTCATAAGACACAAAAAATTGCTAACTATATGGGAAAGGAAAGGAAGAATAACCAATCTTTTATCTCACTCTCAATATAAATTTCATCATATCAATGCAGTCCAAATTATATAAACTGTTGAGCCAATTCTGTACTATTTCAACAGGAAAAGAACACTCCTCGGCCTTTGAAATTTTATATATCAAAACATTAATTGGGCTCAGTGCTTTGAAAACAAAGTCAGAGGGTTAGGAATAATTGTTGCTGCTGTTAAAGCTTTTTGTTTCAGCTGTTATAGTTATCTATTTTCCTTTTGATACAATGAGATCAAGTAGCTATTGTGTCCTGGAGAAATGCATCCTCTAGTCACAACACCGAAACAAACTGCTATTTTACAAGGTTAGAGATCAAGAGTATGATTTCTTTTCCAGGTTAACAGACTTACATGATTTTCTGTTGGAAATTTTCAGCGGCTGAATCTGCACTTCTGGTCTTCTTAGTGCAAATCTCCTATAAAATGGGAGGTGGTAGGGTAAAGACACAAGCTCCTTAGTGTTCACTGCAAATTTGGGATTAATAAACACTTAACATCATGAGACTATTGCAAAATATCCAGAAGACTTCATAAGAAATTAACTTTAAACAATGCAATCTACTTACAATGTAAAAATTAAATTCTGAGCCTCAAATTTTTGTAAGCTCTCCAAAATCTGTGCAGTTCTTATTTCTGCATAGTACATCAGTGTGAATACAGATACTGATGTGCTATTTTCCATATGTTTTTTCTTTCAATCTGGAGCAGTGTTATCCTACCAGTTTTTGTCATTATTAGTTGTAGCCAGACAAATAAGGAAATCCAAAGTATTTCAACAACAGGTTTCCAAGTTCAATTGTCTTGCTACAAATGCAGGTTTATCATGCCCTTGTAATCTATGACCATACACATGACAACTATGCTAACTTAACCACTTGGAAAATAAGTTATTTCTTACTATAAAAGATAATGAAACTATGCTTCTCAGTAGCTCACCTCTCCTGGAAATGCTTTGAAGGGATCAAGCCTGCTCTGGGATTGGCATCGCCTTCGTGTTTGGCCTGCCACCAGGTTGCATCATCCTGGCTCATGATCTGAAGTATATCTCCTTTTCTGAAAGCAAGTCCGGCTTCTTTACAAGGAATTGCTTTATCCTCATTAGGATCATAGTCAAATAAGGCTCTGATAAACATCTGAAACAAAAAGTGCTTTTTCCTTAGAATCAAAGCATTAACATGTAATCCAAAGGTTTCTTCTGTTTTTGCTTTCACTGTACAAAAACACTGCACTAAATAACGTAAGGCAATAAACATTTACTGCTGTAAATCATCCTCATGGAAGTCTAACATCAGAAGTTAATAAAGAAATGTTTTATTCATTGCTCCTACAACCACAATCCCTGTGTAGTAAAGGTTGCAAGATCCAACTCTCAAAGTCAAAGAGAACTTCAGACTTTCCAGGGAACAGTGCTCTCATATGAGCAAGAGAAGCTACTTTTGAACTAAGGTGCTATGAAGTGCCTTTTGCCCACTGTATGATGGGAGGAATACTTGGAGGGAAGCCAGGTGCTCACAGAAGATTGTGGATTACCTATGCCAACTTCAGAGTTGCAGAGAGGATCCCTGCAGAGTTAGGGCTTAAGAACCTTGTTGCACTCACCTGTAAATCTAGCACATTAGTATCACATTAGAAAACTTGATCACTGTGGCCTAAGGGACGTTTTTGGTTCTGTCATCTAAGCAAACAATGCTGATCCTCAGCAATGGTGTTTACTGTAATACCTTCTGAAACATTCTTGAATAATTGCCTACCTTGCCTTCCTTTGATGGTGTTTCTTCCTTTACACTGGGTATGATTTTAAATGTAATTGCTCCTTGAGACTGAGCCTGTTAAACATTTGAAAAGATAATGCACAAAGAATTAAACTGCATTTTTCAAAGGAAACTTAAAGGAAAAGAAAATTCAAATGAATTAGAAAATACCCAAAATACAATGAGTCTTTCCTCTCTCCAAATATGACTGATGGAGTTTGACAGCTTCAATGTACAGAACTTCATATTGCAAAAATTACAAGTGCCCACCAATGGGCACAGTTGGACTACTAACGTCTGGCACCTGCATGTTTTGGAGGTTCCACTTCTTCACTGAAAGCAGGAGCAAACGCTACAGCTAAAATATACACATATTAGAAGCTACTGCTGGACTCCTGGCACCGTTTGAACATCTCTGGAAAAATCTAACTAACATTTCATTTTTCAGAAAGACCTGATAGAAAAATTCAGATACGTTTGTGCCATATTTATCATATAAAACTATTGGGGGGATTTATTCTTTTGGCAAGTAGAAGAAACTAGAAAAGAAAAATATTTTTGAATAGGCTACGCATACTAAATGGAAAAAAAGCCCTCCACTATAAATCTTAAAACAAGTTAGCCATCATCAACCACCTCATCCATTCATCTTTCCCTGTATCCCTCTTTAAGTGTGTCTGGCTACATTTTACTTATTAACCACAATATA
This sequence comes from Gallus gallus, assembly GCF_016699485.2. Lineage (NCBI taxonomy): Eukaryota > Metazoa > Chordata > Aves > Galliformes > Phasianidae > Gallus > Gallus gallus. The sequence continues at coordinate 15,456,377 of NC_052533.1, read as the reverse complement.
TTCCCACTGCCTCCGTGACATTTTGCCATTGAAGGAAGTGCTAATCAGCTGGAGACTCTGCTACTATTGCATGCAGCCGACAAGTTTCATAAAACTCACAGAGTGCAACAGACAGCCAACGATTTAAGCAAAATGGAAACAGGCCTGTCCACTACCAAGTGAGACATACTTCTGCCTGCATGTCTGCGATCCAAGAGCTCACTGTTTGACAAACAGCAGCCAAGTTCTTATTTCACCAGCCACAGGGCTGGAATCAATAATTCTGTTACTTTTGAAACAAGCTCTAAGTACCTTTTGATGTTTATATTGTACCTCGAGGAGGTAAATGGGGAAATTGTTCACGCCTTTTGTAGTGCTATTGTATTTCTAGAGATTTTTAAATATTAATTTTTGCAGGAAAATATGTTTCTGTAGGGAATGAAAAACCATAAAGCAAATACGAATATCGCTGGGTTAACACTTGAAATGAATAAAGTTGGTTACTGAATCACAAGAAACTGCCATTCAACTTAGTAGGACAACAATGTATTTATGTATATAGAAATGAATACACCATAAAGAGCTGTCGTGAACCTCATCAGTTTATTTGGTGTAAAGATATTAAATATTTCTGGAAGAATCAAAGTTACTTAATTTGCAATAGTGATCCTTAAGTGAGTAACCAGGTTGGCTTTAGAGACTATGTTCACATATATTATATATAAATCTTAAAAGTAGGATTTATAAATCATACTCTTAATATACTATCTATTTTTCTCTCAAGTACACATACTGTGAATTCATCTGCCCTTGGAGTTAATGAATTAGAAATTAGTAAATCTAAACATTTGAATCCAACAGACCATTACGTGTCTTAGAAACTGCAGGTGATACACTGAGGTCTGCAACATATTTACAGCCACGTGGTCATCACTAAGTCCCCACAAATCATTTGTTATTGTTCATATCTGATATGTGGAAAATTATTTTTTTTTTTAAAGAGAAATAGAGGTTTGTAAATGACTGTACTACAAGAAAATGCCTTATGTAACATATACTATTTACTAAGAAATACATCAGAGATTTTAAGTATAATCACCTGACTCTCTTGAATTAATTTTAAAATGTTTGTTATTTACCAATATGTGTATTATTTCTTCAGGTTTTTTATCATCTACAGGAATCCCATTGACTTCCCTCAGTTCATCACCAACGTGAATAAGACCTACAGAAGTCAAAAGATGAGTTGTTAAACGGTCACTCTGTATAACACAAAAAGTGCTGTCAACATTCCGTTTTTTTCTTTAAGCTCTTACTTAAAAGCAGGGATATATGGTGAACACAACTACAGCTACTGTCCCCACAGATAAGCCTGAGATTGTTGATTTGCTCACCTCTCTTCCTTCCTCCCAAGAATTAGTATGCTTTCTCTATGACTTTTCCAGACTTTTATGCAGATGTTTGAAAAACACCTGTGCCAATTCTTTTTCTACTCAGACTATTTGTTGCTACACAGCTGCAAGTACTGCAAAGATGCCTTACGCTGTGAGTGCTAATTTGTAGTACAAATGTTTCCTAATTTAATGATAATTATACAAATTTATTCACTATCCCATCTAAGTGGGAAACACAGCTCTCTTAGGTTCTCTTCATTGAAAAGAGATACATTAGGAGTATAATTCAGGATCTCCTGCTTGAGTTCTTGAAGATTTTGAGCACCCAAAGCCAAACACTGGGATCCAGGGGTGCTCTGGTATTTTGATAATTACCAGCAAAACTCCAAATGGAAGCACTATTATAAAATAATGCAGCCATCCTGAGTTCCTCCATCAGTAGGTTGTATTATTGGCTTATCACATCACTTCTAAGTGGAATTCTACAACTGAAAACAAACCATGATAAATCTCCAAACAAGCAAACAACACCCCAAAAAACCCATCAAATTTCTCCATCTTCTAACTCAGACACCTCACTGGCAGAGAATTCAGGAAAAAATATCTGCACAAATACTTTCACCAGTATCACTTTGAAAAATTATCCAAGCCTCAAATTCTTTTGACAGTGATATATTTAATGGATACAAAACAATCCCATTTCACCACATCTTCTACATTTTACAACTGGAATGGCTTATGCCAAGAAGCAACGCCTTACCACTTCTATCTGCAGCTCCTCCACGCATTATCCTTGCCACCACAATTGCACCGGTATGTTCATCCCTTTTAATTGTAGCCCCCTTTAAAAGAAAAAGGTTGCTTGGTTAGTTCATCCATAATTCAAACTCCCTGCACTGAAAAATACTTGCTATGCAAAAATGCAAAAAGTTGATGCAGTATCTATGCATGAATAAGCCAGAAATGATATTCACTTATGTAAAGAATTACAAAACATGTTGCTTTGTTACCAACCTATTAAAGTGTGTCCTTTCTTTATTTTAGTGGTGAATTCATTATGCAAACTGCTTTCAAAAATCACCAATGATACAAAAAGTTTACTTACCAACTCATTGTTAACTGAAACTGTAGGCTACTTGAGTCTGCTGCTAAAACTGTGCTAAACTATGGCTTAAAAGTGATGAACTGTGCCTGTAGTAAGGGGCTTCTTACCTACTATAGTTACAAAATGTTTATCTGTGTTTCTAATAGTTGCACTTCACTCTCAGAACTGCCCATGCAGGCACTAATCTATATTTTGCTTGACAATGTTATCAATAAACCTGAAAAACACTATGTAATCAAAACTGTAAGGGTTTTCCAAGAAGAGGCTCAAAGTGATGAGTAGGAATCAGGCAGTGGTAGACAGGAAGAAACTAAAGGACACCAGAGCCTGGAACTGCTGTTTAAGAGGCACTGGCGCTTCTTGGAAGCACAGCAGAGGCAATGAGGTGGGCAGACAGTGGCCCACTCTGCAGGGCAGAATCCCCAGAATAAAGCAGATGATTGTAGCTATGTAAGCCTTACTGTATCATCACTTCCAAAATGGTTACCTGATCTAGGATTTTCAAAAGCAACACCAAAAAAGCACCTCCTGGCCACCAGTTTTCTATCTGCACGTGGTCACTTGCCATGTTAATGTAGTCAGCTACCTGCAACAGCTCTAACATTGTTCATCAACAAATGTTTATAATAAATTCATTGATTAGAACTACTCCGACTCTGAGCACAGCAGTGCTATGTGTACGCTGCCATCACTGATCAGCATTTCATCCATCAAAGGAGGGTTATGACTGAAATAAGGCAAACAAGTATTTCAAGTTCTTTGACTAAATAAATTGCTTCTATATGTAGCTTTCTATATTTGATTAAACATGGGTATTACATCTAGCATTACTTCATTTTTAAAGTACTTCATGAACATAGAGCTGGAATATGTACAAGTAATAGGGATGACTTTTTACTACAATTAACACTTTTACCAACTGTAAAAAGAAAGTATTCCTTCCCCTCTGCCTCTAAGATGTAAACATGACACAATACATGAAAAAATGGGAGATCAATTTATTTTTAACATACGCGAGCTGCATTTACTGCAAATAGGAAAAAACTGCCTCAGAGAAGGTAATGTTGTCACTAAATTATTAACTTTTGTTGAGGCTTTAAAAGTAGTCAACACTCCACAGCAACATTTACACGCTAACTTTGTGCATTTTATTTTACCTCCAAAGTTGTTTTGTATGAAATTTCATCAGTAAGCAAAGTAATCCTGCAATTTGTCGAACTTATTCTTATGCCCTGCATATAGTGTTGGTATCTGTAGGCATTTGTTCGTATTCCTTACTATGATCTCAATTTTAAATTAGACGGTGCTTCAGGAAAAATAAGATGTGGCTGCAGCTATTCTCGCTGCAAAAATTCTTAATTAGACTTTGAGCAAAATGAATAGAGCAGTATTATGAACGTATAAACACAGCATTAACCCCACTAGCCTATACCTCAATATTAAGCTCTGACTTCGCAGCAACAGCAATTAATTTAGTTTATTATTAAAACCTGTAAAGCTGCACCTGTTCAACTGTACATTTTTCTTTTTATTATATCCACCAAAAAGAAGAAAGCATTAGGATGCAAAACCCAAATATAAACAGAACTTCTAGGCTATACTGCCTGCACAAAACAGAGGCTCCCTCATTCATCAGTGAAAAAGCCCTGAACAGAGACTCTATGCTATTCACCTGGATACTGTTAAACTTCAGCCATGTTTAACTTCAACTATCTACTCACGTAAAAAGTTGATTTCCCTCCTGTTTATAATCCCCCTTTACATTATGGAAAGCTGCAATGAGATCTCCCCGCAGCCTTCTCTTTGCCAGGCTGAACAAGCCCAGCTCTTTCAGCTTGTCTTCATAGAGAGGTACTCCAGCCCCCAGAACACCTTTGCAGCCCTCCTCCGGAGAATATATTGGCACAGTATATACAAATATACTGGTTGATCTGAAAGATGTCCCAGTAAAGGTAAAAGGTAATCTGGGATTTTCACACTAAGCACAAAATCAAGCTAGAAATTAATTAACCCAAGCTATGTAACTGTTAATAATTCCTTTACAGCAATCTCAAAGTGAATGGCAAGACCCATTACAGGGTTTGAGTTCATGTATGCTTGCTGTACCTACGGAACAGAAAGAAAAAAGGCAGTTGTTTAACCTCCTCTTTGCTCCAAATTTGGAATACTTAAAAAGAAATCACCAAACAAATGGATTTCTTTTTGAGCACTTGAAGAGTTGTTATTTTGAAAAAGCAGCTTCCATTTTGCTGCTGCCAGCCCTACTTAAATTATGAGGTATATATAATCTGGCAAGAATTTCTCCTTATGAGATGTTCAGCCCCAGTACTTGCAGTTACATGTGCAGTGCAGCTCCTCATTTAGAGCTTCAGAAATGGAAGAAGGTTAGGCTGGACCTCGAGAGCTGGAAAATATTTTCAGTGTTGCTAGCCAAAAGTGTAAGTTACCCTAAATGAGACATATACAGATGTAATAGCATAGCTCAGTTCAAAATACTTTTAAAGGGAAAAATAAGGAGTTAGGGAGCCATATGGTGATCAGACTGAGAAAACGTTTAAAGGTATACTATGCAAAAGCACTAAAAATAATACAACGTCCTTCAGCAGGGAAGAAGATTGGTTTTAATGCAGAAGCACTGATTGGTGAGCATCACTCAGGAGTTGCACAAACACAAGCTTTAACAATTCAGCCACTTATCTGATGGTTCCAAAATAGAAACATTCTAAGCCTCTATTTTTCAAGGAAAAGAAAAAAAAAAAAGACTATTCTATAAAATAACTTACTAATAAAAGAGTATCAACTATCAGGTTTTTTTGCATACTTTTCTGTTAAACAAAAACGTATGCAGATGTTGATTGGGAAGATGTACTTCAGTAAGGCCTATTTTAATTCATTCTTCATTTAGGATGTAAGTGAAGACACCACTTACCCATCTGATAGTGTACAGTTACTTAAAAGTCGATGCTCGTGCACATTAGGCTATGCACACTAAGGCTGTCCCTACACCCAAACTAATACTACCTGTTACTGAAACAACCCAGCCATGTTACAAGAACTGAACTGTAGGGGCTTCGAGGAAAAGCAACAGAGGAAGAATTGAAGCACTGGGGAATCTGCATCAACAAACATGTATGCGACTATTTCTAATCACTACAATTTGTTTCACCCAAGTTCAGCTATGGAAATCAGATATCTAGCTCAAGCTAGGTGTCAAGGCTACTGCTGTAGTTAATGAAAACAAATAGGCAGCTCCAAAGAATGAATTAATCATTCCTTCACTAGGACATGCATCTTAAATAGAAGGAATAATTTATTCTCTGGAACTGCCTGCTTTTCTCTTGACTGTAGAACACAGTCCTAGAGAAGTGGACGTTGGCGTAAGTAAAAATCCTCCACACTATCTAACAAAAAGCCTAATTGTAATCTGGTGATTTTGGGACATTCTCTGAAAAAAAAAAAGACGTCTCTACTTCTCTACATATAAGATTCTGAGAGATTCTACAATTACTTTGTTCAGACAAAACCTCCTAATGCATGACCTTACCTCACTTGAGTACGAAGCTCTTTGAACAGCATTTGCTAACAGAGCATTTAGAAACAACAACAACAACAAAAAGATCTGTGGATGGATGAACCAAAAGTTTAAATTATCTCTCACAGAAGTGGAGGAAAGTTAAGCAATGACTTCTGACCTGACGAAATCTGGCAAATAGAAGGCCCTCCCACAAACCCCGTTTCCCACTCTTGTGAGGTGATTACTTCTGGGGACTCAGGCTTCATTAATATGTGATTAACACTGGTGGGTTGCTTAACTCAGAGAAGAGCACAAAGGAAATGTGGTGCAGTTTTACATAAAAAGGCCACTAGGTACACTCCAAAGAAGTTCAAAGCATGCCTAATTCACTTCACAGAGCACTGTTGAAAGTAATCCAAAGGAGATATTGAAAGTCAAGGACTTCCAGGACTTGCAGCTGATGTAAAGCTTACTCCACTGCAGAAATACAGTCTCTGCTGCTTGCTCACAAACACAGAATGAGAATGTATCTGAGGTGAAAGTAAGTTCAAAGAGCTCTGTATCTTCTAGTCAAGAAATCAGGTAATTTCCATCCCAGAAAAAAACACTGTATAGTCACTCTCAAGTTCAGCAGTAAGAATTCTGATATATTTATGCAAGTGGAAGTTGCCTTTATGACTGCAGAAGTGTGACTAGCTAAATTGAACAAGCAGAGACTCATTGATCTGTACTCAGCCAGGAATGTGCAAGACTTCAAAACAAGCTCTGAAGGAAAAGTAATTAAAAAGGCAATTAAATAGAAAGCAAAATTTTAAGTAGTCTAATAAGGGCATATCCTTTCTTTAGTAAAGCAACTACAGGCAACATAAATGCAATGGTTCTAATACACCAAGTAAAAACCTGTATTCAATTATTCTGCTGTGCTGTATTCTGCTAAGACCTTAATTACAACACATTTCTTCTCACCCATACTTAAGAAAAAAATAATAATCTGGTGAAGATCAAAACACAAACAAGTTTGGTATGTATTGTGGTAATGGTATCAAAACAATAAGTGAACATAAATCTGCACCACATAAATTAGCATCAGATATCAACATTAATATAAAAATGGAACAAAGGAGAATTATTGAGGAAGAGGAGGAGGCCACTATCCTCGTGGAAGTCTTCTTGGAGAATAAGCAACATGTAAAACAGAACTCACCACAAGCTGTTCTCCAACAAAAATAAAACAGCAAGATAGGTTGGGGATTTGGAGAGTTCACAAGTGCTCCTTTCCCATGCAGTTAATGTACAATCTTAGAAACGTTAACTGAAGGGAAGCTTTAGAAGTCATTTAGGCCAACATCCTGCATACCTCCTGCTCAGAGCAGGACTACTGTCAATGCAAGATGAGGTCAGCCATTGCCTTACGTCAACAGGCTGGAGACACTATAAAGTCTCTGGCCAGCCTCCTCCAGTGCTGCATCTCCCACTGAAAGAAATTGAAGAATTTTTCTCAGTAACCATCCTAGGGCTCATCAGTAAACATCCTAGGGCTGCATCTTGTGGTCACTGCCTCATGTCCTACATCTTTCACTGGTAAGAGTTTGACTCTAATGTTCTCAAATGCTTCTTACTCTCAGGTAGCTGTGGGCCGCAATTAGCTTCTTTCTACAGACATAACAAAGTAGAAGTCATGGATGCCATTACACGGCTGTTCTCATGTTGATAATTAAACCAAGCAATCTGTTAAGAGAGGAACTGAGCTCTGCCATGTGCTCATTTCATACTGTATTTTCTGATTTCTTCACATCTTTCGGAATAAATATTCTGACACTAAAGCAAGTTTATTATTACTATTATTCAAATAATTGCTTAGATTAAAAAAATGCTTGAAGTTATTGAAGATATGAATTTAATATTTGGAGGGGAAAAAAAAAAAAGATGTTTAAAATGTTAAAACAAACCAAAAACTTTCCATATGGTCAAACTTCTGATTATGTCCACGGGCATCCACAGTCAATCAAAAACAAAACTTATTTCTTGTTTATTGATGCCAGAAATCCATCAAGTGTGATGGTAAGATCCACTGACATGCTATCCCTGTATATCTAACAGAGAAATCACTCTGTGTCATTTCAAGTGCAGAATTGTGGCTTTCTCAAAGTAATTTTGCAGGTATCTCTTCAAGATTGCAATCCATTAAAACAAACACCCAGTATAACTCAAAGCAAAGCCCTTACTGTTTTGCAGGAGAAAAAGAACACAGGTAAATTTTATTCAAGATTACTCCCACACTACAGCAAATAAAAACAAGCAAATAAGTAAAACATTTTAATATTCTTGTAATATAATCTAGTTTTAGTCCTTGCACTTTTCCAGATATCCCCATGAAGATATTAACTTTCTAGTATTCATAATCCAAAGTACAACAACAGACATCTTAAATTTGCCCAGATTTCAATTCAAGCATTTTAAAATATGTTTTTATGCTTTCCTTTCAGTGTATCAAAAGGTCATTTATTTTTATTTATTTATTTTTTTTTAAACTCAGGCACAGTTCATAACAAAGGTCAAGATGTCTTTGGGGATTCATTCTCCCTCTCTCATTTTGAAACAAGTTCATGATTCAAATTCAAGATAAAGGATGAATATATTACATATATAAGTGCTCAGGCTGGCCCACATCTGTACAATGCTAAAACACTATAAATGAGCAAATTCTTACTATTCATTTCACATACTTTACTAATAATAACTGAGAATGGAATTCACAAGTATATTACTGAATGTCATGAATAAACATGAACAATGTCCATTCATATTAATAATGTTATAATTCATATTTATAAAGTGAACACTCTGCACGCACAGAAAAATACAGCAATAGAGAGGAAAACTTACCAATGGTTCCCTGTTTTTGACAAGTCTGATTATTTTAACTGAATCTTCTTCCTCATCAATATCATCAGGCATGGGAGGCAAGACAGGATCGTAGTTCTTCTGAGCAACAGTATCATGTACAGAGAGCAAAGCCTGGAAATATTAGGAGTCATGTTACTTGGCATCTGAAAAGTTCATGAAAGACAAAGCAGAGACTATTATTTATAGCCTGACTCGACTTGAATTTTTCTATATAATTTTAACATATGTAAATGGTGATAAAACAATTCCATAAGGTATACCTTTTCATACACACAACATATGCATCTAGTAAACCATCCATGTAGTTATACACATGAAAATACTGAGTGCTTTGCACATTAGCTGAAATTACAATGATTATGGTTAGGAGAAAACCTAAGTTGCCTTAAGTAAGTAAGGACATCATTCCATTCCTCCTCAATAAAAGTTTCTTCAATACACTAAGCAGTTCTATGAATCAAATAAGCAAAATAAGCACCTTCCAGTACATCAGTTCAAGTATCAGGTGCATGACATCAAGCTACTGCCACTCCCTTCAGAGGAACTCTGGAAGCTGACTTGGTTACTGGATCCCCTTCATGCTCACTCCCTTTCATACGTGCTCCAAATTATCCTAGGAATGTTTAATTTATTGTGGAATTCATGACCGAGATTGAAGAGCAAAGTGCTCAAACGATTTGGCTTACCAACCACCTGTCACATGTCTTGCCCCCTTTCCTTCTCTTTGTAGTTCCTCCAGTTCATGCATGAATTGGCCAACAGATTTACTGAACTTTGTTGTGACAAAAGGCTCAATCCTAACAGTAAAATAATTTATGACCTTGCCAGAAACTCAAGAGTCTTGAAATCAAAGGAAGTTGGAAAGTTCATTCTCCCAAGGCTTAAAAAAATCTGTGTTATAATCCAAAATTCATTTCTCTTTCTAGATACAGAGCTCTTTAAGTTCTTTTCCATTTCAAAAAGCCTACAGGATCTGTAACATCTCTTAAACTAGTGAAAAATTGTTATATAATGCTTTTTCTTCTGAAATGGAAACTATGCAATACAGCGGGAATCACAGCAACTGCCACACTAAGAATTGTAGCTACTGCTTTCAGTTACTCCAGTTTTCAAGTATTTGCCCATCTGAACTTGAATATTTTACATTTTGACCTGACGTTTTTGCCCTAACAGTCAATATTACAAAAGTTACAGTCAGAAACCAAAAGTCATTTGCACACTGATAGCCTCACCTACGATAACAATGAAGTGATTTGGAAAATGTTGTGATGTTTAAGATTACGTAGAACAGATCAACCTCGTTGATGTGGATGACATGAAAAACTATCACATCAGTGACTGTTACAATGAATCTAAAGGAACAGTTACAATAATAAAGAAACACCTTAATAAATAAGATCAGATAACGGGCACATTTCTCTGATGCTAGTTTACTTGCTACCAAAGATAACATTAGACTGAATATATAAATCATCAGATATACTATGTTCTCAAGGATAATGCAGATTCTTTAAAAAGCACATTCCATTTCCATTGTGCTGTTCCAGGACTTCATTTTACTGACTAAAGGAGACTGTAAACAACTTCCAGACAATGCCACATGCTATCCTGACACGAGCAGATGAGAAAGAGTGCACGGCAACCCGGAAATTCTGCAGTTTCAATGTGAAGTCAAGTCTTTGGCACAAGAAACAGAAGGTGATTGTGCCTGCTTCATGAGAATTCGCTATTATTGTCTTACTGATTTCTATTCATATTGTACTATTTGATAAAAACATTTTAACACTGTAGCTATTTATTTCTATTTTTCCCCCCCAGGATACAGTTATCAACTTGAACTGTGTACCACTGCTACCTACTACTAGCTCTCTGTCACCAAAGATTAGTTTCCTTTCAGGTCTCACCTAAAAACCTCTGGATAGCAATTATGGTTCCTTGTGGAAATGCATACTGGGAAGCATTACAGTTGTAAAGTCCATGCAATCACATGCAGTGCTCTGACAATGTATGTGAAACATCAAAGAAATACTAAAACAAAAGCAGCATTTGCTTTTACTTTGAGCTACTTATAGTTGAGACTTCTAAAACTACTACCCTGCAACTACGTTTTTCCACATAAAACTAGGGCACGTTCACAGACTGGTTCAGCTTAATGAGGTTCTATATTGCAGTTTAAAATCAATCAAGCAGATAGAGAAAACAGATGAAACTAATCTAAAGTACCATTTCCATAGTAAAAGGCAGCAACTTATAACATGCTCAAAAGAAACTACCCTTGGCAACGAAACTTGAAAACCAGACTCCATCCAATACCAAACAGAACAATGCTATCAGTGTTAATAAGATGCTTCCCTGCTTTGACTGCCAGACCATACTCCCAGACACAGCATGCAAAAGAGCCACACAGCACAAGTATTACAATCCGATGCCAATCAATGTCTGATCCTTATGATGCTTTTTCTTCACTCACAACAACTGGAACTAATCAGCCCCTTTCCTCAATCTTCTGAAAAACATACTGATTCACATTGCACTATACTTTCCCCCAAACTCTGCTATCATTTTATCTCAAAACAAAGATGCATTCTTTAGGTAAGAGTACGAGGGCCAGAAAATATATGCTTTTTCTCAATCAAGTTTCCAAAAGGGCTTCTGTCATCACAAACATTTGCATGCCGTACCTCTGAACATACTAAATTTCTTGCTTGCTCGTCTTCCATCTCTTCTTTTAATACACTATCCTCAGTCCACAGTGGTTGCTCTTGAATAGTGGTAGAGACACTGCACAACCATTAACCCGCAAGTAAAACTTGTAAAGTTGTTTTGGTTTCACTTAATGTTTCAACCAAAGATGATCAGAGTATGTCCTCAGGAGAACTTCCACATGTTTCATACACATGAAAAAACAACTGTACTCAGAGCAAAGAGCCATTTCTTCAGCAGCTTCTTGGGACTGTGTGTTTAATAAAATGTATGCTTAGTCCAAAAAATTATGCATCAGACTAGGCTATATAAAAAAGCAAACAAATTACAGCCACCAAGAAATAAGCCTTGGATTCGATCCTGAACAAGATTTACACAGAGTAATTGTGTAGTAAATTCATGAGGCAATGTAAAGCCAGAAACGTTCCCTTTTTTGTACATAAGAAGTGATTATCTTATTCATTGCAGTTTTACACTGCGTGATATTCGTGTTTGCCTACGACAAGAAACTGCAAAAAGGGCAGATGATTTTGTTGTTGTTGTTCTTGTTTACAAATGCGCAGCTCTTCAGAACTATGCACAATGACTGAAGATCAGGGTCACGCATATTTAAGCACTCCTGGAAAAAAAGATTTTATTTCAGCTCTAAGTCCTATGCTTATGATTCACTAATGTAAACATGGTCCATATTTAGAACTTGAAAGAAGGTATGATTCAAACTCCTGCACTACCTAAATATAAATATTGATGTTCAGCTAAATTCTTAGACATGATCTAGCTGGAAATGAATACTTTCATCAGACCTCTGAAATGTCTAATAACTGGTGCCGTATTTTTCATATTACAACTATCACTGGTCATTTCACAGTTTATAAATTGAAATCTTACACTATCGACTTACACAAAGAAAATCTGACATTGAAAACATCTGAGGTTCTTTCTCTTAAACTGTTCTGAAACTTTAAATGTTTTCTTAAATTGAGATTGTTATTAAAGAAAACAGTTCTATGTTTTGAAAAATGTGTATCATTTAACTACACTGAATACATTTTTGCTCCTATAAAACAATGACAAATTTCATATCACTTTTTTCTTCTGTTTACATTTTGAGATCTGCATGAATAAAAATACCTCCAATAACCATGAGTTGTGAGCACAGCTCCCTGTAAATTTTTTATTTCTGACTCTTTCAAAAAATATCTCAATTTAGGCTTTACTTTTCAGAAATATTTTACCTTTACAACTCTATAAAAACATTTTAGAAAACAGCAAGTTGAACAAAGACATGAGAGAATGGATAAAGGAACAAAAGAACCTTTCTTTATCTAGTTAAAAAAAAAATGTAAGATTAGAAAATTAAGTAATTAAGAGTGAAAACTTTGTTTCTAAAGCTGTGAGGACTACAACTAACCCTGAGGAAAGCAGACAGCTGCAGCAGATTAAGCCACTGCCAATCCCTCTGCTTGTTACTTTGCCTACAGTGGAGATGGCTGTCCTGGCAGCAGTCAGCTAAAAACCACAGAACGGCCATGACTTTGCTGCCCCAGACCACAGCTTGGATCGTTAGCACAGGCCACATTTCCTGGCATTTCTGAGCTTATCAGGTGAGACTGAGACATTTTCCCACCTCTTTGCTTGGTTATGGTGATAGTAACTTTCAGTGAGGCTGGAGGAGAACATAGAGTTCATAGAGTACATAGAAGGAGAACAGTGAGTTTGCTTGCAAGCACAGCAATGTGCCCCTCAGCTCACCTGGCAGAGCTCTTACTCTAGAGAGCTGTTGCTGTATTTTATTTCCCTTTGTGAAAAGGTTACAGAAGAAACACAGAAAGACAAGCTGAAAATACCAGTGGAAAAAATTATATAACACTGGAAAGATTGACTTATGAGGAGACTGAATCCACTGAAGGACACTGTCTGAGCATCAGAACAGAAGGAGGAGCAGAAGAAGCAGAAGAGCTAGTCAAATGCAAGAATTCATAATACAGCAGAATAAAACCAGCAGAGAGCTAAAACCCAATGGCGATGGCATCCAGGTTCTGGGCACAGAAAAGAAATGAGACTGGAGAATGGTTTAGAGAAGAAAGGACTAACAACATAAAGTAGTTAAGAGTCAAGCCGTACCACTAAGAACAGCTGATAGAGCTAAATGAACGGGGAGGTAGGAATTTAGGCAAGAGAAAGGAGAAAAGATAGAGAACAACTCCTTGCTCTGCAGAAGAGCTAGTCTTCAAACTTACTGTTCTTGAGGAGTTCATAGGGTGGACTTTGCATTGCTGCAGTGCAGGCATGTATGAATGTGACTGCCCTAGCTCCACCCTCCAACAAACAGGAGGTAAAACTACCACCAGAATGGAGCTCTTACCCATCGCCACTGCCTGCAGCAAAAGTGTGCATAACTGCAGCCCTGACAAGAGGCAAGGGCTGTGTGAATCACCATGAGTGGGCACATGCAACAAGAAGGCACACCAGAACAGGTGTTCCAACTAACACAACAACCATGGTTGCTGAACTCCTCAGTTTGGCTAAAAGATGAGGCATAATCTAGAACCAGAAGAAATAATAAAACTACAGGCAGCAGAAACTTGTTAGTGCTGCTAATGACCAAAGGATGGCTGGGATAACAACAAACTGGATTCTTTGGGCGGAAGAAGCAGTGGGAGTACACAAGCTATAGTAACTATGTGCCAGGCCGAAATGGATTAAAATTCCTTCTGAAGGAATTATCTAATCAACTTTCCCATGGAAATTTGTGACTTTCTGTTCTGAATAAAATTACCAAGTGAAGTACACATAGTACACAGTGTTAAAGAAATCATTCAACTTCCAAAGGAATTACATGTTTTACACCCTATTCAATCAACATAAGCAAAAAAACTTTGACATTGATGGTAAGAAAACTGAACAAAGAATTAAGTGTGATTTTCAATTTTCAATCAGAAAACCAACAGATGTATTAATTTACAGAAGAAAAAAAAAACCAGTATGGTTAATTTACTTCTTTCCATACCTCAAATATTGCATTTTCCTATATATCCTCTACAAATTCCCCAGTAAAGATATATTGTGTGAAAAGACAGCAGTTCGGTATGTATATTATAGAAAAAGTATTCCATGTGTGTGACTGTCTCATCTGTTCTCAAAAAAGGGTTGCCCAAAAGTTCATGCTTGTCCAGGTGGCAATTAAATTCCTTTCTCTTCCATCTTGACTTTCATGCAGTTGGGTCACAGTAGTGATTCAAAATATTTAAAACACACATGACACATATGTGGTTTTCTGTTCTTAATATCTACCATATACTAATGACCTTAGCATAGCAACAACTCAGTTGGATCAATTGTAAGCGCATATTACTTTTTCCTCCTTACTACAGTGGACTTTATTTCTGACTATATGAACTTCCTTTGACAAAAGCATAATTTCCTTGCCTTAAAATGCAGCTTCTTAATTTCAAATTCACCAATCTGAGCTGATGGGTTTACCTGCAGCTGGTAGTCAGACAGCAATAGCCAACAGAAAACTGAACTTTCGGCATCTTCAGACTCCTGCTTCCTTTCGCTCATTGTTTGGATCCCCTGGAGACATTTTCAAAGTAAAACTATTCTCAGTGATCACAGAAGCATGCAGTCCATCCATGTCATCTGGTAAAGGTGTTAATATTCTTCCAGATGACAGCCCTATGTTTTCCTCGACTGTGGATCACGGTAGAATAATTTCTTCTGGTTTTTAACCAATACTGAAGAACCTGAACAAAATCTCTTTTACATTCACAACAAAACTCACGTAGCTAAACTGTTCTTGGCACCTTAAGTCCTATTTTAGTAACTTCCAAGGTCACAAAATAGGAAAATGCCTAGACAGCAGCCCTCTTCCCATATGCTGATATATCGCTTCCTTTTTTGAAGAATTGGTAGCATCCTGACCATACTAAAACCATGGGTTGATTGCTTAGGCTTTAAGGGTTATAATAAATGGAGTTATATCAGGCTGGCAGCCAGTCATTAGTGGAGTTCCCCAGGGCTCCACTTTAGGACAAGTTCTCTTTAATGACTTTATAAACGATCTGGATGCAAGAGTCTAATGCATACTAACTGAATTTGCAGATGATACAAAATTAGGAGGAGCTATTGACTCTCTTGAACGCAGAGAGATCTTGGAGAGAACTTGGCAAATTAGTGGGCTGGAGAACAACCAACCACTTGAAGTTTAACAAGAGCAAGAGCCAGATTGTGCACATGGGGCAGGGCAGCCTCAGATTACATGCATGGACTGGAGGATGAGAAGCTGGAGGGCAGCCCTGCAGAAAGGGGCATTTGGTTGATGGCAAGGTGAACGTGAGCCAGCAGTGTGCCCTGGCAGCCAAAGGGCCAACCATGCCCTGGGGTGCACCAGGCCCAGTGCTTGCCAGTGGGAGAGAGAGGGGTTGTCTGCTCTGCTCTGTGCGGCCTCAGCTCCAGCACTGGGTGCAGTTTGGCCCAGCAATATAAGGACATAAAACTATTAGAGAGTATCCAAAGGAGACGGTGAAGGGCCTGGAGGACAAGATGTGGGAGGAACAGCTGAGGTGCCTGGGTGTGCTGAGCCCAGGGCAGAGGAGCTGAGGGGAGGCCTCATGGTGGCTACAGCTCCTCACAGGGAGCGGAGGGGCAGCGCTGAGCTCTGCTCTGTGTGACAGCAACAGCGCCCGAGGGAACGGCATGGAGCTGTGTCAGGGGAGGGGCAGCTGGGGGTCAGGGAATGGTTCTGCACCAGAGGGCGGTGGGCATGGAACAGCCTGCCCAGGGCAGTGGGCACAGCCCCGAGTGCCGGAGTTCAGGGAGTGTTTGGACACTGCCCTCAGACTTTGGGTTTGGGGGCTGCTGTATGGAGCCAGGAGCTGGACTTGATAGTCCTTGCAGGTCCTTTTTGACTCAGGATATTCTATAATGAGACTACTATGATATATGTCTGCAGAAGTAGCATGAATCTTTTCTTAGCTGAACAACAACTTAAGATCCTGCCCCACATAAATCAAGTTAAAATATTGACTAAATAAAAGTAAAAGCAGAGGATGCAGTTGCCCTTTCTGTACAAGTGTCTTTGAGATCTGACCCAGCTTTTACTTTGACAACAGCATGCTTAAAACCTTAAAAGAAAAACAAAAATCTCTACTGATCCGTGAAGTTAATGAATCTGTATATACTTAATTCCTTCAGAAAAAAAAAAAAAAAATCACACTCATTTAGGATGAAGTTTCAAATTCAGCTACAGAGCACTTATACTACATGGATATCTGACTAAAAATATTAATCCAGTTTAGTTTTTTAAGATGATTGGTTCTGCCTGCTTTGGAATTTTCCCATATTGAACACCTTGAAGTAGTCTTTCCATAAATCAGTTGCACTAAATTCAGACATCATTTTGGAAAGCTGAAAAGCTGCAGTCAGAATGATTTTCCCCATTTCATTATTAGTCTTACATTCCTGGTATTTCAGTACTTAGCAATGTTCCAATTAAAGAACTGAAAAATACTAAAGTAGATGTAGTACAACAGAACAAACCCTGACTCCTAAACAAACACTTTTTTAGAAAGGCCAGCAACGTACCAAGTATGAGAACAAAGCTGACTAATTCTGGTGGATTTCCAAAATATTTGTGATTAACAAATTCACATATCTATAAACCATGCAATCATGGGGAGAGAAGCACAGTCTTGCCACTGACTGGAAATTCAGCAATAAGCAGAAAGGGAGAAAAATGATAAAAATAATTGTGACATTGTACTGGATCACTGTTGAATAGATTCATCAATGAACTAGAAATGGAAAGACTATTTAATTAGTGTATGGAGAGTTCAGATAGAATATGGACTGGCAACTGGAAGGGAAGAGCACAACTGAAGGAAAAAGCAGCATAAAAAGATGACAACTGGTTAACTGGTTTTCACTGGTGAAGGTATTGTTTCACATTGTGCAGGTTTTCATTTTCACTAGCTGAAAAGAACTGCAATGTCAGGGGGATGTGGTATTATCCATAGTGATTTTTTCCTCTTCATATATTACCAGCTTCGGTAACATTGCCAACTTTTATGTGCTATATATATGCTATATATATATGAATGCTATATATATGCTGTTCAGAAATCTTACATGCGTTATAGAGGATTAATGAGTGTGTAAAGTCTGTATGTGTAGCCAAATAATTTCTTTGATTTGCTTTTCCATTACATTTTTAAAATTATTTTTTCCTGTCAACCTGTCTGGCTTCACTTTTGTTTATTTTATCTATCACTTTGTTTACTATTACCTTAGCTGCCAGTGAGCATTTTCATTTCCATACATCTAAGACAATTGTGACACAGGCTTTCCACTTGACCTCAGCTCTGTTAACATGAGAGACAGAGCTGAGAGCCATTCCAGAGTAACATTTTGTTTGTTACTTAAGTCTACTCATGCAGTATTATTTCAGTTCCCTTCTATCATTTTACACCTGTGTTCTATGGCATGCTGTATGTTGTTATCTGCATACTCTGTCAGTTCCTACCACACTCAGTGTGCTGCAACTGCTTTCTAATCTTCTCTGTCCATCTCATATGAAAAATCAAAGCTTTCTTGCTGTTTTTAGAAGGACAGTATTGTTACTACATATTGATTTTACTTCTTCCATTCTAATAACAAAAACATTCCAAAAATATAGATAGTAACATATTCTCCCAGAGCTTCCCATCTGAAGAAGTTTTGTAGAAAGACTCATTTAAACTGTGGTACAAGTGGAAATAGAAGTAGGAAGTCAAGATCTAAAGCTGGAGAATCAAGAATGGAATGTATTTTTCCTCTAATAAGGTTGCCAAAATGTGTGAGGGAGGGCTTCCCTACTTTTTTTTTTTTTTTTTCAAAAAACACACAAAAATAGCCTTTGATCTGTCTATCCAAACAAATAACAGAGACATTTCTTTTAAGATAAGTACATGAAATCACCTCAGCCTCCCTGCTCTTCTTTCTCCGTGGCTCTCTCTTTTGCAAATAAAGGCAAAGACTCCCCAGCACTGTCCACTTTCCTCTCCCAGCTGCGTAGTTGGTGTGCTCAGGACATCTGCTGGCAACCCACCAACCAGCATTATCAAATCATCACTGCTGTGTTCCTTACTTACAGTTGTGGAAATGTCAATATATTAGTTAGGTGGAAAATGAATACTCCTTTCTTGCTGATGGTATTTCACAGCATACCACCCAAAATCAAGCACGTTCTTGCTGATTTACTATTGGCCTCCGATTTTGCAAGTGAGTATTAGGTCACTTCCCTGTTGACATATGAAGTACATTGTGCTCCAGCTCACCATATTAATAAACTACACTACAATAAAATCTTTTAACCAGTCCTACAAGCAAGCCTCAAAGACCACTGACAAGTAAATAGTTATAAATTATGGACAATTATGCTTCCTAAACAAATACTGCAGACTGCGTTACTGTACGTGAGCATGAATATTTCATTAAAAGAAGAAAAGTTTCCCAGGACGTGAGTAAAAATAGAGAACAGTGGTGCAGTCAGAGTCAAAAGGTCCTCCAAGTGCTTGGGAGGCAGTAACAGCACAAATGGAGCTCAGATGTTAACTGATCTGAAATTTGTGTTTGGCTTTTCCAGATGCAAGACCTGAACAGTTGTAGGCAAATCCCAACAATTTCCAGCGGAAAATGTTGACTTTGCAGAAACCACATATTTCAATGAAAAAGCCCTGATGGAAAATCCTCAGCAAGTCTGAAAACAAAGGAAATGGTGGAAAGAGGACAAGGTTTAGCTTCAGATTTTTTATAATTATGTTACAATAAATGTTTCATAAAATTTTTGAAGAGAAAAGAGATTTGACTTAGCATTATTATAGCTCAATGTGTTCCTTAAATGCTTTGCATGTTACAGTTCTTGTAGAAAAAATGCCTGCTGTTTCCTGCGTAGTAAATTAGATTGTCATTTTTTGCCACTAACTGTAAGGCAGCTTTATAAAGCTCTACTGATAAAAGCTTAAAATGTTTGTTTGTTTTTTTTAACAGAACGAGTGACACTTTGATCCCAACAGTCTATTAGGACACCATACAAATCTAGTGAGCATCAGACGGCACAGGTACCAGCAGCAGTTGTTTATCAAGTAAAGACCAGGATTTACAAACTTCCAGCTACATATAAGAAGAACGAAGAGGATAGGACAATGAAAAACGTACACTTCAAGCTAAAAGAAGCACTTTTAAAAAAGAAAAAAGAAAAAAGAAACCTGAATAAATATAGGGAACATTTAAATGAAGAATCTAAGCTGCTCTAGTTTCGTTGTCTCCACTTTTCATTTTAACTCATAGTTATATTCTGAAGGAAAGCCAAGAATGTACTTATTAGATGAAAATGTTGACTAATGCAAATTGTTTATGCTCGGCGAAATTGGAAGTTGAATGCATTTCAAATGATCTGCAAATAAAACAGCAAGTTTTATTTATATTTATCTATAAAGCCTATGTACAATTTTCTGGTATATGTATTTCTGGTATACACCATTTCAAGGCAATTGGAAAATTAATAAATCAAAGCATCATAGTGTAAAGAATTGGTATTTCTTTGAATGGCACATTGAAGTTGTCCTCGAATAAATTAATCTGAAAACATTCCCAGTCATATAAGAGAGGTTTTCCCTTTACTCTGCAAGTTATCTTCAAATTACTTCCAAAATTCTATACATTCTACAGTAATAAAAGCAAAGCCAAGAAAAATACTTAAAGAATGTCCATGGCTTGTTCCCTGCATAGCTACAGGTACAGCTCCCAAAGCGTTCCAAAGAATTTACATTCCCTTATACCATGATGCATTGAAGTCATTCACAGTTGTGCCTTGTGCCCTTGTTTATGTACCTGCTTCATGTTTCTAACTAGCAGTTGGCAACCCTTTCACTGCACATAAACAGAAGATAAACTCTGCTGAAATAGACAGAACCACCACTGGCATTCTTTGGAGGTTAAAAAAGTTTAATTTCCTTCAGGTCATAAGATGTATAAACATCCTTCAGAATAGTTTTAGCACAGTGGCAAAGGCTTTTAAAATAATTACTGCTCTGCTTAGTATACTGACGACTGCAAAGGACATATTTTGTATTAATTTAAAATGCACTAAATTTATCATAACAGGGATTAACTTCGAATGATAAATTTCTCATTTTAATACGTGATGATTAGGAAAGTACCTGTTGTTACAAACACAAAGTTAAGAGCAAGTGAGATACAAAGGATATATCCAGAGTCTGTGTCAAAGTGAGCATAATTGAGATAAAATCATTCAATGAACTAAAAGATGGTGCATTATTTTTACAGCCTTTTTTACAGATGCAGTTTACAGACACATTAAAGAAAAAAAGTACCTAAGATGTTAATTCCTACAGTTGGTTGCTTTAGTTTTTCAGGTTTCCAATAATTAAAAAAAATAACAATTATGCTCTTGTGCTGTGGCACTGTACCAAAAAGAACAGTTTTTACAGCATATGTGCAAATTCACCTTGTTAGTTCAAACTATTTGACTAAAAATTGTAAAGAATTTTCTGGAGAAAAAGATGCTCCCTATTTTCCTACTTCCTTCTAAAAAGCAAAGCACTTTGTTGGTTATACTGCTTCATTTGTTGGTTAATACTGCTCTAGGGCTGTTTCTGTTTTCATATTTCATTGCAAAACATATACTGAAAAGATGCAATATCTACAACAGAAATACTTTAGGAAAAATATTCTTTACATTCTCTGCATAGCTGGTTAGAACTGTAGGCAAAGTTCTAAGCCATGACAATGAAATTTCCTTGATATTTGAAATGAAGACCTTAGGAACTAACGTACACTGAGAAATGGAATCTGAAGAATTTTGATCAGTTCGGGTTTCCCAAATGTACAGTTGAATATAAAATAGCGGAGCATTTCTCAACAGCACGTCAATACTCAACACAAGCCCCTTAACTGCTCTCACTGGAGTCCAGAACATGTACTCACTTTTAAATGACAGAAACACACAAAACACTCACTTTCTAAATTCATCTTTGGCTTTTTCAGTCTAGGGGATCAAAGTCCTACCATTAATTCTTAAAAATACTTCGTTTAATTTTACTGTTAATTCAATCCCCTCTCCCCACCCCCACCCCCAAATGAGTACTCTCCAACATCAGCATTACTTCGATGTAAATGTCCTGTCCATCAGTAAAACTAAAATGTAAAACACAAATCTTGAACACACAAACAATCTTTTAAATGTTTCCTTCATAAAATAAGTAAGGTAAGCTTGAAAGAGTGTGAAAAATAATCTAATTCACGGTTACACCTCAGAAACTATGAACGTCTTAAAAAGTCATTCCAGGAACAGAGAAGAAAGCCAGGGGCAGGTCGCAGTATTCAGCTTCCAGCCAGACCAGGAATTATCACCTTCCAATGCAGCACATTACCCAACTTGTACAGAATCAAACCTTACACACAGCAACACGGTCCTTCACTGCCCCCCACTCAGCACTTATAATGAAAATAGCAGATAGCTGTTTTCTGTAATATCACACAGGTTGCCTAACATGCATTGAATGTAAGCATCAGCTCTGGTGTTGATTAAATAGAAAGTATTAAAAGAAGCCTTAACACGGTCAGATTAAGGGCCAGAACTAACTGTCTGTCAGCAAATTGACTTGGCCTACAGCTAACTTGCCACGCTTACCTTTGAGCTACTCTCTTTATTGCAACTGAATAAAAACACGCAGATAAAATGCCAGCAATCCCTGCATACTGCACTGCTATAGGAAGCACAAGCACAGCAATGTAAGTTTCAATACAACTAGCTCTACTTATTTGCCACCATTCGAGATTTCACAAGTTAAATTCTTAAGTTGCTTTTTAACAAACAACTGGGAAGAGCTTTTATACCTGCATACACACATGCAGGAAATGTAAACATTTATTAACAGTTAGCTTGCTGAACTGATTTCATTACACATTTGGGGTTATGGCAGAAATCAGCTGAATTAAGTGCTCTGCTGCACTTAGGTTTTCTGAAAGTGAGATGACCATACATTTTGATGAGTTAAGTTCTGGATTGTTTAAAAGTGAAATACTGCATTCAACTTGATTCAGACTCTAACGTACAGGAACACTGAACTTCTTGTTGATAGCTGTATCAGGGTATAGCACACACATAAACAAACCCACCTGATTTCTTCTCACCCAACAAAACCTTCTAACAAATTTCAGGACACTTTGATAATCTCAGGTATGATAAATGCAATTTTTCTTGTTTAAAGTACCTCACTGTGGATTGAAACCATTAAACAATAAAAACATTATGCACACAATCAAAGCTTTAGGTATGGAAATACTCAGAAATATATTTAACAAAATATTGTAACACCAAATGAGAATATGTAAATATTCATGTAATCATATGGTTGCTGTAAAGACTTTACACAACCAAACCTCTGCAAGCAGTGCTGTAGTGCAGTAAATTAATCCTAGCCATCTATCAAGGTGCCATGAATGTGCTACAGAAGAGCTTAAGGCAGTGGAAGCTCTCCTGCTGGCTCTAGATAGCACTGTGGTTATAAGCCAGGTCAGGAGAGGAAAGTTTCCCCTGCAGAATAAAACACAGATGGCTTAAATCAATCCCAATATACAAATTTTGAGATAAAGTCTATACAGCATCATTGGAAAACATGCATCAGTTATCCAAAGTAATTTCAGATGCATGGAAAAGTTTTGTTCTGGACATCATTTTGTCCTAGGAATCTAGAAGGGAAACAAATCCTCTCTAAGTATCAGCCTAATAGTGAAGGGCAAGAAAATCTTCTGCAAAGTACTACATTAGCTCTGATTTAAGTGAACAGACTAAAAGCATCTCAGGAGAATAGCTAGAACAACTGAGTCCCAACTCCTTCATTCATTTCCCCTTCTGTCTAAGAGAAAGGGGGAGAAAGCATCTAAATGGCCTGTGAAACGCATCCAGCCCACTTGCCTTGTCAACATGGTGGAGACAGCTGTGATATGTACCATCTCTTCCAGTCATGTCTGACAGGAGATGGTGGGTAGAGAAGACAATCTCAAGGAAAAATAGCAGGCATACTGACAGTTTTGCCCCCTCACACACACAAACACCTGCAAGCCATACAGGGCAGGGAAAGCTGCCTCTTGCTCTGGGTGAGCCGCTGTGACTATGCAAAAGGCTTGGGACCCTACAGCCACCAGTCCTTTGTCCTACAGCCAAGGAAGATATCTGCTAAATTACTGCATATGTTCAAGCTTATTAACCCTACTGAGGGTATGGCAACTCTTTTCCTAAAATCCTGCTAAGATTATCACATCTCTTCTAACAGCTTAAATGTAACAGTGAGAGTGAGAGAAAAACAAAGGGACAGCAAGACACTGAGTGAAGGAAAGAAAGTGTGTAAGAATGAGAGGGAAAGACAGCAAGGGGAGGGGAAGGAGGCTGAAAGAGAGAGAGGGAGAAATGCAGTAGTGGTAAACCAGATGTCTTCATACTCAATCCACTAAAGCTTTGGAAGCATGGCATGCATGGGCCATTGCTAAAAACGTATGCACAGTGACCCTGAGGATCTCTGCAATTTGATGCACCAACTTTTTCTCTTGTAATAAGCAACTGCCATTACTGAGTCCTTCAAAGAAAAAACAACTCATCACTTTGCAAACTACAGAACAACCAACTGTGCAAAAATCTTTACAAAGGAGGCAAAAATGATCTTTGGTTTAAAATGCTACAGTACTTTAAATTAATCACAGTATGTCAGTTTTTTACATCAATATTTTGTAGGGAATAGAAAGAAGAAACTGTCTTACCGAGTACTCCTTTCCATACCACAGTTTTTCCTCTAAACTCATCAACTGCTGCATTTAATTAGCAATGCAAAATGCACCTAGAGCACTAAGTTGTTTGCTATTCTTTCTTTGTTCTTCAGAATGGAAAAAATAGTGTGCTTCAACAAACGTACACAAGAGGTTCTGACTGGATATAAGGAAACAATTCTTACTATGAAGATAATTAGGTATTGGAACGGGTTGCACAGAGATGTTGTGGAATGTCTGTTCCCAGGCATTTCCAAGATCTGGTTGGGACAGAGCCCAGAGCAACCTGCTCTGAACTCAGTGTTGACCCTGCTTTGAGCAGGACGATGGACTATGTACAAGACAACCTCCCAAGATCCCTTCCAACCTGAGTGACTCTCTATAGCTCTGAGGCTACTGACAGATGCACTGTGGTGAACCCCAGGAACTTGGCAGGAGGTTTTCAAAATTATAATTTTTTGAAAATATCCATCAGGAGTCTTTTTCTAAAGATCAGGTCATACCATTTATGCACAGTGCAATTAAATCAACAGCGTGACTGACGATCTTTTAGTAAATGCACTTTTAAAATACATTTGTGAAGAATATGCAAGAAAAATAATCCACAGAAAAAAAAAGCAAGCATCTACTTTTTGCCATATGCGTTGTAAACAAACAGTGGTCTTCCACTGATTTCCTTTTATAAATATTGGTAACAGCATAACTTACTGGCCATGTTAAATGTGCTCCTTCATAAAGGGTATTTCCTATTAACATTGTGTCCCTTTCTTGGAAATGCATGTAGTTGTTAAGGCAGACTAAACCCACAGCCTGGGAAAGCAGCTGCACACACCCATACAGGCAGTGCTCTGCAGGTGCAACACATCCTCACCTTGAGATTGGGTTTTGACAGCAGTTTCAGCAGTTCTCTGATCTCGCTGTTCAGTGGCTTGCTCTGCAGCTCCTCAGCCAGCTGTGGGGGAGATTGAATTGACACGGAGACCATTAGAAAGGCATTGTTTTACCCAGTGCATCAGTGACAACCAAGAATCTATCTTGTTCAAGGTTATTACTTTCCAGTGTGTTCAAACAGAAGCCAGCATGAAGAAAAACACCATCAATCACCATGCTTCTCTTTCTGGCCCTCAGCGGACCAGATTTAAGCCAGGCCTTTCGGCTCAGTTTAACACAAGTAATCATTTCTGGCAACAGTGCAGCCAGATCACATTCTGATTTATAGCAACGAGGGCAAATCCCAGCACTTCATTTAAGTGAATGGTCCTTCGCATGCAGACAAAGGACTGCTTGTAAAAATGACTGGATCAAACTTTGACACTGTCTATAAAAAACAGTTTTGAATGAGGTGGTGAAATCCACACTGCTTCCAAAAACCCACAGTAGCTGTGCTGTTTAGGAGTGGGATAAGAAAGCAAAGTGCCCCTACAGTGCAAGCAATCTGAACCTTTTATTATGTTTACACATACACTGGAAGCAGCTTGTTAAATGTGAAGCAGGTTAAACATAATATAGTTTATAACAGGTCATCAGCAATTCAAGCCCCTGAAATGCACAGACTGTGTCCTAACAACAAGGTCAGTAATTTATGTTTGGTTATATTACAAAATTGTGGTTTGGTGAACAATAGAGCAGCAGTCTAACTTTTAATCCCATGGCTATTTGGCTCATGTTTTCAGCTTTTCTTATCACGACATTCTCGGCTAATTTGGACTCAAGAGGCAGATTTTACTACAGCATTTCAGACTTCAACTGTTTTTCCAGAAGTAGGAAAAACTAAAACATATTTCAGAGTGCTGAACTTCAGTTTAAGATTCTGAAGCTACATGGCTCATAATCCAAAATGTGATTTCAGATAATCACTCATTTTCTTTGCACTAAATCAGTATCATAAAAATGCTTCTAAGAAAAATTGGTTATTTGGAGCCAGTAATTTTATTCATCTAGCTTAATCTTCAAGTCTTACTTGCAATTTATGTAAGTTCTCAACATAAGCCTGTATAGAAATACATTTTGCATAATAATATATAATAGACAAGTCTAGAAGCAGTTACAGACAACATCAAACATGGTTCGAATACTTTTTTTAAGCTTCAACAGAAGGCTAACAGAACTGACAGCAAAATTCCACACGTGCACTCCCAAAGCCTTACACCTATAATTCATAGACAAAAACGTTCAGGTATAATTAATGGTAATTTTAACATCATTCATGTAATCATACAGAAAGATTAGAAAACAACTGCTGTAGGGAAGGGCAGAATGAAGTACATTCATGCCCATAAAGCCAAATACTGAAGTAATCTGACTGCAATTTAGTCTGCGTGGTCTATGGAAAAGCTCTGCAAAACTGACAATATTCTGTGATAGGAATGACAGCAGCTCAATATACAGGTTCCCCTTTGCTCCTTTTTCATTCTTTACCTTCTCATCACAGAATACAATCTATGAATTAGTGTATTGTTGATCAGCACTAGCCATCAGTCAGTAAGAATGACCGCTCAGTATTTCTCTGTTGGATGACGTGTACAAGCAGTTGTAAACTTCCGAGCTCTTTGCCCTGATGGTGCAAATGTAAATGTGGGTACGTAAGGTTTAGAACAGCAAGAGAAAGAATATTTTGTTACTGCTTTAACAGATGTTCGAATCTCATCATAATTTAGAAAATACTCGTTCAGAAATAAAAAATTAAGAATTTGTTTTCTCTCACATCATTTATAAGAGTTTTCCAAATACTCCCATAAGAGTCCTAAAGGCACATGTAACACTCTGTGATATCCAGAGAAGCAGGAAGACAGAACTACGTTACCAGACCTGCAAACACCTATCACCAGAGCTGCTTGCTTGCATCTAGCACTTCTGGACTGGATTTTTATTGTTTTGTTTTTACTGTTGCTAGCAGCACGACAATGAATATGGAATATTCTGGATCACCTCACATGCCAAAGACTGCAGGAAGAGCTGTCAGTGAAACTCTTCTAAGATTCTCTGTTGAAGGATCCACAACATTTTACCAAGTCCTTTATGAGGACTTTGGAGAGAGAAAAATAGAACAGCGGAGGGAGGCAGATCTGGAGTGAGGCTGGAGAGATGGGGAACACTGTGGTTAGACAGTTTGAAGTTTCTTGAGGAAGCTCTGAAACCTCTTTTGTCAGTACTGCATTTCCAGAATCCTAGAAGCATTATGTGAATCTAAAGTTTCAACAATATTAATATGATGTGCTTGAAATCAAGAAAACTGCATCAGACACTGCTGCTCCAACATAAGAGGCAAACAGAATCTCTGCTGGAAAATTCACTCTAACAGTCACCAACAGTGAGGCGTGAGAAGGAATTGCAGCAAGGAACATGAAAACCTTCAGAAAATAAGCCTAGTCACAATTGCTACCTCTAAAATTGATTCAAAAATTAATACCAAGCACAAGAATAAAAATGCACTCCTTAAACAGTTTTTAGTTACACTAGCAGCATCCCAAATTCACGTTTTAAATAGGAAATATGCACTTGATAGTAAGAATATCCCCTCCTTTGTATAACTATAGAACTAGGGGAAAAAAAAAAAAGTAATTTAAAGCCTTCTGAAATATGCTGTTAGATCACCAACATGCACTTCAGTCCCTGAAGCTGACACTTAGTTAGATGAATGGGCCAAAAACTGAGTAATGCTTCAATCGTAAAACTCCACGCATTTGGGGAGTACAAAAATCACTGTATGTAAATCCACTTCCTCAAAGTTTGTTGATAGCTACTAAAATGCACAAAAGCCTGCAAAACGCTAGCCTGACTTCAGCTGCCAGAGGACATCCCAGTTCCATAGGATGGTGCCCATAAAACCAGCTGTTCAACCACACATAAGTGAAAACAAAGTGCCTGCAATAGGATCGTTAAAAATAAGCTATGCTTGGAAACAGCAGACGTCCAGAGATATTCATGTCCCAACATATGTCCATTTTAAAAATACTGCCATGTATAAATATGCATAATAATACATCCTCGGAGCAAGGCAAAAAAAACCTGACCTCTCTTAACTGAAGAGTGAGAGAATAGTTCACTTTGGGGATATCCAACACTATATATTTTAAATGGAGCTGAACAAAGAATGAGGTTGCTCAGCATTTCTGAAAATATCAAGAACTGTGTTTTGCATCCAAAAATAAGAAATGATTCTTATTAAGAATTTTAGCCCAGAGATCCATAAAACAAATGTTAACAAGGATTATTAATATGTCATCAGGAACTTAATGAAGAGAATTTCAACTGGGCTTCTAATTTTCAAAATTACTATCAACATTATTCAAAACTACTTGAAGGTTAAAAAAATATCACTAATTTATGCCTGATGTCAAAACTGATGCATTATTATATTTGGTATGTTATAGGATACAGCTCTCCTCCTACTGAAGTATGATTAAATTACATTATATCCCTTTTTCAACAGACTTCAAATGTTTAATTTAGTTTTTTCTTTAAAATGTTATCATTCTACATTTACAACATTAACAATTTGTATAATTTCAAAAGCTATGAATTATATTAAAAAACGGTTAAGATTTTAAAACATCTATAAAATATTTGAAGTTTCAAACCTGCTGTATTTGAAACAGATCCTAATACCTATGCACTTCTCCAAGAAAACAACCAGAGATCATCAGGTGCAGCAAACATCTCTGGATTTCACCTAAACCACAGTTTATTAAACATTTCTCTGTCCTGGCCTACCTCAGGTTCAGTCATAGTTTATACAGGTGTGTGCACAATTCATCTGAATCCTAGAATTAACCAAATAGAAAGAAATGGCAGGTTGGATTTTTTTCTTTAAAATAAAAATTATAGTAACAGGAAATTAACTACTCCATCAATGGTGACCACTTCTCCCATTTATTTTTCTGTTATGAAGGTGATTTGGAAAGCCCCAATATCCATAAATCACTACTGTACTTTCTCTTAAATAACTTCTGTGTGTTGTTTTTTGGTTGTTTTGGTTTTGTTTTGTTTTGTTTTTTTAACAGACCCTCTTCCTAAGCATTTCATATGCTTCATTTCTGTAGTATTATCTATCATTTTTCATGCTCTGTCAGCAGCACTGCTATCTCATTTGTCTTTATTTTTCCAAAGCATTCCTCTTGTCTGTGACTTTCTCAAAACACTAATAGTTGACGGCTTTTTCCCTCCCAGTAGAATTCCAACCTGTAATTTCTATTACGTAGTAACTACAGCAGAACAAGAGGCTATCTAACATGCAGTGTTTTTATAACAGGCAAGTGAATAAAAATCAAAGTAATATCAGCTACAAGCCCGGTGATGACAGCACCTTTGGAAACATTTGCAGCTTCTTATGATTTCAGCTCAGAGGATTACATTCATATGTTTGCACTATGAGGAGCTCTGCTTGCAGACAGTTTTTTGGGAGACTTGGTACCAGTGATCTCAGCAGGGGACACTTACATCATCTGCCAAGGCTGCTGCACCGTGGAGTATGGGCACAGGGTTCTGTTTTTCATAATAATGCAGTTTTTCATGAATCTAGAAGACAATAGTGCAAAATGATCAGTTTATTTAGCAGCACGAGAAACATTACAAAACATCCCCATTGAGCTACCGATCCGTCGAGTGCCTGTAACTAGAGAAACATCCTTATAGTAACCTACAGGCAGCAATCGTGTACATGTAATTCATCATCATCCTCTGTTGAAGTGCTAAGAATATGAAATCAGATGGAAAAAATGCTCAGTATGTAGACCAACCCACAGAAAAACTAAACATTTGTGATTTTTCTCTCCCAGCTTTCTATGTCCATATTTCTAACATATTGCTTGAAGTATCAATTACATTTTATATTGCTGCTGAAAACACAAAGCATAAAGTGTTTATCCCCAAGATGGATATAAAAAGCCCTGTAAATTATGATTTATGAAGTGAAATAATAGCCTGCCACCCACATCTTGACAGACAGCTTGGTGGAGTGGCTGCCGTCATTAGAATAATTCAGCAACAAGGGTAAAGTAGTGCTAATATGAACTCTAACACATCTGAAAGAAAAAGGCAGTCCTTCAGCAAGTTAAAGTCAGTTAGGAGCATGTAAAGTTTTTAATGAGGAGTCATCAACAGTAAAAATGCAGCATGCTTTGGTTCTCTCAAAAGGGGAAAGGATATACCATCACTTAAATATACAACTTCTTCCCTCCTCCACAAGTCATTCATTTCAAAATTCAGATTTTTTCCAGTGTGAAAGCTTAAATGAGCCAAAATACTTTAAAGCTTCTAACAAGTTTCTTAGAAGTTATTTCAGAATGACACAGAGTGATATATTAAGCCTCCAGTTTCACTTACATGATTTTCCTCAAGATACACAGATGTAACAAATCTGAATTCAGATGAAGAAACAGACAATAGTTGTCTGAACTGATGCAAATGCATCTCACCCTGAGATTACTACTTCAGTCCCGCTGCTTTGAAGAAGGCATGGCCTCCAGATGCTTGGAGGAGTTGCAGAAGCAGCAGTGTTTGTGCTTGGCAAGGGGATATGAGATCTGGCAAGGAACACTGGACTCAGAACTCTGCTGAAGAGCCCCCTGTATCCCTGGGGTATGGGACCCCGACGATGCCTTGCAGTTCTCCCCAGCCCCTTCTTTGGGATTCCATCTGAGCTCCTAACAGCTGCACCGACAGCAAGGTCATGCCATGCAAATGATGTTTGTTGTTTATATTGTTTTCTGATGGGCTTCATAACACTTACTAAGCCTATGTAGCTTTTATTCATTTAGCCTACAGGACTAATAGTCACCCTGAAGTAGAGGCCATCTGATACATGTTGATGCAATGTGGCATAACAAGATCCAAGTCATAGCTGATTTCTTCATCATTTCCATAACCAGGGTAAGATGATTTCTCTAAGTGGTTTGCTAAAGGACTGAAGTTCTGAAATGCCAAGAAGTATGAAATAAAAATACGGTAAAAGGTAAAATGATCTCTTCTGAACAGTTAGTAGAAAGTAAATGCCAGGCAGCATTTTCTCTGGAACATGAGTGAATTGTACACAGCTTATGTAGACATTGTTTACTCTGAAAAGTAAAAGCAATCCATATTGGATAAAGTATAAGTGACTGGGAAACTTCATATTTCTAGCATACAAAGCACACAAACTAAACAAAACAAGGAGCAGCAGCTCCCTGAGTTTAGCAGAAATTTGATTTTCTTAGACTGCAAACTTGAGCGACTAAAAGGCATAATAAATCAAACTCAAATCCATCATTTTCTTGATTGCTTTGATCAACATCTTGATTTTTTCCAGGCTGAGCTTCCATCAACTTCAAGGTTAGAAGCTGGCTCCTCTGCTACCTTCTTGCTCGAAGAAAACAGAGAAGCCACTTCCAATGAAGCTGCTTTTACACTGCATAACCTGAAAGCATCTTTATCAGTGAAATTTTAAAAGATGCCAGGACATTCCCGTAAAATGTGTTATCAAATTGTAAATTTATGCAACAAAGACTAGGTTTACAAGAGAAGGTACAATGTAACTTCAACAAATCAATAGGTCTCCCTACAGCCAGCAAAAGGCTGAAAAGAAATTCCTATTTTCCCTACAGTGGATATCAGAATTCAGCTAAGCATTTAAGAAAATCAGTAAGATTTTAATTGATTATGGAGGAGTTACAGACTGTAAGTGCCCAACCCAGTCTGCTGCAAGCAACCAAAGCTAATCAAGGAAGTGGGAAAATCCACCTATAATTACAGAGCAGTTCTGGATATTGAGTTTTGCTACATCGGAGTAGAAGTTTTACCCATTTGCTACAATGGCACTACGACTGCCTCCAATGAGAACCTTGCACGTTCTCTGGAAAAAGACAATGCACCCTCAGCACACTTCCATACAAGCTGCAACACAGGTGTTTTTTTCTAAAGACCTCTGATGTGATTTAATGGGCACTATTTTGCCTTGTTTGTTAAATGAATCACAGTGTGCGTTTTAATCAGATCTGTATGCGGCAATATCTTTCACTTCTTTGTAATATGAAGGAGTTGCATAAGCAGATCTTAAAAGAACACTGTTCTATGCACAAAGCTGCAATCAGTGCACGATACAGGGATTACTTTTCAGATAAGTATAAAATAAACATTATATCATAAAAACTTCCTAGTGCTCTCCTACAGATACCGCCTACCTCTAACTTCTGGATAACCAATGCATTCATAATGTATGCAGTGCTTACATATAATTGCTTCCTGAATGCACTGACACAGGAACTCTGGTGCAATTCAATTGGCAAAGCAAAAGTTTCAGCGAGGCAAAAATTTGTTTTCAGGTAGCTCCTTCTCTCCAGGTGTCCAGAAATGCAATCCAAGATGATTTGCTCTAGAATTGCCCCACAGATCACTGTAAGGCTGACCGACACTGTATTTTTGTCCTGTTTTGAAGATGGGTGCAGCACTTGCCTTTCATCTGTTATTTTTCAAGGATAGCAGAGCAAACTTGTACACTCACATGTAGCCTTTGAATTTCCCAGACTTCAGGGTGATGGATAACTGCATTTATCCATCTACCTACTACCACCTTTGAAAACCTGCCATTCACACAACCAAACTTTCTGGAAACTTCTCCACAAGTCATCTTTCAGCTATTTCTCCAAATTTGACGTTTGTAAATCATGCTCATATATGCACAATATGTATATTTCCAAAATTCAATGCTTACATACTTGAATTTAAATGTTTAATATGTACATTTAGCAGCAGAATTGATGAGAATGAAGATGGTTCAAGCTCTGCAAACTGAGCTGAAGAGCAAAAGAGAACAGTGGTGCAAGCACTGTGCCCCTCTGCTAATGTCACTGAATGAAATGCAGCAGTAGTACTGATTACAACCATCCTGTAACTTTTGAGAGCAGTATGGGAGTTGATTCAATATGGAAGAAGAGAATGCATTTATTATGTAGAATAATGTATTTCATATTTGCAACCATCTATTTGAGCTTCATTCAAAAGTATTCTATTAAAGAGGAAAGCCAAAGTTATCTTGTATTTTGCTCTGGATGTCCAGTAACTTTAATGCCATTGCCATCTCTCTAGTAGAAACCTACAGAACCTACAGAATGGGGAGTCTGAGTAATGCTTTAAAAAACAGAAAATATAGTACATATGTTTCAAGTTCTTCTGACATTTAAATGTAAAGCTGGAACCCTGAAAGTGTCTCTTCACAGATGAGATAGAGTCTGTTAAAGCAAGAGTTATGTATTGTAAATAAAACATGTAAAGCTGTTCTACTGAGCAGATGGCTAAGTTGCTGGAGTTTGGGGTTTTTCTGACTTATTCTTTGTTAAGATGACCTATCCCTTTCACTGTAGGGGTCTTTGGGTACATGTAGGAGGCTCTGCAAATATTGCCCATCTACTCACTCCAGAGAAAAAGTCCAAAAGGGAGGAACAATCATTTACAAATTTATACAACTTTGGCACATTTGTAGGCAAGGGAAATTGTGTCTGGATTTTCACAAAGAGATTGAATTAAGATTTCTATAAGAAAGTGAAGTGGAAACAAGTTTTCTGCAGTGTCCTCAGTGTGGACTATTTGAAAATCCACAGCGAATGTTCTGAGTCAGAAAAACCAGTACCTTGAGAAAGAATCCTACCACACAAGTTTAGTTACTTCTTTAGATTTCCTACATTCTAGGTACCTCACATTTGCCTGACAGAACACAGGGAAGAGGATATCCCAGCTCCTACAGGGATAGAATCTCCTTAATACAAGAATAATTCTACGAATATTCAGTGGGGTCTGATACAACTGTATAAGCAGGACTTTTCTGAAAGGCTTTACACAGGACAAAATAGTGATTTCAAAGCCACAAACAACATACCAGAATGGGTAGCCTGTAGCTGTCCTACCATCTCAGGTTTATCAGAACCCAACAGAAAGTTTTCACCTACTAAGTTTCTGGCAAACTTAAGTTGGAGCACCAAAATGGACCATCTCTCCATCGGATGATTCCACACACGCACAAAAAAACAACGTCAGGCACATCACCTCCTTCTTCTGAACTTGAAAAAATATATTCTTCAGCTGTTTGTTGGACTTACTGCTTCATGCATAAGAAAAGAACATTTTTAAAGGAAACTGAAAGTGGAGTTTGTTGAAGCTTGTTTGGAAAAAAAAAACACAACAGCTTCTCCTCGGTGCCAACAAGCTAAAATAAATGCTGAGAACTGCTAAAATTAATGGAGTTTTAAATGTCCTGCATACTGAAGCAAAATAAATTTCCAAAACAGAGGCAGAGGTCTAATAGTTACAAATAATTCTAAAAGATGCAAACATTAAGACTTCTGCCCTTCAGTCTTTACAACCTCCTCCAGTCTCGTCCCTTCTCTATATCATAAATTCAGCTCTGTATTTCTTTCTTTTCTTACTTTTTCTTTCCCGAGTTTCTCATCATCCTTGCTTCTACTTTCCTTTTTTCTGTTTACTGAACACAGATTTTTGGTGACCAACACAACTAAGTTAGCTGCAACTACCTTTCAGGCCATAAATTCACGTTCACGTTAGAAATCTAGTCTGGGGGCACACATACAATGGTATAAAAATGCCTAAGCAAGCACTAGAATTAACTTACACATACAGTGTAAGTTAAAAGAATGCTTACTTTTTTTTCCTCCAGGTGTCTTTTACTTGTTATATGAATTACTCAATCTATGTTTATGTTACGAGAAAACAGCAAGGAAAGTAAACACAACATTTGTGAAGAAAGCACACACTGTGTTACACTGTAATGGGGCAATGCAAGATTTAGAGCTGGTAGGTTGTCCTTGTTAGTGAGTGTATGCAATGAACCTTTGCGGCGGTGAGACTACAAGGAAGCAAAATGCAGGAACGACACAGATCCAAAACAAAGAGCAGGGAGGAATAAGGTGCCAAAGATTTAATGGGAGACAAAGTTAGTCTTTTTAATTGGTGTAAGTAAAGGATATACATGTAAGAATATTTAAGCAAATATCTGTAATGCCCAAAACACAGCATCAACATCAGTGAACCATACTAACACATAAAAGACAAGGAAGCCAACAGACGTTTGTGAGAATATTCTTCCAAGTGCACAGTCCTGCCACTAACAGCTCACAGACATGTCAGCACCTCTGGATAAGAGCTTTTTTTTACATCAGTGACACCACCCTGACAGCACACAGCAAAGATGATTTTGTGGGAAGTTTGTACTGACAATCATGCAAAG
The DNA here is from genome assembly GCF_016699485.2 of Gallus gallus. NCBI lineage: Eukaryota > Metazoa > Chordata > Aves > Galliformes > Phasianidae > Gallus > Gallus gallus. The sequence continues at coordinate 15,420,738 of NC_052533.1, read as the reverse complement.
ACAGAAGACAGAGAACAGTTCTGTATCACATCAGAAGTTTCTGTCCTGTTTCTAGTTATATAAACATTCCCTTATCTAGGGGTGATCTTGCTGGATGAGGTATCTCAGTATGGAGATAAGATACCTGCAAAATTTGGCTACCTATGTGCATGTGTGAAAACAGTCAGTGTGTAATGCAAAAGGATGACTGTGCTGAGGAGCTAGTCACCACACCATACTCACCATTTCTGGGGTTTTATTCCAGACTAGCCTAGTTAGGTCTAGTCTGGCAAACAATTGTTAGCAGCTAATCTTCTTTAGTTTCATCAGAAAGGAATCCAGCTCCTGTACTGGATTATTGATGCTTGCTGACACAAACCACAGCAGCACTAGCTGAAAAGGTAGTTGACTGCCTTCAGAAATGCACTCCAGATCTGAACTGGAATGCTACATCTACTCAGCACTACTTCTGTACCACTGGGTTAGTTGTTTGCATGGATGCATAACAAAAGATTCTCTTATGTGGAGAACCTGTTAACAGTTCCCAAAAATTTCAATATATGGTATGGTTTACAACAAAGTCTTTAATTCCACTCGTGGCACCACAAACCAGGGAGATGCGACAACAGAGAGGACCATGTTTAAACTGAGAAGCCACAATACATATACAGAATGGCAGAAAAAAGCAGAAGAGAAACTTGTCAGGCAATTAGTGCTCATTTTGGTTTCATGTGTCCTGCATCTGTATTGACAGGAGCAAGAGAACTCATTCCAGAACCAAACTTCAAGGCACACATGACCTCAAAGAACACATTTATGAATAACCCTGATGTCTACACAGATTTCAAGATGAGGATTAGGGTTTCATTTGATCACTAACAACTCTAGCTTACCTTTGGGATGTAGACAGTGAGTTTACAGTACACTCATACTGAGCAAGTTTACTTGCTCTGTAACAACTTTGAGTCAAGGTAAAATGAAGTACTTAGAAGAAAAAAGAAATGAAGGGCTATCATGAAACAAATGAAAATAGCTGTAAAAACATTGCAGAACTACAATTTCATCTTATCTTTGTTAAAAGAGCATGCATGTTTTGCTTGATGTAGAGTTTTCATTAAAACATCATTTAATTCCCTTCTTTTCTCTTCTCAGAAACCTAATGTACCAGATGAAAGGAGCCAGAACAGTCTTTTTTTTCCCACTTACTTTCCTCATTTAGTGGGTGTCTACAAGTCTATTTACACAATACAGAAATATGGGCTGAATGCAAAATTATTCATCTTTTTCCAAACCTTCCTATTGTACTTATCATTGCAGCATTGCCATGCTAATGAACATAAATATAAGAACAACTGTGTGCTATGATGAACATATGAAGTATAGGAAAACTAAGGAGTAAATCAAATGCAAATTCACATCAAATACTCAACACATCACCTTAAAAACTGACTTTCTCAGAACACATATAGCTTTTAAATCAAATTCTACTCAGGCCAATTGACTTGAATTATAGTTAAGAGGCACAGAACATTGCTAAGAATTTATCATCATGTATTTTAGAAAAGACAAACAAAATAAAAATGCATAAATCATAGCTACCTACTCTAGGTTTGTAAAGAAAATTTCATTCCCAGTAATGATATTAAATTGCCTCAAATGTAAAACAAAAGTTCCAGGATATGAGCCAATGTTATAAGATGGTGAGTAACTGATTTCCCACTTCACCACCACATTCCTGAATGACAGTCTGTCAATTCTCCATCTGTAAAATGGAAAAGTAGCATTTCCTTCCTTAATGTGTAGTTAAAAGCAAGACCAGGTAAGTACTATGAAAACAGTGTGCCACAAATGTACTTTTGTTTGGGTACCACAGAACGTGTTGGGGTAGCAGATGAAGAGCAAACACATTCATCAGGAAGGAAGGAACAGATGAATCTTAAAGTTTTATGTTTAATATGGAAATTTCACCAACATGACTACCTGTGTAAACATACAGAAACAGAACAGAACAATTTCAGAAAACAAAAGAGGCCATGTAAAAGATAGCAACCTCACTTAACCTTTTCTTTGCCCACAGCCAGGTAATCAAAGGTAAGTTCTACAGATTGCTAACAATACACTTCAGGTAAGGCTTGCTCATGAACCTAAATTCTGCCAGCAGTTCTTTGTGGCACCTTCTCAGGGATGTATGTACTAGGCACAAAACATGCAGGGCACACGAAAATAAAACACTGAAGTATGCAAAACCAAATGAGTGTCCAGGTAAACTAGGGGGTGCTGCCTATGGTAGTTTCTTTCCTTTTTTAGTGGTTTTCCTAACCAAGAAAATGTTAAATGGAGAAAAAACATGTGGGCAGGTGCTGGTTTATACAAAACCATATCCTTTAAGGAGACTGTTGTGCAATTCATTCATGCAGTTAAATGTACAGCTTGACTTACAACTTTGATGAGTATCAGTATTTTCTCATCAAAGTTCTCTAACAGCAAGCAAGGAAAGAGGGAACCTTGAGGGATCATAGAAGTTCATCTAGCTACCTGAAAGAAAATAGTTTGTACTTAACATTGGCTAGTAATGTCCACTCTGAAAGATCTTAACTGCACTTACCATGAGGAACATTTTCCTAATGTCTAACTTCTTTTTACTTTGCTGTAAATTGATTTCCAAACTTCTCATTGTACGCTGGAGAACAAATTAGCTGCTTTGGCTTTTTAATAACCTCCTCAACATAAAAAATGTAGGTACCTCTCCAGTCATTTCTAAGTTAGACTCAAACTCTTTCAGTCTCTCCTGATGGATCATGCTTTGCAGACCTGTAATCATTTCAATGGTTCTCTTCTGGAATTTCCATATTCAACTATTCTGTATTCCATTTAATTAGTGACTGTACTTATTCTTCAATAAAGAAAAAAGGAAAAATTCTTATGCTTCCTATTTTTACTTCTATTTTCTCATGTGGCATCTGTTTTTCAGGCTGCTGCCTTACATTCAGTTTGCAATCCACCAATAAACAATTAGTACCTTTTTTTTTCTTCACTGCTGATAAACAACAGTATGTCATCTAGTTTTCATACAATTGATTGTTGTAATTGAAGAAGGATGATAAAACTGCTAAGGTTAAAGATTAAAATAGAAATTACATGAAATTTGTATTTCCTTATTCATTGTCTTTTACAAATAGAGCAATTTATTATCTTTGTGACTTTAATCCCTTTATAGCTTAGCTTGTGAGGTGTTGCCCTTTTTTCCCTTCATTTTTAAAAGCCAGTGTTTTATACATACATACATATTTAATTCATTTAAAACTTATCTTACTTACCACATCACAAAAAAGGAAAAAGAGAAAGGACTAAAGAATAGGAAAATTTGGGTCTGAATGAATATGCAAGCATATGGTAATAAGACTAATACATTAGCTATTTTATTTTTGCAATGTCAAGCAGAACAGATTAAATGTTGGCTGCAACCCCACATATTCCTTGCAGAGTTTCTTAAAATGTTTATTTTTCTGTTAGAAACACTTTTCACTTTGAATTCATTGTTTCTTATACAATAAAATAAAGCTGCTATTATATGAGATTTCACAGACTTCATTCAAACACACTTTTTTTTTCAGTCAGTAATAAGAAAAGGTTTTGATGACTTTGCTTATAGGAAGAGTGTCCCTAGGTAGGCAGAGGAAGTTCAGACCAAAGCCAAACAAGTTGCACTTGCTCCAAAATAAATTTTCTTGCCCCTTTAGAGCCAAACAGCTTACATGGCTACCGTGTACAGTATTTCCAAAATTGTTTTTCTGCACTTTTAACCCCATTTCTAAAGGAAAGAGCATCAGAACAATTCCAAATTTGAATGAAGCCACTCTCTTGTGTGAGGTAAGGACATTAAGTTCTCAAACAGATTTTTTTTTACTTTTGTTAAGAAAAAGAGAACAAACGAGAACATCAAACTTGGTATTCCTTGAAACAACTAACCTTCAAACAGAAGCCCATGAATTTTAAAAGAACCCCTCAGTTTTTCATCCCCATGCACTGCCCTTCATAATGCATTTACAATAAAAAAACTGGAACAATAAACTAATCACATACCCATCTGAATTCACTAAATAAAAGTAAACCAATTCTTTGAAAGCAATACACTGGTATATACAAAAGCACCAACAATTCAGTAAAAGTTCCAAGAAAAGTTTCTGAAAAGTAATACTGAAGTCGACCAGGACAGCAGTTCATAAAATGCCCTTTGCACTTTACAACTCTTTACATTTCTATCCATATACTGCACACTGCCCACCCACCACCTCTTTTATTGCCACTTTAATAAACATCGCTTCCTGAATGAGGGTTACAGATTGAAAATAAATAGATTTTGGGGTAGGGTCATATCAGTGTTTTTACTTCTAACTCTTCCTCCCATTAAGACAATGACAAGGCTTAATCATTCACAAAACAGACAATATATTTTACTAAAAGCATATTTCCTCTCTCCTTCAGCAAATTAATTAATTAATTAATTTCTGCATTCTTCTGTATGGGAGACTCCAGGAAATAATTCTGTGCAGTGCTAACAGACATAGGAAATCAGTCATCCATACAACAAAACCATCAATTTGCAATCTAACGCTGTAATAATATTCAGGATTATTACACCACTTGTTCTCCAAAATTCCAGAGCACATTACAAAAGAAACTGAGCATCAGTATGCTTACCATTAACGAGAAGACAAAGACTTTGCAGAAGCTGTTGACTCCCTCAAGGGTAACTTGCACAGAGCAGTCTCACGAAGAGACCTGGACAAGTAGGATGGCAGGGCAGCCACCAACCACTTGAAGTTTAACAAGAGCAAGTGCCAGATTGTGCACCTGGGGCAGGGCAGCCCTGGACTACATGCATGGACTGGAGGATGAGAAGCTGGAGGGCAGCCCTGCAGAAAGGCAGCTCTGGTTGATGGCAAGGTGAATGTGAGCCACAGGTGTGCCCTGGCAGCCAAAGGGACAACCGTGCCCTGGGGTTGTCTGCTTTGCTCTGTGAAGCCTCAGCTCCAGCACTGGGTGCAGTTTGGCCCAGCAATATAAGGACATAAAACTGTTAGAGAACATTCAAAGGAGACAGCGAAGGGTCTGGAGGACAAGATGTGGGAGGAGCAGTGGAGGTGCCTGGGTGCACTGAGGCCTCATGGCAGCTGCAGCTCCTCACAGGGAGCGGAGGGACAGTGCTGAGCTCTGCTCTATGTGACAGCGACAGGGCCTGAGGGAACGGCATGGAGCTGTGCCAGGGGAGGGGCAGCTGGGGGTCAGGGAGTGGTTCTGCACCAGAGGGTGGTGGGCATGGCCCCGAGTGCCGGAGTTCAAGGAGCATCCGGACTCAGTTCTCAGAAATTGAGTTTGGGTGGTGCTGTGTGGAGTCTGGGGCTGGACTCAATGATCCTTATGGAATGTTCTGTGACTAATAATGGACATAAAATGTACTTGATTTTCAAACCAATACTACTAAAATCACTTCTAATCTGAAACATACATATATATATATATATATACATAAATATACGTATATATATGTATGTTTCAGATTGCATATAGATGTATACATACATATATACACTGTAACCTCAATAATTTTTTACTTTCTAGCTTCTGATAGTGAGATTAATATTGTAATGAATTATTTTACTGGCATAACTGTCATATAACCAACTTGTCTTGCTAAGTAACTTATTTAAATATACTTTTACTTAAAGAACACTTCATGCAGGCAGGAAAGAAATTACAACTCCTTCTGATGCCCTTCAGTTTTGAAGAAACGCAACTCAGTAAAATTACACAGAAAGTAATGAAACCCAGATGGAAATAATCCTTACAGCAACAATCAAACAGCTGATGCTTCTACAATGATTCTAAATAGAAAACTTGAGGAAAATCTTACTTTATTCAGGACATTGATGAACCTAGACTGATCAGTATAGTTATATTGTGTATCTATCTATATAGTATAGATACAGTACATAGATATATGTATATATGTATTGAAATACTTAAGGTAAAAGTACTTTTTTTCCCAGACTTGAGGATAGTCTTGATGCTGCCCTTCTAGATTGTATCAAGTGTGTGTGTTTTAGTCATGCAAAAAAAAAGACTTGCAAAATGCATACCGAACCAATGTGAATTATCATTATGTGTAACAAGTAAAACAAACTGATCTAAAATGTCAGAATGGAAGATTTCTTCAAGTCTTGGTACCTGTCAGATTTTAGGAAACACAAAAGTTTCTTCAGCTTTAACAGATTTTTATTTTTTTTTTAATGGCATTAGTGCTACTGTTCTGTGTAACCCAAAAGGCAAAACTTTTGTTACAGGAGATAGAATTTAAGGATCTCTAATAAGTTTGAGAGGAGGATTTCTGTCTTTTCTGTAGCCAGCATTCTTTGTGACAGAATAACAGTCATTTTTGGACATAAGTATCAGATTTGCACATCTCAAAGAAAAAAAAAATCCTCTCTTTTTTAAAAAGAAAAAGAAATAATTATACTGTTTAATGGGAAGGCATAGAAACACACCAGATGCAGCTAGAAAGTAGAGAAAGACCACACTGACAGCTTATTGATTGCACTTTGGAAGCTATCATTATATGAAGTTCTCCTAAGCTCAAAATAGACAGTAACAATTGTAACCTTACTTCTGACAGACGTATAAGAAAACTGCAATCCTGAACAGTTCGTGACTTGCTGTTAGTTTGATCATCTAATTCAGCAACTTAAAAAAGAAAGAAACTAATAATATTACACTATTTCCCAATGCTTTCTGCTAGTTTGTTGATTAGTGAGGAGTCACAAAGTGAATTTGAATTTACAGTGCTTTCCACACCAATGCTAATGCCAATTTATGTTAAATTATTCCCAAAGTCAGTGTACTTCAGTGGTATCATACCAAGAATATGGAGAAATTGCCTAAAAGAAGACAATTCAAAAAATATCAAACAAAAAAAAATCAAAAGAAATAAACATTTCCAAATAAAGAAGTGACCACAATGGGTTTTTTTTGTTGTTTGTTTGTTTAATGATAAACAAGTGTATAGTTCCACTGTATCAACTATAGCTAAAGAAGATTTAAAGTGGGATATATAGAAAGCTGAGAACTGTTGTTGGAAGTCTGCTAGGAAGGAATGGGAGGGAGCACTACACAAGTAGAGCACGTAGTCTCAAGATCACTGCTAGGAGGATTACAGGCTAAGTTCAGGATCTCACTTAGATCCTTATATATATATATATGTATATTGAATACTCCTAATAAATGCCCATTTCTTCAGAAAACAACAACAAAAAGAAAGGTTACATATATTAACAGTAAAAGGTTTTCAATTGCTCAGTAATCTGTTTAACATGTAAACAACTTGTTTTTGTAATCTTAATTCCTCCCGATGCTACAGTTTTGAAGCACTCATCACAATTTTGAATTGAGGTCTTTACTTCTGCATAATTACAAATAACCTAATTTGCATTTCATTTTTCCAAAAGTAAATGGTTTCCACTGTTTTGTTAACAATATAAATCTATAGGAAAGAGCTTTCTTAACCCTGCTCAGTAAGCAGGCAGTTTTCCAATGTGAATAATGGCTAAACTGCCCTTCTCATTGCCCGACAGATTTTTCAGACTCCGATCACTTCACATCTAAGATTTTACACAAATGCTGATTGAGCACTACTGAAAGAAAATAGACAACACACAGTATTCTCTACGTACAGACTGCAAAACCTTGGCACAAGCTTGTGCTTTTTCACTTTCACTATTCAGGCAGAGCATACGAAATTTAAATGCTGAAGAGTTTGATTTATTCCTGCTTAGTGCAGCGAACACCACCCTTACAGTCCTTTAGCCAATGCACTTAATCGTAGTTCCAACGCCATTCAGGTTCCCTGAATTCCTAACATTGAGGAGATCGCTTCTGTACAGCTCATTAGGCAGAATTAAACTACTCAAAACTCAGCAAGGTTTAATTACAGATAGGGACATATACCTGAGTTAAACACATACACACGCACATATATTTATCAATTAGCACCATCTAGTGGGGTCAGTACATTTCATGCAATATGAGAAGCATGCTCGCTGTTCAGGTTTTCCTAAATTCTCTGCAGCGTGATACGATACAGCACGGGTCATGTAATAAATAAGAGTCTGATTCAAGAAAAATAAGGTTTCCTTTTAATTCATAGCATTATATTACTCCATTAAAATTATATTTTAAGGAAGCACTGACACTAAAAGCTGCGTGTACACAAATATGGACATCTATTAATTGGAAGAAAAAAACCACAAAACTTTCAGACATTCCTACATGTGCAAAACACAACTGAATTACTGTCTTCTATTTTGACTCCTCTGTTCTCCTATCATAAATTTAAAGACCAGTGGATTTTTCTTGGGAAGAAGCTACTGTGAAGGATGTAAACAGAGAGAAGAGCACTTCTTTAAGGAATACAAAGGTCTTCATCATCAGAACACAATTATGCTGTAAACACAACTTCTGATACACCGGATCACAACCTGAAACACTAATAAAATTACAGATTAAATATCCAGAAACTAACTTCAGAAAATATCCTAGTAATTGGTTTAAAAGCATTCCCTTACATTAAAAACAGAACTAACCATGCTCATTTATACTGTACCTCAGATATGAAATCTAGAAATTGATTTTCTGGTCAGTTTTACATTAAAAGCTGTGGGGACTTAAGTTGTGCATCTTAACAATGCTGAAGAATTTCATATACAAAAGCTACCAGCAGCAGTCCCCTATGCATCAGCTGTATACAGCGAATCCTCACCAATGAAAGCAGCAACACACGAGGGTGCTTAAATGCAATACTTCAAAAGGCCAGGCAGTATCAGCCTCTGCCAACAGCCAAACTAACTACAGGCTTTACTGCTCCCTTCTCTGTGCTTCCTTACAGTCCAGGTTAAATAAATAAAACAAGATAGGAAACAAAACCAACTGACCAAGAGTAAATATGTGCTTACGAGTACTAGAATCCAGAGCAGAGAATTCAAGTACTTGCTTAAAAGCTCTTTAATGAAACCACCACTATGATCATGAATACTATCATGAAAACTATCATGAATGCCTACAGTGCAACGTTTACATTCTCATTTTACTTTGCTTCTGAAAAACAAACGTCAGACAGATAGCAATTTTCCAATCAAATCACAACAAATCAAGTGCAACGTGGACAACGGGAGACACACCTTTGCTGAAATCCCTGACCTAAAATTAATACGAAAACTTTAATTTGTAAATCTTCAAAAAAAAAAAGAAGCCAATAAGAAAAATAAAAGAAAAAAACCAATGCTGCAAGCAAAAAGATATATACGGTAGTTAGTAAAGCATGGTCTTCTGTTCTTCTGCACTCGGTACTAGGTATAAATTTTTGTTTCTTGAATAAAAACTGAGAAAAACAGAAAAATGTGAAGAAAATATGTAGATCAAGGGGGGGGGGGGAAATTAAGATTGATTAAAAACCAGCAGTATAATTTTTAAGATTATTTGAACATTTTAATTTACACTTAATGGACTGAGAAATTGCAGATACTTATCCACCTAAATTCAGTTGAGCTCCCCTACCAAAACTGATAATCAGACTCAGTGAGACTGAGAACAAGAGGTCACTTAACAACACACTTAAAGGTTTGAAAAAACAGTAGAAAATCAGAAATAAGTAAAAACCAGCATTATGTTACCAAAGAGAAGTCACGATAGGTTCGTTATTAAAGTGTTATTAATTATTATTGAAGTGTTATTATAGTGTTAACAGGAATATTAAAGGGAAAATAAAGACACAGCGTAAAGGAAACAAAGATCTGTCATAGATTAAAAAAACCACTTCGCAGCATAATGGTAAACATAAAATAATCCAGTTCTAAATTAAAAAACCAATCACATACTCAGAAAACAGAGAGAGGAAAGTCAGGAAAGTAGATGCAATCAAGCCATGGTTCTCACTCAAGTGGTTACCTGATATGGAACAAAGAAAAATATTTTTTCCCCTTTGGAAGAAGACAATAATAACAATATAACAATTTGGGCAGATTATTAGTTAGAAATTGCTAGAAAATGATATTTCAGGATGAAAGAGCACAGTCATAAAACTACACATATTCTGTTGCATGGCATGCACTATGGCATGATTTGTAGTCAGCGATTCTGTGATTAACAGCGTACCAAACTTCAGTATTCCATCTCATTATTTCAAACGCCAGAGTAGCATGATTATAATCATGGGTTGCTTTTTCCCTAGAACGTTTGGAACTTGGAAATTCAAAATCGTAGGCTGATTTATGGTTTCATCCTGATTAAAGCTGTGTGTATCTGTAGTATCATCGCTAGACTATTTAATCACTGAATCTCAACAAAAGCTGCTCTTTTCCATGAAATCCAATCTGCAGAGTACATTAAAATTCAAAATGCTTTATGAAGATGATATCCATACTAAATGTAAAGCGGTAGCGCAGCTACCCTGTGCAATCACTAGATGGTCTTCAGAGGTCCCTTGCAACTCAAACCACGCTGTGATTCCATGATAAATGAATGTAAGTGTGTGTCATGTACATTGGTGAACGTGTGTATACTTTGCCAGCAAACTTTAAGCTGGACTAGGCAGTGAGAGGAAACCTGCATCTCAGAGGACTCAAGGACTGAGCCAGTGTCTGGGTAAAGTGCCATGGCTATTTAGTTGGACTTAGCACCAGCAGTGACATTAGAGGAATCTGTGAACACAGGTGCGCTTATAAACCTAGAGAGGAAAGTTTTGAGGGTTTTTGCTGGTGAACTCCAGCCCCGATCAGCTGGAGAGAAGGAAAGCAGACCAAACTGTCTGCTTTTCTGTTTGTATCAGAGCAGTTGGCATTTAGGTGAGTAATGGCACTGGTCTTTTTGTTAGAATCCCTCTGGCCAGCTGAGCACCTGGGAATGAGCATCCAGCCTTACTTCTGGTTGGATCTGCAAAAGGGAACAGCAGAGACTGCATCCATTGGATCAGGACTGGGAATTCAATTCCTCAGAAAGATTTTACAACTATTACATCCCATCCTTCTTATAACTCTTACGATATTTTTGCACTGCAGAAGCTTGCTTGGGTAGTTAAAACTATTTGTTCTAAAAAGAAACATAGTCCAAGACAGTAACAAACAAACAAAAAAAATTAAGCACACCCTTACACGATCTTCTACAGAACATCATTTTTCCTCATCCGCCACAAAAATGACTCCCAGACCAGAAGAAAAGAAAGCTGTAAGAAAACAGCTTAAAATGACATTATCATTGGATATGTTGGATTTATCAAACTACTGAGCAGCTTACGAGACCTTTGATTGGCCTCGGTATCGTACATAAAACACAAATCACTTTGGTTAAAGAAATATTACACAAGCTTTGTAAGACAAGAAAAATCTGGATATGGCACAAGTTTTGTCACCAGGCTAGTATAATGCCCCTCTGCAACAACCAAATTACAAGCCATTTGTCTTAGAAGGATCTGGATTCACTTCTTAAGGTCTAGAGCATTTTGGCTGGATTTCTGCTACTCTTTGGAGGTTTCCCAGCAGAAACTTTAAATCAATTACTACTGATCCAAAAAATGCCTCTGTCTGGAGTTTAACCTAAACCAAAGTTTTTTCACATTCCAAAGCACTGATTAATTCACAAGTTTCAAGTAGTAGTCATAGACTAACATTTCACACCTCTGATTTAATAAGCTTATCTCTTTTATTTTTCATTTCAAAACTTTCTTGGTATACCATACCTGCAGAATCTCTTATCTAGCCAAACTTCTACAGCTTTTATGAGACTAAACTGTCAACAAGCCCATTTAATTGCAATTTCAGAAACCGATATTGAATTTTTTTATTATTATCTTTAACAACGTGGGCTGAAAGGAGGACATGTTGACAAGAACAAGACTTCCTTATAAAAATCTAGAGGAAAATTTCAAGTGTCTACTATTAAACACATTAGCAGCTCTGATGTAGAAGCTGCAAAATGCTGGTGAGACCGGATATCAAAATGTGGGGCAGAAGTTGGCACTTTCAGTTAAACTTCGACCAAGAAGTACAGAATAAAACATACTACAACAACAAACAACCAAAAAAGCCACTAGCTGCTTCCCAGTAAACAGAGTACAGCCAAAACATAAATACTTCTTTTGAATCTCATAAATGATTCATAGTTCACTATAACTGCACTAACGCATCCATTTGGCACTAACTTGATGTGCATTTTCTCTAAAAGAAGGTTACACTGTGCAATACTAAGCTTGACCACTTTTTCAGTAAGCTGGAGGTGCAGTCTTTCACTTTAATGAAGGCACAAATAAGCACATATATGCGTGTATGTATGAATGCGGAAGGTAAAACAACTGTTTTTTATCAGAGAGAAAGTCCTACTATAGTACATGGAAAGTCTGGGGTTTTAGCTAGGATTTAAAACAAAAGCTTTTTTGCTTATATCCTGTTTATCAGTTATCACTTGATGCGCTGCATGTTTACACAACGAGCACGCAGGCAAGTGAGAGGGGACAACACACGCACACTCCATCCAGAAACTCCCCATCACAACAGCAGAAGCATTTGCTCAGTGCCTGGCTGCTACTTACCTTTTCCTTGAATTTTCCATGGCAACAATATCAGTCTGAATAAAGCAAAGATCCTGTAGTATTTTCTATAAAACTTCAATTACCTTATTTTGATTAATCTGATCACTGTTCCCATGGAAATTAAGTTTAAAGGCAGCTGACTGCCTCCAGCTAAGAGTGATCTCTTTACTTGCACATTTCAGCTGCTGGCTACTGAACAGGTCTCCAAAAATCACTTTGGCTTCAAAGTTACGCTTTAAATTCACATGGCATTTCATATGGAATAACATCTTGCATTAAATTTTTTTGAATGCAATAATTTTGATGGAAGTAAAATTACTCAGTGCTTCAATGCTAATTACTCCAAATATGAATGCAAACTGTTGTCAGACACCATCAGGCTTTCTTACAGTGCATTTTTTTCCTCAATAGCTTCATCTTTTGGGAAGTGGGAAGCATATGATCAAGCTTTATTTTAGTATACAAATTAGATCATTACCTTCAAATACTTTGGATGAGAAAAGCACTGAAATTCTGTATGTACAGACCAGAGATGACCTCGATTTAAAGAATGACAAAGAACTGCCTTCTATTGTCTAGTCCATCAATATTAAAGAGTTCAACTGTAGTAAATTCCTTCTCCCCTCTCCTAAAATTGTAGAAGTTTTTAAGCCTGCCTAGCTGTCCATATCTGTCCATTGTTTGGACAGCCAGCATGACAAGAGTGAGAGCTTTATTCAGAACTCCTTTGCATGCCTTCTCTGAATTAAAGATGTAACTCTAACATAAGAACCAATCTTTCTCTAGTGCATGAAGAACAATTATTTTTCATTGGCCATGAATTGGTCCCAGCTGCCAAGCCCCACACTCCCACCTCCTCCTCCAGGTGGCCCGGTGGTAAATGCTTACTCACACCACCTTCTCCTTCGTTTTCTCCCCCATCTCCAAAGTAAACAGCACTTTGGAACTTCAGAAGAACTTACAGAACTACTGCCTGTTCCCATTACCTGGGAAGTACAGCTTTTTAAAAATAAATATGATTGAGAACCCTGCAGTAAAGAACCCTAAGGACTTTGAATACCAAAGCTACATTTCAGTGAATTGAGCTATCAGTTTCAATAATTCCATCAACTCCGAGGTAGTCTGTACATCTCTGTGGGTCTACAACACTGTCCTCTGAACCCACAGTACACTCACTGAGTTTGATTTAAGGTTAGGTGCCTGTCACCTTCAAATCTCCAGTCCCACTTTCCCTTCTTTTTCAGATTTGCTGTCAGTGGATGCAGCTCCTTTGATCTCCTCCTGAGCTACTTGCTTATGTCTGCCCTGAAATCAGAAATGCATCTTACCATTCCTTTGCCAGGTACAAGGATACAAGCAACCAAAGCCTCTCACAAGCACACCTTTCTCTCTTCATACAACGAAGCAATTAACAGGAAAATAAAAAGTTTTTGTGAGCTGCAGAAACAGTTTCAATGAAGATTATGTAAAGGTTACATAAAATTCAACAGAAAATACACACAAAGAACAAAATAATCAGAAAACTAATATGCTTCAAGTAAAAAATATTTCAGTAAAAGTTGCTAGCTTGAAGTACAGAGACAGTCAATATCAACATCATTGGGCTACCATGAAGAAAGCCAACTCTATCCCATCTAATACATCCTTCTCATCCATCACCACCCTTGTTATTCTTTGACACCTACACAGATATCATTTCCTTAGTCTGTGGGTCATCCTCATCAACTGTTTAGAACAATGAGTCCAGAAAAATCACTTGTGGCACACAACTCAGCAGAACAGTTCATATAAGCAAGTCTATTATTTTCTCCTCCAGTGCTACATACGGCTTTTTGGATGTATGACCTCTTCCCTGTCAAGAGAAACAGCAACACCACATTGTTTTCATAGTCATTGAATCATAGAACGGCTTGGGTTGGAAGGGACCTCAAAGATCATCTAGTTCCAAAGCCCCTGCCATGGGCAAAGTTGCCGACTCCGAGATCTAGATCAAGCACTAGATCAGGTTGCCCAGGGCTCCATCCAGCCTGGCCTTGAACATCTCCAGAGACAGGACATCCACAACCTCTACAGGCAAAGTATAGAATTGGCTAAAGAACCATGCATACTCAGAGCCAGCCAAAGCCAATTGGTAAAGTACAATTGGTTAAAAAGTATTTTGGTAACAGCCTAACAGATAGGCTTACTCAGTGTTTGAGCATTACATACACAGTGAAAAATGTTTAAGGCTACATTGCAAGTAGAAGCATCATTTTGGAACTTAGTATACGAACAGTAAAATATGTGTCCAGTGCATTAACAGCAAGTAAACATGCATGGAAATTCTTGTAACTCCTCTAAAAATAAGTTAAAGAAGAAGTTAAAACATATCTTTATTTACATTTGTTCCTCTACTAATCCAACACAACCAGAGTACTCATGCGCTAGTTAAGATTGCAACTATGTTAGTACTCGTGATTATTCAAAGGATCACGTCTTCATGATCCTTTTCTATAAATCTCTACAGAATTACTGGGATCTCTACCATATTAAACATAAGGAGAAGTCTGAAGACTTTTGGTAGAACTTAAGAAAGTTATGCAATATGACAAGGAAGTAATCAATAGAGTGAAATGGAGACAAATTTTGAATATTCACTATGCAGAGACAGTTTCCTCTTCCAAACAGTCACCAGTGGTTGTGGGTTCCTTCTTCTCTATACTTTACAAACAAAAACTAATCAACAGATTCTTTTATTGAGAAAAAAAAGAAAGCAAGATCAGTTGCATCAGTTTTTGCTGTTTTACTTACTACAGTAGGAATTTATCGTAGAGAACTATCCAGTATTTGCAGGGTAATGGACTAGATGATCTAATACAACTTTTCCATTTCTGACTTCTTAGAACAGCTCAGGCTGATCCAAGCTCACAAAAAGATTTCTATCCAAAAGTACTGAATGAAGAGAAATCCAAGGCAAGGTTTGGGGCTGTTTTGTTGTTGTTGTTCTTGGGGTTTTTTTAACCCTTTTCAACATTAAGACAGCCAGAGTAGCAAACCATATGCCATAGCATATAACCAAACACAAAACACTATGATTATTAAATGCCCATAAAACTTAGAATATCTTTACAAAAGTTAGAAAGTTCATTATATACTTTTCAAGCATTTTGGAGCATTTTATCCATTTTAAAACTTAGAAAAACAGCTCTTCTCTGATACTTGCAATTATCAAACAGTAAGGCATGATGCTCTGCTTTGAAATTTGTATTAAGCAGTGTGTCTATTTTAAATTGAGAAATACTAGTGCATAATTGGTAGCAAACCAGTGCTAATCTTCCAATTTATGAAGTTTAAAACCCACACATACCATGATCACAGCATCTTTGGCTCTAAGCTAGTGCTTCTTTTTTATTACAAAATATCTGTCATCATTCTCTTCCTGACAAATTGAAAACATTTGTCTTTGCAAGAACAGTTCACTTTAAGAAGTTACTGCTAGGAAAAACAGTCTTTCAAATAAGATACCAGAACCCAGAAAGGTTTGGCACTTCTGAAGCCCTGTAACAGGGAAAAACTATGGCAGATGAGGTCTTCTCTTTTGCTCTTACAGTTCCATTCCAGACAAGCTACTCACTGCCTTTTCTGAAACTTGATAGCACACTGAATAATCCTTCTAAAATGAGATAAAGGTCAAATACATACTACATTTCAGATACGGTCTTGGGACACAGATATGAACTAGACAGCCTTTTGAAAGTTCATCAGGCACTATTTTTTATAACATGGCCATCAGAAAGTGAGGTCCTACATCCTGTCATGTGCACTGAGTCATTCTAGATGCTGATAAAAGCCTCAGTTCTTCTACTTAAAAAACCTGTTTTTTGAATAAAATAAGAGTGGCGTATTAAAGAATAGGTACAACTAGTAAAGACGCAACTTCAAGAAATAAATCTATTTTAAGATTGCATGAGACAGAATAGGACCTCAACATAACTGCTCACAAGTTAGGAATTACACATATACTTAATTCTTGATCCTAAAATCTACAAGATAAATAATAAAGTTGTTTGGAATACTTCAGTGACTTCATGTAACTGCAAAGAGATGTTCATTAACTGAAGCCCAAAATCTCCCAACTGCCTGAAGAACCCTTTCTCATTGTCAATGTTGTGGGTTTTTTTTTTCTAATAAGAACAATCCACCCTGCAATAACAAACAATTAGGGCTCACCACTACTATGAGAGCACAGCTCTTCCAAACTGACAGTATACTCAAGATGAGTGTCATGGTTACAGTTGTGCTATGATTGTTTTCTTTTGCAGGGAGAGACAAAAGGGAGCATGAGAATAAGTTCAAAAGGTTAAGATTTTGATTCAATACAAAATTAAGAGCAAATGTTGAAATTTTAATGTTTCACAGATCCACACTCATGTTCTAGACAGCCTTCTTTCATTTCCAACCCAAAATGAAAACTCATTTAGCTCCTGACCTAACATTTAACTTAGATTCACGCCGCTGTCAACCTACATTAGGAACATAATCAGTGTTTCTTTCAGTGATCTTCTTAGCAAGCTGAACAGACAGCTGAATCAAAGCAGTAAGAAGCCCGGGAATCACCACGCTTCAGAAATTTTGATTAAATTCTCAAGACAAGTGAGTACTGAAAAACATCATTCCCCTGTTTGTTGCTTATGTTTACTTGTGTTTTATTTTTATATGTAATTTCACAGCTAATTTGAAAATCTTGGCCAAGTTCCAACATTGTCAAATCTTTTCTGGAGTAAGATTACTGAAAGAGAGGGGAAAGGTTACATCAAAATAACAGCTTCAGTGTTAAGTTCAATGACTGACAACTGCAACAAATTCTAGTCAACTACATTCAAGTCTGGATATATTCATGGTATGGGTTACCACCAGTTACTGACTCATTTGAGAACTAAGGATTTCCTTACAGCTTGAATTAGCTCTGTACTAGTGACCTGAGCCACAATTACTATTTTGAAGGAGTGGAACATTTCTAATCAGCTGACTGGTCCAGTTTTAATTCTCTAAGCAATCTTAGTATTATCGGGGTAACTCTCCATACTTCCATGGCATGCTTTGATCCCTCAATGCTAATCATTTTTGTAGCAGGACACTTTACTTAAGCATTCTTCCAAACTTATTTTAGGCCGTACTTTAGTCCAACATATTTATGTGCAAAACAATTTTAAATGGAGGCAAGCCAATAAGAGAAACAGCTTACTAGAATTTCAGTTGACTTTGTTAAAGGAAATTATTTTAAATTAATGTGGCTACTGAACTGTTGCCATACTTGACCTCAGAAAATATATTCCTTCTAATTTTTGCTGTGAACATTTATTTATTTAAGCTAAACTCCAGGTCTTGAATGTTGACCATAAAGAAGGCTCAGATTTCCTGCTACTATTCCTTACTCTCTTTTTCTAAACAAGGGCAAACAACATATGTTTGCTGCATTAGCATTATGCTGCCAAAACATCACTCTTAAATGAAATCATCTATGTATTTTTGGTAGAATCTTATTTAACAACTTCCACTCTGACAGAAACAGAGTTAAAACAAGGCTGTTTTGTTTTCACTGAGCAAGTTTTATCACTGGTTTACTAGGTGGCGCTCAAAACATTTTTCCATATGCTCTTCTCAAAGAGAATCTGACTTAAATGTGGTTTACCTTCACCAGTGAATGAAGGCTTTTTTCACCAAACATATCCCAGAGGAAGGTCAGGTCTTCCTGGCTGTCCACATGTGGCTGCAGCTGGGCTGGCAATGCAGCCAGCAGTTCATACAGACCTATAAAATGAAAATAAAACACAAAGTGTAATCTAGGGGTGATCTCATTAATTTCACTTAACAGTTCTGTGTAATTGGCTGCCTGGAGCATGTCATTTTAACTGAATAGGGAGTCTGGAGTATCCAGCATAACATAAGCTTGTAGAACTAAAAAGAACATTTTTAAAAAATTACTGAAAAGAAAGTATTAGCAGTGTACTTTTTACCTTGTCACAGTTGTCGAGCTTCTATATCCATATGTATTTACACAAGGTTACAGAGAAATTCGTAAAGGTTTTGGGGGAAAAAAAAAGGACAAAACGAGAAAAAAACATACATTCCTTTGCTTAATCGTTATTCCATTTCCCTTGATGTTAGCCAAAGAGTGAAATGAGTCATGAATAGGAAAAACTTCCTTAAAAGAACAGAAACTGGATAGGGTGGTCCATTAAAAAAGGGTTCGTGGTTTCTCTAAATATTTCTTGCTAATATATTGCTTAATATTTTTTTTTATCCCGTGTTCAGTAGGAACCCATAGCAAGACAAAAGGAAGTTATGTGTTACACTATTAAACCTTAAAAAACAAAACCAACACAGCTTTCCCAGAAACACCCACACGCAGTACTATTTCAGTAATATTTTTAATTCATGGGTATTCAAGATTATCCATGGGGTTAAGGCAATTGCTGCGCCCAGTTATTTGTGGCACACCTCAGCAGCAGGCTCCGAGGGGCAGACAGTAGCGCAGTGTTCCACGGTAGCACGCAGCATAAAATATCCATCATGCACACAGGCTATCAAGCCGCTGCCCAAGAAATGTAGCAACAGTGTTTGCAGCAGTCCTCTTTAGGGAGGTAACCTGGCATGAGCTGATATCAATTCATAGCACATGTTTAATTTTCCAGTGGGATTACTTGGGGTAAAAAGGACAAAATGCCTTTTTTCTCCTGTCTGCTGTCTACAAAAACACCAATATTCTCCCGGGATCCAAGATACATGGTCCTGCTATTATTTTTAGTCTGAGTAAGTGCTGCTGTTCGTCACAAGGACAGATTTACAAGATATTCTGCTAGTAAAGAACATTATTCTAAGTTATAGGTTGCCTATCGTTATTATGCCTCTTATCTCCCGAAAGCTTAGGACTTCAAATATTTATTAGTAAACATAATTTCACAACCTTTCCAGGTACCACGCTCCCCCTTTCCAAATTACATACAGTACCTTCGGGATCTGATTATTTAACATTTTCATGTTTTTACTGCCTTTCAGTAAAATATTCTGGAAAAAAAAAAAAGTTCCTTCCAGATACATTCTTTTTGTGGTCCAGGAGTTTTTGGTGGTTGACATTCATTTCTTAGAATCTTGCTTTTCTTTAAATCTGTTCTTGTTTATTCTTCAGAAATACTGTAAGAAGAGGATATAACTCAAACCACTACAATTTTGCACGGACAGAAAAAGAAAACTAAGTCTTGCCAAGCAAGACTCCATCGATGACTGAACACTGAAGGAACAGAAGTTGAATGGGACTTTTGGCTTTTACTTTCTGGATTATTAAAATTTCAGCACTGGGTAAAAAAATAAAATAAAATAAAAATCACTTTTTAGAAGTGGATGTCACAGTAGTTAACAGCTGCAAAATGACATGAATATTACTTCAGCTGCAGAAATAAGTAGGAAGAAGAAACACTAAAGTTGCAAAAATTCATCCAATTACATTTACTTCATTTTTAAGAAATATATTTAGAAAATTAAAATTTCTTTACACTCAGCCTTATATGTCTGTGCAGGACTACTTTTTTAACTGCAAATACACTTACCTCAGAATAACCTGGAGGTTGTTAAAAAATGGAATAGAAAGCTCAATGCAAGTTTATACTGTGACATAACTGTTTAAGAACAATTCACATATGCCTTTGGAGGAAAGAAAATATGAACTTTAGCCACTCCCTTCACGTAAGAGATGTACAACAGAACAAGCTTTTTCTTTCTTGTTACACCAAATCTGCTTAATTTTCACGTATAATCTACCATGAAACTATTCTATGTTTGTAAATGTAGCTTCTCAAACCTCAGATAATTAAATCCCAGGTGAAAATAAGTTTCTTGATGGGCTCTTACAGTAGTGATACAAGGTAAGACTGAAGGTGCCTGTAGTGAGACTGGGTTTTATGCAGAGCTACCTACAATCCAGGACAGATTAGCCCTGTGGGTGCTTCCATTCCTTGGGGTTTCCACATTCAGATGAATAGTTGCCTTGGGCTAAATTTGCTCATATAGCCCTGAACTGCCACTTCCAGGGAAATGAATGTTTTTATGTCTCAGTAAGCTTCAACAGAAAGGTACCCAATTTATGCAACTTTCTGGGGAAAAGGAGGAAATTAGGCAGGTGCCAACTTATTTTATCCAATTCTACGGTCATGTTTCAAATGCTGCCCTGCTTTAGCTCTGCAGCACAGTGTTTATAGCTTTGATCCAGAAGGGGAACAAATCAAGATCCAGAACTTCTCTGCAGCAGGAGAACCCCGGCCACCCAGCACACAGGGAACACTACACTCCTGCTCTACAGACTCCCCTTGAAACTAAGCATTATGTAAACAGAAAGAAAAGAAGAGAAAAATTTACCACTGGAGACTGTGCTTCAGCCCCACATCAAACCAACCTCCTGCAAAGCTAGCGAGCTGCACCGCAGGTGGTTCTGTAGGCCAGAGCCAAAGGCGACTGCAAGCAATGCAAGTTGTTCACTGCTTTTACCACTGCCAGTCTGCTGAAATCACATTTATTTTATAAAAATTCTTTCGGTGCCAATTGGAAACATTGAAGTGTTGCTAAACTGAGTTTTGAAAATGCTCACAGGGATAAGCCTGATGCTGAGATGGACTGTGATGAAAACTAAAACTGTACTCAAAGCCATAGGATGAGATGTAGCTGCAGAGCAGAGAGCTGAACACTGCCAGGCCCGGGCCGTGCTATCATCAGGCTCGGTGCGATGCTATCAGGCTCAGCACGATACCTTCTCCTCACACCTCTGAGTCAAATGGCACGCACAGATCTCCCATTAAAAAAGCTATTCTGCACACATTTTTGGAAGGATGCCTAAAATTTAAACTAACATACAAAAAAAGCTCTTTAAGAGGCTCTAGAAGTTGTTTAAAACAACAAAAATCATGAAAAGTTGAAAAAAAAATCCTGTTTTTTTCTTTTTCTTCTTTTTATGATTCCTTATGCTGGCAACACCGTAAAGAAAAAAATAGGCTTCTTTATACACTGTTGCGATTCTATTCAGGTTTAGTTTGGCTAAATTTAAATAGGTTTTATATTTAAAATGAATCAAAGGTCCACTGGGATTTTCTGGTATCAAAATACTTCAGGTGTCAAAATTCAGTAAAGTAAACATGGCTTACACGAGAAAAACTCATTTACTTCTATTTTTAAAAGCAGAACATTTATTCAAAGGTCTCAAATGAGCTGAGCATACATCACAAAAATGAACAAAGAGTTTACACGTGGAGATGTAAAACTACTACCCATTAGAAAAAGGGAAGGCAGTCCGGTCTGTCCTACAACTCAGGGAAAAGAATTGAAAATACAAATCACATCACAGCATAACCATCCCTGGGCTTTCCCAAATCACTGAAACAGAGAAGGAAAGATCTAAAGTTCTTTCTAGATTAAACATGGTCACATAACCCAGTGGCAGTAATAGGAGTCACTTCCAGAACAACCAGGGAACTCCTAGTTTTAGATAGTAGTGTGCTGATATTATACTCACGTTATATAATCTAGGTACAGTGTTTAAGGTGAACTAAGATGTGAACCGAATAGCATCCCTGTAGCACTGCAATACTAATAAAAGGAGACAAGCATTGCACACAGTAATATCATAAAACCCTCGGAAGAGAGGAAGGAAAAGTTTGCAGGTGCTCAGATGGCCTATTAAACCTAACTACCTGAACCAAGAATAAAGCCATTTAATAAATTAGTACCAGATATACGACCCCTTTACATGAAATTTATTTCTTCCATGAAAAGAAACACAGGCATTTAAAAGCCAACAATTAGATAACCATTTTACAGAAATAATCTATATGCACTATGCATGTAGTTAACCTAATAGATACAGGCAGCCTAAAACAAAAATGTACAAGAGTTTGTCACGGATAGCGAAACTACTGTGAAGTTTTTGGACTTGTTGCATACACAGAGTAAAACAAAATGGTTGCAAAATAGGGTTTGTAGAATTCTGCCAGCTTGGAATAAGGAAATAACTTCAAGGGAAAAATCCAATGCTTGAAACCTCAGCATTGCCCCCGCTTCAAAAAGCAGATTTCACACATTGTTCTATTAATACACTTAGACAGTTCCCGCCTTCAGAGCCTCTCCATTTTTTCCTAACCTTCATTAATACACATTAATTTTACTAGATCTGAGTAACAGTGTACGTAATATTGAGAATTCTGATTTAAAAATGCTTCACTTAACTTTGCACATGCGATAAGATTTAACACTAAGAAGCAACGGGAAGCTTTGAAATCCGAAACAACAGGACCAGTCATCTGTCAAATTCCAGAAAACTGCTTCTTTCAGAGCGTTCTTTTCTGTCGGAGTCTGCTTGTTCCTTGGAGGAGAATAAATGGTGAACCATTTGATGAAAGTGTTCCCGTACTGAAGCACTCACACTGCGGAATCCAGATGCTCGACATTCTTGACATCAGAATGGAAAAATTTACTGTTAGTCTAGAGAAATTTAATATCACCATTCTTGTCATATCCTTCATAGCTTCATTATTAGGACAAGTCTGTGGAAGCTATAAACTAGTGCTAAATGATAAAAAATATGGTCTCTGCATTCCATCACTCTTGCGTATTACAGGAAAACACCAACTTTGTTTTGGTTGGTGTAAGGAAAAAGCTGGAGACAAATGGATGCACATTTGCTTTCATATGCTAATTAATTTCCTGATTTAGCATTCTGAACAATGATGCCAGACTTCCAATCAAAAATTTTTACTGTAACTGAGGGGTAATAAACACTAAAGAACATATATCTAAGCCCAGAACAACACTGTAAAATTTTACTGTATTAATAAAACGGGACACACCAACCTTTAAATTTTCCACTTTGTCAAAGGTAAAATAATCAGCACCATTTGCTGCCATTTATAACAAGCTGACATTTTTTCACATTTGAACCGTACTTTACAGTTCTATAAAGGATCAGACAACACTCTCCTTACACAAAGCAAACAGCCCTGCAACAGAAACCCTCGTTCTGACATCACTGCCGCTGCATAATAAAATCAAAGTCACCAACGCTGAATATTGAAGGTTGCTTCATTCTTAACTTAGAGATCAGTGTCCGTGCACAAGGTCGGATAAAAGCAAATTCTGTACACACACACATTAGGACACACAAACTCCGCTGTCCTATCAGGCTGCAAAAGCACTGCTGTGTGCTCAATCTTGTGTGCAACAAAACCTTCTTTTTCACACTTGATAATTCCATCGAGGATACAGGCTTAGTGATACTGCAAAACACACAGGGCTTCAACAACTGCTTCGTACAGAACCAGCGCCGAACATGATTCTGCCACGTACTTCAAAAAGAAGTTTATTGCTTAAAAAGAAAAAGATCTAATCTAATTCTCAAAAGGTAGAGAAGACTGAGTAGCCAGAGAGCCACAACGTACAGGTCATCAGTGTCTGTAGAAAAATGTCTATCTTGCTCTATTTACTAATTCATAAAGAAGCAAAATGCTGAAACCCTTACAGGTGGGATTAATTAAAATATCAGTGTTCTATTTTTTTCCTAATGAAAACAAGAACTTTGTCATGCACACCCTCAAAGAACAAGATTACATATCCAGCGAGGGCAGTATAGTATTTTAATTTTAAAATTGTACCCAATTTTTATTCCCCCAAACTGCAGTAATTTGTTAACCCACCTTAAAACAACATTATGACAGACAATGTTGAAAGCAAGCGAGCATTTAAGCCCACCACTTCTAAAAATATTATTCCCTTCAAAATGGAAAAGTCTTTAGTTTTGGAACTTGGCTACAGGAGCTAAAGAATCCGCAGTTGTTTGAAACAGTTATTGGTCTTTTAGGATTTGTCTCAACATGTGTATTTCAGATTTAGCATACCACATACCGGCGCATTCTGATTCGAGTTAAACAGTTGATCCCTTCTTGCATTCATACAGAGCAATACCACGTTCTTGCTCCTATAGCTCTTGAGATCTGTTTCAAAACTGAAACTCAAAACATAATTGCGAGGCACTGTATCAACAGGGATACTTTGAAAAATCATAAAATTACTTCATGAGCTTACAGAAGGACTACTTTCTGCAAGAATAACACAAACGTATAACTGATTTAAAGTGACCTATCAAGCACAAATTAATAAGATGTTTGTGGAAAGCTCGTACAAAGATCTGACGTGTATGTTTTCAGATACTCTTGGCCGCTCCAAAGAAGCCTGCATACTGTGACACCTCGAATAACCTTGACTAACTGACTGGTCCTTTGTACAGACGTCAGCCTGGGGAGTCTTAAGTATTTATATCTAGATCTTCATCAACACTAGAGGAGGCAACAGCAAGTATCTGGCAGGCGCTGAGGAAAGAACTCATTCCAGTGCTAGGATGTCAGAAAAGAATCATCAGGCACGCTCGGCATGTTTAACTCTTTCTTCACAGTTTGCAAGGCACACTAAATGTGGCATTTCACATCTGCAGAAGGAGGCTACGATATCTCATTAAGAGACTGAAGAAAGACTTCCAGCAATAGAAGTTGAGACTATTTAACTGGTTTTAGTTGTACCTAAAAATACTGGAAGCACCATCTGATTACTGTATAGCTCAGCCTTTTGCACTGTGTCTTAAGAGTGGAAGAAAGCGTCCTGTAATCTCCACGACAGAGATGGCAGCAGCAATGCCCCAAAACAGGCTTTAAAGTAGCTGTATCCTTTCAGCGCTGTATCTCACTGTATGACTGAGTTCAGTGCTTAGCATTCAAAACAAGTTATATCATCCCATCAGTCATATACACATGCACATGCCCACAATTTTGATAGAAAAATCTACAGAATGATATAGAAATACCAAAAGCTTTAAAGAGCCAAGAACAACATCTCTGTGGTGGCAAAGAAAAGTTTGTAAAAGACAACTAAGAGTGGTTACATTTTGTATTTTACCCTTTACCTTCCTAACCTGCATTGAGGTGTGGGTTTCATGTTTAGCAAATATGTTACTTTAAGAGCAAAATCATATCTGAACTCGTGTTCCACAACAGGCAACTTACAACTGTTAGCAGGGAAGCTTCTCTCTACCTGAAAGCAGTACTAAATTTCCTTCAGATTAACAGCTTTAGTTTTATTAAAACAAGCAATACTTGACCTGATGTTGGGCTGAGAAGCCACAGAACCTTTCATCTGACAGTAAAAACACACGATACGCTCTGCTGGCCGAGCAGGATCCCGGCACAGTTACACTTGTGTGTTACAACATCACCGTCTGCTCCTGTCAAAGGATGTCTGACAGAAGCAGGAATTGTCAACCATTTGTATAACCACAGCTTCCAGTCCAACCAAAGTAGCTACACATTTAAGCCTTTGGTTAGAAACAATATAGGCTGCCATACTTTCACATTTGCCATAGAACTTCATATTGAGCACCCAGAAAAAAAAGAAGTGTACGTTGATGCCGACAGACCATTTGAATTTGAAGTTAAATTTGCATCCAACAACTGTAGCAGTTTTAAAGAGTTTCCCACCAGTAAATATAACTGCACACATTTTCTGATTCCGTGCTGCTGAATCAGCCTAGCATAAAGCATTAATCCAAACCAGAAGAGTTTAGAGAAATTTCATTCTGCTTTGAACAAGTTTTCCAACACTCCCCATAAATACATTGAAATCAAAATAAATACCCTTTCTCCAACACCAGAAATTTATATTTTTAAAAATCTGAGAGCAATTAAAGCTAACCATACGCCCCAGAGTTTCCCACATCTTTCACATTAGCGTTAGCCTACAAGCCAGTTAATGCCTCTGGCAGCTGGAGATGGGGAGTTCTCAAGAAAACATGATAAAATATAGGCTCTATTTATTAAATCAGTGTAAGTCCTGCCTCAGCTACAGTATCAGCTTTCATACAGATCCAGCCATATCTGTGCATTTCGATGAGGTGAGAATTTCAGTAGCCTTGCAATCCGAGTGCAGATGCAGCTCCGAGCGGCACACGGAGCCTCTGCTCCCACTGCTCACAGTGCAGCACGTCAGCACCGAGGCAGCCCGGGCCAGGGCTCAATCGCCCCGCAAGCCTTCGCCTGGCAGCCAATGGAACCGCTACTCCCAGAAATCTTTCCCCCATCATTCTCTTAAATTCTCTTTCTCTTCATCACATAACAACGAACCCAGACCTTTGGCTACTGTTTTATGACATTTTTTAAGTGGTCTGTAAAAATAGAAGTCCCTGATTTCGAGCTCCCTTCTCCTTCTGCAAACAACTGGCTGAAAAGCCTGAAATCTTCTGCCACTTCAGCTTCGTTTGCCCTCAGCCCCCACAAATGTTTCTCATGCCCCTTCTTGGCTCCGCCAACTACTCCACTGTCTCTTCATGTCGTCACTGTTTCTTTCCACTCTCTGCCTTTTAATCCTTTTCATTATCAAGCATTCTTAGGAAAAACTATGTTGAAACTTGCAAGCTTGGTAAAGTGCATTAGTTGTAAATAAAGGGAACACATCCATTCCTAAACGGCCAAAGTGAGGATAGCATCTTTCAATGTTCAGGTGATTAGAAAAACAACTTTGAACTTAGCACTGCTTGCAGCTCTCACTTCGCTGGCAGACAGCCCACATAGATGATGGAGCTGTCATATCACCATCATGTTTTAGCAAAATATTTGTACTGGCATTCACTACATGCACAGCAACGGAATGCAGCTCTAGACAGAAGTCCTGATAATTACTGAAGAGCCATAGGACACGCTACTTCAAAAATATCCTGCATTTCAAATAAGTTTCATAGCTTTATTTTGCATTACTACAAGACAGAAAACACAGAAACCAAGAGTATGTTAAAGCCAGGTGAATTTATGATTTGGTTTGCAACAAACGTGGCTTTTCTCCATTTAAAAAGCTAATGTGTATTCAGTTTTATATGCCTATAACATTGAAAAAAACCTCTATCTGGCACAGCGTTAGCTCCTTATATGTACTCAAGAAGGAGTTAATGTAAGCCTTGCACACTTTTACCATCTATAACTCAAAATATTCAAATTCAAGAACTGCTCCTGACTTTCATTATACTTATGCAATCACACACTTTTACTTGGGGACCAAACTTGGCCATTAAACGTGATTTTCCCACTGACAACACATGCATCAGTAATACGAAGACTGCTTTGCACAGCCCTGTGCTAGTTTCAAAGGACAAACAGAGAAAGCATTTTTAAATGTGTCAGCTGAGCAAGCTCACTACAGGGTTGTGAAGAAAGAAATCTGCAACAACTTTACAATGTTTTTCACACTAAAACACTTCACAAAGCATAGTGATGTCATCTTGGCTCCACAAAAGTCAGCAATGAAGATGACATCAACTACTGCGAAGCCAGAATAGCAACCTTGAATCTCCCTAAATTTGTAAGTGAATGCTAGAGCTCAGACTTGCTTCACCGGCAGAAGTGCAAGTCTTTCTTTTCAGCCTTTAAACTCTATGAGACAGCCTCACACACTGAGTTCAAGTAAATTTTCAGAAGGCAGAAAATGGCAAAGCTTCAGATGCAGCCACACGCAGGATCTCAGCCCTCCAGTCAAGACGCTTGCTTTAACACAACTTGGACCCAACACTGATGGGACAATAAGCCTTAAGGGAGAAGTAGGATTGCTCGTATGTTGTCAACAAGTTGAAAAAAATTATATTCTGTGTGTGTGTACGTACACCCACATGTGCACAAACGTAAGTCTGTAACTCATAAGAATGTTTTTCATTTAAACATTTTTATAACGCTTTTAGATGGAAGCAAGCTACACAAATCTGGTTTGCCTGTTGACAAAGTAAAAGCTAAGCAGAATTAATATAAATAGATCAACATTTAGTTGCAACAAATGTTGCCCTTCATGAACGCTATCCTGCTTTTGACAGTGGTCTGATGTCTAAGAATATTAAAACAAAACAAACTTCAAACAGTCCACAACTTGCAAACTTTCTGACATTTGCAGATGATGTGTTTCTCTTTACTAATTCTCAGTAGAACTCTTCCGCTCATTTTCAAATCCCAGTTTACTTTTACTTCCCCAGGTGAGAACAAATACAAAAATAAACCAGGTTGGACTTTCGTTTGAATGTGTTAATAAAATAGAGCCTTAGCAGATAGACTAAATGAAGCTGCTCCCCTACCCTAGAGGCACATTTGTTAGGCCCCCATCAATTAACCTGCTAACACTACTGCAGGAACACACACAGCCACCACCAGTTTATGCAGTCAGAATGGAAGGGCAAGAGGAAAGGTGGTCTGCCTGCCTTCCAATGGAGAACAACAAGGATAAGAACTGCTTCTCCCCCTTTCTTCTTTTTGTCTTTCATTTTATTTTATTAATCGAAAAGTAAGAGCAGAAAAACAGCTCGGAGATGGATCTTGCTGCAGATTAAAAAACACTTATTTTACAATCAGGATAGAGACCACAGTTTGATGCATTTAAAAAAATTACACTAACGTTTGTCATCACCCTTCAGGAGAAGCAGTAAAGGAAGTAGAAATATAGAAAAATAATTCTATTTCCCTTCCAAAAGCAAACATTTACTTAAAGAAACAATTTACACCTTGCAGCAGAAAACCAACTGGGTTTAATAAGCAATCTGTATAACTTAAGCAGCAAGACGCAAATGATGCATAGCATACTTTACTGTTATAGATTTCCTGGGACAACGAATGTAAAGTTTATTAATTAGGGTGTGTGATAAAAAGCAAGGTGTATTTGGAGAATCATATGCATCAAGCAGCATAATAAGACATTGCTATTAGAGACACACACAATTTTAAAATCAGGATTTGTTTTTCTCATTTGCTGAAGTAGTTTTCTTTTTTTTTCTTTCATGAGACTATGTCCATTACTAATATTTTTAGGCATATTAACATTCTTTAAATAAAAAACCTAGGAATATCATTAGCACCAAGTGCCAGTCATCACACATTTCCCCTACTATTCAACTCAAAATTGTCTTGGAACATCAGAAAGTATTTAGTCACATAATATTTAAAAACATAATAATAAGGCAGATTTTGGAAGCACATAAAAGATTGCATGATAAAGGAAGCAAAGATCCACAGTGGAAAATTAGCCTAGGACAGAGCTGACATCTTCCACAATTCAGTTAGAGTATACTCAACAGCTTCAACAGCCACAGAAGTGAAGCATGTATTTCCACAGGGGAAAGAGAAGAAAAGTGATGTAGGTAGAGGTAGAGTCTGGGGAGATGGTAGTCAGACCTCTCAAACACAGCAAGTGGGACAGAGTGTAGGAAAACCAATAAAACCTCCTTCCAGACCACAGAATCATAGAATGGTTTGGGTTGGAAGGGGCCTTTAAATGGTTAAGAAGGAAAAAAAAAAAAAAAAAGAAAGAAAGGAAGAAAAAGAAAAACCACGAACAAAAAGCCTCTTAAGATTCACCTTTTCAGCTAGCAGAAATCTTATGTGGACCTGAAGCATGAGGAAAAACAGTGCAGAGAACTATTCGGTCTACTTAAAATAATAATCAAATACAGTTCCTTACACTGTTTTTGGATTCCTGAGTTGAAATCTCCCTCTTCCTTTTCGAAATCCTATTAATTCTTGGGCATAAAACTATGTGATCTAGAATAACAAGCAGTGACTTCTCCACTGTAATCTCAGTGGGATAACCTATTTACAAAACATTTTTTAGAAAAAAATACTGACTTTCTTTGCCCCTCGAATGGTGACAAAAATAATTGGCAGAGAAACTGCAACCCTAACAGCAAAATGAGATGTAACCTTTGAATATAGCCTAATATTACTATAAAGGTTAAAACTATGGAAAATTACTTTTGCGCTCCCACTGCCTGCACTCAGTGATAGGAACTGGACTCCAATGTGGAAAGCAAGGGAAGGAAGAGAACTTGAGACAGTATTTTTCTTCTCCTAATTTGTTAAAGAAGTGTCAAAACTAAGTAGTCTGTGTTCAGAAATAACTCCACTGATAAGTAACTCGCAGAGGGGATAGTCTAGACTGCTGCAAATATTAAGGCATGTATGATATCATCATCTTTTTTCCTCCTCCTTTTTCAAGTTAACATTGTAGGAATCACTCCGGGGTGAATCCAACTTCTTCAGATCCATATACAGTACTGGGGGCTGGAGATAGGGAGAAGAGAATGGTGGGACTTATAAAAGTTATTATTAAAAACAAAAACAAAAACATACTGTGATGTCTCATCTGCCTACATTGACTTCAGGAAGAAAAGGTTATACTTGGAGTTCTAATTTAAGCATCTGTTAAGATCATAATTAATTACATTATTTGATGATTTCTTGAAAGAGAGATTGTAGACTTAACAAATAAGCTCTGGAGGAAACGTGCAGTCCTCCTTGGCTTGCATACCTGTGTCACTTCCAGATCCAGTTGATAACGCTGGCATGATTTAGTCTGCAGAATATCACACACGAATGTCAGACTCGCACTCTGCGGCCAGAAGGCAGAAGTTAATTTCGGTTTAACTGCTTGCAGCCAACTCGTCTACCAAGATTTATGCAACCTCCTCGTTTCTCCTAGAAAGATCAGAAACAGGATTTTACAATTAAGAACTTTGTTAAACTGCAAATTACTGCTGCTAATCAATTACAAGCTTTATCACAAAAGGAGCTTTTGATTTAATCTAAACCTCACAAAACCAACAAGATTTTTGCACCCATATATGACTGCTAAGACTATTTCCGCAGGTGAAACAAGTTTTGCTTTTTTCAGCCTACTCCATAATTGCATTCCACTGTAAAAGCATCTTCACACGTTCCACTCATTTAAGCTACACTCCAGTGGGTCAGGTATTTTGGAAAGAAAGCCCTTTTTAAAAATAGAAGCAGTGAATAATTTCAGTCACCCTAATTTTATTACTTCTCCCAGGGAAAAAAAAAAAAAAAAAGCATGTTAATTTATTGCATGTTTCTATACAACTTCCTTTCAATACCTTTCAGTTGATTTGCAAATACAAAATACACATCAGATCTTAATCTGGAAATATAAACTAAATTTTCAATGAAATTATAAAAGCCAGGACCAGAGCAAGCACTTATCCAGGGGAAACAGCAGCTTGATTTATGGAGCCATTCTCATGCTAATCATATAAGGATTCTTTCCTATAATTCATAACCATGAAACCACATTTTTAAAACAAACAAACAAAAAAGATACTCATTTAATTATTGCACAAGCCCGGAGATACTAAACTTGGGTCTTTAAACAGTTCTTGAGGAAAACTCAGAGCAAACAAGGAAAGTACGAAACAATTTCAAATATAAGTGCACATATTTAAATTCAGGTATGTTAAAATATGAAACTGGAAGAGAAACTATGGAATTCTTTTCACAAGTTAAGTCTGGAAATGTTTACCTAGAGCAGAGCAGAGGCCGATGTGTTTGCAGGGAGAACGAAGGGAGAGGGAGAAGCAGAAGCTTACAGAAAATAAGGTATTTTCTCCAGATTTCAGAAAACAAAAAGCGTCCTTGAAGAAAGAAGCCAGCACAGCTCTGCTCCAGCAGAAGAACATAAACAAACAGGAGAGCATTTTGTTGCTGCTGTTGCTGTTTTTCTTATAGTTTTTATTTAATTTCTAAACATATTCATATTAATCAGAACGGCTTTTGAAGTCACATTGGTTTAGAAAGTGCATATTTTGGACACATTCGTAGTTGGCAACAGCCTCATGGAGGAGTAACATACAGGTGCTGTAAACACTGTATACTGTGCAACACTTTCTTCAAAAGAAAAAAAAAAGAAAAGAAAAAAAGAAATGCACACATTGCTGAAAGCACTGCAGCACAGCAAGGGCCATCCACTCTGCTTTATTCATATGAAGTTTTAAATCAATTGTTAAGATACAAGTTAGTTGTTAACTTGTCCGCAGGTGTAAGCCTATCGTTTAAACAATCAGAAGGGGTTTTAAGGTTGTTTTTTTTATTCCCCCGAAGCGTTCGTCTGAAGAATGGTTTTGCACTTCAGTTTTCAAACCCGAGCCAATCTGTTTGCCTGTCTGTTTTAAGAAGGAGGGCAAAGTAGAGTTACAGCCTTAGATAACAACTTCTACAACCAACAGGATTACCTACTGTCTGTTATAGGGGTGACTGTGGTGGTGTTTTGTATTTGCTTTCGTTACAAAAGGTTGGGGCAATGAAAGAAAACTTTAACTAAAAAAGCTGAATTTTCCAAAAAAAAACCTTCCTGTCCATCAGATCAGTACAAAGTCTATCAGCTTGAATGAAAGATAAGGAAGTGCTTCAGAGCAGTAGACCAACTTACAATGACAAAGTTGTAAGAAACACATCTATGTGCACAGCTAGCCTGGGTGCAGCTCAAAAGGAAAAAAAAAAAAAAGAGGCATCACAGCCAAGGACACACTGTACAAATTAAGAAAGAACATACTCGGTTTGCACTAATTCTGCTTGTTTTCTTTTGACCACATACAAGAACTGTAAAGGAGAACGGCTGCTCCGAGCGCACATACAGCTCCTGGAGCAGCACACAGCTACAGCCACACGGACGGATGGGAGCGCTTTCAGTTTTCATGTGTGCAAGAAACTTGTTCAAACAAAGGGATCTCCTATTAATGGGACGTCTTTCATTTATATGCAGTTTGAGGTACTTCTGTATACTAAAAAAAAAAAAAGAAGAAGCCAATAAAAACAACAGGAACAACACGCAAACATGCAGAGAATTCTCCTTAACGCCGATTATTAATTAGAACTGCGGGTTCCTCAAAGAATATTCACTGCGCAGCGTGGAAAGCGGAGCAGCTCGACGTACATGTCGTGTATTCCGAACTCCATCTACTCCTGATTTTTCTTTATTTCATGGTAAATCACTCACTATTAAAAGAATTCAAGTTTCTTATTATTTAAGAAACTTATATATCGCATAAAGTTATTCCCTCCAGATCCTAAATATATATTAATGAAAAATAAATGACCTGATGAAATCCTTACCAGTAAAATGCTTAATATTTTGCTGGAATGGAAGGGGGATTTTTTTTTCTAACTTGCAAATTAAGGCACATTTTTGCAGCGATGATGTTATTTGCTTTGGCTCACTTTGTTCCAAATGCTTTGGAAGTTTCTGTCGGAGCGCGGCCATCAGCACTGCTGGCTGCTGTATGGAATCGATTTGCTGCAACACAGCAATACCAGCTGTTACAGTATGTCCTGAGAGGGATTACCGAATATTCTTAAATTGAAGTTCAATCCATCTTTCCATAAAAATTAGAACCAAAAGCCAGGAACGTAACAGCAGTATCAAGTGCACCTGAGGCATTTACAATACCCAACAGGACCGTTACGACCAGCCTCTAAAAAGGGCTTATTTTTGAAATTTCATTATTCCAGTCGTACCTTGCTTCTATATATCACACTGTATCGGATTCTTCTGGCAGCCACCGCGTGGAAACAGTGAGCCAGGAGCGGCGGCTCCCGCCCGGCCGTCCCGCGGCGCTGCTGCCACCTCGCGGCCTCACGGCGCCGAGGCTCCCGCCGCAGCTCGGCCCGGGGAGCCGAGAGCCGAGGAGGCGGCCTCTGAAGGGAGCGGCGGGAAGGTCGGAAAGCGATCCATTGCGCGCCTATTCGGACTCCTATAGGAAAGGCGTTCCGAGCTGCAGTTCAACTGAAGGCACCTCTATAAAAATACGTTCCCCTCGCCTTCAGATAGCTCTCGCACACTAACCAAGCCAGACGCGCTTTGCCCGCCGAGCTCCTTACGGCAACGTAAGGGATGGCGGTGTTAAACGCCCTCGTTGTAAACAGCTCCTGGGAACACCCTCACAACACACAGCCCTACAGTTACAGCTCTCCAAGGGAGCGGTTTTCCTGCGTCTCACACAAAGAAGAGGCCCCTCACTAAAACACAAAGGGAAGGCGATAAATCCTGCTCGCCACCACCTGTGTTACATACAGGAAGGAAGATGAGACCAAAGGGAGATGTGTACAAGCACTAAGGTGAGCAGACCTACGTACTGTCTCTGCTTGAGCTCGTCTGTTGCCTTTGAAGGGAAGTGACTCCATTAGCCACAGACACACTTAATTTTAGTCAAGTTATTTAGGTAGGGAAAGCCATTCAAATCCGGCTTTATAGCTAGCATCAGGCCTTTGCAGACAACGCTCATCAAGACTTGGTTTTACGTTCAGCTCCCCATCCAAACCTTAATAAACTGCGTAATATTTCTGTCTGAAAGTCTGCCTTACAAGTTACTTAATATTTTGGCACTATAGTGAGTATAAATAGCTTTCCTTCACCTTCTAGAGGCAGGTTGATTATTTGAATTGACTTAAGACAGTTAAGATGTAAAAAGCATGAACCCAATAATGTTCTGAATTGAGGAAAAAACATAAAAAACAGGTTGTTTGATATAAGAAACCCACTCAGCCTGTTCTTCTAAAGGATGCTACAGTTATGAAGACTATAACCCTCATTTCCAGAACTAAACCAGCGTGCCTGCAAATGGTATTTGAACCACCAGATAGAGATTTCATGCAGAGACAGGAAATTTGACAGCCATTTGGTCTTGCACTCATTGTGGGGCCTCCAGTAATTGAATAACTAGGGACATGTATACAAATCTCCTAAACCTAGTCAGCACAGGAAATTGCCAAAGGAGGTTTTCTAGACTGGGGGAAAAGTAAATCTGCTTTGGTAGACAAAATATTAATTGAGAGTGGTGGTCTACTCTTCTGGAAGATGAAATGAGGTCTACTGAATCCTTAATCCTTACTGAGGAAGCTTCCACCCACTCCATCACAGGGTCTCTGACAGTCTTCTAGAATCAGCTGTGGCTCTCAGCTGCCCTCCAAAGTTGGTCAGCTGTCTCTATAGGTAATATAGCATAAGCACACCGTCAGCAGGAGCCCACCAAAAAGTCAACCTGAAGCGCTGCATACAGCACGAGTGCCTGTGACTTCAAATGTGTCCCAAGCTGAAAAGGACAACAGCTGCCTTGACTTACGTCCTACCAATGCCGTCACATCCCTCTTCATCCACCAGATGAATGTGGGGATTCTGCATAATGTTTTAGGATACTACATTAGCATTTTCTATTTTGCTTAGCTTATGCAAACATTTAGCCTACACTATGAGGGGATTTTAGATACAATACCACTTTGAGAATAAAAACAGAACTTTCAGCTTCAAATTTAACTATGAAGCCCAAAACCTCAGAAAAGAGACACCCCTGGATTCTACTCATGGGAAAACTTTTACAAATGGAGACATTCTGCAAACACAGCTACCTGTTAAAGTACCAAAAGGTAAAAGCCAACCTTCGTAAGAAGGAACTGTTTTACTCAACACGTAATACAAGGCTAACTAAATGACTCTGATGAGCATTTATCTATAACTCCTCCTCATTTGATACAACATCCTTCCATACAAACTAAATACAGTTGGGAAGGATACTCGATTCAGCCCAGTGGTTCCTACTGCTTCCAGCACCTCTACACTTGACTGGAAGTCCCTGATTTCAGAGGAGAAAGTGCAGAAATCAGATTAACTGTATATTACAAGAGATGCTGGAAATTGTTTCCAGTGGTGCTTACTCAGCCAGCCTGCCATGAGGCTGTTCTGAAGAGGGCATTTCATTATAAAGCTTAATGCATATGGCTTTCAATCAGCCAAATATGTTATCTTTTGGGGAAGATTTGTTCACCATCCCTACAGTTGATTGTATGTATTGCTTGAATGTAAGTAATCCAAATTCACTTCTGTACTGAATTAAAAAAAAAAAAAAAAATGCTCACTTCAGAAAAAACCTCCTATACAGAAAGAAGCATTTATCACCTGTAGCGAGAGAAAAAATAACTCAGTTTTAAGAATGAATCTCAGTATCTTGATTAGAACTTCTCCACCAATTTCAGAGATCTTCAGACAAAGTAACATCTGAAGGCACTCCAAACTGCCTCACAAGTAATAGTTTATGCCAAGTATAATTTATTCAGCCTCCATGAGAAGTTTTCCATTGTTGCTGCTTTGTTACATACAAGATAAACTCATTAAAAGCAGCACCAGATAAAGTTGCAACAGTGGCAAAACCATTCACAATGTGCACCTCTGCTGCCTTCAGCACAAAAAAATAGAAGAAAAAAAACCCTCATGAACTCTGTTCAGACTCAGAATTTACACGTCAGTGTTGGAATTGAGCACATTCCTTTAAATACATACTCTAAAGCTATCAGTTTAATTTAAAACAGCATCAGAGTAGCTGATGTCAGATACTCTTAGACAGATTCCATTTTTTGCAAATAAAATGTACCGACTGACAGAATAATATTAGTTTAATAAGCTATTTTAATAAAGCTATTCACTAAAATGTGACCTAAGCTATGTCTGACATCAAAGGTGCTCTATGGGTTTGAGTTACTGGTTTGGGTACACTCTTAACACTTCTCCCCTAGCTGCAAACCATTCCTTTTCCTGGAAAAAAACAAACCCTGTCAGTGGGTACCACGGCCTCTCCATTAATTACCTGCACAAACAGTTTTGTTCTGGCACAGTTTCTTGACAGTCTTTTTGACAAACGTAAGCTGAAGTAAATTATAAAGACTCCAAAATACTGAAAAATTGAGCGCTCCTCAGCAGACAACGATGTGCTTTGTACCAAAGGGCCCTGCAACTCCTATTCTAGAAGTACATATGTGATATTAAAATATGGATTATTATTCTATATTTTTGGGTGGTCCTGTGTGGAGCCAGGAGTTGGACTCAATGGTCTTTGCGAGTCCCTTCCAACTTGGGATATTCTGTGATTACCATAATGCAGTTTGATTTCACATCTACAAAAGTTGATGGAAAATCTCCAATTAATAGAAACAAAAACAATATTAAGGCCATGCTTAATAAAACAATAAATATTTCACTGAGTTATTCACAGATGAGCAAACTATTTGTGTCAGCAATATATTGAACATCACAGTCGTGAGGCTCAAAGAATGTGCCACGTCCAAAAAATCATCCTCAGAAACAGGTGAACATACAAATCCTATTATTTCAAATTCAAAAACATCCCCAGCGGTGTTAGCATGTTATTTTTCCAAACTCAGAAATTTTTACACCTCTGGAGCCAAACTGAGGGGGAAGGAGGGGGCTGGGAGGGGTATTTTACAGCGCTTCTGTATGTTATCTTTGTTCCCATAGCAGACGGAGGGTTTGACTATCCTACCTTTTCTACATTACTTCATCTTCCAAACCGTTATTCTTTGTCCAGCACAACTTTCTACGATCCATTTCTGTCAAAATGTGATTTATTTTTTTTTAATTTTAGATGGAAGAGAAGATTGGGAGAGGGAGAACAGGAATGAAAAAGTAAACATTATGTATTTCTTTCCTCTGAGAGCAAAAGCAGAATGAACTCCACTTTCTCAACATAATTCTATCAAAAAAAAAAAAAAATCAATGTAATCTACTTCAGGCTTTTTTTAATGTTAAGTTTTAAGATTTAATGAGCAATCTGAAAAGTATATGCTTTTGGCTCAATTTTGGAAAATGTCTTGATTAATTAAGTGATAATTTATTAGTTGCATCTTGAGTATAAGTAACAAAAAACTTCCTTACACGCACAGGTGCACAGTAAAAGTGAAGTAGTGCACATGGACAGGCAGGCAGCTAGTGGGAGGAAGTATGCACATTTGACTTCCAGAAATTTGCAAGCATTGCAAGCCAAATTGCTGTGGGATGCTAAGTCTGTAAAAGAAAACAAAGTTGAAGCTGAATAGCAACGACATCTTCCAGGGCCTCTGCACTGTTAGTACTTCAAGCATGCCAGGCACTCCTTGCAGTCTTCTCTTTCCTATAAGCTCCCCGTGACCGTTCTTCAGCCCAGCATCCTTCAGTTGTCAGATTCCAGTAGCTCCAGAACACTTATCTGAAACTCTCCTCATTCTTTCCCTCCTTTGCAAGCCCTGAGGTTGCCATGTCATCAGCTCAGTGTGTGACTTCTTGCTCAGGACACACTTCCTAACAGTCCTGTTTTCATTTCCCCATCTCCTTCCTTCCAGAAGGGAAGGTTCCTCCTCTCAGCCCTTGCTGTCCCAACTCTACCTTGTTGTTCCTTGCTTCACACCTCTATCCGTCTTACTCTCCTCCTTGGGTGGCACTGCTATGTACTCACTTTTCTTGTTGTGAACCCATGGTCCTCTACTAACAAACCTTTACCCCTTTCTTCACCAACATCCCCACATCCTCTCATGATAGCAAAGACTGTAAGAGAAGTAAAAACAAAATTTCTACAGTCTCCATTTTCATGCATCCCAACACTGCCTCAGCTCTCTATTGTTCCGTTTTTTCACCTTCCAAACCTAGATTTACTTTGCAAATCTCTTCTTCAGGAGCCAGTCCTAGCTTTCCTACTCTCCAAACCTCAAATTTGTGATTATACTCAAGCAGATAGGGAGGTAGGAGATAGGGAGATTGTTCTGCCTGCAGCTCTGTACCCCCAGGCTCTACGTGACCTCAGAGCAGGACTTCCCAGTGCTCTGACTTGCATATTTATCAATGCACAGTAACATCTGAAACATCAAAATTATAGAACCAACCATATCATTTCCAAAGTTGCACACTGTCATACAGAGAGATACAGTTAGAGCTCACTTTTACTGCAACACTTCAAGCTTGAGCTACTCCATGAGTACAGACACTGCACACTTTAATTACATAGGAATTTAATTAGCAAAAACACGGATCTATTAGATTTAATGGCAATTGTCAGATCTGCCTTGCCAGCCTGTATGGCCTAAGTTATAGTCCCACTGCAATTAAAGTGCCAGCTGCTGACATCCAAGTCTTATTGTCAAGTTTAAGTGATTTAATTCAGATCTGAGTTAGTGATGGATGAAGAAGAGTCAGATTCAAGGCCAAAGGTAATGTATGGTGAGTTCACACTGTAGTGAAGACAAATTCTCAGATTTCACTTCATTAGGCCAAAAAAATCATTTGGCCAAATAAAATAAAATAAAATAAAAAATCATATTCAATCTTTATGAAGAAAATAATTTAAAATGATAAAAGATCAATAAACACAAACGTTACAGTACTTAACTTGGCAGCATTACCTACATGAAGAATTTTCTCTGTTTTTCTTGTTCAACTCACAGCTTAATACATTACTTTATGTATGTAAAAACCAGGAAAACACAGGATATGCAAAGAGTCCAAGTTAATGTTGCTGTTGGAAACTTAATGTTTGCATTTCCTGGATTTTGCAGTTTCAACTAGGTGAACAATACTGCATTGATTCTATTTTGGCATTTGCTACAAATACCAAAGTATTTTTTTCTTATTTTGTCTGAATCTGAATAAATCAGAGAGCTGAGCAGTTTGATAGATGTGCATATGATGTTTTTAGTTATTCATAGTGGTGTCTCCAACTTACGTACATTGCAGTTTATTCGGCAGTCACAAAGGTGGTGATATATAGATCGGAAAGCATATCAGCTTAGCATATCAGCTCCAGCAGGTGTAACTAAATCAAGTTGTAGAAGCATTTTTTTAAAAATGGATGCTTTTGAAATTAAAATATTGTGCATTCAGAAGTAACAAAGCAACGACAAACATTCTACAGGAAAAACATTAATTTGAGATGGTGTCATTGCAGACTCCCTGATAGCATTCAAAATTAAAACAGGAATGTGCAGTTACTGTACACTTCTTTATGAGAGGGTATAGAAGAGGCAGTTCAATCTTCCCTCTGGATTCAAAAGCTAAAATAAGCAGAAACTCTGAAAAACAGAGAGCTGGCAGGTAGCTGAGCTCAGATGAAGTACAGCTGCTTGAGAAACCACGTATGTTGTACAAAAATCACAGTTACTGCATTGGTTTCCTCCAGTACAGATGGATGCTGCTCCTTACATGAGTGCCCTGAGATGGGAAGATAAGGAAGCCAGCAGCGGCTGGCGTTGATCTGGAACTCTCAGCTTCCCCTTTGACAGGTGACACAAAGGCACAATGCTGACAGAGCGCAGTTGAATATATTTTTATAACCATTCTGCACTTTCCGAATTAGGTAAATGAACAAAATACTATGTTCTCAAGATCACTTTAAAAGGAACTAATCTAATAAGCTGCTGGCTATCTGACACCTGCTTCATTCTTGCTACTCACTGCACCCAAAGCCATCCTACAAAATTCCCACTGAAAACTGATGCTGAACTGCACGTTGCAGACCTTGTGCAGGAATACCTACTGCAAGGAGGTGATTATCACGGCAATCATTCCTGACCAGCAACTCACATCAGAGTATTAAAACATACCCCGAGTCACTGGGATGTCCCTGACCACAGAGACCCTACTGTAAAGTGAGCAATCATGCCCTCTTGTGCCCAGCCATGTGGCTGGCCTCTGTACGGCACACTGAGAGGCAAATATTCACAGCTGTGCTATAAAACTAACTTCAGTACTTCCCAGCCAAAAGGCTATGACAGAGATGCTGGCATTAATACAGACTTACAAGACGTTATACACGAAACCTTACAATGCTGCATGGCATAAAGTACAGATGAATTTGGCTGTAGCTGAATTTGTCTTAATAGATGTTGAAGTCTCAGCAAAATCGCAGAAGTAAATAGAAATAAAAACCCACAGAATATTTTACTGGGAACTCTGGAAACTCTCTCAGCAAGAGCAGAGGAGCTGCAGTTCCCTTAGGCTGCAGTAACGTTTGAGGCCTCCAAAATCCAGTAAGAGTGAATGGGAAAAGCTCAGGCAGTATTCAGAAATGTGTATTCTCGAGCAGTTCACTGAGGTGATAAGATAGATGGTGCTTTGCCACAGCTAATAAAGAACTATGACGCTTCTGAATCCAGTGTTTACGATGAAGATACAGGAGGAAAATAAAACACAATTAATCAACTTATGAACACCAGAAGTGGATGCACTGCAGCATCTCAGACAGCAGTGGTAATAGAGACTGACTGATACTTAGAATGGTACACGCAACAGTCTGAGGCAAGAAAGGCAAGGCAACAACAGTCATTGTTTTCAGGCTCAAGGGACTCTGTAGCGTGGCAGATGCCCATGTAACTACCCAGAGAAAGTCCCAAAAGTCAAAGCATCTATGTTCTGAACAGCTCCTAAGTCCTTGCCGGCTTTCCCCCACACAGGACATTACAGTGCCCCTCCCTCCCGTTGCAGCAGACTTGCTCCCTGCTCCCGGGCAGATGGCCTCACCAGCAAAATCGCTGGAGAAAATCCTGTTTATGCAGAACAAAACATGATCCACTTCTTGGCACACGGGCAGTCCCCAGTACAGGCCTGACGTTGTTGCTCCACTAGTGTAGAAACTCATTCTGATACAGCATTTTCTGCGTCAGATTTTGTTTGGTTGCTTTCTCGGTTGTGGGTTTTTTTGTTTGTTTAACAGCTAAGAAATGGATCTCCTCCCAGTGCCACTCTCCCAGCCACTTTCCTGCCCTTCAGAACAATGCTGCATGGAAGACTCAGAGACTGCCTTTCTAAACTTAAGTGCCTACAGAACTGTAATGTTTTCTGAGGATCTGCAAAACTGAAGTGCTACGATGCTTGAAGGAACACAAACAGCCAGGGAGGATGCTCTTTCCTACTGCTTCCTACAGGGACAGGAGGGAAAGGATGGTGTAACAATAACTACAACTGGAAATTCTTGGAAATACTCCCACTTCTCCCCCTTTCTAAACCTATAATAATTTCTAGTGCTCTGTACCAAGTCACCAGCAAGGCCTAACATTATTAATAACAGCTACAAAAAGCTCAGGTGGCACTTATGTAAACAGATGATACTGGAATGGCAGCGTACACCTACATTAATCATTGCTGTCCTGACCATAGCAACAACACGACACTGACAGAGAGGAAGCCTGCTGTCTGTGATGGCACAGAACAAAGCTCAAGCAACATCAACATCCAGCTTTTGGAAAGCTGCTGCTTGCTACGGAGAGTTCCACAAAACGATTCAGAAATTATCTACAGCACCTAACAGCCATCTGCTTGTATTTCATCAAAAGATTTTGGTCTGTACCAAGTAAGAATAAATACGATAAACTCCTCTTGAACTGCTGCCTCCCCTACACGGGGTTTAATATATTGTGCACATGTAGTCACAACCGCGTGGTGATATCTTGAAGAAAGGGCTGGGTTGCTCTGCTCTTGTTTGCCTTTATGAATCATTGCAGCACAACTGCGAAGTTCCCCCAAACTTTCCAGACACAGCACGTTACAGCCAGCAGAGGGGGCCCCTGCACTTTTAAGTCAGCCAATACGGATTTCCTGCTCTTTGGTAACACGGCAATTCTTATTTCATGCCACACATTTGAATCCGGTCACTTAAAAAGTAATGCACAGCAAGAATCGAGTAGCAAATAAGGATTAGGCACGACATACAAAAACAAAACAAAACAAAAAAAGATTTAAAATAAGTTTATTCCCTCGCTCATTGTAAACTCGGGCATTTTCACATTACGTATTGCAAAGCTGAAATCACATTGCCTGCAAGCCGTTCAATAAGTAAAAATCACACGTTCTGTAAGCAATGACATGTAATAGATACGAATGCCTTAACGTGAAGGGGTGATGTGCCTTTCTTCTTTAGCTGAGTAAGCTGAGCACAAGTCTTGCCTGGAACTGTTTGAAAAGAAGGAACTGGATGAAGTTAGGAAAAAGAAACCACAAAATAAAGAAATATTTACAACTAATTTACAAAATATGACAGTTCCATACTCCGTAGCAGTTGTGTGTGGTTTCTTTAAGAAGGTAGCATTTGGGTTCGGGTACATCACGTATTTTTCTGCTTTTCTAACAAAGATAAATGAAAAGTATTTCACAGATTTTGTTATCTAATTCCATTATATTATAGAGGTAATATTATCCAAAATAAGTGTAGACCACAAAGAAGTCACAGAGGACAAAAGAACTTTTCACAGCCTTCTTCATCAGAATACATTCCTTGGGCCTTACCACCTTACCAGGTTCATCACGGTGAGACCTGTTACATTGCCTAGTTTGAGGGGAAAATCATGGAGGAAAAAAAGACTGAACTGGATACTGAAAAGATTTTCTAAGTAACTTCTATTCAAAGTTTGCAATTGAACACACTTTAATCATG
Source organism: Gallus gallus (assembly GCF_016699485.2). Taxonomy (NCBI): domain Eukaryota; kingdom Metazoa; phylum Chordata; class Aves; order Galliformes; family Phasianidae; genus Gallus; species Gallus gallus. The sequence goes on along the minus strand of NC_052533.1, from coordinate 15,377,020 downwards.
GAGATAACCTGTGTTTTGTTTCAGTGAAAATGAACTCATTTCATGAGATTCTTACATGTTTTTTCTTTAATTAAGAAGTACTTACTGAATATGGGATAAAAACCAATAGAGGGTTGAAACTAGATGATCATTACGGTCCTTTTCAACCCAGGCCATTCTATGATTCTATGATAAATTTCCAAGTCTGAGCCAGTCCTTAATATTTTACTCTTTTTTTTTTTAATCTCCAGTCAGTGAAGGATGTCCAAGAAGTCTGTTCCCCTGCAATAAGTTACTTTGTGAAGACTTGCTAGAAAGCATATGGCAGTTTCAAGAGGAAAGTTTTTAAGACATACGACACAATGTGCCGCAAACATGGCGCATCACTCATTTCAGTCTTACGCTGGACTGAGCTCCAGGCAAGCACTCTGGTTTCCCACTTCATGCCCCTTCCTGCTATTTTGATGAAGATCTTCAGCCTTCCAGGTTCCCAAGCCTGTGATTTGACTTTGATATATGTTAATTTTTTTTCCCTGGGAAGAGTGGTAACATAATAGATTTCTTCCCAAAACAAATAAAGCAAATTTCTTCCTCTCTTTACTGAACTCTGTTAGCATTTCCCACACAACTCTCAGCTTAATCAGAAATCTAAAACTTAGCATCATCATATTCCAGCAAACAATTAGCCATCTGGCTTATGGAACTCCTAATTTGAGGATCTTAATATTCTTGAATGAATGACTTGTGCTTAAAAGCGGGATTGATATGCAGTGAGACCTACTCATCAATGACAAAGTCAGCCTAACAGCAGCAGTCTGTTCACCAAAGTCTGGAAATCCGGCCTCATGATAGAGAAAAATCATGCTTAGAATTTCCCCTTGCATCCACTATGACCTTTAACTGGAGTGTTGAAGGAGAAGAGGAAGAAAAACAGTAAAATGAGCAGTAATATGTGCTGCCAAATTTCACATCACTGTCAGCTTTTGCAGTATAGCAATATAATTACGGGGTCTAAATTTCATACCGTTACATAATTACTCTTCTCACTCATCAGTAGGCTTCAGATTTTTGGAAAATATTATACAGTATACGCTATTTTTCATGGTAAATTATTTGCCAAAATATCACTGCCACAGCTCCTTTCATTTATGGTGGTTTGATTAAAACACATTAAAAGTTTTGACATGTCACTTAATCTCCACAAATACTGTAATTTTTTACTCTAACTTTATACACTATTTAAAACAAACATTTGAATCTAGAAGTTAATTCTTCAAAAGACACTAAGTGGATACCAGGAGATACTTCGTCACTGTGTAGCCCAGCAGTTGGAAACAAAATGAAATAGAACCTTTCAGCCAAAAGCCGTATAGGAAGGGCAAGGCAATGAACACACAGAAGCACATAAACACTGTGGAAGTTTTTCAGTCCAAATTCTTGCATCCAACATCCCATTGGAAAGAACAACCAAACACACTGAACACGTCTGACACTCTGCTGTTAGGCAGATGGACTAACAGGCTTGGTTAGAGCTTGTAAGATAAACCTTTGCTAAGAACATTTACCATATTAGACAGTCTCATCATAAGGAAGCCTACAGCTGGGAAAGTAAGGAGGCAAAGAAGAAAAACTTGCAAAGCAAAGGTGTGGAATTGAAAAATTGTACCCACTGACACTCATCAATGCTTGCTGAACATTTATGGAGATCAAACAGTGGATGCCAGCACAGTCAGAGCTGGACTGCGTGGGCAACATTTTCCTAGCAATGATGCCATCAGAGCAGTTGTGAAATAGGGGGTCACCTCCACCACTGCAGATTTTATAAGCACAGCATGCAGGCTTTTGTTCATCGCTGGTGAAAGTGCATAGCTAACAGTGGTGACTAAGCTGGAAAAGAGCATTTTGTAGCTGTGAAATTTCTCTATCAAATAGTGTTATTGTGCTCTTTGTAGTCATTGTATTTTCCACAAAAATAAATAGGAGGCATTACTTTCGGAGCGACCGATGTACAATCCCAGCCACATCACATTATAGCAAGTGGATCGCGCACACAAAACTGGACAAATGATAATAAATTATAATAAACACAAATGAGAAACAAGCAGAGGTTAATCACATGAGATGTACACGTGAATATATGTAACAAATCAAAAGTGCATTTCAAAACCAGAGTGTGCCCCTGCATTGAACACCTGTCATACATGCTGACACAAGAGAGGATGAATAACAATTATTAAATGTTCACCTCTGAACGCAAAACTCCTTCAGGCAAACTGCAAATCTATTGAAACATATCAGGAGTTTTAGTGATGCAAGACCATTACTGTATTAATACAGGCATTTGGAGAGGAAAACAAAACCCACCACACCTCTTGTACTGATGAATAATAACAGAATAACCACAGTGGGCATGGTCCAGCAGCTCAGCTTCCCCAAGCTCAAAAAGTAACAGCTCTTACAGAACGCCTAACACACAGCCCGTCCCTGATAACACTGTCACTTCACAGCACAAAAGACCGAAAGGCAAAAGATCTACAGCATGTGGAAGGAAGAGAGAAAGAAACCCAAGGCTATGAGTCATGTGGTGTGCTCACACGGTGCTTGTCAGGGTGAGAAGGTACAAGCATTTATTTGAAAGATGTGTAGCTGCATGAGGGGCAAGTTAGAAAGAGACAGAAAAAAAGACAAGGATGTGGAGCTAACAAAGCCTCCGGTTGTATATTTAACTGAGAACGAGGAAGCAAGCACACCAACTACGCACTCACTAGGTACTACTTGTAATAGGTACTACTTGTAACTACTTGTAACGAGTAAGGCCACCCATAAGGCTGTCCAACACCAGGTGGAGGAGGGCTGAGCTGAGCTAGGCACTGTCCTCATCCCTTTGCTTCCTGAGACCTAAGGAGTCAGAGGAGCCGCTCAGCTCAATTCCTGGAGCCAAATGCCTGCAAGTGAGCAGCACAGCCACTACACCTCCTGCTTCTCAATAGCAGAAAGCAGCCACCACCTCCTGGAAGTGGCTGAGCAGGACCTGCAAATGGCAGTGACATTTCTCACCCTCTCCACAGAAACAAGAAAAGCAAGAGCTGTCTGTGGGGAGCAGCCACTTCATTAAGGTGCAGCTCAGCAGGCCAGGTGCCAGGATAGATTGCAGCCACACAAGCACAGCACTGTGCTTGGAGCTCAAAGATGACATTACAAGTGCACAATACTGAGCCTTGGGAGTGAAGATTTGGGGATCTCCATGAAGCACACCCAGCACTTCCCCAAAGAGGAACTTCGATGTCACCTGATGGCAGGCTAAAAGCATGGTTAATTCATCTCTATGTATTATGCATATATACATTTATACTCACATAAACTTCTATACTATGTATACACACTTCCTATGCCTCCTCTTTTTTATCTGCCAACCCCAAATAAACCCAGCCTTGTCTGTGAGTTTCGGCCAATCTGCAGAACAAAGTCTTTATGTGCGCGAGAGTCACAGAAGAGTATGAATTTAACAGGGATGGGCAAAGAACACATCCTCAATCTCACTGACAGCTAAGGGATGGCCTGAAAACACAGAACAAACTAGTACCATCAGTGAATTCACAATCAAATTTATAAGCTAACTTTGCTAAGGATACCTGCAGTACCCAACAGCTTAGTCACAAAATCCCACCTAGAAGTAGGAAGTTGCTCTGCTTATGAAAATCTAGCAAGCACATATTGAAACAACTTAAGTTCCCAGTTCACCCTACATCTGAGCTCATCCTTTGCAATCACAAATAATTGTTCTCCCCCCCCATCCACTCCCCCCAAGCCCCCACGTCACTTACTGCTCAGGACAAACCCTGCTCACTGAGCGCTCACTCTGCACTGACACACGGGCCGTACATCTTGCAAACCTTTCACGCTGCCCTGAAGTCTCCTTCCTCTGCATTTCCATAACGCTGCATTAATATATCACAAGATATCAAAGCATTCTAATAGATAAGTTTTACTTAATATATATATATTAATATATATGTACATAAATAAATGCATTTCAAGCTATACCTGTTATTGCAAGTGCTTTATCACAGCTCAAACTGGCTACAAGTAAGAATCTCTGCTAAGATTCATACTATGTAGTTGTCTAAATTTCCAACAACAGAATCAACTACAAGAAGCTACAATGCACACTGAGCTTTCTGGAGCATCACACCAGATTACTAGCAGCCTTCTGAGATATGGGAATATGTCAGAATACCTGAATATTCTGGGAATATCTGAGATAAGGGAAGGGGCATCCACATCCTTGCTGGGCAACCTGTTCCAGTGTTTCATCATCTTCACTGTAAAGAATTTCTTCCTGATTTCTTCCTGTAGTCTAACTCTACCTTCCTTCAGTTTAAAACCATTTCACCTCATACTGTAGCTACATGCCATTATAAAGAGTCTATCTCCAGCTTTCTTGTAGGCCCCCTTCAGCTACTGGGAAGGGCACTATAAAGTCCCCCCAGAACTTTCTCTTCTCTGAGCAGAAGAGCCCCAGCTCTCTCAGGCTGTCCTTGTCAGGGAGGTGCTCCAGCCCTCTGATCATCTTCATGGCCCTCCTCTGGACCCATTTCAACATCTCCATGTCCCAGAACTGGATGCAGCACTCCAGGTGGGGTCTCACAAGAGCAGAGGGGCAGAATCACCTCCCTCAACCTGCTGGTCACACTTCTTTTGATGCAACCCAGGATACGGTTGGCTTTCTGGGCTGCAAGAGCACATTGCCAGCTCATGGTGAGACTTTCATAAATTGACACTCCCAAATCCTTCTCCTCGGGGCTGCTCTTAAGCTATTCTTCATTCAACCTGTATCTGTGCGTGGGATTGCCCTAGCCCAAAGGTAGGACCTTGCACTTGGCCTTGTTGAACTTCATGAGGTTGGCATGGGGGCACCTCTCAGGCCTGTCCAGGTTCCTCTGGATGGCATCTCTTCCCTCTAGGGTGTCAAATTCACCACTCAGCTTGGTGTTGTCTACAAGTTTGCTGAGGGTGCACTTGATTCCATTGTCTGCGTTGCCTACAAAGATGTTAAATAACACCAGTCCCAATACTGATCCCTGAGGAACACCACTCATCACCAATCTCCACTTGGACATCGAGCTGTTGACCACAACTCTCTGAGTGCGAGCACCCAGCCGATTCCTTATCCAGTGAGTGGTCCATCCATAGCATCCATTTTCTCCAATTCGGTGACCAGGGTGTCAAGCAGAACAGCGTCAACTGCTTTGCTCTTCCGTTATCTGCTGACACCATCATAAAAGGCCACCAAGTTTGGCAGGCATGACTTGCCCTTGGTGAAGCCATGTTGGTTACCACCAATCATCCCGCCTTCGTTATCTATGTGCCTTAGTATGGCTTTTGGGAGGATGTGCTCCATGATCTTGCCAAGCACAGAGGTGAATATATACATATATATATATGTATATATAGATAGATAGATATAAAATTAGTCATGACATTTCTATGTTTTCAATTTAGCAATTTAGCAGCGACATGTTGGCTACATGTATGGAAGTTGGGAGTAAAAATGTTATATTAAAAAAGTAACTGTTTATTCATATCAGTAAAGTACAAAAAAATTAGTATTAACACATCCAAATGCTTAAATAAGAAGTTTTGAAAGTACATTGTATAATCCTGCCCACACAGCAGTGGTGTTAACTAATAAGAATGAATCTCTTCAGAAAAGAAATGGTTTAGAGCAAATTAAATTATTATTTATTTGCAAATAAATTTACAGATTCTTACTGTATTTACAGATAATTTACTGTTAAATCTGGTTATTAGAAAACAACTCGATTTCAAGTACTTTTCACTGTATTATTGTTTTACTGTTTTCACACATTTTCAAAAGACTCATGCAAGACAGCACTGCTGTGCTTAACCTCCAAGTTCAAAGAAGAGGCTCTGAAGGGCTTAGGTCAGGAGTATGGGTTAATCCACACTGCCCTTCTTGAGATGCTCTCACATTTAAGGTCACTTTAATGAAGATCTATGCATGCAAAAGCACAGTTACAACTAACGTAAGCCCTTGCTGAACACACCAAGGAAATTTGCAAATTTACTTTTAAGTGTTCACACCAAGATCTCTAAGTCAAGTGTCTACTGAGCTGTACCTCTCAAGAACTTTAATTACCTAGAAACACTAATTAAAGTCTAATTGAAAAGCCACAACACTTCTGTTGCAGAGGCAGAGTACCATGCAATTCTCCATCCCAGGAGGGCACTCCCTAAGCAGTACTTCCCCTCCCCTTGCTTGCAGGCTTTTGCAATAGCAGCATGCTCCGCAACTCAGACAGCTACAGACATCAAGGCATCTGTTCAGAGAAGACTGTCATTCAGGACCCACAAAACATTTACACAAACAGGACTACGTTTAGCTTTAAGTGCAAATGTTAGAACTGCCAAACGTTAGCACACCTAACTTAACTACTTTCAGTGCTATTCTTTCAAATCTGGTTGTGAAGCAATGCATTCCTACAGCCTTCACACACAAACTATGTGCCTTATCAGGACACATCAGCACGTACATGGCTCACTGGGTGACCTGCAGCTCCACGACCCATGGCACAGGATTGTGTCTCAGCAGCACCCAGCATCTCGCAGCAAGGAGCTCTGTGCTGGCAGCAGGGGAACCAGCTCCACTATTCCTATATCCTTTCAGGATCTTCTGGGCTCAGCCCAACCTGGCAGGCCAGGAACATCCTGAGATTCGCAGGAAGAATAGAAATATAGTGCAATGTGAAACAGAAAAAGATAAAAATCTCCCCGGCCTACTGCTGACTAATACAGAGCTACTCCAAAATCTGCTTAGAATAAACCTCTTGGTCTCCACACCTTTCTTCTTTTCAAACTGAAGGAGAAAATACAGGAAAAACATGTATTTTCAATTGTCTGTAGGACATTCAGAGAGCCCACACCAACCAGCCTGACACCGGAGGCAGAGAAGAACCACATCCAGGCTTGTTTGAATGCTACAGGTGTGCGTAGGACACAGTGTTCTCCCCACTTTCAGAAAGTTGCCTGTTTTCCTTAAAAGACGAGCTCAGAACAAGACACAGACAATCAGGGGAAAAAAAAAAAAAAACAAACCAAAGTCACCTGCAGAGTTACGAAAGGAGCAGCAAACAGGACGGAACTTGCTGCCTTGCTGATCCGCAGTGAGGCCTGGGGAGGGTGCCAAGTTACTTAATCCAAACACACAAACAAGTTAATGATGACCTGAGGGAGCAACACTGGATTTACACATTGGAGGAAACACCAAGTAGAGAACTGTTAAGAAACTGCCTGTACGTCAGAACCCTACACCAGCACTTCAAAAGCTGATTAGTTCAGTCCTGGGACTCCCCAAGATTCTGAGCCTCCCCACAAGAGCATTGCTGCTTCCATTCATACAGAGATGGGAGTTTGCAATGGGAATTGAAATACCAGGCAGCACCCACATCACCAATGCTTTTGGAATCCCCTATTGTGCACCTTCTGAGGACCAAAATGACTTCCTGTGCTCAGCAAGTTCACATGGTCTAAACAAGTATTTAACTTTTTGGTGGTGTGTTTTTTTTTAGTATCAGATCATAATAGAAAGACCAAAATGGTGACTTGGACAGAGTTTCTATCCACCCAACAGAGTTCTGTCCTCTGGACTTGTTGCACTTTTCATTTCAACTGTTATACAAGTGGAATTGTTACACCATTTGAAAAAAAACATTGAGGAAATACAAAAGAAGTTCACACCACAGAATTTCCATATCTGAATATCAGAAAGCAGAAATCTGAATTTTCTGAGGAACAGAGACTCCAGGATTTATAATTCACACGAAAACATTCAGTTCCCTGTCAGCTGCTAACGTAAGTATAAAACCAAACAACTGCCAGCATCTGAGAAGATGGAAATTGCTTTCTGAAAATGTTTTCAAACTTCAAAGACAAAAGAAAAAAGCATTACTCCCAGCTTCATCAGTAAAGACATCAGCTTCCAATCTAAAGATGGGATCTGCATACCTTCTCAGATGTAAGATAAAGAACTGTATGAAGCCATGGCAAAGAACCCAAAATAATTGTGTAATGTCTTATAGCATTCCTGGGCTCTCCATTTAAGATCTCTCTCTAAAACCACGGTTAAAAAGACAAATCTCTTGCCACTCTGTATTAGTTATCAGAAAGTATCTGACATGAACAGAACCACTATAAGTCTTCTTGCTGCCTCCTTCATTCACATTCATCTGCTCCACTGTATTTTATTATTTTATTTTTTCTTGCAGATACAGAAGGACAAAGCAGCACCGAACCCCAAATTCAGGCTGAGCTGCTACAAATGGAGCAGCTTCCCACAAAGCCACCCCTCCTGCAGAAGCAGAAGCTCAGAATCCAGCTGCAGAAAGAAAAGGATTCCTGCAGCTCATGGAGGAAAGGCTGAGTAAAAGCAGCTGCATTTTCTGTCAACACGTTTTTTGTTGTAGGGCAATCTCAAGTACCTTCAAAAACAACAACAACAAAAAAACATTTTACATTCAAACAATACCCTTTATAATAAACCCTGATACTAAACTATTTAGGAGAGGTCTTTACTTACCCTTCTTCCTTCCTGTTTTTACACCAAACGTTCAAAACACCATCGTCATAAATACATCCCCGTACTTTGGGGACTCTACATTTACTTAGTACCCTTAAGAGCAGCTGTCCCAATCTTCTATATTTCACATAATTCTAGTACCTATGTAACAAGCTTTAAATTAAAATTCTGGGGATGATATTATTTTGCCTAGGGACTTTAGAAACAGGCTATGGATTTTTCCATTTCCTTTCTCTCTGGACAGAAGCATGAGGGTTTTCCAGCACTTCCTCAAGGGAATAGGAGTCAGGGCCCAGCCCTTGGCCCTGCAATAACTGGGTCACAACATTCAACACCCATCACTACATGTGACTTGCACCGGGTATGGAACAGGAACGCACGCTCTACTTCTGATTACAGGATGCTGCATCTCCTTTCTCCTTCCTTGTTGGGACAAAAAGAGCCCACAGCCACACCTCCCTACTTTCGGTTATCCTTCTTGTCTGAGATTCTTTTTAGAACAAAAGCAAAACAAATGAACAAACAAAAACTATTTCTTGTCACAGAAAAAGCAAAGGAGACCTTTAATTTATAGCACAATTCAAACATATGTTTCAATAGCAACGTGTAAGTTTGATGAAAACAATGTAAATCCAAGAACATATGCACAGAATTCTTCTGTGTTTATCCTAGACAGAAGTGAAACAAACCCATTTATAGCAGGGTGAGAGGTAGCGTATTGGCACCATGTTCTCTTTACTGTGTATGAAAGTAATCACTATCAGAAGAAATATAATGGGAATAATGACGTGTGCTGCCAATCAATCAACACCTATGAAATATAATAAAATCATATTTTATATCATGTTTACGTTTAAACATAGATATCTAAGTCTGTTTTCCCCAGCATATCTGTTGAATATGGCAAATAAAATGTGAAATTGGCACCTACAGCATGTGAAGATTCAAGGACACAACAGCCAACATGATTTACTTTGACAAGCTGTCTTTCCAGGGTACCTTTCATTCACGTTATGAGATTGTTATCTTTAAGCATTAAGTTTTGACCAACATAGTATCTTTTAACTAACTCAAAATCATAGTTACCATGTGATCCTGTTTGTAAGATGTTTATACAGGCATGAAAATGTTTGTCCCTTTTAGGAAATAAATATTAATAAATGCATGCATTAAACCACGGCTCTGTCACATAATAAAGTCCTTCAAATTCAGCACTGCCTTAAGCAAGTCATTACAAGTTACTATTACAATCACTTCTTAATTGAGCTAGAAATAAATGCAACATTGATGAAGGCACTAAGAAACATTTAAGGCAGTAAATATCTAATGGAAAAAAGAGGAAAAACAAGAGAGAAATTCAGAACGAGCATTAAAATGAAAAATGCCTTATGCAATTACTTAATAGGAAGTTGAATACATCTATTCTCTGGATCTTAGCAAATTGAGTTTGCCTTCTTTTCTCTGAATTCTATTAATACCCAGACATCATAAGAAGTCTGCAGATGCACTTGTATTTTATTTTGCTTTGAACTGGGATGTCTTATCATTGCAGACATATTTATCTTTTTTCATCTGTCCTACACGTTCACCTGTGTTAAATTTGTTAAACAGAAGATTATGTATATTAAAAGAATTAGCTAATTACTTACGTTAGACAACAAATTAGGTTTAGGTTCATGTTTGATTTCCTGGACCTTATATATTCATAATTTCAAGTAAGATTGTATCCTACTTATTTTCTCCACACCTGATCAACTTAGTTGATTATTCGAAGCGAGCAGTTTAATTTAGGTTTGAGAGTTGTATTAAGGCAGTTCTGATCTATACAAGAAAACAGAATCTTAATAGCTCAGCATCTATAACTACATAATTTCACATCCTGTGACTTCAGATCCCTTGACTATGAAAGATTTGCATTGGACACAAAGACATTGTGCATTTGTTCAACAGTTTTAAAATGGCTCCTTCAGAATTTTAGCTGTGTTTAAGCTCAAAATCCAGGCTAACAAGCTATGTTTTGTCCACCTTTGAAAAGCTAGAAGAGTTAAGCAGAACTACCAAATTAAGGTACATATCCTAAAAATAACAGTGCAACATGACTTGTAATCCACAAGAGCAGTGTGCTTGGAAAGTAAGCACCCAGCTCTCCGGGATGCTCTGAGGACTGCCTTACAAAACAGATGCTTTGAAAAGATGCAGAGATCATCCCTCAGCACCGCAAAGCAGAACAGAAGATGACCTGTTAAGTCACAGTCAAGCTGCCTTCCCTATATCAAGATGTTTCTACACAACGTTTTCAGAAGAAGCATCAGAAGAAAGACATCCGTTTCCCTTTATCTCAGGGGCGCTCCCTCAGGGCAGTATGAAAGCAGGCTTGAACACATTCCTATCAGGGTTGGAAGGCAGTCATTTTGGACAAGACAGCCTCCAGAGGACCAATCCAACCTCAGCCATTCTGCGATGAATGGCTTACTGGAGGTGGACCACTGCATTTCAGCAGCTGCTATGAGTTGGTGACAGGCAGGATCGGAGCACACGACAAAGGGAGGCCTGGTACCCTGCATGGAACTCACCAGGAAAGAGGATTCCTGCTGAAGAAAAAGAGAGTGATGAATGACACAATCAGAGCAACAGCCTGGTAAAACTTCTGAAGCTGAATTATGTTGCAGAGGTAAGAATGACTAAATGTTACAAGAACTGATAAATGCTGCAATAAAGAACAAAAGAGATGATACAGTCCAAAATATTTTCCGTGTTCAAACGTGTAAGAGTGAGCATATCTTATTGCTATTATTGCAGGATTTGAAATGATTACAATTTAAATATAGCCTTGACATGAACTGAATTTGGAGAGCATTTTCCTGTTTATGAGCTCAAGTGAGAGACAAAATAATGGCACCATTCATAGCAAATTAAGAAATGACAGAAGAGAAATTTTAGAAATGATGATGAAATTATGGCTTGAATTATGTTATTCAAGAAAGCAAGTAATGTGCTTTGTTAACAATTGTAAGTTAAGATTTGCTGATAATTTATTTCTTCACTAATAGTAATTAATACTAATAAAGTATTTTCCATTGCCATTTGACAATTTTTTTTTTTAAGAAAAGCTGATTACATGTACAAACATTGCAGACCACGAAAATCTTACTTTGTTTTTCTTTAATTAAGACAATCACATTTTTAGCTAGTTTTAGTCAGAAGAATTAATTGGAACCAAGATGGCAATATGGCAAAACCAACTGAATAGATTTCACAATCTGCATCCCAATGGTACATAAAAAGGTGCAAGTGATGATTAAGGAAGGCAAGGCCCAAATCATCCACACTTTCTAAATTAAACAGATTTCTTTTAATACACGAAATCAAGTAAGAACAATATTATCAACACCCCTTTCTAGACTGTCATTAAACTCAGCACCGTGGCTCAGCAGTGACAAGTATTTTACTTCCTCCCCACAAATCAAAACAGGATCCATTACCTTCTTCTTCCTGAAACCCAACAGATCAACAAATCCAATACATTCATTTGGTTTGTCCCCAGTGAATGAACAACTGAAAAAATAGGAAGAGGTATCCCTTCCATTAAAATAGTCTTAAAACAGTATCTGTTGATCACGATCCATTTCAATTTTCAAGAAAACCTCGTGCTGTGTTACTTTCAATTAATGATTTATTGGGGAGAATGCCTCTGTAGCTTCTAAGTTAGGACTGACATTTGAAATGGACACAAGCAGGCACAAGCAAACCAAGCTGAGGCAAGCCTAGTTTTCCAGGGAGACAGGACAGGCATTTATATCGTGACAAAAAACCTGGGGATAGATTCCCTCTACCCCACTAATTCCCATGAAAGCAATGCATATTGACATGAACTTCTACAAGCTACATTTGCTATGCTATTTGGTTAAAATCACTAGCCCTCCTAGTTCTTTTCTAGTAGTTTCAAACAATTTTTCTAGTACTTATTAATAGATGAAGGTACTGGAAACACACTCAGCTCTCCATCGTTACATCAGTTCTGCCCATACAGCTTCCTTTGCAATTTACCTATGTGAACATCTGTCTTGTTAATGACAAGACAGACACTACCCAACTCCTTCATGATCCCTTTAGGTCTCTCAGCTCTTAACAACCAGCTAACATTCCTTCCCCATCCATGGAGCCGCACGCTGTCCATTTGGAACAGCAGTGCAGAGGATTCCTTTTCCCAGTCATTTCCTTGCCTACATCCTAAAAAGGAATATCATCACCTCCTTCGCTCCACGCTCCTTTCTTCCTGTTCAAAACAGAACACTGCTTAGATCATTAAGCTCCTTCATCCAACACCCTCCAGAGAAATTCAGTTATAGATTTCAAATATTTGTTCAGATTTTCTCCAATCCTAAAGAGAACCCATTCATTTGGAATAGCATTTAAAAAAAAACCAGTGAGAGTATTAGACAGAAAAGCAGTTACGTACCTATAAAATTACCCTACAGTACTCATAGTAGTGGTATTTACAGAACTGAAAGGTTCATCATTATTAAGTAGTTCCAATGCTGTAGTTTCCTGGGCAGTACTGAATTCAATACCCACTGGTCAAAGCAGCAACAAGACTTTGTTTTGAAGTCTTGCTGTAAGATGCCAGAACAGATGATTGCTGGCCATGTAATGTTAAGGCTTTACCTAATGTTCATACTTACTGTTGTTACTCTTCAACTGTGAAACTGAAGGAAAATACCAATAAGCTGCATAAATGTACAAGTGCTCATTTAAATGCAAAGGAGCACCCGCTGATGTCCTGAGGAATTACAAGTTTTCAAAAACACACTCATCTACCCCTGGAAGAGTGATGTTCCAGTGTGGTTTGGGTTGTTACTTAGAAGAATTTGGATAAAGCATCAGCAAAGCTCAGCTCCTAGAGATTTTCAATACAAAGGCGTGTGCTAACATTATAACACTGCTTTCTGACTTCTAAATAGCACTGAAGCAGAACACCTCCACTTGAAACATTTTATTAGGCAGGAAATCTAAATCTTGTATCCAATTTTCTTTCACCAAAACCTCTTTATCCTCAATGTTACAGTAACTTCATTTATTCTTAACATTAACAGGTGCTGTTTGAATCCATTGCCAAAGAGAGGATAGGACACAAGCATAATATTACATTTGGAAACATGAGTGAAATTTGGCAGAAGCTAATGTGTGGAGGTATCTAAGACACCGCACATGTGCTCCTTGCAGTGAACTGTGCCAAGTATGAAAACTACACCACTCTAAGGTAAGATGTCTTACAGGTCAGATGTATAGACTGCATTTGCTCCATGCTGCAGACAACACAGGGTACAAAAACCAAACCCACAGTGGCCCTACCCACAAGCACACATTCTCCTTCCACCTCACAGACTAACTCAGAAGGGTGCAACCCTACTACTGTTCAGAATCTTTTTCTTTATTACCACCTTGCTTACTTTGTACACTGCCTTTAAAAGAAGAAAGGAGTACATCCTGTTGCGGCATACTAAATACGTAGATCCCCAGAATCAGGTGAATTGAATATATGCCACTTCCATTCAGAGCTGCAGAATCTTTTGGCACATATCAAACCCATGCATCCTGTTTCTGAATTCTGTCCCCATGTTACCACCTGATCCATCTGAACCGTTCTGGGCACAAAATAACATCTTTTTCCAATAAGGATGAATCCAATCACCTTTCACGCACACTCTGTCTTGTCACAGAAAGCCAAGGCACATCTCTTCTACTACCACAACACTTGTGTCACAGCACATAGGTCACACATAGCACGAAGTCATTCATTTATAAAGACAACTACTGCCTCACACAGAAATCCAGTAGATCTAGCAGGCTGCAGCTAAGAAGAAATACAGAACATTATTTTTCTGATATAGAGTAAGATTTTCCACAATTTTTTTTTCCACTATCAAGGTAAGTAACTCATTAGAAGTCAAAGTTGGCTCAATTTCATTCTCTGACAACTTTGTCCAGAGGGAAGTACAACTTCTGAGTGTTATCATGTAAGGAGCAGTCAACATGGAGATACATGTGTGGAGACACACCCAGTATGTCTGTTTTTAGGTGCTTTGGAAATTTAGGAGCTAGCAAAGTCCTCTTTTAATCTTTAAAATTAATCTTTTTTAGCAGATTAATCTTTAATCTGCTAAAAATCTTCCATTTTTAGCAATCTTGCCTTCTATTTTTGAAGAGAAAAGGTATTTTTCACACAAGTATTATGACATCACTTAGGAACTAAAGATAACCGTGTTTCTTCAACTTGGGAAGCAGTTTCACAGTTGAGTCTTCCATTACCGCCTGCACATACAGGTATCAAAAGCCCATTTCTAAGACAAAACTGCAGAAAGTCATCTGGAATTTAGTTTCTAATTAATAAAAATGTTTCATGAATGCCTAAGGCATACCCTAGCTTCCTACTAACCAGGTTGACTGCACCAGCACTCCACATTCTGAATTTCAAACTCTAGTTTAAAAAATAACACAGTCTCATCAGCATATGGCCCTTTACATGCCTGCCTTCACATTTTTGTAGCCAGGAGCCGTAACCTTTATGAGCTACAGTGTTGAACATTAGCAGGCTTAAGCTCTTTCTTAAACCTGGGATATAAACAGCGTTAAGTGTTTGGTTTACTTTTTCCAACACATCAGCGCTTGGGATTCTAAATGGAAGGAAAGTAGGTCAGGTTCTCCTACTAAAGCCTTAAAAGTAGCAATTATCTATAAATATTAGTCAGAAAAATATAATACCAGGTTTTGGTTTGTATGTAATAGACCTGATTCACCTTTGGCCACAGATTTCTGCAGTAACTCATTAAAAATGTACATAGAATACATCTGCACAGATCAGCCACAGAATACTGATCTGAACATTAAACAACCCAAAGGGGGAAAAACCCAACAAAAACATGGACCCGCGCACTGGAGGCAATCAAACATCTGCATGCCTTGAACACTTACATTAGATTGTATGCATTCTTGAATTACAGTATGTACATTGAGAGCCCTAATGATTAGACAATGTTCACGGGGTTTAAAACATGGAATTTTCTATTTTCATGTTTCTATTAGTACACTGCAATAACAAGGAAGCTACTATTTGCTCCCTTTATCAGCAATAGTGCAAAGTGTAAGGCACACCCTCCTGAAGCAACTGGAAAAACCTGCTATGGGAGAGCAGAGAAGTCTCGGAGCACCCAAACCTTGGTGCTGCTCCACATTGCAATTGGGACTCGGCCTGAGCCAGGCTAAAATAGCTGAGCAGAAGAGTAAGGGCTGTGCATAAACGCACCAAGAGAATTATAAAAGAATTGGAAAAAAAAATCCCCATTTAAAATAAAAGAACAATCCTGGCACAAGAACTGGTTATTACCAGAACTGATCATGAATAAATCTAGGCTGAGTATTACAAGGAGGTTCCTCATGGTTAGCACAATATAGCTTTGGAACAGGCTTCTAATTAAAGTCGTGGGTGAAAAGGCCCAGCTGCTTTTAAGACAGAGCTCCATATGTCTACGACTGTACGATGAAGCCTACAAGAGCATGAAAATAAACTTGATGAATAGGGAGGTCCTTCCCTATCCTACATTCCTAAGAGAATAATAACCGACAAGCAAATAACATCATTCTGATGCAGCTTTAAGATATAACCATCTGTCAGGCAACACCAAGCAATAATTAGACCAGAAAACACAAAAACATATGAATACCACAGCAGGACAAACTTTGCCAACAACAAACTTCAGAGCATCTTTTCATGAAACGCCTTAGACTCACATCCATGCTTCCTGTCATTTCATACCAGAAACTTGCTCCTTTGGCAAACAAGAGGTGCACAAAGCACACCTCAATGCACTGCTCACTCCCAGATTTCACAGCACTCCGTACAGTTGGCCTCCATGTGGTCATAGCATCATGCACACACACAGCAGATCACCTTACCAAAACAGCATTACCTCTAATGCACAACAGTCCCTTTATTTGCTGCAGTCAATTGCTATGTTCAGCTCAAACAGGATGAGACAAAACTGGCTGCCAGCTGCTTTGCTATTGAAAGGCCAACAGACACAACACACACATCATTACTCAGAAAGCTGCTGCAACCACAGTGGTCCAAGACCACCATGGTAAGATAAGAGCTTTTCTCAAGGAGACCATATTCAATCAAACTAAGCACAGCAGTTTTAAAGAGCAGGTGGTCTTTTGGGCACACCAGCCTTTCAACCTGCTTGACATCTAAAGAGGTACTTAATGAAGTATGCTGGCTGGTCTAATAAAGAATATTGCCTCCACCTGCAAGCCTTTCAGGCAAGGAGATGGTTTCATCCTATTGGGTACACGCTCAGCAGAGAGGACCTTATATCTTTGTTTTATTATTGCAGTGTACCTGAAATTGAAATGACAAACTGTACTGACTCCACCTGCTTACTCACAAAGCTGCAGATCACATCATCCATCCCGCTGTTCCCCTTCTCAATGCCCACACTGAAATGGGACCACTGAGGGAACTGCAAGAAAGGGCAGTGTGAATGCTCATCAGGTATTGTACACATAAAGCAAGCCAAACAACTACTTGCTATTGCTCATGAAACACAATTTTAGGACGCTGAAGGAAATTGTCTGGGAGCAGCCAAAAGACCAGATGATGGGAAATACTTTTTCTATACAATACCTAGGTTAAATTGTGGTAGCCAAAACCCAATTACTTAGGTAAGTACTTAAGACACCTTGAGAACAGGTTCTTCAAAGCTTTGACAACAGTCTGTCAATGGCTGTACTGCTACACCAAAATAAAGGTTGCTTTACAGCTTGCTTCGTCTTCTTCCCTTAATATCCCCTCTCAGTTACTTCTGAAGAAGGAAGGACAGCTCTTACATTCCTGTCAGGAGACAGACAGCATGTAGTTTTCCCTTAATTAACACTCAATTTCACTTCAGTGTTCGAACTTAAAAACAACTTCCTTTTTGCAGCCGATTTCCTGTATCAGTAAGCCCTTGCAAAACTGTTGTCTTAACACAGAAACTTTTAGTAGAACGAGAATAAAACTTGTGTCTGAGCAGAGAAGTTTACATAAGTTTTCTCTTCTGGGCTTTATTCTCTTGGTGAAGCACAGAGCAAGGTGGCTGCAAGAGAGCATTTCAGCCCATTCTCCGGTAGTTCATATCACATCACAACATTTTCCTCTACCATTTTAGTACAGCTGCTTATACCAGAATACCTATGCTTTTTTAGAGTAGTCATCAGAATAGCACACACGCTTACATTCACTGTAAGTGCCTGCAGATCTGATTTATAGTATATTCCAGACATATGACTGTATAATTCAGACAAGCTTAAAAAAAGTATTCTGAAAGAAGATACTTGCAAGGACTTTGCAGAGCCCATTGGCTCTGCTAAGCATAAGAGGACATATTTTTACTTGACCTACACTACTAATCTCAGTAAACTGGACCTTAGCAACAGATGCAAAGCTCAAATGACCACTTTCAAATCCTTAATGCAGCTCCACCCTCAGCCTCTGGTCATTTTTCTTTTGAAAGTAATAAACAGACCGGTGCTTCTTGGTCAATGTAACAGTCTCCCCTTAGTACAGGAGCTGATCTCTCTAGTACCAGCAAGTGGGATTCCTGGCCTTGACTTCAGCTGCATTGCTTCCTATCACACACAGAAAGGCATAGATTGGGATATAAAGACAAATTTCATAACTAAGTTCAGAGATTGCTTTGATTATTTTGCTGAAGGATTAGGTAACAAATTCCATATATACAGTATCTCTGTAGTTCTATATCCCGGCATTTAAAAATTGACATTCAGTCTGACCCAGAAGTCTGGCCTAAAATGTAGGATAAAATCTACTTGAGGCAGCTTTCATTCTTCTGAGTATTGCAAAACTGC
This sequence comes from Gallus gallus, assembly GCF_016699485.2. Classification (NCBI taxonomy): domain Eukaryota; kingdom Metazoa; phylum Chordata; class Aves; order Galliformes; family Phasianidae; genus Gallus; species Gallus gallus. The sequence goes on along the minus strand of NC_052533.1, from coordinate 15,358,539 downwards.
GAGCACATAGATTGACTGAAACACATCTCACCCTTGCACAAACTTAAGTTAAACTGGAATAGAGTTAAAAAGAATGCTTTGTAACATAAAAGGTCTTTAGCCCAAGACAAGTATTACAAATAGAAACACTGTAAGCATTTTAAAGCAAAGAAAAAGTTGTCTATAAAAGCAGCACTCCAAAACATTCAAGTAGTAAGAACTACAGCTATCTCAAAGAGCACAAACTTAAACCTCTTCTGCTTCCTCCAGGCTTCACCCATGGTAAACTGACAGAATTTGCCATCAGACATGCCTGCTGGTACCCTAAGCTGAGCCCTGGCCGGGCTGCAGCAGCCTGTATAATTCTGCTGTGCCACTGCAATGACAGCAAACCCGTGTTCAAAGTTGCAAAGGGTTTTTTTAGTGTGTTATCTGGAAACAATACTTTTTGAAATACCATCTTTGAAACATGAATAGACTCATTCTGTATGCAAATTCTGGATCTCAGTTGCAGCTGTTTATGCCAAGTATCGGGCTGCAAGTCACACAAATTTGCTGTTTTAATAGCAAGTTTATTTTCCTCTTCTTGGTTTATATTTAATACCAAGTTCATAGACTTACACAGGTCATTCTGGCAGCTGGTACAATCACATGCCAAGTCATAAGCTAAGGACTCCCATGACAAAATGTGACTTAACAGAGGTTCACTGATTTAACAAGCAATGGCAAAAGATGTCTACCTCCCAGAATACAGCCTGGTTGAGCTACTTGCAGACATGGTCTCAGCACCAAGTCAGGACTGTTCTAAGGAGAAGCCCAAGTCAGTCTGATCATACTGCTCACTCCTCAATACCGACTAACAAAGAAGAGGAAATACAGAACGATATGCCCCACAACAACACAGCCTACAGACTGGGAACCACCAAACTAGACAGTCACACCACGACTTTAACTCATAACCCAAACTCAAATGCTAGGGCTGAAATCAGTTTTGTACTTGGAGACCAGAGTAGCTGATCCCTTGACTCCTCGGGAAAGAGGCTTTTATGTGAAGTCTTTATCATCTTCCTTTTAGTTACGAGATTCCTGTAGGACCTGCTATAGAGGGGACTGTCTCCCCGTATGCTTTACTTCTTCCAAGGGTACTGTACTACTACTCTGTTCCCTCTCAAGAGGAGTTCACATTTTTTTTTTTTTCCTGAAATGTGCCAATTCCCTCAAAGGAAAAGTGAACACCTGGCATTTTCCTTTCTTTGCCTCACAATTCTTCTTTTTTTCCTTGACCTAGGAAAGGTCTCACCATCAAAAGAGGCAGGGAAGTCTCAGCATTAAGAGAGGACTGCTGTAACAATTACCTAAAACTCAAGGTTGGAAGGGACACGTGCACACACACACACACACAAACACTCACTACATTAAGGGCTACCTTGGAGTTGAGTAGACACACTATAAGATAATTTCTATGCATAGCAAATATGCATGCAAGAGGAAGGTTATACATAAAAACATTCAAACTTAATGGAGAAAACCTAATCACAAATAAATTTATTTTACAAATAAATAAAATAAATGCTGCTGTGGAGGCATTCAAGACCAGGTTGGACGGGGCCCTGGGCAGCCTGATGGGGTGGGTGGCAGCCCTGCCCATGGCAGAGTTCGAACTGAATGACCTTTAAGGCCCCTTCTAATCGAGGCCATTCTGTGATGACTTACTAACTCAGAACAATGTATTACTACATACACAGTCTAAAATAACTTAGAATGCAGAAAAAGAGATGAAGAGGAAAAGAACAATTTTCATTAGCCAGAAGAAGATCCAAGGCAGCAAGAGTAGTGAGGCATTAAGGTTTGTTAAGGCAGAATCAAAACCAGCTCTCTGAGAAAGAGGGTTAACATATGCTTTAAATTCACATAGAATGTAAGAGCATATGGGTTGTAAGGCCAATGCTAATTGTGCACATAAGGAAAGTAGTAGCCCTTTGGTTATTGTCCTCTCAATCCTCCCTAAAGAGAAGGGATTTGCATTTCACCAACCAGTGAATCAAAAGCAGCTGGCAGCAAGGAAAGGGGCAGAGACACGTGGCCTCAGAGAGGACACTCGCCTTGCAGCCTGGGCAGTGGCACAGGAGGCGTGCCAAACCCTCAGCACAGACTGCTGCTGCTCTGACCACGTCCTGCACAGACACTGAGCACACTCTCACTGTCATCACAGTGTAGAGGAACTGCACAGACAGCAGCCAAATAAATATTTAGCTATAATTACCAAAATGCAAGATGAGATTTGATTTTTTGGGCAACTGAAGGAAACTTCCTTTTCTATTTAGATCTTTACTGTGGGGGGCAAACGTGTTGAGATTTCTTGCGTAGCTACTCTGACATACTGGAAACTTAGTGAGCAGCCACAGAAGGTCCAGCTTCTTAACCAAACGCTTCTCTGTTCCTAGAGTACAGCATTAAACTTGTTGGTTTTAAACTTAATAGGCACACAATGTTTTCTTTACAGGAGTCTGAAGGTACTCCATTCACAAAAGGAAGAACCTTTCTCTCCCAAAGAAGCACCAGCATCCCAGCTGAGCAGCCTGTGCAGGCACACAGTGCGCCCGCTGGCACCACACGTTACTCCAAAGATGTTTAACTGCAATGGCAGTGGGCTTATTTTAACAAGCTGCAGTGTTTTGACAAGTAATGCACATGTTTATTGAACTGATACATATATTTTAAATATTCATGCTATATCCAAGCCAGATGACAATATTAGAAAAGACAAAATAAGTGATTAATTAAGGTGGGGCACTTAATTCCCTGAAGTAAGCCAGCAGCACGCAAAATGGTTGAGATCAGTGACCAGAATCCCTCTCGTTTCCTTTCAAGTTTAATTGCCATCATCCACTGGAAGCCAAAACCACTAGCCAGAACTCATTAACTACTGTGATAAAGCTTTAAGTCTGAGGAGTAGAATGTAAAATCCAACATTAATGAAACAGCATTTAATCAGCTGCCGTCATCCATTACACTTGTCCACCTACACAACGAAGTTACAGAATTAAACATTGTGTTACAGATGCTGTCCACCCTATTCATAGAGAAGGAATATAGTATTAAATGAAACAGTATCTTAGTATCTTCCTACAGTAACAAGAAGTCTTTTACTGCCTATGTTTGCCTTTGATTTGATAACCACCAGTAAAGAGTTAGTGGGCTGAGACCACCTGTCTTTATACTACTGCCATTGGTCATTATGTTTCCTGTGTATTTTTCCAGTTAGTGAACTGTTCCTATATCCCTCCACACCTGAACTACTGGAACTCTCCCTCCCCAGCCAGGCCAGCTGCAGGTTCTTCCTGTTAGAAAAGTTCCTGCATGGATTTTAACACCGTTCTGTTCTCGCTCCTGCTTTTTTTCCCCTGTTGAAATGCAGGCATTTTGCTGCATTTATCATTATAAGCACGTTCCGAGAAAAGCCTTAATGAGAATGAAGCTAAATAATCTTTATTAAGTAATAAACACGTGTCATGAAATCAGGAATAATTCATATTGAATACAATACGAACTTGTAGAAAACAGTTTTCACAGCTTCATTGAAAACAATAAAAAAGGCTGATTACTTCACTGCTGTAATGCAGTTTTCTACTTTTCTCTTCACTATCAACTACCCCTTTGCCACCTGTTCTCTCCAGTATTTGTCTTGCCACTTCCTCCCTTCACGGTGAAGAAGTTTCCAGATGTAGCTGACAAGGAAGCCACGTTCCCCCAGTTCTGAAATCAGCTATTTCCAGCCACCATTCCAGCACACACACCACAGATGAGACGTGGTTCTCTTTCAGCAGACACGAAGAGAAGGAACTTCGCACAGCGCCCACCTTCCATGCTTGCTGGTTGTAGGCAGAGCTCCACATGAAGGACACCACACATCTTTCCTACACTCCATCCCAAAACTGCTTTCCCTGATGGCTGACTGTGCAGCAGCTGCACATTACTTTTAGTCTCACTGTTAAGCAACAAGGTTTCTTAGCACCAGAGAGCCTTTCCTTAGAAGCAACCCCCACTCCCACCTTGCAGCAGGCAGATGAGCACCCAATGCACCACTCCACGCTTGCCTCCAAGCATGCTATTCACAGTTTTATCCCGAGGTTGGTTTGTCATTTTGATATCTGCCCTAAGACAATCATGGCAGCAGGAAGGTGGTCCAGATCCCAGTTTGTATCATATTTCAAACACAACAAACTTCCAAGCCAGAGGTGCACACAGTGTCGCTCTGCTGGAGCATATTAAGTCATGCTGGGTTGTAGCACTGTGTCTTTACAATACAAGGGAATTCTAACATAGAATTTTAAAGTTCTTTAATAGATTGAGATATTTGGAAAAGAAACAAAGCTCTGTGATGCAAACTGGACACTCCTTTCCCCATTAGAAAGCAATCCCTAGAACCAAAGCTGTGGGTGAACTACACACATACTGGAAATGACTGGGAGTTGTTGGTTCAGACAGCCTGGGATGCAAGACAGTAACTGACTCTTTTCAGAGTCCCCATGTCTGCAGATGGCGAGAACAGCAGGGAAGGCAGGGCAGGGAGCTGACAAAGGGCCGCTGTTCATGCATGTCTCAGGCTGCTAGGAGAGCGAGGACAGTGTGGGAATGCACAGGAAGTAGAGAAAAGTTTAAATGCAACCTACAAAGCCATACTGCACACCCTTGGTAGCCTTGATCCTCAACACACCTGAACAAGAGGGTAAGCTGCTTGCTCAGAAGTTGGCTGTGGACACCTCCAGCACTGCTGGTCTCCAGACAATACAGTTTCAGCTTTCCCCCTCCGTACACACATTCCATTTGCCCTTAGAACACAGAAGTGAGCTGTGTCTGCAGCTTCCCCAGTGACCCAGATCACAATGAGATAATTAACCACTCGTGAACAGCTACTTCATTGAAAACCTCCATTACTGTATCTGAAAACCTTTCAGTGAAATTTAATACTGTTTCTTTAGATCAGCTGTCTTCTGCAACTCTTCCGGACTGTGATGAAAAAGCAAGGCTTTCTATCATCTGAATTTGCAACTTCTTTTTCTTTAAGGAAAAAAAAAAAAAGCCTCTCCATTAGCCAGTTCAAGCTACTCATCTGGCCACATACAATATGTGAAATATAAATATCCCACTCTTACCCATAATTAGCAATGTCAATTATATTTCTTCAGAAAGCATTCATGGCATACTGACTATGAAACAGCATCCTGCATTTCATATATGAGACTACACTTTTGCTTTTGGAACAGATTCATTAGCTAAAGCCAAGTTCAGTCCACGAGACAACACATTATGAGTGCAATAAAGATGTTCTGTGCTCCTTATATAAGTGGATGTAGACATTTCCAAGTTCTGGGGCATAATTAGTAGTTCTAAAGCATTTTACCTTATTCTTATGTCATATAATTTATCATGTAACTGTTCTTGTAGCCAGTCCTTCTTAACTGCTGGCTGTATTGGTAACACATTTCCCTTTGTTTTCAAAACTTAATTCATCATATATAATGAAAGAACATATGAAAATGTAATCATTCCTGACTCCAAAAGAAAAAAAAACAGGCTGTCTTTATATGAAAATAAAGCAGCATACAATTTGAATTAAGTATACTTATACCACATTTCATTACGCTGACATCTGACAGCTTTATTTACTAATACTAAATAGAATATAACTATTCTTGGCCTCTCATCCCACTTCACACACTGCTAAGGAGCAGAGAAAACAAATGACAACCTAATCCACCATCAGAAAGCCATGGGCAAAAGAGTAATCATACGGTAATTGTACCTGTACGACTGTCTTGACTTCAACAAGGATGCAAAGTATGCATTTTCCAGATCAGGGAGCTGAGAATGTATGGAACCTGAAGAAAAAGGAGAGGTTAATAGTATTATGACATTAATGTTGGAAACATGAAGTATTTTCATGTTTTTATTCTAGAATCATAGAACCACCAAGGTTGGAAAAGACCTCCAAGAGCACCCAGTCCAACCATCTACTTACTACCAACATTTCCACTAAACCATGTCCCTCAGTACAGCAATGAAATGTTTCTTGAACACCTCCAGGGTTAGTGACCTCACCACCTCTTTGGACAGCCCATTCAGTGCCTGACCACTTGTGCTCCAGACCCCTCACAGCTTTGTTGCCCTTCTTTGGACACACTCCCGGGTCTCAATGTCTGTCTTGCATTGAGGGGCCCAAAACTGAACATAGCACTTCAAGCGCGGCCTCATCAGAGCTGAGTACAGAGGGATGATCACCTGCCTGCTCCTGCTCACTACACAATTTCTGATACAAGTCAGGACATCATTGGCCTTCTTGGCCATCTGGCTCACTGGGCACACTGCTGGCTCATGTTCAGCTGAGTGCTGACCAACATCTCTAGGTCCAGTTCTTCTACACAGACTTCCAGCCACTCTGTCCCAAGCCTGTAGCATTGCCTAGGGTTGTTGCGTCTCTAAATGTTACAGGAATAAGTTCCTAACAATCCTTTCTCTATGAAGCCTTGCAAAAAAAATAAGTCATAAGAGACCTTTATTCAGGACATGGTGGTATGATGATATGCAAATTTGTTCTGCCTCCAAGCCTACCCTAGGCAAATGGGTCTTAAAGGAGTAATTATTTCTTTTTCAAAATGGTTATAGAAAAGCTTCAAATAAATGGATACAGATAATGTGGATTGGGATAATAGAAGTAAGCATTCATAAGGCTTCATATACATGTAATAACATTTTATACATGACTGAATCAAGCTTTGGTACAAAACATTATGTGTACACCTTCTCCCATTATACATCATGCTTGTAGTAAAGATGCTCACTTCTTTCCTTCGCAGTAACTAATCCTGCTGCTCTGAGAAGT